>NC_141696.1:53381879-54581879 GCF_964263255.1 Lissotriton vulgaris
AAGAGCCCCCCACACACAAGAGCCCCCCACACACAAGAGCCCCCCACACACACGCAAAGAGCTCCCCAAACACACGCACAGAGCCCTCCGCTCCATTTGCATCAGGTGTGAGGCTCCTGACTGCTGACAGCCAGGAGACTCCAACAAAAGGAGGCTTATGACCTGCTATAGGCATTGTAAATGACAATGCCATTTATTTATGTTTTAAAAACAAAAGCATAAATAAAAATAATGTCATGAGCAATGCCAATAGCTCTAACTTTAAGAATGCCGAGACCATTGCATTGTAAATGCTTGTTCCTTTATGTTAAAGAACTCCACGTGAATGCATGTGGTCCATTCACATTTGTTCTGAAAGGTTCCCAGCCATTTTTTTGATTGACCATCGAGCGACTCTAAAAAGCAGCATTGTCCATAACAGCGTGAATTTAAGGAAGAATAAAATAGAGAAAGTTGAGATGGTTTCCTGACGAACGCAACTGCCGAAACACGCGTAGTCTCCATCTACTGCTGACCCTCCTTTCTGTCCAAGAACCATCTGGACCCTGTTTTAAATACATGACAAGTGCTGTATTAGATATAAAAAGTGTATTGTCTGTCTTTTTTAATGATATGATCATGCTATAAATTGTCATAAATTGCTTGATGCATTGAAGATTCTAACGAAATAGAGATTTTTTTATACTAAAAAAACGATAAAACTATGAAAATAAAAAGATTTTTAATAATATCCATGCACAGTGTTCTTTGATTATATGTTGTCCTGATAGATCAATTGTTTTGAATATTGTCACTTGCATATAGCTTGTCATTTTTCCTCTTATGTGGTTTCCAGGTCCTTCAGTTGCCGTTCTTGCTTTCTCCCTCCCACCTTACCTTACCATTCTTGCATACCCACCAACCCCATGTTCGTTTGCTCCTCCAGCCCTGCACATCCACCCTGCATTGTCGGTTTGCTTCCCCAGGCCCTCCTTTGCACTGTTGCCTATGTGCTGCTTCTGCTCCCCCCCGTCCACCCTCCATTGTCAGCTGGCTGCCACAGCAACCGTTGTCTGCTTCCCCAGCTCTACCCAGAAGCGCTCATTTTGTTAGCGTCCCCATCCTCATGCCCACCCACTTATTGTCTATGTGCTTCCCCAGCCCCTCCTGCCCACCCGCAGTTGTCCGCTTGCTTCCCCAGTGCCTCCTGCCCATCCTCAGTTGTCCGCTTGCCTACCCAGAGCCTCCTGCCCATCCGCGGTTGTCCGCTTGCCTCCCCAGCGCATCCTGCCCATCCTCGGTTGTCAGTGTATTTCACCGTTGTGTTTCACATGCTCCCCCCTTACCGGTTTCCTTCTGTCCCGCTCTCCCTTTGTGTTACCTTTCCCCCCAACCAACTCCCCCATTTGTTTTGTTTTTCATTAAAAAAGCGAATTAGCCCTGGCAGCATCATAGGGTTTTAAAAAAATGTTTTGCTGGACAGCCATACTGCTGTACTGCATGGCTAAAATTAATTGCCAATAGCTTTCCTATGTAAGACCTATTGGCTTTGCTGTTGCTTTTTCACCCCTATAATTCCCCGTAACTGGAAAGAATTTCCAGTGGAGGCTGACACAGCAAGTATATCCAGTGTTATCCATCATTAAGCAGTGCTTTAGTCTACTTCAGCCCTGTCTGCATGTCCCCTGCATGACTCACCTTTAAACAAACAGAAACTGGAGCAAATACAATATCAACTGACCAGTTTGACTTGGGTCATTGAAAATCCCAGAACATAAAAGGCCTGAGTCCAGGAACCAGCAGCACAACGCAATGAGCTAAATGGTCAAACAGTGCCTCACAAGACAAATGCAGATAAATGAAGTCACCACGGAAACCCCCAGTAATAAAGAACATGTTTTAGATTACATTTCATAAGGTTCCTCAGAGGCTTTTAGCAGCATCTGAACACTGACTGTCCCAGAGTTGGTGCACAGTCTGCCCGTCCTATAAATGATTCCTTCCCCCATGCCAAGGTAGACTCCCGTGTTGCTGTGAGAAACCAAGATTACAGCACCCAGAATGCATTAGATTATCACAGGAAAGTCAAGCACTGGGAGTGGGGTGGCCACTTTGCCCTTACCCCCTTTCTGTAGCAAAATGCAAAGATGGCCGCCGGCATGGCCACCCTTGCAGGTGGCACTCTGGTTCAGCGCCCCTCACGGGCCTAGCAAGTAAAGATGAGTTATTTTATACATATTATTCGCTCTCACTTAAAAACCTTACAGCCGCTTCTGCAGTGCTCATTAAAACAGTGGTATCGAATAACAAGCAGGCCTCCCCCATAAGTTTATTTTTCATGTAACACCCCTTCCACCCACAATACCCCGGCTAATTCAGGCCTCCTAGCAGTAGCTGGTGCTGCGCAACAAAGCGTCTCTTTGTGTCGGGGGCATCGGTGGCGCGGGCACAGAGCGCCCTTGTGTGCGTGTAACCGGAGCGCGGGTAATTGTGCTTGCTTTAGCCTCCTCCGTGACTGCGACCTCGGCGGGACAAAGGCGCGGAATGTTGGCACCGGTGCCCGGCCGCGGGCAGAACCGGCGCTCCGTGTCACGAGGGCGCACTGCGCGTGCGCGGGAAGCTCTGCACGGGAGCCCGGGGTCGGGCGGCGGGCACACAGTGGGCTGGCTTTCAAGACTCTCGAGTGGGGATTCATTGCATATTATGAAACAAGCATTTACAAGTACAGCCCCCCCCCCTTTGAAAGCACCCGCACTCACCGGCTGTCTTCTGGCGGGCGGGGCTAACCTCCTCACACGGGAGCCTTGCTCCCTGCAGCACTCCTCCGGCGGTCGCTTTGGGGCCGCGGGCGGGGTTCCTCTCCTCCTGGGCTCTCCTAGATGCAGCAGGGCTCCCTCGCATCACGGGAGCCCTGCAAACCGGCCGCCAGGCTTCTTCTTTCTTCCCCCCGGGCTGCGGGGGCGGGCACTTCCGGCCAACCACTTCCGGGTCGCTGCGGGCAGCGCAGCGGCCCTTCTCCTTAGGCAGGCAGGCGGGGGCTGATTTTATCGGGCAAATGCCGGGTGGGCACCGGCTCTTTAAAGATAACAATCAATCGAGGTGGGCACTCGATCGGCCCACAAGTCCATACACGGGGGGGGCGGGAGAGGACGAGGGGGGCGGGCGGGAGAGGACGAGGGGGGCGGGAAAGGACACGGACGTCGGGAGGGAGGAGGGAAACGTGGGGACGGCGGGAGGAGGGAGGACAGCAGCAAGCACGGCCGGCCGGACCAGACACGGGGGCGTTCCCGGCGTCCCGTGACGTCGGCAAAAGCCAAAGAATGTCGGGAACGCCCCCGTGTCTGGTCCGGCATTGACGGACAGGCCCCTCGTCCAATGGCTAGGCTCCGTTTATGGAGCTAGCCAATCGGACGGGGGGGCGTCTTCCATAGTGCTTACTATACTCATTAGATTTCTCTGGAGGCGGAGCCTAATCGGCTCCGCTCACCAGCGAAACCTAAAAAGGGGTGGGTGGAGGAACCTGCCGACAGTTACAGACAGTCAGTCGGGGCAGCAGGAGGAGCATCAGTGGTGTGTGAGGGGCTGATAGCAACGGACCCCCTTCTTAGACCGGTGCTGACGGGAGCGGGTGGCTGGTCAGTCGGGCTGGGATTAGCAGCTGCCACCCCAGATTTAAAGGCTTCAAGCAGAAGGTCCCATTGGTGTGGGATGGGGTACTTGCAGTTCCTCTGACTGTAGGGCTGCTTCCTTGTCCACCACCCACACTTCCACCGACCGAGACCAAGCAAGTGGCCGAGGGGGACTCGACTTCCAATAGCGTGTGATCCCCCTCTTAGCTAAAAAAAGTGCTAGGTCGAGGAATCTGGCTAAAGCTTTGTTTTTTTTGGTATGCTTGTAAAGGCCAAGTGTGCCAACACCCCAAGTGCAGAGCGAGGGGACCCTGGCGGTGTGGGATAGGATGGTGGTGACAGATGACCAGAAATCAGACTGTTGAGGGCACGACTAGAACATGTGTATGAAATCCGCATTCCCACTTAAGCAACAGGGACATCAAGCATCCGGGCAGCAGAGGAGTCAGTTGACTTTTGCAGTGGTGAGATGCGCTCTATGCAGTGTACAGAACTGTATTATTTACCCCTGACATACCTTATAAGGATATTGCAAGTCACCAAAGAGTTCTATGGCCATATAGAGGAATGAAAGGCTGCTCGTCCTCAGCTGATCTAGACTCTTCTGGTCATCCAAAGTAAATCCCCCCCCTAAAATGATCTACTGGCTGCTCATCCTTAGACTATGAAGTCACTGACGGTGGTAAGGATGATGTTGATGACAAAGTAGATTTGTAGAGCACACAATTACCCACGTGCACGGGCACAACAACAAAATATAGGACGAACGCTGGCAAAGACAACCTAATCAATCCCACAGGACATCATCCATTAAAGAGGTGGGTTTCAATGCCTTCCGAAAAGTCAGGAAATGATGTTTCAGGAATAGAGAGAGGAAGGGAATTCCATGGTTTTGGGCCAAGGTAGGAAACAGCATGTCTACCACATCTGGAGACCAGGACTGTGAGGCTAGTTCAAGGGTGCAGACCTCTTTACTTCTATCCTAGTGGAGAGCCGACCTGCTTTCTTTTGTAAAGGTTCATCCAGCACTAACTAACATTGATTCCTAATTCATTCTTATAGGTGTTAAAAATCAAACACAACATGTCGGAAAACGCAGAAGTCTAATGTGTTTAATGCAAAAATAGCAAACTGGACAGCAACTAATCAAACAGCAATTGTCATTTCAACTAACTAGAGCTCTCACTAACAAAAAGGGTCCGGTGGATATGCTAAAATACATGAGATTTAGGACAGTTTGTTTATGTATATAGTAAGGAATTGTTTTTGTTTTTGGGGGAGGACCACTATTCACCTCGACAAACAATCACAATCCTTGTTCGGGTGAACCTCCAAGGTCTCTTAATTCACCTGAGCTCAACCTCCTCGTAGCTGTGGCACAGAGCACACAGACTTGCCTTACGGCAATGTGTAAATTATTAATGCAGTACCAAAGCAGTAATAAAATCAATATGCATATTAATAAAAATCGGAATCTAAATTAGAAAAATAGTCAAAATTCATAACCAAAATGACAAAAATCCAGTAAAGGAAACCGGAGAAATTAATTTTAAAAGTTTTAAGTATAAATAATGCCAAAAAGCACCAATGTCAGCCAATCGTCCCAATAGATTGGGATCTAGCCAAAATCTGAGGCTAACCGTGATGGAGCACATGTCAGATACATCAACCAGGTCAAAGATTTTACTGTCTGTTAGTCTTTCTAGTCCAAATGCACCTCAGGGGTACACTTCTAAAGCCACCCCGTACCTCATCCAGAAAGTGTTCTGAACTGGGAGCCGAGAGATACCACATTTTATACCTGGTGCAATCTAGTGGGTAGGGTGACTTCTCTGGCCTCTATTTAACCCGTTGACCGCGGCGCGAATTCCGCAGCGGTTCAGGCAATTTAATCAGTGGGCTAGGTTCGGATGGCACACAGCCATCCTCCACACATGCCCACCATCACGTGGGACGGCCAGGGGCCGTCCGCAGCACTAAAGGGGTTAAACTATGTGGCAAAAGTTCCCTAGACCAACCTTGCCCACTTTTCCTGTGTTGCCTGTTTGCCTTACTGCAAACAGACTCAAAATGCAATGTGTCAGGCATTTTCAAGATGGTGAAAGTCTTCTGCTCTGCTAAACTTGGGATCTGCAGACTATGTGTGTATGATGTGTGGTGTGTGTGTGGGGTGGGTTCGGGGCATGCACTATTATAATCATAGTGTCCCCCCACGTCTAACACTAAAATTCTGTTTGAAGTAGCCACTGTACTCACAGCAAACCCAGAGACAGCAGTCTGGTAGGACAAAAGCAGGGTCCTTCAACAACTGGACCGGGGATACACAAGAATTGTATTGGTAACCTGAATGAATGAGTGAGTGAATGAATGAATTAAATGATACTTCTAGGGCCCGAATAGGTGCTTCCATGAAGCATCACAGCGCTAATCAGTTGTACTCCTGTTCTATCCTTTTCAAGAGTGCTCCAAGTAATACATGTGAACCCCTCAGATCTGTCATGGATGTTTGACACTCAAGCCGGATTTGACACTGTAGTGTCTAGAAGGATGGCTACAGCCCCCACTGCATATTCTGCAATGTTCAGAAGAGTCCTCTCTGCCCAATCATATCAGCCTATTGTTAGCTCCTGGGAGGTATTTCACACCTTTTTCACATCTATCCAAGGCTAATCCTGGTTAATCAAGGCTGGGCGAAGCTGGACAGCCAATGCAAATACTCCTTCTAGAACTTTAGGCAGGCAAATGTAACATTCTAGCTGTGATGGAACCCTAAAGTCCTGTTAGCATTTGGGACTGTTGAAACTTTTTTTGCTCAAGTTGGTGCCATCAGTCCTGTGGGTACACCTGCCGAGTGAAATTTCTTCTTACGACAAACTTTTCAATTTTGGTACCTCTGAGGGACGTCCTAGTGGTAGCTGACTGACCGCTAAATCTGCCCCAGTAAAGAATGCCAAGACCAGGTGGGTCATAAACTGGTCAACTAGATACCTGTGCTACTGGGTTCCCATTTGACCATTGACCCTTAACTTCAGTAAAACAACGCCCCCTCCCCTATTACAAGAGCATCAATTAAGTCTGAGATCCATATGAGGACACGGAGCACAGTGAAAATTAAATGATTTCCCAAAATGGTTCTATAGAGACCAATACACACAGGAGGGTGGGTAAACCCATGGGATATCCTGCAAGGTTGTGATTCATGGAGCCACATAAAAACCAGAGATGAGCAGAACGCGTCTTCTATTATGAAGCAAAGTCCTGCTGAGTAGTGAAGCATGACCAAGTCTACAGTGGATCGAAGAGCTCGTTTGGAGACCTACTGGAAGATGGTGGTAGGGGTTATAAACTCGGATAGCAGGTATTAGAAACTTGGATAGCAGGGGTTTGAAACTCCGATAGTTAGAAATTCAAATAGTAGGCATAGGAACTCAGATAGTCGGTGCTATAAGCTGGGACAGTAGAGTTTATGAACTCAGATAGTAGGGGTTAATAACTCAGATTATAGCAGTTATAAACTCAGATAGAAAGGTTTGTAAACTGAGTAGGTATTTTATCAACTCATTAGGGGTAGAAACTCCGATAGTCTATGTTATAAACTTGGACAGTAGAGTTTATGAACTCAGATAGCAGCTTTAAAAACGCAGATAGTAGTGGTTATTAACTCGGATAGTAGGGTTTATAAACTAAGTAGGTGTTTTATAAACGCCTATAGTAGGGGTTATAAACCCAGATAGTAGGGGTTATAAACTCGGATGTAGGGATTATATCCCAATATAGTAGGGGTTATAAACGCAGATAGTAGGGGTTATAAACTCAGATAGCAAGGATTATAACCCCAGATAGTAGGGATTATAACGAATAGAGTAGGTGTTATAAACCCAGATAGTAGAGGTTATAAACTCAGATAGTAAGAGTTATAACCCCAGATAGTGGGGGTTATAAACTCAGATAGTAAGGGTTATAACCCTAGATAGTAGGGGTTATAAACTCGGATAGTAGGGATTATATCCCAATATAGTAGGGGTTATAAACCCAGTTAGTAGAGGTTATAAACTCAGATAGTAAGGGTTATAAACCCAGTTAGTAGAGGTTATAAACTCAGATCGTAAGGGTTATAACCCCAGATAGTAGGGGTTATAAACTGAGATAGTAAGGGTTATAACCCCAGATAGTAGGGGTTATAAACTCAGATAGTAAGGGTTATAACCCCAGTTAGTAGAGGTTATAAACTCAGATAGTAAGGGTTATAACCCCAGATAGTAGGGGTTATAAACTCAGATAGTAAGGGTTATAACCCCAGATAGTAGGGGTTATAAACTCAGATAGTAAGGGTTATAACCCCAGTTAGTAGAGGTTATAAACTCTGATAGTAAGGGTTATAACCCTAGATAGTAGGGGTTATAAACTCGGATAGTAGGGATTATATCCCAATATAGTAGGGGTTATAAACCCAGTTAGTAGAGGTTATAAACTCAGATCGTAGGGGTTATAAACTCGGATAGTAGGGGTTATAAACTCAGATAGTAAGGGTTATAACCCCAGATAGTAGGGGTTATAAACTCAGATAGTAAGGGTTATAACCCCAGTTAGTAGAGGTTATAAACTCAGATCGTAAGGGTTATAACCCCAGATAGTAGGGGTTATAAACTCAGATAGTAAGGGTTATAAACCCAGTTAGTAGAGGTTATAAACTCAGATCGTAAGGGTTATAACCCCAGATAGTAGGGGTTATAAACTCGGATAGTAAGGGTTATAACCCCAGATAGTAGGGGTTATAAACTCGGATAGTAGGGATTATATCCCAATATAGTAGGGGTTATAAACCCAGTTAGTAGAGGTTATAAACTCAGATCGTAGGGGTTATAAACTCGGATAGTAGGGGTTATAAACTCAGATAGTAAGGGTTATAACCCCAGATAGTAGGGGTTATAAACTCAGATAGTAAGGGTTATAAACCCAGTTAGTAGAGGTTATAAACTCAGATCGTAAGGGTTATAACCCCAGATAGTAGGGGTTATAAACTCGGATAGTAAGGGTTATAACCCCAGATAGTAGGGGTTATAAACTCAGAAAGTAAGGGCTATAACCCCCAGATAGTAGGGGTTATAAACTCGGATAGTAGGGATTATAACCCAATATAGTAGGGGTTACAAACTCAGATAGTAGGGGTTATAAACTCAGATAGTAGGGGGTATAACCCCAGATAGTAGGGGTTATAAACTCAGATAGTAAGGGTTATAACCCCAGATAGTAGGGGTTATAAACTCAGATAGTAAGGGTTATAACCCCAGTTAGTAGAGGTTATAAACTCAGATCGTAAGGGTTATAACCCCAGATAGTAGGGGTTATAAACTTAGATAGTAAGGGTTATAACCCCCAGATGGTAGGGGTTATAAACTCGGATAGTAGGGATTATAACCCAATATAGTAGAAGTTACAAACTCAGATAGTAGGGGTTATAAACTCAGATAGTAGGGGTTATAACCCCAGATAGTAGGGGTTATAAACTGAGATAGTCTGTGTTGGAACCTCACCACTGCTCCCTGCAGGTGTCTAAACCCAGGCAGCTCTGTGCATAGGGGTGCAGTTTCCTTGCGGACGGGGAGGTTTATGTTTATTTAAATAGCAGTGAGGTTGGTATTTGGATGTGTTTGCTCTTTCCTGCTTCCTTGGGGGATCCTGTGTGCAGGAAGCCGTGGGGGGCGGGGGGCAGGGGACACCAGGCATCTCTCACCGAGGTCAATGCTGTGGCAGCTGCTCTGTCTGCGGTCCTTTCGTCTGTCTTGAGTCCAGGAGTTGTCCTCTATGTTGTGTCCTCGGGTATCCTGGGCAGTTAGGCCTGTCCTGTGTCTGCACCGCAGAGGAAGAGCTGCCCCTGTGTTCCCCTCCTTCTGCTCCACATCTTCTCCTGCTCTGCTGGCTCCCTCTCTTGCAGTTTGCTCCATGCCTGGTGTCTCATGCCTCCTTCCTTCTCTGGGTCCCTCTTTCTCTCCCTTTGATTACTGCTGCCCTTCCCATGCCTCTGTGTATAGTAAGGTCTCCCTCATTATTCCACAGGACAGCTGAGAAGCTTCTCCCTGGCTCCGAATTTCATCGCTACATGAAGGGGTCTCAGAGCGTGGTCCGGTCCCCCGCGCCCTACCAGATCTCCGAGGAGCTGGCCGAGCACATCGACTTTGGTGAGTCCTGCAACAAGGCATAGAGGCACTAGAAGTGAAGCTTTGAGGCGCTAACGGGTTGCGCTTGCGCATTTGTGAAGGGGATCCAGGATTATTATTATTATTATTATTATTATGTTTCTTATATAGCGCCTGAATCGACCCCCGAAGGGGTATCTCCGCGCTTGCCTTGGGAACCCGTCCTGGCTTTACCCTGTGAGATAGCCCCTACAGGGCATCCCCAAGGTGAAAGCCAGGCATCCCGTCGCGGGGGGGCCGTTGTGGAGATTAAGCAAGCTTAATGCCCAGAGTTGCAGAGTGTGAACCCATGATTAGGTCAGGCACCGAAGCGAGCATTATCGAGTCCATGGACATTTGAGCTCAAGACCCTGCCGCGTCGGGAATTGAACCCTGGTCCCGGGTCTGACCTCTGCTTCAGGGTCTGCTTGCTCTAACCAGTGAGCCACACTTCTTCCTAAGGGGGCTCTGATCTCCAAGAACTGGGAGACTGATGTCCACTGGGATGGGCTGCCCCCTCTGTACATCCTCAAATGCTAGCCAGCTCTTCCCCCACCCAGAAGCACATTGATGCATATGGCGGCCCATGCCTCAGACAGCAGAGCTATTGCTCATGGTGCACAAAGCACAGCGTCTGTATGTACACAGCAGAGCTGTACTCTAAGAGTCGGAGAAAGTTAAGGCTCCGGGAACTTTTCTATAGATCTCTAGATATACTGTTCCTCGCTGAGACTTTTTACAAAATACAAATAACTGTGCTATAGTTTTACTTGGGAGAAAAAATATTTTCCATCAAGCTGGACCTGCTAACCAGGCAGATCAAAAAGAGGGCCTGAGTGACAGCTCTGTCAGACCTTTCATTGGATGAAGACTCGCTGTGTTGTATCTCTTTCTCTCTGGCTTGCATCCAGCTCTGTTCCACTCCTCTGATTCTAGAGCCAGGCATAGACCGCGACCTGTGCCTTGGACAGCGGAACTATCCCTCAGGTTGCACAGATCTGACAATCAGACCATTTGGACTGCATCACTATCTCTCACAGTACACTCCTTGTTTTCAAATCTTGTATTTTCAGTGATATGACCACTGAAGACCCTCATTTTATATTAAAAACAGAGCTTTTGACTATACCATTGCCCGCTGAAAGGCAGTATTTCTCTCCATGTGTTTCCATACCTGGCGTGTCACGCAGTTTGGTGCTTACTTTACCTCCATGTTAGAGAACAGTAGATGCTTCAGCACCCAGGCTAATGTGCTGCATAGCTAAAAACATATAAAGTCCCAAAGGCGAGACCGATTGCATTTCAAAGGCTTGTTTATTTTATGACGACAACAAAGAAGCTTGAAGGTCTGGAAGGTTGAGCAAAAGAAGTAGCCACAAAAAAGTGTCACACACCACAGTCACAACTAACGGTGAGAGATCATCAGATGTAAAGAAGTCCTATCAGCCCACCCATGTGGCGGAACATCGTCATCTAGGACCTTATCAACAGGTTCTTGTGTGGCCAAGCCCAGGGATAGTGGCTTGGTGCCAATAGATCCTGATTCTGAAGAAAGATGTGTCCTCACCGAAAGTGGTGCTGATAGGGTGCAGTGCTCAAAAAGATACGTGATGGTGATTAAAATGACGGTCGAGGTAAAAAAAAAATGTTTATTGGTATCTACCAAGACGTCAAATATAAAAACAGTGTGATGACAGTGTGAGAATATTACTGTACAGTAAGCTTATGAAATTTAGGCCAACATGTTTCTGCCGTTATGGTATCAGTTTACCGGCATTCTTCAGGGCCAGGCTGAATTTTTAGCTACTGCAACATCCACCATAGTTAGTGTGAAAAATAATAATTTAATCAAGAAAACATAATTATTACAGAGATGGAATGGTGTGGCCAAATAGACCACCCTACCGTTTCCTCGTAAGTAACTGGGTAACGAGGAGTCCTTTTATGTAGACATCAGAAAAAATTCATGTCAACAATGAAATAACGTGGATTTTGATAAATGTGATGTGAACTCAAATCATGGCATATTCATTCACTCAGTGGGCCAGTCAGTTTCATGACGGCCAAATTATATCCTGTGCATTATGAATAGTCACATACAGTTAATCTGTGTACAATATGAAAATAAATCTCACATACACTTACCCAGCTTTGTTGGGAAGTAAGCCTCACCTCACCCGGCAACGGCTCGGATACTGAGGCCCCGTTCTATTGGACATATGGAGACGCACAATTTCAGGGCATGATGACTGTCACTATCTCAATATGTTCTAAGATTATGTTACATAAAAGAACTTGGTTGTTCAAGATAGCCGTGAGGTCAAGAACCACGATGCGATGCACTGAGAGGGCTGCATCCCATTAAAAATGTATTGTTAAATCATAATTCTTAGTTTAAAGAATTCAAAATTATAAATTCTGAAGAAAACTTGGGAGTCTGTGTATCGAGATCAGCACTTATATTTTCAGTGTTGTTATCGAAAGTTGGTTATCAGGTCCCAAAACCGCGCATATCTGTCGCCTAGTTTAAATAGTTTAAATAGTTGAGCATAACATGAGTAATGCTACAAAGAAAGACTAGGGCGGCTAGCGGGTAAAGATCACGAACGGGTTTCCAGCGTCCTTACCTGTCCGTCGGTACCTCCAGGAGTGTTCCTGAACCGAAGGGGAGGTGCCGACGGGCGGAAGGAAACGCGTATTTATACCCCCGTTGATTGAAGTGTTAATAGCAGATCGTGAGCACCTGTGGATGACGTCTGTAACTCGTACGGGACGTTTATTTTGTGTTCAGCACACCATGAGAGCGCATGTGTTTCCTAGCTCTCTCCCTTGCTTGCTGCTTTTCCTCCTCACAAGGACTCACTCAGTTCATGTTACTCCTACTTCTCTCCTTCTTAGCTCGGTGTTTTATGGGTTTTTTTCCACTGTAGTTGAGTGCACTCTACCGCAGTGCTGACCACGCCCCTCTACAGTCGTCCGCTTCCCATATTCCATCTTCCCTCCTCTGCAAAGATGTCATCTGTGCAGTGGCTTTGACAACCACAGGCGCCAGAAATATCTTCTTTTGCATTTTCAGGGCTACCTTTGCATGCCGGAAGCCCATCTTCTTCCCTCTGGCGTTAGCTGCCTGCAGACTATTACTAGGCAAGGATGGGGCCCAGCACGAGCTAGGAGGTCACCCCCTCCAAGCCAGGAGGACAACAGTAGCTGTGTTGCGCTCTGCCATGAGTCTGTATTATATATTTATTTACAACAGGGTTGTGGGAGCTTCGAGCCGGGGTTGGCCTGGCTGCTTCGACGGTCGCTGCCTCACCTTGCCTGGAATCAGCACCCTTGTGCCTGGCTCCCCAGGCTCCCAACGGGAAGGAGCAGCTACACTTCTTTTTTTTTGTAAAATTTTTACAGCTACACTTCTTAAGGCTGCAGCCTGTTGGCTGCTCACGAGAGGTCTCTCTGTAAAAGGACTACCCGGGTCAAGGACAAGGTGTCCTAACTTCTTGTGCTACAGAAGCGATAGGCTTCAGTCTGTGCAAGCCGCTGGGAGCGCCTTTCTGCTTTTAATCAGATCCTATTATTAGTTTTACACCCAACAGACAAACATTAAACATGAGACCGAAGTCTCCAGAAACACCGTCCCACCCCTTCCCCAGGTCCGTAGCTTAGGAACAGCCCAGGCAGAATCCTGGTCTCTTGGGCTTCACGGAGGCGAGAAGCGGCGATTCAGTGATCCAGGCTACCAACTCTCCAAAGCAGGCTTCTTCAGCTTTTTTGGCCCTGTGCTGCGAACAGGAAGTTAGCCAGCTGACTCTTTGAGTTTCTGTTCCTGGCTGGGCTCAGGGGGTGACTTCTCCTCAAGCAAGACACAGAAGGCCGAGTCCCTTCCTTCGTAGCCCAAGGAGCAGGAGCTGAAGTCCAACTTTGGCGCAATCTCTTCTTTGCCAGGTCCGTGGTCAGCCGGGTAGTCCTTTGGTTCTTTTCTGCAGTCAAGCAAGATCTGAGCTTAGTGTGCCAGGGGTGCCACTTTTATGCCCAGAAAATTCCCTCATGGAAGGTCGCTGTCCCTCGCTAATGAGCTACTAAGTTCCCTCCCACCTGATGACCATTTCCTGTGAAGAAAGAATCTAACTTTCCCAGAGTGCTCTATTCTGCCCAGTCCCAAGCTTTTGGGACCCCTCTCTTGGTGTGTGGAGCTCTCTAGCCCGTCCTCGAGGTGTGGCTATCTGTGGGCTCCACCTCCATGGAAAACCCGGTTTCGCTAGTGTTGCCCCCTGTCTGTGACTCCCAACATGTCACCCAAACAAAAGAGCAGCCCCTCTAGTGTGGTCACCATTTGCCCTTCAAAGGTGACTTACCCTATAAAGCTTGCCTTTTTTGCTAACAATCTGTGTGGCTTCCTTCCAGGAGTGGGTAACGCCTCCTCCAGAGCAGGCCTCTAGTGTTACCTGTCCTGGTAGCCGTTGACACGTCTCCCTGGGCGGGCAGAAGGCTATCTCATGGTCATCCTCCGCATACAGCACTGGAAAATGTGAACAACAGAGTGGCAACTTTCTAAAAGTTGCATTTGGCACCAGCTTACATTAATTTTGACTTGTTACATTAAGCCCGACTTGATGCCCAAGTGGCTTCATACCTTGAAGTCCCAACTTTGGTAGCCTCATTCAGAAGTTAGCTCAGCTGAGTTGTCCGTGTGTAACTCTGCACTCGCCAGTGGGGCTACCAGTAGCCCTCACAGTTAAAAGAATTGTAGCTTTTTACTACTAGAAAATGTTAAATACATGTTCTACTTTACTAATATGCCTCACCCTGCCTCAGGACTTGCTGGGCCTGCTATAGGGGTGACTCACTCACATTAGACGGGGAGTTTGGGCTTTGCCATTGCTTTAAATGGCAAAGTGAAGTTAGCAGTTTTAAACTGCCCTTCGGGCCAGCTGCGGTGGGCTTGGAGCCTTGTTTAAACTCGTCCCACTCCTGGTGGCACAATGAGTGCTGCTGTCCCTGAGGGGACACTCCTAACTTACAGGTGATTGGTGCCCCAGGTACCATATACTAGGGATTTGGAAGTGATTTAGCTTGTCAATCGGGTACAACCCAATCAAACCGACCAGTTTAAGGGTCAGGGCATTGCAACTGGGGTCTGGTTGGCAGGCCTCCGTGCACTCTAAGAGTCGGAAAACCAAGAGTATCTGTCAAAACCGGATGCATGTCAGTACAACGCGATCTTTTAGATCGCAGTACATTACAACGCTGCCATTACAACGCAAGTCGTTACAACGACTTGCGTTGGAGGGTGTGGATTGTGGAATATTATAATTTTATATTCCAACACCAGTCCACATAACAGTAGGGAAGGTGTTGGAATATAAAATTACAATATTCCTTAACCAACAGCGCCATCCAGCGCAAGTCGTAGTAACGACTTGCATTGTAATGGCAGCGTTGTTAAGGTAGTGCGGTGTAAATACTGCGTTGTAAACGATGTTCCCCGTCAAAACCTTTGGGGGCACCTAGTGGCCTGCCGGGGTAGAGCGGTGGGTGGAGTAGACCAAGATGGCAGCAACAGGGACACTTTAATGCTTAATTTGTAAAAGAGTTCTGGCGTCCAAAGTTTTCAGAAGCCTCAGGCTGTCACTGCAGAATGTCAGGTGCTGGAGTTGCCATTGAATGTCGAGGCGCAGAATGCCAGGGCGGCGTAGTCTTGATTCCACCTCATCACTCCCTGCGCCCCCACCAGACACTCCCAGCGCCACCACCAGACACTCCCTGCGCCACCAGCAGATACTCCCTGCGCCACCACCAAACACTCCCTGCGCCACCAGAAGATACTCCCTGCGCCCCCAGAAGATACTCCCTGCGCCCCCACCAGACAATCCCTGCGCCCCCAGCAGACACTCCCTGCGCCCCCAGCAGACACTCCCTGCGCCCCCAGCAGACACTCCCTGCGCCCCCAGCAGACACTCCCTGCGCCCCCAGCAGACACTCCCTGCGCCACCAGAAGATACTCCCTGCGCCCCCAGAAGATACTCCCTGCGCCCCCAGCAGACACTCCCTGCGCCCCCAGCAGACACTCCCTGCGCCCCCAGCAGACACTCCCAGCGCCACCAGCAGACACTCCCTGCGCCCCCAGCAGACACTCCCTGCGGCCCCAGAAGATACTCCCTGCGCCCCCACCAGACACTCCCTGCGCCCCCAGCAGACACTCCCAGCGCCACCAGCAGACACTCCCTGCGCCCCCAGCAGACACTCCCTGCGCCCCCAGCAGACACTCCCTGCGCCCCCAGCAGACACTCCCTGCGCCACCAGAAGATACTCCCTGCGCCCCCGGAAGATACTCCCTGCGCCCCCACCAGACACTCCCTGCGCCCCCACCAGACACTCCCTGCGCCCCCAGAAGATACTCCCTGCGCCCCCAGAAGATACTCCCTGCGCCCCCAGCAGACACTCCCAGCGCCACCAGCAGACACTCTCTGCGCCACCAGCAGATACTCCCTGCGCCCCCGGCAGACACTCCCTGCGGCCCCAGAAGATACTCCCTGCGCCCCCACCAGACACTCCCTGCGCCCCCACCAGACACTCCCTGCGCCACCAGAAGATACTCCCTGCGCCACCAGAAGATACTCCCTGCGCCCCCAGAAGATACTCCCTGCGCCCCCACCAGACACTCCCTGCGCCCCCAGAAGATACTCCCTGCGCCCCCAGCAGACACTCCCTGCGCCCCCAGCAGACACTCCCTGCGTCCCCAGCAGACACTTCCTGCGCCACCAGCAGACACTCCCTGCGCCCCCAGCAGACACTCCCTGCGCCCCCAGCAGACACTCCCTGCGCCCCCAGCAGACACTCCCTGCGCCCCCAGCAGACACTCCCAGCGCCCCCAGCAGACACTCCCTGCGCCCCCAGCAGACACTCCCTGCGCCACCAGAAGATACTCCCTGCGCCCCCAGAAGATACTCCCTGCGCCCCCACCAGACACTCCCTGCGCCCCCAGCAGACACTCCCTGCGCCCCCAGAAGATACTCCCTGCGCCCCCAGCAGACACTCCCTGCGCCACCACCAGACACTCCCAGCGCCACCAGCAGACACTCCCAGCGCCACCAGCAGACACTCCCAGCGCCCCCAGCAGACACTCCCAGCGCCCCCAGCAGACACTCCCTGCGCCCCCAGCAGACACTCCCTGCGCCCCCAGTGTGAGAAGTTGGCCCGATATGCAGCGTTCGCTATTCTAGCGACCGCTATGTATCGTTCCAACGACCCTTATGGTGTTTGGTTGTAAGTCAACCTATAGACCAGCTATCCTAGTAGCGTGGATATGAGCAGTCTAAGGCTAAAGACTCGAGAGGGCGTGTTAAGCCAGCTGTTATACCATCACATACCCCTTGAACACCAAGTGAAAGGACACCACACAAGTGTTATGAAAATAAACAGTATATTTATTAAGAATCACAACAGCCCTGTACTCTTTATGAGGACAGGGTACTAAGCACAAACCAAATCTCTTAGGAAAATACTTCAAGTGCACAATTAAAACAAGTGTCCGAGGACACGGAAAGTTTAAGGTCTCGGGCGGACCCGATAAGGCAAGTCGGAAGCGAGGGACTCGGGACCCTAGAGTAAAGAGGCTATGCAGGCACCGAAATGCCGAGTTACCTAGCCACGAGGGCTGCGGCTGCACAAGTCTTACAGGCGTCGGGGTCTTCGCTGACGAGCCAGGAGCCGGAAGAAAAGGAGTTGCTGGCCGGCGACCAGTGATGAATAGTTCGTAGAGATCCAAGCCTGGATCAGAGATTGATGATACCTGAAAGAAGAGGGGACCAAGTTCGTACTACTAGCCAGTAGTCAGAGGGTACCAGGAGGGCACCGGTTGGCCGTCACCTCGACCAGGTGAGTGGGCGACGCTAGGCTCTGCAGTCTCACGGACCAGGAGGCGTTGTCGGCGACCACGGTGGAGGTGCGAGCTGTCCCACGAAGGATGATGCTGTCGGCGTCGCTGGGCCCAGGATGGGGCAACAAGCCTTGGCAGATCTCAGGGCCACGTGGTGGGCCTAAGATGGCGTCTTGAGTGGACCAGGAGGGCCCGGGGTGCTTCTCGCAAAGATGGAAGCAAGGGCCAGTCTGGAGCAACCAGACCAGCAGTGTTGATTGTCGGATGTCGTCACAGAAGGGCACAAGCCAGCGGCTAGTGACCAGACAACGTGCTGAGCAGCGAGCAGAAGGGCCCCACGCAGATCGTGGAGATGCTGGGAGACTGCACTTCGGTGCTGGAGCGGCTCAGGGTCGGGGCTTCT
Organism: Lissotriton vulgaris; assembly: GCF_964263255.1. NCBI lineage: Eukaryota > Metazoa > Chordata > Amphibia > Caudata > Salamandridae > Lissotriton > Lissotriton vulgaris. The sequence goes on from NC_141696.1 coordinate 53,399,943, forward strand.
CGGACCCCAGAGCACTCACCAGAGAATCGCTTCGATGGTCGTGCTGGTTAAGAGCGTGCAGGTTCTGATGATGGCCGGTCCCTCGAGGTCTCGTCGCACCCACAGATCACAGCTGAGCTGATGACGTGGGTAGAGGTCAGAGGTGCCAGGGAAGCCGGTTCTCGTCGAGCTGGGCCGTCGGATTCCTTGAGGAAGGACTTACAGCAAACCGCAGAGTTCTTAGATGGTGCCCGCTGATGCAGGGTGACTACTCCTTAGTCACAAGGGAGAAATCTTGAGAAGAGTCTCGAAGTCCTTTCGTAGAAAGTCTTCTTGATTCAAAGATGATCTAATTTGGAAGGGTCCCCGCTCCGGTCTTTATCCTAAAGAAAGGGGTGGGTACATGACTAGGTCCTGCCCTAAGGGTGGGACCAGGAAGGGGGGTAGTTACACCCCTCTCCCCTGCCGGACTTTCCCCAGGCCAGGGCTGGCGCCCCTGGAACTGGTTCTGACCGGTAGATGCGTAGTGAGCACCGGGGTGCCACTCCGCAGTCACCTTCTCGCAAAAGCCCTACCTACCCAGAATACACAAACCCTGTCTGGGACGGTGCGAACACCGCCCTCGACAGGAAACCCTTTGTCCAAGCGCTCCTCGCTGGAAGGACTCCCAGCAGCAGGAGGTCAGACTCGTGTCTGTGGTGGCAGCATCCATTTTGTGGAGCTGAGGCTTTGGTTAACTTTAACCGGGGTTCACAGTTACGTACATGTTGTGTCCCTCTAGAAGGGCGGAATGCTAACCTCGTCGCCAGAATTGGTGAGAGGGCAGCATCCCGATTCGTATGACACCTTACTCGACATGCCTTGATAACGCGACACCGAAGTTACCGATGTGGTACGCGTTATCATGGAACAGCCATTGGGTCTTGATTCCGCAAGCTGCAACCGGGCTCGGCTCGGGCCAGAACCTAGTTCACAGAAGCCCACGCACTCTGCCTTCAGGATTGTCAAGGCCTGCCATAGGAGTGACTGATAGGAACTCGGGTGTCCATTGTATGGTTAGATATAGAGCTACTATACCTAAAGCAAAGGGTGATTACACGACTTTGCCCCAGCTGTCATGCAGCCAGTTGTGTCAAATTTAGGAGGCCAGCCAGGGGTGGCATAATACATGCTGCAGCCCCTGGCGGCCCTGGGTACACCTATGCCCTGCGTTACGGGGTCTGATAAGGTGGCCCAGTACCAATTGGTAAATGCACCTAGGGTACATATCGTAATTTAGAAAGAGAACAGCCAGGCTGTGGGTCTGATTGGCAGGCCCACAGCCAGAGAAAGTCGTAAACCAGTGAAACAAAAGCAAAAAATCTGGGTGATCCTAGGATTGCAGACCCTACTCTCCTACATGACCCCCCCCCAAACGTCGGAACAATAAGCTAACCTTGACCAGGTGAGTCTTCTTGTTCTAAGTGGAAATATCTGGAGAGCCCATCGGCATTGCCATGATCAGTACCAGGTCTATGTTCCACTGTAAAGTCCATCCCCTGTAGGGAAATGGACCACCTAAGCAGTTTGGGGTTTTCACCCTTCATCTGATTTAGCCATAAGAGGGGCTTATGGTCGGTCTGAATCTTGAAGTGAGTGCCAAACAAGTATGGCCTCAGCTTCTTCAGGGCCCAAACCACAGCAAAGGCCTCCCTCTCAATAGCTGACCAATTCTTCTCTCTAGGGGTCAGCCTTCTGCTTATAAAAGCAATGGGCTGGTCTTGACCATCAAAATTCAGTTGAGAAAGAACAGCTCCCACACCCAACTCAGAAGCATCTGTTTGGACAATGAATGGTTTGGAGTAGTCCGGACTCTTGAGGATAGGCGCCGTGCACATGGCCTGCTTTAGGTCATCGAATGCTTTTTGACAGCTCGCTGTCCACTGAACCTTTTTTGGCATTTTCTTACTTGTCAGTTCATTTAATGGTGTCACAATTGAACCATAGTTCCTGACAAACTTCCTATAGTAACCAGTCAGGCCCAAGAAAGCTCGAACCTGAGTCTGGGTGGTTGGAGGAGCCCAGTCCCTGATTGACTGTATCTTGCTCTCCAGTGGCTGAACCTGGCCTCCACCTACAAGGTGGCCCAGGTATACAACCTGTGTCTGCCCTATCTGGCACTTGGTGGCCTTGATAGTGAGGCCTGCTGCTTGCAGAGCCTCTAACGCTTTCCGCAGGTGGACCAGGTGATCCTCCCAGGTGGAGCTAAAGACAGCAATAACGTCAAGATACGCCGCACAGAAGTCATCCAGCCCAGTAAGGACTTGATTCACCAACCTTTGGAAGGTGGCAGGTGCATTTTTCAGACCAAAGGGCATCACCACGAACTGATAATGCCCACCAGGGGTTGAAAATGCGGTTTTAGGCTTGGCGTCCTCAGCTAACCTTATTTGCCAATACCCAGCTGTCAGGTCAAACGTACTTAAGTAGTTGGCCGAAGCCAATCTATCGATAAGCTCGTCTGCCCTTGGTATTGGGTGGGCGTCAGTCTTAGTGACTGCATTGAGACCCCTGTAGTCTACGCAGAACCTCCTCTCTTTCTTACCGCCCGGGGTGTGAGGTTTCGGCACTAGAACTACGGGACTAGCCCAAGGGCTATCCGAGGGTTCAATGACTCCCAGCTCCAACATTTTGTGCACTTCACTCTTGATGCAGTCTCTAACGTGATCAGGCTGCCGGTAGATTTTACTCTTAACGGGCAAGCTGTCGCCAGTGTCAACCTCATGGGTGCACCAATCGGTCTGACTGGGTGTTAGAGAAAACATATGTCTGAAAGACTGAAGAACCTGTTTACAGTCTTTCTGTTGATGTTCGGAGAGGCTGCCACAAAAGACAACACCATCTACCGATCCATCGTCAGGATTCTGAGTGAGCAGGTCGGGGAGAGGGTCACTCTCCTCCTCCTGTCCCTCATCTAGGGCCATGAGCAAACTCATGTCCTTCCTGTCGACATATGCCTTGAGCCTGTTGACATGAAGCACCCTGTGGGGGCTCCGGGGAGTTCCCAGGTCGACCAGGTAGGTGACCTCTCCCTTTTTCTCCAGGATGGTGTGGGGCCCGGACCATTTGTCCTTGAGTGCTGCTGGGGCCACTGGCTCCAACACCCACACCTTCTGTCCGGGCTGGTAAACAGTCAAGACAGCCTTTTGGTCATGCCAAGCTTTTTGGAGTTCTTGGCTGGCCATAAGGTTTTCAGATGCCTTCTCCATGTATTCAGCCATCCGCGAGCGGAGGCCAAGCACATAGTCCACTATGTTGGCTGCAGGCTTTTTGAGAGGTCTCTCCCATCCTTCCTTCACCAAACACAGGGGTCCTCTTACAGGATGGCCGTACAAAAGTTCAAAAGGGCTGTAGCCAACCCCCTTCTGTGGGACTTCTCTGTAGGCGAACAAGAGGCAGGGGATCAGGACGTCCCATCTACGCCGAAGCTTTTCTGGTAGTCCATGAATCATCCCTTTCAGGGTCCTGTTGAATCTCTCAACAAGCCCATTGCATTGTGGATGATAGGGTGTAGTGAACTTGTAGTTGACACCACATTCCTTCCACATAGCAGTTAAGTAGCTCGACATAAAGTTTGCACCTCTGTCGGAGACGACCTCCTTAGGGAAGCCCACTCTGGAGAATACTCCAACTAGGGCTCTTGCCACAACAGGTGCTGTAGTGGTCCTAAGGGGAATAGCTTCAGGATACCTGGTGGCATGATCCACTACCACCAGTATAAACTTGTGCCCTGATGCTGTTGGTGGTTCCATGGGACCGACGATGTCGATCCCCACCCGTTCAAAGGGCACCCCCACCACAGGCATTGGTATAAGGGGGGCCTTTGTCGTGCCACCTGACTTACCACTGGCTTGGCAAGTGACACAGGAGCGGCAAAACTCCTTGGTATCTTCGTTCATATGAGGCCAGTGAAAGTGTGAGACAAGCCTGTCCCACGTCTTCGTCTGGCCTAAGTGACCTGCTAAGGGAATCTCGTGGGCCAAGGTAAGTAGGAAACCACGCTGAGACAAGGGTACAACCAGCCTCCTGGTCATGCCAGGCTTGGGGTCTCTTGACTCAGTGTACAGGAGTCCATCTTCCCAGTATACCTTGTGGGTACCTGTGGCGTTCCCAGCAGCCTCAGCAGCAGCCTGCTGTCTGAGGGGTTCAAGAGAAGGGCAGTCTAACTGGTCCTTCCCCAGGTCTTCCCTTGAGGGTCCCCCTGAACCCAAGAATTCAACTTGATCAAGTTCGAACTCCCTAGGCTCAGTTTCCCTCAATTCCTGTAGGTCAGCCTCCTCTGAGACTTGATCCACGACCTGGGGCAAGGGGGAAGGCGCAGCCTTAACCCTACCGCTCTTTTTCTTGGGAGGTGTCTGGTCCGTTGTCCCAGGATCCAGCACCTGTTCAGTGGGGCATTTACTGACCTGTGACCTGGTCACAGCGAACACATGCGCTGGCAAGCCTAACATTTCCATGTGAGTCCGGTGCTCCACTTCTGACCATTGTGATGACTCCAAATCATTGCCCAACAAACAATCCACTGGGAGGTCTGAACTAACTACAACCTTCTTTTGGCCAGTTACCCCTCCCCAGGAGAAAGCTACAATTGCCATACTGTGATTGGTAGTGACATTGCTTGCATTGGTCACCAGGAATTCTGTACCTGGCATGATCTGTCCAGGGTCCACAAAGTTAGGTGTCACCATGGTGACACTGGCACAAGTGTCCCTATAGGCCTGAGCCATTTTTCCATTAATGAAAGGTGTCTGTCGGTATTTGCCCAAAGTATTGGGACTTACGTCAGGGGACACGTCCACGTCCCCTGTACTGACAAGGACAGCCTGAGTGAGTGTGCCAACTAAGTTGTCACGCCCCTCAGAACCCAGGGTTAACCCTACTAAACCCTTGGGAGGTGCACTACCACTGCTGGCTGTACTAGGGGGCACAGGTGCCTTAGGGGCTGCAGTGGCAGGAGTCTGCCCTCCTCCTTTCTTGGTGCACTCACTAAACCAGTGAGATTTACTTTTGCAGTACTGGCACCATCTTTTGGATTGGCCTTCTTTCTTCTTTTGGGGAGCCTGACCCCCACCCTCTTTGGGTTGTTGGGGACCTGTCGAAGACTTCTGGTCATTTTGTTCCCCCTTAGAATCTTTACCCTTCTGGTCTGCTTTCTTCTGACCACCTTGATTCTGGCCCTGGTTCTGTTTAACTCTCGTACGAACCCATCTGTCTGCCTTCTTTCCCAATTCTTGGGGAGAGGTCAGATCCGAGTCGACAAGATGCTGATGCAACAACTGGTTCTGACAATTGTTTAAAATGTGTTCTCTCATCATCAAATTATACAATCCTTTGTAATCAGTAACCTTACTGCCCAGCAACCAGCCCTCAAAAGCCTTAGTGGCACAATCGACAAAGTCAGACCAATCTTGAGACTGCGTTTTCTGGGTATCCCTGAACAGCACCCTGTACTGCTCAGTGGTTAGGCCGAACCCTTCAACGAGTGTATTTTTCAAGACTTGGTAATCGTTAGCGTCCTCCACCATTGTGGTGAGGAGCTTGTCTCTACCTTTACCTTCAAAGGAGAGCCACAAGATAGCTGCCCACTGACTCTGGGGAACACCCTGCACAGTGCAGGCCCTCTCCAAAGCAGTTATCCATTTGTGGATGTCGTCCCCTTGTTTAAAGGGGGGCACTATCTTACCAAGGTGTTTCGTATCGAAACTCTTTTCCCTATTGCTAGGTACATTGCTGCCACCAGTGGGGACTACCCCACTTAACTGTTGCTCTCTAGCAAAGGCAAGCCTTTCTTTGGCCAGGGCAAGTTCTTCCCTTTCAATCCTCAGATTAGCTGCCCTTTCCTTAGCTTCGTACACTCTCCTCTGAGGGGACGTCATCTCTCTTTGAGAAGAGTTGTGAGAGCCATTGGTTTGAAGGGATCTGCCAGAGTCTCTCGACAGAGATCGGGCTCGTCCATTCCCAATGTTAAGCGGACCTGACAGTAGCGCTGGGGGTCCCCCAGTACCACTATCATGTTTGCTTAAGTTGGACCTGCTTAGTCTAACGACTTCTACCTGTCCCTTATCTGCCTCATCCCCAGAGGGATCCTCATCCTCATCATCCTCCACATCTTCGTTCTCAGTTGCGAGGTGGATGAGGTCAGGATCGTCTCTGGTTCCCTCGAGGGGAGGCATGTCTCCTTCTGGATTAGAAGAGCTAAGACGGGTCTCAGCTTTTCTGGCATCATAAGTCTCCAAGAGACCAATCAGAAAGGACGTGGTGGGGTTAGACCCCTGCTTGATCTTCCGGGAGTGACACACCTGTCTTAACTCCTTGAAGCTCAGCACAGTATATCTTGAAGGGATGACCTGTGGAGGGTCAACTGACACAAGGGGAGACTCAGAGTTTCCTCCTTTGTCCGACATACTGTTTCTAGTGTGGTGTAAGTGATGCACCTACCTACACTATGTGTTTACCTACTGATCCCTTGCTAAGAGTTGCAGCCAAGGTGTGCTAAGCCTTGAGGAGCTACAACAGCTGGTTCAGTAGAACTCAGAGTATTCTAAGCTTTAGTTATATGTACTAACAGTACTTATGTGATCTTTCAACAAGATATTCTTAGGATACGTGTGGTAAAACAGCAAGCTCAAATCCCAACCGCTGCTCACCAATGTGAGAAGTTGGCCCGATATGCAGCGTTCGCTATTCTAGCGACCGCTATGTATCGTTCCAACGACCCTTATGGTGTTTGGTTGTAAGTCAACCTATAGACCAGCTATCCTAGTAGCGTGGATACGAGCAGTCTAAGGCTAAAGACTCGAGAGGGCGTGTTAAGCCAGCTGTTATACCATCACATACCCCTTGAACACCAAGTGAAAGGACACCACACAAGTGTTATGAAAATAAACAGTATATTTATTAAGAATCACAACAGCCCTGTACTCTTTATGAGGACAGGGTACTAAGCACAAACCAAATCTCTTAGGAAAATACTTCAAGTGCACAATTAAAACAAGTGTCTGAGGACACGGAAAGTTTAAGGTCTCGGGCGGACCCGATAAGGCAAGTCGGAAGCGAGGGACTCGGGACCCTAGAGTAAAGAGGCTATGCAGGCACCGAAATGCCGAGTTACCTAGCCACGAGGGCTGCGGCTGCACAAGTCTTACAGGCGTTAGGGTCTTCGCTGACGAGCCAGGAGCCGGAAGAAAAGGAGTTGCTGGCCGGCGACCAGTGATGAATAGTTCGTAGAGATCCAAGCCTGGATCAGAGATTGATGATACCTGAAAGCAGAGGGGACCAAGTTCGTACTACTAGCCAGTAGTCAGAGGGTACCAGGAGGGCACCGGTTGGCCGTCACTTCGACCAGGTGAGTGGGCGACGCTAGGCTCTGCAGTCTCACGGACCAGGAGGCGTTGTCGGCGACCACGGTGGAGGTGCGAGCTGTCCCACGAAGGATGATGCTGTCGGCGTCGCTGGGCCCAGGATGGGGCAACAAGCCTTGGCAGATCTCAGGGCCACGTGGTGGGCCTAAGATGGCGTCTTGAGTGGACCAGGAGGGCCCGGGGTGCTTCTCGCAAAGATGGAAGCAAGGGCCAGTCTGGAGCAACCAGACCAGCAGTGTTGATTGTCGGATGTCGTCACAGAAGGGCACAAGCCAGCGGCTAGTGACCAGACAACGTGCTGAGCAGCGAGCAGAAGGGCCCCACGCAGATCGTGGAGATGCTGGGAGACTGCACTTCGGTGCTGGAGCGGCTCAGGGTCGGGCTTCTCGGACCCCAGAGCACTCACCAGAGAATCGCTTCGATGGTCGTGCTGGTTAAGAGCGTGCAGGTTCTGATGATGGCCGGTCCCTCGAGGTCTCGTCGCACCCACAGATCACAGCTGAGCTGATGACGTGGGTAGAGGTCAGAGGTGCCAGGGAAGCCGGTTCTCGTCGAGCTGGGCCGTCGGATTCCTTGAGGAAGGACTTACAGCAAACCGCAGAGTTCTTAGATGGTGCCCGCTGATGCAGGGTGACTACTCCTTAGTCACAAGGGAGAAATCTTGAGAAGAGTCTCGAAGTCCTTTCGTAGAAAGTCTTCTTGATTCAAAGATGATCTAATTTGGAAGGGTCCCCGCTCCGGTCTTTATCCTAAAGAAAGGGGTGGGTACATGACTAGGTCCTGCCCTAAGGGTGGGACCAGGAAGGGGGGTAGTTACACCCCTCTCCCCTGCCGGACTTTCCCCAGGCCAGGGCTGGCGCCCCTGGAACTGGTTCTGACCGGTAGATGCGTAGTGAGCACCGGGGTGCCACTCCGCAGTCACCTTCTCGCAAAAGCCCTACCTACCCAGAATACACAAACCCTGTCTGGGACGGTGCGAACACCGCCCTCGACAGGAAACCCTTTGTCCAAGCGCTCCTCGCTGGAAGGACTCCCAGCAGCAGGAGGTCAGACTCGTGTCTGTGGTGGCAGCATCCATTTTGTGGAGCTGAGGCTTTGGTTAACTTTAACCGGGGTTCACAGTTACGTACATGTCGTGTCCCTCTAGAAGGGCGGAATGCTAACCTCGTCGCCAGAATTGGTGAGAGGGCAGCATCCCGATTCGTATGACACCTTACTCGACATGCCTTGATAACGCGACACCGAAGTTACCGATGTGGTACGCGTTATCATGGAACAGCCATTGGGTCTTGATTCCGCAAGCTGCAACCGGGCTCGGCTCGGGCCAGAACCTAGTTCACACGAGCCCACGCACTCTGCCTTCAGGATTGTCAAGGCCTACCATAGGAGTGACTGATAGGAACTCGGGTGTCCATTGTATGGTTAGATATAGAGCTACTATACCTAAAGCAAAGGGTGATTACACGACTTTGCCCCAGCTGTCATGCAGCCAGTTGTGTCAAATTTAGGAGGCCAGCCAGGGGTGGCATAATACATGCTGCAGCCCCTGGCGGCCCTGGGTACACCTATGCCCTGCGTTACGGGGTCTGATAAGGTGGCCCAGTACCAATTGGTAAATGCACCTAGGGTACATATCGTAATTTAGAAAGAGAACAGCCAGGCTGTGGGTCTGATTGGCAGGCCCACAGCCAGAGAAAGTCGTAAACCAGTGAAACAAAAGCAAAAAATCTGGGTGATCATAGGATTGCAGACCCTACTCTCCTACACCCAGCAGACACTCCCTGCGGCCCCAGAAGATACTCCCTGCGCCCCCACCAGACACTCCCTGCGCCCCCACCAGACACTCCCTGCGCCCCAGCAGACACTCCCTGCGCCCCCAGCAGACACTCCCTGCGCCCCCAGCAGACACTCCCAGCGCCACCAGCAGACACTCCCTGCGCCACCAGCAGACACTCCCTGCGCCACCAGCAGACACTCCCTGCGCCCCCACCAGACACTCCCTGCGCCACCAGAAGATACTCCCTGCACCCCCAGCAGACACTCCCTGCGCCCCCAGAAGATACTCCCTGCGCCCCCAGAAGATACTCCCTGCGCCCCCAGCAGACACTCCCTGCGCTCCCAAAAGATACTCCCTGCGCCCCCAGAAGATACTCCCTGCGCCCCCCAGCAGACACTCCCAGCGCCCCCACCAGACACTCCCTGCGCCCCCACCAGACACTCCCTGCGCCCCCACCAGACACTCCCTGCGCCCCCACCAGACACTCCCTGCGCCACCAGAAGATACTCCCTGCGCCACCAGAAGATACTCCCTGCGCCCCCACCAGACACTCCCTGCGCCCCCAGAAGATACTCCCTGCGCCCCCAGCAGACACTCCCTGCGCCCCCAGCAGACACTCCCAGCGCCACCAGCAGACACTCCCAGCGCCACCAGCAGACACTCCCAGCGCCACCACCATACACTCCCTGCGCCACCAGCAGATACTCCCTGCGCCACCACCAGACACTCCCTGCGCCACCAGCAGATACTCCCTGCGCCCCCACCAGACACTCCCTGCGCCACCAGAAGATACTCCCTGCGCCCCCACCAGACACTCCCTGCGCCCCCAGCAGACACTCCCTGCGCCCCCAGCAGACACTCCCTGCGCCACCAGCAGACACTCCCTGCGCCCCCACCAGACACTCCCTGCGCCCCCACCAGACACTCCCTGCGCCCCCACCAGACACTCCCTGCGCCCCCAGCAGACACTCCCTGCGCCCCCAGCAGACACTCCCTGCGCCCCCACCAGACACTCCCTGCGCCCCCAGCAGACACTCCCTGCGCCACCAGAAGATACTCCCTGCGCCACCAGAAGATACTCCCTGCGCCCCCAGAAGATACTCCCTGCGCCCCCACCAGACACTCCCTGCGCCCCCAGAAGATACTCCCTGCGCCCCCAGAAGATACTCCCTGCGCCCCCAGCAGACACTCCCAGCGCCCCCAGCAGACACTCCCTGCGCCCCCAGCAGACACTCCCTGCGGCCCCAGAAGATACTCCCTGCGCCCCCACCAGACACTCCCTGCGCCCCCACCAGACACTCCCTGCGCCACCAGAAGATACTCCCTGCGCCACCAGAAGATACTCCCTGCGCCCCAGAAGATACTCCCTGCGCCCCCACCAGACACTCCCTGCGCCCCCAGAAGATACTCCCTGCGCCCCCAGCAGACACTCCCTGCGCCCCCAGCAGACACTCCCAGCGCCACCAGCAGACACTCCCTGCGCCACCAGCAGACACTCCCTGCGCCCCCACCAGACACTCCCTGCGCCCCCAGCAGACACTCCCTGCGCCCCCAGCAGACACTCCCTGCGCCCCCAGCAGACACTCCCAGCGCCCCCAGCAGACACTCCCTGCGCCCCCAGCAGACACTCCCTGCGCCACCAGAAGATACTCCCTGCGCCCCCAGAAGATACTCCCTGCGCCCCCACCAGACACTCCCTGCGCCCCCAGCAGACACTCCCTGCGGCCCCACCAGACACTCCCTGCGCCCCCACCAGACACTCCCTGCGCCCCCAGCAGATACTCCCTGCGCCCCCAGCAGACACTCCCTGCGGCCCCAGAAGATACTCCCTGCGCCCCCACCAGACACTCCCTGCGCCCCCACCAGACACTCCCTGCGCCACCAGAAGATACTCCCTGCGCCCCAGAAGATACTCCCTGCTCCCCCACCAGACACTCCCTGCGCCCCCAGAAGATACTCCCTGCGCCCCCAGCAGACACTCCCTGCGCCCCCAGCAGACACTCCCAGCGCCACCAGCAGACACTCCCTGCACCACCAGCAGACACTCCCTGCGCCCCCACCAGACACTCCCTGCGCCCCCAGCAGACACTCCCTGCGCCCCCAGCAGACACTCCCAGCCCTGCGTTACGGGGTCTGATAAGGTGGCCCAGTACCAATTGGTAAATGCACCTAGGGTACATATCGTAATTTAGAAAGAGAACAGCCAGGCTGTGGGTCTGATTGGCAGGCCCACAGCCAGAGAAAGTCGTAAACCAGTGAAACAAAAGCAAAAAATCTGGGTGATCATAGGATTGCAGACCCTACTCTCCTACACCCAGCAGACACTCCCTGCGGCCCCAGAAGATACTCCCTGCGCCCCCACCAGACACTCCCTGCGCCCCCACCAGACACTCCCTGCGCCCCAGCAGACACTCCCTGCGCCCCCAGCAGACACTCCCTGCGCCCCCAGCAGACACTCCCAGCGCCACCAGCAGACACTCCCTGCGCCACCAGCAGACACTCCCTGCGCCACCAGCAGACACTCCCTGCGCCCCCACCAGACACTCCCTGCGCCACCAGAAGATACTCCCTGCGCCCCCAGCAGACACTCCCAGCGCCCCCAGAAGATACTCCCTGCGCCCCCAGAAGATACTCCCTGCGCCCCCAGCAGACACTCCCTGCGCTCCCAAAAGATACTCCCTGCGCCCCCAGAAGATACTCCCTGCGCCCCCCAGCAGACACTCCCTGCGCCCCCACCAGACACTCCCTGCGCCCCCACCAGACACTCCCTGCGCCCCCACCAGACACTCCCTGCGCCCCCACCAGACACTCCCTGCGCCACCAGAAGATACTCCCTGTGCCACCAGAAGATACTCCCTGCGCCCCCACCAGACACTCCCTGCGCCCCCAGAAGATACTCCCTGCGCCCCCAGCAGACACTCCCTGCGCCCCCAGCAGACACTCCCAGCGCCACCAGCAGACACTCCCTGCGCCACCAGCAGACACTCCCAGCGCCACCACCAGACACTCCCTGCGCCACCAGCAGATACTCCCTGCGCCACCAGAAGATACTCCCTGCGCCCCCACCAGACACTCCCTGCGCCCCCAGAAGATACTCCCTGCGCCCCCAGCAGACACTCCCTGCGCCCCCAGCAGACACTCCCTGCGCCACCAGCAGACACTCCCTGCGCCACCAGCAGACACTCCCTGCGCCCCCACCAGACACTCCCTGCGCCCCCAGCAGACACTCCCTGCGCCCCCAGCAGACACTCCCTGCGCCCCCAGCAGACACTCCCTGCGCCACCAGAAGATACTCCCTGCGCCACCAGAAGATACTCCCTGCGCCCCCAGAAGATACTCCCTGCGCCACCAGAAGATACTCCCTGCGCCACCAGAAGATACTCCCTGCGCCCCCAGAAGATACTCCCTGCGCCCCCACCAGACACTCCCTGCGCCCCCAGAAGATACTCCCTGCGCCCCCAGAAGATACTCCCTGCGCCCCCAGCAGACACTCCCAGCGCCCCCAGCAGACACTCCCTGCGGCCCCAGAAGATACTCCCTGCGCCCCCCACCAGACACTCCCTGCGCCCCCAGCAGATACTCCCTGCGCCCCCAGCAGACACTCCCTGCGGCCCCAGAAGATACTCCCTGCGCCCCCACCAGACACTCCCTGCGCCCCCACCAGACACTCCCTTCGCCACCAGAAGATACTCCCTGCGCCACCAGAAGATACTCCCTGCGCCCCAGAAGATACTCCCTGCGCCCCCAGCAGACACTCCCTGCGCCCCAGAAGATACTCCCTGCGCCCCCAGCAGACACTCCCTGCGCCCCCAGCAGACACTCCCTGCGCCCCCAGCAGACACTCCCAGCGCCACCAGCAGACACTCCCTGCGCCACCAGCAGACACTCCCTGCGCCCCCACCAGACACTCCCTGCGCCCCCACCAGACACTCCCTGCGCCCCCACCAGACACTCCCAGCGCCCCCAGCAGACACTCCCAGCGCCCCCAGCAGACACTCCCTGCGCCCCCAGCAGACACTCCCTGCGCCACCAGAAGATACTCCCTGCGCCCCCAGAAGATACTCCCTGCGCCCCCACCAGACACTCCCTGCGCCCCCAGCAGACACTCCCTGCGGCCCCAGAAGATACTCCCTGCGCCCCCACCAGACACTCCCTGCGCCCCCAGCAGATACTCCCTGCGCCCCCAGCAGACACTCCCTGCGGCCCCAGAAGATACTCCCTGCGCCCCCACCAGACACTCCCTGCGCCCCCACCAGACACTCCCTGCGCCACCAGAAGATACTCCCTGCGCCCCAGAAGATACTCCCTGCTCCCCAACCAGACACTCCCTGCGCCCCCAGAAGATACTCCCTGCGCCCCCAGCAGACACTCCCTGCGCCCCCAGCAGACACTCCCAGCGCCACCAGCAGACACTCCCTGCACCACCAGCAGACACTCCCTGCGCCCCCAGCAGACACTCCCTGCGCCCCCAGCAGACACTCCCTGCGCCCCCAGCAGACACTCCCAGCGCCCCCAGCAGACACTCCCTGCGCCCCCAGCAGACACTCCCTGCGCCACCAGAAGATACTCCCTGCGCCCCCAGAAGATACTCCCTGCGCCCCCAGCAGACACTCCCTGCGCCCCCAGCAGACACTCCCTGCGCCCCCAGAAGATACTCCCTGCGCCCCCAGCAGACACTCCCTGCGCCACCAGCAGACACTCCCTGCGCCACCAGCAGACACTCCCTGCGGCTCCAGAAGATACTCCCTGCGCCACCAGCAGACACTCCCAGCGCCACCAGCAGACACTCCCAGCGCCCCCAGCAGACACTCCCTGCGCCCCCAGCAGACACTCCCTGCGCCCCCAGAAGATACTCCCTGCGCCCCCAGAAGATACTCCCTGCGCCCCAGCAGACACTCCCTGCGCCCCCAGCAGACACTCCCAGCGCCACCAGCAGACACTTCCTGCGCCACCAGAAGATACTCCCTGCGCCACCAGAAGATACTCCCTGCGCCCCCAGCAGACACTCCCAGCGCCACCAGCAGACACTCCCAGCGCCCCCAGCAGACACTCCCAGCGCCCCCAGCAGACACTCCCAGCGCCCCCAGCAGACACTCCCTGCGCCCCCAGCAGACACTCCCTGCGCCCCCAGCATACACTCCCTGCGGCCCCAGAAGATACTCCCTGCGCCCCCACCAGACACTCCCTGCGCCCCCACCAGACACTCCCTGCCTCTTTGTCTCAGTCCTGCAGGCTCTTTCATCCCTGCTGTCTCCCTTCGCCATTGTTTTCCTTCCTTTTGCTTCTGCCTTTTTCTGGCTCAAAGTATTCTGGTCAAAACAAGCCCCGGTCCCCAAAGCTGAGTGCCTCTGGGTCCCAACCCGGAACCACCGGCCCGAATTAAGCACTGAACTCCTAGTAGGCGGTAGCTGCGTTCAGTTTGGTAATGCCAGGAGTAGTTATCCCAGCAGGGCCTGCCCCTGATAACACCCCACAGCCCCGGCAGGTTTAGAGGGGTGCGGGGCTGGGAGGGTCGCGGGTGGAGGGGCCTTCTTTCAGGGCGGAGCTTCCACCGGTGAACAGCCTCGTCTGTGACCCCCTTGAACGCATCAGCGATGCCCCTTGGCTCTTGTCGGCGCCCACCGCCCTCAACAGCGCCTAGAGGCCCGAGCCCTGCAGCTCATGAACTGGGCACGTGATCTGAGGGCGCGAGGACTCTCCTCCAAGCTTTGGATCCTGAGCGCTGATGGACACAGTGAATCCTTAATCTCCGGCCCCTGCCTCGCTGCCACAGGCTCGGGTCACCCTGGAGTCAGCCCTCGGGTGCGCGGGAACTCGCTTCTCTCAATCTGTGGGCAGTATAGGGTACGGGGGGGGGGGGGGGGGGGAGGGGTTACAGAAACCTCAGGTCACTTTCTGTACTTTGGGCATAATGCAGCGCTGTGTCCTTGCTTCTCGGCGCTTTCTGAATGCAGATGAGCGATTCATCTGTTGGACCATCCGAGCTCCAGCTCAGCAGCTTCCAGGCGCTTCTTCCTCCCAAGAGGCCTGTCGGCGATTCCTGCTGGGGTCTGAGGAAGAGAAGGGGGTGGAGGGGTGGAGGGGTGGGGGGGGGGGTAGGGAGGGCGGGGGGTCGGGGTCAAGGACCGCGGTTTCGGACACTTCAGAAGAGGCCCGGATGCAGGCATCTGACTTGCAGTTATGCTCCATTACCGCTAATTCTCTGATGAATAACCCACGAATCACGCGCATCTAGTTGATTGATTGTGATGTGGGTGTTTTTTTGGAAAGATGAAAAGCAATGTTCCAAAGATGCTCATGTGGATAATTTAATGAGAGGAAGGCGCCAGCAATAGATCTGGGGTGCAGGCATGGAACACCCCGAGCTTTGACTGGGCGCTTGAAATCAGTAGCACAGATGGCATTCACCAGTTTTAGAGCCTTCACTTCCTGTCAATGCCCGAGGGGCTGGTATCGATGTTCCAGGTGCAGGATACATTTTGGGCACCCTGGTCCCTGGGGGCCAGTTTGGGCTGTGTCTGGTGTGTTGAGATGTGGCTGCAGCCCGGTTGAGCCCTGAGTGGTCTTTCTGGAGACTGATGGGCGTCCATTACCTCCCAACGGGCAGAGGTGCCACTCCGTTTCTGTCGCTGGGCCAGTCAATTAATGTGTGCCTACTGAGGGGTGGAGGGGGCCTGAGCAGAAGTGGCCTCACTTGTTTTTAGGTGTTTATAAAACTTTGCTGAATCAGTGTTTTGTAGAAAGGCGATATGCAAATGTGGGCCACTTTTCTTTTGCGTGCCGGGCGGATTTCTAATCCCAATCCAACCCTGGCAGTCAGTGACTGCACTGCACCTGCCTGCAAGGGGATGTCTGGGGGTCCATGGGACCCTCTTTACCCTCCTGTAGAGGGCCGTTCTCATGGCGCACTGTCAGTGCGCCTCCTGAGAGCTTCTTTGCCTCTACACCTGCGTCTGTAATACGCCTCTATACAAATAAGGGAACACCCTCTGAAGATCGCGCTGGCGCTTTACGTGCGGCTGCGCTATTGGCATAGAACAGAGGTCTTCAAACTTTTTGATGCCGAGACCCCCTTGTAAAACCTATTTAGGCGTAAGGACCCCCTTCCGACAAAAGTTTCTAGAAACTGGTACTCCTCATCATCAACTTTTGACAACCATAAATGCGCCTGTTAGACCTCATCACATCCCTCCATCATTCATCCACCCACACTTTCACACATCCATCCATCCACCCTTTCATCCTTCCATCCATACAACCATCCTTCATCCATCCGCCCTTTCATTCTTCCATCCATACATCTATCCTTCACAATCTATCCTTCATCCATCCACCCTTTCATCCTTCCATCCATACATCTATCATTCATCCATCCACCCTTTCATTCATCCATCCACTCATCATTCATCCACCCACCTTTTCACACATCCGTCCATACATCCATCATCCATCCATTCACCCATCCTTTACCCATCCACCCTTCCTTCCATCCACCCATCATTCATCCACCCACCTTTTCACACATCCATCCATCATTCATCCATGCAACCTTTTATCCATTCATACATCCACCCTTTCATCCTCCCATCCATACATCCATTCTTCATCCATCCCCCCTTTCATCCTCCCATCCATACATCTATCCTTCATCCATCCCCCCTTTTATCCTTCCATACATCCATCCTTCATCCATCCACCCTTTCATCCTCCCATCCATACATCGATCCACCCTTTCATCCATACATCCATCCACCCACCCTTTCATCCATCCACCCATCATTCATCCCCACACCTTTTCACACATCCATCCATGCATCATTCATCCATGCAGCCTTTTATCCATCCATACATCCATCCACCCTTTCATCCTCCCATCCATACATCCATCCATCCATCCTTCATCCATCCACCCTTTCATCCTCCCATCCATCCATCCATCCTTCATCCATCCACCCTTTCATCCTCCCATCCATCCATCCATCCATCCATCCTTCATCCATCCACCCTTTCATCCTTCCATCCATAAATCCATCATTCATCCACCCTTTCATCCATCCATTCACCCTTCATTCATCCACCCATCTTTTTACACATCCATCTATCATTCATCCATCCACCCTTTCATCCATCCATTCTTCCGTCCACCCTTTCATTCTTCCATCCATACATCTATCCTTCACCAATCTATCCTTCATCCATCTACCCTTTCATCCTTCCATCCATACATCTATCCTTCACCAATCTATCCTTCATCCATCTACCCTTTCATCCTTCCATCCATACATCCATCATTCACCAATCTATCCTTCATCCCTCCACCCTTTCATTCATCCAGCCACTCATTCATCCACCCACCTTTTCACACATCCATCCATCCTTCAGCCTTTCATCCATCCATTCACCCATCATTCATCCACCCACCTTTTCTGTGCCTCTCTCATGGGGGGGGGGGGTCAGTATCTCTCTGTGTCTGCTGGGGGCGGGGGACGTGTCATGGGACCCACAGCTCCAGGTGCGCAACATCCATTGAACTCAAAGGGCTACACTACAGCCACTCCCCCACCCCCCCAGCTCCCCCCAGCTCCCCCCAGCTCGTGTATGTGAGCCCGTCTGAAACAGCTTCAGGGACACACACACAGTCACACCCAAGTACTTGACAGGTCTTTAAAAGACCTTTTACTTCTTAATGAGGCGTTGATGTTTTTCACACCTCGGTGTGAATCAGGCCTCCGCCGTGAGCACCCTCAGTGCAATGCCAGGAACTGCACTCTGCGACCCCCTTCCCAGGACTCCACGACCCCCCTGGGGCTCGCGCCCCACAGATTGAAGACCGCTGGCATAGAAGAAGACTCAGAAGCGTCTGCACCCCCTTCTATAATATCAAAGTGCCCCGGGGGCAACAGAGTGGGCGCCAACGCCCGTTGCGCCCCGGGCTCTTATTGGAATACAGCCAGGCGTGTGACATATCCGTAGTTTCAGTCTGTCTCTGTGTGTCATTTGAATTCCTTCTGTGGGACACTGAGTGATACCGATAGAGAACCAGGAACCGAACAGAAAACAGTTACATCTGTGTGGTGAGATACATTTCACAAACTAACCCATGTTGTGGTTTAAAACTTCCTCAAAACTGCCCAGTGCTCCTAAAGTGCTCTTGCAGTTCATTAACGTCCTTCTATGCGCTAGCAGGAGCACCTTGTAGACATAGGTGCAGGGCTCGAGTCGGGGTACCACGCGGGTGGACGGCGTCCCCCCACTTATTTTACCGGGTGGACGCCATCCCTCCTGCCAAACACCTGGACTTCACTCCTTGGCCTCTCTGGGACGAGATCGGAGCTCATTCAGAACGCTGCTCACGCGCTGGCTTCTCTGATGCACTCGCATCTAAGGGGTGAGCGAGGGGAGGTAATGAGCCCGATGGTGCAAGCCACCTTTCGTGATGTCACTTCCTGTCGTGACGTCACTTCCGGTGACAGCGTCCGCCCACTTCTTTTTGTAGGACTTGTGCCCTGCATAGGTGGCACCTGGATAAACCATATATACATTTTTTACGGCCATTACTGTAGTTTAATAAGCTTCTATGTACTGTCAGGAACATATTTGAGCTAAATTAAAGGGACTGTTAAACCATAAGAGTCCACGGAAGATAGTACATGGGAATCTCAGACACCAAAACTAACGTGAACCCACAGTGGCACTTTTCAAGGAATTGACATCACCCCTGTGATAAACTGCAACCGGCTGCACAGCAGGTATTTTTGAATAATCCATGTTCAACATGGAAAACGAACGGCAAAGGCATATGGGACCAGGCACAATCTGGTGTGCAGAAAAAAGACGGTGGCAACACCCTGCGCCCCTCCCGAAAAAGCTTTGCGATGAAAAGGGGGGAGGTGTTCTAAAAGGGGTGTGGCCTATGGAATTAAGGGTGTGGTTTTCACGCGTAAACTACATTTCTGGGATTCCCATAGTGTGCCACTCCACTAGTATTTTGGTGGCTCTGCTCTTTCTGTTGTTGCATCCAGTTCTACAACACAACAAGTGACCTACGCCCAAAACCAGCTAGGGCTATTGGCTTTGTCAATGACATTGCTGTTTAAGATAAATAAGTAACATCAATGATTTTGTTGCAAATAATATTGAAAATGTTTAAATCCTGTAATTGTGAGAATGTGATTGAAATATTACTGGGGCCTGTGGAAGGGCTAGTGGTCGTCCGAGTGTCTCAGTCCCTCCTGTTACGCTCACTCTGTGTTACACATGTGCGCTGTCTTTCTCTCCACTTCTCCTTCTGCGTATCTTACATCTCTCTCTCCTCTCTCCTGAATGCACGTCCTCCCATCTCCTTCACTTCTCCACCTCCCAAACACACAATGCACCCACTCACCTGTCAGGACTGCATTTTCTTTTACTATCATCTTGTCACAATATTGACAGTTGTGTGCCTATTTCACACGTTTGCACAAAATTACAAGCGCAAGTGGGATACATGGCCACTGCTTTGTGCGCTGTGCAGAGAGGCCAAGGATTGAATGGCCACCTTATACCTTAGTGACCCCTGACCGGCACTGAGAGAAAGTCGCGCAGCCTTCAGCCTCAACTCCAGAGCTCTCAAACATGGCTGGTTTATAAATACCTTGAGGCGATTTTGCACTATACAAGAGGTATATACTACACAAAAACATACAGAAACAAAACATTTTGGAAATGGCTAACATTCTTGGGAAACACAAGATAAGTAAAGCGTGAAATATAAACAGGAACTAAATCGCTGAGAGGGATTACCATAGCTTTTATACATTCAGATTTTCATCAGTGTTTTTGACCCTAAAATTCAGGACATGAATAAAGGGCGTGCTAGGGACCTGTTTTAATGTCTGTTTTTAATTACTAGCGGGTCTGATACCCAGCGGTACCGGGCACCCTTAAAGCCCTCCACCCCATTCCTCCTTCTCACTCGCATGGCGCAGTTCCATCCCTTGCACAAGGCCACTTGCCTCGCCTCACACCTGACGCATATGGGAAGGGCTTTGCTTGTTGTCATCTTGCAGCTCGTCTCCACAGTCAGAGGGCCGGGGGCTGCTCCAGGCACCAGTATTTTAATGTTGTGCCTAGAAACAGTGGCGTCACTAGGGTTGGTGTCACCCGGTGCGGGTAACTCATGGTGTCACCCCCTCATGACTTACCGCATGGACCATCTCACCCTCTGCTGCACCATCTCTCCCTCTGTCCGCACCATCTCTCCCTCTGTACGCACCATCTCTCTCTCTGCCTGCACCATCTCTCCCTCTGCCTGCACCTTCTCTCCTCTGCCTGCACCAGCTCTCCATCCACCTGCACCAGCTCTCCATCCGCCTGCACAAGCTCTGCCTCCGCCTGCACCAGCTCTGCCTCTGCCTGCACCATCTCCCCCTCCCCCTCCGCCTGCACCAGCTCTCCCTCTGCCTGCACCATCTCCCTTCCGCCTGCATCATCTCCCCTCTGCCTGCAACATCACCCCTCCGCCTGCACCGTCTCTCCTCCGCCTGCACCGTCTCACCCCCTGCCTGCACCATCTCATCTCATCCCCTGCCTCCACCATCTCTCCCTCTGCCTGCAAAATCTCCCTCTTAGCCTGCACCATCTCCCTCACTGCCTGCACCACCCCCCTCCTCCGCCTGCTGCTCTTTTAACCCTTTCCTCGTCCCCTTCTCCCCCCCCATGGTTTCTCCCACAGTTTTTGGCTCTTCTCAAAGTGACTGAAATAAACTCATGAAATGCGCTTTGAATTCGTGCACGCAACACTGAGTGGAAAAGTTTGGTGTCATCCGGTGCGGCCCGCAACCCCCTAGTGATGCCACTGGGTTCCCTTCCTCAAGATCCCAGCAGCACAACCTTGCACTTACTTCTCCACTCCCCTTTAAAATAGCAGCAGCACCTCACTCTGTGGCCTGAGGACTGACTGACTGACAGCCAGGACCATCCGCCGACATGCCAGGCACCGGTGAGAGGCGGTGCTTCACCCAGGCTCTCATGGGAGGGTGCCTCCCCCTGATACAGACTTGTGTTTCAGGGTGGCCCATCAGCAAACGACCAGGATCGGACCAAATTTGTCCTGTAAATCCTGAAAGGACTTGATGTTTTCCTCCTTCAACATGTTGGCCAGGCACTTCTCATTCACATCTCAAAAGATATCACTATCTTTTGTCTCGGGAATTACTTCTCAACGAGCAGTATGTTAACTACTAAGTGTAGAAAGTAGATATCTGAAAACACAATTTACATTGATTTAAAGTCCTGTAAATAATGACACGCCTGTTTGTAAAGAAAAAAAAACCAGCCCAGATTAGCAGTTTTCTTTTTCAGCGAAAAAGGGCTCCGTCCATTAATTTGTGACAGATCATTTTTCACGGAAGGTCACCTCTCTTTTACTTTCAGGAAAGTATTTTCGCAACGTTTAGGAAAAAAATAGAAAAGAAGGTTTTTCATTTCTAGTTTTGCATCACCCGGTTCATGCAGGAGATAATCCGATGGCCCCTATTTATAATCGCTACATTACGCCATTACCATGGACCTATTCCATTTCCAGGGGACACCATCAAAGGGGTGACAACAAAATCTGAACTCGATATTTATTTACTGTTCCTATAATGTTCCGCATTGCACAACGTCTTTGCTTGTTTAATAAGTACGGACGGTGTTACATGAACAGTAAATAAATAGCGAGTTCATTTTGGTGTCACCCCTCTGATGGTGACACCCGGTGCGGCCCGCACCTCCCGCACCCCCCTCGTGACGCCACTGCCTAGAAAGTAAGAGCTGTTTCCAAGGGAGCCTCCCTTCTTTTTGACCCCAGTCTCTGCCTTGAGTGACAGTTGTATGTATTTTCACACTGCATCGCTTCAAGCAGAGCGCCTTGAAGAATCTAAGAGGAGCTCTAACTAACATGACATTTAGGGCCACATGTATGCACCGTTTTTAAGGGCGCTTACAGCCCGAATTGCCCGATTCGGTCCTCTTATGACTGGAAAAAAGGCTTTCCCAATGTACCAAACCGGATTTTGCGATTCGGTAACCTATTCCCGAATCGCAAAATTGTTTAGTGATTCACTATTCGGAAGGGGCGTGTTTAGGGCGTCCCTTCCTAATGCCGAATCACAGCAGTATGAGGGAATGTTTTGAGACCAAAATGCGGTCGCAAAACATTCGTATTTTACCACCTACTTCAAGTAGGTGGTAGCCCATTCGCAAATAGGAAGGGGTCCCAAGGGGACCCCTTGTCCTTTGTGAATGCATGTAAAAATCTTTTTTAAGAGCAGGCAGTGGCCCCAGGGACTACTCTTAAAAAAAGGTAAAGAAAACTTTTTGTTTTTTTCTAAACACAACCTGTTTCCTTTAGGGAAAACAGGCTGCTTTAAAAAAAAAGTTTGCTTTATTTAAAAGCAATCACTGACATGGTGTTCTTCTGACCCCAGCAGGCCACCATCCGCGTGATTTTAGCGATTTCTAGGGGTTCGCAAATTGTGACCTACCTAATTAATATTGATGAGGTTGGTCGATATGCAACCCCCTATGAATTGCTATATGACACGCTTGGAGCGTCATACATTTGTAATAGCAATTAGCTAATTGTGATTGGCAGAAAATGGCAATTAGGTAATTGCTATTACAAATGTTGATACATGTGGCCCTAAGTTTCAGGGCAGCTGCACTGAACTGCGTTAGGCTGACCCGTGATGCGTGGCACTTGGCGGGGCTGTTTATGTAACAATTGTGAACCAAGACATTCTGGTTCCCTGGCGGTTGAGGAATGCAGCGGCTGTGTGGTCTGTTGACGCGTTGCAACCGGCCTTACGCAGTCAGAGCTGTTGTTGCATCTCTGTGGTAACTGTGTACCTTTCACCAACAAAACCGGTTCCGGCGGATTCATGAACAGCCTAAGGAGGCCTGTTGTCCGTATGCACTTGGCGGCAGTGACGCCAACTGCTGCTCCCATTGGTCCGGCAAGAGTCACTTAAGATACAATATTTGTTGTTTGTTTCGCAAACGACGCCTTCCCTGCTCCCAGAGGTTTGCATAGATCATTCCACTGAACTAATCTTTATTGCAGGTCCCAACCAGGGGCCCCTGGGGCGCAGCGCAAAAACTGCGCAGGGAGACCCTGCAGGGGTTTAGAAGGGGAGTAAGCAGTAAAGAGGCCTTAGAGTTGACTTTTTATCTTGTTACATTTGCTGTCAGTTCAAAGACACCGCTCAGGCGCCATGCAATGCTCCCACAAACTGCTGCTTGTTTGACATGGTGGTTGTGTTTACTTTCCCTTTCCTGGAGTGGAAAGTGAGGGAATTCTGAAATGGCCAAGTTGGAATCTTGCTGGGGTGCAGGACGTGTGAAAGGAGAGGCCGCAGGGAGCCGGGTGTCTATCACACGCATGGAAGACCTCGGAAACGAACTTTACAAATATTCCGAAATAGATCAGCCGCAAGTATAGTTCAAATGAGGCACATATAGGTGTGATGGAAGCAAACATTTTGATTGTATAAGAACAAACCAAAAGCATTTACTGGTGCATGCTCAAGCAATAAATCTATGCAGAGATCCGCTTTCTGCCCGTTCTCCTTTGTGCGCTGCATAAGCGTAACAGGAAAGCTGCACGATGATGCAAATTCAATGGCCCTTTCAGTAGAGAGGGTGCTTTCTGTAGAGGCGGTACCCTCGCACCCATGCCTTGGCTGTATATTTCGGACAGTGCGCTGCAGAGGGCATCGCTGGGGACACACTGACCACCCATCACTCCATGCGCGTGCGCGTGGCTCTTGTGCGACACTTGTGTCACGCTTGCATTTTTCACAGCCCTGTGCCTTCATTGACGGCAGCACCCTGCTCTGACAGCGGGTCCAGGGCCAGTGGTGTAAAGTGGAGTTGTCAGTGATGGGTAGGGCCGGAGGCAGGGGTGGCCTTAGGCATGTGCAAGCTGTGCACCTGCACAGGGCCACCAAACCCCAGGGGCCACCACGCCAATATATATCCTTAATATAATAATCCTCAGAGGATGGATAGATATGGCGGCCCCTGGCAGGGATTTGGCGGCCTCCGGCTCTGTTCCACTTCCAAACACCCTGACCCCCCCTCTTCACTGGCCTCTGCGCTCTGCCCCGCCCGGACCCCCTCTCCGGGGCCCCTTACCTACGCTCCCTGCCCAGGGCCTTCATGAGCCTAGAGCCGCCCCTGCCGGAGGGAGTTTCAGGAAGGCGGGTGGATCATGTCTCCGAGGAGGCTGCCTCCGGGCTGGGGCTTTAGTAATCATGGGCTCCACCAGCGGGTGCTGGGGAGGATTATCCGAGGCCTAAAAACTGGTGAAAATGTACCAGATTCTGCATCAAAGGAGTTTGTCCTCCAGGAAGTGATGTGCGTAACGCAAGGTCAGGTCTAGTGCTGGTGAGTGGCAGGCAGGGAGTGGGAACAAAGCCACGATCTAGTCTGCAGATCATACATGTGTTACATGGATGCAACCATCTGGTCTACAGATCATACATGTGCTGTCTCAATTGTCCTGCACACCAGTGTGTAGGGCAGGGGTGATTCGCGTAGGGCCTGAGATGTGCCAGATTGTCAGGATATCCACTGGCAAGATCTAGGTGGTCTGAGGTCCATTTTGATTTATTAAATGTACTCTTTGTGCCTATCCAGATCATCTGGAAAGGTGTGGGCCTTCCTGGGCCTAGGTTAGACACCAAAGATGTATGGCATCGCAGTGGGCCAGCCTGGACCCTGTAATTTGCTTAGAATATTCTTTGCTTAAACCTTGCTTCCTCTCTCTTGTTTGATACATCGTTTCCTTAACCCCGTCGCTGCTGATGACGAGCTCAGCTCGTCATCAGCCACGGTTGTCGTGTGCGGATGACGAGCTGAGCTTGTCATGTAACGCGGCTTTTAGAAAAAAGCTGCACAGGTAAAAAATAACCGCCGCAGCGATGCGGTTAATTTTCAAATGTTTTTAACACGTGTCTTTTTTTGACATTCTTGACTATTCAACCACTTGCATCTTGTTATGGGTCGATGAGATCTCTATACATTTTGGGCTGGCCCTGTGCCGTGCATCAACGACGTAGCACTTTACTGGGCAGTTAACGTTCTGGAGTTACGACATGGTTTGTATTTCTTGTATTACAGAACTCTTCGCCCCACGTGCATTTTTTTACGTTTACCCACATACCGTCCCGAAACCTTTTGATATTTTTTCTTTTCACTGAGCTTCCAATGTATGCATATATGTGACTTTTCATGCATAAGTGCCTTGTTAGGTTACCAGGGGTCTCCAAACCGTTCCTGGAGGGCTGGATCCATGCCAGATTTTTGGGATATCCCCATTGAGATACATGTAGTAATTTTAAAAATCTGGCATGGATCCGGCCCTCCAGGACTGGTAAACACCCAACTTGACACTAATACGGGGTGATGCAAGGTTACTGTAAATACTTAAGTGATGTAGTTTGTAACAATTGTACCAGTACTGTGTGTTGTTCATTATATGCCTGCCATTGCTGAGATAACATAACATATGTGTCTGTAAAGCGCACATGCACGGAGGTATCTTGGCACTGAATAACAGATGTTTATTGTTACCCAACTCAATGGTACTCGTTTTATCAACCTCAGAAGGATGAAAGGCTGACCAGGATTTGAACCTGTGACCATGAGGTCAAACTCAGGCTCTTACAGTGGACGCATTAGTCCACTGAGACACCAGACCCGGCCTGAGGGGTGTTAGACATGCTACGGATGTTGACAGTATTTCATGTCCTATTTTGTACAAAGGGATTTGTAGTCTTTGCGCTATAACTTGTTTTATGTTGTGTGGGAAGCAGGAAGGTTCCTCTTGAGCTGTGCTCCACTTGTCTGGATCCGTCGATAGCTGCACTTGATTGCTCTGCGCCAGTCGGTATTTGTAGTCTACTTGTCTAGGACAATCGGGGGCACCACTCACCTTATCTGGGGGAGTTGAAAGCTGTACTTGACTTGTCCAGGGCAGACAATAGCTGACACTTAAACTCGGCTTCAGGCGCGCAACGCCCATTGGACTTGAAGGGCTTCAGCCCCCCGTCGTGTGTGTTAGCCCGGGATGAGACAGATCCCAGGCACACACACAGCCACACCCGAGCACTTCACAGGTCTTTAAAAGACAATTTGCTTGTTAATGAGGCTTTGATGTCCCCCCAACCCCCCCCCGCAGCTCCACGCTGCCTTTTGCTTGAAGTTCAGATATCCCCCCTCCCCCCCCCCCCCGACGAAATTTCGAAATTTTTGAACTGACCCAGCAGACATGATTCGGGTGCACAAGCCCTTCTCTCCCCACAGCATTTTCTAGGTCTTTGGTGATTTCCTCCCAGTGTGGTCTGTAAGTTTCGCCGCTCCAAACCACTTGGTAAAGTCCCATTTCCACCTGTCAGCATCTAGCTCTAGAGTATGGTGCTAAATATGTGGTTACTCCTTCACCGTGGCATGTTTGATCCATGTAGGTTACTGGATTGTATGTACAGAAAGTGTGTTCCCGATGTGTGCATCCCAGTGCACGGGGCAACCTGTTACCATCCAATTCGCGTCTACATATGCTTTTACTGGTGTTTAATGTCACTTTTGTCATATTATAGTGGGCACAATAAAGCCCAGCTGCTATCCGCCTTCCATGCCCCATCGTGGTTTCTTTGCTTCTGAAACACGTTCCCAGTTTCCACCCTCACCCCAAGGACTTGAGTTAATAGTTTTCTGAATTGCTGCCTCCCCTTGAGGGTCAAACACGAGCTCAGGCTGAAAACCAGATACCCCCATGGTTCTGATGGTAGAGACTGGACTGGGGAATGTGCCTGGGGCCATCTTGGCAGAATAATTCTGTAGCCAAAGCCTCGGTTTCTAAGCCTTTCCCTGTCATCAGCCAGCTTTTCAGCCTGAGTCTGCCATATTCCAATCCTGATCCCATCTGGTGGTTGCAACTGACAAGTCTTGGCGTCACCACTAGATGGCGCTATATTCATAGTGAATGGCTCTATTTGAAGCTGCAGAACGGTTTTGTTTGAGATATTACAGAAGGAAGGGCTTTGTGCTAAAGAGCAGCTCAGCGTTTTATCGTGAATATGTTCTATTGTAGCAGGAACATCAGAAGCGTGAGCTGCACGTGGAACACGATGTCTCTGGGCTCTGATTGACAGGGGTCTGGTGGGGTCTGATTGACTGGGGTCTGATGGGGTCTTATTGACTGGGGTCTGATGGGGTCTGATTGACTGGGGTCTGGTGGGGTCTGATTGACAGGGGTCTGATGGGGTCTGATTGACTGGGGTCTGGTGGGGTCTTATTGACTGGGGTCTGATGGGGTCTGATTGACTGGGGTCTGGTGGGGTCTGATTGACAGGGGTCTGGTGGGCTCTGATTGACTGGGGTCTGGTGGGCTCTGACTGACAGGGGTCTGGTGGGGTCTGATTGACTGGGGTCTGGTGGGGTCTGATTGACTGGGGTCTGATGGGGTCTGATTGACTGGGGTCTGGTGGGGTCTGATTGACAGGGGTCTGGTGGGCTCTGACTGACAGGGGTCTGGTGGGGTCTGATTGACTGGGGTCTGGTGGGGTCTGATTGACTGGGGTCTGATGGGGTCTGATTGACTGGGGTCTGGTGGGGTCTGATTGACAGGGGTCTGGTGGGCTCTGATTGACTGGGGTCTGGTGGGCTCTGACTGACAGGGGTCTGGTGGGGTCTGATTGACTGGGGTCTGGTGGGGTCTGATTGACTGGGGTCTGGTGGGGTCTGATTGACAGGGGTCTGATGGGGTCTGATTGACTGGGGTCTGATTGACAGGGGTCTGGTGGGGTCTGATTGACAGGGGTCTGGTGGGGTCTGATTGACAGGGGTCTGGTGGGGTCTGATTGACAGGGGTCTGATTGTGGTATGAAGTGAGGGCGAGACTAGTAAGATCGAGGGTACTGAATATGTAAACACTGTACATTTCTTTATAAATAACTCACCTATTTACATTACATTGTCAGTCTGAGCTGCAAGAGAAGGCCTTATGTACATGGAATTCTGTTTGTGATTACCGAATAGCTAATTTTAGCGATTCGTTTTTAGGAAGTCGCAAATAGCGATGTACTACAGTGTGTTTTTCACTGTTTGTGTTTCCCAAAGGGTCACAAATAGACCTACCTCGTTTAATATTCATGAGGTAGATCGCAATTTGCGACCCATTGAAAATGGGCCACAGTCACAGGGACGGTGGCCTGCTTCAATGAAGCCTGTTTTCCATAAAGATAAATGGGATGCGTTTTAAATACAAAACAAAAAAAAACGTTTTCTTTTCATTTTTTGAGAGTAGGCAGTTCTCAGTGGGACCACTGCCTGCTCTTAAAAACGTTTTTACAACCATTCACAAAGGGGAAGGGGTCCTTTGGGGATCCTTTCCCATATGCAAATGCGGTCAGTGTCAGGGTCTGCTAACATGTTGATCTGACAAAATTGCAGTAAATACGCTGCTGTTTCTTTTTCACTTGCACATCGTACCTTATGTACTTTTAAAGTACCAACTCTAGGATTTTTTGCACCACCCGCGCAGCACTCTCACCTGCTGCCTGTTCCGCCGCGGCTGTCGTGCCGTTTGAGCAGAAGGCTAGGTCAGGTGATTTTCTCTTCACTTCTGCAGAAATCAGCAGTCTAGTGGTCAGCTTCCGGTGGCTCCCCACCTACTTAGTTCTGATGTCAGCAGCGGGCGTGCCAAAGGCAAGCCCGTCTGCACCCGCCCGCGGCTGGTCAGGGCAAGGGGCCAGAACCCCTGCTCGTTTTTGTAGAGAGCAGCACATGAGGTACTCGAGATCAACTTAGAGCATTAGAACCTTCAGCCCCAACTACATGTATGCACTCGCTATCCGTGGAAACATTGCCTATGCGTTGCTTGCACTGTCCCTTCCAAACAAGTGCGCCTAAGATAGTCCCCGAAGGTAACCTTAAACTCAATCTTCTACTTATTAACTGTAGGTCGTT
The DNA here is from genome assembly GCF_964263255.1 of Lissotriton vulgaris. Lineage (NCBI taxonomy): Eukaryota > Metazoa > Chordata > Amphibia > Caudata > Salamandridae > Lissotriton > Lissotriton vulgaris. The sequence continues at coordinate 53,429,094 of NC_141696.1, forward strand.
GAATAGGCACAAGATTGAAATTCACAACTGCATTTTGGATAACCAACCTGTTAGACGGACCGGGAGGGTCAGCCGAGACTACGGGGAGAGGTCTCCGGGGAGAGCCGTCTCCGACTGTACAGACAAGTAACTTCCCCCCCACAGACGGACACCACACAAGGTTGAAGTTTAACGAGACTTTATATGCAAGTCTTAGGTTACGATGATATGATACAAGGAGGTCTGGACTCAGGGGTCCCCTCGGTTCTGGTCTCTGGTTTAGGAAAGGGTAGCGGGACAGTTTTGTTACCAATGAGTGGAAAATAGCTCTCAATCCTCGAGCTCGGCGTTCTAGATGATCGGGCCGCGGCGGAGCCAGGCAGGTCCCGAGATGGACGAAGGAAAACGACGGTCCGCGGCGGAGCCTGCAGGTCCCGGTGAAGATGACGGTTACAACGGTCCGCGGCCACGCCAGCAGGTCCCGACGACGATGAAGGTGATGAAGGTTGCGAAGGCTGTGGCAGCGCCAACAGCCAGGACGATGGTGCACAAGACAGAGCTACGGCAGCGCCAGTAGTCCGCCTAGGATGAGTTCCTCTTTACGTCTCTCGACTCCAAGATACAACTGCCTTCCTGCTCTGGAGCTGCCCCAGTTATAGGGCTGGTGTGCTTTGATGTCCGGACCCTCGCACTTGGAGGTCGGGAGGTCCGGGATGAGGGAGTCCAGACACCCAGCAGGGGGGTGGAGCCAGCGCCCGGGGAGGCGATGGGCGAGCGGCACTTGGCGGGGGAGAGCCATCGACACCTCTTTCTCCCATTGACTTGCCAAGTGGCCCGCTCACCTCCTGGGTGGATGGTGGTGCCGGGATGTCTGAGGCCTGGCCAGGCCCAGGGTTGAGGTCGGCCGGGGGCCAGGCGGCCACGTGGTGGAGTGTCCAAGATGGCGCCCCAGAATGGGCGCGTCGGCTGGCAGTGGATCGGACCCACGAGGTTGACCTGCTCGAGGGCAGGGGTCCCTGAGGGGACGGAGGACGTGCAAGGGTGGTGTGTGGTACCTGCGTGACCGGGCTCAGGCCGGGTCGGGCCGGGGGAGAGCGGCCTTTCATGTGGCCTGTCCAACATGCGTCCCCCCCAGCTGAAGGCGGGGAGAGTTACCCATCCTCTTGGGGACTCTCCTCGTCGAGGCGGAAGAACCGGGACAGGCCATCCGCGTTGGCGTGATCTGGCCCAGGCCGGTGTTCGACTGTGAAGTCCATACCTTGTAGGGAGATGGACCAGCGTAGTAATTTCGGGTTTTCCCCCCGCATCTGCATCAGCCACTGCAGGGGTCGGTGGTCGGTCTGTACCCGAAAGTGTGTGCCAAAAAGGTAGGGCCGGAGCTTCTTGAGGGCCCATACCACAGCGAAGGCCTCCCGCTCTATGGTGCTCCAGCGCTGTTCCCGTGGTAGGAGTCGCCGGCTAATGAAGGCCACCGGTTGATCAAGGCCTTCGGTGTTCACTTGAGACAGGACTGCCCCAATGCCATGGTCGGAGGCATCCGTCTGGACGACGAACTCCCGGCTGTAGTCGGGGGCCTGGAGCACAGGGGCGGAACACATGGCGGCTTTCAATTGTTCAAAGGCAGCTTGACACTCTGGGGTCCAGTTGACTTTCTTGGGCTGGTTTTTCGACGTGAGTTCTGTGAGGGGCCCCACTATAGTACCATAGTCTTTCACGAACCTTCGGTAGTAGCCTGTGAGGCCCAGGAAGGCTCGTACCTCGGTCTGTGTGATGGGGGACTGCCAGGACTGGATGGCGGCAATTTTTAGCTGCAGAGGGGCCACCAGGCCGCTTCCCACCTGGTGCCCGAGGTAGGTTACAGACCCTTGCCCAATTTGACATTTGCTGTCCTTGATCGTGAGGCCAGCCCGCTGTAGGGCTTGCAGCACTGCTCGGAGGTGGTGGAGGTGCTCGGACCAATGGTGGCTGTACACAGCGATGTCGTCTAGGTAGGCGGCGCTGAATCCTTCGAGCCCCGCCAGGACCTGATTGACGAGCCGTTGGAATGTCGCTGGGGCGTTCTTCATGCCGAAGGGCATGACTGTGAAATGGTAATGGCCATCGGGTGTGGAAAAGGCAGAACGTTCTTGCGCCCGGGGTGTGAGGCCGATCTGCCAGTAGCCCGCCGTCAGGTCGCAGATACTGAGGTAGCGGGCAGCTCCCATGCGGTCGATCAGTTCATCTGCCCGGGGGATGGGATGTGCGTCTGTTCGGGTGACCGCGTTCAAGCCCCGGTAGTCGACGCAGAACCGAAGTTCTGGTGTGGTGCCGGGGGCAGCTGCTTTGGGGACCAGTACTACAGGGCTGGCCCAGGGGCTGTCTGAAGCCTCGATGACCCCGAGTGTGAGCATCTTGGCTACTTCTTCCTGGATGCAGGCCCGTACCCGATCTGGCACGCGGTAGGCCCGGTGGCGGATAGGGGGGCTGTCCCCCGTGTCTACATCGTGCACACACCAGGAAGTGACACCTGGGGTGAGGGAGAACAGGCTGGCGAACTGTGATAGGAGGGCTTGACATTCCTGGCGTTGCTCTCCGGTGAGGGCCTCCGAGAGTCGGACCCCATCCACGGAGCCGTCTTGCTCCCGAGTCCGTAGGAGGTCAGGGAGGGGCTCGGAGTCTTCTTCAGCCCCAGTGTCTGTGGCCATCAGGAGGCTGAGTTCTGTACGCACAAAGTGGGGCTTTAGTCTGTTAGCGTGGAGGACCCGGAGTGGGTTCCGGGAGGATTCCATGTCGATGAGATAGGTGGCAGGGCCCTTGCGCTCGATCACTTTGAAGGGCCCCGTCCATTTGTCTTGTAGGGCGCATGGCTCGGTGGGGGACATCACCCATACCTGTTGACCAGGTTCAAATTCAATGGATGAGGCATTCCGGTCATACCACTTTTTCATGTCCTCTTGACTGGCCTCTAGGTTGGCTTTTGCCAGTTCCCGGAACCGCCGGGTCTGGTTGCGGAGGGTTAAGAGATACCGGAAGACATCTGGAGGGTTCTTTAACGGAGGCATCTCCCAGCCTTCTTTGACTAGGCTGAGCGGCCCCCGCACTGGGTGTCCATATAGCAGTTCAAATGGGCTGAAGCCCAGGGATTTCTGGGGGACCTCTCGATAAGCGAAGAGGAGGCACGGCAGCAGCACATCCCACTGGCGACGGAGGGGCTCTTCCAACCCCCCGATCATCCCCTTTAGCGTGCGGTTGAACCGCTCAACGAGTCCGTTCCCTTGAGGGTGATAGGGGGTCGTGAATCGGTAGGTGACCCCGCACTGTTGCCAGAGGGATTTCATGTATTTAGAAATAAAGTTCGTGCCTCTGTCGCTGACGACTTCTCGGGGGAAGCCCACACGGGAGAAGATCCCCATCAGAGCCCGGCCGACTACCGGGGCTGTCACAGTCCGCAGAGGGACGGCCTCAGGGTAGCGGGTGGCGTGGTCCACTAGCACCAAGATGAATCGATGGCCTTGTTTTGTGCGCGGGTCCAGGGGCCCCACAATGTCTATTCCGACCCTCTCAAACGGGGTAGTGACCACAGGAAAAGGTTGCAGGGGAGCCTTTAGTTTGCGGCCGCTCTTTCCACTGGCTTGGCACGTGGGGCAAGATCTGCAATGCTGGTGCACATCGTTCCTCATTTTGGGCCAGAAGAAGTGGGTCACTAGGCGACTGTAGGTTTTATCTTGTCCCAGGTGTCCTGCCAGGGGGACATCGTGGGCCAGGTTTAGCAGAAAGTCTCTAAAACGGAGGGGCACCACTAATACTCGGTTGGTCCCCAGCTCGGCGATTCTTTGCTCGCTGTACAGCAGATCATTGTCCCAGTAGACCCAATGAGTTCCGGAGGTATCCCCTGCGCTTTGGGCGAGCGCTTGCTGGCGGAGTCCCTCGAGGGAGGGACAGGTCTTCTGTTCTTGGCGAAATTGTTCTTGCGTGGGCCCCCCCTCTTGAGGCCACTGGTCGAGGTTAGCGAGGTCGGAAGGTTGAGCTGGTTCGGGGGGGATGTCACGGTCGGTGTTTTCGGCTGGGGCGACCGGAGGCGGTGGCGCCGGCCATTCGGGTTCTTCTGGGCGGTGGTTGGCACGGGCGGCCATGGACCGGGTGGTGACGCACGCCCAGTCCGGGACGCCTAACATCCCCAGGTGTTCTCTTCGCTCCACGGCTGCCCACGGAGAGCTTTCAAGGTCATTTCCCAGGAGGCAGTCTACGGGGGCATCGTCTCGGACCGTTACTTTCAACATGCCGGAGACCCCTCCCCATTCGAAAGGGACGCAGGCCATCCGACACAGACTTTCCGAGTTATCGGCTGATCGTACAGGGCAGAGAATGTTCGGTAGATACTGTTCTGGGGTCACCAGGTGACAGCGGACGGCTGTGACACTGGCCCCGGTGTCACGAAGGGCTTCGGCCCGGCGTCCATTGATGCTCACCCATTGGCTGTACTTCTGGGTGTTAGCGGGTAGGGGGACCCGCGGGACCATGTCTTTCCCCCCTAAGCATGCTAGAGCCATGGCGGCTGGCTCCCACTCTTGATGCTCTTGTTCGTATTCTTCCTGCTCCTCGGAGATCTGTTCTTCCCCTAGGGCCGCAGCGGCCACTTGGCGGGGTCTTGGGCTCTGGTACTGCGGGCAGTTTGGGTCGTTTGCATAGTGGCCGACTCGTTGACATCGGTGACACGTGACATTGGCTCTGTACCCCGGTCGCGCCGGGGTGCTGCCCCGGTTGGCCGGGGGGGTGGTGCTGGTAGCGGGGGCGACCGGAGCGTTGTCTCTTCCTCGTCCTTGGCCCCCTCCTCCTCCTCTGGGTCGGTGCTGACCATTGTTGTTCCGGTTCTGTTCGTAGGACCCATTCCGGCCCACTCTGGTGATCTCCCACCGGTCAGCTTCGGCTGCGAGCTGCCGGGGATCCGTTAACTTGCTGTCGAGGAGGTGCTGGCGGAGTTCAATGAAGCAATTGTTCGACAGATGCTCCCATACCATCAGATTGAACAGTTGTTCGTAGGTCGTGACGTTGCTTCCTCTGATCCAGCCCTCGAAGGCTCGGCTAAAGTATGTTACATAGTCCACCCAAGTTGTACCCGGGATGCGGGTGCAGTCTCGGAACCTCTGACGGTACATCTCGGGTGTGAGGCCATAGCGGGTGAGGAGTGCCGCTTTCATATGGTCATAGGAGGTCATCTGGTGGTCCGGGAGCTGTAGCAGGGTGTCGCGGCCCTCATTGAGGAATCTCCCCCATAGACCGGCTCCCCAGTCGCTTCTATCGATCCGGTGTGCAGTCATAGCGATTTCATAGGCCTTAAACCATTGCTGGATGTCGTCCTCTCGGAAATATTCTCGGACAACATCCTTGGGGATGTGTACCTTTTTCTCTGTGGCCCCTGAGGTGTGGGGTCGCTCGGGCACCCCTGCTTCTTTATTCTGCTTGCGCAGGTTGATCTCGGCTAGGTTCCGTTCGTGTTCGTACGCCAGTTTCTTTTCCTCGAGCTCCCTTTGTCTCTGTTTCTCCTCTCTTTCTTCTCGGAGACGCAGGTGCTCTAAGTTGATTTTTTGTTCGGCCAACTTAAGTTCAACGTCCATTTTGAGTCGGGCCATTTCCAGCTCGTGTAGTCGGGTTCTTTCTCTTTCCTGGATCTCGTCTTGCGAGAGACCCGTTCTTTGCCCTTCAGGGGCCGTGGTGGTTTTTTCTGCGGTGCTTTGATCGGGGGTTCCGGCAGCCCCGGTCTCTGCCCAAGATTCTAGGGCATGCTTAAAATCGTCCTTGGTGCTTAGTCCGGTGGTAGCGATACCCAGTTCGATGCAGAATTGTTTTAGTTCACGATGGCTGTACTCCTCCAATTTCTCCATTTGGAACTTCTCGGTTGATCCGCTTTCTTTAGTTGTCATTGTGATTTCGTCGTGGGGTGAGCTACTCTCTGTACGTTATGCGGTGATTCGGATCGCGCCGCTGGCCACCAATGTTAGACGGACCGGGAGGGTCGGCCGAGACTACGGGGAGAGGTCTCCGGGGAGAGCCGTCTCCAACGACTGTACAGACAAGTAACTTCCCCCCCACAGACGGACACCACACAAGGTTGAAGTTTAACGAGACTTTATATGCAATTCTTAGGTTACGATGATATGATACAAGGAGGTCTGGACTCAGGGGTCCCCTCGGTTCTGGTCTCTGGTTTAGGAAAGGGTAGCGGGACAGTCTTGTTACCAATGAGTGGAAAATAGCTCTCAATCCTCGAGCTCGGCGTTCTAGATGATCGGGCCGCGGCGGAGCCAGGCAGGTCCCGAGATGGACGAAGGAAAACGACGGTCCGCGGCGGAGCCTGCAGGTCCCGGTGAAGATGACGGTTACAACGGTCCGCGGCCACGCCAGCAGGTCCCGACGACGATGAAGGTGATGAAGGTTGCGAAGGCTGTGGCAGCGCCAACAGCCAGGACGATGGTGCACAAGACAGAGCTACGGCAGCGCCAGTAGTCCGCCTAGGATGAGTTCCTCTTTACGTCTCTCGACTCCAAGATACAACTGCCTTCCTGCTCTGGAGCTGCCCCAGTTATAGGGCTGGTGTGCTTTGATGTCCGGACCCTCGCACTTGGAGGTCGGGAGGTCCGGGATGAGGGAGTCCAGACACCCAGCAGGGGGGTGGAGCCAGCGCCCGGGGAGGCGATGGGCGAGCGGCACTTGGCGGGGGAGAGCCATCGACACCTCTTTCTCCCATTGACTTGCCAAGTGGCCCGCTCACCTCCTGGGTGGATGGTGGTGCCGGGATGTCTGAGGCCTGGCCAGGCCCAGGGTTGAGGTCGGCCGGGGGCCAGGCGGCCACGTGGTGGAGTGTCCAAGATGGCGCCCCAGAATGGGTGCGTCGGCTGGCAGTGGATCGGACCCACGAGGTTGACATGCTCGAGGGCAGGGGTCCCTGAGGGGACGGAGGACGTGCAAGGGTGGTGTGTGGTACCTGCGTGACCGGGCTCAGGCCGGGTCGGGCCGGGGGAGAGCGGCCTTTCATGTGGCCTGTCCAACACAACCTGATGCCCTATTTCTTACAGAAACTTGGCTAAGCGAGACGTCTGCTGCTACTTCTAGAGCTTCCTCCAGATTACGGTATCCTTAGGCAGGACCGCATCAAGAAGCGTGGAGGAGCCATAGCGATAATTCACAAACTGCACTATGCATGCAGTAGACATAAACCAAAGAGAAGCAGCCGCTTTTACAATAAAGGCAGCCGATAATCACCCAGTCAACGGGTTTCTGATATATTGACCGCCTGGAGTAGCCTCAGGATTTATTGCAAAGCTGGTGGAGCTATTGGTTCACCCAGCTCTACGCCACAGCAATCTGACTCTCCTGGGAGGCCTAGATCTACACTTTGACAAACCCCTCTTGGGGTGAAGCCCAGTACTAAAGCAAGAACTTGCCGGCTTCCAGTTAGCACTTAAATCCACGCACTCGACACACAAACTAGGGCTCATATTCGACCCTAATTTCTTCAATTGAACAGATCTGGTAGTTGAGCCTCTCACCGCAGTCCCTTGGTCCGACCACCACCTTGTGGTTTTTTCCATCCTTTTATCTAAACCGCCCACTACAGCTAGAACAGTATCTAACACCACTCACAGGATTTATCTCTGAGAGCTTTACCCAGGCTCTACAGCTAAACCAACCCTCCCTAGGTAAGGACATGAATGCGGCCAGTATAGTGACGGGATTTAACAAGCAGATCATTCCTCCAGAGAACTTTTTGCTATTCTCAAAGATCTATCCTACCTAGAGAGAACAGTTGCGCCGGCCCCCAGCTCTAAAGAGTTGTGTAACCAAATTGCTGACTTTTTTGCAATGTAGGTATCAAAAAATTATGATGCCTTCCCTGATGAGGCTTGCAACAGCACAGACTGCCAAACTGAAAGGACCCTGGAGTGGCGGGAAAACTGCCTCTCAGAATTCTCCTTCCCACCTCTGAAGATCTGTAAAAGGTAGCTCTACGTATCAAATCGGGCTCCGCAACAGACCCAACAACGCCAAAAGTCATCAGCGTAGGGCTTGATACAATACTACCCTTTGTGCAGCAGCTGCTAGAAATCTCCTTTCAAGGAGGGGTGGTCCCGGAAACATAGAAGCAAGCAATCGCCCTCCCTCTGAAAAAAAATAAAAATATAGCAGATATGATCTATTGGAGTACCTGTGGCCTATCTCACTTTTACCCTATTTCTCAAAAATAGCAGAAAGGTGGAAAGACACTACTGGTGGCACATATCAACCAGCACAATCTGCTCCATCCCTCCCAATCGGGCTTTAGAGCGACTTATTCGATGGAGTCTGCACTGCTCTGCGCTAGAGAGACAGTACGCATGCGGGTGGATGAAGGCCTGACTGCCGCTCTGGTCCTTTTGGACTTCAGTGCAGCTTTCGACACAGTAGCCCATAAACTACACCTACACCATCTCAGATTAGGTGGACTGGATGGAGCCGCTTTTAACTGGATGACCTCCTACCAGCAGGGTCACAGTTTTCAAGTTACACAACCTCCACATACCTCTAAAAACATTGCTGTACCTCAGGGGGTGCCCCAGGTCTCAATTCTGAGACCCACTCTCTTCAATCTTTGTTTCCCCCTTGGCGGAGATTTTGAAAAACATGGTGTCACCATTATGTCATACGCAGATGACACGCAGTTAGTGGTCACCCTGTCCCCAAACTCGGTGAAGGCAGCCAGCAAGTTTGCAGACTGCCTAACGGATCTTGCCCTTTGGATGACTAGTAATTGTCTTAATTTAAATGACAGCAAAACAGAGATCCTGGTAGTGGGGAAGTCTCCATCCATCTGGTCCGCAAGCCTAAGAAGGAATTAGACCTCATTTTAATGTTACCCACTCAGCACACACACAGAGAGAGGTGCTGGCTTTAGAAGTTACTGCAATGAGAGAGTTCCAGTAGCAAGGTTAAGTCACTCTGCTGTGTACCCTTGTCCCCATTCAAAATCTCAGTGAACTACAGAAAATATTTAGCTGCAAGATTCTAAGACAAAGTCCTGTCCAGTCCTGAGGAAGACCACAAAAAGCAGATGCTACCAAGGGTTGAAACACTGCATCAGTTACCCAAGGAGGAACCCAGAGCATGAAAGCAGAAGCCAGAAGAAAGGCCCTAAATCCAATTAGAAGAATATATATCACTGTTCAACTTTAAAAATATTTTCAATCCATGTGTATATGGTTGTCATAAATGAGGGCCTTCAATTATCGTTTAATTATTGGAATATGCCAGTTCTTGAATAGTAATTCTTTTATGTCAACATTTTGTTGTGACCTGGCCTGCAAGCAACGCACCAATTTGTGTTGATTTTGTCATATGCAATTTCGTACAATAATTTTTCAAGAGTATGTGTCAAATCTTGTATCCAGGATGTCAGCGGTGAGTAAGCCAGTGAGTGCATTTCAAAGTGTAAAGGAAATCAAATAATTTTATAAGTTTCACAACTCCACCCTGACACCTATATGAAGAACCTTCCAATGAACGGCTGGCGACTAACCCTTTTTTTTCTGATATAACATCTGAAAACCAAAACAGAAACCATGCTCCAAGACTAGTGTTAACGGCGAATAAGCTTCTTCTTTACCTCGACCCTCCGTGCTAATCCACATGGGTTCCTTAGCAACTCTTTGTGTTTAAAGCGTAAAGGAAAAGTTGCAACCTATAAACTAATTCCTTCTTTATGATTTGACTGTTCTGTAAATTTCTGATGCTTAATGCAGTGAATAAGGTAGGATTACCAAAGGGTGTTTGCGTGGTCGGGCAAACTGCCGGATAAAGGATATTTGTCCTCTCTTCTACTCTTTTTCTGGTTACTGGAATACGTTTCTGCTTTTTGTTCTTCAGGGGCTGACCCATTTTCTGGTCAATGGCCTCATGCTGTTGCCTGTTTCTCTCTTTGTGTCTGCAGTGGGAGGGCTGCATCGTTTTCCTCAGGAGAAGAAAGTCCTCAGCAGAGCCTGGAAGGATCACGAGAAGCGGAGTGTGGGATTCCACCTGGGAGTTACTCCATCCGTGATCAGGGAGCGATACAACATTTCAGCCGGTGACATTGGATCCTCCGCTGACAACAGTCAGGCCTGTGCTCAGGTCAGTGCATGCCGCTACATAGTGTCATAATGGGGTTTAACGCACTGGAAACCTAGATTTTTGCACCTAAACTGCATTCTTAACCAGGCATACCCCACACAGTGGCGGCTCTCCCACTGACTTGTTGGGGCAGAACCCCACCAGATGACAAAGGCCATCCTTTAGAGCGGCTAGAAGTTTATGGCACGCCACACCCTGAGGGCATTAACTGACTACAGCACAGTGAAAGTACAAATGAGTGATGATCTGAGTGCCCCATTTCATGACAGTGGTGGCAAAATCAGGTAAGACACTGTCTGATACTGGAGAATGAAACTGCAGTCCATTAATGTATAACAAGGTGTTTGCATCCAGTGCCCCAGGGGACAACAGCCATTGATGCAGCTTTGTGGCTTACACTGATTTGAAAACAGCTGTTCCCGCTGCATCAAGGTTCACCAGGAGCTCCTTCATAAGTTTCACTCCCTGATAGATTTGCTTTCGAAGACCTCTCCAGCAAACTCACTGCCATTGGCATGTGAATGTTTCAGAAATCCCTTCATATATTTTTTACTTTAGTCTCATAAAACCTTAATAATAGTGTTGTATATTTATACTTACATCAAAATGGCTACCTGGTGTCTGTAGTCCTTTCTTAGTGTTCCTACCTTCTCTATCTCCCATGTTACCTATGTGTGTTCTATCTGGTGTGTTGAGGATTCCAGCCCTGGCAGTTGGTCTGGTCAGCTGTGGGGTTTTACTGCTCTGCTGTCTTATTCTATGTAACTTAATAAACCCATCTTAATAGCCTGAAGACGTGTCCTGCTACCTACCTCCAACTTATTTATAACAAATAGCCTGAGCCAAAGGAAATCTCATGTCCTTCGAAGGACACTTGACAACTGGCTAATACGCAGGGAGGTTTCTAAACATACATTAGTCGACAGGATATCACGTATGAATCTCCTTATTTCGCCAGACAACTGATGTCACTCTTACCTCCAGTCTCATGACAACAGACTCACACTTAGGCCACTCAATACCCCACAACAGACTCAATGGCTCCTTCACTGATTGGGAATCTTACTCGCGTGCCGTATATACACGCACCGACTCCTACTCTTCCGCAGCTACATGGTGGCAGATTCACATACTGAGAACCCCGCTCGCCCAAATGTGCCTGAGAATACTTCTGATAAGTGCTTCACACAAAGCACGTGGTTAACTATAACCTCAACTGAACAGGAAGACTTATTAGGAGTTTGATGGACAGAGTACGCCCTCCAAATGTGGCGGATATACTGTTCGCTTTATTACAAGTGCATTGTAGTCAGTGGCACTCTAAATACCGCAGACAGTCTTGTTGTGAACTATTGCCCTGTCAGCCAAACTCTAAATAAAGCAGAGAGTCCATTCATCTTCATATGTGAGATATAAATCTACTAGCATAATCTCTGGATAATTGATCCTCACTTGCGGATAATCCAAGTCCCTGATTCTGAATCTGCTGTTCTTTCTGTCAGAGGGTTTTCTTGTCTCTTGATTGCATTGTCTTTTCTTTTCTAGTTTCTGGAGCAGTATTTCCACCAGGCCGACCTTGCGGAGTTCATGCAGCTCTTTGGACGCAGCTTCGATCATCACGATCAGGTCGATAAGCTGGTGGGTCATCAGGGCGAAGGGAGGGCTGGGCTGGAAGCAAGCCTCGACGTGGAGTATATCATGAGTACTGGAGCCAACATCTCCACCTGGGTCTTCAGTAATCCAGGTAGGTACTCGCTGTACCTCATTGCAGCCCATCACCTCCTGGATCCACCTCAGAACCGAAAGATCTCTCTTTGTATGCCAGTTTCCGCACTAGACCCAACTATGTGATCTGGGTCGAATACATTGATCCTCCTGTGCCTTCCTTCCTTTATCTGAGAAGAACAAAAAGTAACTGCTGGAATATTTAAATAATTGCAGCCCTTAATAAATTGTTGTGAATTGCAATCTTTATATTACATAAAACACAAGGATTCTGGCTTGCTGTTTGGGAACGAAAGGTACTTAAAGAGTCTTTGGAGTGACTGATGTCACATTATGTCTCCAAGCATTCATCATCACACAAAGGAACACTTTAGAATACCTATTGTTGATAATTAAAGGGAAAGGGCGGAGTTAAGAGGTCTGTTTTTCCCCCCTTCAAATGATGGTCGTGTTAAAGCTGTTACCATCCGATTGTGAAACCTGACAACTTCTTCAAAGTGTTGTGGTCTTCAGCTTCCTGTTTAGGCCTGGCAGGCTGCAGCTGCACATGCAGTCCTCTCTTCCCAGAGGCTCTTTCAGCTCCTGATTTGGCAATCCTCTGCCTTCTCCTCAGAAGGTGGAGGAGTCCCATAGGGTACACGGCGATCCATTTTAGGAGAAGGGGACCTAGTTGCAAAACCCAGCATGCTTATCGGTGATCGCTCCAAGTTCATTGCTGGTTGAATGGCAAGGTTTGAAGGAGTTACTGAAGCAGATTAATCAATTAGCAGAGGACCACAGTAAGTTCCTGGTAGAGGCCTAGGCAGTGAGAGAGAGGGAAGAACTCTGTTTATTTAGACCTTAGTCTTTAAACGAAATTGAATAAAATTCAGAACACTATACATAGTAGGCAGTGGAGTACCCGGTGTCTATAGCTGTACCTCAACATTCTGTCCTCGCTTTCATGCAAAAGAGATCTGGAATGAAAATAGTTTCTCTTTGACTACAATGCTCGTCTATAGATTATGTAAAAATCATCCCATAGATGATTGATTACTTTTCCAGATCCTTAGTGATTTTATTCAAGGACATACAGATCTTTGGGTACCTCAGGTAGTCTGGGTTCACTGTGCCCCTACAGTCTGCCTTTTGTCCCCCACCATCTATTCCAAAATGTCACCTGTTAGTTGTGAGCCACGCTCAGCAGTGATTTCTTTCGCCACCTCCAGCTTAAAATCTTAAAACTAACAGCTGTGGCTTTCTCCAGAGGGAGGCTTGAAGATTGGGGGGGGGGTCTGTAGTAACATTTGATGTTCCGGTCGCATGTGGATTGCGGTGCTGCCCCTCTCTCCCATATACCCGGTTGCCCCTTATAACTGGTGAACTGGTCACTGAAATAACTAGAATTCTTTCATCCGTTAACAGATGAAACAAGGGTTTAAGACACAGGCGAAGTTTCGCGAGGCTTTGTGTTGTATACACCACATCTTTAATTGTCTTACTTTTATTCTGTTTCCACCACGCTTTGTCGTGATGTTTTATCATATATCGATTGTGGTAGATGAAAGTGCAGGCCTGTGGTTTGTGGAAGGGTGACGGTGGATCTTGGTGGCGATCACACCCTTCTTGTGTGTTTGGTCATTTCTTTGGCGGGCTCCTTTGTACCCAGGGTCAGTGTTGGTCATTATGTCCTGGGCCAGTATTTGAAACTGTTGCTGTAGATCTTCTCTGAGGATTTAATGTGCATCATATCCAGAGGCCCCCCTGTGTTGTCCAAGGATTTCTTCTCTGGCATAGACACATGTTCACTGATCAGCTGGTGCTGCTCAGAAGGCGCAGTACTTCCTTGGGACAAACATTGTTCCACTGAGTAATGCTCCTGTTTGCTGTTGCAGACTGAAGTATTTTGATGCTTTAGACCCTATAAATCCTGTGGGTTTTAGATCATATATTTGTAAATTACGCTGTTGTGCGGTAAAATCCACTGTTTGGTGAAATATTTTGTAAGGTTTGCTTCGGGAAAGATCTCACCGCTGCGCAAACACTCTTGGAGGGGGTAGAGCTTGTAGGGTCAGAGCAGTTTGGGGCTAGCAATTGTTATTTTTCTGGACCTCCTGTTGGTTCCCAGCTGCGCTGTGCCCATGAGGAGGTTTGGATGAATGACCACAGCACACCCTAGTGTTGTCGTGGGCTTCCTGTCAACCTGTGTCACCCCTGCCCTTACGGGGCGCGACTGGCTTCTGTAGGATCAAAAGTCCTGATGTACTTATATAAACCATCATTTGCAGTTTGACTGTGATGGAACATGTGTACTGAGCGATCGCATCAGAAAACTTCCCACAGGCAGAGGGTTACAAACGTACCCCCATAGTACATATTAATTAGGCAGGTTGCTAATTGTGACTCCCTGTGAATGCTAGGGTGTGGTCTCAAATGGGAAACCTTTATACCTGTTAAAAAAAAAAAGCTTCCAGTTTGAGAAGACATTGAGGAAAAAAACATTGGGTCCATGGGCCGCTGCCTCACCTCAAGGTTTCCCTACATGAATCTCACACATGGAGCTGGTCCCTGGAGCTAGCTTTCTCCTTGCGAATCAGTTCCGATCAGAATTCATGGGTCGGTCAATGATCAGTGGTTTGCGACTGCACACGCGGTCACAAACTGTCATCCATTCCATTGGGAGTGCCAAGTAGCATTGGAAGTCCATTTCATGCACACTCTTATTTGCAAAACACTTTTCTGACTTCTAAAATAGGTGCTGTACTTGGGAAAATAGTCTTTTAGGGCTGCAGAGCATGCTTTTTTTGCGATTCACAGCCTTTGAGTCTCGTACACAAACCTCTCTTGAGGGCGCATTGCCACTTGTATCCATAGATAGCGCCATTTGCATCATTTGCTTCCTAATGAGCTGTATCTCCTGTGCTGTTAAATCCTTAAGTGTAGTTGATGGACCGTTGATATCCACCCGCCCTCCCTTTGCAGTGCATTGACTGGAACGCTGCGTCCACCACACTGAGCAAGGAAGTCCTTCTGATATAAGCACCACAAGGGCTTTTACATTTTTTTTTTTATTCCGAACTTGTGGGAGGAGCTTCTATCTTGCCCTTATTTAATTTGCTGACACTGTAACTGCCAGCGCTCTAAGCATACTGATGTCACACTCGTAGGTGTATGCAGTCGATGCGACTGGGCGTCTTCTCCTTTCACTTCGATTGCTACTTGGGGGCATAATTCAGTCCCTCAAGCACCAATCCGTGTGGAAGAGGGACTTCCAGAAAGTGGACAATATCCCCTTTTTGGCAGTATCTCTCTGTAGTGGATCCCTGCTTGGGGATCCAACCACTAGACACCACAGAAGGTGGTTGGTGGGGGGAGGGAAACATGCCCTTGGCCATGGGCAAGAACCCCAACACAAAAATGTAACTACACTCTTTCTGCGCCCCGGAGTGGGCTAGTGTGCGAGAGGGTGGGCTGAAGATTGAATTCTTTTGGGTGTAGTTTTGACTTGTGGGTCGCAGGAAGGGGTGTAAATTCCAATTTCCTCTCACTTGCCAGCGGAAAAGATGCACTATTTGGGCTCAGGGTAACAGGCAGCCAGTTAGACCCTGCCAACTCTGGGCATTCTGAATCCTAGTGACCTATCCACATCCAGGGGGGTGTAGTTTGCCTGGATCCCACTATGTTTTCTTTACCAGAACACCATACAAACCCAGCCACACAAGGGGGAGACCCTTTTTATTAGGAGATGTGTGGGAATGCTCGGTGGTAGGAATGGAATTTTGTGGAAGGTTACATTTCAGCATTTAGTTCCTCTTGCCTAAATGTTGGAGACATTCTCAGGGTTGTGATGTAGGTTTCCAGCCACATTTTGTCGATTCCAAACATTCTGATTTTGGCCTCATGCCACGGGGTCCATTTTCAAGATTCCGATGTTTTCCTTGAGCCATATTCTCCTGTCCCAAGATTCAGTGTTGGCTGCACATGGTGCATCCTTTATGTTCTCCACCTTGTTTCCTGGTTGGATAGGAGCGTCTGCAATGCAGCGCGGACAATCCAAGTATGTTCATTGGGTGATAGTTTGCCTCACCTCGCTGCTGCTGCCCTCCAACGAGGCTGTTTTGGATTCTGCAGATACCAGAGCCCAGGAAGTCCATTCTCAATTTAGAGTCCATCGACCTCCTTCTTCTTATGGGTTGTTTACAGCGAGGTCTCCCCTTCACTATACCCACGGCTTCATCTAAAGGCTCTTCCTTTCCTCTTGAGGCACTTTGACTAAATTACGTGGTTAAAAACAAAGACCGCCAGACTTCTGTTTAGTCTTCTTTGTGTTCTCTATCTGACCAAAATCATCAAGTGCTGTCTGCGTGTGCCGCTCCTTTGTCCGTGTTCTGCCTTGGGGAGGTGAGGAGTGTTGTGATCCAGTGGTGTGTCCACCCAGTAGTCGCAACTGTTATGCGGAAGCGGTGTGGAACTCCTTCGAGCTTCAGAAAACAAACTCTTTCTTCTGATTGCTTTGGGTGCTCTTTCTCTTTGTGCTCCCCAAGATGTCCCTTTATGTCAGGTAGTCTTACGCTTGCAGAGGATCACAGGCCGCTGTCCTACATGCCATTAGTAATGTGTCCACACAAGGTCTACTTGGCCTGACCTGTCCCCCTTTTTTCGGTTTATAGTGTTTTTTCAGTTCTTTGTTTGATGTTGAGAATTGTTTCTTTCGAGTGAATAGCATGTTTTGAAGCTCTTTTGATTGAGTTTGATTTTACCGCTCTCCAATAGCGAAGGCTTTGCCTTTACACAAACGTGAGGTAGAGACCAACCAGCCTCACGTGGAAGCATGGCTCCACCAGAGTACTTGTAGTGCTGTACTGTTCATCACTGCTTGAAACCCCTCTCCGGTCCTCTGCTGAACATTGCGGTGGGTTGGAATATTGTCTGTGTGCTCCTGAGTCCAGTGTTACTTGGATATATGGTGTGTTGACCCACAACACTGAACCCTTCACTGTGATTCCACGGCCTCACTACCATGGATTCCTGGGATCTCTGCTGGCACATGTAGCTTAGCCATATATCTCCCTGCTGCTGTGTACGTTTTTTTTGCATCACTTTTGTAGTTTTTCACAAACTGTGATGGACGTTTCCGTCGTTTGACCTGTCACACATCTGAACTCAAATAAACGCATATCATTGTCGCAGTCATTTCGTACAGTAAGTAAACCTGCCTTTTTTCAGAAATTCTCTTTTAAACCTTTTTCTTTGGTATGAACAGTATTTACCCAACATATTTAATTAATGAGCATTTTGTGGCTTATAGTAGTTCTTTATGTGCACCATAGGTCTGAGCATTAGGATTTATTGAGTAGTAAACCTCCATCAGCGACTTAGGATCTGATTTCTGTTCATCTGTTGGATTTATTGTAGGCCGCCACGAGTCGCAGGAGCCATTTTTGGACTGGCTGTTGTTACTGAGTAACATGTCGGCCCTCCCGTGGGTCCACAGCGTCAGCTACGGCGACGATGAAGACAGCCTGTCGGTGGCCTACATGGAGCGGATTAACGTGGAGTTCATGAAGGCGGCAGCAAGAGGACTCACCATACTTTTTGCCTCAGGTACATCCTCAAAAGCACAACAATAACGTGCACGGTATCTGGCCATTGTCATCTTACCCCACAGTATCCGGGCTGCTCTACCCGGGGTGCAATGCAGTTGTGACCTTACCCAGTCAAAGCAGTTCATTGAGGCAGGGCGGTAGGGGACATTGTGAGGCACCAGGAGACATCACTGTGTTGAATGTTTTTGTGGTGTGAGTTAGAGTCTGAGCATACAGGAGGATTGTACAAAATATTTTCAAGTGATTTTGCAAGTTTTTTAAAATCGGGATTCGCCTGAGTCCGTATGGGGTTTTTGTAGATTTTTCAGAAGTGTGAAATCTGTGGAAAGTACAAGATTTTTAACCAAGGATTGTCAGGCCTCGAAAAATCATAACATTGTTACTAGATTTAGAGGTCTACTAACTTGAATAATCTGCTCAACCTAACTAATGTACTTTACCTGTAAATTGGTCTCAAATTGCGTGATCCTAGGTAATATTTCATTTTATGGAGCCGCCTTTTTGTTCATTATCACATATGAGAACGCCTTCAAGCATGCGAGTTCAGCATTTCTGCTGTTTAAAAAAACAATTTTTCGATTTAATAGACTAAACGTTTGCTCCATGTATAATAAGAATCAAGCCGAAATATAGGGTACACATGGCCCCTGACTTACCTCCTAGTTCACTAATAGTATTGGCATCAGGGCGAGGGCAAGAATATTTCTCAGTTCATATTTAAATATGCACTTTTCATAAATGTATTACTAAAGCATGAGGTGGTAGTGCTCTGTCATTTACAGACTGCACATTTTCCATTGAAATGACAACAAACTTTCCCACTGATATTGCAGTTTCACTGATAAAACTGTATGTCCCATAAACAACGTTTGGAAATTGGGTTTCAGCCAAAATATTTAGCATTTGCAGTTCACCAAGTAAAGAGTTCTGATTTGTTTTCAACCTATCAAAATCTTCTTTTCACCACACAGAATTACAAAAATGTGCCTTTATAACTACTGAAATCTATTTTGAAATGTTCGTGAAGTTTACTTATTGGTTATTTCAATGTTGTCTTAGAAAAAAAGCTTGACATCTTACAGTCTTTCATTTCAGATGCTTTGCACAGCATCATTGTCACACAGGTCACTTAAAAAATTCTCTAACTTCACAATCAGAAAGAAAACTAAATGTAATAAGACAAACTGACTTTTGACCTCGATCTGTGAATGCAGAGCAAATGTTACTAGATTAAAACAAGATTTAAAGACCTCTTTATTACTCATTCACTTTGTGAGTGAACAGAACACCTGTTATTTGTCAGCTCTCCAGAACAAGAAAATAGGTTCTAAAAATAGCTCGCCCTGATGAAATCTGACTCATCATTGCGAGTGAGCAAGTAGATTTCTCGAGGCCGATTGTTTTTCTTGGGTGGCTGAGGTTTAGGCACAAGGTAATTGTCCAGATTTGTGATAAGGCCAATGGGCTGGCTTGTGTACACAGGTCCGAGGAGCTGGCAGCGCAGGACTGGGAACCGAAACCAACCCTGGCAAACTGCTCAGCAGGTCCCCTCTGGGGGGTGGGGGTTGCAGCCAAGATGTTTGCGAGGGCTGGTGTAGGAAATTTTATTACAGGGGGCCGATAATGCCGACCCCCGGTAACAAAAACAACCCCCAGGGGCTCAAAACTGGCCCCCACCCTGGCGGCCCACCCATGCTCGTTGCCCACTACGGCCAGTCCGGCTCTGGGAGCTGGCTTGTGAACATAGGTACGAGGGGCTGGCTTGTGTACACAGGTCCGATGGGGCTGGCTTGTGTACACAGGTCCGAGGGACTGGCTTGTGTACACAGGTCCGATGGGGCTGGCTTGTGTACACAGGTCCGATGGGGCTGGCTTGTGTACACAGTTCCGAGGGGCTGGCTTGTGTACACGGGTCCGAGGGGCTGGCTTGTGTACACAGGTCCGAGGGGCTGTCTTGTGTACACATGTCCGAGGGGCTGGCTTGTGTACACAGGTCCGAGGGGCTGGCTTGTGTACACAGGTCTGAGGGGCTGGCTTGTGTACATAGGTCCGAGGGGCTGGCTTGTGTACACGGGTCCGAGGGGCTGGCTTGTGTACACAGGTCCGAGGGGCTGGCTTGTGTACACAGGTCCAAGGGGCTGGCTTGTGTACATAGGTCCGAGGGGCTGGCTTGTGTACACGGGTCCGAGGGACTGGCTTGTGTACATAGGTCCGAGGGGCTGGCTTGTGTACACAGGTCCGAGGGGCTGGCTTGTGTACACAGGTCTGAGGGGCTGGCTTGTGTACATAGGTCTGAGGGGCTGGCTTGTGTACACAGGCCCGATGGGGCTGGCTTGTGTACATACGTCCGAGGGGCTGGCTTGTGTACACGGGTCCGAAGGGCTGGCTGGTATACACAGGTCCGAGGGGCTGGCTTGTGTACACAGGTCCGAGGGGCTGGCGGGTGAACCCAGGTCTGAGGGGCTGGCTTGTGTACATAGGTCCGAGGGGCTGGCTTGTGTACAAGGGTCCGAAGGGCTGGCTTGTGTACACAGGTCCGAGGGGCTGGCTTGTGTACATAGGTCCGAGGGGCTGGCTTGTGTACACGGGTCCGAGGGACTGGCTTGTGTACACAGGTTCGAGGGGCTTGCTTGTGTACACAGGTCCGAGGGGCTGGCTTATGTACACAGGTCTGAGGGGCTGGCTTGTGTACATAGGTCTGAGGGGCTTGCGTGTGTACACAGGTCTGAGGGGCTGGCTTGTGTACATAGGTCCGAGGGGCTGGCTTGTGTGCACAGGTCCGAGGGGCTGGCTGGTGTACACAGGTCCAAGGGGCTGACTTGTGAACACAGGTCCAATGGCCTGGCGTGCGAACACGGGTCCGAGGGGCTGGCTTGTGTACTCAAGTCCAAGGGGCTGACTTGTGAACACAGGTCCGAGGGGCTTCCGTGTGAACACAGGACCGAGGAGCTTGCTTGTGTACACAGTCCGAGGGACTGGCGTGCGAACACAGGTCTGAGGGGCTGGCGGGTGAACCCAGGTCTGAGGGGCTGGCGGGTGAACCCAGGTCTGAGGGGCTGGCAGGTGAACCCAGGTCTGAGGGGCTGGCGGGTGAACCCAGGTCTGAGGGGCTGGCGGGTGAACCCAGATCTGAGGGGCTGGCGGGTGAACCCAGGTCTGAGGGGCTGGCGGGTGAACCCAGGTCTGAGGGGCTGGCGGGTGAACCCAGGTCTGAGGGGCTGGCGGGTGAACACAGGTCTGAGGGGCTGGCGGGTGAACCCAGATCTGAGGGGCTGGTGTATGAAAACAGGTCCTGTTTGATACAGATACAGTTGCTTGGAGCCCTGGCTGGTACTTAAGAAGAGATTGAAGGTACTACATTTTAGTTTAACTGGTGATAGGATCTCCAGTGTATGTTTCTTTCTGACACACCACTTGCAGTGCCATGCAGTGCCTTTTAGTAGGGTAAATTGTGGAGGCCTTCATGTTCGACTGACATTTTGGGTGGGCAGTGATATGTCGAAGTGTGCCAGTACTCAAAGAGAAGTTACAGACAGATGTTGTCAGGGGGAGGGACTTCGAAGTAGAGGATGTGCACATGGATGACCGTGGCATGTCTGCAAATCTGGAGCTGGATGAAGGTTAGAGGATTCACCCAACAAAATCCCTTTAGTCCAGCTTATCTGGAACCATGTATCATAGGGGGACCACAGACCAACATTGCATGATTCACTGAATTAAGGAGAGGTTATCCTGCTTCAAGCTGGTGAGCCCACATAACACCAGGAAACCTTTCCCCGTTCCAGAGGGACCCAGAGATCTTACACCTTCACATCACTGGCTTTGGGTCACGTACAGTTGACTGGAGTCCAATGGTCTTGATTCCAGAGCCATTTGAACAATTTTCATGGTATTCATAGTTTCAGATATAGCTCTTTTAAAAGATACAGTTGTCCTACAGCCGTAACGTCCAGCTGCAATTTGAACCTAGTGAAGCCCTGGGGTCCAGTTAGTGCCCAACGTTCTGCCACTAGCAGTTTTTGATCAAGAGTGGTTCTTTGATGAAGGCAGTCCCCCAATTTTTGGGCACCCTTGGAGACATTATTGTGGATTCTGATCCAGTATTGCATTTACCTCCATTCAGATTTCAGAGACTTAACTTGCCTCTGAACTGTGTCGTACAAAAGCACTGGGGGATCCCTACACCGAGACCCTGGAATCTTCCCGGCTGACTTTCCTGGAGTCATCCGTATATGTAAATACTAATACATGCACACATCATGTATAAGAATTCAGACCTGATACTCATGGTGAACGATGATTCGCTTTTCGACGCAGTGGTGAAATGTTAGTGTGAGAGTCTTCCAATCTGTAAAGATAAGATTACAGGATATTGGACCCTTGTATGGGCTTTTGCCTAGGAGCCGGACATCAGTGGCTGCTGCCCTTTGTTTTCATGTTGTGGTGCAGTCACATTTGTGTTATTGTCACTCCCTGAAATCACAGATGTAGGAAGAGAATTGGAAGCTCTTGTCAGTGAACGTCTGCGAAATAGAACTGGTGCTGAGTACAGTCCTTGCCTGCTTTGCAATGACTTTTAGAGATCCGTAACCTTCAGACTCTGCTCTTGATGTCCATCTCTTTGCATTCCTCCTTCTAGCATGACATGCCAGCCACAGTCTTTGGGGCTAAAAGGCCAGGCTTTTCTTACTTTCGATTTGGTTCTCATTCTGATACATTGAAGCTTCAGCAAATTTAAAAAATCATTGCAAGTCAGTATAGACCCATGTCTCGCCTGCAGAGGAACCACCTTGTATCAGAATGTGGGTGTAACATTCATTTTGATGTCAGAGGAGGGACAGTGAGTGCAGCATTCAAGAGTCTCCAGACAGAGCGCGAGGCGCTGGGTTGTTGCAGGGATTCCGTGCTCAGACAGAACTGTGCATAGAGGCTTGGAACCTCAGTGAGTTAGGGTGTGCCAAAACTCACCTTAGTATCCAAAAATCCCCTACCAGACTAGCTACAGTGTCTCATTGGTTATCACAAACTCCCAATGCTTAGACAAACCAGAACATGGACTTAGTATACCTCAGGTAACGTGGAACACATGAACACTCTTTCGTTATACAATCATCTCAATCCAGAACAAGGAGTAAAAGAGGACACGTGCATATTTGAAATGTTTATTCACTAATGCAGTGTTCTCAAATGCAGTATCTTAGCTAATACAAGCAAGCCCGGCCAGGTGTAAAAGGCCGGTGCTGCTGACAATCAAGTGGGACAGCGTACCTGTGGTCGATACTGCGTGGGACTCGAGGCTTCGACCGAGGCTTGCCCTTTCCCCCTTCCTAGGGGATACCGCTGCCTACCTCCACCGCTTGCCGCACCCGCTTCGCGTGGGCAGTGAGGGGCTACTCGGGTTCTCTCCTTTCCGGAGGTGCGGCCATCTACAGCAACGAGGAGCTCACGGGAGGCGGAGCAAGACTACACTGACCAGGAGGCTGTGCGCAGTGCTAGCAATTGCAGCCGCGCCCCCTGGACACCACGCCCCCCCGCACGCAACGTCCCTTTACCTAGCATCAGTATCCGTGTAGCGAAACGCGAGCGGGATGCCGAGCGAAGCCCGGGCAAAGGGCGGGCAGTCTGTGGCAGTCAGGGTCTGTCAAAGGCTGGGCTGGGCCACCCCCCTGTCCTCTGATACCTCAGGTTCCGAAGGTGATTGATCACTGGCTGAGGGTCCAGCGACTGCGATGTCTATTCGCTCGGGGAAAATACTAAGGGGTGGAGGGGAGGGGGGTTGTGGGAGTACGACGATTGGCACAATGGACAAATTCATCACCAGAGTAGCTGCTGTAATAGAGAACGAGATTGTGATGACGGAGCGACGCCTCTCACAGGATCTCCTACCAGCCAGACGCTCCTCGCTTGGTGTAATAGCGCAGGTCCAGTTGCCCTCCAATATCCCCGCCCCTTCTCCTCTCCTTTCAGCCATCGTTGAGCAACCACGGGTGGTTGCCATAAGAGCAAGCATTGATAGGTTGGAGAGACTGGTAGCACAATCACCACCTCTCATTGGTAGTCCCGTGGACTTGGGTTCATGTACCCCTGATCCCCCGTGCCTCACCATCGGTCAAGATCTGCCTCTGCCATACCAAGGTCCCCCTCAGGCTCCGACTATGCAGTGCCTAGTCCACGACCCCGCAGTTCGCAGAAAAAGGAAAAGGAAAAGGGTTGTGAGTTCACATAAGGGTAGCCTTACTACACTGCACAAGCGCCCTAGGAAGTACGCTTCAAGGGATTTACACTCCAAGTTATGCAATGGCTCTGCCTCAGTGAACCCTGGGATGGGAGGAGGGCATGTCTCTCTAGGCTCTGCATCAGAGGATGCGCAGGCACATTTAAACCCCCCAGTCAAACCAGCAACACTGCATGACCCTGCATCTCTCGAACAAATAGAGGTCGCTATTAGTCCCGCTCATTGATCAGGTTAAGGGCCTAGGGGAAAGGTTGGATAGGTTTGAGCAGACTACACTAGATAATTTTTTCTCCATGAAAACCCTTATTAAACTTCAGTCAAGAGCCAGGGAGGACAGCATGGGCGGGAATACGGGTAAGCGTGTGCCCATTGATGTAGTACAGGCTGTACCTACTACAACGACCACACCGACTGCTGCAGTCTGTAAGGACTTAACCATTGCCTCTATAGCTCCTACAGCGCCCAAACCGGGGACCAGCACCCATACTGCCCAGGTCCATTCAAGCTCCCTCGAGACACCAAAAGCTCTAAATACGAAACCCGGCCACGCCAAGCTGCCAGTTGGCGGGGATGTGGCTAAGTCCAAACGTTTGGCTCTTGGAGCAGCTAAAAGCAGGGGTGTTGACCAAGCTCCCCAGGTCAAAAACGCTGTGAACCCCCCGGGAGTACGATCTTCAGCAGCTATACCACTGAAAGCGACTCCTAAGATTCCACCAGTAAACCTCCCGCCAGAGTGCCATCCATATGTTGCTGTTCTTGTTAACGTCCCTCCCCTGAAGGACGTTGATTTTGAAACCCACCATGCCTTAAAGAATAAAACTATGCATTGGCTGAAAGTCAACAAACCGCTACCTAGGGGCCTGGATGGGCTGATACTCGGAGTGCGTAGGGTAGGCTGGATAGGACAGGGTAAGAAACGTCTAGAAGGAGATTGTGTGGTAGTCCACTTTAAAGACAACAGAGTTGCACACACAATCTGTAACCATAACCAAGTAGCGGGGGGCTCAGGCATTGATGTGGTGGATTTAACTTATTTCTACCCACGGCCTGTTATGAACCGCACCAGCCCTCCCTATGCTGCGACACAACATAGCAATAATGGCTGTGTAGAGTACCCGCTGGCACCACAGTTCCACCCTCAGGCAGTTTGGTCAGGTCTGAATTGGGGCTCTACAGGTTATTGACTTGATGATGTCTGTGGGGTGGCCTCGGGGGATTATGAAGTGGGCGGGGTTGACCATCCTACTACACTGTTGACCAGCCCATCCACCCCAATAGCAAACCACATAGCCCTATCTGTCACCCGGGAATCTGGTGGAGGGCAGGGTAACAGTGTAGAGGGCAGTGGACCTCTCGTTACGGTCGGGGCAGGTGTCCACCACGACGTCGCGTCCGGCCGCGTCCCAGCTGTAACGGATCCAGTCCTTAGGATTTTCAGCTGGAACGTGGCTGGAATTGACAGGAAACTGGCCTTGCCGGACTGGAATGCCCTTGTGGAAGAATACCCCATTTGTATCTTCCAGGAGACATGGAGCAGGGAGCCCACCACAAGGTGGGCTACTCTTCCTATTCTATCCCTGCTGTCTACCCGGTATCGGGGCGGGGACGCCCCTCGGGTGGCCTCCTCATCTGGGTGGCAACTTCCTTGAATTGCAGAGTAGAAGAGCATCAGACCAATTGCACGGATCTCCTTAACATCACTCTAAAAGATGCCCGGGGTCGTGCCATCTTGAACATTTATAACATCTACGCTCGGGGCACAAAGGGAGGTAGACAGTCTCCCACTATTGCTCTCCTGGAGGGCTTGTTAAGGTCATCTCCATTTAAATCATGTACCCTGGTTGCGGGCGATTTTAAACTGCACGTTCGAGCCCTTGGGCTCGGACGATACTTTAGACTTAGAGGAGGGGGATCGAAGGAGGGGGATTCCGACTCTAGAGCTAACCCCGATTAAGAGGTGGTCTGAAGTTGCAATCCAGATAAACACCCTTAGCATGGAATTCGACCTGAGGGCCCTCAATGGGAGGACTAGCTCTGATAAGGCGGGAGCCCACACTTACAACAGGCCCAACCACACGTCAAGAATTGATTACATCTTGCTTGACGTGTGCTTATGGATTTCGGTGAGGGATATGGAAGTTATCATGTCCGTTGAGAGCGACCACAATCTGCTCTCTCTCGCTTTGACTCCCTGGTGGCAGGAGGGCAAAGAGAGCCCTTGGCCCTGTACCATTGCTAAACAGGGGGAATCATTTGTCTCGAATTGTGGCAGGTGGCTGAAGTGGGCAAAGCTCACCCTATCTGAGGAAAAGGTCGCAGCTATAACTCTACTTCTGGCCACAGCCCAAGGCATTTTGGACTCTCCTGAGGGTGGGCCTGAGGAGGTATTTGGGACCTTTTGCGACTTGACCGCGGCCATAAGCAACCTGTTTATTCTTCCAACTAGACGTACTGGGGTCAAGACACGGGCCCGCCCATTAAAAAGACAAGGCTGGTACACCCATAAATGTGGGGCAAGTAAAAAAGCGCTGGTGGAAGCAGTAAAATTAAAGTCTCAAACTAGGATCAGGTCGGCTAGGAAGATCTACACCCAAACCCTAAAAATAGCGAAAAAGGAGTGGGAGGAAAAATTCTGGGCGGACCTCCTGGTTGCTAGTCAAGGAAAGGATGCTAGGGGTTTTTGGAATTTGGTGGGATCCAGGAACAGACCTGATGATACATTGAGGACTTGCACTATCCCGGCCCAGATCTGGTTTAACCACCTCAGGGCCATATACTCACCGGTAGAAGGGTCCCTCAACGAGCCATTTTCCCCTGCACTTTCGGTAGAGGACAGCATTCCCGAACCCTTCACTCCACGGGAGGTTGTAAATGTCATCAAGTCCTTGGTACCCTTGAAGGCAGCGGGTCCTGATGGCCTTCCAGTGGACTTACTCCGGGCCTACCCGACCGAATGGGGCAACTTGGTAACCGCCCTTCTGAACGCCATCTTGGAGGGAGGACCTGTTCCTGAATCTTGGAAAGGAGCAGAGGTTGTTCCCATATTTAAAAAGGGCTGTCGGGACAATCCGGGGAACTATAGGCCGATAAGCCTGATTGACTCGACACAAAAGGTGGCGGGGAAGGCGATTCTGGGGAGGATCCTCCAATGGGTGGACGATAACTCCATCCTGTCAGATTTTCAGGCGGGATTCCGCTCAGGAACAGGGACCATCGAACAGGTTTTCAGACTGATGCTATTGCGTTGGAAGGTGGTGGAGCTGGGCAAAGGCAGTCTTTATCTGGCCTTTATTGACTTGAAGACTGCCTTTGACCTGGTTCCCAGGGAGGAACTTTGGAGGGTTCTGCAGGGTCTTGGGCTGCCCTCCTACATTTTGTCGCTCCTGATCAAACTCCATACAGATAACTATGCCCAGGTGCGTTGGGGCCAGAATGGGGAAAAGACTGACAGGATCCCGGTCTGCAGGGGCGTCCGACAGGGATGTGTACTAGCTCCCACACTATTTTCTTTGTACGTAAATGGTGTGGTAGAGCACCTGCTTCAAGAACCAGCAGATGCACCTTCCCTGGGGGGCCTACGGATCCCCACCCTGCTGTTTGCAGACAACACCCTCCTCATTGCCAAGACTCCCCAGGGTCTCCAGAAGCTTCTGAATCGTTTCCAGGAATTTTGCTCAGCAAGGGGCCTGGTGATCAACGTGGAAAAGACAAAATACTTGATCATGCACCCACCACGGAAACTAGGACGTGCTCCAGCCCTGAACTCTGTCCCTCTCGAGAAAGTCTCTGAGTTTGACTATTTGGGAATACGGGTGAGCGATTCTATGAGCTGGACACCACACATTAATAAGATGATTCTTAGTCACCAAAGGGTGGGGGGTGCGCTGTTAAGGGAGTATTGCGCCTCATCTAAACAGTGTGTGGCACCTGTAATTGACATCTACAAAGCAAGAGGAGTCACAGCAGCGCTATGTGGGGCGGAGATTTGGGGCCTCTGCAATCTGGAGGCTCAGAGAGCAAATTTTTGAAAGACCTTCTGGCCCTCCCCTTGAGAACCCCCATTGTTCCGGTGCTCTTGGATGTGGGCTGCAAATCGATTAAAGACCAGGCTCGCCTCCGGCCACTGCTTCTATGGGCCCTCTTATGGAGGGTCCCAGAACTGAAATCATATGCTGATGGGCTGACTGAGGTGATGGACATGGGGGGCTGGCACAAGATCCAATGGTAAAGGGATGTTAAAAACCTTTTGGGGGAATTGGGTCTGGGGGCTTATTGGGCTACACAATCTGCACCACCTAAAGCTATCCTAAAAAAACTTTATTGGGAATGGGTCTCCTCTCAACCTATCAGTAATCCCCGTCACTGCAAATCCACCGCAGCCTTTTTAAGAATCAAGGACGTGGTGGCCTACGAACCCTATCTGGACTTGATAACCATGCCAATCGATAGGGCTCTGTACTTTAAGTTCAGAGTGGGTACTCTTCCGACAGGGGATCTTCTTTCCAGATGGAAAATGTCCGTGAAGTTGTCGCCTTTTTGTGCCCTTTGCTCCTCAAGGCCCGAGGCGGTGGCACATATTCTTTTTGAGTGCCCTGATTATTCCCGACCAAGGAGGTGTTGGCTCAAACCCGTATTCAGACTATTAGGGACACGCCAGCATATGGTGGCGTTACGAATTTTACTAACTGACACTTCCCCCCCTATAGTCTGTGGTGTCTCTAAATTTTTTAAATGGGCATGGTTGATTTGCTCTAAAAGACTGTCTATATCAATTTAATTCACTTTTAATTAATTTATTGTATCCATCGATGGTATTCTTTTACTGTTTTATTCCTTGAATGTAGTTTTAAATTGATGATCTGCAGTTTTTTACTTGTATGTAATGCTTTTAAGATATATCTGCATATCGAAATAAAGCTATCAACCAACAAAAAATTATAAGAAACAAAGTAATCTGCATAGTCACTAGTCCATAGAACACAAACGGTGAAAGCATGGTATTATGCTAAAATGAATAGGGTTTAACAAAACCTAATTCTCACCCTCCCTAGCTAGTATATTATATTATATCTAAGAAGGTCTCTTTGGGTTTTAGCAGGGCGGGCCCATACCTCAAGATCCTAGTGGTAAGGGATCACATCATCTTCCACCAGCTCTCTGCATGCGAAGCACCATCAAGTGTGTGTGTATGTTCTTGTGGAAAGCAATATAAAACGCGCCCAAAGCCAGAACTTGGCTGCAGCTGCATGTATGTTATGTCTAGGAATGTGCGAAGATCAGACCTCACAACAACCACTGTGTTGAGATATCCTTGAAGGTTTCTGCACTCACTGTACAGACACAGCTCGCCAAGCAAGGCTGATATCAGAGTAACCACATATTATTCTCGCATGAACCGAAAACATTTTACTAGGCTCAAAGCTGAAGCAACAGCTATGTATCGTGTGCAGAAGCAGCAGAAAGGTAAAATGGCGTTTAAACTCCTAAAAAGCTCATGCTAACAACACAGCATACAAGCTATATATATCTATATGACAGGGTAAAGGCTTACAGACCAGGCTGAGAGTGAGGCCCTGACAGAGTGAGGATGTTGACAGAGGGAGTGAATTGTCTAGTGTCAAAGTATGAAGCGCCGAGTAGAGTAGGGGTGTGATACAACAGACAGTTGGGAAAGCACCTGGCCGAAGTGGAATTTCTGTAAAGCAAACTCACAGGGGAGCAGCAGAGAACTGTACATAGTGATGGGAGATGTGGAGTTGATGCATTGGAACAAATTCAAGGTCCGGGCAGTAAGCTCAGCAAAAACAGGTGTTGAAGATCTTGAGGGACTGTGAGAGAAGGACAGCCCTAAGCCAAGTGCACGTCTGTAGATCTGCTCCACAGACTCCACTGCAGATTTTTCCATGTCAACAACTCTTTAAGGGCTTGCATAACTATCAAGGTTTGAAATTACTAGGGATGTGAAGAGGAATATGTGTATTTTGGCCACAGCATTTAATGTAGAGTAGATGTAAATAGGTGGTGGATGTGACTAGGAAAGCCAAAGAGAAAGCTCTTTAGAATAGTGGAAAAGCTGCCAGCTCTCTCTTTTCCCATTCAGTTGAAGCAGTTGACCAGATTTAAAATCCTGAGACTTCAAGAGTGTTTATAAAGTCACAATGATGGTAGAATCCCCCATATAGATGGTGAAGCAGTGATGGTTTGTCCTACAGATGGTATCCCATCTCAATTCAGGAAAGTTTTGGGGGTTCTCCATGATCTGCCATTAAGCCCCAGAAAGGACAATTCACAGCACCACTCTCTTCCTAAAACATGACTTGTCCTGTTTCTTGGACAGCGATTCAGAACTGGTGAGTATGTGTACTTCATCTTTCATAAAACCCCTAATTCTTCCAATTTTGAGCTCCATCACTACTTCATCCATGTTTCATAATTAGAACATCTGTGGCATAGAGGATCCTCTGCTGTCCCTTCCTTATGTCTTTCACCATAGCTGCCTGCTGCTGTCTTGAAGTCCTCAGATAGATAATCAAATCTACAGTTCACTAATCTCAGCTACACCTACCTACCCTGCACTGAAGCGGAAAGCTCCACTCTAGCGGACAAACAGCGTATCAGCCTCCCAGCCCACCTCTCGCAGCACCCGCTCCGCGGGTGCCGCTTCGTCGGTGGGTGTTGGTAGAGGCAGCATCCAGAGGACCAGAGGCGAGGAATCCAGGACAAAGGCAGCAAGGCGGTAAGGGGCGCGAGGGACCAGCGGGGCTGCGAGCGTGCGGGGACTTCATTTCCCAGAAGTCCCTGCAAGACCACGGAAGAGCTTCCGGTCCGCTCTCCCTGCTGGCCCCGCCCCCCGCCCATCTGAACCTGCTAAAAGCGTCCCTTTCCCTCCACCTTGTGGGACACCTACCTACCCTGCACTGAAGCGGAAAGCTCCACTCTAGCGGACAAACAGCGTATCAGCCTCCCAGCCCACCTCTCGCAGCACCCGCTCCGCGGGTGCCGCTTCGTCGGTGGGTGTTGGTAGAGGCAGCATCCAGAGGACCAGAGGCGAGGAATCCAGGACAAAGGCAGCAAGGCGGTAAGGGGCGCGAGGGACCAGCGGGGCTGCGAGCGTGCGGGGACTTCATTTCCCAGAAGTCCCTGCAAGACCACGGAAGAGCTTCCGGTCCGCTCTCCCTGCTGGCCCCGCCCCCCGCCCATCTGAACCTGCTAAAAGCGTCCCTTTCCCTCCACCTTGTGGGACACCTACCTACCCTGCACTGAAGCGGAAAGCTCCACTCTAGCGGACAAACAGCGTATCAGCCTCCCAGCCCACCTCTCGCAGCACCCGCTCCGCGGGTGCCGCTTCGTCGGTGGGTGTTGGTAGAGGCAGCATCCAGAGGACCAGAGGCGAGGAATCCAGGACAAAGGCAGCAAGGCGGTAAGGGGCGCGAGGGACCAGCGGGGCTGCGAGCGTGCGGGGACTTCATTTCCCAGAAGTCCCTGCAAGACTACGGAAGAGCTTCCGGTCCGCTCTCCCTGCTGGCCCCGCCCCCCGCCCATCTGAACCTGCTAAAAGCGTCCCTTTCCCTCCACCTTGTGGGACACCTACCTACCCTGCACTGAAGCGGAAAGCTCCACTCTAGCGGACAAACAGCGTATCAGCCTCCCAGCCCACCTCTCGCAGCACCCGCTCCGCGGGTGCCGCTTCGTCGGTGGGTGTTGGTAGAGGCAGCATCCAGAGGACCAGAGGCGAGGAATCCAGGACAAAGGCAGCAAGGCGGTAAGGGGCGCGAGGGACCAGCGGGGCTGCGAGCGTGCGGGGACTTCATTTCCCAGAAGTCCCTGCAAGACCACGGAAGAGCTTCCGGTCCGCTCTCCCTGCTGGCCCCGCCCCCCGCCCATCTGAACCTGCTAAAAGCGTCCCTTTCCCTCCACCTTGTGGGACACCTACCTACCCTGCACTGAAGCGGAAAGCTCCACTCTAGCGGACAAACAGCGTATCAGCCTCCCAGCCCACCTCTCGCAGCACCCGCTCCGCGGGTGCCGCTTCGTCGGTGGGTGTTGGTAGAGGCAGCATCCAGAGGACCAGAGGCGAGGAATCCAGGACAAAGGCAGCAAGGCGGTAAGGGGCGCGAGGGACCAGCGGGGCTGCGAGCGTGCGGGGACTTCATTTCCCAGAAGTCCCTGCAAGACCACGGAAGAGCTTCCGGTCCGCTCTCCCTGCTGGCCCCGCCCCCCGCCCATCTGAACCTGCTAAAAGCGTCCCTTTCCCTCCACCTTGTGGGACACCTACCTACCCTGCACTGAAGCGGAAAGCTCCACTCTAGCGGACAAACAGCGTATCAGCCTCCCAGCCCACCTCTCGCAGCACCCGCTCCGCGGGTGCCGCTTCGTCGGTGGGTGTTGGTAGAGGCAGCATCCAGAGGACCAGAGGCGAGGAATCCAGGACAAAGGCAGCAAGGCGGTAAGGGGCGCGAGGGACCAGCGGGGCTGCGAGCGTGCGGGGACTTCATTTCCCAGAAGTCCCTGCAAGACCACGGAAGAGCTTCCGGTCCGCTCTCCCTGCTGGCCCCGCCCCCCGCCCATCTGAACCTGCTAAAAGCGTCCCTTTCCCTCCACCTTGTGGGACACCTACCTACCCTGCACTGAAGCGGAAAGCTCCACTCTAGCGGACAAACAGCGTATCAGCCTCCCAGCCCACCTCTCGCAGCACCCGCTCCGCGGGTGCCGCTTCGTCGGTGGGTGTTGGTAGAGGCAGCATCCAGAGGACCAGAGGCGAGGAATCCAGGACAAAGGCAGCAAGGCGGTAAGGGGCGCGAGGGACCAGCGGGGCTGCGAGCGTGCGGGGACTTCATTTCCCAGAAGTCCCTGCAAGACCACGGAAGAGCTTCCGGTCCGCTCTCCCTGCTGGCCCCGCCCCCCGCCCATCTGAACCTGCTAAAAGCGTCCCTTTCCCTCCACCTTGTGGGACACCTACCTACCCTGCACTGAAGCGGAAAGCTCCACTCTAGCGGACAAACAGCGTATCAGCCTCCCAGCCCACCTCTCGCAGCACCCGCTCCGCGGGTGCCGCTTCGTCGGTGGGTGTTGGTAGAGGCAGCATCCAGAGGACCAGAGGCGAGGAATCCAGGACAAAGGCAGCAAGGCGGTAAGGGGCGCGAGGGACCAGCGGGGCTGCGAGCGTGCGGGGACTTCATTTCCCAGAAGTCCCTGCAAGACCACGGAAGAGCTTCCGGTCCGCTCTCCCTGCTGGCCCCGCCCCCCGCCCTTTACGCCTCCTACATAACAACATCCCTCTCCCGCAGCGCGGGACGCAGCTCGGGCGAAGACAGGGCAAAGACAGGGCCGTTTGAGGCCGTTCGAGGACGGCAGAGGACGGCCCCGGCCCTGTCACCCTGAGCTCTACGACGATCCCCCTAGCCCCTCTCGAAGCCAAACGCACATTTTCGGGACTTAAGATGCGTCCCAAAACAAGAAGCGCAACTAAGAAAGTGGCTCTGGTGACACAAGTAACCGGCCCAATAGATCTCTTTATATCCAGGGTCAATGATACCATTGACAAAAGTATCATCTTACTGGAGAAAAGAGTCTCCTTGGACCTCATGCAGGCAAAACGATCTTCGCTCGGTTCACTTGCTACTGCAAATTCTCCCGTTCACCCGGTAGCTAATAATTGCTCTCTGCCACTACCAACAAATACTGCTCCTACGCTGACCGTTCCAAACTCAGTCGATTTGTCCGTAACCCAATCGGACTCTGATCCATCATACGTCGATCTCGACGCAACCCCAGACCTAGAAGCCTGCCAATCACCGGTCGAGAAATTAGACCAGAGTGACGACAATAATCTTGTACCACCTGACCCAGAAACGATCCGAGACACAACAAAAATAAGGGAAATTGTCTCCACCAATCTCAAGGCAATGCCAATCAGCAAGGAAAAACCAAAGACAAAAAGAAAGAACCATAACTTGACTACACCCACCCCTAATTCCTCGGCAGGTATCCCCTGCTGGGTGGAAAATATGGTTATGGACTTAAAATCCGACCTTGAGGCAAAAATTACAGCGCAGATTAAACCACTCATATCAAAATTGGACAGACTTACGTCATTAATCAACTCCAAATGTAGTTGTAAACCAAGCAGGAATGGTTCTGCCCCAATGCAGGGCGTACAGGAAATACCTCAAAAAAAACCATCCAATACAAAACAAATAATCAGCACAATAAATAAGACTAATTTGTCATCAACCAAAAAAGCGGCACTAACACATCCATTAGCCAAAAAAGCGACCAATCTGGATGCTCCCAAAAACACCCCGGACGCGGTAGATCTTTCGTCCACTACCCAAATAGATCCAGAAGGTCAATCAAAATCAAAAACAAATAACAGGCAAATGAAAGGAAATCTCACCATTCCAGCAGAGACCCCGTCCCAAGAAAATCCACCAGATCTGAAGACCAAGCAACCTCGGCCCAAAATAATCAACTTACCCCCGGAAGCTTCTCCCTTCGTGGTGGTGTTAACAGCAGTTCCCCCACTGAAGGAGGGCGTAAGAGAAACCTTCGCAGAGCTGAGGAATAAATGTGCTCAGTGGCTCCATATCCACAGACCACTACCCGCCCACATCAGGGGCGACATCTTCTCTGCACGTAGAGGAGATTGGGTTGGTAGAAGCACGAAGACAATAGCGGGGGACGTCATCAGTATCAAATTCAGGGAGATAGGGGCAGCAAACTACATTTGTAATTCGTCCAACAGAGGACCTGCCACACAAATAAACCCCCTTCCCTTGTCTTACTTCCTACCTCCATCCACAAGGCAAAATTTCTCCTCGTTCGCACACCCAATAAACCCCAACTTTATAAATCCCTCCGACTACAATATGTACCACCCCCAACACCAACCAGAGAGGCCTAGATCCCTGCAAAACTTACAGTATCCAGCCTTTCAGTGGCATCCACCTGTTTTATTTCCCCAATCCACTCCTTTTGTTACCCCACCCCCGGTAAACCCACCTCCATGGTCACATCACAATACCCAACAATGGTGGCAACCTCAGCAATCTACGCACTATAACACCCACTTATGGCAACAGCCGCGGCAAGGATGGCTTCCCCCATTCAAACCACTAGGCCCAAATCACCAAGACAGAGACATGAATGAATGGAGTGGACCGGACCATCGGACAAAGAACAACGACCCCACATGCTGGGACAGTTGGAACGGCCCCCACTTAACAAACAGATATAGTCCCCTGGACGGCGTCGATTGACCACCACAATTTCAGGCATATTCCCAAAACCATACAGATCGTATGGAACCCATCGAACTCCCATCAGTCTCTCTAGACCGAGAGATCCCACCTGCTCCCGTGAAACTAAAAAGAACACAAAGCCCAGATGACAGCTCAACAAACCTGAGCTTGATTTCATGGAACATCGCTGGTCTAAGGACAAAAATAGAGGATGGGACAATCCTGTATCATACGCCTAATCACCAAGTATTATGCATACAGGAGACATGGTCACTACAAGAATATCACCTGCAGGGGTACAAGACGTACTCGTCTCTCGCGCAGTCGGGACATCTAGGCAGACCAAAGGGAGGTCTATGTATTTACCTAGCTAACACTATTCAAAATGTTAGAACAAAGGTTATTGAACTGACAACAAACCTGCAGATCCTAGGTCTTTATTTCCAGAAAAGAGAGTCGATGATCATTATTAACTTTTATAATAATCTGGAGGAACCGGACTTTGAGAGAGTTTTGGCCCATCTCCATGGAACATTAACCACCCTTATAATGCAGCAAGGAGTAGGAGGCCCGGCAACAATAGTATGGGCAGGCGACTTTAATCTTCACGCCTGCACCCAACTAAAAAGAAAATGCCCAGGCATGGTGACAGAAGATGGCCTCTTACTTACACATTTTTCGCACACCAAAATGGGAAGGCAAATGAACGATCTCCTATCCGATCTGGATCTCCAGATAGTAAACACCTCGGAATATGGGGAAAACTCACTTGCACCTACCTACATAGGACGAGGTCATCAAACCACGGTAGACTTTATAATTATATCAGCCTCTCTGCAAACAAGAGTAAAGAACTTCGAAGTGCTACCGAATTCTCAGAGTGATCATGCAATACTAACTCTAAAAGTCTTATTAATTCATCAAAAATGTTCCCCAGCAATAATAGCAAATGCCCTGACTCAGGAAAACATCAATTTGGATAAAGCAAATGGGTATACCATAAAGTGGGAGAGGATCCATCCTGATGAACTCACCAAAGAACTAATAAGGTCAGTTTACCCCCAAATTGAAACCTGTTTGGACATAGCTACTAATGACATGGAGCTTTTAACTAACTTCGCCCAAATCATGGAAAAAACAAAGACGCTACTTACAAGAAAACAAAAATCTGATTCATCGCGGACCACTGGTTGGTTCAATCAAGAGTGCACTAAGGCACACACAAGACTAAAGTTAGCCTTAAACAAAAATGATAGGGACTTCAGTACAATAGCCACTCTCAGGAGCGAATACCTAAAAACAAGGAAAAAGAGGAAAGAGGAACTGAAGCAAGCGCTGTGGCACGAACTCCATGCTAGCGCTCAAGAAAAAAATTCAACCGCATTCTGGAGAATTATTAGAACTCCTTTCCTGGCGGACGACTCGGGCCCAAAAATCGAAGTCGCCATAGATGCTGCAACTTGGGTATCACATTTCACTAGCATCTTTCAAAAACCAACTTACGACCCAGAACTAGAAGAAGAAGAAAAAACACTTCCACCATACCCAATAGACATTAAATTCGAAATTTCTGAAATTCTTGTGGCATTGAACTCCACCAAAAAAGGTAAGGCTCCAGGGCCGGATGGCGTCCCAGCTGACTTTTTTAAACACCAGACAGACCTCTGGGCACCAATTTTAACAAGGGTTTGTAGCGCTACGGCAAAAGTAGGAATTTTAGAGTCCTGGACCAAATCCATAATGGTCCCGATTTTTAAAAAAGGTAATCGTATGGACCCCGCCTGCTATCGCCCAATCTCCCTGTTGGACTCGCTGGGGAAAATAGCAGGAAGAGTGATACTAGAAAGATTACAGGACTGGGCGGAAGAAAAAGGTGTCCTATCCGATCTCCAATTTGGATTCAGAAAAGGTTTAGGCACTGTTGAGCAAGCCTTAAATCTATCAATAATTGTCGGAAAATATGTGCACGCAAAGAACGCAAAACTTTATATGACTTACGTAGATCTATCCGCGGCTTTTGACTGCGTCTCCCACACAAAATTGTGGTCCCTTCTAGCACAGATGGGGGTAGACCAACCACTCCTGAACTTTTTAAGGGAACTCTACTCCAATCCATCCGCAAGAGTTCGTTTCGGGACAAAGGGAGAACTGACGGAGACCTTCACAGTAGAGCGGGGGGTCAGACAGGGATGCGTCCTGGCACCCTTTCTTTTCTCCCTCTACACCAACAACTTGGAGGTTGAGCTACTAAAGGGTGCCTGTGACCTCCCAAGGGCCAAACATCGCCCGATCCCCGCTCTGCTGTATGCGGATGACGCCGTCCTCCTTGCACAAACTCCCCGTGAACTCCAAAGGTCCCTAAACAGATATTCCCAGTATATGAAAACTCTTGACCTCCACATAAATGTGAAAAAAACTTTCGTAATGAAGGCTGGGGTCGGGAAAAATCAGCAAACATCCATCTACCTCGACAGCCAAAAAATTGCCTCAACAAACGATTATTGTTATCTGGGGGTCACGATAGACAATAAACTTTCCTGGAAACCAGCAATAGAAGCTAGAAAGCATTGTTTTAAAAGAGCACTAGCAGCTTTGGTGTCGTTTTCCCAAAAATTAGGAAAACGTCCACCCAGAGAACTGCTAACCATATATAGAGCCAAGTGCCAATCTACAGCCCTATATGGAGCAGGACTATGGGGACACACGGACGTTACTTCTCTGCAAACCGCAGAAAATAAGTTTTTTAGATTTATCCTATCTGCCCCCAAAACATCCTCCGTTTACGCCTGCCACTTAGAATTAGGGGCACCATATATTGAAGATCTTGCCAAAATCCAACCACTTCTACTCTGGCGACGTATTTGGGTATCAGACACAAACGACATCACAAAAACAATATTGACGGATGCAATGTCTCTGCACTATGCTTTTAAAATCAAATGGCTGGCCTATATCCGGACCTTTCTTGGCGACCTTGGATTGGAAAAATATTATCGTAATCCCGAAAAAATCGGAGAACTCGCAAACGATAATTTAAAGAAGCGAGCGTTGGATCATTTGACAAACACGAGACTTCAGGCAGAAGCTGGAAAACAGTCGGTGCAGCATGCTACGCTGGTCCAATCTACTCTTTCAATGCAGCCGTACTTAAAACTTGACATTGGTACCTTTGAACGCTTTCTCCTGATAAGATTTAGATTGAACATATTTCATAAACTGGTGGCCTTTCCAACGCCAAACGTGTGGGACTCAAATCCACCCCCATGCCCATGTGATGGGACATCAAGTCAATCTTCTATTCACACAGTCCTATTTTGCAAATTTTATCAGGAACACCGCAAACTCTGGCTATTGACCCTTTTAAAATCTTGGGGTCTTAGACAATGCAGAGCAGCCATGCTAAGTTTGCAGCTTTTGGACACCGAAGCCACATGTTACCATGTCCTTAATTTTCTGAAATGTATTTATAGACATCGGAAAAACCTTTAAACAGTACTGTAATTCATTTTCTGCTTTTTTAACTTGTAAACTAGACTTCTTTGAAAGACTTTTTAAATTGTAATTGTAATGCTTTTATGGATCGTAATAATCCGAATAAAGTTTATATTTGATTTGATTTGATTAATCTCAGCTAATCGCAGAGGGAATTCTATGATACCTCTGAGCCCTTTTGTGATACAGTTGGTAGCAGCTGATCAGTGCAGCTGGTAATCTCCATGGTTTTCTTTTGCAGGGGACTCTGGGGCTGGCTGCCGGCACGAAGAGAAAGGGACAAATGTGTTCAGGCCCAGTTTTCCCGCTTCTAGGTAAGAACATGTCTCAAACCCTAGCCTGATCTTCCAGGTGTAGCTTGTGAGTTCTCACAGACAAAATTCACCACAATGTCTGTAAAGCAGAACTTCATTACAATTGGTAGAACATGAGTTGATGTCTGTGTGAATGAGTGTCATGAGATGCACCAGAGGACTAGTAGGGGGTGATGAGAATGAAGACACTGACAAAGAGATAACATCTACTGAAACTTGCAACTGTTAGCATAGACATCAGAGATCAGTGGAGAGTTTAGGAAGTTGGTGGGAATTGTGACTGTAACCATGAGGTCATTTGGCGATGCTTCACCAGTTGTCAGAAACCCATTTTTAGTCACTTACACATGCATATTGCTAAAGAGATAACCCAGGTGACCTGATCTGCAAGGCTTAGGAGAGCTGAAGAGTGACAGTCGATGACGGCCACAGAGCGAAGCAACGCCGCAGTGAAGCAAAACGAGCGATGAGTTGGTGTTTGTGGTTGCTTGTCACATGTTGTAGAGCAGATCATGAAGTGCTAACAGTTCAAGGTAGGAATGGAGGAGAAGTTTGGGAGGTCTGAGTTTTGTTGTATTTGTAATTCCCAAAATGTGTTTTCATCCTTCTCTCTGCAGCCCCTATGTCACCACAGTGGGAGGAACGTCCTTCAAGAACCCATTCTTACTCACCTACGAGGTGACCGACTACATCAGCGGCGGAGGGTTCAGCAACATCTTCCCTATGCCAGACTATCAGGTGCTTTGGTCTTTTTTTAATCTTTGATGCAACAAGATGATTATAGTCCACTTTACTTGATGATACTTGTTTTGTACCTGGTCCCAGTGCATGTTTCTTATAAAACTGAATTCACTTCTAGTTCCTCTTCTTGTTTATTGTCAATCACCCTCCAGTGTTACCTGCTTCTTAAGTGTCCTCATCGTCCTGCAAGCCATGTACACAGAACCTCTTCAGCCACTCACCTGAGATTACCCTCTGAGGACAACGCCTGCCTTGATACCTTCATACTTTGTTCTCCTCACATTATTGTACTCCATGTTACATAAAACATCCCCCATGGACTTCAAATACGTCTTTCTTTTACACTTCATCTGACCAGAATTAGTTTACACTCATGGTTTCTTCCCAGAATACTACTTTTTGGTTCTCACCTATTACACCATGAAAGATAATCCCCCATAAACCTAATAACCTAATTAAAAATAACATTGACACTTCTACAAGTCCATACTACTTTCCTATTAAATGTCTACTGCCCTATTCTTTCAGCAATAACATTCCTTTTGGGATTGCATATAAAAAAGTGATAGTACACCATTCCAATTTGTTCCAATAAATATCTCATCGAAGTTAAACAGAATTCTACACCAGTATTTGCAACCAGCTTGTTAAGTGTACACTCGGGGAAGATGTTTTTTTTGTTTTTTTTTACCTTACAGTTTTTACATTTTGACCATTTCCACGTTAGAAATACTTCAGCACAATGACAATTCTGTGCTCTCTTCCTAATCCAACCTGTTCTATCTGTTGTGATTTCCTGAAATACCATTGGAACACCTGCATCCTATAATGGAGCTGCCCTGATGTGGTGCACATTGTCACTATTGTTGCTTCCCTTGTGAGGGGAATACCACGGTTGTCTGGTGGAGCGATCATGGGAAATACAATACCAGTGACCCAGCATATTTAGGTACTGAATACCAAGCCAAACAAGTGGTAACATCTGTTAATTTGCTTTCACAATCTCTTCAGTTTTTGGGTAGGAACAGTTCGTAGACTATGAGGTGCTGATAATTCATTATCAGTAACTAAGTGAGGATGTCCGTGGGCGAATAATGTGTACCAATAAACTGCACAATGTATCTCAGAAGTGAAATAGTATCATTGTAAATTGATACTTGTATAGCGCACTACTCACCCGCAAGGGTCTCAAGGCGCTATCATTGGAAGTTGGGACCACAAACCCCCCTCCACCCCCCTTGCTTAAGGGTAGTATATGAGTCCCCCATGGAATAAAAGGTTCTTTCTCAGCCCAAACAAGTCTCTTGTTAAGTAAAATGGATGTAGGAATGTTGGCAGGACCCCTGTTTTACAGGTGGTGGTCTGACTGACTTTGCATGTGGGCAGGACTATCCGCCTCTTAATATGATACTCCAGCTTCTCCACTGCTGTGTCGTCGTTTCCCTAGTGATCACACCTTGGTCCCTGTGAACCACTGGTACCAGATATTGTATAGAGTCAAATTTCCTTTAGAGTGGTAAGTCCGGGTCTATTCTCTGCATGCATTCATTGAGCAGATTACCTCCACTAATTTATACAGAGGACCAAATGGAGGTCAACCCTGATAGCAGCACAAATTGGACATACATTTGCTTCTGAAATGACGTTTAACATATATCAGTACATCAGATCTCCTTGCTTCTTAAGTCCACCCCTTCACAGTGCAATCCAACATCCACAATGCATCAAATCTTCACAAACCTAATCCCCTCCGCCTTGTGACTAGTTATCTAGACTAATTTTCCTTGACCACTTCACACAGTCGCAAACACCATTTCCCTTGTGACCTATGGTATTATTCCTTCACAACTTTGTACTCTCACAGACATCATCTTCTGGGTGATTAGTTATCCAGATTAATATTTCTTCATGTTGGACAGGCCTCGGAGAAGGCCCGCTCCCTCCCCGCATGACGGGGACCGGACCCCTGCTCTCCCTGTATCCCCGACAAGAACCATCCCGCCAACCCGCTGGGGCAACCCACGACCCGTCCACAACGAAACTCCAGCCCCCGAACACCCCAGTATCGGCTGGCCCCGGCCCCCGTCAGCACCACTGCCCCGGCCATGCCGCCATCTTTGGACACTACACGACAAGGCAGCGTGGCCTCGGCTCAACCCCAACCCTGGGCCTGGCCAGCCCCCGACATCGAGGCACCACCATCCACCCAGGGGGTGAAGAGACCACTTGGCAGGTCAATGGGAGAAGGAGTGTCGATGGCTCCCCTCCGCCAGGTGTCGATCGCCCCCGGCCTCCCCGGGCGCTGGCTCCACCCCCCTGCTGGGTGTCTGGACTCCCTCATCCCAGACCTCCCGACCTCCAAGTGCGAGGGTCCGGACATCAAAGGAGACCAGACCTATAACTGGGGCAGCTCCAGAGCAGGAAGGCAGTTGTATCTTGGAGTCGAGAGACACCGTGAGGAACTCATCCTTGAAGGCCTGCTGGCGCTGCCCCCTTTCTTGTGAACCATCTCCGAAGCCTGCTGGCGCTGCCGCGGCCCTCTTCAACGTGAACCATCGTCTTGGCCTGCTGGCGCTGCCGCGGCCATTCTCATCGTGCACCATCTTCGTAGCCTGCTGGCGCTGCCGCGGCCTTCCTCCTTGTGAACAATCGTCCTAGCCTGCTGGCGCTGCCGCGGCCCTCCTCGCTGTGAACTATCGTCCTAGCCACCGGTGGATCTGGAGCAAATGTCACTGTGAGGTCGCAAATTTAATGTAAATTTGTGCCACAAGCTGACTGCAAAAACCTGACCAACCACAGGATTTTTTTGGGGAGGGGGAGAAATGCTTGAAGCAGATACCTAGGAACTTGGACACTGTTTTAAACTGGAAGGCAGTGATTGTGTGTTCTTTGCTGTTCTTGTCCCTTCCCAGGTTTTTGCTGTGAAGAACTACCTGAAGAATATACCAAAGCCCCCACCACAGAGCTACTACAATGCCAGCGGCCGGGCGTACCCCGATATCGCTGCCCTGTCTGATAACTACTGGATTGTGAGCAACCGCATCCCCGTACCTTGGGTGTCGGGGACCTCGGTAAGGACTGGTATACTGGAACCATTGATTATTATTAGGATCCATTGATTGTTAATAGGATCCATTGATTAATAATAGGAACCATGGATTATTAGTAGGAAAAAGTGATAATTAAGAAATACCATTGATTGTTAATAGGAACCATTGATTGTTAATAGGAACAATTGATTATTCAGACATGCATTGCGAAAGTAGGAGCTTGTGAGCATTTGTGGAAATAGACATGCTTAGGGGAAGGAGTAGGCAGGTAGGCAGGGAGTGCTACTGTAAGTGTGAACAGTAGGCAGTGCTTACTGCCTGGAGGGCGAACAGGCCACATGGGGGGCAAGAAAGCAGTGCTTACTACCAGGAGGACGAACAGGCCGCAGGCGCGGGTGGGTGCAAGGGGGCAGAGCTTACTACCAGGAAGGTAGGGCGAACAGGCCGTGGTGGGTACTGGGCAATGAGGCAGTGCTTACTACCAGGAGGGCGAACAGGCAGCGCAGGGGCAAGGAGGCAGTGATCACTGCTAGCTAAAGGCCAGACGATAGGGTTTTGTTCGATCCCTTTATACTGCAGTGCCTTGTGGTCAGGATTTCCAGTGGATTGCCTTTTCTTTGGACATCTAAGGTTATGACCTTCAGTGCACAGTACTATTGTATCTGGGGCCAAACTCACACTTGAGTAGAGGATAGGCATTGCAGTGGCTATTGACAATTTAGGTGAAGACCTCTATTGATGATCTATACTAAGGTGTGGAGTAAGCTTTCCAATATTTTTTTATTTGCATTTCAACGGACAGTATAATACAGCTTACAGTTATACAGTCGAACATTGCCAAACAGATTGCAAACACATCTGCCCCAACATTAAAACTGAAAAAAGAAAAGAAATTAAGAAATCAAGCCATCATATCGTGGGAGATTTAAAAAAAAAAAGAAAAAAAAGTTCAAATACATACAATATAGAGATAAACCATGGTTGTCCAAGCGACAGGGACATCTGACTTGGTAACAACTAAAATATATTTTGTATTAGCAATCGAAAGTCCTCGTAAAAACATAGTTAATATGAAAACACATATATAAAAAGTCCTCCCTCCCCCCAAGATTCCAGTAAGACCATCGGCATTTATGATCTACTAATGTTGCTTCCGATAACCTACTATTGCTTAGTCCCAATGTGTAATGAGTGTGTAGGGCCACCACCTGCGTCTCTGCGCACTGTTTCAGCTATGGTGTCCCCCTACCCAGTACGATCTTTTTTTTTTGTTTTTTTTTTTCTCTTTTTTTTTCCAAAACCTTTATTGCACTTTGCATAGTACACAGCGGAATGCCTACAACCCTGAGGGCCGGCCGCTATCAGAGGATCGTTGTATACAGAGATTTTCAGCAAAAAGGATAATAATACCACAGTAACAATAAATTCGTGACGGAGCGTACTGAAAAAATAAAAGTGCCAGTAGAGCAATTGTTCAATGCAGGAAATGAGGTTTTGATGGAGTTTTTTCTTTTTTTTGAAAAATAACAAACTCATAACAACAACAGTTAGGAATGACAGTGTGGTCTGACACGAATCAGTGCATTTCAAGTCTCTAGCATCTCTTGGGAGTATGGGAACCTGACAGCCCTACACAGTGCGCGCATGCCTCTACTCACCCCGCCCGCCCCCACCACCCAGTACGATCTGGGTGTCTGTAATGGATTGATCTTTGCCCTCTGGCTGCAGTAGCACCTGGGTCATGGCATCCCATGATTTCAGAATATCGGCCACCTTAGCATAACTTTGTGTTCTCCTTATAAGCGCCTCCTCTGCTGCCGCCCACTCTAACAAATCCCCCTCCCAGGTCTCCCTTATGGGGGCTTCACAGCCAATCAACTAATGGCCATGCGCCTCTTAGCCACGCTGAGGCCTAGCATTGTGAATCATCTACTCCACTTCAATCTGAGGTTGTGGGGTAGAAGTCCCAATTAACATTGATTCACCGTATGCAATACTTACCACCCTGATGCACGGCTGAGTTGTGGCAACACCTCCAACCAATATGATGTAATGATGGGGCAGTGCTATACCATATGTAGGAAATCTGCATCCATCGCTCCGCACTGGGACATCTGTGGTCCCTATTGGGGTAGATGACATGTAGTCTCTTGAGGGAGAGGTAAGCCATATGTATTTATGTTGTACTGTATTTGTTTATACTGAGCGCAGACCGAGTCCTCATGGACCCCCTCATGAACTTTAGGCTAGTATGTAGGGACAATAGGCTCATCAATAAGAGCTTGCCAAGTCTCTTCCACCCGGAGCGTCATCAGTTGTCTGTCTGTACAGAGTGCTTGGTAGATATGTGT
This sequence comes from Lissotriton vulgaris, assembly GCF_964263255.1. Taxonomy (NCBI): domain Eukaryota; kingdom Metazoa; phylum Chordata; class Amphibia; order Caudata; family Salamandridae; genus Lissotriton; species Lissotriton vulgaris. The sequence goes on from NC_141696.1 coordinate 53,473,925, forward strand.
TATGAGTTTGGGCCCACCTGCCATTGACCGTACGGTCACCAGAAATTACGTGGGAGTAGGGGCCTCATGGAATGGCGGCCATAACTGACAAGCCATGGCTGAAATTTTAGCATACTGGAGGAATTGCCTATCCCCCAGTCCGAACGTCTCGATGGCGTACTGTAATTTGATAAAGCGCTCCTCCGTGTAGAGGTCAGAGAGTATCAAGCACCCACCCTCCTGCCATCTATCTATCGCCCTCAAGCTAGGCATTTGTGCAAAGGGGCGAAATATCCATATATCTAAATCAGGAGCGTAAGGTGGCCACGATTTATTCGTTGCACCTCTCGCTCCCTGAGACCGCCCATCAACTGGATTACGTGAAGAATTAGGAGACTGCCTAAGCCTCGGATTTGAGTAGAGCAGTTTAACTCACTTGATATAGGTGGTTCCCAATCCTATCCGATCGAGCACCTGCCAGAGATGGTCCCACCGCACTGAGTCAAAAGCTTGCTCCATTGAATCAGCTGTATTGGAAACCCAGTTGCTTTAACCCAAAGTCCACTTGAGGCCATCCACTGTGATAACCTGCGCCGCTAGAGCTGCGAATTTAGATCTGAACCTAGGAAAGCATTAGGAACAGCAGCTCCGGTTGGCTCTCACTGTGTGATTTTGCATTGCATTCTTGTCCTTTCACCCCTCACTCAGTCCTCTTTTGCTTTCTCTCAGGCCTCCTGCCCTGTCTTCGGAGGCGTCCTGGCACTGGTTAATGATCACCGGCTGCAAAATGGGCTGGCACCGCTGGGCTTCCTGAACCCTGCGCTCTACAAACTGCAGGCCAACGGCAGCAGCAGTGCCCTCTTCGATGTAAGTCATGCTGATGGGATGTGTGAGTACCTGCCAACAAGGTGGATGCTGGCAGAGGTGGGCACAGGTGGAAATGGATGCTGGTCGAGATTTAACAAGGTGGATCAGGACTACCGGTGAAGGGAGATGAGGACAACAAGTGCAGGTGGACAAAGGCAGATGAAGACTACAGGTGTAGGGGGATGAGGACTACAGGGGGAGGTGGGCGAGGACTACAGGGGGAGGTGGACTCAGGCGGTTGAGGGCTACAGGTGGAGGTGGATTAGGACTACAGGTGAAAGTCGACTACAAGTGGAGATGGATGAGGACTACAGGTGGAGGTGGACGCAGGCGGATGAGGACTACAGGTGTAGGGGGATGAGGACTACAGGTGGAGGTGGATGAGGACTACAGGTGTACGGAGATGAGGACTACAGGTGTTGGGGAGGACTACAGGTAGAGGTGGACGTAGGCGGATAAGGACTATATGTGGAGGGGGATGAGGACCAAAGGTGGAGGTGGACGCAGGTGTAGGGGGATGAGGACTACAGGTGGAGTCGGATGAGGACTTCAGGTGGAGTCGGATGAGGACTACAGGTGTAGGTGGACGTTGGTGGATGAGGACTACAGGTGGAGGATAACGCAGGCGGATGAGTTCTACAGGTGGAGATGGAGGTGTATGAGGACTGTAGGTGGAGGTGGACCTATACAGAGACTGAAGACAGCCAAGGGTATGGGTGGTGGTGGATTTGGGCAGAAGTGGATGCAGGTGCAGATGGATGAGGTCAGAGAGTAGAAGTGGACGTAGGCAGAAGGGGGAAGGCAGATATGGGTGAGGGGTGAGGCAGAGAAGGTGGAATGGAGATGACACAGAAGGGACAGACGACAGCAATGGTGACACAGACAACCTAGATGGAGACGACTGCTCAGGCCTCTGATCGAGCTGATGGCTGCAGCTGTCCTATCGATTGAGCGGAAACCAGATCTATTTTTTGTGGCGAGTGGGCACAGGCAGTAAAGGGAGGAGAACATGAGGTACTTGAACTCTGGGTAGAGATTGCTGCATTTAGACTCTAGGAAGCGAGGCTTCATATTAAAAGCCTCATAAGTGCAGCAGCATTTTAAAACCTGGATTCACAATGTAAGCGAAACAACCAGAGTCTTGCCATGTCTATCATGCCTCATATCTCTTCCATTGAGATCACAGAAAAGTGTCAAGGGAGGTTTATTTTAAATATTCGCGATAAACCGGAGACCACTAATACTGAGGTTTTTGAGCATTTATTCTGCTTAGTTTTGATAATTCAAAAAGACATTCATAAATAATTTGGGCATGTCTTTTAAAAGGAAACACAACATTAGTAAATTACACAGCTGCAACACATTTGTTTGCGTGATTTAAAACCATTTCTTTTGTGAGACAATATATACAACACATTTATAATAATAAAACTTTATTTGTGACAAAAATATATACAGCAAACCAATGATCACAAGACCAACATTGATAAAGTATGTGTGCCAGCCTGGACTGGTTTAATTTCAGGCTGGCACACATAATTTATCGATGTTTGTCTTGTGATCATTGATTTACTGTATATATTTTTGTCACAAATAATGTTTGGTAATATATATGTGTTGTATATATTGTCTCACAAAAGAAATTGTTATAAATCATGCATACAAATGTGTTGCAATTGTGTAATTTACTAATGTTGTGTTTCCTTTTAAAAGACATGCCCAATTGATTTATGAATGTCTTTTTGAATTATCAAAACTAAGCAGAATAAATGCTCAAAAACCTCAGAATTAGTGGTCTCAGGTTTATCGCAAATATTTAAAATAAACCTCCCTTGACACCTTTCTGTGATCTCAATACTTGGGTGGTCCAATCTGGGGAGTACAGGACCCAAGCCTTCATTGTTTTCATATCTCTTCCAAGAACCAGCTTCAGCACCCCAAAGAGCCAGAATGATGTGCAATGTGGACACAGATGCGTTGTCTGAATTGGCTTCTGAATGTTGCGACTCGCAAATAAACAACAAAGACAGATTATTTGTAATATCAAAAGTCACCAGAGCTGCACTTTACCTGTTTGAAATGGAAGTCATAAAATTCCATTCCTAAAACATTGGGAGCCATTCCACATTTTTGGAAATCTGCATACTTCCATGCCTTATATCATGGGAGTGAATGACTTAATGAACAAAAACAATTACATGTTAGGAGAGCTACAAGGCCAAGCAGCCAGTGGGACCTGTAGGGGTCCCCCGACTGGGCATTCGTAGTGGGTTATAGGAGATATTGAAAATACTTCAGAGACTCCAGTTCGGAAGTCCTAATTTAAATACAGCGCAAGGTGTTGAAGCGTTTGACTTCCAGGCTTGTGTCTTGGACGCTTTATGACTTTTATGGATGAGCAAAGGTGCTCAGCTTGAAGCTCTGGTCACCAGTGCTGTTTTGAAAACAGACATGTGGATGATGAACACTCGATGCTGCTGGGCACCATTTACCTTGAGTGGGTGAAGTCCTAAGCGGACACCAAGTCATCATCTGATGAAACTTTAAAAGTAGTTTTTCTAAAACAGAGGTGTTGATGTTTACTGTCCAGGTACTGCTATGAGATGCTTCCACCGTATGTACTCATTCGGTTGTCGATAGACTACGGTGAATGCATTTACCCTGGCAGTGTGTGCCACAGCGAATGAGTGCCTATAGCTAGTACAGACCCCTGCAGCTCTGATTCTGGGGCTCCACACATTTGATCAAGCATTCGCGTCACTGCTCTCCTCTCATCAACCCTGGTGAATCAAAGAATCCTGCAGAAGAACATGTCTGCTTTGCCCACAAAATATATATCCTGGTGTCTAACTTTAATTTAAAACCGCACTTCTTGGGAAGTGTACTCCACACCAGAACTGCTAGAGTTTTAGCGCCAAGATTTGAGTGATTATGAGTGCCATGGGAAAAATAAACATAATGTCACATAAGTTCCTGCAAGTACCTGCATTAAAAAAAAAAATCATTTTCCTCATTTTTTTTATTTGAACATTATATGGATTGGGAATAACTTGTTTCTTTGTTGACTTGCTTTCATGTTTATCTGCATTACTTTTTCCCAGGTATTTATAATCAATGGTGGAATCCATAAATAATGCTAAAGGTTGATTAAATTGTCTTTCCCTAGTACACCGAGGGGAGTTTGGGTATTTTTGGGGACCAGGAATGACCCCATTTACTGTTGCAACATGTGATGCGTCTTCATGTAAATTGCCAAGTGGTCCCACTTGGCGCTGTTGAGCTGCGTGCACTGACCAGAGTCTTTCTGTTTTCAGGTCACTGAAGGTTGCCACCTCTCCTGCTTGGATGACAAAGTAGAGGGTCAGGGGTTCTGCGCCTCCCCCTCCTGGGACCCTGTGTCTGGCTGGGGAACCCCAAACTTTCCAGAACTATTGAAAGCCCTTCTGCCCAAATAGGCTCCAGAACAAGAGAAACTCTTCTACGTGCTTCAAGGCGTCTGCTGGAAATTACTAATAGCGGAAGCGTACCAGCAAAATTCTCCACTTTGGACCGCATTGATCATGTGACGTCCCTACAAAGCCTGCTGCTTGAGATGTCTAAAAAAATCAAAATTAATCGACCTAACTAGGTCCAGCATCTTCACCAGTTACCAAAGTCCTCTAACTCCTGATAATCTTTGACTCCGCCTTTTCTTACCATCCTCTGAATAACACACGCAAGCATTGCGTCCACCTTTATTTGGACACTTTATTAACCTGAATACAAGCTGTACATCTGCCTTAAACTGATTGGTATATTGTAACTTACTTTACTCAGATCTGCAAAAGAGCAAACGAAAGGAATCTAACACGTCTGAAAGCCGAATGCAGAAGTAGGCATCAGAAAACCTGAAAACGCACCCAACCCTTCCAGACTGTTAACGGCGACAGAGTACAACAGAAATAAGCCTTCAACCTTCTCCACTAGTGCCATTAAGTCAACTGGGTATCACAATATGTTTCCACAGCAGAACTCCACTTTGGACAATCTATTGATGTTGGACCCACAGAAAAACAAATTCCTTATATCCCCAAGATATCAAATCGATTTTGAGCCAGCATTATAGTCCATCTTGACGAACAAAGGCTTCACCCCAATCCGGTAACTGGAAATACATTTAAAGTGGGTCAACACTATGTTCTCTCTTCTGTATATCACTTGATCAGCAATTGTTTTCCTCCACTCCCCAAGCAAAACCCAGACCTTTTTCACCCAACCACAACTGAAATATGCGCCTCATGCCCTGGTGATCTTGTGACTGGACTCGGGAAATGCCTTGCTCTCTGGCTTTCCACTGCTGCCTTAGCCTCATGGAAAGCAATCGCTGACTCTACAGCAAGGTTGGGTGCTTGAAGAAGTTCGGCCTTATAACACCCGTTTTAAAAGATCTACACTTGGTGAAATTTAAAGTAGCTGCCTGGCGTATACGGCCATTCCCTCGAAAACCATCCCTATTTAGGAAGTTGGGATTAGTGATATTAGGCATTGTTCCAAGGGTAGGAATAAATAAATGATTAGGTTATGTTTAGGGCTTAGAGGTTGTGGGTAAATTATGTAACGGTGATGGGTTTGTGAGTTGAGGTATTGTTGAAGTGCGTTATAACAAGAGTGAGATCTTGGAAAGAAACAAATGTGTCTAAAAGGGACAACATTTTGAATTTTTAGTTTCAAACTAATAGCCATATATATATATAGACTGCATCAGAATTTTAGATTTTAGTTTCTCACTTTGGTTTCTGAGATTTTGGTTCTCTCAGTTTTTGATTTTACAGCTCAACCTAGAATCTCTAAATTAAATTCACACTCATAAAGAAAATTTCTACCTCTCAAAATAAGACCAGAAAAGAAAAATCAGCCATAAAACATGTTGTTCACAATATTTGTTCAGTGAATATAAAACATGTAGTCATTACCTATCTCTGTATAGGAAGACAGCAGGGCTGTTATATGCTTTGCAGCTGCTAGTTACAGGAGTAGGGACTACCTCACTAATACCTTTATCACCAGGAAGAAAAATTGGCAGGGTGTTGTGACCCTTATTTGACCACTGCAAGAAAGATTAGCAGAGTGGCGTGACCCTTAATTGACCCCTGAACCCCTGGAGGAGAGGGCATCATTGTGAATCATCCAGGGTCAGACAGTCATTGGCATCAGAAAGACACATCTGGGTGTTTACCTCCTGATCCATATATGAGGCGGCGACCCAGCGAGGGGGGTCCTCTGTGCACGGTTCACTGCTCTGGAACTAACCTTCTCCTGAGATGCAGACCCAGTGCTTTAGGAAGGTGGTATGAGCTCTATAGCTGAGCCATGCCCTGCCCTGGGGAGTGCGGGGCACCTCCACTCCAGCCTCCCCATCCTTATTCACAAACCCAGCAGCAGACTACAGACCAGGCAGCCGCAGTGTTGAAAACATTTAGACCTCTAATAACTACCTGCAGTTCAACTTCAGTCAGCCACCTCATGGTACCCCTCAGAGCTTCACTCTATACAGACCTCTACTCACAACCTCCCTTCTACAAGCTATATTCCACTAGGAGCAATCTGGAGCCAATGCTGGTAGAACTGAATACCATGAACTCCTGGGTCGAGGGTCATTTCCTTATTTGTGTTCTTTCAACATGAAACTGAGGTGACTTCGGTAAAATGTATCCCAACAGGGGAGCAAAGTCTCTTCCTTATCCTAAGAAAGTGGTTATTAAAGCCCATGGTAGGAGTCTTCTGCCCAGGGCCCAGCTGCCTTAGTGCCAAGTTTTATAGAGACTGACTTGGGGGCACCAGGTCATAGATCATGTTAAAGCCCCTGGAAGTCCTACTTCATCTTCTGAACTTTGCGTAGAGTGAGATGGTTCCTACACCTGCAGTAGCAACGACATAACCACACCACCTCCTGGATGTCAAAGCCCCTGGAAGATCTTTTCTATCTTCTGAACTTCAGGCTGGTGACATCGCTTCGTAAATGAGCTGCTGCAACGACTTGAGGACACGGTCTACTGGATGTGGACAAAGCCCTTGTAACAGCCCAGCCTGGTGTATATGGCTATTAGTTTGAAAACAAATGTTAGAAATGTTCTCCCTTTTCGACACATTTGTATGGTGCTTCTGCCGACCCGTAGCAGCAGTGACGCAGGCACCACCACCTGGAGATCATCATTCTACCAAGAGATCTGCCCGGCTGAACCAAAGTAGAAAGTTGCCAGGACTTCCTGCAGGGAAGAAACCTGGTGCTACGGATTAGGGACTAACGTTGCTGCCTGGAGGCTATTCAACCAGCAAATGCATCCTTCTGTCGCCGCCTCTCTGTACCATCTCTAGTATGAACTGTTTCTTTCCTCTTTGGAGATAATAACAGTACGTGTAGAGGCGGTCAAGCAACTTCCTCTTGGATATGATGTCCAGCGCCACTTTGTGGCCCCCTCATCTGCCTGTCTGACCCTCCCATCAGGTTGGTCTTCTGTTTCGGTGGCCTGGGTGCAACCATTGATGCTGCTTTACTGTACAACCTGCCCATGTGCCTTACACAAGGTTTACGCCTCCAGCGTTCCCCATGTCGGCAGCTGTATGTGACGTGATGAAAGGCCCTTTTTTCTGTTAAAACAAAAGACACATTTTCCCTTGTCGTTTTCGAAAATGAATATACCTTGCCTTGTATGTCTTTGTTGATCAATTTGAACCTCAGACTGCATAAAATGCACCCAAATGAAAATGAACCAGGAAAATGTGCCAGTGTCTCAAGACCAAGGGTCTACTATTGAGCTCATCCCACTTCCATTTGACTGGCCGCTTTTCGTGCTCTGCCGTGGTGTCTTTTTCTCAAAAAAGCTGCAACGTGTGATCCTCTCTGGCTGCAGACCTGGCACTGATAGTTGAATGATGTTGCATAAAAAACATCTAACTCTAATGTGGCCTCTGCTACTTTCTTCTCCAAGGAATGACCATGCCTTAGCCTTGGCAGCCTCTGGATCGACTATTGCTATGGAATCAACGGAGGTCTGTCTTCCAGGGCAAGAGTCTCCAATGAGCACAGGATCCTATGTCCGCCTCATCCTTGGTCTGAAGTACAGAGACCATATCTTACCCGTGCTTGGGCCATTTCTCTACAATACAGCATGTCTGTTCTGTCTTGTTGGAAATGACCATCTTTCGTGTGGACCAGCCTAGATTTGGGTCTTGACTGTTTTGCTGGCTGTAGAAGTCTGTGCTCTTTACCTCTGCTAACCAGTGACAAAGGGGCCGTGCTGCCCCTTTCAGCACGATCAACTAAGCATACTACTGATTGGCACATTTAACTTACCTATAAGTCCCTAGTATATGGTACCACGGTACAGAATATGGTACCAGGGTCTGTAAGTTAAATGTCATGAGTGGACTGCAGCACATTGAGCCATCCTCTGCAGTGACCGCGTAAACATGACTGCAGGACTGATACTAGAAGCGTGGTTGTGCAGGTTTACACTTCACCAAACACACCATGACTTTCTGGCTGTCCAGATGCCTCAGTACACAAAGGCAATGGAGGCTGAATATTATGTCTACATGGCTCCTTCCTCTGGAACTTTCATCCACTTACACTTCAGTGATAAAGACTATAAGGTTTCCGAGAACACGTCTGCTCCAGCAGGCCTTTCCACTGTACCGCAGTCCCACCCTGTGGTCCAGAGATCTGTAGTATCAACGGGGTGTCTTCAGAGAAGGTGCTGTTGCCCCTCCTGCATCCCCCTACTGTTCCATGTTCCCACCAGCTCAAATATTAACATGTTGTACTTTGCACTACTCTACCACTGTTCTTAATTTTAATGGAGCTGTTAAATAACCAATGTTACTATTACCCAACTCACTGGTACTCAATGTGTTGACCTGGGATGGATGAAAGGCCGAGTTACCCTGTTAGATTTGAAACCTTTGGGTTCTGTGTTTGACTTCAGAAGGAGTTGAACTCTGTGGGTGTTATTTTAAGCACCCGATGAGGCCAGAGTTCATCCAGGAAACTGCTCATCATCAGCTTCTCCCAGAAAAAATGGAGCAACATATAAATAACACCGATGTGAGCTTTGAATCATGCGGATTTAGGAAGGAATCTAGCTCTTGAATTGAGTGTCTCAGGAATGCTATGACATTTTTTAATTGTTTGCTAATTGCTTTGGATTGAAATAGCACTAGATTTTTTTTTTTTTAAAACATTGGTTCTGTGGTAATTTTCTCCCCTTTATTTAGCAATTCAAAATGTTGCAAACTTAGAAGCTCTCGCGTGTGATGTTCTCTAATATTTGTGTATAGTTTTTGCTAGTGTCCATGGTGGTGGAACTGGGGGTTATATGAAATTCTTCTTGAGTGTTTTTTACAAAACCCCTCCAGCCACAGAACATAAGTACCTTTTTAGGTCTCGGACCGGAAAAGCTGGCTTGCCAGCTTCCGGTCAGAGAATTAATGATTTTGAGTACGGAGCTTGAACCCGCCTCTGTACTTGACCTCTCCTCAATTGGCTGGCTTCCTAAACGGAGGCCAGCCATTGGAGGAGAGATCAGTCACTCCAATGTAGCCCCGTCCTTTTCGGATTTGGGGGCGTGATTTTTTGCGTTCTTTAGACAGTGACGTTGTCCGTCACTCAGAACAGCAAAACACGCCCCCAAATGTGAAAATGACCATGCTTTCTCCGAGGCATTTCTGCTTTGCCTCGGAGAAAGACGGTGGTGGTTTCCAGAGCTGCTCTGAGCTGCTCTGCTCGTCCCCCCTTCCCTCCGCTTTCCTTCGTCCAGCTCTGTCCTTCCCTCCGCACGCAGCTCCGTCCCCCTCCCCCATCCCTCCGCCCGCAGCCCTTCTTCGTCCCGGTCCCGCTCCCCCCCTCCCTCCGCCCGCAGCTCCTTCGTCCTGCTCTGCCCCCCCCTCACTCTGCCCGCAGCTCCGTCGTCCTGCTCTGCCCCCCCCCCTTCCCTCCACCCGCAGCTCCGTCGTCCTGCTCTGCCCCCCCTTCCCTCCGCCCGCAGCTCCGTCGTCCTGCTCTGGCCCCCCCCCCCTTCCCTCCGCCCGCAGCTCCGTCGTCCTGCTCTGCGTAGTGATCTTTCAATGCAGTAACTCCAGCAGAAGGGCCGCCCCCACAGTTGATCACAGTTCAAAAGAGGTTCTCACTCAGCCTCCACCGCCGGCCGGTGCCCGTCCTCAAATCCGGCTGCGTTACACCACTATAGCCTTGAGGCTGATCACCCTGAACCTACTCACCTGTTGCCCGAGGGGATCGGGCTGTCACAGAAGGGCGCCTTCTCACCCGGCAGTCAGAAGTGTTTCCCTCAACAGGTTGGCAGACGACCACTGTTGTGCACCTCCGGCTGCCTTGGCAGTGAGACCGCTGGCCCAGGTCTCAGCAGCGAAAGCGAAATGGCCAGCTGAGCTCCCATTCACCCAAGCTCGTCTGGGAATACCACCAATTATCGGCCCATCAGAGATCGCAGTTAGCGGCAAGGTAAGGGAGGTAGACTTTACAAGCAGATTTTTATTAATTTTACAACTTGTAACACACAGGCTTTTTATCAATCACTCGAGTTGACGGGCGCCCCAAGAAAATCGTCTACTCCGCCATCTTTTTAGGTCACGCCCCCTTTACTATGTTATGATGTGCTTTGTTTGCTATGGTCTCCTTCCATGGTTTTCCATGTTTATTGCTGAGTGCACTGTGACGTATGGTGTGAGGTTGAGTGTTGCATTTGCAGACATTGCTGTGATACTTCGGATGCCCTTGTGTAGGGATGATTGTGTGGGGGTGGGGGTCACCCATTCTTTGTTTGTGTGATACACTAGATAGTCTTGTGTATGGATCAATATGTGGGGGTGCGGATCACCCATTCTTTGCTTGTGTGATACACCAGATGCCCTTCCTTATTCATGATTGTGTGGGTCACAAATTCTTTGCTTGTATGATACACTAGATGCCCTGTGTCGGGATGATTGTGTGGGGACGGTGGACACTAGATGCTCTTGTATAGGGATGACTGTGTGAGGGTGGATTAGATCCTTTATGGAATGGATGTGCGTTAGTTAGTCCACCCATTTCTGATGCAGATTTGTTGTTTGCATGGTTGTGATCTGCTGTGCCACTTTGTGTTTGTTTCCTTGTGTATTGCTGTTCGTGCTTGTCTGGCCAACTTCTGTGTTCTGTGGCATGTGGGGTTTGGTATGAGATGTAGGACGTGGTACAGTGTGATGTTGTCTACTATGGTTTTGAAGGGAAGGAGATGTGTCCCTTTTATTATTTATTGCGGGTATGTGTGGTCTTTTATGTATCTATCTGGTACTCAGGGTTTTTGCATGCAGGGTTTCTTCTGTATTACATATAATTTGTTTCCATGCATTCTTCATCAGATAGTGACATGTCTAGCTGTTATTCGCTAAATGTTCTTTCTTTTATTTAGTGTTTTTCCATGCATGGTTTCTTATGTATTATATCCGCTTTGTTTCCATGTATGCTTCTTCAGAAAACTATATGTCCATTTGTTTTTCGCCATATTGTCATTCTTTTAATTGTTGCATCTAATTTGTTTCGTGATGCATTTGCAAATGAGAATTATCACTTAGGCAGTCACATTGTGTTCTTTTTCCCTGTAAAGAAGGGAGATATGTTATACCCGCTGCTCAGCCAGTGTGAGTGTGGTGTGGAATGTTGGTGCGTAGTGATGCAGTGGAATGTTGGATGTCTGAGTGTGTCAGAATGGACTGAGCAACAGTGAGGCGGCTCTTGATCTTAACTACTTAATAAACCATCTTACTTAATCTACATCTTGAATAATGGACTTCTTTATATTGCAACTAATATGGGACATTATGTGGATGGGATGCCCTTTCTGGACACACCAATCCCATACAGTGACACCCTTGTCTATGATCACCCTTAACTGTACATGTCCGATGGGTGGGACGCCCTGGAGGGCAGGAGGTGAGAGGACTGGGGGATGGTGATAGGCTGTTGATGTTAGGTGGTCAAGGCCAGGGGCTGGAGAGGTGACTGGGCTATCGGAGAAGGAATGGGAGAAAGCGCCATCCTTTGCTGGAGATTTTGTTGGTGATGTGCATCAGGTGGAAGGTATCCGTAGAGAACAATAGGGGAGGTTTAGGTGCACGGGGAGGGTGGGCAATGCCCTAGAGGCATTTGAGGATTAGGCAGAGAATTTTGACATACACAACGACTTCACCAACAGATTGTGGGATTGCATGTCCTCTTATTTTGCAGCTGGCAATGAGCTGTCTAGCACAGCGCACTAATAAATGAGGGTAGAGGCTCAGGTTACTGTCTTGAAATTGAAATGCCAGCTGGAGAAGAATAGCAGAAATTACTTTAGTGTTCTTTCCTTAAGCGTGCTTTAATATCAGGCGGCTCTTTCTAACACCAGGTGTTTTCAAGTATCCCTCATTCTGATTGCATAAAATATATGCCATTGAGAGCCTCACATTAAAGGAACTGTGGGCATTATTTGTGTCAAAGAGCCTGGGACCACCTAAGGAGCCAGAAAAAGAAAAACACATTGCTGACATCTGAAATAAGTACCATTGATGTGGGCCTTTGTTCTGTGTAAAGGACTAAAAGGCTCCTATTGAAGAAATTAGACTTTCAAATCGTTTCACCAACCAGTATTCAGTTCATGCCAGTGGTTCTCTTGAATAAGAAACTCAAGAACACATGGCCCATTCATCTTCAACAGTTCAGGCCTCATTCAAAGCTGGTGAGCAGCATAAAAAGCTTCAGAGAATCTCAAAATCTTTTGCGTAGGCAAAGCTTTTTAGGTCTCGGGACGAAGCTGCGAAGCAGCTTCCGGTCAGAGAATTAATGTCCTCTAGTGGGGCTTCAGAACCCGCCTCCCTGCACTGTCTCTCCCCATTGGCTGGCTTCCTAAAAGGAGGCCAGCCATTGGAGGAGAGATCAGTCACTCCAATGTAGCCACGTCCTTTTCGGATTTGGGGGCGTGATTTTTTGCGTTCTTTAGACAGTGACGTTGTCCGTCACTCAGAACAGCAAAACACACGCCCCCAAATGCGAAAATGACCATGCTTTCTCCGAGGCATTTCTGCTTTGCCTCGGAGAAAGACGGTGGTGGTTTCCAGAGCTCCTCTGAGCTGCTCTGCTCGTCCCCCCTTCCCTCCGCTTTCCTTCGTCCAGCTCTGTCCTTCCCTCCGCACGCAGCTCAGTCCAGCTCTGCCCCCCTCCCCCTCCCCCATCCCTCCGCCCGCAGCCCTTCTTCGTCCCGGTCCCGCTCCCCCCCTCCCTCCGCCCGCAGCTCCTTCGTCCTGCTCTGCCCCCCCCTCACTCTGCCCGCAGCTCCGTCGTCCTGCTCTGCCCCCCCTTCCCTCCGCCCGCAGCTCCGTCGTCCTGCTCTGCCCCCCTTCCCTCCGCCCGCAGCTCCGTCGTCCTGCTCTGCCCCCCCTTCCCTCCGCCCGCAGCTCCGTTGTCCTGCTCTGCCCCCCCCCTTCCCTCCCCCCGCAGCTCCGTCGTCCTGCTCTGCCCCCCCCTTGGAGTAATGTCATGCTAGCTGCTCTCAACTAAACACGTTCAAGAAAGTAGTTGCCAACACTGAGAAGTGTCCACTAAAAATGTTGAGTGAGTCGTCCTAGGGCATATTTTAAAACTGCTCCTCTTGCACTCTAGCTAGCACCCACCCCAGCATATGATGGTGATGCAGTCCTTTTGGGACGCGTCCCAACCACTGGGCATGGACGTGTGGAGTGTCTCCTCGAATGTGATGCTGGCACAAATAGCAGGCTCACCTCTACTATGAGCGTTGCATCATAATTCAGGGGTTGAGAATCTTTTTTTCAATCTAGCAATAATCTGAATGCTATGTAATAACACATTTATTGCGCTATCAAGTACAACTTTCGGGATGGACTGGTTGCCATGCTACTCTTTTCTACAGTATGGTACAATGTGCCATTGTTATTTTTTTATTTTAAAATGCTACGCTTTGCGTATCGATACATCGTTATAGTTTTTACTTGTGTTGGCTTGGATGCTCTTTATATTTTTTTACTTCGTCCCACCTCAACAAGTATATGTCCTTTTATTTTTTTTTTTAAACACTGGCTTTATTAAATTGATTCAAATACACCTTCTAGTACAAGTTGTACCGACTGAGTTAAGTAATGTGTATGTAAGCTTAGAAGTAGTGTTCTGCTGTGTGACATATTTAGTTTGCTTGACGTCATACAGGTGACGTGCCGCTGTCTGCAGTGAGCGTTTCACCCACTGAGCTACTTCACCACACCTGGCACGTGTCACCTGCAGGTCACAAGACGACCCCTGCAGCAGGCACATCAACACTCTGAGCTGCTTCACGTTGTTTCAAACGTGGTACCAGAGCAAGTCCATTAACGCTGGACATACCTCCCCAGTACAGTGCCCGGAAGCTTACTGCAGCTAGACTAGATCTGTGCAACAGGCGCCTTAACCCTGTCATCTATCTACAAAGCAGTCTGTTGGTGACGAACACAAATGCGTTATTATAAGTTACCCTTTGTTTTCAGATTCTTTCTGCAGAGTTTATATAAATCCTGCATTTGTACCGCCAGCCTGCATTCATGACCGTCCTTCCTGGCTCCGCCCTGCAGCCCCCCCCCCCCCCACCCCTCTTCTCCCTCAGTTTTCAGATTCTCACAGTAAATTCTAAGCACTTATAGTACTACTGATTTATTCATTCATATTTTCTCTCTCTCTCTCGCATGCCTGCCTGTCTTCCTTAACTCACCCCGGCCCAATGCCTGCTCCGCGCTCTCCACCTGCCTGCCACCCTCCCTGTGCCCAGCAGCCTTCTCCGAGGGTCTCCCTAACTCCCCCCCACCCTCCCAGTGATAATCCACTCCCCTGCTCTTTTCAAAAACTCGTCACTTGTGCCACTCAGCTCACAGACAGGACACCCAGGCTCCCTCCTTTCCCCTCTGCTGGGGGCCAAATAATTTTATTTTTCTGTTTCAGGTTGCTCCGTGGACTATGTCCAGCCATGGCATCAACAATTTGAGCAGCGACGAAGGTTCCCACAGGCACAGATCCGGGGCCACCGGCGGCCCGTAATTAGTTTCCTTTTATTTCCTGCAGGTCTGTTGCGGAGTTGTGCAGGAAGACAACCGGCAGCGGAATTGGCAACACCGCGGGTGCACTTAAACCCAGCAGCAATTCGGATGATGTCATACAGGTGACGTGCCGCTGTCTGCAGTGAGCGCTTCACCCACTGAGCTTCTTCACCACACCTGGCACGTGTCACCTGCAGGTCACAAGACGACCCCCGCAACAGGCACATCAACACTCTGAGCTGCTTCACGTTGTTTCAAACGTGGTACCAGAGCAAGTCCATTAACGCTGGACATACCTCCCCAGTACAGTGCCCTGAAGCTTACTGCAGCTAGACTAGATCTGTGCAACAGGTCCCTTAACCCTGTCATCTATCTACAAAGCAGTCTGTTGGTGACGAACAAACTGAGCCACGAATGCGTTACTATAAGTTCCCCTTTGTTTTCAGATTATTTCTGCAGAGTTTATATAAAGTCAGACAATCAGGCGGCAATACTGTGGCTCATATAGGAATGCATTACAACCACTGCATTACAACCAGGGCTGCTTTATCCCTCCCTCTTTTTGGCTCACAACTACCTCACAACTTTACTCTCTATCTCACTCTCTCTCTATCTCACTAGCTCACTCTATTTCTATCTCAATCTCACTCTCACTACCTCAGTATATCACGACTCACTCCCTCAAAAATTCACTACATCACTCCCTCACTCACTAACTCACTCTATCTCACTACCTCACAACTTCACTCTCTCTCTATCTCACTACCTCACTCTCTCTTTCTATCTCACTAAGTCACTTTCACTCTCTTTCACTACCTCACTCTCTCTCTATCTCACTACCTCACAAACTCACTCCCTGTTTCTATCTCACTACCTCAGAACATCCCTCTACCTCACTCTTTCACTACCTCAGTCTCTGTCTCTCACTACCTCACTCTATCTACCTCTCTCTCATTACATAACTCTCTCTACCTCACTACACCACTCTATCTCACTACCTCACTATCTCACAACTTCTCTCTCTCAAAACATCACTACCTCACTCTCTTACTACCTCACTCTCTTACTACCTCACCCTCTAGCTCACAACTTCACTCTCTCTCTCTAACTCACTACCTCAATCACTCTCTATCTCACTACCTCACTCTTTCTATCTCACTAACTCGCCATGAGACCCCTGGGTGTCTGTGCGCTTAAAAAGTTTAGAATAACATAACTCACTTTCACTCTCTTTCACTACCTCTCTCTCTCACTACATCACTCTATGCTTATATCATTACCTCACAACATCCCTCTCCCTCCCTCACTCTTTCACTACCTCACTCTCTATCTACCTCACTCTCTCTCACTACCTCACTCTCTCTCTATTTCAATACCTCACTCTCTCTCTTTCACTACCTCACTCTCTCTCTGCTAATGCAATAGGTATCACATATGCAAAAAAAGCTAATGCCGATAGAAATGACAATGCCATTTATTTAGGGATACAAAAAAGATAAAAATAAGAATGAGCAATACCAATAGCTCTACCTATAATATTGCCGAGACCATTGCATTGTAAATGCTTGTTCTCCTTTGTCTGCCATTTATTTCTCTTTGTGAATCGCTTGAATAATTCTTGTGTGTCTCAAGTGGGATAAAGATTTTAGTGCCAAACCCGGGAATGTGTGTTTGAATGTCTTCCTCCTGCACAAAGTGTGAATAACAAAATCCTTTTTTGAAACTGAACAATGAGACAATAAAAATATTTTTTTAACTGTTTATGACTTTTTGCCTTTTTGCATAAAATACGACAATGTAATGAATTTAAAAATATATTTGTATGGAATTTGGTGAGGGTTAAGAACAGATCGACGCACTGCTTGAGGGGTCCATATGAGAGCAGTAAGGAAAAATGCCAAAACAAGGTGTGCTTTGTCACCTCTGGTTACCACAGATGGGCAGATATAGTTCACTGATGAGGCCTAGTAAGGACTAAACCGGTCTGTTTCCTTCCGGAGAGGACCTCTCCTGGGGTTCCAACGAGGAGCGTGGTCAGCATGATTTGCAAACGGTGGACATCTGTCTAAAGTGGCACACTGGGCAAAAACCGTGGGTTGGAATGCTTCCCGGAGTGATTGCCAGTGGTTTAGACTATTTGCAAGCATTCCCTAAAGATATAGATTTTTAAAGAAACAATAAATCGCAACTTTTCATTTAACCAGGAACAAGCAGTGACAAATTCAACTGTGACAAACATTTTCAAGAAAACTTTAGTCCAGGTGTAACGTGGTTACTTAAAGTTACTTTGTGTGACCACCTCTGGCAGGGAGCCAGACAATGAGACCAGCAAGATCTGAAGAAACCGTCAGTGGCCCCTTGCCATTGACATCTATGGACTGGTCCTGATGCAAGGGATACAGGATGGTGAAGATGCTGTGCGGTTGACCTGGGGTATTCGTGGGGCACTCCTTGGTCGATGGTTTGGTGGCCTCTGGGGTTGCCATCCCTTGAAGGCCTCTTTAGCCCAGAAAAAACGCAGTCACCACAGGACTCCTGGTCACTGAGCACAATGAAACCAGTGGTTCCCTTTTTTTGTGCAATAACTTTTCTTCTGGGTAACCCAACTACACTCCTATGACTTTCCTGGGCACAGCAGACTTGGGTGCAACTCTTGAGCATCAGGTCTCGGTCTTCCAGGCTACGCTGCGATGATCTGATGATCTGGGATACCAGCTCGCCCAGACAGGCTTCCTCAACTTTTGTGGCCATGTGCTGCAAACAGAAAGCTAGCCAACTGACTCTTGGAGTCTCTGCTTCTGACTGGATTCGGGGGACGACTTCTCCACTAACCGGACACCACAGGCACAGTTCTTTGCCAGCCCAAGTAGCAGCAAGTGCAGTCCAACCTCAGTGCAGCCTTTTCTTTGCTGGTTCCAGGGTCAGCAGGACAGTCCTTTTTTGGTCCTTTTCCCATGTCCAAGCAAGATCTGAGTTCTGGGTGCCTCTTTTATGCCCAGAAAGTGCCCTTAGGGAAGGTCGCTGTCACTAGCCAATGGGCTACTTGGTCTCCTCCTGCCTCATGACAATTTCCTGGGAAGTGTGGCACCTAGCTATCCCAGAGTGCTCTATTCTGCCCACTTGCTATATGTCTGAACCCTTCTCTTGGTGTGTGATGCTCAGTAACCCACCCTAGAGGTGTGACTAATTAGGGGGGCTACATGCCCATTAAAAAATCAGTATTTCCCCTTCCCTTTCCTAAATGAAAGAGTAGCCCGTCTCGAGTGTGCTCACCATTTAACCTTCAATGGGGGCTTCCCCTATAAAGCTTGCCTTTTTTGCCAATAATCTGTGCTGCTTTCTTCTAGGAGGGGGTAACACCTCCTCCAGCAGTACTCCTCTATTGTTATCTGTCCTGGTAGCCAATTACATGTCTCCCCAGGCCGGCAGAAGGCAGTCTCGTAGCCAGCCTCAGCAAATGGCCACTGGAAAACTGGGTAACAGTAACTTTCTAAAAGTTGCATGTGGTAACAAGTTACAGTAATTTCAATTATGGCGTCAAGTAGGGCTTAATGTAATATGTTTGATACTTTACAGTACCAGCTTTGGTAGTCCCATTCAGAAGTTAGCCCAGGTGAATTGTCCGCGTGTAACTCTGTACTCACCAAAGGGGCTACCACTCTCTATCATAGTAAAAAGACAATTGTGAGATTTACTGTTAGAGCACATAAAACACATGTCCTGCTTTTTAATATGCTGCGCCCTGCCTTAGAACTCAATATTTTCACAAGAACAAGGGAACCCAAAAGGTATATCATAGGGACCTTGGGCAGTATCAATTTACAAAAGACAATGGTCCCTATATGTGGACAGGATAGCAAAAAATAACAATCATACACCTAATAAGTAGTATGTTTCTTTGTCCAGCCGGACAAGAATTTTATTTTAAATGATTAAGTTCATAGAGAGAGTTTTAAGACCAAGATAACAAGTGGGCACAGCCGTGACCCACAACATTTAAGACAAAACAACAAAGAAATGGCCAAAAAGGCAAAGCGAAAATCTGTCTGTATACTATTGTTCAGTGCTACAGACTCAATCTCTTAAACATAACCATACCATTGCGTCAAACAATATAGCATTCATCATATTGCATATGGGGTTTTTTGTCGACGACGTTTCGATGCCTTTTTAAATTATGACATCATCATCAGGACAAGAATTATCAGCATTATTGTTTTGTTCAACAATTATTAACACAATGCCTATTATCGCATTACTTTACATGAAGGAAATGGGAGGCAAGGGGGAAGGAAAAACAGAAATTGTATATAAGTATCAGCATGTAAGGAACAATTTTAAAAACATGAGTGACATGAGAATTGGGGCGAGTGAAAAACCATGCATATAGCTAAGTGGAGTCGATAATCGGCGAGTGAAGAGGATGGTGGTATATGTGAGTTCCAGGTCTCTATTAAGATCAATAGCAAGTGAGGGTGGAAAATACTAGTCACGATTACCCGGTCGCTCCGGTGATGAAAAGGCTAAGTCGTGAATGGCGTGAAAAATTACTGTGGCTAAGATCATGGAAGTGTCAATAATCACGGGCGATGGTACGTCGTGAATGGCGTGAAAGAGTAATTGGCTAAGTCATTGCTATGGCAATAATCGCGGGCGGTGGCAGGAGAAAAACCTACATGTCGGTTTACCCGCTGGTTGTCTCGTTCTGGGTAAATGAGGAGAAACCGCGGGGCTAATGGCATTCTGAGGAAAGAAAAAATGTGACGTTAGCGGTACCGGTCTTTTAACACCATGCGCGCTAGCGGAATTCCGCTCGCACGCTGGGTTTTGCGGAAACGCACTTTACGTGACGAGCTGGGCTCGTCATCAGCGTGCGAGGAGGCTACGCCATGACGAGCCCAGCTCGTCATCAGCGTCGAAGGGGTTAATAAGGCGGGGTGCCGGATCGAGGGTGAAGGACACAGTTACCTTTCAAAACAATTCCGGGGCTTCCATCAAGGTTGTATGGAAATGCCAGGAGTGGAGCGCGATGGCTCAATCTGAAAGGGAGCGGGCGGTTAGATACTTGCATGTAAAAGTATCAGGGTGCTCCAAACAGAGTTACCGGCTGGCGAGATTCACTTACTTGTATTGGCAGGAGCACTGTGGCTAATACGGGATAGAACTCAATAGGCAGACCTTAAGATTGACTTACATATATGAAAAAGGGAGGTTTGTACTTTATATTAGGTTGAAATGGCAAATCGAGTGAGCAGTTTTAAACTGCTGTACCAGTCTGCAGTGGCAGGCTGGGTGACACAGTCCAGATACTAGGGACGTATTTCTAGGTTAGTATATGCCAATTGGGTATATACCAATCAAACATGGAGGCTTAAGGTTCAGGGCACTGGCACTGAGGTCTGGGTAGCAGGGCTCAGTGCACTCTCGGTGTGCAAAACCAGCAGCATCAGTCCAAAACTTTGGGAGTGATCATACAAAAAGAGGCCTTTCCTTACAATAGTCAAGTACCTTGTCCGAAAGGGAGAAGGGATGTAGCGGGACACCCACACGCAGGCTCTTGTAGTAATACAATGTTCTAAGCACGGGGGAAAGGTGTAATGCTTTAGTGATGCTTAATGGGAGAAAATGTAGAATTTCCCTTCCAAGATTTCTTGCTAAGGAGAACTTCAAGATGTCTGGGAGGTGGTGATCTGGGGTAGGTGTTCGGATGGGGGGAGCTGAAGAGATGAAGTCGAGATATGTTTTTAGTTCAGAAATACAAATCATAGTCAAATGTGAAATGGCAGTGAGACTGTCTGAGATGCTGGACTGGAGGTGGGAAGAAGAGGTAAGAAGGGTGACGAAGAAGGAAAAGAAAATATTTGTCTCGCCAGTAATTTGAATAGGAGCAGTCTTCGCACAGGGACTGGTAGATGCATCAACTGGTAAAGAGGTTGGTAGTGATAACTGGAGTACCAAGCCAAGGAGACTGAGTACGCAAAGATGTAAGACAAGAATGACTATAAGGCACAGCCCTTAATGCCAAGGGTGTGAAAAGTAGAACACCGAGCATGGTGGTCCACACTGCCAAGTGATGCAGATGGAAGAATGACTCTGAAGATGGTTGACTGGTGATTGGCATGAACCGTGGAACTAACGTTGGCTGTATGAGGAGGTGAAGTCTAAGTTCAAAGAAAGGCATGAAACCTGATGGGAATGTTTGTTAGAGGAGAAATGTGTAGTGGATCACTTGAAAATTGGGCATTCCAGTATCTTGGAGGAAAAAGGAACAAGGGAATTATCAAGGGAGAACATAACAAAGGTAACGGAGAAGACTGGTGCCAACTATGGCGAAAGACAACAAGTTGTAACAACCAGTGTTACCAGACCACTTGTTGCTGCACAATTTAAATCTTTGATGCATCTTTTTCTTTTACTGAGTAAGAAGTGTACCCACTAGGTCTGCTTTTGCTGTGACTGGTGCAGAGATAGTGATCTGCGTGGTCCTTAAATTGTTGCCTCTAGCTGCATAACTCTGTGTCCTCCATTTACCTGTTTGCCACCTTCTCCATGTGTGCAGGTTCCGAGGTCTCTCCAAACCTAGTGTGTGTGTGTGTTGACTTGACATTAAAACCAGAAAATAAAGCTAAATCAGATTGGGGGAGGGTTTCCGGAGATGAAGGGGGGGGGGGAGCTGAATTAATAAGCAATACGGCTGTCTCAAAAAGGATAACTTTGGAGTAAAAGTATGCCACAAAGTACTTCACGTACAGTGGAAAATAAGAGATGGGTGTACATGGAGCAGAGATTAAGATGCTAAGTGTTCACACCAGATGTTCAGAATGAGGCCAAAGTAGGGTGCTGCCATTTTTTAAAATAGATGTATCTGGTATTGCAGAAAGCTAGAAAGTCTGGTCAAAATGTGTTTGTAGATGTTCTAGAATCTTGTATTTACGCAATTATCAAAGCAGCATTCTCATCTGGTATTCATTAAATAAATGAAGAGTGTGCCCAAGGGCTGTAGAGGTGGAGAAAGCAGGTCGGGAAAAGCAGAAAGATTAATATGCATTAAGTACATGCAATAGGGTTTTATTGCTGTGGTTAATGTGTGTGTGTTGTGTTGCAGATGAGTGATCGGATTAGCAATGAGTCTGAGGTCCAAAGACTGACTCTTATTATTGGATTTTGATTTCTAGGTTGTAATCCCTACAAAGTGCTAGAAGAATGGTCATTAACACTATTAAGGTCGTCAGAGGAAGAACTAATAGTAGTTGGTGGGTGACAAAGTGGTAACATGTCAGTTTTTAAGGGGGCAATGGCTGAGGTGGGATGCAAATCAGTGGAGGAAGTGTACATACTTGATGTATGAGCAGGGGTCAATCAGTAGTGGGATGTGGAAATCAAATTCCTCAGTGATGGAGGGAAATTTGTTGCCACCAGGCCAGTTTTCTATAGACAGAAAGAGATGTGTTTAGATCCAGCTGCTTAGCTAGCATAGAGGCAGTCTTAACATGTTGTAGGGCAACGGGTGTGGCCGAGAACAGATCACGTTGTCTGCAATTTGACAGATCGGTCTCTGGTGATCTCCCTAGCATCCGTCCATAATCCAGCCATAAAATCGAGCTACACAATGAAAAATCTACTGAGCAAGCTAACTGCCATCGAGTACACTGACCAACAAAAGGAATAGTGGCTGAAACAAGTATCTAACTCTTATCCCCTTCCCATCACAAGGCAGATGAAAGATGTACAGTATGGGCAGTGATGAGTACCTTTGCACATGATCCAGAATACACCTCTGGACAGCACAGGTCTACAGCAGCCACAGTCAACAAGGTGAGGTGGTGAAGGAGCACTCAGTGACTTGATGTGCCAAAAGGGTAGAAGAACTGTCGAGCCGAACTGCTGCAATGTGCCGTGTGATGTAGGGCCTGTTTAAACACAGGGTCATCAGAGTTGTTTTTCTGATAATAAAACTACAACCTGTGAGAGTGCATTTCATTTGGTGGCAACTGCCAGTCTCTAACTGGATGTGAGGGTGTGTGAGTAGGTGTGTCACAGACTAGATAGGTGTGTGAGTGGTTGAGTGTGTGACCGGTTGTGTCAATTAGTTGCTGTGTGAGTGGCTGTATGGGTGTGCACGTGGTGTTATGGAAGTCTGAGAAGGTGTATGAGTGGCTGTATGGGTCTGAGAGTGGGTGTGTGATCTGTGAGTGGGTCTGTGAGTAGGTGAGTGAGTGGGTCTGTGAGTATGTGTGTGTCTATGTGCCTGTATGTGAGTGGGTATGTGATTGTGAGGGTATGTGAGTGTAGTCTGAGTGTCCTAGGGTCTGTGAGTCGGTGTGTGTGTGGGTCTGTGAGTATATGTGTGAGATTGTATGAGTCATTGTGTGGGTGTCTTAGTGTTTGTGAGAGTCTGTGAGTAGATATGTGAGTGTCTGCATGGGTCAGTAAGTAGGACTCGGAGTGGGTGTGTGAGTTCCTGTGTGTGAATGTCACTGAATGTGTGAATGCGTGGGTCTGTCTGTGAATGGATGTGTGAGTGTCTGTGATGGGTGTGTGAGTGTCTGAGTGCATCAGTGAGTAGGTGTCTGAGTATCTGTGTAGGTCTGTGATTGGGTGTGTGACCACCTGAGTGGGTCTGTGAGTGTGTAAGTGGGTCTGTGAGTGAGTGTGTGAGTTCCTGTGTGGGTATGTCAGTGGGTGTGTGAATGCCTGAGTAGGTCTGTGAATGGGTCTGTGAGTGTCTGTTGATCTGTGAGTGTTGTATGGTCTTTGACTGAGCATGTGAGTGACTGTGCAGGTCTGTGAAGGGTCTGTCAATGAATGCATGGGTATGTAACTGGGATTGTAGGTGCTGTGTAGGTCTGGCTCTGTCAGTGCCTGTATGGGTATGTGAGTGGGTGGGTGAGTGTCTGTGTGAGGGTGACTGAGTGGGTCTGTGAGTGGGGGTGGGAGTGCCTGCATGGCTCTGTGAGTGTGTGTGCGTGAATGCCCGCGTAGGTCTGTGAGTGAGAGCGTGACTGCCTGGGTGGGTCTGTAAATGGGTGTGAGAGTACCTGTGTGAGTGTCTGAGTGGGGCTGAAAAGTCTTTTTTCTCAAGGTGAGTCAAGATTCCCAGATCTGTTGCAGATTTATGAGGGGTGCACTGAGCCTTGCAAGGAATCCACAGATTTCCGAAATGGGAAAAAAATTATATAACTCAATTTTATACCCACATATGTCTCTAACACTCATCTAAAATACCCATGGGGTCGGGGTAAATCTACCCTTTATCACTTTGCAGAAAGCGTTTTGGGCCGTGGGCCAGTTCCCCAATACCTACAATGGTGGCTGCATCCTCCTAGTCAGGTTGTGGTCAGCAAATCGCAGCGTTGCTGGTGGTGTGTGACTTCCGTGATTCACCCCTGGGATCCATGGAGGGTCCGTATCCCTAGATATCTATGATTATTTTTTCATTAATAACTCCACAACTTTTGAACAGATTAACACCAAATCACAAAATGGGCTTTTTCTGAACCAACAGCTATCTCTCTGCCAAATGTTATGTAATTCTGTACAGTAGTTCAGGCTGTATTGGTGTTCAAAATCCCCATGGGAAATTGAATGGAAAAAGCACATTTTTTTACCTCCCCTTTTTCTCAGCCCCCCACTTGACTGATCACTTTGAAACCTTCACTGCAGAACTAGACATACTGTGCCACTCTTTTGGGAACTTTTTGTAAAGATTCCCCAAACAGTGGCAAAGTTATAAGCAAGTCAAAAAACTCTTTTCCTTTCGAAACTAGGGCCTAACTATAACTACCTACTGGCAATCAGCAGCAGGAGATATATATATATATATATATATATATCTCTCATCTCCTTCTGGTGGTCGCTAGTAGGTAGTTATAATTAGGATATAGTGTCCATGGGAAAAGCATTTTTCATTTGCCAATAACTTTGGCGTTGTTTGATGAATCCTTCGTGAAATTTTCAAAACTAGTTTGACGCTCACTTCAGCTGCTGGCTTGAAAGTTTTGGGGTGATACGTCAAGCTGGGGCAGAGAGAAAAATGTGGGGTCCAAAAACACAGTTTCCCCCATGTTATTTTCCATAGGAACTTTAGATAAATCTACGGCCCGAATTGCTGAATGGAATTCCACCAAATTTGGCACAATTAGATGTTGGTCCAGAGATGTGCCTTTTTGTCATTTGGTGTAAATCTGTTCAGTAGTTGTGGAATTATTAAAAGAAATTTAAATTTGTACATATAGGGGCGCAGAAGATCAGCGACCCCCTCCCGATCTTGGGCTGAGATCTGATTGGCTGCCAACACTTCAAACCAGGAAGAGTTGACAGGCATCTTGGGATGCCATTTGAGATGTCATCAGTGATGTTACTGACCATGCCGTGAGTAATTTAATATGTGACGTCATTAGCAGTGCATTGCGGGGAAGTAAATTGTAGTTCGCTCAGATGACTATAACTGTTGAATTTCATTGGTTTTGTATCAGTAAATCTGAGCCTAACTATAACGTCCATATAACCTTTATTTTTTTAGTGAAATTCTAAGGTTTTTGTATTCTATTTCCTAACTATAACGTCCCTTTGTAATCGTGCCCAGTGTGTAGTCTATTCTCATGTCCACTACCCTCTTATTCCTCAGTGGTGCATGCACAGGTGGACAAGGCAACAGCCCCTGACGTACCACATCCATGTCATCCTAAGCACCCTACCTCCCCTGGACCCCACCGGGTTGCAGGTTCGGGCTCTGATTCCACTGAAGGCTTGGGTGCCCACTGCCTTCTTCCACTACAGCTGCCTGGGCTGTGCCCACACCCCCACCATCTGTAGCAGTCCCCACCTTGCCCAGACTCCACTGGGTCACAGCTGTCTAACAGCTCTGGGCTCTTGTCCCTTCCGCTATAGCCCTCCATGACTTGCCACATTTCTGACATCTTAAGCAGGCTGCACCCACCTCTCCCGGACACAACATGGTCTCATCTGCCTGGCATCTCTGGGTTCTGGGACCACCTCCTCTTCTGCTACAGCCGCGCCTGTTCCTGGATACATCCCTGCCCTAGGGGGGGCATGCGCTGCGACTGACCACTACCTCAGAGGAAGGTCATAGCAAGAGGACCATGCCAAGCCGCACCTGTGTGCTACAATGAAACCTCCAGAGCCCAATGTCTCCCTACTAGTACTGCTACAGCATCTATGTGAAGAATTTGCACTTGTAACATTTTCCCCAGCCCAGGAGCATGCAAATTATCGAGCTTGGTGTTACATGTCTTTATTCTTCTGAGTGCCACCGTTAACTGAATGCAATGCATCATTAACTTTATTACTCACACCCAGACACACCGAGATCATTATTTAATTCCCCTATGAAATCTGTCAGGGATGAGAGATTTCCTGCTATCTCTAATTACAAGACATTACATCACCCCGTTGTTAAATAAAATGTACAAATAATACATGTATAGATCATAACTCCTCGATGAGTCGTCTATGTGCTTGAATCAATGTTCCAGATCTCATCGTGTGAGATTGAGGAGACACAGGAAAGACATACACCTCGGGTACCGGTGAGACAGACACAAATGCATCATTTGGGCTCTCCGGATTCTCAGATGGAAAGGTCTCACTCCTGACATCTGGAGTCGACGAACATCGAGGCAGGTGCTTGAAATGTGAAGAGTCTCTTGTGATGGACTTTCCAGGACATTGACCAGTCACCATGTGTCCTTTACTAGTCACAACCCTCCGTGGGTCAGCATTAACTGGAACATCAGACTTGCAGTTCCAATTCTGCCTGACAAGGACTCTGTCTTCTTTCATAAAGACAATGTCCCCAACACATCGGAGTTAATGTGCATAGGGCTTCATTTTGTGTTTGTGACATGAATCGACAATGTAACTCTTATCATTGTCAGTCGATATGTATGTGGTCCATTGTGGCAACCTAGTTCCCATGGCTCTCCTCAACATCAGGGTGGTAGGCCTTTCACTTTTCATGGAATGCAGAGTTGACTTGTAGGCATGAAAAGCAGAATGAAGAGCTTGTTTGAGGTTAAGCTTTTCCAGCTCAGCGCTCCGAGTCCTTTTGAGGGTGCCCATAAATCATTTGACAATGCCATTTGCCTGAGGCCAGAGAGGTGTGATTTTCTGATGCTTGACATCCAAATGGGTGAGAAAGTCTTTAAACTCTGGGCTATTGAAAGATGGGTTGTTGTCGGACTTCAGAACCTAAGGAACGCCCCATGTTGCAAAAATGCCATCTAACCTTTCAAAGACTTTGTCATGAGTGGTCGACGAGAGGTCTTCCACAAAGGGAAAACATGAGTATCCATCCATGACTACCATGAGATGATGTCCTTTGTCAAGGGGTCCAAAGAAGTGAATGAATGAATTAATGAATGAATATTACATTCATAAAGTGTTAACGTAGCCCAAGGGCATCAAGGCTCTACCGTGAACTGATGTGCAACCGAATAAAATGCTCATACTAAGTCTGTGTATTGAGCCAGGTTTTCAAGGCCTTGCGGAAAAGAGAATGGGACCCAAGACCAGATAAGCCATCAGGGAGAGAGTTCCACAACCTAGCAGCGGCAGTGGAAAAAGCCCTGCCTCCCTATCTAACCTTTTTATACCTGGGAACTACTAGCAAATTCTTGCTAGCTGACCTGAGTTCCTTGGTAGGGGTATAGCGCTGGAACATTGCTTTAATGCATCAGGGCCAAGGCTGTAGTAGGCATATGGGTAAGGCATAGAGTCTTGAAGAGACTTCTGCGATCCAGAGGTAACCAGTGCAGCGAGATGAGGGAAGCCAACACTGAGTGGTACTTGGGCAAATCCATTACCAGCCTCGCTGCAGTTTTCTGCACAAACTGTAACCACTGCACCAAGCCTTTGTTAATGCCCAGGTAGAGGGCATTACAATAATCAAGTCTGGACATTATCATGGCAATCACTGCCTGCTTTCGTGATGCAAACAAAAGGAACTGGGGGATTTTTCTAAGAAGCCTGATTAATCCAAAGCAGGTGGACACTGTTATGCTAATTAGAAGGTTTAGGGACAGAAATGTGTCCACTATAACCCTCCGATTCTTCCCATGGGGTACAGGGGATGGACAGATGCCTAAAGTATCAGGCCACCAGCCATTCCACCAGATGACATGTTGGTTACCAAAAATCTAAATCTCGGTCTTTTCCTCATTCAGTTTAAGATAGTTTTCCACCATCCAGGATGAGATTGCCTGCATGCAGTTTTTGAAATTTGCAGGAGATTCCTGAATACTGTTGGTAATGGACACCATGATTTGTGTGTGGTCAGCATAAGATAACACCTCAAATCCAAAAGATCTCACAACCTTGGCCAATGGGGCAACATAGATATTAAAAAGTGTTGAGCTTAAGGAGGAGCCCTGCAGAACTCCACATATCAAAGGGATTGAAGCAGAGTAATATTGGCCCATTTTCACTTTCTTTGCCCGCTCACTAAGGAAGGAGGCAAGAAGCCCAAGGGCCGTGCCCCCTATCCCGATCTCCTTGAGGCGCTTCACCAGCCTCAAAGGAGACAGGTTGTCAAAAGCTTCAGTAAGGTCAAGAATAAGCAGCAGGGTATTATGCCATGCGTCAACCTGGACCCGGATGTTGTCAAGAACCGCCGTTAATGCTAACTCAGTGCTATGATGGCTTCTAAAACCATGCTGCGAGCCATCAAGCAACTGGTAGTCCAATAGATAGCAGCTAAGGTGCGAGTTCAGGTACTTTTCCATAATCCATAATCTTGGCTGGGACCAGAAGCAAAGAGATGGGGCGATAGTTTTTTAATCCTGTAGGATCCAGAGAAGGCTTTTTATAAAGTGGTATGACCACAGCGGTATTCCAAGAGGTGGGATAGTGTCCCTCTGAAATAGCCATATTCAGTACTGAGAGTAAGGTGGGGGACAATGACTTCACTACCTATTTTTAAAACCTTTCGGGGGCAAGCATCAAAGGGGGACCCAGAGGTGACCCCTTCTAGCAGGCGATCAGTCATTTCAAATGAAATGCAAGGAAAGGTGAGTAGCCACGGTTCATCTTCCATGGTTTCTGAAACATTAGAGTTGAATTTAGGAAGAGCAGATATAGCAATTTCAGCATTATAGTTGTCCAAGGTGGAATACATATTGTTTGTTGTCGAAAAAGTCTGCCATTCTGTCACAAAGTTCTTGAGAGAGATCAGACGAATTGGCAACAGGAGGGGAAATCAGAGATTTGATAACATTAAAAAGCTCTCCAGAAGATGTAATTGATTCAGTAACCTTAGATTCATACAATCTTTTTTCCTCAGTAATGGCCGCTTTATATTTCCTCAAGGGCTGGTTATAGATCTCTCTGCCCGCCGGCGCCAAATCTGGAAGCCATAACCTTTCCTGGATTGTCTCAGGTTTCTGAGTCTATTTGAGTACCATGGAGCAGAGGGTTTTTTCCTCGCTACATAATGTTTTGTAACAGGAGACGAAGTATCCATGGCTCCTAAAAACCATTTAGAAAGTTCATCTGCTGCTGAATTAGCATCCAAGTCCTCAGAAAAAAGAAACTTCATAAAATAGTTAGCAAGAGCATCCTTATTGATACGGCTCAGATTTCTCTTTTCCCACTCATCCTTTTACCAGCTAAGACAGTGCTTGGTGCTGAAGTCTGAAGTGTAGAGGGGATGGCATAATGATCTGACCAAGAGAGAGGTATAAGCACTCCCACCCTGATCCGCAGATCATTGGAAAATATGCCATCCAATATATATCCAGCAGTATGGGTGGGACTAGTAACTAGCTGCAAAAAATTACAGCAGCCTAAGGTATCCAGAAGGGTTTTAGTGTCTTTACATAAAATGTGTCTAAATGGAAATTAAAATCCCCCAGCAATGTAAGATTAGGTCTTGAGAAATAGGGTCCTAAAAAATTGCTAACGTCTTGGCTGAAATTATATCTGGGTTGCCGATAAGATGGGACCCCAGAAAAACTTTCAGAGGGAAGAGTATTTATAGAGAAATATAAGCAAGTGCAATCCTTTTCCACACATGCTTTGTAAGATCACACATGTTCAATGGATGCTGGGTTGTTTTTGGAGATAAGCAGTTACACAAATGACATGCCTCTAATTCCCTTTCAACTCTTTCATCAAGGCGAGGGAACCACACTCTGTCTCAGAGGGCCCGCTTAGTGGCAACAATTCCATGATGTCTCTCATGTATCAGTTCAATGACTTGTCTCAGACTCTCAGGTATGACAATTCTCGACCCTCATAATACAAAACCTTCTTGGGTAATGGAAAGTTCTTCCTGCATATTACTGAATTTCTGACACTCAATGTCATTGGTAAGAGGTTGAGCATGTTTTAGCTGGATTGATGTGCATTAATGCCTCTGATAACGTGATCAGCAAAGTCCGATTTTTAAAATTAAATCATTAAGAATTCATTAACATTAGAAAGGAAAACAGACATGTGACGGGCATGTGAAGATAATGTATGTACGAAAGAGAGACAGATAATGGTGGATTTAGAAAAAAAGGAAAGTAAGTTAATAAAAGATAAGAAAGTTGAAAAGAAGAATCAAAAGAAGGATAGAAAATGGAACAAAGCCAGGAAAAGGATAAAAAGATGAAAAAGAATATGTAAACAAGGAAATAATGTGAAAAAGGAGAGAAAAAAAAGATAGAAAGCTGCAAAGAAAGCTAGCAAAAGAATGAAGGAAAGAAAGAAAGATGGAACAAAGAAGGAAGACAGAAAAAAGAAGATGGAAAGATAATTACAAGAAAGAAAGAAAAAAGAAGGAAAGAATGAATACGAAATAAAGAAAGGAAAATAAAGAAAGCTAGAAAGCAAAACT
Organism: Lissotriton vulgaris; assembly: GCF_964263255.1. NCBI lineage: Eukaryota > Metazoa > Chordata > Amphibia > Caudata > Salamandridae > Lissotriton > Lissotriton vulgaris. The sequence goes on from NC_141696.1 coordinate 53,504,694, forward strand.
CCTAACTTTTTAAAAGCCATGCTCCAGATTTTCAAAGAGTTTGGGTCAACTTTATTTCATTTTTTTAATGCAACACACTCAAAGTGTTAGATTGTGATTCACGTTGAATTGTAACCAAAAGTAATGCAAAGCTGTGCAGTGCTCTGCTTTGTGTTACCTTGTGTCAAGGGGGTATTCCATGCAGCCACCACATGTGTGGTGCTTGGGCGCTGATATGCAACCACCCTTGGATTCACACAACGCTGCGAAGCAACTATACTTGCTGCGGTGCAATGCGTGATTTCGTTGTATATCTGGGCCCATGTATTTTTTTTTTACTTTCTTTTTATTATATTCATATTTAGCAAGGCAAAAGACATCCGGATGGTGTACAGACACAATGCAAATCAACATTACGCATTCCCACATCATTAGTACATTAGTAAACATTTCGTCACAATCAATAACAATACCCCACATGTTGTTCATGCTACCCTCCTTAGTGTTCCTTATCTGTACTTTACTCACCCTGTTCCCGCGGTGGTTCACGAATGTCTCCCCTGAATTTATTCCACGCCCCCCATATCTTGCTCCATTTCCAGGGACAACCACGATTAATGAACACTGTTCTCTCGGCCACCATAGCTGTGTCCATGTCTTTGCACCATGAGCCGAGAGACGGTATCTCCGCTGCCCCCCATTTTTGCAAGATATTGCGTTTTGCGACCATTATCCCCAGCGTAGCCCAGTCTTGTGCCGGATGAGTAAGGTCATTTGGCTCCTATATATTTAACAAACACCTCTTGGGCTCCGGTACCAACGACACCTCCTCTGTCTGCGATATGGTTCTCATCACTTTTATCCAGTAGTCAGCAATCTTCGGGCAGTGCCATATGGTGTGGTGAAAAGTGCCCTCCTACCCACAGCGCCTTAGGCATTATGGATGTGGGCCCATGTGTTTTATCTTGTTGTGAACTATATGCATTGCTGCTTGTTGCCCCTTTTTACATCACTGCTTGAACTTGCTGTGATCTTGAAACTGGGCTACAACTCTGGATTGATCACCAAGGTAGATGCACTGCAAGAGACCGGGGATCCTACCAACTTGAGTCCACTGCAGGCCAGTCTCTAAGGTCACCCTCTCGGAAGGACCATGTCCACTTTTAGTACGTAAATAAATTGCATATCTTTACCATACCTTCCTCTGTCTACCTAGCCTCGCTCTTTAAATGTTCCCTCTCCTTCTGCATCACTTTTCTCTACTTCACTTCTGTCTTTTGACTGCTCTACCTTGCTGTACCTCTTTAACTCGCCAATCACTAATTCCTGTATTTGTCTATCTGTCCCTATCTCAGGATAAACCTATGTCTCTTCTCTCTACATCCCTCTATGGCCTCCTGTACCTCATCAAACAGGGGCCTGTCCTTTAGGGCTGAGGGTCCCACCTTTTGGCAGACATGAAGAGTGTCTGTCACTCTGAGCAAAGGTCAGCCAGGCGCTGTAAATGTGCTAGAAGCACAGATGCCTACGCTGACTAAGCCGCAATTTGCTGGACTGAAGATTTCACATCCCTGTGAGCGTGATATCCTCAGACCAGCATATCACCTCAAGGTCCTCCCCCTCGTGATGAGGGGGTGCGTCACTGATATCCTCAGAGCCTCCTCACTTCAGTTTTAAGCTCTGAAGGCGCCAAGGCTGAGGGTCAATCATGACGTTGGTATCTTTATTTTTATCCCTCCATGCCTCACCTCTGTATCTCTCTTCCTATCTCTATACTGCATGTCTGTATCTCACTATCTCTCTATACCTCATGTCTGTTTCACTCTTTATATATCTAATGTCTGTATCCCCATATCAATCTCTCTATACCGCACCTCTGTATCTCTCCATACCTCACCTCTGTATCTATCTCCCTATCTCTGTACCGCATTTCTGTATCTCACTATCTCTCTATAGCTCATGTCTGTGTCGCACTTTATATATCTCATGTCTGTATCCCCATATTTATCTCTCAATACCTCACCTCTGTATCACTTTCAATCACTGTATACCTCATGTCTCTCTCTCTTTCTATCTCTCATCTCTGTATCTTTCTTTCTAGCTCTATACCTCACATCTGCATCTCTATCGCTCTGTATCTCACATCTGTATCTCTCTATCTCTATACCTCACATCTGCATCTCTCTATCTCTCTATACCTCACCTCTGTATCTCTCTTTCTATTTCTCTATACCTCACATCTGGATCTCTCTATCTCTATACCTCATGTCTGTACCTCTCAGTTCTATCTCTTTATACCTCACCTCTGTATCTCTTTCTATCTCTCTATACCTCACTTCTGTATCTCTCTCCCTATCTCCATACCGCACGTCTGTATCTCACTATCTCTCTATACATCATGTCTGTATCACTCTTTCTATCTCTCATGTCTGTATCCCCATATCTATCTCTATACCTCACCTCTGTAACCCTTTCAATCACTGTGTACCTCACGTCCCTCTCTCTTTCTATCTCTCTATATCTCATCTCTGTATCTTTCTTTCTGTCTCTATACCTCACGTCTGTATCTCTTTCTATCCCCCTATACCGCACGTCTGTATCTCTCTATCGCTATACCTCACTTCTGTATCTCTCTTTCTATCTCTCTATACCTCACCTCTGTATCTCTTTCTATCTCTCTACACCTCACATCTGGATCTCTCTATACCTCACGTCTGTACCTCTCTATCTTGCTATACCTCACCTCTGTATTTCTCCTTCTATCTCATGTCTATCTCTATTTCTGTGTTCAAAATAGTGTATTGAATTCTTATAATGAACAAATGACAATACAAAAAATAGTACCATGAAAATACCCAATTACAAATAGAAAAATATTAACTGCTGCAATTAAATTTCAATAGGTAAAACAGTATAATATAATATTCCTAGAAAAACAAAAGGGAGGGAGAGGAAGGATACATAAATATATTATTGATAAAGATTAAGTTGAGCTACTATAAAATGCAGATTAGACTTTTATAATAGCAATAAATAATTATAAACAAATGCATATTTAAGACGATAAATATCAACAGGTTTCCAAAATGAATGATAAGAATTAGAATTATGATTAATACCATTCAAAGATGACTGAGCTCCTCTTCTGGTAAAAAATAACCCATGACCACCAAACATGAGCAGATAATAATGAAACGTCTTTCCAACAAGTTGTAATGAATTTTAGAGCTGCTGATAACAGAAAATTAAAAAGTTTACCTTCTAAGTCATTTACTTTTTGAGAAAGAACAACAGATTGACAGATTAATAATTGGTATGAAACATCATCATGAATATTAAGTATCTTTTTTATAATGTCCCTAACTTCAGTCCAAAATTTTTAAACAGAAGGACAATCATAAAGAATATGTTTTAGTGAACCTGTATATAAATTACACTGCCAACAAATTGAAGTTGGAAGAAGTTTAGCTTGAAAAAAACATAATGGAGTCCATAAGCAGTTATATAAAATATGAGTTTGTTTGATAGAGAGAAACAGGTAACCAACCAGAAATACTGTTTAGCCAAATAGCTTTCCATGTATCCATCGTAAAAGAGGGTGAAAGTTCATTATTCCAGAATGTTGAAATCACATTAATGATGGTTCCTTGAGAAATTTATATTTTGTATATACTAAAGAAAAACCATGAGATAAAGTGGAAACTGTTTGAATGTGAATTGATTGATCAGATTTAACATTGGAAGGAATATTCTGAGGAAATTAATCTAAAATAGAATGACATAAAGATTCATAATTGAGAAAATCAGAAGAAGGTAAAAGAAATGTTATTTGTAAAGCTTCAAATGATATAAAAGCATTATTGTAGTAAACATCCTTAAGGTAAAAAATACCAGGTTTAATCCATTAGTGCCAAAATCTAACATTTCCATTCATTTTAATGCCTTGGTTATGCCATATTGACATATGTTCGGAATTAGATATGTGTAATTGAAAAATTAAATCAAAATCATTTACAATTAGTTCAGTGGATTTTAAAATAACGGATTTATGAAAACATTTAGATTTATTAGAGATAGTTAGCAAAGTGGGTAATGGAAATGGTTCTATTAAAGTTTTTTCAATAAGAAGCCAAGTAGGGGGATTACTCAAATAAGAGTAATTAAAACAAGAGGGAGCTTTGTTTTAAAATAAAAGCTTTGTGAACAGAAAAAAAGTCTGGTAAACCAAAACCTCCATTACAATTAGGCAATTTTAATTTTTTATAACTAATACGAGGTGATTTGTTATACCAAAGGAATTTGGAGAGGAGTTTATCTACAGTTTTATGAAACTTTAAAGGAAATTGAGTAGGAATCGTGGCAAGGGTATACAATGTTTATGAGCAATAGTCCTTTTTATAGAGTCAATTCTACCCCACCATGAAAGATGAAGTGAAGACCATTTGGATATTTTATCTTCAATATCATTTAAGATGGAGTCACAATTCAGTGATATTGTTGTTTTCATAGATGAAGAAAATTCAATGCCAAGGTTTTTGAATTTATCTTTTTTTCCCTCATTCGCCAATACCCATAACGTGCTGACCATCTGTACATTCCCCTTTCCCAATAGGATAGTATGACGTGGACTCTTCCCTCAGATTTTCTCGATGCCGTCGGCCCATAGCCCGGAGGGGTGTGTTTTCAGACCAAGAAGCACTTCCCAACGATTGAATTAAGGAGGTTAGGTATCACTCCAGATGATCAAAAGTCTCTGTGGGCCCTCTCGATGCACCATAAGGTGTGGGCAGGTCCAGTTTGATCTCAGGAGTGTCCAATTGGCATAATCATAGGAACACAAGGGGAAAAAAAAAAACTCAACTCCACTGCTGCAACAAATCCAAATATGCGATCTTTTTCCTGCTACATGCTCTGGCCATGTTCATTTTAGATGTTTCATACAAGGAATTCAACCAATCTGAGTGAGTGGGGGGCGGGCAGAATCTATCCAATGTTTACATATTTGTCTTCGTGCCAGTATAATTGAATAGAATAAAAAAAGTCTGGCTGGTCCTAATATCTGGGTATGTAGGTCAAAAAATATTCGTTTTAGGTCAATTGCTATTGCCACTCCCAGTATGCTCTCCAGTGTTTTTTGTACGTCTTCCCAGAATGACTGAATGGAGGGGCAGTCTCTATACATATGGAGGTTCCAGGCCTCAACCAATCCACACTTTTTACAACTGACTTGTGAACCTTTACTAATTCTTGATAATCTAAGAGGGGATAGGTATGCACGATGAGCTGTGAATAAGTGGTTCCTCCTCAACCATGCTGGATTCCTGCCATAAGTGATCACACTGTTCGATAGGCATAGAACCACCCCACAGCTCATCTGCCAAATTAAATTCTCCATCAACCTCCTCTGTTCTATGGCCCAATACCAGTAGGAGACTTCCTTTTTACCTGCTGGCCTTTCCACAAGCTGTTGCTCCAAACTAGTTCCTTCGCCTATATGTTTTTCTATTTTGAGTTGGGATTTTTCCAACTATGTAGCTGGATATATTTAAATCTTGAAAGGTCATTACTGGCTATCCTTCTTAGATATTCCCAAGAGATGAGTTTTTCATTGCTGACTAAATCACCCCATACTTTGATTCCTGCGTCTCTAAGTGGAATAGCCAGCCTATCACGAAGGCAATCTGGAGAGCCTGGAGAATCCCAGAGTGGTGCCAATTTGGAGAAATGACTAAGACCTGTTGCCTTTCTTAATGATACCCATATCCTAGCAAACCCCTGCAGAACCTTAAGTTTGATTTTTTAAAAGAATTTTTGATCGCCGAATTTATACATGAACCCTTCTGCCGACAGCCCCGCCCCTTTCAGCATGGCCAGAAACATACCTCCACTACCTTTGTCACTTGGCGTTTTCAATAACATGCGAGAGTGAGTGAGTTGAAATACCCAGGCATAGAGTTGTACATCAAGTAGCACCAACCCCCTTTCCCCCTCCTACGTCTTAGTTTCTTCCATGCAATTCTGGTAGATCTGTATGCCCAGATAAAGGAATTGATTTCTCATTGGAATTTTCCTAGAATATCTTTATGGAAATGGAGAGGGATAGTATTAAAAAGGAAAGTGGCCTTGGGCAATATAGACATTTTGACTAAATTGACTCTCCCAAGAATGGACAGAGGAAGATGCACCCATGACTTCATTTGTTTGTGGCAGTCTTGAAGGATTCATGATAGATTAATTTCTGCCAGTTTATTAATATCCTGGGTAATTGTGACCCCGAGACAGCGCATGCTGCAGGTTGTCTGGTATGCAGGATTTTGGATGTTCCAAGTCATGACGTGCCAGCATTTATCTCATAACCAGAAACCCTACCGAATTCCTCCGCCAATTGGATTACTACCGGGAGAGTTTTGTCTAGGTCTGCTGACAAAATCAAAATATCATCTGCATATAGGGCAGCCCTTCTCTCCCAATCCCCATATTTAAATGATTCAATATCAGGGTTGTCCCTTAATTTCTGTGCAAGTGGTTCGATATACACATCAAACAACAGAGGGGAGAGAAGGCAACCCTGTTGGGTTCCTCTAGTTATCTCGAATGGCTTTGTGAGACAGCCATTCACCAGGAGCTTAGACGATGGAGACTTATAAATCGATTTTATAGCCCGGCAAAATGTTACGCCCAGGTTGAATTTCTCCATGACTTCCGATAGGTAAATCTAGTTTACCCTATCGAAAGCCATGGTGGCGTCTAGAGTCAAGGCTGCAAGGGATAGCGAATATGCGGAGGCGATGTCTATTGCACCGACCAGATCATAAGTGAGGTCTGCTAGCTGTCGCCCTTTCACGAACCCCTTTTGTTCAGGGTGAAGAATATCGCCCACCACCTCCCCCAATCTAGTAGCCAAGATAGTTGTATAAATGTTATAGTCGGCATTCAGAAGCGATATGGGCCGATAGGACCCATAGCTGGAGGGGTTTTTACCCAGTTTCAGAATGAGGACTACAGTAGAGTCATTCCACGTTACCGGTGAGCTGGTTCCCTCTATGAAGATTTTAGTAAATAGAAGAGTTATTGTTGGTATTACACTCTCTCCAAGTGAACAATATAATTCTATTGGAAGCCCATCCGGGCCGGCCGCCTTACCCCTTTTCCCACTTGCTAATGCCTTCCTCACTTCCTCTTGTGTGATGGGCTGCCCCAAATCCAGTTGTTGTTTGGAGCTGATAGGTGTTAGAGCGATGTTCTCCAGCCAAGATTTTGCCTTGGATTTATCATCTGTGGAGGCCTCTTTATATATGTCCTGGTAGTTATCCAGGAAAGCCTCTCCTATACCCGCATGTGAAGAAATGGGGAGTTCTCCATTACCCGCCGAAATCTCCTTGATATGGTTCCGGAGCTGGTCTGCCTTGATTTTCCAAGCAAGTAGTTTTCCAGCTCCTTCCCCATACTCAAAGTGGGCCATCTTGCTCACTTCCCACCTATGCATAAGCCGCCCCTGAAGAACTGACTCCATTTGTTCCTTCAGTTTCCCACTAATTTCCCGATCTTCCCTCTGTCCAATTCCGTCTTGGGCATTTAGTTTTATTTCCACTTTCCTCATTTCTTCCTCCAAACCCTTGATTTCTTCCCAATATTTTTTACATCTATAGCTTGCCCTGTTGGTTATTATCCCCCTCAAGAAAGCCTTGAGTATCCCAAACTATAGTGATATCGGCAGTTCCCAGATTAGTCTCTAAAAATTGGTTTGTTTCGCAAGAGAGGAATTTCATCTCATTTTCATCCAATAGGAGAGTGCGGTCAAAAGACCACACTCTAACCTGTTGGGTACCTAAACTCTGTAGCATGAATAAAATGCTGGAGTGGTCTGACATATGCGATGGCAAGTATGTTATATCCTTTACTTTATCTCTAAGAGTGTGGCTAATCAGAATGTAGTCAATTCGTGACTTATGTTTGTACTTAAGGTTTCCAAATGATACACCCATCTGTTGCTCTGACCTCTCTCCATATATCGCTAAGGCCCAATTGCGACATAATTGTCAGGAGGGATGTTCTTGATCTCGAAGGGGTGATTGCCCTACTATTGGGGATTTATCTAATTTAGGATCCAAAAAGATATTGAAATCCCCGCCCAAATCACTGGCTCGGGGAAGTCCAATAGGTGTGAGAAAATAGTTTGGAGGTTAGAAGGATCATCATGATTCGGGCCATAGTAGCCGACTAATGTGAAAATAACAATGACAATGACTTTCACTGTTAACCATCTTCCCCCTGGGTCACCCTTATATTGTAAAATTTGTGCTTTGGCTGATTTTCTAAAAAGGATCCACACCCCCCTTATGTTTGCTGTCTGATCGGTGCTTACATAAGAGTCCACCCACTTCTGTGATTTTAATATATCTTTCGTCTCTGCCTCAAGAAGGTGTGTCTCCTGGATAACCAGAACTTGGGTGGGGGAATCTGTCAAATATTGTAACATTTTTCTACTGCTTGACCCCACCCTCAAGCCATTTATGTTCCAGGACAATATCTGCAAGGAATTCATTTAAGGAAGTACTGCACCCTCCAAGCCCTCATTGAGATAAAACAGCAGTTACATCTTGTTTTTGGCCCATCAGTCAATGCAAGCCTAACAAAAACTTTCTGGTCAACATAACCTGTGAAAAATAAGACGAATTAGGTATTTGTATTATTATTTAGCCCCCTGTGCTCCCATACCCCCACCCTACACCCCCTTTGGAGAACCAAATCCCTATTTACCTGGACTAGTTGTTGTCCAGATATGGCGTCCGTAAACTCCTACTCCTCTAATTATTTACCCCCATGTGTTACCCAACAAGGGAATAAGGAAAAAGTAAAGAATATGCCTTACATCGTGCCCCTAAATGCGTGTTTATATACATTAAAACCCTTTTCCCCCTTAAATAAAGGAAAACATTTTTTATATATAAATTTTTCCTCCTTTGTGTGTGTAGTGTTTATTTATAAATATATGATTTTTAGCTCTTTCCTTTTTCCTACTCCCTATTTTATATTTCCTATTTATTTATTTATTTTCCTCCCTTTTTTCTTTCCTTTTCCTTTCCCCAGACCGTAGGTAGTAACCCTTGTCTTGAGCTTCAGCACATGACTTGGTGATTAATTTGCTTTGCATCTGCCTCCTGAATGGACCTGATGTTATGCATTTTGTTTTTATGCATTACCTTAAAGAAGGCAGGGAATTTAAGTTGCACCGTAGCGCCAATCTTCTTCAAATTGTCCATCCTTCTCCCGAGCTCCCACTGTCTTTCTAGTGTGTCTCTTGAGAGGTCTGAACGAACTTCAAAGGTGAAATCATTGCTTTTTACTGTTTTCATTTTTAATGCCAAGTTTAAAAAAAATTCTTTCACGGCATAAGTTTAAAAGTTAATAAGAATTTTCCTCGGCTTGGTCCTATTTGGGTTTAACCGGAAAGGGTCCCTGTGGATTCTCAGTATATCTTTTGTCAAGGATTCTGCTGAATCATTGAGTGGGAGGGCTTCCTTTAACAGGTTTACCATGAAGTTTCTTAAATCAGAGCCCTCTTTCCCTTCTAGTATATTCAAGATGCGAAGGTTATTCCTATGGGAACTGTTCTCCAACATTTCCATTCTTTCGCGCAACATAACCTCGCCTTTTGTAACTCTTGGATTTTTACCTCTGCTGTACCTAAGTTGGACTTTAACTCCTCGACTGAATGCTCAAGGGTTTCTGTTCTGGTGTTTAGGAGATCCACTTTCTTTTCTAATATCTTGCATGAGCTCCTGATCTCCCCTTGGTTGGCAGCTGAAACGGCAAATCCTTGCTTAGTATCTACCTTTAAGGATGCAAATAGGGCTTCGATTGTGAGTGGAAGTGAAGAAGAGGACGGGGGCCCGATCTGCTCTGAATTGCCCAAGCTTAATCCTGTTTCCAAACCAGCTCCGTCCATACTCTGACCGACAGTAGCAGTAACAGTAGCGGTAGCAGTAGTGGCATCATGAATTTTAATGCTGGGGTTAGTAATAAATTAAGTAGTTGTGTTCGAGTCGATGTTAGGGTCGGTAGGCATCGTAGGTAGCTCCGATTCCCCCCCCCCGATAGACCTGTAGACTGCATCGCAGCCTGTTCTACCCCTGTTTTGTAATATGTAAGACCTCTTGTTGCACCCTAAAAAAAGACCTTAATGAGGGGGTGACCTTCACTATATTAGATACGGCCTTGCGTTTCCTTTTTTTTTATTCTTCAGCCTTTAACTTGGTAATTTTGAAAATCTGAGTTATCATAGGGCAGGGTGGTGGTTTTAGAATTGCCAGGGAAAGATGTAGTGATTTTGGCTCCCTCCCCCACTGGCTGGCCGCTTCTCACATCACCCTTTTCCTTAGGTTGTCCTTTTTTCTTCCCAGACACACTTTTGCCAGCTTTCTTACCTTGCCTCTCTTTTAATCTGGCAGTGGTGATACCTCCTTTTCCTGAGAGCCTCCCACCGTCTTGGTTGTCTTGATCGTCCTGACTGTGTGAGGGAGATTGAAAGCGCAGATTTGTCTGGGCGTCAGGCTTTCTAGATGTGGAAGAAGGCTCCAGACAATGCGGAGCGGTGGGGGATGCCAAGGCAATCCCAGCACAAGCTTTTTCTTCAGCTTACACTGGTGCAACAGGAAAAAAAACACCCAATACTGGCGCTGCAGCTGTTGACCCAGAGGAGGCCGCGGGCCGTCGCTCTACCGCTGCGCCTCAACTCCAGGGTGGCAGCGCACCAGCTTGAGAGGCAGGGCGGGCGGGGGACGCCTAAGCTCCAGGTCATCCGCGACCGCTGTTGGTGCCGAAATCGATGACTTTTCTAGATGCACACAAAACAGAGAAGGACGGGGTATCGGGGGACAGAGGTTTGCCTAGGTGAGTAGTATTTTAGCGCGGGGTAAGGGGAGAGGAGTACGGGCACACGCTTCTGCTCAGCCGGTAGGCGCCTTGTTCTCCCAGAAATGCCTAGCGTCTATTGTCTTGTCAGCTGACACTGAAGGGCCCTGAATTTATCTTTTTGCCAAATGATTTTCATTCATAGGTAACATATCAGGAGTGCAGTAAATATTTAAAGGAAAGAATTCTGTTTTATTATTATTTAACTTGTAACCAGAAACTGTGGAATAAGACAATATAATTTCAATAAGGGAGGGAATGAGGATAAAAGATTGCTAATAAATAAAAGTACATCATCTACATAAGCTAAGGCTTTAATAGTAACTTCTTTAAAATTTATTCCAGTAATGTTATCACATTTTCTGATAGATACAAGTAAGGGTTCGATACCAAGAAGAAACAAAGCGGGGATAGGGGACAGCCTTGTCTTGTACCTCTGAAAAGAGAAAAATAGTTAGAAGTTTGACCATTAATAAATAGGCGAGCAGTAGGAATAGAAGATAGAGCAGAAATCATACAGATAAATAAGTCACCAAAATTAAATGATATTGAAGTACGAAATAAAAACTGCCAATTAATTTTATCAAAAGCTTTTTCAGCATCTAATACGATAATTCCTGATGGTAAAGCTAGAGTGGAACCTTGTTCAATAACATGTAGTAAAGTTATTGTATTAATGGCAGAAAATCTATTTTTCATAACACCAGATTGATCTTGATGAATTATAGAATCTAATACAGAGGTTAATCTAGTAGCAAGTATTTTAGCATACAGTTTACAATCTTTTTTTTTTTGAAGACCTTTATTCGATTAGTTCACATTACACAAAATTCCGGCCTACAACCCAGCGGGCCGGCCACAACAATGTCCACAGTGTCAGTATCGTTGCATGAAATACACAGCCCGTGCCGTCAACCCGGGGGTACGGCGGCGTTTTAAAGTGCATGTACATGTGATTATGAAGTATATGGCAGGATGATGAAGGTCTAATTTTATATTTTGTAGTATAGGATAAGGTCCACAGTTTTTTAAATTTTTAAATAAAACAAACAAGGAACAATCCCCCCCCTTAACTTGGTCGTCAAGTTACGGCACAATCGAGTCTACTGCAGTTCCGGTGAGAAAGTGATATCAAATCATGTTTAAGTGCTTAGAGCCATTTAGTAATGAAATTCATTATAAATCCATCGAGCTAGTCTGCGTGGTATGAGGAGGCTCGCAGATGTTTCCCCTAAAGTCGTTCTAACTGGACCATATTTCCACCCACTTACGAGGACATCCTCGTTATATATACTGTCTTTTCCTGCAGCATACACCAGTCCATGTCACACTGCCAGTCTCTCAGCTTCGGTGGATTAGGGTTACCCCACAATCTAGCAATGTTTCTTTTCGCCACCATTTGCCCAAGCGTTACCCAAAGCTTCCCTTTTGGCGATAGGTCCGTGGGCTCCCAGATGTTGAGAAGACATCTCTTGGCCTCTGGGCGAATCTCCACCTCCCACACCTCCTGCATGCACTGCACCACCCTCCTCCAGTACTTTTGCACTTTTGGGCATCCCCACAGTATATGGAAAAAGGTACCTGTTGCACCACATCCCCTTCTACAGAGCCCGTCCCCCCCTCTCCCCATCGTTTGCAGCCTAGTACATGAAATATATATTCTATGTAATATTTTCAGTTGAATTAGGCGCATTCGGGCTGATATCGCCACCTCACGTGGTGAGGCAAGAGCATACATCCATTCTTCTTCGTCAATTTCCAACCCATCTGCAACCCATTTCTCTTTCAGGGGAAGGAGCAAGTCGGGGGGGTTATTGATTAGTTTTTTGTATGTGAGAGATATGGCGTGTTCTGGCATATGGCCATCCAGTAGTCTGTCTTCAAGCGGGGAGATTTGTGGCAGTTTAGTATTAGGTGGAATATTTGCCTGAAGGGAGTGCCGCACCTGCATATATCTAAAGCCGGGGTCTCCAACCGGTCGATCGCGAGCTACCGGTAGCTCGCGGAGACCCCGGGAGTAGCTCGCCTAGCCCTTGCTCTGACTGGAGGAGATCTGTACATGGGGCGGGCCGGGCGAAGAGGATGATGCGATAACGCTCCTCTCCTGGAGCTTCCGACTTCTCTCGTGAGAGTCTGACGTCATTAGGTACTGAAAACGCGCTGGCATCGCACTGTCTGCCATTGTGCGAGGGGTGCCAGCGCGGAGCAGTAGGAGACGGGACTTCCACCAGAAGCAGCCACTGCAGGTAGGCTCGTTTTTTTCGTGCCTCTCTTCCCCCTGATTGTGCCATTTTTCGTGCCTCACATCTGGTGCCGCTCCCGCTGACCCCTGCTCGGGCTGCTCTCCTGCCCCGCTCCCTCCCCAGTAGCCAGGGCCCCCTCCCTCTGCACCTCAGCAGGCAGGAGGGCACGCGGCGCTGGAGCGCTCTTCTGGGACTTATTAAAGTGGTTTGTGCTGTCGAATTCAGCCTTCTGTGGGGAGACTTCTGACACTTCCCGCACAGGCTGCTCTGAGTGTCTCGGGTGTGCGTGGGTGACAGCACCAAACGTGCTGCCTGGCAACGCACTTTCAGACAGAAGCAGTTTGGTTGCCAAGTGTGTTCTTCGAAGTTTCTTGTATTTTAGGAATTGATGTAACACACATTTTATATCTTCCAACAATTATCTCCTTGCAGAGAAACATCACTGTAGTGGGTTTAAGACGGAAATATCTGGTCTATAAAAATACCACTTCTCTCTGCCTTCCTGTGCAAAACAAGGTTCGAGTCTCGGCAGAGACGCTTAACATCCTGTGATTCTGGGCAAATCACTTATCTCCCTGGCCTCCCAGGCCTACCAAAGATGAATGTGTCCTTGTGTAATGCAACTGGTGCTCATGTAAAGCGCTGTTATTTCTTCGGGTCGAGTTTGCGCTATATAAAACAATAAAAAAGCCTGTGTGTACCTGGGCCAGGAGCTGTTGTTGAGAGCTAGAATCGGAGCTGCAGGTCTCTTGGGCATTCTCAGGGAAGGATCTGTGTGGAATGGGGAGTGCTACCGTAGAATTGACCTGGGAGCAAGGAATTCTGCAGGGCCCGTGGGTGCTCCGAGCAAGAACACTCCTCTGCCTGCTGTGAAGGCTTAGCCGGGGAGTGCAGAGCATTAATTAAAGACTGTGCTTAATTACTGCCACTGCCTCCTGCATAATAAGCCTTCTCGTTCACGTGATGTTTCCTCTACTTGTGTGTCCCGGCGCATGCGTTTCTCTTGTATCGTTTGCTTCTTGGCTCTGTATCCATCATCATTTATGTATTTTTATCATTTTGGATAATATAAATGGGAACATTTAACTTTTTTTGATGTACGTCTTGCTGTCGCATCTGTCATCTCTCCACACTGTAAGTAACTAATACTATTATAGCTCATTGTACTAGTAATGCTCATATTGACCCTGAAAGGATGAATGAGTAATTTTTTTTAAGTGTGCCTGGTGCCCAAGAAGGGAGTGAAGCACTAAGTTATTTATGCAGGTCAGGAGGAAGTGCTTACCTCAGTGAGCCACCTTTTTTCAGGCTTCTCACTAACTGTTATATTCTTGCTGTTGATGCACCATTGTGATAGCCCACATCAGGCACAATCCGGCAACTGCTGCAACCCTTGTTCTGGGCGATTTGTTTTCTTCTAGGGAGTTGCTTGGTGATGCCAGTAAATCTGTATTTGTAACTACTCCCCCTTTCAGATCTCAAGGCGCTGGGGCCGTTGTGGAAATTAAAAGAGCTATTGCCCAGCGTCACATGGTGCTGAGCTGAGCTGCAGCTGGAGCCAGGTATCGAATCGCGAACCCTGTGCTCCGAAGTCAGCTGCCCTGGCCACTGCACCACACCTCTCCCCTGCCAGTGTAGAGGGTGTTCCTGCAGTCCTAGCTGGGGTCCAGGGCTCGAGAGTGTTTTAAGTGTTGCTTGGGAGCCATTTGAAGATCTTCCAAAGCATCTTCAGGGTCTGTAAGCAGGATGCAGTGACGGCGTTTACTGGTGCGGTCAGTTCAGTTTGGCGTTGATAATTATTCCGATGTACCTGCGTGCGTGCTGGGAGTGGGTCAAAGTACGGTTGGCCACCAGTTGAAATCTCATTGTGAAGTGTTCTTGCCGAAAACAACTACTTCTGTCTTGTTGGTGTTGAGTTAGAGGCAGTTGGCTTTCATCCTGTTACCGACTTCAGTCATGCAGGCCACAAGCTTGTTTCTTTTGTTAATGGTCTTGTCCGAGAAAAAGAGTATGGGTTGTGTGTCGTCTGTGCAGGAGAATATGTTGATGTGTGCTTGAATTATTTTGGCCAGAGGGATCATGTTTCCATTGAAGAGGGTGGGGGGTGAGCGAGGAGCCTTGAGGCACTCCACAGATGAGTAAGATGTCAGGCATACAGCTTGTGTTCTGTGTGTTAAGAAGGAGCAGATCCAGTGGAGAGCGGGTCCTTTGAAGCCAATCTCATGCAGGTGCCTGATGAAGATGGGGGGTGAGATTGTGTCAAAAGCGTCACAAATCCAAAGTCATTCCTTTTGGTGTTCTAGGGAACTCTTAAGTCAGGCCTGTCTTGGGTATTTTGTTCAAACCACAGTATGGGCTCTGATGAAATTAGGCTTAAAGTCAATGAAACTGGGCGTGGAAAAATGCGCGAGTTGATTCGGGTTCAGTAGCTCACGACGATTTTCACTGGCCAGAAGTAGCTCTGACTACACAAAAGGTTGGAGACCCCTGATCTAAAGTATTCGGTGTGTGCCAGTTCATACGTTGCCTGCAGGTGAGCGAATGTGTGAATACCTTTAGGACCCCAGATGTCTTTTATTTGGGAGATCCCAATCAAGTCCCAGTTCCGGAACCCCTTTGTGCGACCCAGGTTGCCTAATTTTTCGGAGGCCCAGAGTGGTGTTGCCATGGTGAGGACCCCGGACCATCCGAGTTTCTTCTCGGCTATGTGCCATATCTGTACAGAGTGTTGTGTAGGCCCAGTGAGTCGATGTTTGCCCGTCTTAGAGTAGAGTGCAATCTCATAGTTCCCCCCAGGGAGTAGCCATCTGTCCATCCCATAGGCCGGATCATTACCATCCCCATAAGTCCCATGATTTATAGCTGCGAGGTGGGCCGCCCAGTAGTATTTACGGATGTCGGGGAGGGCTATGCCACCGTCATACCACCCCAGCGTGAGTTTTGACAATGCGATGCGTGGTGTGCCTGCCCACAGGAGTTCGCGTTGAGCCGCCTCAATTACTGTGAAGTAAGCATTAGGCACCAGGTCAGGGTAGTTTTGGAGAGCGTAGAGAAACCGTGGTAGCACCATCATTTTAAATAAGGCCGCTCGGCCCAGTAACGACAATGCCAGGTGCTGCCAGGACTTGGCCTCGCTTTGAAGTCGGCTTAGAGGTGGTTTAAGATTACGCTCGTAAGACAAGGTCTTATTTGTGGTGATGAATACTCCCAGGTATTTGAACCCGTCCTCCGCTACTGTGATGGGACATGTGTCGGGGAGCCTGGGGGGGTCCCCGTGTAGGACGTAGAGATACAATTTGCTCCAGTTGACTCGGAAGCCGGAATTACGACCGAAGCTTGCGAAGATGTCAAGTGCCGCAAGTATCGACCTTCTCGGCTTAGAGAGGTACAGAAGAATAGTCTGCGTAGAGGGATATTTTGTCTTCCCATCCCTCCGCCCACGCTATACCTTTCAGGTAGACGTCTTGTCTGATCCAGGCTGCTAGCGGTTCCAGGGAAAGGGCGAATAGAAGGGGAGAAAGGGGGCAGCCCTGTCTAGTCCCTCTCTCTAAGGTGAAGACCTCTGATACCTTGTTCTTCACCACTACCTGTGCCAGCGGTTCGGAATAAAGAAGACGGACCCAAGTTATAAAATGAGGTCCGAAGCCCAATTTGCGTAGGACTGCGAACATGTAGGGCCATTCTAGGGTGTCAAACTCCATGGTTGCCTCTAGGGAGACCACAAGCGTATCCTCCCGCAGTCTATGGCGTTGCCCGAGCACCCCGTTTAGGCGTCTAATATTGAGGGCTGTGTTGCGGTGTGGCATAAAACCTGACTGGTCAGGATGGACCAATGTAGTCAGTACCGACTTAAGCCTATTGGCAAGTGTTTTTGCCAATATTTTGGACTCCGCGTTGAGGAGGGAAATTGGCCTATAGGAGGCGCAGGACTCTTTGGGTTTCCCTTCTTTTGGGATTGCCACTATAGTTTCTATGCGTTGGTCACGCGGCAGTATTCCCGTCTTCCTGCTCTTCTCGAACATGGATTTGAGGTGTTTACTAATAGTGTCAGGTTTAAGCTTGTACAATTCTATTGGGAGGCCGTTGGGGCCTAGTGCTTTCCCTGGGCGGAGTTCCACTATTGCGCGCTGTATTTTGGCCTCTGTGAGAGGGCTATCAATGGCTTCCCGATCGTCGTCCGATAGGCATGGCATTCGAATGTCTGCAAGGAGGGCTATAGAGTCCTCCTATGGACGGTCAGACTCCAGAGTGTACACCTGTTTATAGTGTTTAGCAAATTCCTCCACTATTTCTCGGGGCTCTGTGAGTACCGCCCCGGATACCGTGTGTATTTCCGGCACTACCTTCTGGCCTGTTGCTTTTTATCGAGCCAGGCTATCAGTTTTCCGGCTTTGTCGCCCAGATCATACAGCCTACCCATCTTATGCCTAGCCACTGTCTGGGCCTCTTGAGTAACCAGTGCTTTGTACTCTGCCATCTTAATCTGCAATTTATGCCGTATCGTATTGGCCCCTTTTTTCGAGCGCCTCCTTCTCAAGTTCTGCAAGATCTGCCTCAACTGCCGTGACATGGCAGCGCTTTTCTTTCCGTTTGCCTGAGATGGCGGACAGCGCTTCCCCCCCTAACCACAGTTTTAAACGCCTCCCATATGGTAACAGGGGAGTCCACAGATCCCACATTATGTTCAAAGTACTGGGTAATTGAGGTGGCAATTTTTTTCTGTGTGTCCTCGTTTTTTAAATGCCAGGGGTTTA
The DNA here is from genome assembly GCF_964263255.1 of Lissotriton vulgaris. Lineage (NCBI taxonomy): Eukaryota > Metazoa > Chordata > Amphibia > Caudata > Salamandridae > Lissotriton > Lissotriton vulgaris. Next base: position 53,522,584 of record NC_141696.1, read on the forward strand.
TTGGCGCTATGCAGCCCTCTCGCCTGATTCCGAATGTGATGTGAGTAGAGACCGGTGAGTGGTCCGATATGCCATGAGTTAGGAGTGTTGCATCTTGCACTGTAGTGCCGTGTTGCAGTAAGGTGAGGATATAGTCAAGGCGTGAGAAGGAATGATGTGGCCCGGAGAAGAAGGTGTATTGGCTATCTGTGGGATGAAGAAGGCGCCAAACGTCAGTGAGTACGAAGGCCTCAAGAAAGTCAGCCAGCCATTTCTGCCCTTGGGGCAGGTCTCTGGGGGTTCGTCTGTCCAGGGTTCCTGACACTACTGAATTAAAGTCCCCACCCAAAACCAACTGACCGTCGGGGAGGGAGAGTAGCAATTTGCCCAGGTCTATGTAGGCCCGAGTTTGGAGACCAGGCGGGACATAGGCTGAAAGCAGGTTCAATGTGTATCCCTCCCATCGTCCAGAGACTGCCGCGAAGCAGCCCTGCGGGTCGGATTCAGTGCGGTCTATATGTAGGTGCAGTGAGCGGCATAAAAGGATCCGCACCCCCCTTGAACCTGAGGTGAAGCCGGACTGTGCTGCGAGAGTGTAGCCCCATCTGTTGAGGGCCTGGCATGTGTTACCCATGAGATGTATTTCTTGTAGCATTACTACGTCCGGCTGGTACCTTTTAATGAACTGTAAGACTATGGTGCGTTTAAGTCTGTCTCCCAACCCAGCTCATGATTTTCAGACTCTTTTCCCATCTCTTTGCCATATCCATTTCTTTGCAAGGTTTCTTGACTCAGCAACTCGGAACTATCATAGACTCTGTGAACATGTACTCTGTACGACCGTAACAAATCCCAAACTCCCCGACCCTCCCTGGTTCCCCCCCAGCCTTTGTGTTCAACACAGGCGTTCATGTTTAACGCAGTAATCATGGCTCCCCCCTCCTCCCCCCCCCACAACTGTTCGTCCCAACCCTCCCATCCTCTGCAAAAAACAATACCCCCCTCCCTGCTCCCTGCTCTGTGGGTTCCAAACTACCCACCACCCCAATTAGCAGAGCGCCTGTCGCCCAACCCTGCCCCGGAGAGACCCCCCCTCGAGGAAACTCTAGTAGGGAATAACGTGGGCCAGTCCCGTCCCGGCCGCCCCGCCCGAAGACCCCAAGAAGGTAGACCCCTCAGGTAAACAGTGCATTGGTAAAAGTTTGTTTGGTTCAAGAGACCCCAGACTTATATGCATTCTGCCCCATTGGGCAACTCAGTCTTACAATAGGCGCAGTTTATGCTTTACTGTTCGATGGCCTCCAGTTTAAACCATAGCATCCTTATCTCACCGTGTTGTCTCTGGCTGAGTCCCAGCGGGGACTAATCAACCTGGAACGCCAGGATCGCTGACTTCGCTCGTCCTCTTACGCTCTCCCCGACATAGACCCTGGAGAGGCAGCTTCGGTTTCCCGCCATTGTCCGCCATCTTGTCTTGCTTGGGCCTCCAGCTCCGATGTGTCCAGCCAATCCTGGACTGCTGCTGCCGAAGTAAAAAAGTGAGATTTGCCCCAGAGATAATTTTCAGTTTTGCTGGGAAAAATATCATATAGCGAATTCCGCGTTCTCGGAGCGCAGCCTTTACCCCTTGAAATGAGCGCCTCTCCTGTTGAACTTGAAGCGTGAAGTCCGTGAAGAAGCGAACCGTTGCCCCCTCGTAGTGTAGATCGCCATGTTGTCTTGCAGCCTGTAGGATGGCATCGCGATCTCGATAATTAAGGATTTTTGCGATAATTGTCCTTGGTGAGGCCCCGGGTTTGGGTTTTGGAATCGGCGCTCTGTGTGCTCGTTCAATTGTGAAGGTCTTGGAGAGCCTCTTGGGTTTCAAGTGTCGGAGGATCAGGTCTTCAAGGAAGAACTCCACACTGTCCCCTTCAAGTCCTTCCGATACACTTACCACACGTATGTTGCTCCTCCGGGCCCTGCCTTCCTGGTTCTCAAGCCGTAAGGCCATCAGCCTGTGCTGGTGCACTAGTTCATTAACCCTTCCCTCCAATCGTTTTTCAGATTCCTGTAGTGCCTTGATGTCCACTTCGTTGGATTTGTATCTATCTGTGGTCTTTCCAAGGTCAGTCCGGAGCAGATTGACCTCGATCGTGATCTTATCCATTTTTGTTTCAAGGCTGGTGCCAGTGTCTGGATTGCCGCCATTATGGAGGTCAGGGAGGGTTCCGCTTGGTCTTTGCCATCCTTCGTCGCACCGCCAGATTGTGCCTGCGCTCTGGGCACAGCGTAGTTGTCCAATTTATTGGTTTGAGTCACAAGTCCCCCTTTGGGCCGCAGGGTGGATCGGGTGTCCGGAGTCCGGATATATCTCCGCCCGAGCTTTTCCGCGAGAGTCCGCAGGGCAGGTTCGTTTCAGGCCTCCCGTTGTCGTCCAGTTCGTAGCCGCCTGCACCAGCTGTATTGTCAAGGATACCACTGGGATTCGGGGCCACTTTGCAGAGTCCCTGCGGTGCGCACTGTGGTGTATCCATAGTGGTAGGCGGCGTGTGTGGGACCGCTATCTTCACTCACCACCACTGTTCGCCCCCGCTGCAACAGTGAGTCCCACGACGTAGAGGCTGCCGTGGTTACTGTGTTCCGGAGTCGTTCAGCAGGCAGGTGCAGTCGTGTATGCTTGTGGCCCGTACCGTCACACCAGCTTCCCGGCCACGATCTACAGCGTTGTGGGTGTGGCCACTCTCTCCGTCGTCTTCGCGCCACACAGGCCGCGTTGCGTCGTAGGCCTCAGACCGGGGTGTAGAGTTGAGCGGCTGGCTGCCCCGGGGCTCCAGGCCTGAGCTGCAGGTCAGCTGCCAAAAGTTTGGGATCTCGTAGTGGCTCTTTCCGTGGGTCTCCGGACTTCGTTTCAACGCTCAGAGTGAGCACTGTTCCTGTGGGAGCTTGGGCCTTCGAAGCAAAGCCTCACAGCTAGGATATTTGGCCGAATTTGCAGGGGACAGCAGCGGACCCGGCGGAGCTCGGAATCTAGGCGGCCATTTTCGACGGCACCTGGCCACGCCATCACAGTTTACAATCTTGGTTTATTAAGGAGATAGGATGATAATTTGACACAAGTGTAGGGTCTTTGTTGGGTTTGGGTAGTACAATAATTAAACCTTCAGTAAAAGAACCTGTAGTAACTCCCATAGAACCAAAAAAGGTAAAAAGTTCAAATAAATGAGGAATAAGCTGTAACTGAAATTCTTTATAAAATTCAGTAGGAAACCATCTGGTCCTGGGGACATATTTTTTTAAGAGATTTTATGGCTAATAAAATTTCATCACGAGTAATAGGTAAATTGAATTCAGTTTTATTCGATTGGGAAATCTTAGGTAGTCCACATCTAGTTAAAAAAGAATCAATCAAAGAGGAATTGTCAAAACTGGGTTTGTTATATAAAGTAGTATTAAAATCCATAAATTCATTAACAATATCATTTTGGGGTAAAGCAATTTTTGCGTTAGAACCATTGATTGAATTTATTTGTGCTTTATCTTTTATAATGTTTAAATAATTGACTAAAAATCTTCCTGATCTGTTAGCAATAAAACAAAAATTTGGCTTTAGAATTTGAAAGTTGAATACCAGCTCTTCTCCTAAGGATTGAATTAAACTCATATCTAAGTTTTTACAATTTCAATCTATATTGAGGATCATTAGATGTAATAAAAAGTCTCTCAACTTTTGCGATTTGTTTATTCAAATCTTTAATTTTTGCATTATTAGTTTTATTTTTATGTCCCATTTTATTTCTTCATATAATCTAAGATTTTGTCAACAATATGCGTTTCCGGTATAAAACAAATATCTGTCTTACAACTTCCTAAATAATCTAAAATTTGTGTACGTTTAACAGGATGATGTAACCCCTTGACATTTAAAGAAACTATCTTGACATTATGAACATTAGCCATAGTAAAAAAGAAAGAAAAAGAAAATTAAGAATAGGAGAAAACTGTAAAGAAAGAATGTGAAAAATAGTACCTCCAGAACCGGAGAAAAAGGAAAGAGTGGATTAAAGAAAACACAAACAAAACACGAAAAGACGACAACAATTAAACATTAATAACAGGTATGAAACTCACACGCTTTAGAAGCAGGACCGAAACCTATGTGAGAATAAACCTTAAATTTGTCAGAATATATATAAAAAATAATATTTAAGTAGCAGAGTCATGAGTATCCATTGAATGCTGTGAATGCTGATCCAGGAACAATCTTAAACCTTCAGGTTGGTGGAAGGACTCTTTCCAAATGTGCATTGTTGAAGGGTCAAAAAGACCATATTTAAATCCAAGACTTCTTAGCTGAGGGCGAAAAGCAGTAAATTCCTTGCGGATTGAAACAGTATCTTTAGCAAAGTCTTGGTAAATAAAGATTTTATTTCCATTGACCATCAAGGAAGGAATGTATTGTGCTGCTTTCCTTATCAAGACCAAATGATGGTGACATAAAACTTTGAAAATCATTTGTCGAGGTTTTGTTTGATGAGGATTACGATGGGAAGGAATCCTATGTGCTTTATCAATTACAAATTTTTCTGGAAATTTGATGTTTAGAAGTCCAGGAATAAGATTCTCTAAATATAATCTGCAATTGGAACCTTCAACATCCTCTGGTAAATTAAAAATGCGTATGATATATTGTCTTTTACGATTTTTCAAATCCAGAAGGAGGGCAGACATTGGAGAAATGTTCGCCACAAGTGGAGTAAAAGCGTCAATCTTAACTTTATTGTCTTGTATTTTAATTGAATTATTGGAAATGTTAATTGCCATACTAGCCATGTCTTTGCGCAAATTTTTAATCTCTGATGTAATTGAATCTGTGCTTGAATTTCGTCAAGAATTAATGACAAAGAAGGCTCACTTGAATCCACCTCTTTAGATTTAACTGGAGGTGGGGAGACCTGCTGCTTCCTTTTATTATGTGGTCTTTACACATTTGTATTTTCCATTCTCTTATTTTAAGAATTAAAATTGTATAGAAATACAAAATTAAGTAAAAGGTAATTATTGCAAAGAAAAAGCTTGAAAAAACGATTGGTGCAGCAACTTAAACAGACTGTGGGAGTGGTTAGGCCAAAGCCAGGCTCTCTCTTGAGCACTTACTCCGCCCCCCTGACTGACAATCTGGGCAATACCTCAAGGCAGAACTGGAAGCTGGAGCAGGATGAAGGAAAACACCACTTTTGATGACAGAAAGTCCTGGAAAAGCCACACAGCTGCAGGTAAGGGCTTCAGAGGACAGCTACCTCATTAAGGAGGTAATTCTGACAATAATATTGTATATAAAAGTCGAAAAACGGGCAAATACGAGCAGAGCTCACCGGGAGGTGGCATTTTGTTTCGCGCGCTCGCGTGTCTGTCTATATCTCTCTATCCCTCTATACCTCACCTCTGTATCTCACATCTGTATCTCTACCCCTCATGGCTGTACCTCTCTATCTTGCTATACCTCACCTCTGTATTTCTCCTTCTATCTCATATTTATCTCTCTGTACCTCACCTCTGTATCTCTGTATCTCTCCATACTTCACCTCTGTATCTCTCTCCCTATTTCTAAACTGCACGTCTGTATCTCACTATATCTCAATACCTCATGTCTGTATCACTCTTTCTATCTCTCATGTCTTGTCTGTATCCCCATATCTATCTCTATATACCTCACCTCTGTTTCACTTTCAATCACTGTATACCTCACGTCTCTCTCTTTCTATCGCTCTATACCTCATCTCTGTATCTTTCTTTCTATCTCTATACCTCATGTCTGTATCTCTTTCTATCTCTCTATACCTCACATCTGGATCTCTCTATCTCTATATCTCACGCCTGTACCTCTCTATCCTGCTATACCTCACCTCTGTATTTCTCCTTCTATCTCTCATGTCTATCTCTCTTTCTATCTCTCTATACCTCACCTCTGTATCTCTTTATATTTCTCTATACCTCACCTCTGTATCACTTTCAATCACTGTATACCTCACATCTATCTCTCTATATCTCATCTGTGTATCTTTCTTTCTATTTCTATACCTCACATCTGTATCTCTTTCTATCTCTCTATACCTCAGTCTGTATCTCTCTATCTCTATACCTCATGTCTGTATCTCTCTATCTTGCTATACCTCACCTCTGTATTTCTCGTTCCACCTCTGATGACTATCTCTCTTTCTGTCTCTCTATTCCTCACCTCTGTATCTTTGTATCTCACATCTGCATCTCTCTCTATATATATACCTCACCTCTGTATCTCTCTTTCTATCTCATGTCTGTATCTCTTTCTTTTTCTCTAAGCCTCACCTCTGTATCTTTCTATCTCTCTACACCTCACCTCTGTATCTCTCTTTCTATCTCTCATGTCAGTATCTCTCTTTCTCTCTTTTTATCTCTCTATACCTCACCTCCTGTATCTCTCACCTCTGTATCTCTCTTCCTATCTCTATACCTCACCTCTGTACCTCTCTTCCTATCTCTATACCTCTCTCTATCTCTCAAGTCTTTATCTCTATACCTCACCTCTGTATCTCTCTATCTCTCACCTCTCTATCTCCTTTCCTATACCTCATGCCTATATCTCTCTATCTCTTATGTCTGTATCTCTAACTATCTCTCTATCTCTCACGTCTTTATCTCTATCTATCTCTGTATCCCTCACCTCTGTATCACTTTCAGTATCTGTATACCTCACCTCTGTAACTCTCTACATCTCACATATGTATCTCTTTCTATCTCTCTATACCTCACCTCTTTGTCACTTTCAGACACCGTATACCTTTCCACTGTATCCATCTTTCTATGTCTATACACCTCACGTCTGTATCTATCTTTATATCCCTCTCTACCTCACTTCTCTCTACTTCTCTCACCTTTTTCGCTCTTACTATGTTTCTTCTTTCTCTACATCTCACCTGTTTCACTACATCATCTTGCACATCACCTAACTTCTCAATTTGCCTCACCTTTCATTTGCTACCTCCCGATTCTACCTCCTCACTCTCTTTTTACTACTGTTCCATCTACCTCTTCTCCTATCGCAGGAATCTTTTCTTGCTACCTCTTTCATCATTACCTACTCTTTCTCGCTTTCTCTAGTCTCTCTGTATCTCTTTGTATATTTAACTCACGCTCTGTACTTCACCTCTCTCTACATCACCTCTCAGTCTTTACCTTCCCTTTCGTTAATTCACATTTCTCACTCTACCTTACTTTTGTAACCTCAGTCCTTGGTGTTCCTCACCTCACTGCTTCTCTCTACATTTCTTTCTCCTTATCTCTAACTCTCAAAACCATACTTGCGGCCACATGCATCAAAGTACGGTTTTGCGATTCCTTATTTGCGATTTTTAGGGAATCGCAAATAAGGAATCGCAAAATGGGATGCATGATTTAAATTTCATAATATTTGCGATTCAGTAAAAATCGCAATTTTTACCGAATCGCAAATATTATGCTAATTCTATTTTGCAATTTCGCAATTCCCATTGATTCCTATGGGCCAAAAGGCCCATAGGAATCAATGGGAAGGCATTGACATTTTGCGAATTTCAATTAGCGATTCGCAAAATGTTAATGCATTTCATGGGTGCAGGGGGGGGTCCAAAGGACCCCCCCTGCACCCCTCAAATGTATTTTGAAGTGCATGTTTCACACACACATGTCCTAAGGACATGTGTGTCTGTAACATGACAAAGTTTTAAAATGCAATTTTGAGCATTTTAATACATTTTCGCAAATTACCACGAAGTTCACCCTGTGGTAATTTGCACCCCCTAATAGCGAATTCGCAATTTTAAAAGTAATCATGCATTGCTTTTAAGGAATAGCAAATTTGCGATTCCTTAAAAGCAATCGCATTTTTGGAATTCGCTAAAAATAGTGATTTTTCCGAAAATGTTGGATGCATCCCAAAAACCTATTTAGGAACCGCAAACGGCCGAATTTACCGATTCGCACTGTTTGCACTTCCTAAATAGGTTGATGCATGTGGCCATAACTCTCTTAAAACCTTACTTATCTGTTGACCTTTTTTTCTTTAGGTACCTCTCTGTGTCTTTCTTTCTGGCTACTTCACGTTTCCTTCTTTGCCTTCAATCTCTTCTTACCTATCTCCTTTCCTTTTATCTATTGCTATCTTTCTTCTCCCACTAGTACACTTCTCTCATTCTACCTTCTGCTTCCTTCACTGTTCGTCTTGTGTCTCCTGCCCCTTCTATTCTTCTGACTCAGCACAGCTGGAGGTCACGTTTAACTAGAAAAGTCGACACACAGTAAGAGCAGAATAGAAATACAGCAGAGGAAGAGAATTGTGGAAAGATGATCCGTTGTTTAAAGATGGAATGGAACCTTCTTGGAGCTTTGCTTTGATTTTCGATGTTGGTTTCAGAATACCAGCTGTAAACAGAGCTTTGCTTGGAATTAAAATATACGGAAATTAAAGCTTCAATTTCAAGCGCTATGTGCATACCTCTTATTTCAGTATTTTACTCTAGTCCACTAAACATCCACCAAGCCACCCTGTCTGTGTTTGTATCAATGCTTGTTAGAGCTTTCTTTTGGTACTATCTTGCTGGCGAGGGGTGGGCAGCTTGGCTCTCAGCTGTTTTGCAGGCCCTTTTCCTGAAAGTTTAACCTATCATTCAATGTAGTTTGCCATCCTGAAGGCTTGCATTAACTGCAAACAGGTAACAAAGTCCAAACTGTTGCAAAGTGTTGCCCGGAGACTCCACAGATCCTTAAGATGGCAATGTCTGGGGTGTGTCCACTCACACATCATCTAGTCATGCCACAGCCCGGTTAGAACCTGTTTGTAACCCCATGGAGAGGGCGGGGCCTGCGGTCGAAGGCGAATCAATGTTTATTGTCTGTGGACAGCAGTAGGAAGTGGGACGATTCATGTCAGACATCCGTGGTCACAGATTCAGCCCTGAAATGAAACTAAGATAAGTTTCACTTCATGGGCTGTATCTCTCTTTCTATCGTTACACTATACCTCGCCATACTATACACACAGTGGTCAGAGAAGTCTGCCTCTCTCCCTCTCTCTCTCTGTATCTCATGTCTGTATCTCTCTTTCTATCTCTATTCTATACATCAATATGCTATACACAAAGGTCTGGCCTGAGGGGTCTGCTCTCTCTCTCTCTCTCTCTTTCTCTCTCTCTCTTTCTTTCTCTCTCTTTCCCTCTCTTTCTCTCTCTCTCTCTCTCTTTCTCTCTCTCTCTTTCTTTCTCTCTCTTTCCCTCTCTTTCTCTTTCTCTCTCTCTCTTTCTCTCTCCCCCAGTTCACTTTACCTGGGGCTAATAAGGCTGAAATCCTACGTTTGCAAAGGGCTCAAAATGCGGCTGCCAGAACCCTTCTTGGCCTTCCAAGAACTTGCTCCACGACCAACGCCATCCGCAAACTACACTGGCTGCCGGTGGCGAAACACTTTGAGTTCAAGGCCCTCTGCATTGCCCATAAAATCATTTTGCAATTTTTGAATAGGTTGTTGTAACTGAAATTAGCTTCTCCATTGTTTTGACATTTTTTTATTCTATTTTTGAATGTGTGTATCAAAACTTATATTACACTGAGAGAGGGTCTGCCATTCTTTCACAAGGATGATGTCATCAGTATTGTCATTTGAGATGTAATGAGTGATGTCATGAGTGATGTCACTGACTATGTCAAGAGTGATGTGATATGTGACGTCATTACCAGTGCATTGTGGGCGCGTCAGTTATAGTGAGTACAACTAACTATAACGTGGGAATTTCTATGGTTTTGTAACAAAACATTTGTTGCACCACATATGCACATGCGCCAAATATGGCTTAAGGTCCATTTCTGCTGTTGCTGGCGATGGAGCTGTAGATGTGCTGGCCACAGCTGGTGGAACTGCTGGGCCAGAGCTCTTGTGGCTGCTTGGGCAAATTGCTCAGGGTGCACATTTTTTACATGTCTGATCATGGTATGGATTGAAAAGGAGTATTCTTTGAGAGGGTTTCCCCTTGAAAAAACAGTGCCACAAAGGGTACACGTTACTTTAGGGCATTTACCTTTTTTAGTCCCTCAGGAAAAGTAAAAAACTTCCAAATAAAAGAAGATTTCCCCTTCTTGGCTTGCTGGCGATATTCTATGTGGGAGTCGGAAGAAGAAGATGTTGTTTCTTGTCTTTCTGCCCTCCTGTTGTTTTTTTCTGCTCCCAGCTCCAAAAAGGGTCCTTCTTCCAGGAGAATAAAGCAAATAGTGAGGGAAATGGGTGGGGTTTTTGAAGATTCTAGATCTGAAACTACTATGAACCAATGAAAAGTGTTGTTTTTGAGTCACATGGCTTGACGTGCGTGTTTGGGTGCGCTCACCCGGTCGCACACGTCGCTTCAAAATGGCGTTTTGCCCGATTTACATAAAAGTTTCAAAACGTGAAAAGGAGGCAAGGTAGACACTCCCTGACCCCGTAGAGCTTCTCAGGGGGTCCCTAAAGAACCCAGACGGGCAAAAAAACACTTTTTTAAATTAAATTGCGAGGTGCGCGACCAGGTGCGCGCACCTCGCAAATTTTACCAAAATAAAAGCTTCTTTTGCCCGTCGGAGTTCTTTAGGGACCCCCTAGCAAAAATGAATGAGGAAAATGAAGTAAGGGAAGAGAAATGACAGATGGAGTGAGGGAAAGAGAGTAAGGGGGAGTGAGAAAATTGATGCAGGTGAAAGATATTAGGAGTGATGAACAGAGATAAGAATGGGTGAGAGTTAGTGAAGAGCAGTGACAGGGTGAGAAAAAGAAGCATATTAAGAGACAGGAAACAGTAGTGAGTAAGAGAGAAGGATTTATGGAATTAGAGAGGAAAGAAGACTGGTGGACAAAGAGGCAGACAGTAAGAGACACAAACAAAGAGAGAGTGATGAAGTGTGAAGGAGTAAATCAGTTATACTGACTCAGACAGAGAAAGAGACTTAGAGACGGATGAAGGAAAGGAGAATTAGGGAGATAATAAAGGAAGAGGAGTGTAGAAAAGGAAAAGAAAGAGTGAGAGAAGTGGAGTGATTGAAGGTCAGTGAGAGATGATGTAATAGAAAGACAGTAAGGGGGAGTGAAAACAGATTGAGCAATACAGCAACGCAAGGTAGTGATTGAGGAAGATAGGAAAGAGAAGTAAGATACAGGCAGTGGAAAGAGAGAGTTACACAAGGTCAGTTATGGTGAGTGAAGAGTATTTTTGGTGAGAAAAGGAGTGTAGAAGTGAATGAAGGGCAGTAATCACAACGAGAAAAGGTGAGTAACATGAGTAAAGGAAGGTTACTAGGAGAGAGATTAAAGAATGGGAAAGACACAAAGAAAAGTAAGTGAGTGATGAAAAAGTATTTTTTATTTGTCAAACTTACCTTAAAAATAATAATAACTTCATAGTATATTTTTTGAAAAAATATACTATCTGTGAAAGAAAAGAAAACATTTAGTTATAATTTATATTTCATAATAGAAAAAAAAGGAGAAGTCAAGGAAACAGAAACGGAAAGTGAGGAAGGGTGAGGGAGAGAGAAAGAGAGAGAGAAAGTGACAAAGAGAGGGAGAGCAAGTGACTTACAGGAAATAAAGTGATTAGACTAAGTGAGACAAAGGGAGAGAGAGAGACAGAAATGAAGTGAAAGAAATTAGAGAATTAAACGAAAGGGAGTTAGCATGACTGAGTGAAGGAGAGGAAGGGACTGAGGGAATGAGTGTGGAAAGGAGAGTATGGTGAGTGAGGAAAGGAGAGTATATTGAGTGAGGAAAGGTGAGAAAAACAGTGACTAAAAGAAAAGGATTAAGGGTAGGGAAGTGAGTTAAGAGTTATGAAAAATAAAGGGAAGGGCACTAAGGGAAAGAGAGTAAGGGAAGGTGAGTGAGAGAAGGGGAGCGGGGCAGAGATAGGGAAGGAGTGTATGGTACGGAGAGAGGGAAGTAGAGAAAGGGGAGTGAATATTAAGAGAAGTGGAGTGATGGTGAGGGAAGGGGTATGAGGATGATAAAATGGTGGTAAGTGAAATTGAGAAGTGGTGAGTGAGTGAGAGTAAAATTGAGCTATAGTGACTAAAATTGTGGAAGAGATTTAGAAATGGATGAAGCAAAAGATAGTGAGAAAGGGAATTAAGGAAGGGTAGTGAACAAAATGGAGTGAAGGAATGAAAGAAGTGAAGTTACTGAAGATCACTAAGGGATGATGTAATAGAAAGAAAGTTAGGGGGAGTGAGAAAAGATTGAGCGATACAGCAACACAAAGAAGTGATTAAGGAAAAAGGAAACATAAGTAAGAAACAGACAATGGAAGTGGTAGAATATGACTTAGATTGAGTGAAAGGCAGTGACGGTGACAGAAGTGATAGATGGGTGAGGAAAGAGAGAAAGATAAGTAAGAGATTCTTAAATAAGTTTTTTTTCTTTGTTGTACTTTCCTTATAAATATAATATCTGTGGAAGAGAAGAAACAATTCAGTTATAATGTATATTTCGCAATACAAAATAAAAAATAATTTGTACAATATTTTAATTATTTTATTTTGCTGTTCTCAGAATGTATTACATTTCACTTAAAACAGTGAGTGCAATACTACTCATCATATGACAGTGGGTAAAAAAAAACACAATCAAAAAGATTGTGTTTAAAAAACATCATACAACATTTGAATACATAGTGTAAATATTCGAAAAAAACATATCTTAAATGTTTTTCTCTAATTCGCAATTTCTTGTTTAAGTATGCTACATCTCCAACAATCACAAAGTAATAAAACAATATCACTTATTTTTTATACCCTCTAAATAAACTTCCATACAAGCATGTTATAACAACATTTTCCCGAAGTAGTCATTTTGTTCTGAGATACTTCTCCACATGGCCAATTAGTATGTTTAAAGTGTTTAGTTTGCAAATTTCTTAATTGTACTCTTAACCTTTATTTTACCGACCTTTAGAATCAAAAGTTTCAATGTGTTCTCTACCATCTAAGATTAGTAAAACCTCTACCTGATGCTATCATTTTCTCAAATACAAGTTTTCTTTTATAATTTGCTCACCCTCACTCACAAAGTAATTCTGAACAACAGAGTATCCTTTCTTAATGGCAGTAATCTTCCAGGCCAAATAATTTTCCTAAAATTTGGGTTGCAGAAACACTAGGTAAGAATTTGGTAAGTCAAAAGGCAAACATTTTTTAAAAGTCAATTGAGTATCATTACAGTGTGTCCAGCCTTTTGGAGATTTTAAATAAGCTGTGTAATGTCCTGATGTTGTAGAAGGACCATCATGGAAGATAATTGCTACAGTTACAAAAGTTCTTCCAGACATTGATAGTTGAGAAGCCACAAAATTTTTAATTGAAGTTGTCAATTTTGTTCCATCAGGTCTGCATCGTTGGAGCATTAAAATTATATACTGTCCATATCTTCGGATAAATAATGTTGATAACATTTCTGAGTTACATTGAGAACAGACCATGTTTTGATTTGCTTCTCTAACTAGATTATTGAAAGACAATCTTGCTGAATATTCTGAGAAAATTGATTTAGTTCAGCACATATGTCTAAAACATTTTGAATATCAGAAACATTTTCTATTTTAGTGTTATCACTGCTACATTTCTCAAACACAGAATTCAATAAACAACAAAATGTTTCTGCTCCAAGCAATCCCAGCAGACACTGAAATACCAGAGTCCTCACCATTAGAGGATAGACTGCTGACGGACTTTATGCAACAAAGTGCGACTTCTCTCACATATAAAAAACTGGTTAACAACCTGGAAGACCCTACACTAAAACTTAAAGAGAAATGGATGGGGGAGATAGGAGAGGTAGATGAATCGGAGTTGAACGAAGCGCTTGCCTCCCCGAGAGAAGTAGGCATTTCGGCAAAATTCAGATTAGTGCAACTCAAAATTCTGCACCGCAATTACTACACTAGGACACTACTTCACAGGATACAAAGGGCACCACATCCCTTCTGCCTTAGGGGATGCGGGGAGGAGGGGACACTATTTCACACAATATGGGAATGCCCACAGATACAAGAATTCTGGAAGCAAATTATGCGCACTGTCTCCCAAGCCCTTAAGAGCTCTATTCTACCTGAACCCCGCAAGTGCCTGTTGAACATCTGGGACCCCAATGATCTGGACAGATATGGACTGATATGGGCCACACTAGCCATGACAGTGGCTAAGCGAGACATTGCGCAGAAGTGGGGTGCTCCGGAACTGCCTACAGCGACTAAATGGACTAAAAATATGGACATGCTGATGGTAACGGAAAGGGCGGTGTATGTGCTTAGGGCTTGCCCCCGTAAGTGGAACAAGATCTGGGCACCATGGAATATTTATAGGGGGGAAATCTGTGAACCCTTGCCAGAAGACGAGGACCTAGACTCCGTAGGGGAGGATGAGTAGAGGGGTGGGTGATTAGTTGCTAGGTTACTATATACAACAAAATGTCGCATTACTGCAGCTTTATTGTGAACCAAATTGTAAACATGCGGGGTGGCTGATGGTTGGCTATGGGCGTGCGAGGCATACTGGAAAGTGATGACACTAGTTGGGTTTTCTTTTCTTTCTTTTTTATTATCTTCTTCGCAAATTAGTATATATGTTTTGAAGGTTAGAGTGGTATAACGTGTACAATGTGAGACAGCTACATTATGCTCCAACAATGGTATTAAGAACAACTGGTAGCAACCATCCACGTCACTGTTGGGACTACACTTAGCATATATTAGAATACACATTAATTATACTGATCTACCGATACGTAACTGCCTGGAAAACAAGATTGGAACGTGATTGCAATATTGTGCATGTAACTTCTGCCTTCATGTTAATAAAGATTTTTAAAAAAAAAAAATGTTTGGTCCCGATTTTCAAAAAACTGTTGCTGTAAAGTTTCAAGAAAAAAAACCAACATTAACCACTACATTTGCATAACAGTTGACACCAGAACTGTTTTCAAACTGAAATCCAACAACCTCTTCAGTAGTATCCTTTTTCTTTTTGCTTCCAATCACAGGTTCATTTACATTTTTACTTTTCTCTACCACTTCACTACATTTTTTCTCATATCTTCTTTTTCGACCTACCACATGTTTTTCAATTAAAGGATATTGAGGTAAACTTGGAGCATATTCTCTTCTTAACCTGTTATACTCCTTCACACAATTTAGACCTGCACTAATCTTTGTCTCATCAAAATCAATCAAGAATAATCCAGATAAAGATCTGACTCGAGATAAAGCAACATAGGCCATACCCTCTTTGAACACAGTACTTCCAATATTCACCAAAGAACAATCTTCACTTAAACCTTGAGATTTATAAATAGTCACCGCATATGCCAAACAAATTGGAAACTGTTTTCATCGGACATATAAATCTTTTACAAGCAAAAATCGAGCTGAACAACAACTCAATTGTTGTACTTCTTCAATTTTATCAAATTTGATTTGAAAAAATTTAATTTCATCTCTATTTGGGTAATTCACAAAACCAACAACATTACCCATTGCTCCATTCACCAAACCTCTTTCCACATGTAAATTTCTTCGTAAAATAATCAGACAATTTAAACATACATATAGATTCTTTTCTAAACCAGCAGTTTTAGATATTGATTTCTCTAAAGAATCCAATTTTAACTTCAACCTTTCTGACAAAATAATAGTACTTCCTTCATGCTCTATTCTATCTTTAGCTTCCAGTTTCTTAATTTCTTGATTTTCTAACTTTAACATTTTTCATTGAAGATTGAACATTCTTGTAGAGTTGGCATCAAGCATATAATTGACTTATCTTCTGCCACTTTACTATATATATTCTCTGCCACAACATTTTCATTTGGAAACAAATTTGAAAGTAATCTTGACTGTAAGGTTTCTTTGCCATGTTCACTCAGTTTTCCAATTCTTATATCTTGAAGAATATTTCCATAATCAGCATCCTTTGCCTGTCGCATATTTTGAATGAGTTCTGTATATTTGAAATGCGACCATATATTAACATTTCCAATACTTCCCAAGCACTTTCTGGTGTCTTCATGTGTAACAGTTAAGCCCCTTCGATGCTCATGACGGAACGGTTCCATCATGAGCATCGGTCGAGCTGTGCTCATGACGGAACCGTTCCGTCATGACCACACCCGTTTTAATTAGGGCCCGCACTGGCGGTAAATCTGCACCACACGGATGAGGTTAAACACAGGTTGGCCTTTCACAGGAGTTAACTGCAGTAGATCTCCAAAAACTATGACATGTTTGCCTCCAAATAACACATCATACTCTGTTTTAGGAATCTGTTGCATTCTTAAATGTGTGGTAAATATTTGATTTACCGTCCTAATTTCTATGCAGGTAAGTACTTAATCAATAATAACTCAATCGGAAAGAAAGAGGCAGAGTCCGTGGTGTTAGAGTTCTTAGGGGTTTTATTCCTTAAAAAGGAATGGTCATGACCGGATATCTTGTTCCTGCCACCACTGGGGTGCAGGAAGGGATAGAGCCAGGGATAGAGCGAACATATTTTATTGACAATACATAGCTTATATACTTAAGTCACATTATAGAAACCAATACAGTAGGCGTAACAGCTGAGAGAAACAAGATAACAGCATACACGTGGTAGTGATACGTAATTAGAAGGCGTGAACTAGGCGTGAACATAGAGGTGTGTGCTAGAAACGTCACAGGTAGGTGTCACAAGTGGGTGGCAATAAAGCAGAATCTTGTAATGTCAGCAGAAATCTGAGGCCTGGATGCGCGTGCAGCTGCATGACGTGTGATTGACGTGAAACCGGAGGGTGCAGGGGACTTGACATTTTCACTGGCGGAAAGAGACAGAAGTCTGGCATGTCAGATCAACTCGTACTTTATCATATCTGGTATCTGATGTTTAGGAACTATATTATCTAAACGGAAAAGGTCTCTGGGGCAGAAGCTATTCTATGCTGACTGTGAGTGCGTGTATAAGCGTCTAGGTGTCTGTATGAGATGAGAGGGGGCATGGGCCTACCCTGGTAACAGAGGCTATGAATTACTTGCACGGAGACAGTGAGGCCGGGCCCTTTGCTCTGCAGCTGGGGGGATGTTTACTTAAACTAGTAGGCAGGAATGCATTTTCGAGGAGCGGAACAGATAATTCGAAGGTTGAATGCAGTCTTGGCAGGCAGCAGGCTGAGCTAAGCGCCGTGAGCCGCACAGGGAGTAAGGCAGAGGTCACGGGTACAGAGGCAGCCTGGGCTGAGGCTTTCAGAGTCAGAAGGCAGGAAAAAAAGGCTCGATGGCAGAATTCAGGGCCTACTTCGCCAGAGCTGAAAAACGTGTAGAGTACACCACAAAAAGACATTGGCATAGCATATTTAGGAACGGAATATTCAACCCATTCAGGGTGGGTCTGAAAGAGGACATGTTAACGTTGGACGCAAATGTATTTGCGTCTTCATAGCTGGCACAGGAGGGAAGTTACATGCACTTTAAGCTGGTACATGGAGACGGTGGGGTACACGTAAGGGAACATTACTTGACCATAAAATTTATATTTCCTCATTCCCTCATTGTTCCCTACGGACCCTTCATGATATATCGATCCTCATGAATCGATCAGTCTGTTCTTGTAACATCATTTGCTCTTCTTTCTTCCTTTGGCGGTTTGAGAGAAGACTGGAATGTTCAATGCACGATGTGGCGCACAGTCCACAAATCGCTGGCCCACACTGTAGGCACAGGCAACAACTGAATACTATGACAAGGGCAATGCCTAGGAAGGATAGGATCTTCCATCCCCAAGCGGTCAACGTTGTCCAGAACCAACCGGACCAAGTCCAGGTGCCTGGATTCTGATGTATCAAACCTGCAATTTTATGAAGACGTGTAATAGCTTGGTATACCGTTGGCGCGTTTTCTGGAATGAAAACACAGCAACTTGACCCGATGACCTTACAAGCTCCGCCTCTATCTGCCAAGATGACGTCAATAACAAGACGATTCTGAAGGACAACAACCCGCATAGCGGACTGCTCCTCTGTTAAGTTACCTAGGGCGGAGGCCGTTTCATTCACTACTGCTTCGAGTGTTCTAGTTAATCTGCGTATTAATTTACTGTTTTGGACGGGACCTGTGAAGAAAAAGAATCCTTTATTGAAATCTGTGTATTGCTCCCATGCCGTTTCAGTGTAATCGACAATCGGGAGATCTCTTCGGAGTCTATTCTTTACTAGGTTTGTATTTCTGTGATAATCAGGAGGGGCTAGGAAAACAGGTGGCAGAAGGAATGCAATGTAACAGGTACCATCCCAATCTGGAGGTAAGCGTATGTATGCGGTATGACCACAAACAAAGTAGGAATGACGAGTAGCTCTAAAGGAAGATTTGCCTTGATCACTGAATTCGACCACAGTAGTACATTTGCTATGACCTAAGTGTACTGAACCCTTCTTTCTGACACATAAATCACCAGTGACTGGTAATACTGACATAGCAGGGAGAACTGGAGCAGCTTCGGATTCGACAGTAAGAATCATAAGGCTAGTTGTATAATTACCTAATCCATATACTTCATTCTCTAGATCAGTTCCTTTTCTAATGGGAAGTCCCTTCTTGTCAGGGTAACAGGCATTAAGCAGAACTAAGTTCAAGTTTCCCCAAACCCAATTCCCTTTGAAAACAGCGATATCAGGATCTAAGGAATTAATTATTCACTCCATGCACCACAGGAGACATTGTGAGTGAACGGGTACGGAAAAAGGGGCAGAACTCCCTTGTATTTCTGATAGGGAGGGAGTCGGCCACATATCCAGCAGTTTGTAGCGTTGTTAGTCTGATGGGAGTGATGTAACATACTAATGAATGTGTTGTTGCGCAGCGCGAGTCTGTAAGAAAGTTCGTGGGGAGGTAATTCACTAAAAGAATGTTCAGCAGAAACATTGTAAGCAGATTGTTCACGCTTGAAGATAGGGTAGTATATAGGAAGCAATATACTAGCAACAATAATCAGAAGACTTAGAAAAAACATAATCAATAACGTCACTATACAGTGACTGCGGAGTGATTTACAATATGTACGTTTCTTGAGTTGTCTCTCTCTCTCTCTATCTCGATCTAGGGGATACATGTCAGAAACTATTTAACCGATTCACCTAGGGGAGGACTTAAACAATTAAACTGTCTGACTTGCTAGATCGAAGTTTCATACGGTACTCCTCTTGGGGAGTTTTCTCTTGTTTGGGAACTTTAAAGTCACTAGGTTCGATGCAGTCTTTGGAGGGGGTGGACGAGTCTGTTTCTGGCAGCAGTTCGTTACATTTTTTTATATGACTCGTATGGATCCACCCCTTTTGGCCTTCCACCTTGATAGCGGTCCGCGTGGTAAGAAGGACGGTCTTCGGCTCTTTCCAGCGGGGCTCCAGCGGACTTTTCCTGTCGAAGTTCCTAATTAGGACTGTGTCACCGGGACGGACATCATGTGGCTTTACATCAGTGTTGTCAGGGAAGGCTGCGGCAACCTGTGAACGACATGATTGGAGTGCAGACATCAAGGAGGCAAGGTAATCTGTCAGCATATTACAATCAACATCTGTAATTTTCTTAGGGATGGGCGTCCCCCACATATTCGGTGGTCTCCCAAAGACCACTTCATACGGGGATAGTCCTGATCTCGAATGGGCGACCATTCTCATATAGAACAATGCAACTGGCAGGGCGACTATCCAGTCGACCCCTTTCTCTTTACAAACTTTAGCAAGGCGTGTTTTTAGTGTCTGGTTATGCCTCTCTACAAGGCCAGCGGCTTCGGGATGTCGGACACAATGGAATTTCCACTGATATCCTAGCAGCAGGGAAACCTGTTTCATGAGTTCGGATGAGAATGGCTGTCCGTTATCTGAGTACACGACACGAGGCAAGCCGTATCGTGGGAAGAATTCTCGAACCAGCTGCCTGGCAGTGGTCGGGGCAGTGTAATCTGGGACTGGATATGCTTCGGTCCAACGGGAAAGTGCACAAACAACTACGAGGACATATTTGAATCCTCGACAACGGTCCATCTGGATATAATCCATCTGGAGGACTTCAAAAGGGTGATCGGGAGGATGAAATCCACCTTGCTCTACAGGGACGCTTTTTCCTGGATTGAACTGACAACAGATCATGCAAGTACGCACTTTCTGTTTTGCTGCTGCTCGTAAGTGTTTGTTGTACCAGAGATTCTGTAAACTGTCTAACATAGCTTTCTCTCCTAGATGTGCTGGACTATGTGCTGTATTTATCATGATTTGAACCATTGAGTCGGGGAGAAACCATGTAGATTTTCCCTTCGTCATCCAACCTTGATCTGTCTGGATCCCTCCTAGTTCAGTCCATTTCTTTATTTCATCTGCAGTAGCATGTGTCTGGATATCGATTACATCTAGGGTGGGATCCCTAACTGACATACACTGTGTCGGTACTATTGTCTTTGTCACGTCAGTTGTCTGGGTGTGAGTCAACGCTGTATGTTTTGCTGTCTGGTCTGCCAGGTCGTTACCCTGGGAAACAGAATCCGTAGCTTTAGTATGTGCTTTACACTTCATGACGGATATGCCTGAAGGCAGATGTATTGCTTCTAACAGTGCTTGAATGAGGGAACCGTGTTGGATCTTGGCACCGTGAGAGGTCAAGAAACCTCGTTCTTGCCATAACATTCCGAAGTCGTGTACGACTCCGAACGCATAACGGGAATCAGTGTATATGTTAACATTTCTGTTCTTGGCTAGTATACAAGCTCGGGTCAGAGCGATGAGCTCCGCCGCTTGAGCAGACAGTGTGTCAATACGATGTGTTTCTTTGACTTCAGTTTCAGTGGTCACTGCATACGCGGCCACTAATTCTCCTGTACTTGTTCTCATGCATGAACCATCCACATAAAGTGTCAGGTCTGGATTTGTCAATGGAACATCTGTCAAGTCTCGTCGGGGCTTTGTTACCGCATTAATGATCTCTATACAATCATGCGGGGCTGGATCTGTCATAATTGAAGGTAACAATGTTGCGGGGTTTAGGATGCTACAGCGTCTGATTTCTATGTGTGGCTGGAATAGTGTCAATTCATAACCTGTCAGTCGTGCTATAGTCAAGTGCTGAGTTTGAGTTCTGTTTAAAAGAACCTCTACAGAATGTGGAACTTGTACTGTTAGTGGATGTCCTAATACAATTGAATCGCTCTGTCTGATTGCTAA
This sequence comes from Lissotriton vulgaris, assembly GCF_964263255.1. Classification (NCBI taxonomy): domain Eukaryota; kingdom Metazoa; phylum Chordata; class Amphibia; order Caudata; family Salamandridae; genus Lissotriton; species Lissotriton vulgaris. The sequence goes on from NC_141696.1 coordinate 53,543,795, forward strand.
GGCTGTCGCTGCAACTGACTTCAAGCACGCAGGGAGTGCCTGGGCTACTGAATCCAATGTACTTGAAAAATAAGCGCAAGGCTTATGTGAACCTGCTTGGTCTTGAGTGAGGACAGACAACGCTGTACCATCACGTTCTGTAACAAAAAGTGTAAAAGGTTTGCTGTAACATGGTGTTGCTAAAACTGGTGCTTGGCATAAAGCTTTCTTTAATTCTTCAAAAGCCTGTGTATGTTCCTGAGTCCAAGGAAGGGCAGTCGAAGTCGCTGCCTCCTGTGTTGTCAACTGGATGAGTGGTTTAGCTAGAAATGCATACTGGGGAATCCATTGTCTGCAGTACGAGGTGAGGCCTATAAAGGCCCGCACTTCCTTTTGTGTCTGGGGTTGTGGCATATTTACAATTAACTGGATACGGTCAGGAGTGAGCTGTCTCCCCACTTTGGACAGCAAGTGACCCAAGTACACAACTTGCTGAACACAGAATTGTAGCTTCGAAGGAGACACCTTGTGTCCCTTGTTGGCCAGAAAATGTAAAACTGTCAGTGATGCTAGTTCACATTCGGGTTCACTTCGTGCGGTGATCAGCAGATCATCGACGTATTGCAGTAAGGCGGTGTTAACTGGCATTTGAATACAATCAAGTTGTCTTTTCAGCGCTTGACTATAGATGCTGGGGTTTCTGTGAATCCTTGAGGTGCGCGTGAAAATTTGAAACTTCGTCCATTTAAACTGAATCCGAAGAGGTATTGGCTCTCTGGGTCAATAGGTACACTGAAGAAGGCGTTCTTGAGGTCAATTACAGTAAAGAACGTTGCTTCTGAATCAATAGCAGTCAATAGGGATGAGATGTCGGGAACCACAGGGTACTGTGGTACAATGCATTTATTCAGTTCTCGTAAATCAATCACCAGCCGATATACTGGCGGTGCATTGGGATCAGTACGTTTAAGAATCGGAATGATAGGGGAATTACAGATATTGGAGTCGGTCTCTACGACCACTCCTTGGGCAATGAGCTCTTCAATGATTTCTAGTAAAGCCACTACAGCATCGGGTGGTAACTTGTATTGTCTAATTCGGGGTAAAACAACACCTGGCTTTAGTGTAACACGGTATGGTGTAATGTGCATGCAGCCTACATCGGTTGGGCCTTGTGCCCACAGGTGTTCTGGTACATTTTTCAATCTGCCATCAAATTCTCGTAATACATAGTGACCCTTAAAGTCACGCAAGAAAAGTCTAACTCCTTCCGGAGAACAACATATCACCGCTCCTAGAGCCTTCAACGTTTTGATACCTAACAGATTTTCTGGACATGATTTCGTCAGTAATAAGTCTGTAACACGTGATAATGGACCCACAGCCAGGGGGACGGGTTCTGATACCTCATTTACAATAGGCTGTCCTGAAAAACCAAGGGAAACATTCTGTGAGCCTGAGAGGGGTGCCCCTGGGACTTCATTATGACTTATTGTTGTGCGGCTTGCCCCTGTGTCAATTAAGAATTTTCTGTCTTTTCCCAATACTTGACTGTGTACATAAGGACCCTCTTGATCTACAGGAATCTCAATAAGAGGCAAGCCAAACTCCCTCTCTAGGCTGTTTCATGTGTAACGCTGATAATCAGGATAATCAGATTGGGCATACTGGCACATCTGCCGTGAAACTTGCTGCGTCGCGGCAACGGGCTGTGGCTGTGACTGCGACTGTGATACCGCAGCGGTCTGTCCTGTATGTGATGAAGCATGCATAGGTTGTGAATTCTGTGAAGTCTGTTGCTGACTCTGGTCGTGTCTAGGCGGATGCGGTCTTTCTTTAGTTTTACCTGTTGCTATATTGTGTTTCAGGACTGGACATTCATGTACGTAGTGACCTGGCTGCTTGCAATAGTTGCATGTCCCTTTAACGGGAGCTGCTGCATTACCTGTCTGGGTCGTACCCTTTCTCTGGCCGTCGGCTGGAACCGACTGGGCCACTAACATTTTCATTTTCGTGTCTTTCATACGTTTCTGTTCATGATCCTGTTCTTCTCTGATTCTGTTCTGATGGTACTGTAACATTTGTAACATCTGGGATGGCGTATTTGCTTGCCATGTACTCTCAACTTTATATACACGGTTCTTGACTAATGGCAGGGAATTCTCGACTAACTTTGATACAAAAAGATGCGGGTACGACTCGCTACTTGGTTTAAGGCCACTATTAATAATGAAACATTTCTCGAATCTTGAATAGAAGTCACTAGTATCTTCATCGTGTTTCTGTTTACAGGCTGAGATAGCGTCCCAGTCTTCCTTTCTAGTTGTCAGTAATCTTGGCAGAACCTGTACTATTAAACCTGGTAATGCTTTAGTTTTCTCCCCAAGGCCTAGCCCTGGGGTACGAAGTTTCTCCTCGTCTTCTATTTCTGTCCATACAATCTTTTTGTCTCCTACCTCCCATTCTCTTTCCTTAAGTTTCTCGTAGATGCCTGTGGGCAACAATACTTTTAACATTTTCATGATGTCTGCATATGTGTAATCTCCCATCAGTAACATGTCTTTAAGTTCTCTGTGAAAACCTGCAGGGTCTTTATCGTGACAGGGTACTAATTTCTTCATTTCCAATAGTTCTAACTTGGTCAGAGGTGTGTGTACATACACACGTTTCAAGGTTTTATCCTTACCCATGACTGGATGTACTTCTCGTAAGGGGTTCTGACTTTCAATGCCATGCAGACGCTCCATATGGTACATTTTTCTTTCTGGGGGCGGAGCGGGAACATATTCGGAGCTTAAGAAAGTGTTATATCTGTGCCGTTGTTCTAGAATTATTTGTATTAACTTGGTACTTAGGCCTCTCCATCTGTCCATGAGTAATGCTTCTAATGTATCGTGTAAGGGACCTGGATCAGAATGTTGATTTCTGTATAACTTGAGGAGGTGCTGAATCATATAGGTACCTGCTAATTTCTGCTCGTCTGGGGATAGGTTCAGGAATGTCTGTGCTACTGTGTCATCATTATATATATTAGGGTTGTCAGCCCATAGTACTGCTGATCGTGCTAGTTCTTGTTCATCCATGGAATTGAGTACATGGTACCCCATTCGTTCTCGAAGCCTTTTATCAGTGTCTTGAAACTGATGTTCAGGAGAATTCGGTTTCGATATGCCAGAGAGAAAAACTCTCTTGCTTTCTGGACGAATGCCTTTCCTAAGGTAAGTTCCCTTACCTACATACGCTATCGTATCTGTAGTCTTTTCCGGTTCTTCAGGTTCTTCCTCCTCCTCGGAGGAGTCATTCTCTTTTTCTTTTTCTTTTTCGTGTATTTCTATCACTGCTTTTCTTATTTTCCTGTACATACTGGCTATGCAACCCCCTTTATCGTGTTTTCCTTCGGATATATTTTGGCCCCACTTGTTTAGTGCCTCCATTTCATCCTGTTCTGTCTCAGGCTTGTCTCGTTCTCTTATTAAGCAATTTATGAAAAAACGTAGTATATATGCTTGAGTGTCAACTTTCTGATGTGCCATGGCCTCCTTAATACTTTCAGGATTTTCCCCAGTCTGGACAAAATGATATATTTTATCTAAGTGCTCTTTCATTCCTGAGAATAACACTAGGTAATCTGTAGCTTGTCGTAAGCGTAGTGATGCTATCAACATCCTATCGTCTTTACCGGGTACTGGATCGTATCTGCAAACTTGAAGCGGTGTTTTGAGTATGTCAAGACGGGGTGATTGGAGCGTAAGGTGGTTCTGCATGTCCCTAAGGTGTAATCTGTGTGTTGCTGGCGGGGTCTGGTAACCCCCGGTCGCACCTCCTGAGGCAGAGGCTTGGGCGTTATCCCTCTTTGGAGTCTGTATATGTACTTGAACTTGTCTCTTAGTAGGATCAGGTGAAAACGGATTTGGTATATTAATTTTAGGTGCGGGAAGTGGTGGAGGAGGAGGAACGACAGGCTGTCGGACGGGGAAACCTTGTTGCGGTAATGGCGGGATATGGTCTGGAGGCGGGTTGCCATCTCCGTCACCGTCAGTAGGCGGGACGTGGGCACGTGGATTGGTGTACGCGGGTGCTACATCGTTTAGATAGGAATTCAGAAATATGTCCTTAGTAGTCCTGTGATTTACTTTAGTTGGAACCAATGGTGGCGGCAGGCCTTTCGGTATTTCTGAAGTGGCTTCAGGCGAACCCTCGACCACTAAGTACATGCCATTTACAAGATTGTTTCGTGCGCGGTCTACTTGTTCTGATTTTACTCGAATCCCTTCAATAACTAATTCATTTTCTCGGACTTTATCTGACTCTTCTCTATGTCTGTCTTCTCTACGGAGTGCTTTCTCAGCACGCTTATGTGATTCTTTACGCCAAAATTCTATGGCGTCTTTCTGAGATTGTCTGGCTTTCTTTTTCCATAGTGCTTCTTCTACCTTCATGATGCACTCGGCATCCCATGTTCCTGTAACGGGCCATCTGTGTCTCTCTTCTAAGTGCTTAGTATAATCGGCCCATAAATCTAGATACAATATGGCATCTAAGCCATGCTTATGGTACATGAAATTTCCAGGCGTGTCCCTAGGGGGGATAGGAATTTCTTCCTCTAGTATCCCTTTCCAAGTTCCTATCTGCTTTAACTTATTGAAAAACGGCATCTTGTTTACTTAATACTGAATGCTCAATCCTTGCTGCTTAACTCTAGACACAACTAGTTACACAAGAACACAATAATGCACATTAAAAACAGTCACTCATACCACGACATTAATCACATGAAAACATTAGAAACATATATGACTACCCCCTATACTGGATGTACTGCTAAACAGCACAGATACACTGCTAAGAACAGTGCAGGAACTTGAATAATCGGATATACTGCTAAACAGTACAGATACACTGTCTAAAACAGTGCAGACCGAATTTGTGTACCCAAACTCGTCTTTACCGGATACATGATAATGCACCCGTCTAGATACGTCCCAGCAATGGTACTCACCGGGAAGCACGAAAACAGAAGGCCTCGGAAAACTCGACTGGACTGGACCGGACTCGACTCGGCTCGACACGTGGATACTTCGGAAACTGGTGGGCCTCTTGACACCTCGGACCTTGCTTCTTTCGGCTAGGCTCTGGTCGGGATCCTCCGCACTCCTCACCGCCTCGTCTGGGTGCTGATCGCAGTCTTCGTCACCTCCGTGGGCCAGAGGGAGATACAGGAAATCCTGCCAGTACGCGTAGTTCCGTCTAACTGATGGCAGGGGACAGAGCTTGCAACGCACCAACCGGCGCGTGGGGTGGGGGAGGGGTCCCTGTTCGGGCACCAAAATAATGTGGTAAATATTTGATTTACCGTCCTAATTTCTATGCAGGTAAGTACTTAATCAATAATAACTCAATCGGAAAGAAAGAGGCAGAGTCCGTGGTGTTAGAGTTCTTAGGGGTTTTATTCCTTAAAAAGGAATGGTCATGACCGGATATCTTGTTCCTGCCACCACTGGGGTGCAGGAAGGGATAGAGCCAGGGATAGAGCGAACATATTTTATTGACAATACATAGCTTATATACTTAAGTCACATTATAGAAACCAATACAGTAGGCGTAACAGCTGAGAGAAACAAGATAACAGCATACACGTGGAAGTGATACGTAATTAGAAGGCGGGAACTAGGCGTGAACATAGAGGTGTGTGCTAGAAACGTCACAGGTAGGTGTCACAAGTGGGTGGCAATAAAGCAGAATCTTGTAATGTCAGCAGAAATCTGAGGCCTGGATGCGCGCGCAGCTGCATGACGTGTGATTGACGTGAAACCGGAGGGTGCAGGGGACTTGACATTTTCACTGGCGGAAAGAGACAGAAGTCTGGCATGTCAGATCAACTCGTACTTTATCATATCTGGTATCTGATGTTTAGGAACTATATTATCTAAACGGAAAAGGTCTCTGGGGCAGAAGCTATTCTATGCTGACTGTGAGTGCGTGTATAAGCGTCTAGGTGTCTGTATGAGATGAGAGGGGGCATGGGCCTACCCTGGTAACAGAGGCTATGAATTACTTGCACGGAGACAGTGAGGCCGGGCCCTTTGCTCTGCAGCTGGGGGGATGTTTACTTAAACTAGTAGGCAGGAATGCATTTTCGAGGAGCGGAACAGATAATTCGAAGGTTGAATGCAGTCTTGGCAGGCAGCAGGCTGAGCTAAGTGCCGTGAGCCGCACAGGGAGTAAGGCAGAGGTCACGGGTACAGAGGCAGCCTGGGCTGAGGCTTTCAGAGTCAGAAGGCAGGAAAAAAAGGCTCGATGGCAGAATTCAGGGCCTACTTCGCCAGAGCTGAAAAACGTGTAGAGTACACCACAAAAAGACGTTGGCATAGCATATTTAGGAACGGAATATTCAACCCATTCAGGGTGGGTCTGAAAGAGGACATGTTAACGTTGGACGCAAATGTATTTGCGTCTTCATAGCTGGCACAGGAGGGAAGTTACATGCACTTTAAGCTGGTACATGGAGACGGTGGGGTACACGTAAGGGAACATTACTTGACCATAAAATTTATATTTCCTCAAATGCACAAAGGCAAGCATTAAATTTGATACCATGCTTACCTTATTGTCGCGGTTAGCAGCAGAGAGATATCCCAAGAAGAGAACACACAAGCCACTAACCTTAGGAATCTAGCCAGCGGGGACCACAGCGTGCCGACAATCTTCCCAGTTCCCAGAAACGCCCACTCTCCCAGCATGAGATACACACAAGGGACAGATGGCACTCCAAGAAAAAGGGAAGGGAAAAAAGATGGTGGAGGTTGTTGAGAAGGCACTCCTCTAGGTCTGGTCTGAAGGTGAGGAGGTCTTCTGGTCACAACGTAACTACAAGGTAAAAAGGACAGAATGTTTAGACTGGAATCCTACGTACCCATATCATGTCTATAAGAAAGGAAGGGTATTTACTCACAAGAAAACCGCACTCTGTGCGTGTCCAACTGGATTCTAGTAACTGCGCTCGTGGGAGGATAAGCGATCACTTTACGAATGTTCACCCACAAGTCAGGGATGACGAAAGAAATGTTAGTATCAGAATGCGTCTTCAAGCACCTTAAGTTACAGTCACTCAAAGCGGGAAAAAGAACACAGTTCAAAGAAATTCGGAACTAGACGGCAACACGGGGTCCAAGGAATAGGTTCGAGATAGCTATATAGTATACCTAGCACGGCGGTGCTGATATCATTGCCTACCTCCGAGCGGGAAGGAAAGCGTCTGCTACAAGCTGGTTTCGGCGTCCTCCAAGCGGGAAGGAAAGCGTCCGCTGCAAGCTGGTCTCGGCGTCCTCCAAGCGGGAAGGAAAGCGTCCGCTGCAAGCTGGTCTCGGCGTCCTCCTAGCGGGAAGGAAAGCGTCCGCTGCAAGCTGGTCTCGGCGTCCTCCAAGCGGGAAGGAAAGCGTCCACTGCAGGCTGGATACAAGGTACTCAAGGAAAACACTAGCAGGTCTCGTGAAACGATTGACAAGCACCTGGCAATGTCTGGGAGGAGCTTATATCGCTATTCCCGTATGCGAGTTCCGGTTCGCCTGACCCCAGGTCATTCTGGGAGTTGTAGTGCAACGGTGATGTCTACATGACGCTACTCTGCCCCTACCTCGATAGGTCAGAAGCGCTACAGAGCCCCCTCTCAAGGACTGCCGACTCGGCAGTCGACCCGGCTTCCCAGGATGCTCCTGATGGAACCGAGCCACCAACTCTGGACAATGGAGATTCTGTTCAGGTTCCCATGTCCTCTCCTCGACACCAAACCCTTTCCACCCCACCAAGTACTGGACCCTACCTCTGTGCAACCTAGAGTCCAGCAATTCCTGAACCTCATACTCCTCCAAACCATCCACTAGCACTGGAGGGGGATGATCGGGCAATCTAGTGTCCAAGGGACAGGGCTGCAGAAGAGACACATGAAAAACAGGGTGGATGTGCCAAGAACGGGGAATGGCTAACCTCATAGCAACGGGGTTGATAACCTCCTCTATACTGTAAGGACCGATATACTTAGGTTTCAGTTTGTTAATATCCCGGAGATGGACATATTTAGTGGAGAGCCATACCTTGTCCCCCACCTTGTATACCGGTTCCGGACTGCGTTTCCTGTCAGCAAACCGTTTTTGAGATGCCTGAGCTGCTGACAAGTGATGTATGGCATCGATTCTGACCGCCTGCAGATGTGCTTGGTGTTCTTGAATGCTGGGCAGGGATGAGGACACAGGCCAGTCGAAGGGTAGAATGTTCGGATGATATCCCAAAAGACAAAAGAACGGGGAGCACCCCAACGTGGAGTGTTCCGTATTGTTATAGGTGAATTCCGCCATCCACAGGAGGGTGACCCAGTCCGCAGAGTTCTGCAAGGTGAAGCAACGTAAATATTGTTCTATAGTTTGATTGAGGCGTTCTGTTTTGCCATCCGTTTGAGGATGGTAGCTCGTTGAGAGCCTGGCATCGATGGCCAAGGTCTTGCAAAGGGCCTTCCAAAAACGGGACGTAAATTGTGACCCTCTGTCCGTTATAAAGATGTTTGGGATGCCATGAGCTCTAACGAGATGTTGCAAGATCACTACAGCCAGGTCTGCTGAGGTCGGTAAGCCATCCAATGGCACGAAATGGCCCATTTTGGTTAAGTTATCTACGAGTACCAGGATTGCCGTCTTCCCCTGACAAGAAGGCATTTCCACACTAAAGTCCATGGAAACAGTATGCCATGGTTTGGGGGGAATGGGTATTGGACGGAGCAGTCCCGTAGGTCTGGTATGTCTCGCTTTGCTCTGGGCGCACACAGAACAGTTCCTGACGTATTTCTTGACATAATTTCTTAAGGTGGGCCACCAGAAGGATCTCTCTATGGTGGCGATGGTTTTGTACACTCCCCAATGTCCACCTAACACAGAGTCGTGAGCCCAATTGAGTACTTGCATCTGTAAGCCAGGATCCGGAATGTACAGGGCATGGCGATAATACAAGAGATCGTCGTTCTGTGACCGCCCTTGGGGTTCTTCCTGAAGCCAGGCCTGGGTATCGACATCCGTCAACGACACTTTGATGTCCTCGATAAAGTCTGTGGACGTGAGCAATGCAATAGAGCTTTCTGGAAACGCCCCTTCAGACAGGATAGACGGTTCGTTTTGGACATTAGGTTTGTGTTCTGTGGTATCCTGATTCCGGGAAAGGGCATCGGCCTTTCCGTTTTGTGGACCAGGGCGGTACTTAATGACAAAATCATAATCCGAGAAAAAGAGAGTCCATCTGAGTTGTCTCGGTGTTAGGGCTTTAGCTGCTTTCAGGAACAATAAGTTCCTATGATCTGTGTATATTTCGATGGTATGCCGGGCTCCCAATAGGTAGTGTCTCCATTCTTCACATCCCCTTTTTATCGCGAGTAATTCCTTGTCGGTGATGGAGTAATTGATCTCGCTCGGGCTCAATTTCTTGGAATAGAAAGCAACAGGATGGATCTGTCCTGTTGTAGGGTGTCGTTGCAATAAGACTCCGCCCAAGGCAAATTGCGACGCATCGGTTTCCAAGATGAACGGAAGTTGAGCATCAGGATGCCGCAGGATGGGGGCTTGAGTGAAACATTCCTTGAGGGTGCGGAAGGACAGGTCTGCTTCTTCCCCCATGCAAACGGAACGTTTTTTCGTAGCAGACAGGAGATGGGATGAATGATCTTGGAGAAGTCTTTTATGAATCTCCTGTAATAATTTGCAAAGCCTAAAAAGCTCTGCACGGATTTAACACACTGCGGAGTTGCCCACTTCTTGATGGCTTCCACCTTTCCATTCTCCATCTGAAATCCGTTGGCGTTTATTACGTACCCAAGAAATGACAACTCCGTGACGTGAAATAGGCACTTCTCAAGTTTGGCATACAGTTCGTGCAGCTGTAGGCGGTTCAATACTTCCGTGACATGTTCCACGTGTTCTTGGAGGGTTTGGGAATAGATGAGAATGTCGTCGATATACACCATACATATGGTATCCAGTAATCCCCGTAGTACCTCATCCATGAAATACTGGAAGGCAGCCGGGGCATTGCAGAGCCCAAAAGGCATTACCTGATACTCAAAGAGACCGAACTTGGTTCGGAAAGCCGTCTTCCATTCATCACCCTGCTTTACCCGGACTAAATGGTAGGCTCCACGAAGGTCCAACTTGGTGAAATAGCGGGCTCCCTTGATTTGGTCCATCAAAACCGATATTAACGGGAGAGGGTATCGTTTTTTTACCGTGATGTTATTCAGGGCTCTGTAATTGATACAGGGTCTCAATTCAGCACAGTCCTTCTTTGGGATAAAAAACAAGGGTGAAGAAGCAGGAGAGGTGGAATGACGGATAAACCCTGAAGCCAGGTTTTCATCAATATAGTTTCGTAAGTACAGGTTTTCTTTTTCCGCCAGTGCATAGACGCGACTACATGGTATCGCCGCCCCTGGCAGCAGGTCGATGCAACAGTCGTATACCCGATGGGGTGGTAACCGGGTAGCTTTCTGTTTGTCAAAGAGCGAACGAAATGCTTCATATTCTTCGGGTAAAGCGGTGGCGCTATCCTTCTGCCCATCCGTACATGACATCGCCAAGTGATGCGCACAAGGGATCTCCTGGTCTTCTGGCGTCACGTGGGAGAGGGTGCAACAATGTTCCTTGCGATAAGTCGAATTCAGCGACAATGTACGAGCCAACCAGCTCACAACAGGGTCATGTAGTGTTAGCCAGGGCATACCCAATATGAGGCGGAATTGAGGGGCCGCAATCAAATCGAATTGGATATACTCCATATGATCTTCGTGCTGCATACGAAGGGGCAACGTATGTGTGGTTACGGGTCCTGAGGTCAAAGCGGAACCATCCACTGCTTTGACGTTTTCGGGCTCACCCTTCTTCTCCCACGCGACCCCTAGCGAAGCAGCATAGTCAATATCCATGTAGTTTCCTGTGGCTCCTGAATCCAACAGGGCTTCTACGTGAGTAACATTGTCATCCGTTATTAGCAGAGTGACCGGCATGTTTATGTGAGCCACCGCGGGCATCATTGTATTGGCAAGGAGTGAGGAGATCGATGTATGTCTTCCGTCCGTCCCAGTGATCTCCGTCTGGTTCAGACTTTTTAGTTTTCCGACGTTTCTTTGATTCCCATAACGGCAGGTTTTCGTGGAGCCAGGTTTCTTTCGGGTTGTTGGGCCCTTGCCCTACACTCTCTTATAAAGTGTCCCCCTTTGCCGCAATACAGGCATAGTTTCAATTTCCGTCGGCGTTCATGTTCTTCCGTTGTAAGAGGACCTCTAATCCCACCAATCTGCATGGGTTCAGTCCCGTCTGTGCTTTTAGTGCCTTCGTCGGTCTGGGTTTTTTGTCTGGGAAACCATCCCCTCGCATCACTCTTGGTGCGATCTCCACGTCTTTCCAATAATCGATGATCTAATTGCACAGTGAGATCAATTAGTTCCCCGCATGTGGCTGGCATCTGGACAACTTGCGACAGAACATCCTTTAATTCGCTTCTGAGGCCTTGGTAGAACAGGGAGGTGCGCTTCTCTTGTGGCCAATCAGTTTCCACCACTAGCCTGTTGAACGCCGTGATATAAGATAACAGGTCCTGTGACCCCTGACGCAGCGTAAGAAGCTCTTTATCCAAGGACAACATGTGAGTCTTGCGGTCAAACAATCTCCTTAGGGCAGTACAAAAGTCATTGAACTGGTGTAAGACCGGATCATTCCTTTCCATAAGGGGTATTGTCCAGCTAGCCGCATTCCCACTCATGAAAGACATCATAAAGGCGGTTTTGGCTGCATCACCTTGAAACACCGCTGGTTTGCACAAAAAGTGGAGGTCGGCACTGATTCAAAAATGTCTCAAATTTCTTGGGATCCCCAAAAAACCTTTCAGGCGGGGCAAGAGGTATACCCGTGTTCAGTATCACATGTACCGTGGGGGTATGGTCGGTGGAGGACTGAGGTATGGCTGTTGGGGCAAAGAACCCACCCCCTGATGTGACCGAGGGAGAGGGCTGGGATACTGTCTGCCCTGGTGGAGGGAGCGTGGCTTCTCTTATATAGGACCCAGTCCCAGGATTTTTGCGCGCCATGCCTGCGACTTCTCTACGCATGGTATTCATTATTCTTTTCATTTCTTGATTCTCTACACGAGAAGCATGGACTTCATGCTGAAGTGTGTTAAAACTCTCTAGCAGCGAGGCAATCGCCTCACCCGTGTCCATGGTCCAGGCTCAGCTTGTCAATCTGTCGCAGTTAGCAGCAGAGAGATATCCCAAGAAGAGAACACCCAAGCCACTAACCTTAGGAATCTAGCCAGCGGGCACCACAGCGTGCTGACAATCTTCCCAGTTCCCAGAAACGCCCACTCTCCCAGCATGAGATACACACAAGGGACAGATGGCACTCCAAGAAAAAGGGAAGGGAAAAAAGATGGTGGAGGTTGTTGTGAAGGCACCCCTCTAGGTCTGGTCTGAAGGTGAGGAGGTCTTCTGGTCACAACGTAACTACAAGGTAAAAAGGACAGAATGTTTAGACTGGAATCCTACGTACCCATATCATGTCTACAAGAAAGGAAGGGTATTTACTCACAAGAAAACCGCACTCTGTGCGTGTCCAACTGGATTCTAGTAACTGCGCTCGTGGGAGGATAAGCGATCGCTTTACGAATGTTCACCCACAAGTCAGGGATGACAAAAGAAATGTTAGTATCAGAATGCGTCTCCAAGCACCTTAAGTTACAGTCACTCAAAGTGGGAAAAAGAACACAGTTCAAAGAAATTCGGAACTAGACGGCAACACGGGGTCCAAGGAATAGGTTCGAGATAGCAATATAGTTTACCTAGCACGGCCGTGCTGATATCATTGCCTACCTCCAAGCGGGAAGGAAAGCGTCCGCTACTAGCTGGTCTCGGTGTCCTCCAAGCGGGAAGGAAAGCGTCCGCTGCAAGCTGGTCTCGGCGTCCTCCAAGCGGGAAGGAAAGCGTCCGCTGCAAGCTGGTCTCGGCGTCCTCCTAGCGGGAAGGAAAGCGTCCGCATGCAAGCTGGTCTCGGCGTCCTCCAAGCGGGAAGGAAAGCGTCCGCTGCAGGCTGGATACAAGGTACTCAAGGAAAACACTAGCAGGTCTCGTGAAACGATTGACAAGCACCTGGCAATGTCTGGGAGGAGCTTATATCGCTATTCCCGTATGCGAGTTCCGGTTCGCCTGACCCCAGGTCATTCTGGGAGTTGTAGTGCAACGGTGATGTCTACATGACGCTACTCTGCCCCTAACTCGATAGGTCAGAAGCGCTACACTTATTAATAATGAGAAGTTTCATTTTTTTAAGGACTCTAGAAACTTCACAACAAGCTTCTCCAGATAGCTTGTGGTATTGTAATGTATTTTCATGTTCAACTGGCAGCATCAATAAATTATGTAAAGTAATCCCTTTAATATTGTGTGCTGCCAACCCAGTTGGAGCAGTGACAACACAGGAGAGTGATGACTCAGTTCTTTGCTGTAGATATGTTGCAATTCCTTTAATTAGAAAACTTTTACCAGTTCCGGCTTCTCCACTCACGTATAGTCGGACAGGTTGGAATAACATACATGAGCATTCTTTTTTGTCATGACATAAGCCATGCTCAATCTGCTCTGTCACTTCATCATATATTTGTTTTTGCTCAAGATTTAGTTGTTTTTCAAATTCTTCTAAGTTTATTACATCCTCTTGAGCTTGTTCCATTGCTCTTTCCACCTCATCCATGGCAGTGGCTGCTTCATTTTGAATAATTGGCTGTCCTAGTGGATCTTGACTCAACGAAGCAGAACTTTGACTGTCTTGAGAACTGTCTCTAGCAATTTCTGCTGCAATTGCAGCTTCTTGCTGTATTTCGTCATTTAACATTTTCAAATAAGTAGCAAAAATAGGACATCCGATAATATCTTTAGTTGCATTGAATGAATCCTCATAACTGTCAAAATCTCCAAGTAGTTCCTCTTCTGTACACCATGGCTTAAAGAGTTGCAAAAGAGCTAAATAGTAATATTCCCTTTTCTCAAGAGTTTCGTAACTCAGTTTTCGGTGATTAATCAAATTTCCTTTTCTTTGTTTCACTAGACATCCTTCACATCCAACCACAGCATATAAACCTTTATCAATATCTTCTGTAATATTCCTTTTAAAAGTGTAGCTTTGCAGTACTTCATACAGACAACCGTTTTCAAGCTGATTACTTCTATTTGGATAGTATGTATCCAACATATATGTCTTCAGAATGTCTGTACTGTTTGGTTCTTTCTCTGCTAAATATTCAATTTCTTGAACAGGTTCAAAACTCGGTTTCCGGTTTTTGCAAGACCTAAACTCACCCAAATGATTGTTCTTGATTTCGCATATAGACTTGCAGATGATAATCGATCAGAACATTCATATGCTCCAATTTCTCGATAAGAAAACATCTTCAAACAAAGCTATACAATTTCTTACTTAGGCTCTTTTCATGAGAAATTTCTTCCCACATTTCCTTTAGTTCCGTGTTTTCAGATTTGGTGAAGTAGGACGTTACATATCGAGCCACAGCAATAGAGTTGTCTGCAACATATTGAATATCCATGTTAGCATTCCACATGGATAAAATGACTGGGTTATAGTCATTTATGTATTTTGGCTCTTCACTTCTTCTTAAATTGTAGGTATTTTTTGGAGATCTTCTTGTGACAGTATATCGCAAAGATGACATAAAATTGTTCACTTTTCCTTTTGAAATTACTGGTCGTGGAAATCCAAAACAACATTTGGTATAGAATTTATCCTTTGATTTGAACTTTCGTCAACAGTATTTGCCACAATGATGGCTTTGAAATCGTAAGACTTTTCCTCTTAAGTCTTTATCTTTTGTACTTTTGGGTATATCACATGTTGCATATTCTTCAATGAAAGACATTACGGTATCATCTGAGTCTGTTCCAAATTTGGGAGCATCTTTGATCCATAATAACATATGAATATGAGGAGCACCTCTCGCTTGATACTCTTTTCTCCAGAAGAAATCCAGAACCTCGCCAAGAGGAGGATTTGTAATAAAAGACATCATAGCTTCAAATCTATGATTAAATTAAAATACCTGCATACATTAACTGGATCCAAAGAGCATAGTTCTCCAGGTGTCTTGTACTCTATATTTTGTATATTTGCATTTGCCTCTCGAAGAAATTCAAGTAAATCTTCCCAAGCATACTCAGCACAGCTTAGAGTAAGAAACCATGTAGGAG
The DNA here is from genome assembly GCF_964263255.1 of Lissotriton vulgaris. Lineage (NCBI taxonomy): Eukaryota > Metazoa > Chordata > Amphibia > Caudata > Salamandridae > Lissotriton > Lissotriton vulgaris. The sequence continues at coordinate 53,559,054 of NC_141696.1, forward strand.
TTCCTAAGTTTCTTAGCATACATTTCAAATCCCCATGACGACAGTACCAATACTCGTTAGTACCACGCTGACATGCCATGATATTAATTAGCTGAGATTCCAAAACACTGTCTTTCTGTTGGACTTTATCCATAAAGTCCTTTGCCGAAACATTTTGCCGATGTACTCCACTTTTTAGTATATGGTTCACTGCATAAGAAAGTCCAGACAAGTCACTCTCAAACAGAAGATGAAACAAATATGGAATACATTGATGAAACCTCAGATCTTCTGCATATAATCTTGATGTCCGGTATTCAGATGCAGGAATCTGCATAGGTCGGTCATCATATCGTGCACCTTGACCTGTTGCAAATAACTTTTGCTTTTTTCATCTGAAACAATTCAACAGCATTCCCCATTGCTTCTTTGGAATGCAGTGGATGAACACTATAATGTTCATAAATTTCTTCACTTCTGGACACATCCACTTTTTCAATTTGTCCAGTTGACAAATCATTATCCTCTTCTACAGTTGTTTCCTCTTCTCCTACATATACATTTTTATAGTATAGATTGTTTTTGACCAAATACAATGTTGCCTTTTTGACTTTTCTAACATCCACTAAATCTTGCCAGATTTTCTTACTCTTTGTAGGCACGCCATTAACTAGAATAACTAAAGGTTCCTCTTCCACATTTTTAACACCAATTGTCTCAATGTTTTTCTTTAAATCAAGAGGCAAATATACAACTCTTCCCTTTAATCCTCTCTGTAAATCTGAAGGATTCAAGTTCCCTGTCTTAGGCTCCATACGAACAATAGCCTGAAATAGATGCACACATTGAATCAGAATAGTCTCATAGGTATTTAAATCCATCAGTTCAGATGGAATTTTTACCAACTCAAGATTATTATGTACAGCTCTAGCAGGCATTCTATTTTCATTTAATTTAATATAACAATATTTACAAACATGTTGATCACAACCCAAATCAAAACAATTTTCTACCAACAAATAAGTTGCAAAATCTTTCCATTCACTATTATTTTCCTCTTCACTTTTTAAATATAAATCAACTAACCTGGTTTGATTTGTGTAATGAGTGCGTCGACAACACACACAAGAAAAGTTCGGCTTTTCACCTGAAATAACCTTAAACTTTGTTATTTCTTGTTCAAAATTTTCTGTATTAAAATTCTGTACATTTTCTACCATATTTCCTTCTATTACTGAATCAGTTTCTGCACTGTTTTCTTCTGGACCAAAGTAACTAACCTCAATTTCTTCACAGAAGTTCTTAACATCTAATTCAGATCCATGCAAAAGAGCACTATTTAACTGTTTGAGCTTAAGTCCTGGAGTTTTTGCATAATACAACCTTCTCACTAATTTCCTTACTTCAGTATGATGTACAGCTAACATCCTGAAATGGTGAAAAACACTCTGGCATACTTTTTTAGAAAGACAAGCCAGAGAATGCCCGTGCAGACCTGTTTTTTCTCTAACTCTGCAAGGGTCTAATTCTTGCAACATTTTAATCTTTTGTTTCAGACTTTTCTCAGCATACTTACGTAAGAAATTGCGAAAAAAAACAATTAAATCCTGTCGGACACTTCAAATACTACTATAATTCCAAGTGTACACTGGAGCCTTCAGACGTCTCCCTAAAACATCATCAGCTATCACCTCTTCTGTATTTCTAGGCACAATTTTCTCTTTTTCAGTAGGACAACCGTCCTTCACCTCATATGCTCGACCACTGGTGTTAACTGCATGCAACAAATCATTATTCTCAAAGTAACTCTCTTCATTAAAAAATGGCTCACAACTTGAACTATGCTTCCATTTTCCAGAACAAACTTTACAAAAATTACTTCTATTTATTACTCTTTTCCATTTACTCTTAGCTTTTAAGACATTGATTGCCTTATTGAGTTTATTTATTCTATTAACTTCTTTTTTGTGTCAAACGCGCGTTCAACAATACTCTCAATATATATTTTTTTCTTATAAAAAGCTATTTTCCTTTTAGAAATAATTATATTTTTTAATAAATTCGTAACAATTCTGTTATAAAACATGCGCTTCCTGATTTGCTCAAACTGATTAGTACGTCTCTTACTATAGAGAATTTGATCATCATATAGCTGGGAAACATTTTTCTTTTTTCTCTGATTTCTCCTTGTAGATACTGACAAGTGTCTTTCATTTTCCACATTTTCTAAACTTTTTTTTCTTTGAGTTAATTTCTTTATGAAATCCTTGGTTGTCTTACCAGGAGCACTCTTCTTTTTGTCCGTACTTTGATGATTACGTAAATCTTCTAATTGTTTTTTCTTCAAAAAGTAAATCTGTGTAAATATTTTTCTTTTTTTCATTCTTGTTCGGCATGTTGATGTTTCTTTCTGCACAAAATTACAATCTGTTGTGAAGAAAGAAAAAAAATGTTATAGACCACTACTAACATAGTACATAGAAATTATAACCACTAAATAATGTAAACACAGGTTCACTTTATAAGTAAAATTAAGGCATAGCAACAGTCTCTGAACAGAGTAGGAAATCTTGTAGTGAATGCTGTTTCTGTGACAGACTAATTTGCATACAGCCAGGTTCTGAAACTGGGATGGTGCAGTGAGCTAAAAAACGGTGTTGGATCTAGCCCTGATCTCTTGACTGGGTGAGAGTATTCTGTTTAATTCAGAGACTCTGTCCCTCACCACCCCTTGTTGTAAATATTTTTGTCCACCCTAAGCGTGGAAGGGTATACTCAGATGTGAGTCCCTTGCTCATTGCACCATCAGGATTCAAGCAAGCCGGGCCGAAGAGGCTGAAATGCCAGAAACCGGTCCCCGGTAGCTTGTTTCCTTCCCAGTGTAAGAATTGGCTTTTGTAGTTTGGTTTGCCCTGTTCCCATCATGCACTGGGACAGGAACAGACTAATTTGCATACAGCCAGGTTCTGAAACTGGGATGGTGCAGTGAGCTAAAAAACGGTGTTGGATCTAGCCCTGATCTCTTGACTGGGTGAGAGTATTCTGTTTAATTCAGAGACTCTGTCCCTCACCACCCCTTGTTGTAAATATTTTTGTCCACCCTAAGCGTGGAAGGGTATACTCAGATGTGAGTCCCTTGCTCATTGCACCATCAGGATTCAAGCAAGCCGGGCCGAAGAGGCTGAAATGCCAGAAACCGGTCCCCGGTAGCTTGTTTCCTTCCCAGTGTAAGAATTGGCTTTTGTAGTTTGGTTTGCCCTGTTCCCATCATGCACTGGGACAGGAACAGACTAATTTGCATACAGCCAGGTTCTGAAACTGGGATGGTGCAGTGAGCTAAAAAACGGTGTTGGATCTAGCCCTGATCTCTTGACTGGGTGAGAGTATTCTGTTTAATTCAGAGACTCTGTCCCTCACCACCCCTTGTTGTAAATATTTTTGTCCACCCTAAGCGTGGAAGGGTATACTCAGATGTGAGTCCCTTGCTCATTGCACCATCAGGATTCAAGCAAGCCGGGCCGAAGAGGCTGAAATGCCAGAAACCGGTCCCCGGTAGCTTGTTTCCTTCCCAGTGTAAGAATTGGCTTTTGTAGTTTGGTTTGCCCTGTTCCCATCATGCACTGGGACAGGAACAGACTAATTTGCATACAGCCAGGTTCTGAAACTGGGATGGTGCAGTGAGCTAAAAAACGGTGTTGGATCTAGCCCTGATCTCTTGACTGGGTGAGAGTATTCTGTTTAATTCAGAGACTCTGTCCCTCACCACCCCTTGTTGTAAATATTTTTGTCCACCCTAAGCGTGGAAGGGTATACTCAGATGTGAGTCCCTTGCTCATTGCACCATCAGGATTCAAGCAAGCCGGGCCGAAGAGGCTGAAATGCCAGAAACCGGTCCCCGGTAGCTTGTTTCCTTCCCAGTGTAAGAATTGGCTTTTGTAGTTTGGTTTGCCCTGTTCCCATCATGCACTGGGACAGGAACAGACTAATTTGCATACAGCCAGGTTCTGAAACTGGGATGGTGCAGTGAGCTAAAAAACGGTGTTGGATCTAGCCCTGATCTCTTGACTGGGTGAGAGTATTCTGTTTAATTCAGAGACTCTGTCCCTCACCACCCCTTGTTGTAAATATTTTTGTCCACCCTAAGCGTGGAAGGGTATACTCAGATGTGAGTCCCTTGCTCATTGCACCATCAGGATTCAAGCAAGCCGGGCCGAAGAGGCTGAAATGCCAGAAACCGGTCCCCGGTAGCTTGTTTCCTTCCCAGTGTAAGAATTGGCTTTTGTAGTTTGGTTTGCCCTGTTCCCATCATGCACTGGGACAGGAACAGACTAATTTGCATACAGCCAGGTTCTGAAACTGGGATGGTGCAGTGAGCTAAAAAACGGTGTTGGATCTAGCCCTGATCTCTTGACTGGGTGAGAGTATTCTGTTTAATTCAGAGACTCTGTCCCTCACCACCCCTTGTTGTAAATATTTTTGTCCACCCTAAGCGTGGAAGGGTATACTCAGATGTGAGTCCCTTGCTCATTGCACCATCAGGATTCAAGCAAGCCGGGCCGAAGAGGCTGAAATGCCAGAAACCGGTCCCCGGTAGCTTGTTTCCTTCCCAGTGTAAGAATTGGCTTTTGTAGTTTGGTTTGCCCTGTTCCCATCATGCACTGGGACAGGAACAGACTAATTTGCATACAGCCAGGTTCTGAAACTGGGATGGTGCAGTGAGCTAAAAAACGGTGTTGGATCTAGCCCTGATCTCTTGACTGGGTGAGAGTATTCTGTTTAATTCAGAGACTCTGTCCCTCACCACCCCTTGTTGTAAATATTTTTGTCCACCCTAAGCGTGGAAGGGTATACTCAGATGTGAGTCCCTTGCTCATTGCACCATCAGGATTCAAGCAAGCCGGGCCGAAGAGGCTGAAATGCCAGAAACCGGTCCCCGGTAGCTTGTTTCCTTCCCAGTGTAAGAATTGGCTTTTGTAGTTTGGTTTGCCCTGTTCCCATCATGCACTGGGACAGGAACAGACTAATTTGCATACAGCCAGGTTCTGAAACTGGGATGGTGCAGTGAGCTAAAAAACGGTGTTGGATCTAGCCCTGATCTCTTGACTGGGTGAGAGTATTCTGTTTAATTCAGAGACTCTGTCCCTCACCACCCCTTGTTGTAAATATTTTTGTCCACCCTAAGCGTGGAAGGGTATACTCAGATGTGAGTCCCTTGCTCATTGCACCATCAGGATTCAAGCAAGCCGGGCCGAAGAGGCTGAAATGCCAGAAACCGGTCCCCGGTAGCTTGTTTCCTTCCCAGTGTAAGAATTGGCTTTTGTAGTTTGGTTTGTCCTGTTCCCATCATGCACTGGGACAGGAACAGACTAATTTGCATACAGCCAGGTTCTGAAACTGGGATGGTGCAGTGAGCTAAAAAACGGTGTTGGATCTAGCCCTGATCTCTTGACTGGGTGAGAGTATTCTGTTTAATTCAGAGACTCTGTCCCTCACCACCCCTTGTTGTAAATATTTTTGTCCACCCTAAGCGTGGAAGGGTATACTCAGATGTGAGTCCCTTGCTCATTGCACCATCAGGATTCAAGCAAGCCGGGCCGAAGAGGCTGAAATGCCAGAAACCGGTCCCCGGTAGCTTGTTTCCTTCCCAGTGTAAGAATTGGCTTTTGTAGTTTGGTTTGCCCTGTTCCCATCATGCACTGGGACAGGAACAGACTAATTTGCATACAGCCAGGTTCTGAAACTGGGATGGTGCAGTGAGCTAAAAAACGGTGTTGGATCTAGCCCTGATCTCTTGACTGGGTGAGAGTATTCTGTTTAATTCAGAGACTCTGTCCCTCACCACCCCTTGTTGTAAATGTTTCTGACTTTAAGGCAGTGCATTGCTGTTTCAACATTATAGAATTATTTGTTGAGAATTATATTTCAGGGTTAAAAACAGTACAGTGGTTTTCAGGCAGTGTAGGGCGTTATAGTGGGATTAATATTTCTGACCTTAAACCCTAACACACTTCATCAGATCATCTATACTCATTTTTATTAAACACATCAACTATCCAAATTATTACAATACTACAAAAAGACTCACTCGAATAATTTTTAATTATAAGTTATAAGTTTATTCATCAGACATTTCATATTGCAACAAAACTTCCAACATGAGTTCGTCCGGTATTTCATTTTCATGAACTAAAAAATGTTCTTCTTCAAATTCCAAATCTTCTACCGCTTCCACAAAAACACTGTCCAAACTCTCATCAAAGAAATCTTCATTTTCATTATGAATTTCCTCTGGAAAAGGTCCATCTTTTTCATCCTCTATTAATTCATATCAGATCTCACAAGTCAAATCAACGTTCTCTTGATGCTCTTCCATTGCAACAATATGATAATGTTGCTGCTCCTTCCCATAAAAATATAAACACTTAATTACATCATTTTCACTAATAGATAATAAAGAACTACCTTTATCAATTTTAAAAGTACACATATTCCCATACTTTTAAACACCCTAACTACGTAAATTAATCTGCCACCTTCCTCTTAAATGAAAACAGACTCACACTGTGATCTTAGACACATAACACTATCCCTTGCAATTTAGTAAAATAATTACTACAGTCAAAGCGGGTCTTACTGTGAGTGTTGTTTCAAGATCTACAGGACTGTAGAACTGTTGAAAGAGTTTATAATTTGTTTCTAGGGATGGACCTTCTGGGTTTAGCACAATGAATTGGTGTTCAAATTGTGTAGAAAGTGAAGATGGGACTCAGAATGTACAAATGAAAATTTACTGAAATGATTACTACTTGCTACAGAGACAGTTGCTTTTGCATTTCAACAGGACACCCGGCATCTAAATTGCACAGCATGAATACAATTTGAAAATTAAGAACCCTGAGATACAAACTGCATTGAACTTTCTACAACTATCTCTCCTAAATAATGACACACTCCATGGTTTACGTGATTTAGCCCACAGAGGGACAGATAGTAGAAACAGAGAAAAAATGGTACAAGCTGTGGATATGAGACTACAGACAGAGAGAGAAAAGTTTTAACATGGTAGCACTGTCTAATACACACCAGCAACCATATTATAATAGACCTGTGCAAATGCATATGAAAGGGTGTAGACAGATGGTATACACCCAAATACAGAGATGATGCAGATAAATAATGAAATAACACAGGCAGAGACTAAACCTTTACAGACAAAGGATATATGGTACAGTGCTGCAAGTAGAGGAACAGATGGAGCAGTCACCAAAAAGATGGTGCAGAGAGATGGTGAGATGGTATGAGCACAGACACAGATAGTGCAAGCAGACACAGACATGGTATACACAGAGGATAAAATGGTAGAATAAAGAAGAAATGCTGGAAACAGACACTGAAATGTTACATGCAAAGGCTAAATTGAGCACACAGAGGCTGAGAAAGAGATGTCAGAGAGAAAATAATACAAGCAGAGGGTGCGAAACTACAGACAGACAGGGAAAATATTTAACATGGTAGCACTGTGTAACACACACCAACAGTCATGTCATAACAGGCCTCTGCAAATGCACATGAAAGGGAACAGACAGATGGTACAGGCAGAGGTAGAGAGATGATGGAGATAAAAAATGAAATAACGCAGGCAGAGACTAAACTGTTACAGGCAGAGGATAGATGATGCAGGGCTGCAGGCAGAGGAACACATGGAGCAGTCAAAAAAAATGGTGTTGAGAGATGGTGAAATGTTATAAGCACACACATAAATAGTGCAAGCAGACACAGACATGTTACACACAGAGATAAAATGGTACAACACAGAAGAAATGCTCTAAAAAGTGAGAGAAATTTTTCATATAAATGTAAACTGCACAAAAATAGATCTCCTTTACAAAGTAGCAACTCACCTTTATAAATGGTTTTGAAGATTCAAAATACTCTCAATCACACTCCAGAATCTTTGATTTGAGCACCAAACGCTAAAAAAACAAAAGAAGCACTAATTTCATTACCATGTTACATGCTACATAGAAATAACTAATACTACATGTTCTAAAAGCTTACTCAGTTCAAAAACACATCATTTACAAATTTTACAGATCTAGGGTGTGCTGTTGAAATGAAAAGGAATGTTATGTCTTGCTTATATATATGTATGGTCTCTTTTTGCCAGTAGAGACAGTGAGATGGTATTAGCACAGACACAGATAGTGCAAGCAGACACAGACATGTTAGATTACATGTAACATCCTGTACATGTGTCTAAGATCACACCGTGAGTCAAGCTTGATTTTAAATGAATTTAAAACACACAATATACCCAATGTATATCACCACAACATTAAATGCAGAAAAATGACTCATTTCCCAAAACATTTTCAGCAGATAATACAGACAGACACTGAGCTGCATAAAGCAAAGAGTATTATTAAGAAAGCAAAGGAGAGAATCACCCATATCATAAAAAGGCATCTGCAAAAAAAAAAAGTGCATTCAAGCCTAAATGCCCCGTGCCTGAGATGCATCATTAAAGCTGTGTGAATAATAACAGCTGTTAGACCTATACTCAAGTGCGTCATCAGAGCTGTGTGAATAATAACTGTGTCAGCCCCATACTTGAGATGCATTAAGAGAGCTGTGAGAATAATAACTGCATCAGCCCCGTGCCTGAGGTGCATCATCGGAGCTGTGTGAATAATAACAGCTATCAGACCTATGCTGAGGTGCGTCATCAGAGCTGTGTGAATAATAACTGCTGTGAGCACTGTGCCTGAAGTGCATCATCAGACCTGTGTGAGTAATAAAAGCCGCCAGCCCCGTGCCTGAGGTGCATCATCAGAGCTGTGTGAATAATAACAGCTATCAGACCTATGCTGAGGTGCGTCATCAGAGCTGTGTGAATAATAACTGCTGTGAGCACTATGCCTGAAGTGCATCATCAGACCTGTGTGAGTAATAACAGCCGCCAGCCCCGTGTCTGTGGTGCATCATCAGAGCTGTGTGAATAATAACAGCTGTGAGCCCAGTGAATTCTGTTAGTTAGGCCTTTCTGGGCATATGTGAAGTGCAGTATGATAAACCGTAGGAGATTGGTGCAGTCTCTGCTTGAACCTTGGGGAACCTGCATTGACATTTGCCTGCCTGGACTCCTGGATTGCCGTACCGGAGCTGATTGGTTTGAGGAGGGTAGTGGAGCGGAGCGGGACTGCGAGTCCCAGCAGTCTCTGCAGCGCCTCCCTCGGCCGCACCTGCTGACTCTTCCTGCCCCCGCCTCTTTCTATTAAAACACGCCTAAACCCGCGATACGCTGGATGCGCGCGGGAGAAGCGCGGGCCCGTTCTAGCCCGTTCCAGACCGAGTAAGACTAGACTGGGCCAACCCCTTGTGTTTGCTTTCTGTACGCTTATAAACTGTATGTACCTTACACCTACTTATAGATTGTAAATTGATTGTGGATTAGTAAGGATGTCCACCAGAGAAAGTAGAAGTAAGGCTACGAAGGGGGGATTTCAGTTAACAGGTACCCTTGACAATGTCATTACTAGGACGAACTCGGTAATTGATATGGGTATAAGTTTAATGGAGCAGAGGGTTTCACTGGATCTAGCTATAGCCAGAAGAATGTCACAAGACCCAGTAATGGTTAAAAGATCATCCTTGGGGCATATAGCATGAGCTAGAAGTCCAGAACGCGTCAACAACGCTGCTCCTTTACTGTTGCAAGCCGATGTGCATCACACCACAGGTCCACTCCTTCAGTCACCAACTCCTCCTATTCAGGTGTCCCTGCAACTACCCAATGAGCATACACCCTGTCCAGAGCTAGTTGTGGTGGGTGACAAATCACCAGAAATTGTAGAGCTGGAGGCTTCGTAAGATGAGGCTAGCACAAGACGATTACACGGGAGGAACGAGGGTGCTATACCAAAACGAAAACGTCCCACCGCTTCCGCTTATGCAAGGAAGAAGGTAAAAATTACAAAGATACATGAGAATAAGATTAGCCCAGGTAAAGAAGGGGATGGAGCGGGAACTGTGCCACAGGCTGTACTGAGTGAGCAGGATGGAGTTGGAACTGCTGTAAGTCCAGATACAGCAGAAAGGGTGCTAGATCCCTTATTTCGAGGCAAGACGGGAGAAAGTATAATTGGGAATGTTGACGAGGGAAATGTGATTTCATTAAGGGACATAGGGGACCTTCTAAAATCATTCTTAAACCCATTAGAACTAAGACTGCCACGAATGGAAAATCAGTTACTTGAGGTTGAAAAAAGCATCATAACATTGGCAAGCCTCAGCATAGTGGGGTCAGCATCTAATCACACTATAGGTGAAACTACTGTACCTTCGGTGCCTTTAGTAGACAACGATAAATCCCAACCACCATCCCAGGGAACTAGTGCTAATCACACAAAAGCAAACATGCTAAATCCAGTAGGCAGTGTTTCAATAGCCAAATCCAAAGAAAATCCAGCAAGGGGCACCAACGCTACTAACATCATCCAACAGAGCCAGAAAGGGCATCAATCAGGAAATAAACCTAGGGGAGGTTATATTAATCTACCACCAGATGTTAGCCCATATGTAGTTGTCTTGACAGGGGTTCCTGAGCTAAACAATCAACCCAAGGAAACTTTTTGGACTCTAAAAAACAAAGTTTCACATTGGTTAAATGAAAAGAGGCCATTACCACACCACATAAAAGGTAAAATACTAAGGGTTTGTAGAGTCCCATGGGTAGGACTTACAAAGAAAGTAATCCCAGGAGACTGTGTAGTTGTTACGTTTGAAGATCCACATATTGTGCACTACTTATGCTCATGGAATCCTGGTCGTCAAGACTGAAGTACCGTAATTGAAATCAGACCATTCTTATTTTTTTATCCTTCTAAAATGTGTTCTGAGGGTGGTGGAAGTTGGTCAGTGGTGAACCATCACACTAAGGGTGGGCCAAGTGGTGGTAATTTGGGCAATCCCAGACAATGGATGGGAATACCAACCTTTAATAGATTTAGCTGCTTAGAAGCAGTCGACTGACTGAATCCACCAGCGGCTTGTGTAAAAGGTACCAAAGCTAGACTATGTAGGATGAGGCCCATTGTCATTAATAAAATCAGAGGAGGTAAATGGAGAGGTGTTTGTGGGTGCAGAAAGTAAAAATAGCCACAGTGCACGCGCTAACCCTGGGGACCTAAGTGCTGCTAAGCCATTAAGTAGTGTTGGAGTAATGGCGGCAGCTTGTGCCCAGGGGGTGAGACAGCAAGGTACACCAACCTTAGAGTCTGGGAGCACGAATAGTACTACCATGCAGGGAGAGCGAGGTAGAACACACGAAGATCTGGACCCACAAACATCGAGAGCTGTGGCATTAAATACAAGGCCCCCACTTTTGGAGTCACTCCCTACATCCAGCAGTAATGTCAGGACACTGAAATTAATATCATGGAATATAGCTGGTGTAACCAAGAACTTGAGGGACCCCGAATGGGCTAAGTATATTGACTCTAGTGACATTTGCCTTTTGCAAGAATCATGGTCACTTGATACCCCACATAGGGTCAGCTTCAAATCCTTTGGAATTGGTGCCATACCCTCTATAAGGGGAAGGCCTTCAGGCGGTCTAATTGCATGGGTCAAGGTAACCCTAAGGATTCAGGTTGAAATCATAGATACGAGCTCACTAGATATATTGGCACTGAAAATTACAACATGCGAAGGGAAATCCCTCTATCTAATTAATGTCTATAATAGACCTGCCCCGCATCCAAAGAATCCCCCACCCTTGCTAAACTGGACTCTTTCCTAGGTAAAATAGTTGGCAGGGAAGCCGTCATCATAGCTGGTGACCTAAACTGTAATTATGAACCTGTTCTAGGGCTCAGCGATGTCTTTGAGGAAGAAGACCAAGCTAATAATATTCCTGCATTGGACAATAGTGAACCTGCTAAATGTACAGTCTTGGCAGTTCAATTGGTGAAGTTGTCTGCGGAGCATGGTTTTAGGGTCTGTAATGGACGTCTCACATCTGACATTTCCAAAAAAAAACATTTTCTAGAAACAAGTGTAAAAGTAATCTAGATTTTGTAATTGTGTCATTGATTATCTGGCAGCACATGATCGATCTCGAGGTAGAAGACAGGATAGAGAGTGATCATTGTCCCCTGGCTTTAATGTTTGAATCTTGCTTGGTCATGGGGGTTGGGAATGGGTGTTAACAGATGTACACAGTGGCTCACGTGATGAGATCCTTATAAGTAATAACAGACGAGCATTAAAATGGTCCCATATACTGGAGCACGGTGAGATCCTCGCGCAAATTTATTAATAATTTGCAATGTCTTTTGGGGTCTTCACAGGTTCCCTTGTCGAGGACAATAACCCTGATCATTTTTTGGCACTTCACAATGATTTTTTTAAAACATTGAAAGCACTAGTTACAACAATGCCAAAGAAAAACCAACAAAAATTGAATAACCTGTCTCACAGCAAGCCATGGTATGGCAAGTTATGCAGGGAATCTAAGGGGTCCCTTTTGCTGGCGATTAAAACTAAATCCGCAGAAGATGTTAAAATAGCAAGGAAAGTTTATTAGCAGGTTCAAAATGCCTCAAGGAAGACTTGGGAGGAAGATAGCTGGGCGGACTTGTTGGTGGCTGCCAAAGCAAGGGACACTGCAGGGTTCTGGAGGCTAGTCGCCAATGACAATCATGAAGGGAGAGTTGCAAAGGATATTTACCTTGATGAACTTACGTAGGTCAACCATTTCACGACCCTATATAAAAAGTATGATACAGACCATAAACATTTTGGCGAAGAGGTACCATGGCTTACACCTCCCAAAGAATATCTGAAATATTTAATAGAGGAAACTGAGGCAGCAATTAATGCAGTAAAAAGAGGTAAAGCGCCTGGTTTAGATAAAATACCTGGGGACCTCTATAAGCATGACCTGAAGGTATGGGCACCGTATATAAATTATTTGTGTAATAAGCTGTCCCGTAATGCAGATTTTCCAGAAAGTTGGAGGGGAGCCGAGATTGTTCTAATTTTTTAAAAGGGGGACCGGTCGGAACCTTCAAATTACCGGCCAATTAGTCTAATGGACATCCTCCAAAAAATGTATTCGAGGCACATTTTAACTCGTGTAAACGAGTGGTTGGATGAGAACACTGTCCTTACGAAGTATCAAGCTGGTTTTAGGAGTAAAGTGAGCACCATTGATCAAGTTTTTCGATTTTGCTGTCTTTACTGGAAATATGTACACATCAAAAAGGGCCACTTATACGTTGCATTCATAGATCTCAGAGCGGCGTTCGACCTAGTGCCGCAAGATCTTCTTTGGAGGACCCTACATAAGGTTGGGCTTCCTAGTAGCCTGTTGGTCCAGATAATTGAGTTGCACGCCAGGAATTTTGCCAAAGTGAGATGGGGCCCAAATGGGGAATTAACCCAGAAAATACCTATCGAGCGCGGCGTCCGCCAAGGCTGCGTTCTGGCCCCTACATTATTTCCCTCTTTGTGAATGACATCCCAGCACACTTAGAGGGTTGTAAAAATGACTCACCTGAATTAAACGGAGAAAAGGTATCCCCGTTATTATTCGCGGATGATACCATTTTAATTTTGCAAACTAAGAAAGGTCTCCAGGCATTGCTTAATTCTTTTAGTGATTATTGTAACAAGAAAGGCTTAGAAATCAATGGAAAAAAACTAAATGCATGAGCCTAAATCCTGTTAAACCAGATAAAGGTTGTCTAACTTTAAATGGCCTAAAATCGGAATCGGTTCAAAACTTTTCTTACTTGGGGGTCACGCTTGATTCCACCTTTACATGGAGCTCTTAAATTGAAAAAAGCAAGCTAATATATACACAGAATGTAAAACTTATCCTTAAGAAGCAAAGCTTAAGCACTAGTAAAGCTGTGTCACCTGTAGTGGAGTTATTCAAATTTAAAGTTAAACCAGCAGCCCTTTATGGTGCTGAGATCTGGGGCCCTATGTCAAAGGATGTATTTAGTATTATGGACAATAAATTTATGAGAAGTTTGGTAAGGGCTTCAAGAGGTACTCCCTTGGTACCGCTTCAGTTGGACCTAAATGTCAAAAGAACTGATCACTATACTATTGTCCGGCCACTAATGTTTTGGGTGAGACTATGGCAGACACCTGAACTGCTCGACTATAGGAATGGGCTAAAAGAGATACTGTGTTTGGACATATTGAATAACAATCTATGGCTAAAACATGTTAGATTGTGGTTTACTAAAATAGGATTAATGCAAATTTGGGAAAACCCGGAAGGGTTACCGCCAAATTCAAAACTGATTGTGAAAAGGGCTTTTTGGGGTTTTATCTATAACCAAATAACTAACGGGAATAATGGGGGGACCCTAGTAAATACATTTTTAAGTTTCAAAGACGAGTCTCTTTTTGAGACCTTCCTTGACGAAATTGAGCCCCCACTTGCAAAAACCCTTTATATGAAACTAAGTGGGGGTAACCTTATGACCAAATCAACCCTGGCACGCTGGACAAGAAAAAGGGCTGATGGGGTAACAACGACAGATGGAATTTGCACTATGTGCGAAGGCAATTCCAAGGAGGATGATCTCCATATCCTTTTTTTCTGCACAGCCTATGTGTTGGCCAGAAGGAAATGGATTAAACCCATATGTAACCTTTTGGGACCAAGGTCATGGAAATGGCATTAAGAATGTTTAAGACAGACACAACTCAAACTATAGTATTTAGCATCAGCAGATTTCTGATTTCTATTTACTTTGTGCGTAGGAAAAAGGGCCTAAAGCTGTAATGACAAAGGGTTAATTGGTGTGTTTTAAGACGCGCTTTTCGCTTAATGTTAAATAGATCAATGTGACGATGTTCTGTTTTAAACACGCTTTTAACTGTATCGATTTTACCAGATAATAACAGTGTTAGTTGTTTTTGATGAAATGATAATTGTGACTCGAATGTGCTTTTTATATGAAATTGTTTTGTGACTCTTTAATGGCAATTCAAGCCGAAATAAAGATAACAACAAACGAACTTTGTCTATAGACAGGCTGCAAAGACAGTTAACAGAAAGGTAGGAGAGAGCTCATGGGAAACAAAATGGGTGCCAGAAATACATAATGACTTCCAGTTCATGCCAACAAATCTGTCTAATATTCAACACATGGGCTGTGTTCTCTGTCTTAAAGAAATGACTGTGATAAATGGTTTTAGTAAAATGAGCACTTTTAAAGTTTTTCACCAGGATTTTACATGTAATCTACCATGTCTGTGTCTGCTTGCCCTATCTATGTCTGTGCTCACAACATCTCATCGTCTCTAATGGCAAAAAACAGACCACATATATATATAAACAAGACATAACATTCCTTTTTCATTTCAACAGCACACCCTGGATCTTTATTGCAGAGTATAGAGCCTATTTTGGCACTAAGAGGCCTGACAGGCATGCTGTTTAAGATTCTCTAGCAGTACATATCCTAAAGCCTAAATGACTTCAAGAATACATGTATTCCCATATTTTTAAACAAATCAACTAAGCAAATTCTTCACCCAGTTTCATTTAAAATCAAGCTTCACTCACAGTGTGATTTTAGACACATGCCCAGGATGTTACATGTAATCTACCATGTCTGTCTCTGCTTCCACTATGTGTGTCTGCTCATACCATCTCACCGTCTCTCTGCACCATCTTTACAGATTACAGAAACACTTGCAAATATAATTATTTCTTTCACCCAGACACTATCTGTGATCCTGGTCAAAATAGTCTGGAAGTTATAATAGAGAAGTAGGTGCATTCTGTTAGTTAGGCCCTTCTGGGCATGAGTATAGTGGAGTATGTTAAACATACTTTGTCTCTAGACGGGCTGCAAAGACAGTTAACAGAAAGGTAGGAGAGAGCACATGGGAAACAAAATGGGTGCCAGAAATATAAAATGGCTTCCAGCTCACGCCAACAAATCTGTCTAATATTCAACACATGGGCTGTGTTCTCTGTCTTAAAGAAATGACTGTGATAAATGGTTTTAGTAAAATGAGCACTTTTAAAGTTTTTCACCAGGATTTTACATGTAATCTACCATGTCTGTGTCTGCTTGCCCTATCTGTGTCTGTGCTCACACCATCTCACCGTCTCTACTGGCAAAAAACAGACTATATATATATATATATAAGCAAGACATAACATTCCTTTTTCATTTCAACAGCACACCCTGGATCTTTATTGCACAGCATAGAGCCTATTTGGGCACTAAGAGGCCTGACGGACATCCTGCCTAAGATTCTCTAGCAGTACATATCCTAAAGCCTAACTGGCTTCAAGAATACATGTATTCCCATATTTTTAAACACATCAACTAAGCAAAATAATCACCCAGTTTCATTTAAAATCAAGCTTCACTGACAGTGTGATCTTAGACACATGACCAGGATGTTACATGTAATCTACCATGTATGTCTCTGCTTCCACTATGTGTGTCTGCTCATACCATCTCACCGTCTCTCTGCACCATCTTTACAGATTACAGAAAAACTTGCAAATATAATTCTTTCTTTCACCCGGACACTCTCTGTGATCCTGGTCAAAATAGTCTGAGAGTTATACTAAAGAAATAGGTGCAATCTGTTAGTTAGGCCCTTCTGGGCATGAGTGAAGTGGAGTATGTTAAACATACTTTGTCTCTAGACGGGCTGCAAAGACAGTTAACAGAAAGGTAGGAGAGAGCACATGGGAAACAAAATGGGTGCCAGAAATACAAAATGGCTTCCAGCTCATGCCAACAAATCTGTCTAATGTTCAACACATGGGCTGTGTTCTCTGTCTTAAAGAAATGACTGTGATAAATGATTTTAGTAAAATGAGCACTTTTACAGTTTTTCACCAGGATTTTACATGTAATCTACCATGTCTGTGTCTGCTTGCCCTATCTGTGTCTGTGCTCACACCATCTCACCGTCTCTACTGGCAAAAAACAGACCTTTTATATAAGCAAGACGTAACATTCCTTTTTCATTTCAACATCACACCCTGGATCCTTATTGCAAACCATAGAGCCTATTTGGGCACTACGAGGCCTGGCCGGCATGCTGCCTAAGATTCTCTAGCAGTACATATCCTAAAGTCTAACTGACTTCAAGAATACATGTATTCCCATATTTTTAGAAACACATCAACTAATCAAATTAATCACCCAGTTTCATTGAAAATCAAGCTTCACTCACAGTGTGATCTTAGACACATGACCAGGATGTTACATGTAATCTACCATGTATGTCTCTGCTTCCACTATGTGTGTCTGCTCATACCATCTCACCGTCTCTCTTCACCATCTTTACAGATTACAGAAAAACTTGCAAATATAATTCTTTCTTTCACCCGGACACTCTCTGTGATCATGGTCAAAATAGTCTGAGAGTTATACTAAAGAAATAGGTGCAATCTGATAGTTAGGCCCTTCTGGGCATGAGTGAAGTGGAGTATGTTAAACATACTTTGTCTCTAGACAGGCTGCAAAGACAGTTAACAGAAAGGTAGGAGAGAGCACATGGGAAACAAAATGGGTGCCAGAAATACAAAATGGCTTCCGGCTCATGCCAACAAATCTGTCTAATGTTCAACACATGGGCTGTGTTCTCTGTCTTAAAGAAATGACTGTGATAAATGGTTTAAGTAAAATGAACACTTTTACAGTTTTTCACCAGGATTTTACATGTAATCTACCATGTCTGTGTCTGCTTGCCCTATCTGTGTCTGTGCTCACACCATCTCACCGACTCTACTGGCAAAAAACAGACCTTTTATATAAGCAAGACGTAACATTCCTTTTTCATTTCAACAGCACACCCTGGATCTTTATTGCACAGCATTAGAGCCTATTTGGGCACTAAGAGGCCTGACAGACATCCTGCCTAAGATTCTCTAGCAGTACATATCCTAAAGCCTAACTGACTTCAAGAATACATGTATTCCCATATTTTTAGAAACACATCAACTAATCAAATGATTCACCCAGTTTCATTTAAAATCAAACTTTACTCACAGTGTGATCTTAGACACATGACCAGGATTTTACATGTAATCTACCATGTCTGTGTCTGCTTGCCCTATCTGGTCTCTGTGCTCATACTATCTCACTGTCTATACTGGCAAAAACAGACTATATATATATATATATATATATATATATATATATATATATATATATATATATATATATATATATATATATATATATAAGCAAGACATAACATTCCTTTTTCATTTCAACAGCACACCCTGGATCTTTATTGCACAGCATTAGAGCCTATTTGGGCACTAAGAGGCCTGACGGACATGCTGCCTAAGATTCTCTAGCAGTACATATCCTAAAGCCTAACTGGCTTCAAGAATACATGTATTTCCATATTTTTAGAAACACATCAACTAATCAAAATAATCACCCAGTTTCATTTAAAATCAAGCTTCACTGACAGTGTGATCTTAGACACATGACCAGGATATTACATGTAATCTACCATGTCTGTCTCTGCTTCCACTATGTGTGTTTCTGCTCATGCCATCTCACCGTCTCTCTGCACCACCTTTACAGATTACAGAAAAACTTGCAAATATAATTCTTTATTTCACCCAGACACTCTCTGTGATCCTGGTCAAAATAGTCTGAGAGTTATACTAGAGAAGTAGGTGCAATCTGTTAGTTAGGCCCTTCTGGGCATGAGTGAATTGGAGTATGTTAAACATAGTTTGTCTCTAGACAGGCTGCAAAGACAGTTAACAGAAAGGTAGGAGAGATCACATGGGAAACAAAATGGGTGCCAGAAATACAAAATGGCTTCCAGCTCATGCCAACAAATCTGTCTAATATTCAACACATGGGCTGTGTTCTCTGTCTTAAAGAAATGACTGTAATAAATGGTTTTAGTAAAATGAGCACTTTTAAAGTTTTTCACCAGGATTTTACATGTAATCTACCTTGTTTGTGTCTGCTTGCCCTATCTGTGTCTGTGCTCACACCATCTCACCGACTCTACTGGCAAAAAACAGACCATATATATATATAAGCAAGACGTAACATTCCTTTTTTATTTCAACAGCACGCCCTGGATCTTTATTGCACAGCATGGAGCCTATTTGGGTACTAAGAGGCCTGACAGACATGCTGCCTAAGATTCTCTAGCAGTACATATCCTAAAGCCTAACTGACTTCAAGAATACATGTATTCCCATATTTTTAGAAACACATCAACTAATCAAATTCTTCACCCAGTTTCATTTAACATCAAGCTTCACTCACAGTGTGATCTTAGACACATGCCCAGGATGTTACATGTAATCTACCATGTCTGTCTCTGCTTCCACTATGTGTGTCTCTACTGGCAAAAAACAAACCATATACATATATATATATATAAGCAAGACATAACATTCCTTTTTCATTTCAACAGCACACCCTAGATCTTTATTGCACAGCATAGAGCCTATTTGGGCACTAAGAGGCCTGACAGGCTTGCTGCCTAAGATTCTCTAGCAGTACATATCCTAAAGCCTAACTGACTTCAAGAATACATGTCTTCACATATTTTTAAAACATCAACTAAAGAAATTATTCACCCAGATTCATTTAAAATCAAGCTTCACTCACAGTCTGATCTTAGACACATGACACTATTGATTGCAAATCAGTAAAATATTGACTATCTACTCTTAAAACATTTTCTATGGCATTTCTACAGTATACTAAAAATGGTTGCAAAACTACAAGGAGACAATCTGACAATTCTAACAGTTGTAAGGAAGAAAAAGAGGGAAAAAGTAAAGGGAACAAATAAATGAAAAGGAATAACTGAGATGAAGTGAGGAAGTCAGGAAAGAGAGTGAAAGGAAAGAAAGTGAGGACGGAGAATAAGGAAAAAGTACTGAGAGTGAATGAAAAGCAATAACAGTGAGGGATTAGACATCAGGATGAGGGAAGAGGAGTGAGGAAAAAAACATAATAAGAGAAAGTAAAACGTAGTAAGTGAGACAAAATCATTTATAGAAACAGAGAGGAAAGAAAAGGAAGAGTAGTGGAAAGAAAAGAAAACAGTGAGAGTAAAATAAGGATAGTGACAGACTGTGAGGGAGTGAAACAGTTATAGTGACTAAGGCAAAATAAAAGGAGAAATACAGTAAAAAAGAGTGAGAGGCTCACCTTTAAAAATGCTTCTGAAAATTTACAACAGTGGCAGTCACAAACCAGAATAACTGAATAATGCTTCTGTCACTGCAGCCTCAGAATAATGGCACAGATTCCCTCTAATTTCAGACCCACATTCATGTACATAACCAATCACATTTCTTCCCACACAAATTCAAAATCAAACTAAAATTTCAATTAGTTCTACCTTTCAATATTTTCAAAGTTACATACAGTTCAACCACCCCCCTCTGTCCTCTCTGCCTGTTACCATGGTAACACCTCATACTGCACCTGGCTGAAGACACAGGTCAGAAGTTCATATCTCAATGTTGCAAAAATAAACCAGCAAGGCTGTTTGACCTTCAAATACACCTGCTTATCCACTGCTTTGTTAGTTATGATGATTTATGCTCAGCCAATAGCATTTTTCCTTTAAAAAAACATTAGCACGCACCCTACTTTTTAATCTTGAATTGTACGAAACAACCAATCATTTCTATTTTTTTCCATTGCACTGAACCTCAGCCACATTTTTTTTCTAAACTCTCAGCTTCTAACTGTCATTTCACTTCCAGAACCCATCTGAGTACTACTGGATCTGCCTTCAAAATGCTAAAAGTTTGGGTTATAGGACATAGCTATATTTTCTGGAGTAAAAAATATGCAGAAAATAGATGCTTTCTCAACCTTGATTTACCAAATGTGGATGTTATGTGGATTGGCCAGAGAGGATTAAAATGTCAACAATTGATGCCATCGGTAAAATCCTTTTTACATCTGCCACACCCTGACCTCATTATTGTGCACTGTGGTGGAAATGACCTGGCACTTTGACTGGGGTAGGTCTGGAAATGCTTTTAAAGGACACCTTTGGGCAATTGATGTCACTTTTTCCACAAACTGCCTTGGTATATTCAAATATATGCCAAAAACAAAAATGCAATTGGTCCAACCAATATTGTCCACAGATCGAGAAAGCATGGAAACATGTGAATAAGTCTGTTTCTGCTTTCCTCAGAGATTATGGAATGGGTTCTATATACCACAACAATTTGCGTTATAACATGCAAGGCATTTATAGAAGAGACGGTGTACATTTCACAGATGATGGGAACAGAGTCTTTCTTTTGAATTTACGACTCTGCATCGGTACTTACTTGTAGGTATCAAAAACACTTTATAAACACAACGGCTCTTTTTAGAGCCAACCAACATCTATTTATTTAACTATATATTTTTTGTGTTTATTTGTTGATGTGCTCGCACGGTGCGTGCACCTCGCGGTATTTTTTTCTGAAAAAATATTTTATTTTGCCCGTTGGGGTGCTTCAGGGATCCCCTGAGAAATCGTAGGGGGTCAGGGAGTCTCTACCTTGCCCCCTTTCCATGATCTCCACTGTAGTTTTTCACACTCTTGTAAATCGAGGTGCGCGACCGGGTACACGCACCTCGCAACATTTTAGAAATGTTTTTTTTTTTTTTGGGCCTTGGGGGTCCTTAATGGACCCCCTGAGAAAACCTAGGGAGTCAGGGAGTTTCTACCTTGCCCCCTTTCCACGATCTCCACTATAGTTTTTCACACTCTTGTAAATCGAGGTGCGCGACCGGGTGCGCGCACCTCACAACTTTTTAGAAAAAAAAATGTTTTTTTGGGGCATTGGGGGTCCTTAATGGACCCCCTGAGAAAACCTTGGGAGTCAGGGAGTCTCTACCTTGCCCCCTTTCCACGATCTCCACTATAGTTTCTCACACTCTTGTACATCAAGGTGCGCGACCGGGTGCGAGCACCTAGCGATTTTGTAAAAGAAATATATATATTTCTTTTGGCCTTGGGGGTCCTTGATGGACCCCCTAAGAAAACCTAAGGGGGCAGGGAGTCTCCACCCTGCCCCCTTTCCACGTTCTGCCCCTTAGTTCTCTACAATATGTTGACTCGCACTGACAAAATGGCGGTCAACACTTCCTGATTTCCACTGAATCGAATGTTGACAGACGTCAAACAGCAAATCAAAATTTCGCTCGCGCGCAGCGGTGCGCGCACGGGTTCGCGCTCATAGATATATAATTGATTTCCACTTTAATTTTCTCAGTAACTACTGGAGGGATTTACACCATTTAAAGAAAAGCGTAATCTGCGAACCAGACCCTACCTTTTTGACAAATTTCTTATAATTCTATTCAGTCGTTCGGGCTGTAGCCGTGTCTAATCGTCCTATGGAAAATAACATGGGGAAAACACGTTTTGGGACCCCCCCTTTTATCTCCCCCCCTTTTATCCCCCCCGAACTTTCAGGGAAGGAGCGGAGCGGAGCGGGCCAACTTCTTTGAGAAATTCGCAAAGATTCATCCACCGGCGCAAAAGCTATTGCCATTAGAATGTTGCGGATTTCCTATGGAAACTAGGTCCTCATTATAACTACCTACTGCCAGTAGGTAATATATATATATATATATATATATATATATATATATATATATATATATATATATATATATATATATATATATATATATATATATATATATATATATATATATATATATATATATATATCTATCAATCATGCCTGTATCTATCTATCTATCTATCTATCTATCTATCTATCTATCTATCTATCTATCTATCTATCTATCTATCTATCTATCTATCAGTACACTATACTTCACTATGCTATACCCAAAGGTGCGGTGCGAGAAGTATGCCTCTCTCTGTATCTCATGTCTGTTACTCTCCTTCTATCACTACACTATTCCTCACTATTCCATACACAAAGGTGCGGTGAGAGAAGTCTGCCTCTCTCTCTCCCTCTCTCATGTCTGTATCTCTCTTTCTATCACTACACTATACCTCACTATACCATACACAAAGGTGTGGTCAGAGAAGTTTGCCTCTCTCCCTCTCTCTCTCATGTCTGTATCTCTCTTTCTTTCACTACTCTAGACTTCATTATGATGCACACAAAGGTGTGGTCAGAGACGTCTGCCTCTCTCTATATATGTAAATTCACTGAAAAAAACATAGGTTTCAGGGGCGTTATAGTGAGTTGGACATTTCAGTCGTCCAAAACCATTGAAATTCCCCCGTTATAGTTAGTTCAGCTAACTATAACTTGCGCACCCGCAATGCACTGCTGATTACGTCACATATTACATCACTCATGAAATGGTCAGTGACATCACTCATGACATCTCAAATGACATCACTGATGACACCATCCAGTGAATGTGTGTTTTTTCTGAAAAATAAATATGTTTTATATATGTATATCTCAAGGTCGATGGGAGAGTAAATTGGTATATAAGTGTCTAAATGGATGATTTTTTTGTTGAAATATTGATTGTATAACTGACTGATTGAGTGTATCTTAGTGAATACAAAGTGAGTAATGTTTAAATATGTAAATATCTGTATCAGTCTCTCACTTTGTTTATAAGTGGCTGCATGTTGTTTTTTTGAGTATCAGTATGAGTGTCTGAGTGTCTGTATGGTTCGGTGGGGGGTATTACGTAGTGCATAGATGCATGAATGAGTGACTCACTGTTTGTATGTGTTGAAGACAGCATGTGTGCAGGA
The DNA here is from genome assembly GCF_964263255.1 of Lissotriton vulgaris. Lineage (NCBI taxonomy): Eukaryota > Metazoa > Chordata > Amphibia > Caudata > Salamandridae > Lissotriton > Lissotriton vulgaris. The sequence goes on from NC_141696.1 coordinate 53,582,796, forward strand.
CTGTATGGGTAGATGAGTGTGTGTATGGGTGTGTTAGTGAGTGAATGACAGTCTCAATAGTGTCTTACTACATATGTTTTAAACTAGTATATGTGAGTATTGGTGTATATAAGTGAGTATATGAGAGAGTGGGAGATTGGGAGAGTTCCTGTATAAATTAGTATGTGTTTCTATAAGTGATTGCTTAGGAGAGTAAGTATGTGTAAGTTTCTGTAGCACTAAGTGTGGTGGTGTGTGTATATAACTGTATATGCAATTGAATAGATGTTTGATACTTTGTTTGCATGTGTGACTGTGTGTGAGTAACTCTATGGATGAGTGTCACTGTGTAACAAGATGTATAGGTGTATGAGTACATATGATGAGTGAGTAGATGTATGAGTGACTGTATAGGACTGTTGGTAAATGGGTGGATGTGTGTGTGTAGATCTTGGAATCACTGAATAGGTGTGTTGTAAGTGGTATTGGTATGTCCATTGTTTTTAAAATGTTAGTTTCTATTTTTGAGTGTGTGTATCAAAGGTTATATTAGGGTGAGAGGAAGTCTGCCACTCTATCACAAGGATGATATCATCAATGATGTCATTTGAGATGTCATCAGTGATGTCACTGACCATGTCATGAGTGATGTAATATGTGACGTCATCATCATTGCATTGCGGGCACGCAAGTTATAGTTAGCTGAACTAACAATGGTCAATGGTTTTGTACGAGTGAAATGTCCAACTAACTATAACGCCCCTGAAACCTATGGTTTTTCCAGTGAATTTCAAAGGTTTTTTAAAGGCTAATTTGAAACTATAACGTGCCTGAAACCTATGTTTTTTTCAGTGAATGTCAAAGTTTTTTAAATGCTAGTTTCTAACTATGCCTACAGAGGTAAGACGTGAAGAAAGAAGAAAAACACACAGAAGGAAGAAAAAGAAATGCAGAAAGAAGCAACAGAAGTCCTCAAAGACGAAGAAAAGTGCAGGAAGAAGGAAGACGTTCAAAAAGAACAAACAGAGGAGCAGAAAGAGGCCTTGTTGCAAGATTGGTACTGGCAAGACTGACAAGTCTGTCTGTCTGTCAAGACTGGCAAGATTGCAAGACTGGTACTGACTCTGACTAACCAGTTCTAGAGCCAGTGCTATGCTAAAAGACACTTAGAATACAGTTAAAACACCTACATACACTAGGGAACACTATGTGTTGGGCTACCCCTGTGATTAGCATGACCTCCTCTGTAAACCCCTAGTATATAATAGGGCAGGGGGATTAAAACTACCTCTTAAAATGCACCACGGGGTGCATTTGCACACTGGTGAAGGGAGGGGGAGCCTGAGGTGACATGTGTGCAAACACACCTTGTGGCATGTTGTAAGTTGGGGGATTAAGTCTCCTTGAATCCTAAGGGTCCCTGGGGTCCAAATAGCCCACTAGGTACCTCCACTAAGCGCCACAGAGCTGTGTTGCACAGAGGTGTAAAAAAGGGGCACGGCCTTGACCACCTCTCTGCAGCACAGCAGCGGTTACTGGAAGCACCTGGTGGGCTAGTTGGCCCCCAGGGGCCCTCAGAATTGAAGGAGAATTATTTCCCCAATTTAAAACGCGCCACAGGGCGTGTTTGCACACGTCACCTCAGGCCCCGTCCCCTCCCTTCCCCACTGTGTAAACACGCCCTGGGGCCATTTAAATTTGGGAGATTAAGTCCCCTTGAATCCTGAGGGTCCCTGGGGTCAAGTTAGCCCACTAGGTTCCTCCAGTAAGCGCCATTGCACAGAGATGTAAAAAAGGGACACGGCCTGGACCACCTCTCTGCAACGCAGCAGTGGTTACTGGAAGCACCTGGTGCTCTAGTTGGCCCCCAGGGTCCCTCTGGATTGTAGGGGAATTATTTCCCCAACTTAGACCGCGCCACAGGGCATGTTTGCACACGTCACCTCAGGCCCATCCCCTCCCTTCACCACTGTGTAAACGCGCACTGTGGCTGTTCTAAGTTGAGAGATAAAGCCCCCTTGAATCCTAAGGGGCCCTAGGGTCAAACTAGCCCACTATGTACCTCCAGTAAGCGCCACAGAGCTGTGTTGCAGAAAGGTGTAAAAAGGGGCGTGGCCTCTGAACACCTGTCTGCAACACAGCTCCCTTGCGCATTCTGGAGATACGTGTTGGTCTAGTTGGCCCTCAGGGACCCTCAGTATTGAAAGAGAATTTATTCCCAAACTTACAACTCTCCACGGCGCGTTTGCAAAATGGTGAAGGAAGGGGGTGTGGCCTGTGGTGACATGTCAGCAAACACACCCTGTGGCACGTTGTAATTTGGAGGATTAAGTCCCCTGGAATCCTAAGGGTCCCTGGGGTTCAACTAGCCCACTAGGTACCTCCAGTAAGCGCCACAGAGCTGCGTTGCACAGAGATGTAAAAAGGGGCACAGCCTGGACCACCTCTCTGCAACGCAGCAGCCGTTACTGGAAACACCTGGTGGGCTAGTTGGCCCCCAGGGGCCCTCAGAATTGAAGGGGAATTATATCCCTAATTTAAAACGCGCCACAGGGCGTGTTTGCACACGTCACCTCAGGCCCCGTCCCCTCCCTTCCCCACTGTGTAAACACGCCCTGTGGCCATTTAAAGTTGAGAGATAAAGTACCCTTAAATCCTAAGGGTCCCTAGGGTCAAACTAGCCCACTATGTACCTCCAGTAAGTGCCACAGAGCTGCTTTGCAGCGAGGTGTATAAAGGGGTGTGGCCTCTGAACACCTGTCTGCAACGCAGCTCCCTGGTGCATACTGCAGATACCTGTTGGTCTAGTTGGCCCTCAGAGACCCCCAGTATTCAAGGGGAATTCGTTCCCCATCTGCAAATGCACTAGGGGGCGCGTTTGCAGAGTGCTGAAAGGGGGGGGCCTGGCCTCAGGCGCGATGCTGGTCTTTTATTTTATTTATTTCTTTAGGAAGGGGGGCTGTGTGGCCCCCCCTGCTTTTTCTAATTTATCTGCCCTGGAGACCCCATCCCGCAGGGCCTGCCCCCTATTTTTTTGAAAATACAAATATTTGGAAGAGGGCCGCGTGGCCCCCTTCCCGGCGCCAAAGTTACTGGGAATAGAATGTTGTGAATTTCCTATGGAAAATTGCTCCTAACTATAACTACCTACTGGGGACTGCCAGTAGGTAATATCTCATGTCTGTATCTCTCTATCTATTGGTACACTATACCTCACTATGCTCTACACAAAGGTGTGCTCAGACAAATCTGCCTCTCTCTGTATCTCATGTCTGTATCTCTCTTTCCATCTCTACACTATACCTCACTATTCTATACACAAAGGTGCGGTCAGAGAAGTCTGTGTCTCTCTCTCTCTCTCTCTGTATCTCATGTCTGTATCTCTCTTTCTATCACTACACCTCACTTTACTATACACAAGTGTGTGGTCAGAGAAGTCTGCCCCCCTCTCTATATTTCATGTCAGTGCCTCTCTTTTTATCATTACGCTATAGCTCACCAAATCATACACAAAGGTGTGGTCAGAGAAGTCTGCCCACGGCCAACCTGCTTTTATGAGTAGAGTAATCTGCCATGTGTGCAGATTACTCTGTACCTGTAAATCCACTACTGAGGTCTGAATTTGGAAATAGCAGAGGGTAGTGACTGGATAATGGAGACTATCTAGTAAGAAACAGGAGGAGAAAATTCACAATCAAGGAGGGACAGGCGGATGGCCATGCATATTATAGGGTTTGTCACTTGAAACTCACAAAAGGTACACCGACACCGACTCCAGTAGTACTAACCTCCAAACAGCCTCAAACCTCCAGCTAAGTCTTGAGGTAAGTCACAGATCACACATGGTCACTCACAGGCACTGCAGAGGAAACACATAACAATCAACAGAGGCAGAGAATAACACTGTCTGAATGAAGACAAAGGTCCAAGAAAAAACTGAAATGAAACCCTGCAGACACCCACAAGCAGCATACTGATACGATGTGAACACAACAGATGCCCAATGTAGGAAAATCAGTTTTAAAAGTCAAGGTAAACCGTGTGATCATTAGGGAGATGGGGTGTCAATCAAATATGAAGAAGCAATGATTCATAATAGACAAAAAATGTCATATGGTTCAAAGAATCACTTTATTGATTTAATAATCATATATATTTGCATATCTTCTGTAAGGAACTGCCTCTTTTTGCATAATCACCCCCCCAATGTTCTGTACTGATTGTGTTGGTTTTTCGACTCTCCTAGGTCATTGTGGTCTGCTAATCAGACCTCAGTGTCAGTGCTCTGACCCTTAAAAGTGTATGTTTGATTGGCTTGTACTAAATTGACATAATACATTAACTGATTGATTAATAATTAATTGATTGCACATTAACTTACTGAAAAGTCCCTAGTATATGTATCAGGCGTACCCAGGGCCTGTAAGTTAAGGTGTCTCTCATGGGCTGCAGCACTTATTGTGCCACCCTGGGTGAGACCAAGTACAGTGGCGGGCTCCAAGCCCGCCACTGTAGTCTGGAAATGCAGTTTAAAACTGATAACTCAACTTTGCCATTTAAATCTATGAAAAAGTCCAAACTTCCCTTTTTAGGTTTTGCCTGCTCAGCGCTGTGCCTATGAAATCAATTGTATTTAATATAAATCTTGAAAGGGGTTTACATCCCGCCCCCTTGCTTTGCATTGGCTCCTGTGGTTGCCACTTACTTTTGCTCTGTTTCTATTGGCTATAGCATACAGTTTCCTGCTGTTTATCCGGTGTTCCTCGTGTGCTTTTCTGATCAGTTTCCCGTGCTGAAGAACTGTTTCCATACACTTTCCTGGAACTATTTTTTAAAGGTATTTTTTTTTTCCACTGCTCGTAGAAAATAAATAGCTGTTTGCTAAAGTTCGAATTCCGAGCGTCTGTGCAGCGCTGCCTGAGTGCAGTAGTCTCAGCGCACTCCGTCGAACCTTTTGTCGTGTTCTCTGCTTCGGTCAATCGAGCACGACCTAGTGCCACCGGGTCTCTATCCCCCCGCCCCCCAGGCCAAAGCAGGCATCCACTTCAGTGTCCTCTTTCCTGGCCTGACGTACAGTGGACGTGTTGCTGTAGCTTTGGTGCGGAAACTCTGATTACAGTGATTACTCAGTCTACATTAACGCAGGGAAAGAGTTTGGATGTCGCTTTTTAATATTTAATAATTGCTTCTATTTCCCTAACCTGTTAAAAAATAAGGTGAAAATATAAGGAAATGCAGATATCGCATTTAAAAAAAAGAACTGGTGTTTTTTCCACAACCATCATCACATGAGCAGACACTGACTCGTCACTTCAGAAACATCACAAACAATTATACCTTGGACCGAAATGCATTTTCTATTAACTCCTTATCTGCCTTCTCGATCCAGTACTTTCTTAATGAGGCCCTTCCTCCATATTTTTATATGTCTAACGGTAAAAACCCCAGGGTGTTGTTTTTACTGTGAAAAGACTAGGAGTCCCATTGGTGAGTAGAGGGTTCTAGGCTGACAGCTCAGCTGTGCTAACCTCTGAATGGAACTACTAAAGTTGGTACTTCAAGGTATGAAATTAATCATTGCATGAAACCCAAACTGATGACCACGTTGGATTTAATGTAACCTTTGAGTATATGCCACTTAGAGAAAGCTGCAACTCAGTTGCCCAAGTTTTCTAGTGAACATTCGCCGATGCTGGCCACAAGACAGCCTTCTGCCCTCCTTGGGAGAGGTGTGAATGACTCCCAGGATCAGGCACAAGACATGCCTGCCATTGGAAGAGGTGTCATTTCTCCCTGGCAGGATTCCACACAGGGTGTGAGCCCAAAAGGCGAGCTTCAAAGGGAAATCTGCCTTTGACGTGCAAATGATGGACACACCAGAGAGGTTCTGCTCTTCTGTCCTGGTAGACAGGTTGGTGCCAGAGACAGAAGGGGAAACCAATTACCAAACCGTTTTTTCCGTTAGTGTTTAACCCTCGATAGACACACCTCTAGGCTGGGCTACCGAGCTTCACACACTAAGAGAAAGGTTCAGACATAATCGAAGTGGGCCGAATAGTGCACTCTAGGATAGCTAGATGCCACACTTTGCTGGAAGTCGTCATCAGGCAGAAGGGAACCTGGCAGCCCGTTGGCTTGTAACCATCGCTTCCCCCGAGCATAAAAATGGCACCCAGACATCAAAGCACAACTAGAATGGAGAGAGGACCGAAGAAGGATTGCACTGCTGTTCTCTGAACCTGTCCGGATGAGTCAAACCCAACTCTTTCACAGTTTTACAAAGTTTCCAAATGTTGCAGTTACCAATACTTGTTCACATTTTGGAGTATAAAGATGAGATTTGCGTTTTACTTCAAAATTCTTTATTTCTGGAACCCCCTGGTGAATTTTTGTTTTTTTGGTGTCTAAAAATATATAAACATACAGTCTATAAATTTGCGTCAGATTTCTTTTGTGTTGCATGACTTACTGTTTCCATTGATTTGGTACTTCTGAATGATTTACACTTGTATTTTTGTTTAAGCCTGGCTGCTTGAAGCCACAGCTACCCATGATTGAGTGTATCAAATGTCTGTGCTCAAACCCCTGATTCACTTGTGTAGTGTGCAGAAATAAATATGTATCATAGTAATTATAAAAACACACCCGGAAACGATATGAGCTGCAAAGGATGTAAGTAACAATATGTTACTGAGGAGAGCGGGAATCGTATGCAGTAACAATACTGATTGGTACATGTGGTGCTGTCCCTGGAAGCAAAACCAAAGGGGATGATGGGCGGAGTGTTGAACATTGCAAGCACTCACCCCCAGTCAACTGATCTGGGTTTAATCCATCATCATTCTTTAGCTCACTCCACCACCCTAGTTCAGATACAGCCATATGCAAATCAGTCTGACCCTGTGCCTCATGGGAACAGTCCAGCCCGAACTGCCAAGGAAGGACAGTAAGCAAGAACGCTACGCCACATTTGTAAGCCTTGAAGCTAGGCAGTAGAAGAATGCCCTTGTCTGTGGCTGCAGGTGATGTGTGGTTGGGTAAAGCGGGTGACAGTCCAGCAATTGGGTGGGACAGTTCTCCAGCAGAGGAGAGGGGGGCTCCTCTGTCAGTCTCAATGGTGTCATGGTTGAGGGTCAGTGCATAGGCCACTAAAGGTGGCGGTGGCCATGTTAGAGAGTCAGCAAAGAAAGCGTATGGACAAAAAAGGATCTAATAGTGTGCTTCCAGGATATGGCGGCCATCTTGTAACATAGTAAAATGTTTAGATTGGCAAACCCAATGGGAACTGCAGACAGTGGGTAATATGGCATTTGTGTAGAGTAAATACATGATGAATGCATAGTATGAAAATTAGCAAACCCATGAAGGGGTGCTGGGCAGTTAATCCAGTAAAAGGGTAGTCATGGAATATAAAGTCTTGAATTACATAGAGGGAACATAAATTAAATGTATGTCCTCTAATGTGGTTGAGGCCCAAACTCATTGCGTCCAATTGGAGTATCCTCTTCAATTGCTCCTTGTTCAGGATCTGTTTGATGTTGCAACCTCAGTAGGGTGTGGAGAGGACAAATATTACCTGCCACTAGAGGCCATCTTCTGTTTGGTTCATTGCAGGGAAGTTTTCAACAAGGGGAAAATGGAGGATATTGAATCGGAGGCTGCTGCAATGTTGACGGATTCTGATCTTAATTTTTTGTGTGTTCAGACCTATGTAAGTGTGTCCACATGAGCAAAACATGGCATACACTACATTTTTGGTATTGTAATTTGAAATATTCTTCAAATTGTTGCCATAAGTGTACTCCTTACTTTGAAAGGTAAAGTGACATACGCTACATTTGCTGATTTTACAGTGCCCTAAAAAGGGTGGAAGAGTCCATATCATTTGGTGGTAATATAGCATGAACCAAATGGTCGTTCTGTTTTTTTCCTTTTTTGAATGCAAACATCGGTTTCTCCAAGACAATGCCCCTGCTGCTAGGACATGCCAGTGTTTTTTTAATACATTTTGTCACATATTTGGAGGATGTGGAGAATGTAACACATAGCATTCTTATGGATTTTACTTTTGGTAATCATAGAGTTTCCCTTCAACAGTTCCAGGCTCTTTTGAGAGAACGTCTAATTTAGCGTTTGGGTTAGCCTCTATTCTGGTGGATGGGTTACTCGGCAGAGGCGCCTCCTCCCTAAGGTGGTGGATCGTCACTCCACTGCTTTGAAGCAGCGCAAAGTAAAAATTAAATGATAACGGACCGTCCTCTATTATCATGTTATTTGGTCTCGGCCTGATCCAGCGCATGCACTGATCTGGTCGAGACATTTAGTAGCTGCTTAAAAAAGCGCTACCTTGCAGGCCACCAGCTTGCTAGAACACGCACAAGCGCGCGTGATGTGCGCAGCACTTTTTTCGGTCGCGCGCCTGCGCACAACTTGCGTCACCAGCCGCAATTCCTTTCACTTTCGCGGTGCCGCGATGTAAGCTGTGCGTATGTTTAAGCGGCCAATGCTTGTTGGCTTTAGAGTTCTGGTCACTTGTTTTTTGTTGCAAATCTTCTGTTTTCATTGACATTTGATCGTGTATGTGATGCCGATCCCGGGCATTTCATCAGAGCGTTCTGCGTTAGTCTAAAACCGTAACCGCAGTACCGTGGGTGTGTGTGTTTTTTTTTTTAAAGTAAATTGATTGAATCCTCGGTTTCCTAACTTTCCCCCAGATGCATGAAGCACCCACTCTGCGAATCCTAAATAGCGAAAAATACCGAATCGGTATCCAGAATTCGCAGAATGGGATGCATCATCAAAATCGCGAAATAACTGCGATCCTCAACCGGCCGCAATCACCATATGCGAATTTGCCAACATCGCTATAAAATTGCAGAATCGGCTGTTTCCCAACCCAAATTGCAATTTCGCAGATTGCTAGATCGCAAAAACGGGAAGTCGCATTTTGAGCACAATGATGACATCACTACCAGGAAGTAGGCTGCTCCATGCTTCATTTGGATCACAGAGTTGGATAGAAGAGGAGGCACAGCACTGAGCTCCAAGAGACACACCCTGCAGTCCCAATACAGGATACACATTGATTCCAGAATGTCCCAGGAAGCTGCAGGACCCAGTGAAACATCCAGGAAGCGCAAAATCAAGTTCTCTGAAAAAGAGCTGGAGGACTTGGTAGAGGGAGTCCGCAGGGACCATGATCAGCTGTTTGGGAAGCTGTCCCGGAAGATGCCCGAGGCTAGCAAAAGGCGCATCTGGCTGCGCATCAAGGCCCAGGTCAACGCCGTTGGGGTCACACACTGGTCAATCGATGACCTCAAAAAGAGGTGGTACGACCTCAAAGGCCGTGCTAAGGAACGCATTGCGGAGAGACTGGGGGAGAGACTGGCAACGGAAGAGGAGACTCCACAGTTCCTGCGAACACACCAAAGGAAGACTTAGTGGAGGACACCATCAACCCTGCAGCCTGCGTGTGGGTCACTCAAGTGGACACCTCCAGTGCCACACACCAATCACAAGGTAACAGCCATGCAACTGCGACCCCGTCCCCTAACAATGCCCATGCCCCCAGAGCAAGCCATATTGGTAACCCCAGTAATGCATCCCCTGCCCCTCCCAAACGCCCGATTGCATTGTGGGACCTGCAGTGTGACAATGTGCCCTGATAGCCACACACGGCCAGAATAGCCAAGTGAAACATACCCCTAAAGCCAGTCAGGGAATGCTAGGCTGCATGCATGTTACTACATCCCAGGTGCCTGCATCATATCATTAATCATCCACTCATTCAAATCACAGGTGCTGCAGATGCTGAGACGTTTCCACGTTGCAGAGACTCCTGATGAGACAGAGGGAGAGAGCCAACCAGCACCAGCACCTGGACCAGCACCTGCACCAGCACCTTCCCAAACACACAGGGCCACCCCTGCAGCCATATGAGGAGCACAACCTCACCAGTTGTCACGCATGGCAGTGGAGCAGACCCCACCACCATCCAGGTGGCTGACATGCCGCACAGCCGCTGTGCGGTCCCAGGCAAGCAGCAGGTTGAGGCAGCAGCGCTCTGTGGCCACCCCAGCAGACATGGAGCAACAGGCACATAACCTAGGCCTTGGAAAAGAGGCTTGGATGCTTGCTGTGCACGGCAAGCAGGCACAGCACATGGCAGCAATGCAGCTGCAGCTGTACAAAACTGCACGCAACATAAATCAACTAACTGAGAGTGTGCTAACCGCAGCTGTCAAAGAGAGCAACCAACTGATGGTGGTGCAGCAGGACATCACACGCAGATGCCACCACCAGCTGCTGACATGGCTATCTGCTTACACCAGCTCAAATCCCCTGATTGGGAACGCCACTTCCCAGCTGTCGCGCAGGTCACTGGCCATGCAGATACAGATGGTACAATGCTGCCAAGATGTTTCAAACGCCCTGGAGCAGGTCACCACGGCTGTGGAGAACCAACAGGCGTCCGGCCATGGCCGTGCAAGGGGGGGGATGATGCCAGTGAGGGTATATCTAGCCTAAGCAGCCTGTCTGTGCCGGTGTTACTTGAGAGGCACCACAGTTCCCGGCCCAACGCTGCATCACGGCAGGACACTCCCAACGTGGAGGTTGAGAGACGATACGGTGCGTCCGGCAGGAGGTGCCAGTGACTGTACATTACCGGCAGTGCCATGGTGAGCTAACCACGCACGCCTGCCCAGGATACAAGAGCCTGTATGACTCAATACAGTTGCACACATTTTTGCTGATTTAAGGCACATCGAGAGCTTGTTAACTAAACAAAAGATTTATTTTGAACACAAATCTTCCTCATGTCATTCATTAATGTGGCATGCATGAGTGCAGTATTTTGTGAGGGGTATGGGTGCACTAGAAATAGTTCAGTGTGATGTTGGTGTGGCGCCTGTGTCCTTCAGCAGGATTCTCCCTGTGTGCATGATGCAATGTACAGGTTGCAGGTTGTCCCCTTCCGACTCATTGCCAGACACCTCCACAGGTATCCTCCGCTTGGTGGCAATATTGTGGAGTATGGCACACACGGCCGTGATGCAGCAGCGGACCTCAGGCCGGTATTTGAGTGCCCCGCCAGTCTTGTGGAGGATGCGGAAGCGACTCTTTAACATGCCAAATGTCCGCTCTATCACATTTCTGGTGTGTATATGCGCAGCATTGTACCGCCGTTCCTGTGGTGTAGCAGGATTGAGGTATGGGGTGAGGAGGTATTCACGGAGGCCGTAGGTGCTGTCACCTGAAGGTAGGAATAGAGGGTCAGTGCCTGTTAGGTGAAGCAACATGGTCTTAACATACTGTATATGGGCATGTGTACTTACCTAGGAGATGTCCTTTGCCAAATTCACCCCTGGCCAAGCGGGTGTGTATGCCGCTGTGCTGGAAGATGAACCAATCATGCGTGCTCCCCGGGTATTGGGCCACAATGTCTGTGATGATGGTCTTCGCATTGCAGACCATCTGGATGTTGAGGGAGTGGTATGACTTGTGGTTCCGGTACATGTATTCGGTCTCTGCAGGTGGACAAATGTGAATGTGGGTGCAGTCGATGCAGCCAATTACATGGGGGAAATGGGCAGTGTGATAAAAGTCCAGTTTTGTTTGCATTAAGTCCTGTTGAGTTGTTGGGAAGGTGATATAGTGGTGTATTCGGCTCAGCATGGTGTCCAGGAAAGTCTGTAGGCAGCCTGACATTGTGCTCTGTGATATACCCCCTGCAACTGCGACTATCCCCTGGAAGCTGCCGGAGGCCAGGAGGTGCAGGCAGCACAGGACCTGGACATGGGTGGGCACGACATTGGTCCTGCGTGTTTGGTGCTGCATCAGGGGGTCAAGGTCTCTGATGAGCTTCTTTATCATTGCCCCATTGAGCCTGTATTTGGAATAGATCTCCTCTTCAATCTGGCCCAGGAGTGTAATCCGCAGCCGGAAGATGCGCTCCTGGATCCTGCGTCGGTTCCTGGGCTGCAGCCTGGAGCCTCAGCCGCCTTGCCACGATGTAGAGTCCTGGCATTGTGACTTTCCTCATGCTCCTACTGAGTCTCCTTAAGTGTGTTTGATTTACCCAACACCCGTTTCATGTTTGCCATTTTTTTTCCACCAATTGGACTTCATGGTTACCACCTGGTTTTGCTCTCCTTAAATTGCGACTCGTTTTTTGCGATTTGGGGTATTTTTGCTATTTGCGATTTATGATGAATGGGAATATCGATTTATTCGCGATTTCGCAATTTATTTGCGATTTCGCAAAAAATGTGGGTAATCACTGTTAAAGAATCGCAATGGGGGTTACCAAATGGTTTTGCGATTCTTTGTTTTGCCAATTCGCTATTGGCTGCTTTTGTACTTGATGAATTGCCGGAGCGGAAATTGCAATTGCTGTTTCGCAGCCATTGCGATCGCAATTTCGCTTGATGAATCTATGCCTTAGTTCTAGTGGGTATCTCCTCAGTGGCTCGCGGTTATGACCGTATTCTTCGGACCGCTCGTGGCAGACGCATGTGAATAGGAATCGCGATATGGGGTCGCGAACACAGCAGAGTTTAAGGAGACGAAGGCTGACTTTGGCACTGAGATTGGTTCTCGTGGTAAAGGAATTACAACGTATTACCAATGATTTTGGAATTTCCTGCTTGACTAAGTGATCCTGGGCAAGTTACTTTATCTAAACGTGTTTAGGTTCCATTAATAGGCAGATACGTACCAGTGCTTATGCTTACAGAAACAGTCGCGCCACATGTAAAACTAGTGTTCTTGAATTGGGAGAATGGAAGCATTCGGTACTTGGCGAAGTGCCACAACATTTATAAAGCCCACCTCTGTTTGGACGGTTCACCACATATCATTTTTGAATTGTTTTTACCACAAGATGGCGGTTTCCTCCCAGCGCAGCCTACGGCTCTTGTATCAGCCAGAACTTGACGCTTGCAACGCCCGAGCTGCTCAGCTGCGTTTGTGTGAGCGGTGGTCTGGGGTTGCTAGTTTCTTGTGCCTAGCACGGTAACATTCATTTTTTGGTGGGGCCGGTATCTTTGTGTGTGTGCTGAATTGTCCTAACAATCAATGTTGGAGGGCGTTTCGACAGACCGGTAGATTGAGGTATTCTTCAATTGTTGGTGCTTGAGGTTAGAGTGTGGGTTTGCTGGCAGAAGCCACTTGAAAGCTCAGTCTCTGTCTGGAGCTTTCCGTGGCTCCGCCACATCCACTGAAATCGCACAGGATGTTCCAGACTAAACAGAGTTCTTGAAAACAGGCACCTACGACAGCGCGCACACACACTTGCAGCAGCGATAAAGCACCTTGTTTACAGAATAGCTCTAATAAGTGACAGCTCACAATGTTCCACTTTGATAGCTGCACCTAATGTTTCCCACTCGGCACCTCTTGTAAACGCCCCCTCTGATAACTTTGTGTGATGTTGATTCTCACATGCCATTGCCTATAAACAACCCGTAATGTTTTAACTTCTCCCTCTCTGTCCGATGTCACATGCCTCAGCGACTCTTCCAAACAGCCCCTGGAAATCAGCCCTGCCCCAAAGCACACTCTGGCATAAGAGATACATTTCATGTATGGAGCAAATGTAATTTTGCTGCAGTCTTGCTTAGCACCGTTTCTTATGTCTCTTTCCTGTTTGTTTTTTGGCATTGTTTCTTATCTCTTTTTCCCCTTCACTTGCTCCCCACCCGCCCCCTTCACTGGCTCCCCACCCGCCCCCTTCACTGGCTCCCCACCCGCCCCCTTCACTCTTCCTATCTCTCTTAAAAACCTGATAAAACACTACAGTTTGCTTTGTCTGCATATATTTTCTTTCGTTATTATTTTTTAGGATCCCTGCCCGTGCTTAATTGCGAACTCGTACTTAAAGGCACATTTCGTATTTGCGGGGGGAAGGGCAGCACCTAAAAAGAATACATCAAATCCATTCTGTGCACCTGAATTAGTGAAAGCAACAAATGGATCACTGGGCACGTGCACAGCCCCCTCTAAACACACTGCCACTGCCGAGGCTTACAGAGGATTCCTTCCTGCTCTGCAGCCTGCATGTCAGGAGGCTTGATTTGCCTAAAATACTTTTTGGAAATATAAAAACTGGTGTGAGTAGCTATGTACAGTACTGCACAAGTAACTAATTGCCACCACTTTGGCGCAAGCTTCTCAACCATTACATGTGCAGACATCACACTCTACAAAACATTTCTAAAAAGAGTTGGCATGTTGTCCCACTATGGGGAGAGTTTGGGGAGGGGTGCAAGAGAGGTGGTAGGGTTTCTGTATCAGTGAAACCTAGGCACCAGCTGAGGGGGCCACTGCGCGCTAAGAAAACTTTGTCATAATTAAAGCTCAAGTTAAAACCAGCAGCTTCACTAAGAGGTTCACCTTGAACATAAGGGGTAGTAGCAGCATCGAAACTATAAATGACCTTAAATTGAGAAACCCACTGAGCGTCTGTGGTTTGAGTGCTTATTATAATTAAAAGGCAATCACTTACCCTAATTGAATCGATCATCTACTACAAGATATTTGGACTGCGCCTCTGTAAAACCTACAAAACATCATCCCAATTCTAATGCTTAAGCTCTGTTTTGGCCATTTTAAGGGCAAGTTTATAATGTGCTCAACCATCTATGTTTCTAGGTTTTGTAAATGGTGCCACCCACAAACGCAAGGGAACATAAGGCATCATACCATTGAGCTGTTGATATTAAATGCTTTGGGCATGAATTAAGTAAGGCATTTCTAATACCGTGACTTGAGTCATTAAAATAATCCATGATTTGCACCCAGCTTGTGTTTCTGAGAAACAGATTAAAAAATAAATTTAAAAAACACTGTTACGCAGCGGTACTGCACTAACTGAAAACAGTTTGGCTGTTGTCCCACTAGAACGTAAAATAGGCACACAAACAGTCAAAACACTTGCCCTTTCATTGACCTTACAAAACAGCCCATCTGGCATTGCCTAATTGCCTTATAGGCAAGGCCACTGGAATTATACAGCAGGAAAGGCCAAATTATTGGGCAGGACTGAGTAAATTATGCGGCAAGAAAAGGCAAATTGTGCAGCTTAGTGCAGCATATTTTGTAATAGTATTACTTCATTATTTAGTGAGGTCAAAAACAACAAGCATTGGCATAGCCAACAGGTCTCGCTTTTGGGACCTTATAAGTATTTAGGTAGGCAGCGCAATATCCTTGTTACAACAACAGCGACTGTTGCATGGCTAAACACTTATAAGGTCCCAAAGGGGAGACCTATTGGCTATGCCAATGCTTGTTTTTTCTATTGCAGATGCACTGCAGTGCCGCCCCGTTGATAGGGTGGGGTGGGACCGGCCTCCCCTGTCGTCGAGTTTTAAGGAGGAGTGGAGGCTGCACCTAAAGTGCGCCTGAGACTTTGGACAGCCATCTCGGGCTGACCAAACGATCATGTGTACTGTTCATGTTCTCCACAGGCTGAGTTATACAGCCTTAGTGGAGAACATGCCCAGCCTCCGAGCCCCTCTCTGAATGCCGAACCACGGTGCTCAGACCATTCACAGCGCTGCTTAAGGGAGCGTTGTGATTGGTCAGGGGATTCTGGGAACGTTGTGATTGGTCAGGGGATTGTGGGAGGTTGGGTGCATCCTGCTGGAGGAGAAGCGACGGCTGCGACCTCTAGGCATTTCTTTCTTTTTATTTCCTAACCCCCTCACCTTCCCCCGCCATTGTTCCCTACCAGCCGCCACTGTTACTCCATCACAACGGTGACGGATATCCTGTCCGCGGAAATATAAATCCCATAGGATATAATGGAATTTATATTTCGGTGGACGGGATATCCCTCACGTTGTGAATGAGTAACCCGTACGCCAAGATCTAAATCAGGCACTGCTAATATTTATTCTTCCTTGAAAAAATAATTTTCACGTTTACAATTGAGTTAAATACTTAAAAATTGGCAGTACGGCAGTGAGCCTTTTAATGATATAGAGGGGTGACTTTTTTTTATTTCAAATTTGTTTTATTGAGTTTAAGAGCAAGAAAAACAGGCATAGTAAGGCGAATAGCATGCAGTAGGTTTATGTAGCGAGCAAGACAGACAGGCACGTCTTCTCTGAGAGGCAACCAAGAAGCATATAAATCACGCCCTACACAATATTGCATTGCCGACATTTAGGTGAAGATGCCATGTGGGAATTACAACCAAACAAAACAGAAGGAAAAACTCAACCCCCCCACCCTTCACCCTTCACTTGAACTAAAAGCTATAAATAGTGGTCCCACGCATGTAGGTGGCCATACCTTGGATTCCATTTTCTCCAATTGCACTAGGATCAGATGCCTGCCCGCTAAGGAAGTCCATTGGACAGACCACTTTTTAATTGAGTTCTATTTGGTTGGACCAACCAAACGGCAGCATAGGACTCCACCCCCGCCAATTTTCCGTCGCCAATGGCACAAAATATCTGTAACTAACCTCCGTGAATATTGGCAACAACCACTATTATCAGACGAAGATTCGGCTGATTCAGCACTAGAAAAATGTAATAAATCTCTTAAATCAGCCATTGATACTCTTGCACCCCTAAAACTCCACAAACAATATCCCCCGACCAAACAAGAAAAATGGTATACCATACATCTTAGGAAAGAAAAACAGAAATGTAGGCGACTAGAAAAAGCATGGAGGAAATCCAAAACTGGAAAGGAAAGGGACATTTTTCTAGAAGCTCAGTCAAACTATTATAAACATATAAAACTGGCTAGAAAAAACTATCTCTCCCTTCAACTTGCCGAGGCTGGTAACAATCCAAGGGAATTATTTAAACTTTTGCAAAGTTTTGTGAAACCCATAGCCAGTGAAAGCCCGGATGATGCCTCACAAACTCTTTGTGATGATATCTCCAGGTTTTTCGAAGATAAAATTAATCTTATCTACAACAAAATTGTGGCCTCGCAAAATGCAGGAGGAACTTCGTCTCCTCCTTTACATGATCCATCAATGCCAAATAAAAATTCCTTCCTTACAATTCCACCAGTTAGTGATTCAGACCTCCCACTCCTCATTAACCACATGAAAACCGGCTCTCCCAATGATCTCCTCCCTGCAAAAATGGTGCCCCCTTTGATTTCCATCTTGGGACCCTCTATTCAGTCTGTAATGAATACTTCACTGGCAAAGGGACAAGTCCCTAGGGAGTGGAAGATTGCGGTGGTAAACCCCATCAGGAAGAAGGCTGCTTCCCCCTGGACGGATCTTTCTAACCTCCGCCCCATCTCCCTCCTACCGTACATCGGTAATGTGACAGAGAAGCACGTAAACACCCACTTATCTAACTATATCGAGGCAGCGGATGGCCTGGACCCGTCACAATCTGGGTTCAGGCCAAATCACAGCACCGAATCGGCCCTACTTGCAGTGTCCAATAACATCAGGATGACACTGGATGATGGGGGGTCCATGATTCTGGTGTTGTTGGATTTATCCGCTGCCTTCGACACGGTGTCTCATGAAGTGCTTCTCGGCCGTCTGAGGGATGTAGGGTTGGGAGGAGTGGCGCTGTCCTGGATGGAAAGCTTTCTTTCCTGCCGCTCCCAAGAAGTCAGGCTGGGCTCCCATAAATCCATCTCCAGGGAGCTCACCAGGGGTGTGCCACAGGGCTCATGCCTAAGCCCCACATTATTTAATGTGTATGTGGCCCCCCTGGCCGACTTGGTGAGATCTTTTGGGTTTACCCCGGTGTCCTACGCTGATGACACCCAACTTCTGTTCCCTTTTAAAACCTTCACCCCTGCACTACAAAAGTCTTTTTCAGAAGGAATGAGGGCAGTATCAAAATGGATGGCGGAGAATTGTTTACAGTGCAATGTGGGCAAAACAGAAGTCTTACTGTTTGGGGAGGCGGCGACATTGTGGTCTGATGAATGGTGGCCCGCAGAACTAGGCCCAGTACCTATCCCAAAGCAGACTGTTAAAAATCTAGGAGTACTGTTTGATCAAGACCTGACTTTCAAACATCATGTCGATCAAGTCGCTGGCACATGTTGCAGGATCATTGGTCTATTGAAAAGGGTGTTCCCTTACTTACCTGATAATCACAGGAAGACTCTAGTCCAGGCACTAGTGACCAGTAGATTGGACTACTGCAATGGCCTTCTTTTTTCTACTAATGAAGGCCAAATGAACAAAATGCAAGTAGTCCAAAATACGGCGGCGAGGTTAGTCCTCAATGTTCCACCCAGGACCCCCTCCCAACCTCTACTGGCGAAACTTCACTGGCTGCCTGTGCGGCAAAGCACTAAATTTAAAATTTTGTGTATGATTCACAAATGCTTGATAGGGAAGGGCCCCAAATATCTCTCTATAGCCTTTCAACCCTACATCCCTGGCCGCTCCTTACGATCCAGCAGCCTCCACCTACTACAGGTCCCTAAAATAAGAAAGTCTCGTCAGGGAGGCCGGGCCTTGGCACACACTGGACCAGTGCTCTGGAATTCCCTTCCCCCTACATTAAAAACCATTACCAACCACCTTCTTTTCCGTAAAACCCTCAAGACCCATCTCTTTAGTAGTAGTTAATCTTTTCACTTGTCCCAGTCACTGAAACGATCGTGCACAGGACAGTCTCCCCCACTGGCAAAAGCGCAGAGATACCCCTTCGGGGGTTTATTCAGGCGCTATAAAAGCACACAAATAAATAAATAAATAAATAAACAGCCCCTCCCCCCTCCCCCCACCCCGGCCAGTATGCCAATAGTTCGGAGTCTCCCTGAGTTCACTCTCGGGCTGATGTGTAGCAAGGTGTCTAAGTTTGTGGCGGGTTCTGCGGTGGTGCCGTGAGCCGTAGAATGCGAAGATATTTTGGGCATGTGATTTCGTGAAATTCCCTGGATAAGAGGGACAGGAGCGGTTGCCAGGTCTTCTGGAAGGAGTCAGTCGAATGTGTGAGTGTGGCTTGGATGCGTTCCATGCCCAGTGTGAACCACAATTTGTGTAACCAGCCAGTGTGGGTGGGTAATGTGGTGGAGCCCCATAGTGACAGAACGTGTTGTGACGCTGCCTGCATGGCAATGCCCATCTGTTTGCCACGTAGTGACCTTAAGGGAAATGTGAGCGCGTTGGGTAGCCCTAGGATAGTGTATGCAGGAAAGCGCGGGATTTCAGTTTCAAAGGTGGAGTCAATATCGTCTAATACCGCTTTCCAGTACCCTTGCAGAGCGTTGCATTCCCATAGGAGATGGGTCAGAGTGCCCCTTTCACCGCAGCCCCTCCAACACAGAGCGCTTCGAAGAGGATTGCCCTGATTGAGTCTTGTCGGGGTAAGGTGCCAGTAGATGGCCAGTTTCAACGCCTACTCCCTGGCGCTAGTATTACGAGTGGTGTGTGCCGCTCTATAGTATACGAACCCCCATTCCTTGGGCGAAAGTGTCCTTCCCAGCTCCGATTCCCAGCGCCTCTGCCCCGCTGTTTTAACCGGGCCGGCCGCGGGGGATAACATTTTGTAAAGGTCCGATATAAGGTGCCTATCCGAGTCCTTCGTAATCAGCCATTTCTCAAACGGCGTCGTCGGCCGAGCGACTAGGGGAGCGCGATCCGGGTGTAGAAGCCAGTGACGAAGCTGGAAGTATTGGAACATGTGAGGTTTATTCACTCCGTAGCCGTGCGTGATCTCGGCAAGGGGGAGGAAGCCCTCTAAGTCAAAGAGATGGCCGGCCGAGCGGCAGTCCGTGCTCCGCCATTGTAGAAAGGCACGGGGATCGGCGCCCGGCGGAAATTCCGGGTTATCAAAGAGCGGAGTGAGCGGGGAGGGGACAGTTGTCAGGCCCCGTTTGACCACTACCGTGTCCCAGGTCTTCATGATGGTGCGAGTAACCGGAGATTTAAGGAGGTATCGCGGTCTATGCTGGCGGGCAAGAAATGGGATCTTCCACAGCGATGTCTGAGCCATCGCTCTGTCTTGAAAGAGCCACCTCTTTTCTGACTCAGGCCTGTACCATTCCACCAAGTAGCGGAGCTGCGAGGCCTGAAAATATTGCTTGAGGTCAGGGATCCCGAGGCCTCCCTCATCAATACGTCTGTGCGCCACCTGTTTGTGCAGACGTGCGTGTTTCTTTTCCCAGATGAACTGGTGGAAGATATTTTGCAATTCAGCAATCGCACCTGGCGGCGGCGTTACTGGGAGGGTCTGGAAGATGTACAAGATCTTGGGCAAGGCTGACATTTTTAAATCCGCTATGCGGCCCAGCAAGGAGAGGGGTTGTTTTGACCATCGCGCGAGATCGGCTCGAATTTGGGAGGTAAGTGATTTATAGTTAAGGGTCACAGTTGAGTCTGTGGAAGCAGTAAGAGTGATCCCTAGGTATGGAAGCTGCGCGGAGGTTTGTAAGTCGCAGCCAAAATCAGGTGGTGGGGTGTTAGGAAGGGCGTTCTTGCCCAGGGGTAAGATCAAGGATTTCCCCCGGTTGATTTTGAAGCCCGACACCGCTCCGAAGCTCTCCAGTTCTTCCAGGAAAGCAGGTATAGAGCTGGACGGTCGGTCCAGAGCAGCGATGATGTCATCGGCGTATAGCCCCACCATGTGGGGTTCATGGCCGAATGAGATACCGCTAATGCCAGGGTTGTCTCGAATTTTCTGCGCCAGGGGTTCCACGTACAGGGCGAATAAAAGGGGCGAAAGGGGGCACCCCTGACGCGTGCCTCGTTGTATTTCGAAGGGGTCCGACTTTAGGCCACCCAGCCGGACCCGGGCCATAGGGTGGTGGTAGCAGCTCGCGATCCAGGCCTGAAACCGGTCGCCCAGTTGGTACCGCTGCAGGACTTTTTGTAAGTAGGTCCAGTCGACACGGTCGAATGCCTTTTCCGCATCGACGGCTAGAAGCACCGAGTCCGAGACCTGAAAGTGAGATTTATCCACGAGGTGCATCAATTGTTTAGTGTTATCACTGCATTGTCGGTTCGGGACAAAGCCCGACTGATCCGGCTCGAGGATACCCGGTAGACAGGGGCCCAAGCGGGCCGCCAGCACCCCTGTGAAGAGCTTCAAATCTAAGTTAAGTAAGGAGATTGGACGGAACGCAGAGCAGTGCGTCGGGGGTTTGCCCGGTTTGGGCAACACCACTATGTCAGCTGCCAGCATGTCCGGCGGAATGGAGCTCGGGCCCTCAAAAGAATTAAACAATCTCGTGAGTACCGGAGCTAGTACGTGGCCAAAGAGCTTGTAAAAGCCTGAGGAAAAGCCATCAGGGCCTGGTGATTTGAGCGGACGGAGGCGCGAGATGGCGGCCAGGACCTCATCAGGGCGAATGGGAGCATCTAAGGCTTCCGTTGTCGCCGGGCACAACGGTGTAATGTCCGCCGATTGCAAGTATGCGTCAATGTCGGTCGGCGAGACACTATCCTCGCTATACAGGGAAGCGTAAAAGGAGCGGAAGGCGTTAGCCACCTGTGTGTCTTCGGTGAGTGTGGTACCGGAGTCGTCCAGGAGAGTAGTGATTTTTGAGCGGTGAGTTTTGGCTTTTAAGGCACTGGCAAGAAGGCGTCCGGTGCGGTTACCTCCTACATAGTACGTATGGCGGAGGCGAAGAGCGGCAAATTCCGCTCTGTCTGTATCGATGCTGGCCAGTTGAGCCCTTGCGGCCTTCAGCTGACGCCAGATCCTCGGGGCGCAGGTGCGGCTATGAACTCTTTCAAGTTCAGCTACTTGTGCTGAGAGGTCAGCTCTCTTTTCTTTGCGGATCTTGGCGTCAGCAGCTGCGATGGCGATCAGCTCCCCCCTGACTACTTGCTTCAAGGCCCCCCAGAGAGTCGACACTGAGACAGCAGGGGTGTCATTGGTGGCGAGATAGTCCGAGATGCATTTATGGATTTGTCGAACAACGGCCGGCCTCTGCAATATGGGTTCATTGAGTCGCCAATAGCCAGGAGTGCGTGGCATCTTGGGTATACGGAGTGTCAGCTCCACCGCGTCGTGGTCTGAAAGGGCCGCCGGGACAATGGAAACGTCGGCGATATGAGGGTGCAGTTCCGAAGAGCCTAAGAAGTGATCTAGACGCGCGTATGTATGGTGTACATGGGAGTAGAAGGTGAAGCGCTCTGTGTTGGGGTGTGCCGCCCTCCAGAGATCAAGAATGCCCCTCTGCAGCAGCCAGGACCTGCCCGCCTCCGAGAGAGCTCCAGTATCTCCATAGCGGTGCCCAGATCTGTCTTTATTAGTGTCCATGACCAGATTGAGGTCCCCCCCAATGAGCAGCTGAGAGGGAGGTGACTGTAGTGTTTTGGAGAGTGCAGTTTTCAGGAATAGTTCCTGACCCGTGTTGGGAGCATAGATGGTGCCTATTGTCAGCGCGCTAATCCCTATGAGGAAGGAGTAGGCCAGGAGGCGTCCCTTAATCTCCCCTACCTTGGTTCCCACCCGGCCTCTGAAACGTCGGGATACTAGGATGGCCACCCCAGCTTTCTTAGATGGGAGAGAGGAAAAGTACTGTTGAGGAAAAGCCCGGGAGCGCATTCTGTGCAAATCTTTAATCAGGAGGTGGGTTTCCTGCAATAAGCAGACGTCAGCCTCCGAGTGTTCGAGGTATGAGATAACAGCTCTCCGTTTAATTGGATTGTTGAGTCCCTTTACATTGAGAGATAGTACCTTGAGTGTATCAGTCATATTGGGAGAGTTCGAAGAGACCTAAGCTTAGCATCGTGTAGCGCAGTCGTGCTCGACATGCCTTAGTCAACATCTGAAACCTGTAGGAGTCCCCTGGCATACTGGTCCCCGCCCTCGTCCCCCACCCTGCCCTGCCCGCAACATCGTACCCCCCCCAGCCCCTCTCTCCCCCCGTCCCGAGAGAACCTCCCTAACCCCAACAAGATGTGCCCCCGTAGGATCAACAGAGCCCACCCCCCCCCCCTTCCGCCCCTCCCTCCTCCCCAGAACAAACCCCAAAACTGGAACTAGTCAGAGTCTCGGGCCTAATTGTGTATGACACAGGTCCGTAGAAAGTCAATAGAAGGGGTACCATGGTAGCGGCCGAATTAGCGGCCCCCCGACCTGTCGCCCCAGGTTATTACAGCGTGAAAGAAACCCCCCAAGCGTACTTAGTTTTACAGATCTGTTGCAGTGTTGTCCGCCACTTCTTGCACAGCCGCCTCCCGTTCTTGAGCGACCGTGGCAGGGTCCGGTTTCGGGACGCGTCTCGGGGAGCGCCTTTGTCGCACTGTTTGCCAGCTGTCCCTCGGCCGCCGTAACGAGTCATCCTGTGATCTACGTGGGGATGCGTCTCTGGATTCGGACCCCTCTGGCATTTCAATGTTCAGTAGGGCACAAGTGTCGCGGAGCGATCTGAGCTGATGGAGTGAGCCATTCCACTTAAAGATCAGGCGGAACGGATGGCCCCATGAGTAGGGTACCCCATTGTCTCTCAAGAAGTTTGTTGCTATCCGGAAGGACTTACGCTTCTGTAGAGTGATGGGAGAAAGGTCCTGGAAAAGAGCCACGGGTTCGTCGCGGAACCAGATAGGCTGTGCCCTGCGGGTCTCCCGTAGAATGCGTTCCTTGAGGGGAAAATCCGGGAGGAAAGCCAGAATATCCGGTGGAGGGGCTGACTCCCGGCGCGCCAGGCCAACCCTGTGCGCCCTGTCGATTCGTATCTCAAAGTCCTGAGGTTCGCCCAAAATCTCCCGGAACAGTGCTTGCAAATAGGCAACCAGATCATTCTTCACAGCTTTCAACGGGACTCCACGGACCCGTATGTTGTTCCGCCGGGAGCGGTTCTCAAGGTCCTCTGAGTGCGATTGCAAGTCTACTTGTTGGTCCTGGAGTCGAAGGATCTCTTGCTGCAGCCTCTCCACCTCCATGCTGCGTGACTGGTCCGACTCCTCCACCGAGGCTACCCGCTCGCCCAGACCGTCCAGGTCTCGGCGCAGTTCCCGTTGCTCCCCCGTCAGTTCTTGTTTCAGGGTTTGAAAATCCTCCCTCAGGGTATTGAAGAGGGAGGCCAGGAAGGCTTTAGTGATGGGGGCATTGTCCTCTTCCTGTCCCCGGGGGCTTGCTTGGGGCTTCGGGGAGGCCGCTGTTTGTGACTTCTCCACTTTCGGTGCAGTTTTGCTCAAGAGGTCCACGATGTTCCGAGTCCCTTTTCGGCTGGAGTGTGTCATGATGTCAAAGTTAGGAACTCGTAGAACCGGACTGAGGAGGTAAGAGGGACTCAGGTAGCGCTCCTTTGGTGTGAGATGTAGAGTCCGCAAGGCCTGGCGGTCACTCCGGCGGAGTCGCGCAGATGGCTTCTGGAGCGGGATGTAGCGCCCCGGCAGTCTGGCGCCTAGAGCGTTGTAGTCGAGAGATAGAGGCCGGGCGCGGTTCCGTGGGAGAGACCCGCAGGATACCCAGGGTGGGCGTGCCGGGAGAAACGAGCAATCAACCACGGGCAGTAAGGTCAGGCTCCCGCCGGTAGTGTGGGGATCAAATCAGGTAAGGTCAATTCCCTGAAGATGGGGCACCGATGACCCCTCGGAGTCGGGCGAACCCTGCTGGTGGGGGCGGTCGATGTGCAAGAGCTCCTGTGAGCGCTAGGAGCGCCGATCCCTCAGGCGTGAGCAGGCCCCAAGCCGGGGAGTAGGGCAGCAGGCCGGCCGTCCGCCGTGCTCCGGTGCCAGGGGCGCCGTCTGTCGCTCTAGAGGCCTCAGAGGTGTTTGCTTCCTGAACGCGTGCAGCGTGGTCTGGCAGAGCAACGCAGGGGTGTCCTCAAGCTGGAGCTGGGGGACCCTAGTGGCAAAGCAGGGTCCCGTGTGATTGAATCCCCGTAGTGGTCCCACGTGGCTCCCAGTCCACAGGGGGCCAGAGGTAGCAGGCCCGAGCCGCGGCGCAGGAGGACCCAGGTGTTTCAGAGCGAGGTCGCAGCAAAGACAGGCCCCGCGCCGGGGCCTCTGGTATGGCGCTATCCCCGCGGGGGAGCCAGCAGCGGCGGGTGGTGTTCCAGCCCCGGGGCGAGGCCCTCCCTCGACACAGAGCTCCAGGCGGGGGGGCCGGTGCTAGGTGCTGGCTGTGGGTGATCGGCAGGTGAGGCGCGGCAACTTTGGTCGGACCGGACTCCCCAGGGAGGGGTCCCGTCCTGTCACGGTGTAGGCCCGGAGCCGGGGGCTAGATTTGCGGGGACCCGCCGGATCCTCGCGCGGTCCCCGAGTGCAGAGGGCGCCAGGCGCTGGTCGTGCAGCCGCCGCTGGGATCCGAGTGTCTCTCACCGTCTCTGGTTGGGTAGCGCCGTAGGTCTGCAGACCGCTCTTCCGTCTCCGGTCCCGCCGGGCAGCTTCAGCTCCGTGCCGCCATTGCGCCGGTCACTTCGGTCCCAGCAGCAGCGGGCGCAATGGGGTGACGGTGTCCTCTGCCGGTCCGGATTTTGGCCAGGGGGGTGTTGCGGTGGGGTGCCACCCAGCGATGCAGGTTTGAGCTGGGTTCTGGGGGGATTTCTGCAGTTTACACCGTGCTATGGGGCATTGGGCCGGGGAGCCTCACAAAGCACGTCCGTTCAGGCCGCCATCGTAGCCACGCCCCCGGGGTGACTTTTTTTAACCATTTTTTATTGGCATTTGATATACATTACATTTATGCATTATGAATACATAATAACATATCTGGAGCCTTGGCGTCGGGTGGATATTTACATTCCGGCACATGCCAATACTATGCTATAGTTGTTTAATTATCATGTTATCCTAACATTTCAGTATAAATAATCAAGCATAATACATATTACAATTATCATGATGCTCTAAACAGTCCTACCTCTGAGCACCCAGGCTTTTCTTTCGTGTGTGCCCATTTAGGGCATTAACATTGCATATCTATCGTATTGCGTTATCACATGGTTCAAATTATCTATTATTTTAACTAATGTAACACTTGGTGCAAAAAACCTTTAGCACTTGTCAGGGCACAGCTCAGTAGTACCTCAGTGTTATCATTAATATTTAGTGATTTCCAATGGGCTCGTAATATATTATTAGCTGTCTTGTTCCCGTCTCATCCTTCAGGTATGATCCCAATAGCCCTGGGCGGGAGAAGCGTAAAGCTGCGGGGGTCTCCATTGAGTTGTCCAATCCGCGACACCAGGGGTCTTTTAAAACTGATTTTTATAAGCATAGGACCTCTGCTTATCCTGGCTGTGCCCTCCCGTAGTCCTGCATAGGTGGTTCCTGACTAGGGCGTAGGGTTCTACCCCCAGGGGCCTCTCCCTGCCCCTAAGCACGGTCACCGTCAGGCTGTGGGGGAGTGTCAGACTGTTGCATTTGGGGTGAGGAAACTGCTATCATAACGCCCCATGTCTCTAAGTTTCTGTCTGCAGTTTAGGCTGTTTGAACCATGCGCAGGCGGCTTTCCTCTGCGACCCCCCATTCACACATGTCAACCTTCCATTTGGTCGGGCGCTGGGTCACGGATCGCATCCAGTTGATGGCGATCCGGCACCTGGCCAACACCAACGTCAAAGAGGTCAATTTATGCTGCATTCGGGTTGGAGGCTTGCGGGATGGCATGACACCCAAGAGGCAGATCTTGATCGACATTTCAACTGGGAATTGAGTTGCATTTTACAACATTCTCATAGTGCCATTACCGACAACTTCTCCCACCCCCCTGTCTGAGCATGCAAGAATGTATAAATACACAAGACAAATTTGTTATGGGAAAATATTGCTGCAGGTTTATTCCATACAAGAGTATGCAATATGTGGGTTATCTAACGGGCGATCCAAGGGTGGGCAGCTGTGCTGACCTATGCTGCCCCCGCCCACCTGGTGAGCCAGCACTGTGGGACATCCAGTCAGTGCTATCTTTGCTGATCCTCTTCCGGATAAGGAGACACATTGGTCTCTTCTACTCACGCCCTTTTCTGGGCAGAGCGGAGCAGGGCAAACCCTCGGTTGGTCAGACCCCCAACCGCTCGAAGGACTAACGGGACGCCGTCGCACTTTTCCAGGAACCTGCCCTGAGGCTCCTGGTCTTTGGCTTTGACACCCCTACTGTGCCGTGCAAAGGTATCCTTACTGTACCCGTTTGCTTCCAGATCGCCCTGTAACTCCACCTGTAACACAAAAGGGGACATTAAAACATTCAACGTATCCTGCCCGCCAGCCTGAACGCCGGGTGAGAGGTAGGGTTGGAGACGGCGAGGCTGGCAAACAGAGGCCGCCAGCAGGGGCGGGTAGGCTTATAAGCCTTACCCCCACCTGCCGCACCGGAAGGACACCACCGTGGCGACCTGGCTAGTGGGCTACTGCGGGAACCCCCCGAACAACTAGAGTGGCGGTGGGCGGTGCCGAAATGGCACTAAAGGGCCGCCCTACTGGATTGGCCGAGGACAGCCGCATAGTGCCATTACCGACAACTTCTCCCACCCCCTGTCTGAGCATGCAAGAATGAATAAATACACAAGACAGCTTTGTTATGGGAAAATATTGCTGCAGGTTTATTCCATGCAAGAGTATGTAATATGTGGGTTATCTTACGGGCGATCCAAGGGCGGACAGCTGTGCCAACCTATGCTGCAGTGGCGGTGCGTCCATTGGGGGCGTTGGGGCGTTGCCCCACTAGCCATGGACGACCCCACACGCCACAAATGCATTTAAAGGCTTTTTAAAAAATGCATCGATGTCTGATAAATCATCTAGCGCACTGCGCGCTACCTGCCCGGAAAAGCCCGACAGAATCGGGCATTGTATAGGAAGTGGGCCGTGGGGGGCGGGGCTGAGGGAGAGAGTGACAGGAGGAGGCAGCGCACAACAGAGCAGTCGGAGACTCCGAGTAGACAGCGCAACAATGCGCATGTGGAATCCAGGAGTCTTACAAATTTCTACTTGCCCGCGCATGCGCATAGTAGTAGACCATCCCTTCCCCCCCTCTATGGTACTCGAGACACAGGGACTGCCAGGCAGGGACCTGGGGCCCCCAGTCTCCTAATGGGCAGATAGTATCCTGCTCGTAGCCCAATCCTGGCGCAGTGTTGCTGTTAATGCTGCGCCAGGATTGGCTGCTGCAGCAAGATGGTGGCGCTCGTGGGTGTTGGCTGCTCTGCTTAGGGACCGCACTGTATGGCCAATCACCATATGGCTAATTCCAGCCTTGTCGAGGTGATTGGCCATTTCTACGCTGTCTGTCACGTCACCGTGCTTGGTGCACTGCTGCCTGGCACAACAACAAGTAGTAAAAAAGAAAGTGAAAGTAGTAAAGTACAGAGAATCACGAACGAACGAAGAGTCTAGTCACAACAAGACCAGTGAGTAGAGAGAGTGACCACCAGCAGTCTGTCTGTTCATTCCACTCGAGTCCAGTCTCCAGTTCGTCGTCGTTGGTTCAGTTGGTTGTGTGTAAACTAAGTGCGAGCTGAGGGAGTCTCTAGACCAGAGGTCTTCAAACTTTTTTAGGTTGAGCCCCCCCAGCTGAATTTTTTTAAATGTCAAGCCCCCCACCACCTGACAAAAATTTCTGGAACGGGTACGCTACATAAATCGACCATCGTCCGCATATCCCAGGCCATATCCGGCAACATTTCTGGAACCTGATTCCCCAGTTAAAAGTCAAATTGAGTATGGAAAGACAAGACATTAAGCATAGTGCAGCGCCGGTCAACAGACTGACCCAGCCCTGCACAAACAACTCGAGGAGTGCAGCACCTGCCTTCAGCAGCCCACACCAGCTCTGTGCTCAAAACTCCAGGGGCCTCATTTATGAAAAGTGACGCATCACTGCGTGAAAACAGCGATGCGTCACTTTTCACTGCGACACCAATGATGCGTCATATTTAATGTATGACGCATCATGTTGCAAGGACTTACAGATACGTCAGTATTTCTGATGCATCTGTAAGCGCAAAAGTGACGCATTGCTGGAGTGTGTCACAAAAGTGGCGCAACTCCGGCAATGCGTCCTTTCACATGGGGTAAGCCCCATGTGAAAGGGCTTGCGTCAGTCTTATGCCTGCTGTGAGGCAGGCGCAAGATTTTGACGCAACAGCATCCTAAAAGTGACGCAGTGAAATCTGATAGATTTCACCGCGTCACTATTACGAGGCTTTTTTGCGGGGGAACGCCCCCTCTGCATACATTATACCTGACGCAGGTATAATGTGGCGCAGGGGTTTAAAAAGTGACGCATCTACCTAGATGCGTCACTTTTTAAATATGGCGCAACAAGGCGCATTTTGTACGCCGCTGGTGCGTCACAAAAAGTGACACACCCGCGGCGCAAAACTGACGCAAGGCCTCATAAATAAGGGCCCAGGAGTGCAGCGCCGTCCTCAACAGCTCACACCAGCTCTGTGCATAGAACTCCAGGAGTGCAGCGCCTGTCCTCAACAGCCCGCACCAGCTCTGTGCACACAACTCGAGGAGTGCAGCGCCTGTCCTCAACTGCCCGCATCAGCTCTGCGCACACAACTCCAGGAGTGCAGCCCCTGCCTTAAACAGCCCACACCAGCTCTGTGCACACATCTCCAGGAGTGCAGCGCCTGTCCTCAACTGCCCGCATCATCTCTGCGCACACAACTCCAGGAGTGCAGTGCCTGCCTTCAACAGCCCGCACCAGCTCTGCGCACACAACTCCAGGAGTGAGCGCCTGCCTTCAACAGCCCGCACCAGCTCTGCGCACACAACTCCAGGAGTGAGCGCCTGCCTTCAACAGCCCGCACCAGCTCTGTGCACACAACTCCAGGAGTGCAGCGCCTGCCTTCAACAGCCCGCACCAGGTCTGTGCACACAACTCCAGGAGTGCAGCGCCTGCCTTCAACAGCCCGCACCAGCTCTGTGCACACAACTCCAGGAGTGAGCGCCTGTCCTCAACTGCCTGCATCATCTCTGCGCACACAATTCCAGGAGTGCAGTGCCTGCCTTAAACAGCCCACTCCAGCTCTGCGCACACAACTCCAGGAGTGAGCGCCTGCCTTCAACAGCCCGCACCAGCTCTGCGCACACAACTCCAGGAGTGAGCGCCTGCCTTCAACAGCCCGCACCAGCTCTGCGCACACAACTCCAGGAGTGAGCGCCTGCCTTCAACAGCCCGCACCAGCTCTGTGCACACAACTCCAGGAGTGCAGCGCCTGCCTTCAACAGCCCGCACCAGGTCTGTGCACACAACTCCAAGAGTGCAGCGCCTGCTTTCAACAGCCTGCACCAGCTCTGTGCACACAACTCCAGGAGTGAGCGCCTGTCCTCAACTGCCTGCATCATCTCTGCGCACACAATTCCAGGAGTGCAGTGCCTGCCTTAAACAGCCCACTCCAGCTCTGCGCACACAACTCCAGGAGTGAGCGCCTGCCTTCAACAGCCCGCACCAGCTCTGCGCACACAACTCCAGGAGTGAGCGCCTGCCTTCAACAGCCCGCACCAGCTCTGCGCACACAACTCCAGGAGTGAGCGCCTGCCTTCAACAGCCCGCACCAGCTCTGTGCACACAACTCCAGGAGTGCAGCGCCTGCCTTCAACAGCCCGCACCAGGTCTGTGCACACAACTCCAGGAGTGCAGCGCCTGCCTTCAACAGCCTGCACCAGCTCTGTGCACACAACTCCAGGAGTGAGCGCCTGTCCTCAACTGCCTGCATCATCTCTGCTCACATAATTCCAGGAGTGCAGCGCCTGCCTTAAACAGCCCACACCAGCTCTGCGCACACAACTCCAGGAGTGAGCGCCTGCCTTCAACAGCCCGCACCAGCTCTGTGCACACAACTCCAGGAGTGCAGCGCCTGCCTTCAACAGCCTGCACCAGGTCTGTGCACACAACTCCAGGAGTGCAGCGCCTTCCTTCAACAGCCTGCACCAGCTCTGTGCACACAACTCCAGGAGTGAGCGCCTGTCCTCAACTGCCTGCATCATCTCTGCTCACACAATTCCAGGAGTGCAGCGCCTGCCTTAAACAGCCAACACCAGCTCTGCGCACACAACTCCAGGAGTGAGCGCCTGCCTTCAACAACGCACACCAGCTCTGTGCACACAACTCCAGGAGTGCAGCGCCTGTCCTCAACTGCCCGCATCATCTCTGCGCACACAATTCCAGGAGTGCAGCGCCTGCCTTAAACAGCCCACACCAGCTCTGCGCACACACAACTCCAGTAGTGAGCTCCTGCCTTCAACAGCCCACACCAGCTCTGCGCACACAACTCCAGGAGTGAGCGCCTGCCTTCAACAGCCCGCACCAGCTCTGCGCACACAACTCCAGGAGTGAGCGCCTGCCTTCAACAGCCCGCACCAGCTCTGCGCACACAACTCCAGGAGTGAGCGCCTGCCTTCAACAGCCCGCACCAGCTCTGTGCACACAACTCCAGCAGTGCAGCGCCTGCCTTCAACAGCCCGCACCAGGTCTGTGCACACAACTCCAGGAGTGCAGCGCCTGCCTTCAACAGCCTGCACCAGCTCTGTGCACACAACTCCAGGAGTGAGCGCCTGTCCTCAACTGCCTGCATCATCTCTGCGCACACAACTCCAGGAGTGCAGCGCCTGCCTTCAACAGCCCGCACCAGGTCTGTGCACACAACTCCAGGAGTGCAGCGCCTGCCTTCAACAGCCTGCACCAGCTCTGTGCACACAACTCCAGGAGTGAGCGCCTGTCCTCAACTGCCTGCACCAGGTCTGTGCACACAACTCCAGGAGTGCAGCGCCTGCCTTCAACAGCCTGCACCAGGTCTGTGCACACAACTCCAGGAGTGCAGCGCCTGCCTTCAACAGCCTGCACCAGCTCTGTGCACACAACTCCAGGAGTGCAGCGCCTGCCTTCAACAGCCCGCACCAGGTCTGTGCACACAACTCCAGGAGTGCAGCGCCTGCCTTCAACAGCCTGCACCAGCTCTGTGCACACAGCTCCAGGAGTGAGCGCCTGTCCTCAACTGCCTGCATCATCTCTGCGCACACAACTCCAGGAGTGCAGTGCCTGCCTTCAACAGCCCGCACCAGGTCTGTGCACACAACTCCAGGAGTGCAGCGCCTGCCTTCAACAGCCTGCACCAGCTCTGTGCACACAACTCCAGGAGTGAGCGCCTGTCCTCAACTGTCTGCACCAGGTCTGTGCACACAACTCCAGGAGTGCAGCGCCTGCCTTCAACAGCCTGCACCAGGTCTGTGCACACAACTCCAGGAGTGCAGCGCCTGCCTTCAACAGCCTGCACCAGCTCTGTGCATACAACTCCAGGAGTGCAGCGCCTGCCTTCAACAGCCTGCACCAGCTCTGTGCACACAACTCCAGGAGTGAGCGCCTGTCCTCAACAGCCTGCACCAGGTCTGTGCACACAACTCCAGGAGTGAGCGCCTGTCCTCAACAGCCCGCACCAGCTCTGCGCACACAACTCCAGGAGTGCAGCGCCTGCCTTCAACAGCCCACACCAGCTCTGCGCACACAACTTTAGGAGTGCAGCGCCTGCCTTCAACAGCCTGCACCAGCTCTGTGCACACAACTCCAGGAGTGCAGCGCCTGCCTTCAACAGCCTGCACCAGCTCTGTGCACACAACTCCAGGAGTGCAGCGCCTGCCTTCAACAGCCTGCACCAGCTCTGTGCACACAACTCCAGGAGTGAGCGCCTGTCCTCAACAGCCCGCACCAGCTCTGCGCACACAACTCCAGGAGTGCAGCGCCTGCCTTCAACAGCCCACACCAGCTCTGCGCACACAACTCCAGGAGTGCAGCGCCTGCCTTCAACAGCCTGCACCAGGTCTGTGCACACAACTCCAGTAGTGCAGCGCCTGCCTTCAACAGCCTGCACCAGCTCTGTGCACACAACTCCAGGAGTGCAGCGCCTGCCTTCAACAGCCTGCACCAGCTCTGTGCACACAACTCCAGGAGTGAGCGCCTGTCCTCAACAGCCTGCACCAGGTCTGTGCACACAACTCCAGGAGTGAGCGCCTGTCCTCAACAGCCCGCACCAGCTCTGCGCACACAACTCCAGGAGTGCAGCGCCTGCCTTCAACAGCCCACACCAGCTCTGCGCACACAACTCCAGGAGTGCAGCGCCTGCCTTCAACAGCCTGCACCAGCTCTGTGCACACAACTCCAGGAGTGCAGCGCCTGCCTTCAACAGCCTGCACCAGCTCTGTGCACACAACTCCAGGAGTGCAGCGCCTGCCTTCAACAGCCTGCACCAGCTCTGTGCACACAACTCCAGGAGTGAGCGCCTGTCCTCAACAGCCTGCACCAGGTCTGTGCACACAACTCCAGGAGTGAGCGCCTGTCCTCAACAGCCCGCACCAGCTCTGCGCACACAACTCCAGGAGTGCAGCGCCTGCCTTCAACAGCCCACACCAGCTCTGCGCACACAACTCCAGGAGTGCAGCGCCTGCCTTCAACAGCCTGCACCAGCTCTGTGCACACAACTCCAGGAGTGCAGCGCCAGCCTTCAACAGCCTGCACCAGCTCTGTGCACACAACTCCAGGAGTGCAGCGCCTGCCTTCAACAGCCTGCACCAGCTCTGTGCACACAACTCCAGGAGTGAGCGCCTGTCCTCAACAGCCCGCACCAGCTCTGCGCACACAACTCCAGGAGTGCAGCGCCTGCCTTCAACAGCCCACACCAGCTCTGCGCACACAACTCCAGGAGTGCAGCGCCTGCCTTCAACAGCCTGCACCAGCTCTGTGCACACAACTCCAGGAGTGCAGTGCCTGCCTTCAACAGCCTGCACCAGCTCTGTGCACACAACTCCAGGAGTACAGCGCCTGCCTTCAACAGCCTGCACCAGCTCTGTGCACACAACTCCAGGAGTGCAGCGCCTGCCTTCAACAGCCCACACCAGCTCTGCGCACACAACTCCAGGAGTGCAGCGCCTGCCTTCAACAGCCTGCACCAGCTCTGTGCACACAACTCCAGGAGTGCAGTGCCTGCCTTCAACAGCCTGCACCAGCTCTGTGCACACAACTCCAGGAGTGCAGCGCCTGCCTTCAACAGCCCACACCAGCTCTGCGCACACAACTCCAGGAGTGCAGCGCCTGCCTTCAACAGCCTGCACCAGCTCTGTGCACACAACTCCAGGAGTGCAGTGCCTGCCTTCAACAGCCTGCACCAGCTCTGTGCACACAACTCCAGGAGTGCAGCGCCTGCCTTCAACAGCCTGCACCAGCTCTGTGCACACAACTCCAGGAGTGAGCGCCTGTCCTCAACAGCCGCACCAGCTCTGCGCACACAACTCCAGGAGTGCAGCGCCTGCCTTCAACAGCCCACACCAGCTCTGCGCACACAACTCCAGGAGTGCAGCGCCTGCCTTCAACAGCCTGCACCAGCTCTGTGCACACAACTCCAGGAGTGCAGTGCCTGCCTTCAACAGCCTGCACCAGCTCTGTGCACACAACTCCAGGAGTACAGCGCCTGCCTTCAACAGCCTGCACCAGCTCTGTGCACACAACTCCAGGAGTGCAGCGCTTGCCTTCAACAGCCCACACCAGCTCTGCGCACACAACTCCAGTAGTGCAGCGCCTGCCTTCAACAGCCTGCACCAGCTCTGTGCACACAACTCCAGGAGTGCAGTGCCTGCCTTCAACAGCCTGCACCAGCTCTGTGCACACAACTCCAGGAGTGCAGCGCCTGCCTTCAACAGCCCACACCAGCTCTGCGCACACAACTCCAGGAGTGCAGCGCCTGCCTTCAACAGCCTGCACCAGCTCTGTGCACACAACTCCAGGAGTGCAGTGCCTGCCTTCAACAGCCTGCACCAGCTCTGTGCACACAACTCCAGGAGTACAGCGCCTGCCTTCAACAGCCCGCACCAGGTCTGTGCACACATCTCCAGAAGTGCAGCGCCTGCCTTCAACAGCCCGCACCAGGTCTGTGCACACATCTCCAGAAGTGCAGCGCCTGCCTTCAACAGCCCGCACCAGGTCTGTGCACACAACTCCAGGAGTGCAGCGCCTGCCTTCAACAGCCCGCACCAGGTCTGTGCACACATCTCCAGAAGTGCAGCGCCTGCCTTCAACAGCCCGCACCAGGTCTGTGCACACATCTCCAGAAGTGCAGCGCCTGTCCTCAACTGCCTGCACCAGGTCTGTGCACACATCTCCAGAAGTGCAGCGCCTGTCCTCAACTGCCTGCACCAGGTCTGTGCACACATCTCCAGAAGTGCAGCGCCTGTCCTCAACTGCCCGCATCATCCACAGACTGTACGGGTCCGGACCGCCACACCACCACTACGTAAGTTTTTTCCTGTGCCGCCACTCCAGCACTAGCACTGATGATAAGCCTGGTATAATAATGATAATGCATTCTTTTTAATGTGACATGCATGCTGCCATGCTGTCACACGCACACTGTCGGCGATTATGGTGGTGAGACTGGAATGCACAGCCGAGATTTGCGCCTGCCCGAGGCCACGCAGTGGCCATTAAGAGGGCGGGCACCTAGTCACGGAGGGCGGTCCCGCCCCCAGCTGTATGTCCGGCACATCCGCCTCACCGGTTGGAGGAGGCGGCTTGCTGTGAATCTCGTCCGGGCGGCGGGGAGGGGCTTCCTGGGTACTTATGCCACAGTGCCCTTCTGCAGAGCCTCTTTGCCGCCCGGACGCCGTCGTGAACTTGCGGGACACTCTTTTGGTCAATCTTTTCGTTCTGAGGTGAGCGAGGCCTCGGGCCTACCCTCTCCCCCCCCTTTTCGTAGCCGCCTGCTCCCTCCTTGTGAGGTGGGAGCCTGGCGAGGCGGCCCGCTAGAGCGGGCTGCTGTGGGGGGGGACGTCCGGTTCCGTTCCCGGTCTTTTGTCCTCCGAGGGTTGTTTTCATGTTCAGTGCGGGCCCGGCCTGTACATGTCGGGCCCCGCTGTTATTCCTAATACCTGCTAGTCCCGTTTCACGATGTGATGGGTTTTTCTGAGGTACGGTTCTTTGCTCCTCCTGCGGTGAGTCTGGGTGAAGTTGTTGCGGTATCGGGTTCCCACGGAAAAGCATTTGAGGGCAGCTTTCCAGTGGGAGTAGGTGGCAGCTTTATTGTCCGGTGGAAGTAGGTGGCAGCTTCCATTGCCCGGTGGAAGTGGGGGCTGTTGAGCAGGCTCAGGTTTTGTTTTGTTGCCGGTCTGTATCTGCGAAGCGTGGGGGGCCCATTGGGACTTGTCCGCAAGTCGGAGGTCTAGCGCAGGAGGAGAGGATGTGGCCATCTTGTGCAAGTTGCCCGGGGCGGGCACTCTCTAATTATGATTGCCAGCGTGGATGGTTAGCTGACTCTAACGCTAGGGAGCATAGTGAGTGTGTGGCAGAGGGAACGGAGAGACTTGTTAGGTCTCCGAAACAGAGAATGGGCCGGGGACCAGCATTTAAATTGCGGCGCGGCAGGGATACTCGCATCGGCGCCTGATTCTCGATTGTTAAAGTGAAATGGGGGATTGGCACGTACGACGGGTGGATGGAGCAAGTACTTTAGGTTTCCGATGCGAAGATAGGTGCGTTCCGGGGCCATGCGTCGATTTCTATTCAGCACTGTGGGGTATTGCGCTGTAATGCCTGCTTTCAGATAGATTTTGCGGACGAATGTTTCGAGGCCCTCAGCAGTTAGCTGTGTAGATGGGACGTTTTCTGAGGATCTGTGTGCGTTGCCTTCGTTAGTATTGCCCGCCTTTCATGCAGCTCGCTAATTGGTCCTCCGAAGCTATCCCGCGTTGCTAAATCCTGACATACATATTCACTGGGTGATCTCGTGAGTTAGGCCCCAGTGTGAGCGTGATTCACCAAGTGTGCTTAATTTCAGCTCGTGTCTCATAGCGAGCACGGTGGGCGGACTCGGCTCACGAGCCTCGTGCTACTGCCTCAGTATCGCAGACTGTGCGCGAGATGAGGGGTGCATTGATGCAATTGCTTTGGGGCCACGGAACTGAGGTTTTTCGAGCGGCGCGGGTTTTTGCATCAGGAACACTATGCCTTTTCATGCGCAGTGGTACTGAGCCCCCCCACCCCCCTCTTTCAATGGGTGTATACTAGCATTGGCCTTGTATCTCGACGCGCAATTGGGAGCACTGCTTATTTGAAAGTGTACATGTATGGTGCGATCGTAATTTCAAGGGGAGCACAGTATCATTGGTCTAGTATCTCGAGGCTCAACACTATCGTTCGCATGCAAACGCTTCTCTTTTCCGCGGTTCGCATCTGCAGTGTTCGGGTGTATGGTGCGTTCACCCTGAGCAAAATGTTTGATAATGTCAGTATATTATCGCTTGATATTGATGTCATGTGTGCAGTATCAGGTCGCGAAGCATGTGCGTGGCTGGAGTGTATTTAACGGTCGCAGAGTAATTTCTTGACCCAAGGCGTTCTGTGCATGCCTCGTGTTGGGGTTGCCGCCATTTTGGGTGATGCCGCCATTGTCGGAGGGGTGGGGCACGCTTGCAGGGGCCGTCTCGGCTTGGTTGCATGCTGTGGTAACATTACCCGTCAGGGGGATGCTTGGTTTAAAGGGGCCCTCGTGACCAGCAGCCTCGGTGCCCCCCCCCCTTTTTCCTCCTCAGCTGTGCCAGGCTGGGATACAGCAGCGTTTTGCAGGGGGTCCGTCGAAGCTCCGGTAGTTTCTCCTCCGGGCCTCGTGGGAGCGCAGTCGCGCGGATTCGTCTCGGCTTGGTGGCCACTTATTTTGTTTAATCCTCCCGCATGTCCGAACAGTTCGAGGTGATATGCCCGGTATTGGAGTATGACTTGCTCAAAGCGCCGATTTTAGGGTGGTGTGTTCGCCGTCTTTTGAGGCATGCGGCTGGGTTGGGCAGTTTGGCTATGGGTCGATGTGCTACCCCTGGTCCCACGTTGTGGAGTAAACTAACTTAAATTGTCTTATTTCCTCCCGTTACAGGCCCGTTTCACATACCC
Organism: Lissotriton vulgaris; assembly: GCF_964263255.1. Taxonomy (NCBI): domain Eukaryota; kingdom Metazoa; phylum Chordata; class Amphibia; order Caudata; family Salamandridae; genus Lissotriton; species Lissotriton vulgaris. The sequence continues at coordinate 53,620,556 of NC_141696.1, forward strand.
CCCCCCCGCCCGCCTTTTCGCACTGTACTACGCCCCACAAATTCAGTGAATTGTGGCGAGGTCGGTATCTGCGAGGCGTGGGGGGCCAGCTCAAGATGGAGTCGGGCGGGTGAGGGATCATGCGTAATGTTTTAGGTACGTTGGCCGTGGTGGGGTTCCGGTTTTGCAATATTTGCAGTTGCCTGGTGCTGTATATATTGTGCTATCTTTTCTGAAATATACTGGTCGTGTAGCATGCCACGAAAGTCTGCGCATATGGCGAGTGCAGCTCCGCATGCTACCTCAAAAAGTATTATCACAGAGCTAGTCAACCATCGCTCCTGGGGAATTGTGAAAGCTGAGTTTACTTGATTCTATTAATAACCGTCTGTCCCAGAAACAAAGTCGTCGAAATTCTTTCTCCTGTACTACCTGCGTATTCTTCGGTGAGGGCAGTACATTTACGTCACTTACTTTCCTGAGCAGTTGTGTGTCTCGTCCTGAGTTAATGTTGGGTCATAAGCAGTTAGGTTTTCGATCAAGCTACGAGCGAAGCTTTAGCACCCCCCCCCCCTTTTGTTACGCGTTGCATAGGTAAGGGAGATACCTGTCGTATTTACTTAGTCTCAGGAGATAGAACAGCTTGCATCGTGTCACGATGGTTAGCAGTAAGTGACTTGAGGCCCCAGCCAGGCACTAACAGAGGTAAGATAAGTTAGACACGACGGCATAACCTACACACGGACGAGATAGATGGACTAGTTGGTGAAGCTTAGTAAAAGTAAACATGCTCGAGAAGGCTCCTTCTGAACACCAAAATAGCTCTAGTTCGCCATCCTCTGGCTTCCTGCCAGATTTTCAAAACAGGGTTAAAGGGAATTTTATTCAATAGAATCGTTCGATTTACAGGCATAAATGTAGCTAATTCCGCCCATTAACATCACAAGATACCATCACGTATGTAGATCGAAATGCGATTTCGTGTAGTAGATTCGCCTTCTTCCACTGTTCTTGCATGTGGGGTCTATTCGGGTGGGTTCGACTATGTTACCTGGGGTTCTGACTTCGACTTTCGAGTACAGGATTGCGCAGCATTAGAATGTTACCAGATACTGGGGGAAATGTTTCTTCAGCGTGCCTATGCGGGGTGTCTCCTTCACAAAGAAGGCCTTGTTTCCTCCCTCCATTTCATTTTCGCGGGTAGATATGCAAGGTAAGGTGCCCCCCCCCCCCCTTGTTTACTTGAATTACGTGGAGAACCAACATTTCATCTTCTCCATAAATAAGGTTTCGCGCTTATCTTTAAGCTTCATTCAGTCTGGGTGTGAGTGTCCACTCTGGCTTTTTTCCCGGCGTGCACTGGTCCCCGTGACCCGGGCCCCGTTCTAGCGCTATGTTTGTCGCGATCGGGTCCTTTTTTAATCCGGCCACGGAGAGGTTTTGAACGACCGCTGAGAAAAGTGTCGGGTGTACAACAGTAAATTAAAAAGTTAGTCGGGGGAAGCCACTGTCATAGAAGACAACGACTGCCCCATAGGCAGGGCTAGAAAGCTTAGTGGGCTGAGTACTTCAGGCGGGCGGCCTAAGTGTCTGTGGTGCCTACAAATGGAATCTTTTCATCCTAGGGAGTCAACACAGCTTTCTACGTTCTGACATCGGTGCAATGAGCACCTAAGTTGTGCCATAGTATCAGAACTGCAACACTGTGCTAATAGCGCTGCGTTACGGTCTTGTGTTCACACACTTTAAAGCTCTAGTACAGGAACATTCTCGTGTCAATGCATCAACCCTCGTAGGCCATAGGATTTGGCTTTTACCTGTATTTGTCAGTGGCATTGGAGTGCTGTGTCTTGTGTACGGATGAGCATATTTCCAAAAATCCACTTTCCTTAAACCCTGGGAAAACCTTAAGCCCCTGTCTGTTGTTAGTAACACGAGGTGAAGATTAGTAGAAGCAGTCTCTACCGGGGAGCCTACATTTGCTGAATGCTCATTTTACATAACAAATCCAGATCGTACGATAGGGACCTTGACAGCGCTCAGGTATTTCAATCTATTCCTTGTGGCTGGGTCCTCCCAATGATAGTGTTGTCGGCCCTGCTGTGTTGGCAAGACCGCTGTTGTCCCCCCCCCTTCATGTGTAAACCTGTGAAACTGTTTCAGATTGTCATCTTGGTAGGATGGCATTGAGCTCGAATTTAAAGTTCTCAAACAACATAAGTGCAAAATAAACAGCACAACCGTGTGATGCAAATGGAGCAAGGGGAACAATTGCCCTGGCAATTACAATGGAGATTAAGGCTATTTCATCATTAAATTATGGAATTTGTTTTACAGGTTATATTTGGTGGCATCATGTTGATCGCTTGTATAGGGTGCTAAGAGTCAATCTAGGTATGTAGGAATCATAGAAATATGCAGAAGCAAAGTGTGAATTTCATCCAAGATGCACCAAGGGGTAGATATATCAACCATTTGAGGGCCATGCTTTATAAATATTCCGGACACCCCTTTTCATAGTATGTGAGTGGTATAGCAGCAATGTGATATGGGGGCATTATTGGGGAGCCACTTTTGAGCTTTCAGGAAGTTTCTCATTTTGTTGGCCAGTTGCACTGCTATGTTCGGCCTGACCCGCAAACAACGAGCCTCAGTCTTACTACGCCAATCCCTGGGTAGTCACCATTGGCTGTATGCCACCACAGTGTATACGATCTCATTCACAGCTGGATATGGTCAAAACAACCACGAGGAGTGGCATGGAACAGACACAGGGTGAGGGGTGTGCAGCGTACATGTGTAGGAGCGCTTGTCTCCCGCAGGAGTGATACTGAGCAAAGGGTCATGTGTGCGCAGAGGCGTAGTTAAACAGGTTATATGTACTATCCGGGACCTGCGCTGTGTAACTCGACCTACGAGAAGGTAAGATCACATGACATCAGTCATTTTGCCCTCCCATGCTAGAGAACGGCTGGGAGCCCACCCGCGGCGCCATCAGTTCGGGAGCTCATGCTGCCTCCCTGTAGAATGTAGAGTCTTCGGACTGCAGTGTCGCACCCATTTCACGTGCAAGTGTAACACCTGTTCCAGCCTCAGCCCACCATGCGCTGGGACTGTTAAGTATTCCTAGGAGGTGGGCCCCTAGCAGACTCAACATAGAATGTTCCTCCTGGTATCTCTTCACCCCTTTGCCTTTTCTTTTGTGGGTGGTGGCTTTGCTCGAGGGGCTCCTATCTGGGTCGTCACACTGCCTTTCTTTCACGGCTAGTAGGGTGGGGGCTCCCTTGACTTGCGGGGAACAGCCGCATGATTGAACCCGAGTACCCTTGGTTCCCCCCCTTTTCCCCTCCCGAAGTGAGATGCTGGCCTGTCTTTCGGGTCGTCTATTTTGGCCCCCCCCCCCATTGGTGCAGTAGAAGTTAACACTTTAGGGGTCGGAAGTCGACTACCCTGGTGGTAGCATGTGTTATGATCCTCCAGACTGTCCGGGTGGGCATGGGATACCGGATGTTTTCTTTGGCAATCCAGATATCTACTTAGTCCACCACGCCAGTTTTACCAATTTGTCATGGCGCACTGAAATATCCCTCTGTACTCCTCGTGTATTTAGTTGCACGCGGTAAACAAAGCACAACTTTACAATAGAATTTGGAGAACGACGCCAGGGGTTAGACCTCGAACCTGAGATAGTCAACACCATGGTGGTTGTTGGATTGCATCCGGGGGTATAGGCTGATCGTGTCAGAGGGGCATGGGTTTCTGCAGCGGGTCTTGATGCAGGTCAGGATCTCCCTGGGACACTTTGTTTCATTCAGCATACCCTGGGGGTGGTCGTAAATCAACCTACAGTCAAGCTATCTTTGGTAGCATGGCCTATGCTGCTGCCAGACTAAACCCAAGAGGGTTGGTGTTGTCTGCTGTGTACTTGATATATCCTGGATTTAGCATAGGTTGGGACTTCACCCAAGTTACTTAGTATATTATGTCCCGATCCCGCCAATGCCCCTGTGCTCTTTAGAGTATTGCAGCACAAGCATGCTGCGTAAGCACACCTTCCCAGTAGGGGTCCCTCCTCTCCCGAGGTCCTTGCCTTTTAGTATGGCCTCCCGAACCGGGGATGGTCTAGCAAAAAGGGTTTTCTAGGTCCCATTGGGGTCTACAGCTTAGATGCAGAGGGGCCTTGGTTCCTTTTGCATGTACTGTTCATGTTAGGAGCTAAGGTCGCTTGGAGTTGGACAGTGCTCCCCCTGTCGTTGGTCCGGTCCTGGGACTGGCTAGAAGCTCTGCGGAGCCAAGGTTGTAGGTCAGACACTGGCGGGGTGCTAAGTCCAGCGAGGCAATCGAGAGAGCAAGAAGGCGCATAAATGCAGCCATGGAAAATTTACGCAGCGCAGGGGGCTGCGTTTCATCAAACATGAGTTGATTCAGGAAAGGTGAAGGGGTACTTCGGGGAGGATGGTGTTCACCTCACGCCTGTTGGCTTAGACCTCTTCCTGCTGGACTTAAAAGAAGCGCTCATGAGCAGAGGTTGCAGGTAGAATAGGTAACAATGGTGGGGGGCCTGTGCGGCAGCGGTTACCATCGCACAGGCTGTGGCGGAGTTACGGGGCGATCCGGAAGAAGAGAGGTGCAAATGATGTACTTCAGCGGGCACATAGGGGTGCCAGAGCCTAACCTGTAACCTCATGGGAGGTGCAGGAATCCGTGTCGGCGCCCCAGTAGTCCTTCGGGCGGTTGTGGGCCTGTGCAACCGGGGGTTTGCCTAGTCACGCCCAGCAATGGGTGTGTCAGTAATTAATTCTATTATACAGCAGTTGGGTGGTTCGCCACTGTGCTGTTTGGCTCAAACAGGCGGGCAGGTCGCGAGAATGCGGCCTGTCCTGGATCGCCCGTAAGCTAACCCACCATCTTTACATATGTTGTATGTAAATAAATCCTGCAGCAATTTTTTACCCAAACTTCTAATTGTCTGTGTTTCCTTTGCGGGTTTGGGTATGTGGGGGCGGGGGAATGTTCTGTAGCCCTGAGGTGACTATGCGCCTGCCCGAGGCCACGCAGTGGCCATTAAGAGGGCGGGCACCTAGTCACGGAGGGCGGTCCCGCCCCCAGCTGTATGTCCGGCACATCCGCCTCACCGGTTGGAGGAGGCGGCTTGCCGTGAATCTCGTCCGGGCGGCGAGGAGGGGCTTCCTGGGTACTTATGCCACGGTGCCCTTCTGCAGAGCCTCTTTGCCGCCCGGACGCCGTCGTGAACTTGCGGGACACTCTTTTCCCTCCCTTCCTCTTACCCAGAGTGTCAGTAGTAGGGGTTGGGGGGCGTTTTAATGTGTTTGTTTTTCGTTGCAGGCGGAGTTACGGGGCGATCCGGAAGAAGAGAGGTGCAAATGATGTACTTCAGCGGGCACATAGGGGTGCCAGAGCCTAACCTGTAACCTCATGGGAGGTGCAGGAATCCGTGTCGGCGCCCCAGTAGTCCTTCGGGCGGTTGTGGGCCTGTGCAACCGGGGGTTTGCCTAGTCACGCCCAGCAATGGGTGTGTCAGTAATTAATTCTATTATACAGCAGTTGGGTGGTTCGCCACTGTGCTGTTTGGCTCAAACAGGCGGGCAGGTGGCGAGAATGCGGCCTGTCCTGGATCGCCCGTAAGCTAACCCACCATCTTTACATATGTTGTATGTAAATAAATCCTGCAGCAATTTTTTACCCAAACTTCTAATTGTCTGTGTTTCCTTTGCGGGTTTGGGTATGTGGGGGCGGGGGAATGTTCTGTAGCCCTGAGGTGACTATGCGCCTGCCCGAGGCCACGCAGTGGCCATTAAGAGGGCGGGCACCTAGTCACGGAGGGCGGTCCCGCCCCCAGCTGTATGTCCGGCACATCCGCCTCACCGGTTGGAGGAGGCGGCTTGCCGTGAATCTCGTCCGGGCGGCGGGGAGGGGCTTCCTGGGTACTTATGCCACGGTGCCCTTCTGCAGAGCCTCTTTGCCGCCCGGACGCCGTCGTGAACTTGCGGGACACTCTTTTCCCTCCCTTCCTCTTACCCAGAGTGTCAGTAGTAGGGGTTGGGGGGGCGTTTTAATGTGTTTGTTTTTCGTTGCAGGCGGAGTTACGGGGCGATCCGGAAGAAGAGAGGTGCAAATGATGTACTTCAGCGGGCACATAGGGGTGCCAGAGCCTAACCTGTAACCTCATGGGAGGTGCAGGAATCCGTGTCGGCGCCCCAGTAGTCCTTCGGGCGGTTGTGGGCCTGTGCAACCGGGGGTTTGCCTAGTCACGCCCAGCAATGGGTGTGTCAGTAATTAATTCTATTATACAGCAGTTGGGTGGTTCGCCACTGTGCTGTTTGGCTCAAACAGGCGGGCAGGTGGCGAGAATGCGGCCTGTCCTGGATCGCCCGTAAGCTAACCCACCATCTTTACATATGTTGTATGTAAATAAATCCTGCAGCAATTTTTTACCCAAACTTCTAATTGTCTGTGTTTCCTTTGCGGGTTTGGGTATGTGGGGGCGGGGGAATGTTCTGTAGCCCTGAGGTGACTATGCTGCAGCCACATCAGTCTATTCAGACGGCTGTTTGAGGCCCATGGAGTCTGTCTGATAATGTCCCTGCTACTTGGACAGGGTGCAGCCATGTGGAGCCCAGCTCTGTCTCTGATAATTTTAACGTGGAGCGCGGACATGGGCGCCAAGTGACGTCATGCCATGTGTGACACCTTCGGTGAGTCTGGGCTTTTTAGCCAGCAGCACTTAGAATGCTGGAATTTTTAGAACGATTCCTCTGTTAGCAGTGAAACTACAAGTTCCAGAATGCAACATGCTGTGGGTTAAAAAGTCGAAAGTATTGCTAATGACGTGTGAGCCTTGGCAGTTAAGTAAGAGAGACGTCTATTAAGATTTCCAGGTTAGTGGGGGTTGGGGGAGGGGCTGGAGCAGGACCTGCTGAGGAGAAGAGAGAAGGCACCAACTCCCTGACTCTCCCTCGGGGGGCAGGGCACATGCAAGCTGATCTTAAGATGGATGCTTGCATGTCACGTGATGCACCGGACTCTACCAGCTGAGCGTGCTTTGGTACCCAGGGATACCTGTCTAATGAGACACCTGAGACACGGTGCGCCTGTGGCACGTGGAACTCTGAGAATGATGGGGGCAGGGAGAGGACAGTGAAAGAGAGCGGGGGAGCTGACTGAGGGCCGGCACAACGAGCGGGAGAGCAGGGAAACGCAGGGAGAGGAAGGGAGTAATGGAAGAGTGACGGAAGAAGAGAACAGGGATCGAAGAAAGGGGAGGGAAGAGGATGGAGCAAGGGGGTGTGGGGCGGGGCGCAGGAAGAAAGTGAGGGGGAGACAGACGGGGTGAGAGTGGGAAAGGGGGAATGAATGGGATAGACTAGTGGTGATGGGAGGAGGGCTAAGGAAGATAGGAGAGGGACACAGGAACCACGAAAGGAAAGGACAGACAGAAAGGACAATGTTGTAATGTAAAAAAAACGGCCCTGTAACGATTGGTAAATGGTTGCAAAGCATTGGGGTGGAAGAAACGTGCCCAACTGTTGGCTTAAACTTTGTATCTGTCTTAGGGATGTATACTCACACAATATCCTAGCAAAGCTCTACCATGCACAACTTAATGGCTGAAATCCAAGAGCAGATCGAATGGGAGTGGTGACGTCCAATGTCAGCCACATTCTGTGCCAGGCCACACTGGCCTTCCCTTGTCCATGCGGTCGACATGGCTTTGTGCTGTAGCTATCCCCTTGCACACACAGCAAATGTGTTCTCTATGCTGCGTTACTTGAATAATGATTACATCATCTGCACTTATGTGTACGCTGCCCTTAAGTCTGTGTTGCCATTAGGAAAATATTGCCATTAGCCAACAGTAGGCGGGACCTGAAATAAATTTAGTGCACTGTTATGTGAGCAGTTAATAGTCCGTGAACCAACCGTGCCCTGCTCACCCCGTTCACTTAAATGGTGAGTGTGGCAAAGCAGGCCTTTTGGAAATGATATAATGATGGCTATTCGTCTGGGAAAAGTCAATCTGTCACACTGAAGCCTGACATGCAAGATGGACGAAGCCCTTGGCTGTGAACTGAGGGAAGAGACTAGACCAGCGGGTCTTTGAGTGATGCTGGTCTGGTGCTGCTACAGACAATGCAATGGCACAATGTGGTTTGCTTGATATTGCTAATTATAAACCCCCTGGGTGTGCTTCTGTTACATATTGATGCACTAAGACGTAGTACACATTAGAGAGCTTTACATAATAACATTCTTGAAGCATATATTGTGGAGGAGTTTAAATACTGGAGTATTTTAAAAGGGGAAGCAAATATTTCACATACTCTAGGGAAGGGTAGTATTACTTAGGCATTTTCACAGATTAGATGTGTAAATCTGTGTAAGTGGCATTGCAACCAACTGAGTCTGAGTATGTTAATGTGCCACTGTCTGCCACCACCGTGAAGCGCCGCAGCTGAAAGGCGAGCGCAACAGGCCATAACACAGTGTAGATCCAATATCAATGATGGGCTTCTCTCCCAACCATATTATAAGTATCCTGCTACTATCTCCCCAGAGGGCTCCATCAAGTGTGATCTAAAGTTTACCCTTGTAAAATGGACCGATGGTTTTGAAATAAAGAGATTGTCCTCTTAGTAGAGCATAGAAGTATGTTGTAGAGTGCTCCTGTAACAAGCATTGGAAATGCAATAGGTCTTGCATTAGAAAAGTTGGAGTTATTGGTCTTGTAAATGACAATTTTTTTATTTTTGTTTTTGTTTTGAAAATAGCTAAATTAATATCTTTGTCATTTACAATGCCAATAGTTATAACTTTCGCAAATGTGACACCTATAGCATTTGTAATGCAACATGATTTGTATTTATGTGACTTAGATGTATTTATATTACAAATAACAATGGATTTTAATTTTTTAAGTAATTAATACTTAAATAAAAGTGATTGTAATTTATAATGGCAATAGCTTAAACTTTTGTAAAAAACTTTTGTGAAGATTATGTTCAGTGTATTTTATTGTGACGAAAATCCAAGAACAGAAGTGAAACATTAACATCTTTTTGTGACATTTGTAATAAATCTTGAAACATTGAGAGAACATAATTGAACCAGTTGTTGTTGAATGGTTGCACAGATTGGTGCTGTGATGGCGCAGTGGTGCTGAGTGATGCTGTGGTGGTGCTTAGTGATGCTGTGGTGGTGCTGAGTGATGCTGTGGTGGTGCTGAGTGATGATGTGGTGGTGCTGAGTGATGCTGTGGTGGTGCTGAGTGGTGCTGAGTAATGCTGTGGTGGTGCTGAGTGATGCTGTGGTGGTGCTGAGTGATGCTGTGGTGGTGCTGAGTGATGATGTGGTGGTGCTGAGTGATGCTGTGGTGGTGCTGAGTGATGCTGAGTGATGCTGTGGTAGTGCTGAGTGATGCTGTGGTGGTGCTGAGTGATGCTGTGGTGGTGCTGAGTGATGCTGTGGTGGTGCTGAGTGATGCTGTGGTAATGCTGAGTGGGAGATGGGGAGAGGGAGAAAAAGGAGAGCAGGGAGAGGGTAAAGAGAGAGAGAGAGGAGAGAGGGGGGAGAGATGAGAGAGAGAGGGGGAGAGAGGAGAGAGAGACAGAGACGGGGAGAGAGGAGAGGGAAAGGGAGAGAGGGAGAGGGAAGTGAGGGAAAGGGAGACGGGGAGAGAAGAGAGGGAAGAGAGGGAAAGGGAGAGAGGGAGAGGGAATTGAGGGAAAGGGAGAGAAAGAAAGGGAGAGAGGGTAGAGGGAGAGAGGGAGGGTAAGAAGAGAGGGGGAGGACGAGAGCAAAGGACGGAGGGTAGAGAGAGTGGAGGGAGAGAGGGAGTGCTACAGTCTTTAAGGGCACCTCTTAAACGATACAAAATGAACTCCTGGGGTGTATGCTAGAAATAATGAGAAGCCATATTGTCCAAGAGTTGCAAAACACAGACTTTGTGGCTATTGAGGCTGATGACACCACTGATGTGGCCACACAAACGCAGTCCATATTAGTCTTTCGGTACCTGGACAATGGCTATAATGTACTGCCTCATGAACATTGATTGTTATTGTTCAGTGACTATTTTCGTTGAGCATTTCATGATATTTTATCTGTTTGTAAATTGTAATGATTTTAAGTAATCAAACAATAAACTTTGAACTTGAACCCCCCCCCCCCCCCCCCCCCCCCCCAACGACTAGAACGGCGGTTGGCGGTGCCAAAATGGCACTAAAGGGCCGCCCTGATGTATTGCCCGCCTTGTGGGGCCGCGGACCGCCACAATATGTCAGTCCAGTAGGGGTGAAGGCAAGGACAGTCACAGGTCATGTGTGCAAAGTGGGTTGTCCCCGTTCTGCATCGAGGACATGTTGTTGTGTGCGTTGGGTTAATTCGTGCTAATCTGAGAGTCAGGGCAGGTGGGTACGGCGTAGATAGCTGAATTGGGTGAGTTTAAATCGTGCGTTACTGGCCTCCTCCTATCCCTGTACAAATGCTCTTTCCCATTCACCCCCCATTAAAGGTGCCGGCTGGCCATCCAACTACCTATTTTGAACCTTAGCTATATCTACGCTCTGGTCTGCTTTTGAGGCTTTATACAGCTGGATATCAATCCCGTAAAGGCGTCGGGTCTAAGATTGTCATAAGAGTGTGGGACTCAGCCGGCTCTTGGGGGGACGTGTTCCATATTCCATGTGCAGTTCGTGTTAGTTTAGCGTATTGTCGAAAGTGACGTTTGGGGGCTTGATAACATTCTCTCGCATCCGCACATGAGAGAAAGGCTCCACCTGCAGTTAGGGTGGTGGCGCTATCTGCACTCAAACCGAACTGGTCACTGTTGCCATATTTCATTTCAATGACGTCGTAGAAATGAAACGCAAGCCATGCTGCTGACGCGGTGTCAAGGCAAAGTTCCTGCTCAGCTTTCTTCTTCTTCTTCTTCTCTCTGCAAAAGGGGTGCACTTTTATTGGTAAACAATACCCGCTAATGTTTCAAAAGAGAGTTTTGTTTCTAGTTGAGGGCCATGAGGCTGGTGTGTGGTACTGCCCATAGAGCGCGGTGGGATAACTGCTTTCAGTCTTTTAATTTTACCCTTTGCTGTTAGAAAAACAGGAGTTCTTTGGCTCTAGATGCGATTTCTCAATATTTTCAAACACATCCCTTGATGTGCTCGTATTTCTTCCAGATTCTTTTCAGTTTCCACACTGTCCCATCTGCCTTCATTTCAGCCTCCTCCCTGACCTCTAACCTCCTGGACTCGATAACAATTTGCATCCTGACCCTCCTTAACCAGGCAACCCTCTGCTTGCACCTGAGACACCCGCCATCATCCTCAGGGCCTGGGTAAAGGTGAGCTCCCTTCCTCCTAGAACAGAGACCGCTTCGATTACTAACAGAAATGATTACCCAACTTCTAGCAGAGTCGACTCTGCCTGGATTGCGGCCCTTCACCAGATTATTTTGTTAGTAGTATTTAATATGCCCAGTATACTTAGTGGACCTGGAAAGTGTCAGCAAGGAGCATTAACCCTTTGAGCTAGGTTCATGAGATAGGCACGTGCAAGCTCGTTGTTACACACCTAAGCTCTATCGCACGCCTGTGAACCCTCTGAGCTATGTCCATGGGATAGGCACGTGCGAGCTCGTTGTTACACACCTAAGCTCTATCGCACACCTGTGAACCCTCTGAGTTATGTCCATGGGATTGGCACGGGGGAGCTCGTTGTTACACACCTAAGCTCTATCGCACACCTCTGAACCCTCTAAGCTATGTCCATGGGATTAGCACGGGGGAGCTCGTTGTTACACACCTAAGCTCTATCGCACACCTGTGAACCCTCCGAGCTATGTCCATGGGATTGGCACGTGCGAGCTCGTTGTTACACACCTAAGCTCTATCGCACACCTGTGAACCCTCTGAGCTATGTCCATGGGATTGGCACGTGCGAGCTCGTTGTTACACACCTAAGCTCTATCGCACACCTGTGAACCCTCCGAGCTATGTTCATGGGATTGGCACGTGCGAGCTCGTTGTTACACACCTAAGCTCTATCGCACACCTGTGAACCCTCTGAGCTTTGTCCATAAGATTGGCACGTGCGAGCTCGTTGTTACACACCTAAGCTCTATAGCACACCTGTGAACCCTCCGAGCTATGTCCATGGCATTGGCACGTACGAGCTCGTTGTTACACACCTAAGCTCTATCGCACACCTGTGAACCCTCCGAGCTATGTCCATGGCATTGGCACGTACGAGCTCGTTGTTACACACCTAAGCTCTATCGCACACCTGTGAACCCTCTGAGCTATGTTCATGGGATTGGCACGTGCGAGCTCGTTGTTACACACCTAAGCTCTATCGCACACCTGTGAACCCTCCGAGCTATGTTCATGGGATTGGCACGTGCAAGCTCGTTGTTACACACCTAAGCTCTATCGCACACCTGTGAACCCTCCGAGCTATGTCCATGGGATTGGCACGTGCGAGCTCGTTGTTACACACCTAAGCTCTATCGCACACCTGTGAACCCTCCGAGCTATGTCCATGGGATTGGCACGTGCGAGCTCGTTGTTACACACCTAAGCTCTATCGCACACCTGTGAACTCTCCGAGCTATGTCCATGGGATTGGCACGTGCAAGCTCGTTGTTACACACCTAAGCTCTATCGCACACCTGTGAACTCTCGAGCTATGTTCATGGGATTGGCACGTGCAAGCTCGTTGTTACACACCTAAGCTCTATCGCACACCTGTGAACCCTCCGAGCTATGTTCATGGGATTGGCACGTGCGAGCTCGTTGTTACACACCTAAGCTCTATCGCTCACCTGTGAACCCTCCGAGCTATGTTCATGGGATTGGCACGTGCAAGCTCGTTGTTACACACCTAAGCTCTATCGCACACCTGTGAACCCTCCGAGCTATGTCCATGGGATTGGCACGTGCGAGCTCGTTGTTACACACCTAAGCTCTATCGCACACCTGTGAACCCTCCGAGCTATGTCCATGGCATTGGCACGTGCGAGCTCGTTGTTACACACCTAAGCTCTATCGCACACCTGTGAACCCTCCGAGCTATGTCCATGGGATTGGCACGTGCGAGCTCGTTGTTACACACCTAAGCTCTATCGCACACCTGTGAACCCTCTGAGCTATGTTCATGGGATTGGCACGTGCGAGCTCGTTGTTACACACCTAAGCTCTATCGCACACCTGTGAACCCTCTGAGCTATGTCCATGGCATTGGCACGTACGAGCTCGTTGTTACACACCTAAGCTCTATAGCACACCTGTGAACCCTCCGAGCTATGTGCATGGGATTGGCACGTGCGAGCTCGTTGTTACACACCTAAGCTCTATCGCACACCTGTGAACCCTCCGAGCTATTATATTCGGATCGGTGGCCTGCAGGTTATACACAGAGCGCTTCAATGTCTTTAGTCAACACAATATGCACATTTCTCGCTTAAGGTGTCTATCTCCAAAATGTTGCCCTTGGTAAAATATGGAGGGGTTTTCTCGTTGGTGTTATTGCTGCTGCTGGCATTTTAACGACTAGAGCAAATTGATTTTGTTCTAATTGACAATAAAGACTTCTGCACCAGGATATCAAGGAGGGGAAAGATTTTTGAACCACTGAGAACTATATCAACTAATTATTAAGTTGAAATATTTTTAGCACAATAGGGTGGTAGCTCTCGATGTGACTGTTGTTTATACATGTTTAATTAAATATGTTTTGCATTATTTATGTTGCTTTACATTGAAAAAATAAGAACATATGGGAAATAGTGTGTTTTCGAATTCTTGACACCACTAGTGTATGAGAATTTCACTTAAATAAAAAGGGCCTTTGGGGTATTTTGAACCGGGCCAGGTGCATAGGGATTCTGGCCACTGCACGAGGCCCTACTCTTGTGGTTTTTCTGCATCAATACGACTGGAACGCTTATTTTCACCTTTACGGTTTAGGCAGCACTTGATGTGGAATGTGGGAGACTTCACGCCCTCATGGTCTGAGAACTTGCGAGCATGTGTGATAGCTAAGTTGTCAGCTGCTAATAGTATTGGTAATAAGATAATTCTTATTATTATTAACAGGTTTATAGCTGACATAGTAAAAAGCTGCGGCCTGCGTTTAGTCCAGTCACAGTTTTCACTCATCATAAAGGTTTAATGTGCTTGCTGCAAAGCACAACTTGTAACATGCCTATTACAGATTTGTATTTATTTGTAGATAGGTCAGTTTTTAATTTGTCATAGAGATCTTTTTGTTACCCGCAGTTCATAAGTTACAATCCTTCCACTGTAACCCACCGAGTTATGAACCGGCATCTAAGCACTGCATGCAAACTGTAAGGGATGAGTTCAGAAAGTCATTTCTTTCTCAATCATTCCCGTTCTAAGGTTTCTAAAAACTGTTTCTGTGAGTAGCAATACATTCTTATTAGTATATACCACCCCAATCACTCTGCTACATTTTAAATCCTAAGTTTCAGTTTTTCCACATTTAGGGCTCCATTAGGATGGCGGGCGGACTTTGTCCGCCCCTCATCCTACCGGTGATAGGGACCGCCCACCATAAGGGCGGGGGCCCAATGGTTAGCATTAGAATGCGCCCGCCACAATGGCGGGCACATCCAGCATTCCTACCATTGTGGCGGGCGGTGCACTCAGCACCGCCCGCCACAATGGCAGGAAGGCATGCTGTGCACTTCCATGCTGTGCATGGCAGGCACCGCGTGGTGCCTGCCATGCTGTGCATGGAACTGTTGGGGGTACCATAGGTACCCCCCCATGTGCACCCCCCACCCCACGGAGTCCATGGGGGCCCGCATCGTGCCCCGAAAGCAGAATTTGCATGCCTTTCCGTGGCGGCACATCTGAAAATGCCCATGGTAATATGGCTGGCGGTATCTGATAGACACCGCCACCATGTAATCCGGGGTGGAAAAGCCGTAGTCTTTCCGTCCGCCGCGGACCCCCAGCCATGTTAATATGGCGGGTGGTCTTTGCAGCAAGGATGGGGGGGCGGATTCTCCCCGCCAGGCCGGCGGGGGCTACCGCCAGCCTGGCAGGGGCAATCCGCTTGCCATCCTAATGGGGCCCTTTGGATTCGTAACGTAGAATTCCTACTAGTGCTCCTTAGGGCAGATATACAAGCCCCCTGCGCCACCAGTACGTCACTTTTCATGACGTACTGGTGGCGCAGGGGGCTACCTCCCTATTTACAAGGACAGGAAGGAGCCACCCTGCGTGACTTTTCCTCTCCTTGTAAATACGGCCCCTTCACAATCAGCACTTTGCGTTGAAGGCGTGTTCCATGGGTAGAGACCCATCTCCAGATTTACGAGAAATCATAAATCTGGAGATGCGTCTGAATGCTACACCACCCTAGGGGTGGCGTAGCGAGGCGCAAGGAAGAGAAATGTTTTTTCCTTTTTCAATGTGTGCTGCATTCTACAGCACGCCTTGAAAGAGGAAAATGCCTGTAGTGATTGTTTTCATGCACTCGTCCCAACTCGTTTGGCCTCATGTAAGGTATCTAGCAGTTTAGGAAGTAGTGTGTCCGCATATGTATGGCACAATTCTTTCGGTAGGCCGTCTGGTCCTAGGGCTTTGCTGCGGGCTATACCCTGTTCTGCCTCACAGAGGTCTTCAAGTCTAATCTCTCCACCTATCTCATCACGTAAGTCCGCCAGCCGGCGGGGAGTGTTATTTTATAGAGGGGTGACTTGAATATTCTAGCAGTGTGTTCCTCTCCTCAAGATTGAGGAAAAGGGTTGTATATAATTCCCCATCTCCAACCTTCACTGTGAGGTTGAGGAAAGACAATTGATTGTTGTATTGCATTGTATATCTGAGACCAGGACAGTTTTTATTAAGCCAATTGTGTAATGTGTGTAGCAATGATTGGGCCCATGTCAAATCATACAAATATTATCTATGTAGCATTTAAACACAAAATGTGTAGTCTCTGAATGGTTTGGACGGGGTCAGAAGGATTTGAGACAGTAAAGATCGGGGCAAAAACCACTCCCATTGAAGTCCCTTTTACTTGTAAGAAACATTTGTTCTCAAACATGAAAAAGTTCTTGGTAAGGGCCAGCTTCAGTAGTGAAATGATGAATGAGGTCTGGGTCTTGCATCTAAGTGTTTACGGATAACTTCTATACTGTCGTTCTGAAGGATATTTGTGTATAGTGATTCAAAATCTAAAGTAACCAACTAAGAGGTGGCTACATCAAAAGATTTATTATCAAGTAAGCCAATAAAATCCATGCTATCCCTTAAATAGCTATTTCTAACTGGGACAAGCCATCTTATAAAAAAAAGTCTACGTATTGGCCTGCTGGTTCTAATACTGACTCACAGAAAGAAAATAAATAATTGGCCTACCTGGTGGGTAATCACTGTTCTTGAGAATTTTTGGCAATGTGTATAGGAAATAAATAGATTTTTTTTGTTCAGATAGGAGTTAATTGTTTCTCTCAAAACCGGATAACTTCCCTTCAGTTGTAATTTTAAACATTTCATCTTGAATCTCCCTGGTTGGATCTTTGGGGAGTTTCCTACGCTGACAATTGATTTTGACTTATAACTAGTTCTTTCTTGATTTATGTTCCTGCCCCCCTTATATGTGGGTTTGACACCGAGAGTGGGGCTAGTTTCAAAGTGTTCAGATCCATCCTCTACTGTGGTGTGATATTGTAAAGGGGAAAACGTGTTCTTTTATAAGGTGACAGTATCCTTTGGAAAAACCTTCTCAAACGTGAGTATTTTTACTGGAACAGTGCTGGAGGAGGGGGTGAGAACATGGATGGAGGTCTGAGCCCAGGAACGTCTGTTTTAGAGCAAATGGGATGGCTATTAAATAATGCATGTAGCCTCAGGTTGAAGAAGAACCTTACTAACTCAGTCTGATGTTACAGAAAGATCACACTAACTCAATTTGATGTTCCAAAAGGACCTTACTAACTGGGACTGATGTTACAGAAGGACCTTACTAACTAAGTCTGATCTAACAGAAGGACCTTACTAACTCAGACTGATGTTACAGAAGGACCTTACTAAATCAGACTGATGTTACAGAAGGACCTTATTAACTCAGACTGATGTTACAGAAGGACCTTACTAAATCAGACTGATGTTACAGAAGGACCTTATTAACTCAGACTGATGTTACAGAAGGACCTACTAACTCAGACTGATGTTACAGCAGGACCTTATTAACTCAGACTGATGTTACAGAAGTACCTTACTAAATCAGACTGATGTTACAGAAGGACCTTATTAACCCAGACTGATGTTACAGAAGGACCTACTAACTCAGACTGATGTTACAGCAGGACCTTACTAACTCAGACTGATGTAACAGAAGGACCTACTAACTCAGACTGATGTTACAGCAGGACCTTACTAACTCAGTCTGATGTTACAGAAGGACCTACTAACTCAGACTGATGTTACAGCAGGACCTTACTAACTCAGACTGATGTTACAGCAGGACCTTACTAACTCAGACTGATGTTACAGAAGGACCTACTAACTCAGACTGATGTTACAGCAGGACCTTACGAACTCAGACTGATGTTACAGAAGGACCTTATTAACTCAGTCTGATGTTACAGAAGGACCTTACTAACTCAGTCTGATGTTACAGAAGGACCTTATTAACTCAGACTGATGTTACAGAAGGACCTTATTAACTCAGACTGATGTTACAGCAGGACCTACTAACTCAGACTGATGTTACAGCAGGACCTACTAACTCAGACTGATGTTACAGAAGGACCTACTAACTCAGACTGATGTTACAGCAGGACCTTACTAACTCAGTCTGATGTTACAGATGGACCTACTAACTCAGACTGATGTTACAGCAGGACCTTACTAACTCAGACTGATGTTACAGCAGGACCTTACTAAATCAGACTGATGTTACAGAAGGACCGACTAACTCAGACTGATGTTACAGCAGGACCTACTAACTCAGACTGATGTTACAGCAGGACCTTACTAACTCAGACTGATGTTACAGAAGGACCTACTAACTCAGACTGATGTTACAGCAGGACCTTACTAACTCAGACTGATGTTACAGAAGGACCTTATTAACTCAGTCTGATGTTACAGAAGGACCTTACTAACTCAGTCTGATGTTACAGAAGGACCTCATTAACTCAGACTGATGTTACAGAAGGACCTACTAACTCAGTCTGATGTTACAGAAGGACCTTATTAACTCAGTCTGATGTTACAGCAGGACCTTACTAACTCAGTCTGATGTTACAGAAGGACCTACTAACTCAGACTGATGTTACAGAAGGACCTTATTAACTCAGTCTGATGTTACAGCAGGACCTCACTAACTCAGTCTGATGTTACAGAAAGATCACACTAACTCAATTTGATGTTCCAAAAGGACCTTACTAACTGGGACTGATGTTACAGAAGGACCTTACTAACTAAGTCTGATCTAACAGAAGGACCTTACTAACTCAGACTGATGTTACAGAAGGACCTTACTAAATCAGACTGATGTTACAGAAGGACCTTATTAACTCAGACTGATGTTACAGAAGGACCTTATTAACTCAGACTGATGTTACAGAAGGACCTACTAACTCAGACTGATGTTACAGCAGGACCTTATTAACTCAGACTGATGTTACAGAAGGACCTTACTAAATCAGACTGATGTTACAGAAGGACCTTATTAACTCAGACTGATGTTACAGAAGGACCTACTAACTCAGACTGATATTACAGCAGGACCTTACTAACTCAGACTGATGTAACAGAAGGACCTACTAACTCAGACTGATGTTACAGCAGGACCTTACTAACTCAGTCTGATGTTACAGAAGGACCTACTAACTCAGACTGATGTTACAGCAGGACCTTACTAACTCAGACTGATGTTACAGCAGGACCTTACTAACTCAGACTGATGTTACAGAAGGACCTACTAACTCAGACTGATGTTACAGCAGGACCTTACTAACTCAGACTGATGTTACAGAAGGACCTTATTAACTCAGTCTGATGTTACAGAAGGACCTTACTAACTCAGTCTGATGTTACAGAAGGACCTTATTAACTCAGACTGATGTTACAGAAGGACCTACTAACTCAGACTGATGTTACAGCAGGACCTTACTAACTCAGTCTGATGTTACAGAAGGACCTTATTAACTCAGACTGATTTTACAGCAGGACCTACTAACTCAGACTGATGTTACAGCAGGACCTACTAACTCAGACTGATGTTACAGAAGGACCTACTAACTCAGACTGATGTTACAGCAGGACCTTACTAACTCAGTCTGATGTTACAGAAGGACCTACTAACTCAGACTGATGTTACAGCAGGACCTTACTAACTTAGACTGATGTTACAGCAGGACCTTACTAAATCAGACTGATGTTACAGAAGGACCGACTAACTCAGACTGATGTTACAGCAGGACCTTACTAACTCAGACTGATGTTACAGAAGGACCTACTAACTCAGACTGATGTTACAGCAGGACCTTACTAACTCAGACTGATGTTACAGAAGGACCTTATTAACTCAGTCTGATGTTACAGAAGGACCTTACTAACTCAGTCTGATGTTACAGAAGGACCTCATTAACTCAGACTGATGTTACAGAAGGACTTACTAACTCAGTCTGATGTTACAGAAGGACCCTATTAACTCAGTCTGATGTTACAGCAGGACCTTACTAACTCAGTCTGATGTTACAGAAGGACCTACTAACTCAGACTGATGTTACAGAAGGACCTTATTAACTCAGTCTGATGTTACAGCAGGACCTCACTAACTCAGTCTGATGTTACAGAAGGACCTTATTAACTCAGACTGATGTTACAGCAGGACCTACTAACTCAGTCTGATGTTACAGAAGGACCTTACTAACTCAGGCTGATGTTACAAAAGGACCTTATTAACTCAGTCTGATGTTACAGAAGGACCTTACTAACTCAGTCTGATGTTACAGAAGGACCTTATTAACTCAGTCTGATGTTACAGAAGGACCTTATTAACTCAGTCTGATGTTACAGAAGGACCTTATTAACTCAGTCTGATGTTACAGAAGGACCTTATTAACTCAGTCTGATGTTACAGAAGGACCTTATTAACTCAGTATTAACTCAGTCTGATGTTACAGAAGGACCTTATTAACTCAGTCTGATGTTACAGAAGGACCTTATTAACTCAGTCTGATGTTACAGAAGGACCTTACTAACTCAGTCTGATGTTACAGAAGGACTTTACTAACTCAGTATGATGTTACAGAAGGACCTTATTAACTCAGTCTGATGTTACAGAAGAACCTTACTAACTCAGTCTGATGTTACAGAAGGACCTTATTAACTCAGTCTGATGTTACAAAAGGACCTTACTAACTCAGACTGCTGTTACAGAAGGACCTTATTAACTCAGACTGATGTTACAGAAGGACCTTACTAAATCAGACTGATGTTACAGAAGGACCTTATTAACTCAGACTGATGTTACAGCAGGACCTACTAACTCAGACTGATGTTACAGCAGGACCTTACTAACTCAGTCTGATGTTACAGAAGGACCTTACTAACTCAGTCTGATGTTACAAAAGGACCTTATTAACTCAGTCTGATGTTACAGAAGGACCTTACTAACTCAGTCTGATGTTACAAAAGGACCATACTATCTGGGACTGATGTTACAGAAGGACCTTACTAACTCAGTCTGATGTTACAGAAGGACCTTATTAACTCAGTCTGATGTTACAGAAGGACCTTATTAACTCAGTCTGATGTTACAGAAGGACCATACTAACTCAGTCTGATGTTACAGAAGGACCTTATTAACTCAGTCTGATGTTACAGAAGGACTTTACTAACTCAGTCTGATGTTACAGAAGGACTTTACTAACTCAGTATGATGTTACAGAAGGACCTTACTAACTCAGTCTGATGTTACAGAAGGACCTTATTAACTCAGTCTGATGTTACAGAAGGACCTTACTAACTCAGTCTGATGTTACAGAAGGACCTTACTAACTCAGTATGATGTTACAGAAGGACCTTACTAACTCAGACTGATGTTACAGCAGGACCTTACTAACTCAGTCTGATGTTACAGAAGGACCTTACTAACTCAGTCTGATGTTACAAAAGGACCTTATTAACTCAGTCTGATGTTACAGAAGGACCTTACTAACTCAGTCTGATGTTACAGAAGGACCTTATTAACTCAGTATGATGTTACAGAAGGACCTTACTAACTCAGTCTGATGTTACAGAAGGACCTTACTAACTCAGTATGATGTTACAGAAGGACCTTACTAACTCAGACTGATGTTACAGCAGGACCTTACTAACTCAGTCTGATGTTACAGAAGGACCTTACTAACTCAGTCTGATGTTACAAAAGGACCTTATTAACTCAGTCTGATGTTACAGAAGGACCTTACTAACTCAGTCTGATGTTACAGAAGGACCTTACTAACTCAGTCTGATGTTACAGAAGGACCTTATTAACTCAGTCTGATGTTACAGAAGGACCTTATTAACTCAGTCTGATGTTACAGAAGGACCTTATTAACTCAGTCTGATGTTACAGAAGGACCTTATTAACTCAGTCTGATGTTACAGAAGGACCTTATTAACTCAGTATTAACTCAGTCTGATGTTACAGAAGGACCTTATTAACTCAGTCTGATGTTACAGAAGGACCTTATTAACTCAGTCTGATGTTACAGAAGGACCTTACTAACTCAGTCTGATGTTACAGAAGGACTTTACTAACTCAGTATGATGTTACAGAAGGACCTTATTAACTCAGTCTGATGTTACAGAAGAACCTTACTAACTCAGTCTGATGTTACAGAAGGACCTTATTAACTCAGTCTGATGTTACAAAAGGACCTTACTAACTCAGACTGCTGTTACAGAAGGACCTTATTAACTCAGACTGATGTTACAGAAGGACCTTACTAAATCAGACTGATGTTACAGAAGGACCTTATTAACTCAGACTGATGTTACAGCAGGACCTACTAACTCAGACTGATGTTACAGCAGGACCTTACTAACTCAGTCTGATGTTACAGAAGGACCTTACTAACTCAGTCTGATGTTACAAAAGGACCTTATTAACTCAGTCTGATGTTACAGAAGGACCTTACTAACTCAGTCTGATGTTACAAAAGGACCATACTATCTGGGACTGATGTTACAGAAGGACCTTACTAACTCAGTCTGATGTTACAGAAGGACCTTATTAACTCAGTCTGATGTTACAGAAGGACCTTATTAACTCAGTCTGATGTTACAGAAGGACCTTATTAACTCAGTCTGATGTTACAGAAGGACCTTATTAACTCAGTCTGATGTTACAGAAGGACCTTATTAACTCAGTCTGATGTTACAGAAGGACCTTATTAACTCAGTCTGATGTTACAGAAGGACCTTACTAACTCAGTCTGATGTTACAGAAGGACCTTACTAACTCAGTCTGATGTTACCGAAGGACCTTATTAACTCAGTATTAACTCAGTCTGATGTTACAGAAGGACCTTACTAACTCAGTCTGATGTTACAGAAGGACCTTATTAACTCAGTCTGATGTTACAGAAGGACTTTACTAACTCAGTCTGATGTTACAGAAGGACTTTACTAACTCAGTATGATGTTACAGAAGGACCTTACTAACTCAGTCTGATGTTACAGAAGGACCTACTAACTCAGACTGATGTTACAAAAGGACCATACTATCTGGGACTGATGTTACAGAAGGACCTTACTAACTCAGTCTGATGTTACAGAAGGACCTTATTAACTCAGTCTGATGTTACAGAAGGACCTTATTAACTCAGTCTGATGTTACAGAAGGACCTTATTAACTCAGTCTGATGTTACAGAAGGACCTTATTAACTCAGTCTGATGTTACAGAAGGACCTTATTAACTCAGTCTGATGTTACAGAAGGACCTTATTAACTCAGTCTGATGTTACAGAAGGACCTTACTAACTCAGTCTGATGTTACAGAAGGACCTTACTAACTCAGTCTGATGTTACCGAAGGACCTTATTAACTCAGTATTAACTCAGTCTGATGTTACAGAAGGACCTTACTAACTCAGTCTGATGTTACAGAAGGACCTTATTAACTCAGTCTGATGTTACAGAAGGACTTTACTAACTCAGTCTGATGTTACAGAAGGACTTTACTAACTCAGTATGATGTTACAGAAGGACCTTACTAACTCAGTCTGATGTTACAGAAGGACCTTATTAACTCAGTCTGATGTTACAGAAGGACCTTATTAACTCAGTCTGATGTTACAGAAGGACCTTATTAACTCAGTCTGATGTTACAGAAGGACCTTACTAACTCAGTCTGATGTTACAGAAGGACCTTACTAACTCAGTATGATGTTACAGAAGGACCTTACTAACTCAGACTGATGTTACAGCAGGACCTTACTAACTCAGTCTGATGTTACAGAAGGACCTTACTAACTCAGTCTGATGTTACAAAAGGACCTTATTAACTCAGTCTGATGTTACAGAAGGACCTTACTAACTCAGTCTGATGTTACAGAAGGACCTTACTAACTCAGTCTGATGTTACAGAAGGACTTTACTAACTCAGTCTGTTTCAGATGGACCTGACTAACTCAGTCTGTTTACTTTTTATTTTAAAGGTTTTATATAGCGCTGGCTAGACCCGGAGGTATCAAAGCGCCTTACATGAGCATCAGATCATAGTTACAGATTACATTGTTATAAGGTTACACAGTTATTAGAGCATGGCAACATAGTTACTTGTAATGTAAGGATAAACAATAAGCACAAATACGTAAGGGGAAAAGCAGGCAAGGGGAAAGTCTGATGTTACAAAAGGACCTTACTAAATCAGTCCGATGTTGGAGAAGAACTTTACTAACTCAGTTTGATGTTACAGAAAGACCTTACTAACTCAGAAAATGTGTTTTGTCCATAGAAACAAATAATAAGCCCCTGCTCAGGAGAGACCTCTGCAAAACAAGGAAAAACTAAACAGGATGCATGGGCTTTTGTGAGCCTACAACCCAGCTGAGTCTAGAGGTGAGATGGGATCTACAATTTGTATTAAGGGGGGGGGGGAGAGAGGGAGTTCCCATTAGTAGTACTTGTACCTGGTCTGTATCTCCCCGGAGTGTCACACTCCCATTTTGGTCCTCTCTCTCTTGGTCTGCGAGGTTGGTCTCTCTCTAACAACTCTCTGTTAGTAGTGTTACTGCTATTTCCTCTGAGTGGGTTAGTGCCGTCACCAGAGTCCTCTGATGTGTCAAAGAAAGAAACAAACTTTTTTTCTCTTTGTCCTCTGCAAGGGCTAGTTTGGTAGGTATTTGTGTAACTTCTATTTGTGTAGAAGGCCTCAGCGAGATGAGGATGAACCTCATTTTGAGTGTTCTTAACTTTGTAGGCGTTTTTATCCCATTCAACCCTGAGCAGCGACTGCCAGTCTCCTTTGACTGTGCAGCTGCTCCTTTAAGAGACTTCTGCTTCTAACTTTGGCCACTACCAACTTTTCAGGGTAGTGCAACAAATTATGTCAGCACTCGCCTTCCTGTGCTCTACATGTGCCTGCCCAATGGATCCCCTAGGCTTTGCTGTACCTCAGCCCAACACACTCCACTGTTGCTTGGCTGAACTCGCCCCAGCAGTCTCGCAATGTCTAGGAACTATAATGAGCCTCCGCAGACACCACATTCAGACACCAATGTCCAGTCACACTCTTCCTCTGGCTGGACAGGCAACAGTGCCAAGGCACAGTCCTGACGGTCTCGGGTGTCAGATAATTCGTAAGGTCAAGAAGGCCTTGAGGACACACGTTCAGAGGCACACTCAAAGAAGATATATCTAATCCTAACTTGCATGTGGAATTAATAAACCAAGCTGGGAGGTTGGAGAGGTTGTCCCACCCAAGTGACTTGCACCTGCCCAATTTACATAAATGATCTTTTGAGGGGTGTGCAGACAGAATATCGAGTTGTTAATATCGAAGTAATATAATATCAAGTTTTAAATATCGTGGTACAAGAATATCGCCTGCAAGAATATAGTGGTACAGAATATAGACAGTAAGGTAAGAAATATTGTTTTTTTTAATATCTAAGACAGTTATGTCGTTTGTAAAAACATTGTTGTTAATAATATCGATTTTTATATTAGTGTTATTTATTTTAGTATGTATTTTAATAGTATGTGATGTAATTTTTTTATGTATGTGTACAATTTTTAGACGTTAATAATGTTATGTCAATAACATTTTGCAGTTTTTAGTTCTGTAGCCGGTTGTGGGTTTATAGGGGAATAGGGTGGGAAGTAATGTAATTATGATAAAGTAATTAATATTTTTTATTTATTAGTATTTATATTTTTTATTAATTAATTATTAATTGGTAATTAATTTTTATTAATTGATTCATTGATAATTAAGTTATTTGTATTATTTTTTTAGGAGTGGGTTGTTAGGGGAAAAGGGTGGGAAGTAATGTAATTATAATAAAGTCATTATTACTTTTTATTTATTAGTATTGATAAATATTTTTTATTAATGAATTATTAATTGGGTATTATTTTAATTAATTTGTTGATCAATATGTTAATTGTGTTATTTATTTAGGGGTGGGTTGTGGGTTTATAGGGGAATACGGTGGGAAGTAATTTAATTTTAATAAAGTAATGCATTTTTTTAGTTATTTGAATTTATTTTAGTTTTACTTTATAGTGTTTGTGGTAATTAATTAATATTTATTAATTGTTTGGTAATTATTATTAATTAATTGGTAATTATGTTAATTTTGTCAATTATGTAGGAGTGGTTTGTTGGTTTTAGGGGAATAGGATGGGAAGCAATTTATTTAAAACTAATCAATAATTAATTGTTGATTAATGGTAATTAGTGAATTAAAAATTAAACATGGAAATTGTGTAATTGATTAGAGATGTGAATTGTGGGGTTTATAGTGGTAAAGGGTGGGAATTAAATTAATTTCAATCAATTAATAAGTTGTTGTTAATTGATAATAATTTAATAATAAACTATTCATGGAAAATGTATCATTATTATTTTTATGTGTGTGTTGTGGTGGTTGTTGGGGGACAGGGTAGAAAATATTAAAAGTTTGATTAATTAATAAATATTTGCTAACTATTAGTGATTTCTTAATTGATAAATTAGTGTGGTAAATGTTGCCTTTTATTTTGTGTGGGGAATTTGAATTTATAGGGGTAATGATTGGTGAGTAAACTAATTTGTATTTGTTGTAAATTGATTTATACTTAATAATAATTGTTTATTTGATAATTATTTATATTACATATGGAGGTACACTTTTATAGAAATGTATATGTGTGTTGTGAAATGTGTGGTGTTATAGGTAGGAAATAAAAAGTATTGTTTTGTTTAATATTTAATGTTTTTGATAATTAATTTATATTGAATATAGGTATTTGTTTGTACTTTTTTTAATTTGTGAAAAATTAATGTTTGTAGTTACTTTTTTTAATTTGTAAACATTATAATATGTTTTTATCCTTTTTAATTTTAGATTTTTTATAATTTTTGTTATTGACAATTTTTGTATTGTAGTTGATAATTTGTTTATTTTTTATTTTTATTTTATTTTGGGGGAAACATTACTTTTAACCCTCTGCTATCCAACACTGTCTGAAGTGGGAATAGTAATTTTTACTCCTTCGCTATGCAGCACATTCCCTACCGTTGCACTCACTGGACTGGGAATAGTACTTTTTACCCCTATGCTATCCAACACTTTCCCTACTGTTACACTCTCTGAATAGTAATTTTTACTCCTCTGCTATCCTCTGCTATCCAACACTTTCCGTCTGCTGCACTCTCTGGAGTGGGAATAGTAATTTTTACTCCTCTGCTATCCAACACGTTCTCTACTGTTGCACTCTCTGGAGTGGGAATAGTAATTTGAACCTCTCTGCTATCCAACACTTTCCCTACTGTTGCACTCTCTGGAGTGGGAATAGTAATTTTTATTTTTCGCTATCCAACATTTTCCCTACTGTTGCACTCAATGGAGTGGGAATAGTATAATTTTCACTTACGCTATCCAACACTTACCCTAGTGTTGCACTCTCTGGAGTGGGAATAGTAATGTTTACCCTTTGCTATCAACACTTTCCCTACTGTTGCACTCACTGGAGTTGGAATAGTAATTTTTTCCCTCACGCTATCCAACCCTTTCCTTACTGTTGTACTCACTGGAGTGGGAATAGTAATTTTACCCCTCCGCTATCCAAATATTTCCCTACTGTTGCACTCACTGGAGTGGGAATAGTCATTTTTACCTGTTCGCTATCCAACACTTACCCTACTGTTGCACTCTCTGGAGTGGGAATAGTAATTTTTACCCCTACGCTATCCAGCACTTTCCCTAGTGTTGCACTCTCTGGGGTGGGAATAGTAATGTTTACTCCAACACTATCCAACATTTTCCCTACTGTTGCACTCATTGGAGTGGGACTACTAATTTTGACCCCTACACTATCCAACACTTTTCTACTGTTGCACTCTCAGGGGTGTGAATAGTAATTTTTACCTCTACGCTATGTAAATGTGTAAATGTAAATGTGTTGTATTTGTATAGCGCGAACAGTAACCCATAAGCATCCCGGCGCTTGTACTCCTACCACAAGGGAACCCCTCCTGGCTTTTCCTTGTGAGGTGTCCACTCCTGGGCATCCCATGGTGAAACCAGGCATCCCTTGTGTATCGGGGGCCGTTGTGGAGACTAAGCAAGCTATTGCCCAGAGTTGCAGTTGTAGTAATTTTTATTCTTCGCTATCCAACTCTTTCCCTACTGTTGCACTTAATGTAGTGTAAAATGTAGTAAGTAGTTTTAAAAATGAATAATTATTTTAATATTTAAATTTATAATATATATATTTTTTTATGTTACAGGTGTATATATATATATATATGTAGTTATAATTTTTAAAATATTTCTAACATTTTATAATTTATTAAAATAATTATGTATTAATTATTATTATGTAAATATATATTACATTTTATATGTGTATGTTTAATTTATTTTTACATTATATTTATTATTTATAAGTTATATGTATTATTTAATTTATTTTACATTATTTTTTATATATAAAAAATAAAAATATTTAGTGTTTTGATATTTTAACAACTATGGGGCACATTAGGCTAACGGGCTGATCGCCACCACCAGTATGGCGTGGCGATCCACCCGCCAAAAACCTCCGCCCGCTTCTAATTTCTCCCCCGCCATGGTAACCATGGCGGGGGGGACCCCGGTGGACGGGAAGAATATCCGCCGGTTTTCCACCGGTAGGCAATCCGCCCAATTGCCTACCGGGCGGAAAAGCAGTTTATATGGTGGCGGTGTCTGGTAGACACAACATCCATATTAGTATGCTGGCGGGGACATGCCTTTCAGTGGCGGCAACGCCGCCACGGAAAGGCAGACGGTTTGTTACATTGGGGGCCCGTAGCTGGCCCCTAGGGATTCTGGGGGGTGCACGTGGGGGGTACCTATGGTACCCCCCTGCAGTTCCATGCACAACATGACAGGCACCACGTGGTGCCTGCCATGTTGTGCATGGAAGTGCACAACATGCATTCCTGGCATTGTGGCAGGCGGTGCTGAGTGCACCGCCTGCCACAATGTCAGGAATGCAGGATACGCCCGCCACTGTGGCAGGCGCATCCTAAATGCCCCCACAGGACCCCCGCACCAATGGTGGGAGGTTCCAATTCCCACTAATGTGCCCCTATGTATTTTTGGGGATGTTTTTGTACTTATCATGATGTAGTTAGGATGTCGATATTCTTGACATCTATATTTATGTCAAGATATTTTGGTACCTCAATATTGCGGTCATCGATATTCTGTCAGTGATTCCTTTTAAGGAAATGGAGGTCTGGATGGAATATCTTTGAAAGTTCAAAAGCTGCTTAACCGATTAAGGGGCCTATTACGATGGCAGGCGGACATCAGTCCGCCCGCCATCGTTGTAGTTCTGGGACCGCCCGCCGGTAAGGTGGTGGTACTGCTGGTTGTATTAAGATGTGCCTGCCACTATGGCAGGCGCATCCAGGGCCTTTACCATTGTGGACGGTGCTGCTGGCTGCAGCACCTTTCGCAATGCAACAAAGCCTCGTAGTGTGTTTCCATGCACAAGGTGGCAGGCACCACGTGGTGCCTGCCACCTTGTGCATGGAAGGTTACCCCCAGTGCACCCCCCAGTGCACGTACACCCTCCCCCCACACGAAGGGGGCCTGCAACGGGCCCCTGAACCCAGCCTCTAACAGCCTCTCCATGGTGGTGCTGGCTGATGCCAGCATTGTAATGTGGCGGGCGGTGCCAACTAGTCACCACCGCCATTTCAACCATGCTGACCGCTCCACCAGGCAATCGTGATGATTGCCATGGCGGAAGCGTGGAGGGCGGTCTTAGTGACCCCCGTAGTCACAATGCGATTCCCCTGTCATCCTAATGTGGCGGGGGAAATGTGAGTCACATGGCGGAGGGACCGCCACCGCCGGTCCGGCAGTGGCGGTCCCTCCACCATAGTAATGAGCCCCTTAGACATTACTATAGGGGCAGAGTAACCGAAAGCATTACAGATTGGGGCAAGTGGTCTTCTCACGAATGACGCTGATGCGCTTGGCTTTCGAGAAATGAACCGAGAAGTAAATCATCAGTGAGACCTTCACACTACTTAGGAACACCCTACCGCCCCCGTATCACATGACAACATCATGTGATGTGGAATCCATTAATCAACAATGAAAACAAAACAACTCCAAATCTTCATTCCATATGACCACCAACTGAATTCAGCACCTGAATAGGTAGTGTTATTAAGTGGAGTCAAGTTTGGTACGGTGTTCCTCGCGGATAGATTTTATTTATTGAATGGCTCCTTATTTTCTTGACCCACGTTCTTCCTGCGGTCATGGATTGCTCACCAACTCCCTTCTACATCATTCCATTTTTATTTTACTCCATTATTGGAACGGTGTTTGCAGTTGTGAATCCTGTGATTCTGGTAATGCTGGGTACAGTATTCACAGATCCTCTGGGCACATCTGAGGATACAACAGTGCAGCACTCCCAAGCTTCCCAGGTCCATGCGCGTTTTAAGAATACACCAGCATGACTTTTGATGAGCACAGAGTCACAAAGCTGTCAGGCCACACCTCTGGGCATATGGCTGGGGCAGCTTTCCTCTCCTGGCATCACCAGACAGCCTGTTGCTCTCAGAGTGTGGATCTGTGTGACGTACACTGCAGACTGCTGCTGCACCTCTCTTTGTGCTGACACAACCAGACAGAGCCTGTAAGCTTTGTGACATGGTGCATGGCCGACCAGCCCTGCCAAGTACCACACATCAGGCATTATACAAACACATTCCGCATCATTGCACTGAAATACATTGTCTTGCACTTATAGCGCCTCCTCAGTTGTCAAGCCAGAGTGCTGTTTAAGTATCACTGACTGCGCAAAGTTCTTATCTAGCAGCATGCACTGCTGCGGCAGGCTTGGGGCTGGCTGAGGCAGCTCGCACTGGCAGGGCTGGCTACAATGTTTCACCAAGTAACCATGGCAAAGTCACTTATGTCACGTCGCACCTGAGTCTCATTATTTAATTTGCCCAATCAACAGCCAGGAAACACAAAAGCACACTAACTAGGGCTCGGGCCACGACACAGAGTTCAGTCTGCAGATTCAAACAGACCAGTGTGGCCGCCTTGGGGGACTGGTGGTGTGTAATCAGCAGCCTGGCCCGCCGCCGTGCACTGACTGCAGTCCCCTGCTGGTGCAGCCATGAATGCCGCTAGAGTCAGAGTCCTGGACCGCGGCTGCGGTGCTGCTCAGTCTGGTGAACAGGATGGTGCCGGGGAGAGTTCTTGTAGCTGGCCGGGCCTTACCGTGACAGTGCTCTCTGAGAGCAAGTGCCACTAGGACTCATTACTAGTCACTTTGCTTCCTAATTTGATTTATTTAGGAGCACACATCATCATTCAGCCTGCAACTTAAGTTTAGCTGAGAGGCTGCTCCACTCTACATTGCACTTTATGCAGGCAGTCTGCACAAAGTAACTGCACAGCCGGGAGCCCCTAAAGTAATTGTCTGCACACCAAGTCCTGTCTTGTTTAGTGTCATGAGGCAGGCTCAGGTTCACTCCGTGCTGGGGCCCGTCACACATGCCCTTACATTTCTGGTTCTTTGCAGCAATCATAAGATCTTCTTAAAGTTTCTCGTTACTCAAATGGGTGTTTTTTCTGATATTCATGTTTCCCTTGTCTTCATTGCTTGATTTTGCTCCTGAGAAAGTGTCACTCATAGTCCTTGAATGTCACTCAAATTACACTGAATTTATGAAAATGTCAAACATAAGCAATGTGGACCCTTGGCAGCTATGGCCACCATGACTCCCCACCTTTGTTACTTGACTGTCCCAAAGCAGCAAGAGTCTTTGGACCACTAGGCTCTGCCTACGTCACCATTCCTTCTCTCCTTAGTGACTTGATTGACAAAGAGATGCAAGTGACCCTGGAGAATCCGACTGCCCCGGCCACCATGGCTTCTCTCCTTTCTGACTTGACTGTTTCAAAGCAGGAAGAGTCCCTAGAGAATCTAAGTCTTCCCCTGTCAACAAGGTTTCTCTCATTTGTGACTTGACTGTCCCAAAGCTGCAAGAGACCCTAGAACATCTGACTCTGCCCCATCGACCATGGCTTCTACCCTTTGTGACTTGACTGTCCCAAAACAGCAAGAGTCCTTGGGACATCAGACTCTGCCCTGGCCACCATGGCTTCTCCTCTTTGCGACTTGACTGTCCCAAAGCAGCAAGAGTCCCTGTGACATCTGACTATGATTTTAAGCTTCCACATGTACATGCACTGTGTGTGTGTGCCCGTGGATTGTGTGTCTGTGTTTTGCATGCACTGTATATGTGTCTGTGTTTTGAGTATCTGTGTGTGTGTTTGAACTCTGTATGTGTGCCCTTGTTTGAGTGTCTGTGTGTGTATGCACTGTGGGAGAGCCCGTGGATTGAGTGTCTGTGTCTTCATGCCTTTGTGAGTGGCCCTGGATTGAGTGTCTTTGTGTGCATTAACTGTGTGAGTGTGCCTGTGAATTGAGGATCTGTGAGTACATGCACTGTGTGCGTGGCCGTTGATAGACCTGTCAGCCTTACAGCGGCCTTCTCCCAAACTTTTTTGCCTTCCTCCTCCTTGCTGATCTTGTTTTTGTTGGCCTTAGAACCCTGCTCACTTTACCACTGCTAACTAGTACTAAAGTGCTTGTACTCTCTACTTTAAATATGGTGAAATTGGCTTACACCCAATTGGCACATTTAGTTTACTTGGAAGCTCCTATTAAAGTGGTACTACATATACCCAGGGGCTGTAAATTAAATGCTACTATTAGTTTTGAACACACAAGATGATGGACAGAATGTTGCACAATGGCGATACATTCACCCCCAGTCACAGATCTGGGTTTAATCCATTGTTATTTTGCTCACCAAGTCATCCCAGTTCAGACATGGCAATATCCAAATCAGTCTTGACCCTGTGCCTCATGGGAACAGTCCAGACCGAACTGCCAAGCCATGTCTTCCCTGGACCGGAATCAAGCATCCTAGGACCGGTTTCTGCCTATTAGCCGTCTTCAGCCAGGATAGCTTGACTCCAGTGGCGTAGTGAGCACGGGACCCACGTCTGGGCATACCCTTCCCACATAGGGTGAACAGCAAGAACGGTGATGGATTAAACCCAGATCTGTTGACTGGGTGTGAGTGTTTGATTGTTTCAGATGCTCCTTCCATCACCACCCCCTTTGTACCGCTTTGTTCGCCATAAGTTGGCAGGGTATGCTCAGACGTGAGTCCCTTGCTCACTTTGCTCACTTTGCCACTGGATTCAAGCAAGCCGGGCTGAAGACGGCTGAAATGGCAGAAACCGGTCCTCGGAAGCTTGTTTCCGGTCCAGGGAAGGCATGGCTTGGCAGTTCGGACTTGACTGTTCCCATGAGGCACAGGGTCAGACTGATTTGCATATGGCCATGTGGCAGAGTGGGCTAAAGAACAGTGATGGATTAAACCCAGATCTGTTGACTGGGTGTGAGTGTTTGATTGGTTCAGATGCTCCGTCCATCACCACCCCCTTTTGTACCACTAATAGTTTTGAAGCACTGATTGTGAAACCCAAATAAGAAGCCCTTTCAAACATGTCCCAGGCTTGCCATTGCAGCTTGTTTGTGCAGTTTTAAACTGCCTTTTGGACCAGACAAAATAAACATCTTTCCAGGCCTAAGCGTTTCTTTTTTATACATGTAAGGCACCCCTAGGATAGGCTCTACACAGTCCAGGGTGCAGGATGCCATGTATTTAAAAAGTAGGACATGTACGCTTAAGTTTTACCTGATCTGGTTGTGAACACCCCTTAAAAATGTCACTAATGCAAGGCCGAGCTCTCCCATGGGATGACACTGGGTTACACTGGGAGATGCGTCACGTTGTAAAGCCCTGCGCCACATGTAGGAGTTCCTGCGCAGGGGGGGCGTTCCGGTGCAGGAACGCCTCCTAAAAGTGGCTGAGTGAAATCTACAAGATTTCACTCAGTCACTTTTAGGCCCATGCTGCGTCAAAACCCTGCGCCTGCTTGAAGCAGGCGTAAGGATTGACGCAGCATTAACTAGATAGGGCCCCAGAGCATTGCTGGAGCTGCGTCGCGCTTGCGACGCATCTCCAGCAATGCGCCACTTTTACGGCACAGATGCGTCACGCATCTGTGCCGTTTTTGCCCCAAGGTGCGCCGCATTGTAAATGAGGCGCATCCATGATGGCGGAGCTGTGGCGTATGATAACTGGCGCATCCCTGCTGATATGAGGGATGCGCCAGTTATTGTAAATATGCCCCAGTGTGTTTAGTTAAACAAACCCCAAGGCATGGAATGTATTAGTTATTTCTTTTATTAACCAGTTAGATATTAGCATATCCTCATTCATTTACATCAAGCATTAAAAACATTTGTTTGCAATATTTATTAAAATCATATTTTCAACCATTAAAAACAATTGATGAAAAGTTTGTCGACGCGGCGTTTCGGTGTTCACGAATGATATTCACCTTCTTCAGGACTACAGTTTCAAATATTTAAAAAAATCTAAATAAGAGATCAATCATGATATTACTATACAAACTGGTATCAGCATTGTTATTTATTACATTCTTGCCATTCCATGTTTAAACACAACAAAAACCTTGTCTCATATGTCCTATTTTTGACACGGTATATTTAACTATTATAAAGGGACATTATCTTAATGACTTCTTTCACATTGTAACTACTACCTCATTTTGCCATTATTCGTGTCATTTCCTCTTAACTTAAAAGACTCTCCTTTTTTGTTAAAACAAATTTCACTGTCAGATTTATATACATTTCATCTGCATTTACACACAAAAAAACCTTCCCACTATTTGGTAACCTGTATAGACACTTTATACACTCCTAAACAGATTCTTGTGATTAACAAAATGCATTTCTAGAAATTCTATAATCATTGTCTATATTTTATCAGTAATATTGTGTATCTTATTAGATTCAGTAAAGGGACCTTGTTTGGTCAGCTTACAGGTTGACAATATCCTTCAAATTTTGGGTTTATGAAGGGTTGAATAATACTGCAACAGAAAGAAGTTTATTTTATAACTTCCTCTTGATTCTAGTAACTGATGTCCACTAGTATTTTCAATCACTCAAGCCTGGTATATTTTGTTATATAAAGGATGCCTACCTTAATTTTTACAGAATTTGGCCTTAATCAGCTCCAGATTTTGATAAAATCCTCAGGATTAATACCAGCAAGAATCAATCATTGCTGAAAACAAGAGAGACAAATGTATAACTTTCTCTTTCGTTATTTTTAACAGTAGTGAATATTGTTCATTCTACTATCACTGTATTTAATAGCTATTGCTTATCTATTTCGCTTACCTCTTATCTTTTTTGGTAACGCATATAATCACAGGGCGGACCATAGGAGTTCTTTAGGGATTTCTTCTGTTTGCCCCCCGCTCTTGTGCTGTGGATTGAAAAGCAATCCCTGCATTAGTAATCCACTATTTTTCTTTTTATTAAAATTTAAAAGAATTTTTACATTTTAGGGCCCTAATCTTGCCTTATCAAGGAGGGTTCTTACTATAATTCCTTGCCCCTCTCACCCGGTCCACTCGAAAAAATGTGAAGCGCCTTAAAACAGAAATGAGAGAAGAACTCTGTTTAGAATCGATCTGTTTAGCCAGCATTCTCTCTATACTAAAGCTATACTGGTGATCCTCGCTACTGAGCACTTACTTGGTAACAAGGAATGTTTCTCGCGTAGGTCCGTCCTGCAGCCTCTTCAATCCGATTCTGTTGGTGAGAGCACTTTCCCTCCCTTTTTATAAGGGGCTCAATAGGCACTTAGTGATTTTAATGGGTTCTCGTTAACTCTAATGACTCGGGTCTTTGGGTAATGTGATGTTATATCGGCGGCCATCTTAGAATGACGTTTCATTTAATACTGACCTATAGATCTATATAAATCTAACCCACTATGTTAAAAGCCCTGGTTATATTCTTTTTTGGGAACCGTATAATAGAGTCACAGTTAAAGTTAGAGCACGAGTCCTCGTATTCTGTCTTCCGAATACTAGTTTTCTCGTTTTCACAATGTTACCTTTACGGTATCAGACATTTAACAAATATCCTTGTGTGATATTATTTTGTACATTTCTGGCTACAGGGGACGTTATCTCGTGTTATTGATGTTATTTAAGTCCACCTGAAATCCGTTGTTAGCTACGCTATTTTGGAGGCCATCTTAGAGTGGCCTTCTGATCAGAGCCTCAAGGACAGAAAAGGCTACAATCACATTGAACCGTGCACCTGGACACTGCCTTCTGTGAGTCCTGCCCCTGAGTTCTGCCACACCAGTCCTGGACCCTTGGAAGTGGGCCTAAAGGTGCTCTGCCACCCCAGATGTGGTCCCAGCAGAACCGACGCAGCCCGACGCATCGCACCGCAAACTGCCACTGTGCGAAGCAGGACCTCGCTTTGCAGCCCAGCAGTTTATCGGAACCATCGATGCACAACGCATTTTGATGCAGAATCTCGCATCCCAGCTCCTCAAAATTCCCGCTGAATGATGCATTCTCAACTCAGAAACACGCATCGCAGCCCCACACACAGCTACGCGATCTGCCACTGGATAAGGCATCCTCAGCGCTCCACAACCAGGATTTGCAGCCCTTTGGTCAGCGGGCTTAACTTGATCCCTGTATCCGGCCTGTACTCCATCAGGTTCGGCCGGAACTTGGTGACTTTGTCCCTGTCCTGCTCAACCAAATAACCACAGTTGGCACTTTGTGCTTTTAAGCACTATTTTTGCCTAAACGTTTAAAATTGCATAACTCCGGTTCTACTAATTAGATTTTTGTTGGTTTGGTGTCAAATAATGTATTACATTTTACTCTATTCTTTTAAATTGGTGTGGGATTATTCTTGTGTTGTGTCTTCACCTTATTACTGTTTAAATACTTTACACATTTCCTCTAAGTTAAGCCTGCCAAGCTCCTAGAGGGTTAAGCACAGGTTAATTTGGGGATTGCTTGTGCTTCACCTTGACAAATTTTGTGGTTGTTGCTTGAGTAGGGTTTGACCTCTGCTCAATAAGAAACCTAATTTCCTAAAGGGTATTTTTAGGGTTTTGGGGTGGGTATGGGTATAGGTTGGTAAGGGTGTTTTTAGAGTATATGTGGGTTAGGGAACAAAGTGATAAAGGTATTTTTAAGGTTTGGAGTGGGTAGGTATGGGTAAGGGTATAGGGTGGTAAGGCTACTTCAAAAATAGGAGGGGGTTTGGAGGAGTCCCCCATCCAATAAGGAAAGAAATTAAATGTAAAATTAATTTTAAAAAGTGGAGGGTTTGGGGCTGTCGACCTAAATAGAAAATGTTCTTAGGATCTAGCAGGACTCCAGTGAGATTGTAGGGAAAAAAATGGCAGCTGCCATTTTACAATATAAATCTTAAGAACCCCTCGTTGGGCTGGGGGTAATAGATATAATTATTTGGAGAGGAGGCGTGTGTGGGCCAGATCTAATTACAGCCACAGGCACCACATCCCCCAGGTCCTGAAATATTTGTAAAGGGAGGGGTCAAGCGGTCCCTCTCCCCGAGTTTCTACGAGGACCCAGAGACACCATCTCAGGGCCAAATAGGGGAGGGGGCATGCGGTCCCCTTCCGAAGCCACTGAAGGGCCCAGGGAAACTCATCCCCTGTGGCAGTATGTTTTTTAAAAGGGGAGGGGGCTAGGGGCCCTCCTCTCCAAGCAGTTATGGGGCCCTGGGGACCCCATACACCAGTGCTGAAATGTAAGAAAAGGGGAGGGGACGCATGGCCCTCTCCTCAAGCAAATATACTGCCCCAGAGACCCCATCCCCCAAGGCGAAATTTCTTTGAAAGAGGAGGAGGGTGGGCCATCCTCCTCCCTGTGCTGGTATTGTCCCTAGGGACCTCATCTCCTGGCACCTGATACTTAACAGTGTCCCGGGGAGTCCACTCACAGGACACTGTTGTTCCCTGCCCGGGAGTGCGAGCATACCCTGTTCGCACTCACACAGGCAGGGAACTAACTTTCTTCCCATGCGGCTGGAGCAGTAAAATTAATGCTGCTTTCGCTCATGCGGGTGCAAAGAGAAAGTGCCAGCTCCCATCCACACCCATTATGGTGCTGGTGAGGGCCGTGGGGCTCCCCCCCATACCCACAGCAAGCCCTGCAGTGTGTGTACCCGGGTTGGGCACCTGGGCACCCTGTAAATGAAAAAAATGCATGCTCCCGCCGACAAGCATAAAGCGCATACATGCCAATGCACCCGATGCAGGCAGGAGACTCCAGTTTGTGATGCCTAAAAGAGCATCATTTTGTCTGTCTCCCGACTGAAATTACCTCTGCTTCAAAAGAAGTAAATTTGGGGAAATACATTCCTCTGATTTTTTTAATTAAATCTCCAATTTTTCTCTTCTAAAATGTGTCATGTATGGATGCATGCTGGCTGGGGTGCTGGCTGGGGCCACAAATGCCCTGGTGCCCCCTTCCTGCAGCCTCGATATAAAATTAAATATGTGGGTGTCCTGGGTGGGCACTGGGACACCAACCAAAATACATTTTTTTAAAGAAGTGAATAATAAATCAGCTGCAGTAAATGCTCATCTATTGTCCATGGCAATGGTTTCTTGAAGGAGCGCCCCATAATGCCCTGCGATGGCTCCTTGAAGGAGCACCCCATATTGCCCTGCGATGGCTCCTTGATGGAGCGCCCCATAATGCCCTGCGATGGCTCCTTGAAGGAGCGCCTGATAATGCCCTGCGATGGCTCCTTGAAGGAGCGCCTGATAATGCCCTGCGATGGCTCCTTGACGGAGCACCCCATAATGCTCTGCGATGGCTCCTTCAAGGAGCACCTCATAATGCCCTGCGATGGCTCCTTGACGGAACGCCCCATAATATTCTGTGATGGCTCCTTGATGGAGTGCTCCATATTGTCCTGTGAAGGCTCCTTGACGAAGCATCCCATAATGCCATGCGATGGCTCCTTGATGGAGCGCCCCATAATGCTCTGCGATGCCTCCTTGAAGGAGCGCCATTTAATGCTCTGCGATGGCTCCTTGAAGGAGTGCCTCATAATGCCCTGCGATGGCTCCTTGGCAGAGCAATGGAGAATGTCCTGTGATGGCTCCTTGACGGAGCGCCCCATAATGCCCTGCGATGGCTCCTTGAAGGAGCACCCCATAATGTCCTGCGATGCCTCCTTGAAGGAGCACCCCATATTGCCCTGCGATGGCTCCTTGATGGAGCGCCCCATAATGCCCTGCGATGGCTCCTTGAAGGAGCGCCTGATAATGCCCTGCGATGGCTCCTTGAAGGAGCGCCTGATAATGCCCTGCGATGGCTCCTTGACGGAGCACCCCATAATGCTCTGCGATGGCTCCTTCAAGGAGCACCTCATAATGCCCTGCGATGGCTCCTTGACGGAACGCCCCATAATATTCTGTGATGGCTCCTTGATGGAGTGCTCCATATTGTCCTGTGAAGGCTCCTTGACGAAGCATCCCATAATGCCATGCGATGGCTCCTTGATGGAGCGCCCCATAATGCTCTGCGATGCCTCCTTGAAGGAGCGCCATTTAATGCTCTGCGATGGCTCCTTGAAGGAGTGCCTCATAATGCCCTGCGATGGCTCCTTGGCAGAGCAATGGAGAATGTCCTGTGATGGCTCCTTGACGGAGCGCCGCATAATGCCCTGTGATGGTTTCTTGATGGTGCACCCCATAATGCCCTGCGATGCCTCCTTGAAGGAGCACCCCATAATACCCTGCGATGGCTCCTCGAAGGAGCTCCCTATAATGCTCTGCGATTGCTCCTTGGCGGAGCGCCCCATAATGTGATGGCTCCTTGATGGAGTGCTCCTTAACGCCCCATAGTGCCCTGCGATGGCTCCTTCACGTAGGGCCCCATAATGCCCTGCGACGGCTCCTTGAAGGGGTGCCCGATAATGCTCTGCGATGGCTCCTTGAAGGAGCGCCTCATAATGCCTTGCGATGGTTCCTTGACGGAGCGCTCCATATTGTCCTGTGATGGCTCCTTGACGGAGCGCCCCATAATGCCCTGCAATGGTTTCTTGATGGAGCGCCCCAAAGTGCCCTGTGATGGCTCCATGAAGGAGCACCCCATAATGCCCTGCGATGGCTCCTTGACGGAGCACACCATAATGCCCTGAGATGGCTCCTTGGCAGAGCGATGGAGAATGTCCTGGGATGGCTCCTTGACGGAGCGCCGCATAATGCCCTGCGATGGTTTCTTGATGGTGCGCCCCATAATGTCCTGCGATGCCTCCTTGAAGGAGCACCCCATATTGCCCTGCGATGGCTCCTTGATGGAGCGCCCCATAATGCCCTGTGATGGTTCCTTGAAGGAGCGCCCCATAATGCCCTGCAATGGTGCCTTGACGGAGCGCCCCATAATACCCTGCGATGGCTCCTTGAAGGAGCACCCCATAATGCCCTGCAATGGCTCCCTGACGGAGCCCCCCATAATGCGATGGCTCCTTGATGGAGCACCCCATAATGCCCTGGGATGGCTCCTTGACGGAGAGCCCCATAATGCCCTAGGAGCGCCCCATAATTCCCTGTGATGGCTCCTTGAATAAGCGCTCCATAATGCCCGGCGATGGCTCCTTGAAGGAGCGCCCTATAATGCCCTGCGATGGCTCCTTGACGGAATGCCCCATAATGCCCTGCGATGGCTCCCTGGCGGAGCGCCCCATAATGCCCTGCGATGGTTCCTTGAAGGAGCGCCCTATAATGCCCTGCGATGGCTCCTTGACCGAGCGCCTCATAATGCCCTGCGATGGCTGCTTGACGGAGAGCCCCATAATGTCCTGCGATGGCTCCTTGACGGAGCACCCCATAATGCCCTGAGATGGCTCCTTGAAGGAGCACTCCATAATGACCTGAGATGGCTCCTTGAAGGAGCGCCTCATACTGCCCTGCAAGGGCTCCTTGAAGGAGCCCCCCATAATGTCCTGCGATTGCTCCTTGAAGGAGTGCCCCATAATACCCTGTGATGGTTCCTTGATGGAGCGCCCCATAATGTCCTTCGATGGCTGCTTGAAGAAGAGCCCCATTATGCCCTGTGATGGCTCCCTGACGGAGTGCCCTATTGTCAGAATCGGTCCTTACGGGCCGCTGTCCGCGCAATGCGTGGGGTTTTGATGCCTTGCTTCTTCGAACCACAAATCCCAGAGGGCCAAGGGTGAAGTTGCGCGAGATGTTATCCGCGCAAATCAGGAAACATAAGCCAAACCTACAGCAAAGACGGAGCCGATAATTTTGGTGAGCCGGAGAGAAGTGAGGTCGAGCATTCTTGGAGGTAACCGTGAGTAGGCGTTACAGTGTGTTTTCCGGCTGGAAACACACGGATTTGGGGATCAAGTGAACCGTAGCTGTGTGTACTTTTTCCGGGGAGAGACGGACACGGCTGTGTTCGTCAGTTTCCCCCTCCTTTGCCTTCTTCGAAGTATCTGTGTTGGGTTTCCCGAGTGGAGGAGAAACGCGGCTGCGTTTCAAACTTGGGAAAATCCCTGGGAAAAAACATTATAAATTGTCGGAAAGAAGGATTACGGAACTGTTAGTGTTTGTGGTCCATGAGGGAAAATCAACTACACTTACATTGAAGTGAGTGTTACTTGACTGCTATTTGCGGACCAGTGCAAGTCAAGCTACCAATAAAACAACATTATAATTTGTTCGCGGGAAGAAACATTTCTAAGGTGCAGTTAACCTTCAGCTCATTGTTTGTTCCATGTTTTCTTTCGACAACTTGTTTGTGTTTTATTTCACACTGCAGGAGAGGAACCAGGGGGGTACCTAGTATAACGGAAGAGTGAAACAAGGCAGAATATTGTCAAGAATTGGTATGTGAGGTGTTATCAGAAGCTTATCGTGTATGGTAAAGCTGTGGTATATTCATGTGCATTTCTGTGTTCCTTCCTTACCAGATTGTTACCACTGATAGGACCTTCCCTCCCTCTCCTGCATCCAAAGACTTAGAGTTTTCCTTTTCAGATATGCTTGAATGCTAGTGGGGAAAGAGTCCAATTCACCAATAGGGTGTCTCTGTATTCGAGAGTAGATAGGGAGGGGTGTGAAGCTAAATCCCTTGTCTTTTGTCATTTCAGATCTCCCTCCCCGCTGTCCCCTTCCTTTCCCGCGATTGCGGAACCATCCTACTGGTCTGTGATTTATGCCGGGTCACGGGTTGGTTGCGTGAGAGCGGGTTTAGGACTTTCAACACAGCCCCGAGGAGAAGCGTGTCGGATCGTGACACCTATAATGTCCTGCGATGGCTCCTTGACGGAGTTCCCCATAATGCCCTAAGATGGTTCCTTGATGGAGCACCCCATAATGCCCTGCAATGGCTCCTTGAAAGAGCTCCCGCCCCATAATACCCTGCGATGGCTCCCTGGCGGAGCACCCCATAATACCCGGTGATGGCTCCTTGACGGAGCGCCCCAATATGCCCTGCGATGGCTCCCTGATGGAGTGCCCCATAATGCCCTGTGATTGCTCTTTGAAGGAGCTCCCGCCCAATAATACCCTGCAATGGCTCCCTGGAGGAGCGCTCCATAATGCCCGGCAATGGCTCCTAGACGGAGCGCCCCATTATGCCCTGCGATTACTCCCTGACGGAGTGCTCTATAATGTCCTGCGATGGCTCCTTGACGGAGTGCCCCATAATGCCCTGCAATGGTTCTTTGATGGAGCACCCCATAATGCCCTGAGATGGTTCCTTGATGGAGCACCCCATAATGCCCTGTGATGGCTCCCTGACGGAGCACCTCATAATGTCCTGCGATAGCTCCTTGACGGAGCACCCCATAATGCCCGGTGATGGCTGTTTAATTTTTTTAGTTTTTTGCTTGGTGATGTCCCGAAAAAGAGGAAGGGGCACCACCCAGCATTTCTTTTTGCAGCAGCAGTCCTCCAGCCACATAAAAAATACAGTAAGCCTCCTGTATCATAAAATCCATGATCGTAGTAGAATTTACCATATTTTTATTAAATCTCTCCTAGCTGGAGCTCTATGCTCTCTAGCTGTAGTGGGAGGCCCTCATGAGGTTGTCTTTTTATTGCATTTTTGGGGCTGAACATTTTTAAAAGAAAGACTCAGAGATATGCTGGTCTTATTTATTTAAAATATATATATATGTCTTTGAGTATTTTTTTAAACATTTTTCAGCCCATAAAATGTATTAATAAGAATGTTTTTAAATGACTGACACAGACATGTTGAATTGTTATTTTTTCAGATAAAACTGTATTAAACCGGGGGGCGCTAGGGGGCGCAAATGCAGAATGGCTGCACGTGAGTGAGGCTCCTGCACGCCTGGAATAATAATCCTTAATTTATCCTACAAAACCAGCATTGTAGCCTGATTGGAGCGCATACGAGGGTCAAGTGCACAGATTTCTACACTCGGTGAAAGTTTGGTGCGGATCCGGCGTGGCAATCCGGAGAAAGCAGTACTGGAGCCTCCGACCGACAGCAACACCAAAGAGTGAAAGTGCGAGGGGATGGCATTCGGGAGCTACGATACACCGCGGCTCCTTGCCGGAAGTACAGGCCCGGTGGATGAAATCATTGCATTGAACTCGGGACACATCACCTCTCTTGATAAAGCAGCATAAAAAGTACCGGAGTGGCACGAACAGGAGTGCGCTGCTGTCCAATACCTCGGGAAGGAGGTTTGCCGACTAAAACAGAAGAAAGGTAAAGCGGCGGTACAGGGACGCGGAGCGTGACAGGAAGCTGTGCTGGTGTTGGCCGAACCGCCATCGAACGGGGGGCAGGTTGAACCCATAGCATGGGGACAATAGACACTCGCAACTTCAGGTGAGACTTGGGAGAATCCCACGTGGAGGGGGAGCTGCTAAACCGCTCTGCGTCTGGACTGCTGTGGAATTTGACCCGGTGGGACCTCTGCTGCCTGACTTGCGATCCCCCCGCGATAGAGACACCACGATAAAGATATCTGCCCTGACCGCAATTGTGGACCATGGATTAGATGCTGCAGCGCATGGTGGAGGTAAATGGGCCGCTGCAGGGCTCATAAAGGCTAATGCTCAGGTGCTGCCCGGCTCATACAACATGGTTGCTGGGGTGTTGCGATCAGCGGCGGTGCTATCCATGGCCTAATGGTATGAATTGCTGTTGTGGTGACTTTGAAGAACCTGTGAAAATTGCAGAGACACGAGTGGAGTGCCAATACATTTAAGCGGAGGCTACAAACAAAGTGTGGCTACGCCAGACTGCTATACGATACCTCAGTTACAGGTCGGGGATAGGCACTACTCACAATCTCAGGACATTGCAGCTTGTTGGGGCTTGGATTACAGACAATCTATATCCTAAATAAGCTATCGTCTCTAGGGCTCTACGAGGCGGAAATAGATATAGCACTAGCGGCTCCTGCATCCTTGCCATCACGGTCACGACACCGCAGATACCACGTGACTACCTGGAGTGTAGATTCCTGAGACGGTGGTGATGCACCCCCGACCCTCTCATGCTCGGACATAAATTTTGATAACACCCGATCAGAAACCGCGAGCACATTCTCACCGGCGACTCATAGACAAACCACTTGTTGTTTGGGAATATAGGCTCCGGCCTTCCCCGAGAAACACGTATAAAGCAAAATCCATCGAGTGCGATTAGTCCCGGCAACAAAAACACTATGGGTAAAACAGACAATTGTCAAACTAAGTTGTCCTTTGAATCTACAGCTCCCAAAAAAGTGACGAGGACTGCGACGGATGTAGGTGGGTCACAAAGCCCATCTACGACAGGAGCAGGTTCTAGCTCTTCCACCATAGATATACAACAGCTGGTGCAGGAAATGAGGCAAGGATTTGCCACAGTTGTAGATAAGGTGTACTGCATGTCATCTCAGATGGACGCTATCGCACACAAGTTAGATGAACATGAAGAGCGACTCACAGAAACTGAAAGG
Organism: Lissotriton vulgaris; assembly: GCF_964263255.1. Classification (NCBI taxonomy): domain Eukaryota; kingdom Metazoa; phylum Chordata; class Amphibia; order Caudata; family Salamandridae; genus Lissotriton; species Lissotriton vulgaris. The sequence continues at coordinate 53,665,234 of NC_141696.1, forward strand.
CGAATTTCTGATAACAATGACACCACAGCCTCACATACCACACAGCTTACGAGAATGGACAATATCCTTAGAGTAATTGCTGCCAAGAATGAGGAATTGGAGGCACGCAGCAGGCGTAACAACATCCGCGTTATAGTCGTGCCAGAATGCACCAACACAGGGCGTATGGAGGATTATGTGGAGAAGATACTCCTTGCTGTGATTGGACCTGAGGCTTTCTCCAAGCAGTTCATAGTCGAGAGAGCACATCGCTCGCTTGGTCCACGACCTAAACCCGGGGCACCACCAAGATCCATCATTGCACGACTCCTCAACTACCGTGATCGTGATGTGGCGTTGAGGTCTGCACGTACTAACCAAAAACTATCATGTGAAGGCATCAGCTTCTCCATTTACCCTGATTTTACACCAATAGTACAAGAGCAGAGACGTAAATTTTTAGAGGTAAAAAAGAAACTCCGTGCTCTGCAGATAGACTATGCACTTTTGTACCCGGCAAAATTGAGAGTGACTCACCGAGGAAAACAGCATGTTTTCATGAACCCGCAACAAGTGGAAGAATTCTTAAAAACTCTAAGACGTGCACGTGCGGGCAATGGAAATCGTGATGAAGACAGGCAGGAGGATGAAAATTCGATGGCAGGTAACCTCTGACAGATGGGATACTGCGATGTCCCGGTGGCATTCACTAGGAGGTCTGTATGTGAGCTTCTATCGAATATGACAGATGCTGCAGAGCCGGAATAACATGGACTGGTATTGGACTGCTGGTGGTAATGTATTCCAGGCACCACCCCCTTCCCTTAAGTAAGCCCACGCAGGGATAAACAGGACGAAGGGCAAAGGTGTAGGGGGTGGCGATGTGCATACCTTGGATGCCTCCTTTAGGGTGTACCCCAATGTTGCTGTTTATTACACTATTGATACTGGGGTGTTTATCCAGTGTTATGGGCGGGGGGTGGGTTAGGAACTCTGGCAAGTTGGGGATGCTTCAGTGGGAGGGGGGTGGGGAGGGACTTTCCGGAAATTGCATAGCAATGCATGTTGATATGAGAAGTTGTGTTGTTTTCTTGCAGGGCAGACAGGGTTGTAGCAGTATGGTATATGGGGTACGTAGGTTACTGTATTGGGTGCAGTTGCTGCCAGGTGAGGCAGGACAGAGTACAGACCTACCTGTACAAGTTTGCTTTAAAGTTACTTGGACTAAGCTACACCAGTCAGTAAGCGGGGAAGAGGGGAGAGACGGGTCCTATGAGGTACAGGGCATGGCACAAATCAATATTTGCAAACTTTCAGGGGGCATGTGGGTGAGGCACAGGGGGAATTCTTTGTTAAAATGATTACCACAATATTATTCGGCTATTGCTGATAATAATGGAATGCCTTACATAACTGTTCTCTCTTGGAATGTCCGGGGGCTTAACGATGCACGGAAAGGCAGAAATGTTATAGCTCACCTGGAACGCCAGCAGGTGCACATAGCACAATTACAAGAGACTCACCTGGCACACCGACTGGCTCATGCCTTTGCGGGCAAATGGGCGGCTGTTAGGGTATTCTCTTCCTACTCCTCTTATTCCAGGGGCACTGTTATTCTGATCAAGAAGACCGTACATTTTACAAAGCTTGGTGAATTCAGTGATGCAGAGGGCAGATATGCCATACTATGGGGAAGGCTTGGTACCAACACAATTACCATTGTTAACTGCTATGCACCTAATGTAGATACACCAGAGTTTTTTACAATATTGTGGGGGAAAGTTGTCGATATTGGTTCAATGCACATACTTTGGGTGGGGATTTCCATATTGCACTGATACCTGCATTGGACAGAGCAGATGGCTATGCGCAATATAATAGGAAATCCAGAGACGTACTATGTGTTATTATAGAGGAGGGAGGCTTAATTGACAGCTGACGATTTTTACATCCTGGAAAGAAAGAAGGTACACATTTCACATCCCATACCAACTCATGGGCCCGGCTTGAATACTGTCTCCTCTCCAAAGGTCTCAGCATAGACATAGGTAAGGCCCTTCACTTAGCCAGGACTTACTCGGATCACTGCCCCGTGCTAGTGCAATTGAAACTTCCAGGATATGACGGAGTTAGGCCCATGTGGAAATTGCAACCCACAGCCCTGCTGGATAATGTCTTCAGCATGGAACTGGGAGAGGAAATTACTAGTTTTTTCCCTCGAAATAAAGGATCAGTGAATAGTGTGGAAACAATATGGGAGGCGTTTAAGGTCACAGTGAGAGGGTTCTGTATAGCTAAAAGCTTAGGGATATTGAGGGACATTAGGGGCACTATACGTACACTGGAGCGAGAGCTGAAGGCATTGGATGCGCAGATGGTAAGGACTAGTGATGGGAGACTCCATAAAGAATTTAGGCAGAAACTGTCAGCATTTGAAGTAGAAGCGGACAGAGAGGTGAAGTTCAGAGGGAAACACTGGTATAAGTGAAATGTCCAGCTAACTATAACATGTATGAAACCTATGGTTTTTTTCAGTGAATTTCCAAGGTTTTTTAAATGCTAATTCCTAACTATAACGTGTGTTAAACCTAATTTTTTTCATTGAATTTGCAAGGTTTTTTAAATGCTAATTCCTAACTATAACATGACTGAAACCTATGGTTTTTTCAGTGAATGTATATATGCACTGGAAAACTAAACACCCACTTCCTTTACAAAGAAATGGAAAGCTTGCATCTCTGCAACCTCTCTAATTTTTCACCTTAGTGATCTTCCACTCAATCAACACAACAACCACAAATACACACACCTACTTGCTACCATTCTTCGCTGAGCTTATCAATTATGTTTCTTTAATTCAAATTCAAAGTGTAGGCCATTTATTCAGCCTTCATGGTAACTACGACCCATGAATAGCAGTGGTTAATTTGCACACTTCCGTCCTTTCTTGCGTCTTTTCTACCACACACTGGGGCAGGTTTACAAGCCCATTGCGCCACTTTTGCATAATTTTTCTCACGAGCTTGTAAATCTGCTGAACTGTGTGTACTTTGTGCACTAGCTTTCTTCCTTAGATATAGTACTAGTTTCTCTTGCTCCCACTGCAGAATCCAACACCCTATCTGTGTAATGGCCTGGAAATTCAAAGATCCTCTTCACTGACAATGCAGTGGGTAGTTTGCTTCTCTCCAGCCTTTCTTATTTTTCACGTTTTTCATCTTCCACTCAATCCACACATCATCCACACATACACACATCTAATTACTGCATTCCTTACCTGTGAATATCAACTATTCTTTTATTTTATATTCATATTAAAAGTGTAAGCCCTTTATCGAGCCTTTTTGTTGTAACTACTCTTCCAGGAATTCTGCTCATACAGAGAACTATGCATAAAGACTTACGGTGTACCAAAACCCACCTTACTACTCAAACCCCCTACCAGACTAGCAATCAGTCACTCATTGTTTCTTCGCCCTAGAGCAAAAACACCAATAACTAGTCAACCCAGAACATGCGACTTAAATTACATGAAGTAAACTGGATAACAAGAGCACTCTTTCATTATAGTCTTACACCAGTCCAAAACAAGATGTAAATAAAGACACATGCAACTTTGAAATGTTTATTTCTAATGCCATAATCTCATGCACAGTACCTTAGATAATACACCAAGCATATTATCAGAAACAAGGTTGTCAGCATTGTTACGATTCTATCAAATACAAACGGAAAAAGCATCCTATAATGTTAAAGGTAAACAAATTAAAAATATACCTACATTTCACCCTCCCTACCTAACAGATTAGTTTATAACTACACAAAGTCTCATAGGAATACATGGGTGGACCCATACCTCTGGTAGTCAGCAGTAGTGCATCACATTCAGTGCTCCACAAACTGTCAAGATATGAATGTTCTCCAACTGTGTGTAACTTTGCCTCCACAATGCATTAAGAAACGCCCAAGTATCAGAGGTGGCCACAGCTGCATATGTGTTATGGCTCGAACGTGCGAGGATCATTCTGAATAAAAGACACAGTATTCAAGATAACCTTGATGTTCCATGCTCTCACTATACACACAAAACTAGCGAGGCAGTTTACAAATCTAGCATACCAAATTATTCTCATATAAACCAAAATACTCAACGTTCTCTAAACAATATCAAAAATACGTGTGGTGTGCAAAGCAGAGCAGGAAAGCAAAAATAGCGTGTAAGCTTCTAATAAACACATGCTAACTTAACAGGGTGTGACTGCAAGGCTCAGCCCCACGGCACCCTTCCTTAATCGAAGCATGTGATATAAACGTGGGCGAATTAGAAACACAGAGTCCAAGCCTAAAAAGCAGAGTCAAGTTCACATTTCCCCAAAAAATGATTCGCTCTTTGATAGAAAGCAGTAGCTAGATAATAAAGGATACGTACAAAAATCATAGAGTCTTAATCCAACAGCGTGTAAGCACAGTATGTAGCAACAGCCTCCAAGAGGAAGTCATTGTTCTCATCTGAAAACATTTCAGCCATCCAATTCAATAGTGGGAATGAACATACATCTTCCTCAACAACAGGAGCCTCTATCACCATCAGAGGAAAACTCGGGTCATCTTCAATGTAACTGCGTGCCAAGAAGTCATGCGCCACTGCAAAAACATTCCAACGTCCCATTATTCCATGTATCGCTGCTAAGGCCATAATCCCACCGCCAGAACAGAGCAATTCATGAGCAACTAAGGGACTCATCAGCTGATCATAATCCATGATGGGAGACACCGTACTGCAGAGACACAAATCCAGGGCCCAGTCAAAATCGCAACTCAGGCAATGGAACACAGGTTGAACGCATGTGAAAAAGGAGAATCGAAACGATCATCCATAAGCTGCACTCAATGTAGCCAGAGGCAGCGCTCCGTAATGACTAAACATTTGGTTCCGGACCAGCAACAACAGGGACATATTCTCGTCTGCTGCAAGATGTGCATCGATATTTAAGTAAACAAATTAATACAAGCAGACCGGCAACTAATGTGAGAATTAAGGAGAATCCACCAAAGATGCTGGAAAAAATCTAATGGAAAAACACCGACAAGACACCAAATATACTTTCTACAGAAGTCACAAGGCCACTGCTTCTAACTTTAAAAAAGTAAGGTAACCCCATAGTCAAGGACACATTAAAGATACTCTAAATTAACTCCCCAAAATTCAAGAGCACGTCTGTATTTAATAAATTATGCACTTCTGTGCGGGTGTTTGCTACATGAAGGACAAATGTTTCTGTAGCAGATATAACAGCAACCTCTTTTTGAGACAATAGCGCTCTTATACGACTCATTTCAAGGTCGAAATCAAGGTCGAAATCGACAGCCAGATGGAAACATTCAGCTTCCCATGCAGAGGAGTTAACACACCTTTTTTCAATCAAACCACACGCTCAGTTACCGTAATCATGTAGGAGATGCCTGCTAACATTGCACAACAATCTCCATTATTTCAAAGTAAATAACTCCCGTTTCCAGTAAACTGAACGTTGTTATGATAACAGGTGTCAGACTACCTTTCCAAACTCAGTCCAAATTAGACGCATCTTGTTTACAGGAGCCATGCAATTGTATGTGTCTACAAATTAAGCAGTGATCTGCTGCTATTGTGCAATCCTCGCCATTCAGATAGACTTCTTTTACCTCCCTCAGGCACCTATATGTAAATGGTAATAACCAAGCTTCATGGACATAACCGCTGCCTAAACATCCATATCTGCCTATAGCATAGTATTTCATGCAAACCTCAAACTTAAACAGGTTAACACCTTCATTGCAGTGGCTATTCCGCCGCAGCGCTAAGGGGGCGTGGCAGCCGCGCAGCACGACCATGCTGGTGACGGAACCGCTCTGTCACCAGCCTCGGTTGAGCTGTGCTCATGACGGAGCGGTTCCGTCATGCCCCGCCCACTCAATGGAACGCCCAGCGCAGGCGCGGAATCCGCGCCACGCAGGCGCGATGAGCGGGCCATGACGGAACTGCTCCGTCATCAGCACAGTGCTACCGCGGCTGATGATGGAGCTGTTCCGTCATCAGCATCGAAGGAGTTAAAAAATAACGTTATGATACTGTGGATAAGCCACACGCCTGAATTGGATCTCCAAAGACTGACCACTTCTAACCATTCTCATAGCGCGCCCTATGCTCTGATTTGACAGTGAGAGAGTGATCGCACCATAGTTTGTACTGCTAATCATTCTCAGCATACGCTACGAATACGCTTTGACGTTACGCGTCGCATCAAATCTTCTGTGTGACATCATGTACGGTGCCCCGTATGCGAAACACGAGAATGTTTTTAATTGTTTAAAAAAAAAACATATATTCATGTATTTAATGAACATACTAACAAAAGACTTAATCTAGGATAATTATGAAATCATTTTCTTAAAACTTTTAAAAATCGTATATTACTTCTATATTGTATGAGTGGAACTGCGTGGCCCTCCGCGTGCTGCCCTAGACTCCACTTCGCCCAGACCCGGTTCATAAGCACGCGTGATCGTCACCACAAAACCATTAGCACGCATATCGCTTTACCACACATGCTTTTACAACTAGTATGCATTTAGCACGCATAATAAACGCATAATCTTAATAATATTTTTTTCTTGACGAGCACGTGTTCTAATGGCTGTGGCTTACGTCCTTCAAATTAGTTTCTAGGTATACGAGTGACCAAGTCTGATAAGATCGGAGGCCAAGGACAAACACCGTAGTGTCTGTGGCAAGAAATCTCATTGATCACAGTGAAAATATGCACAAGGTAAAATGAAAGTAACAGGTATAATAAAAACAATGGAGGAAAACTACTAAAATGGCGGTTGAATGGAGAATGTAATCAACGTTTGGCGCCCCACACTACATTTCAAATAAATATACATACAATATGTTTATTAATATATTACAAAAGTATAGCACCGGATGACACACACGACCCAGGAAAACAAAGCAGCAAATTTAATACCTAAAACTAGGAGAGATTTGCTTGGCGAACTTGAAGAAAAAGAAAAAAAAAAGTGCACTTGCAAACAAGGCTGCGCATGCGTAGAGAGTACAACTGATGCAGGGAAAAAAAACGGAAAGTTTTACATACTTTCATGGAAATATAGCTCTAAAAATTGCCCCTGGAATTTGCCCCCAAGACCTAATGAATAAAACAGACTTCTAGTTTTTTTTCCCTTTTCCACGGCATACGAGTACCATACACCGCAAATTTTTAGTTTAAAAAAAATAAAAATTGACCCTAAAATTGACAGTTGACAGCCAATCAGCAAGTAGCTCGCGCTCGTAATTGAACGGATCTCCGTCTGCGTGTAGAATTCTGTCTCTAGATATCGCTATGATTTTACTTGTGATTTTCTCAGAAACTACTGAACGGATATACACCATTTAACAAACAGCACAATCTGCGAACCAAACTCTATCTTTTTGCCAAATTTGGTGTAATTCCGTTCAGCCGTTCGGGCTGTAGCCCTGCCTAAAGGTCCCTATGAACATTGCATGGGGAAAACACGTTTTGGGACCCCCCTTTTTTCTCAGCCCCGCTTGACGAATCACCCCCAAACTTTCAGGGAAGGACCGGAACTGAACAGGCCATTTTCTTCGAGAAATTCGTGAACATTCGTCTACCGCAAAAGTTATTCCAAATAGAATGTTGTGGATTTCCTATGGAAAGTAGGTCCTAACTATAACTACCTACTGGCAATCGCCAGTAGGTAATATGTATATATATATATATATATATATATATATATATATATATAAAGCCATGTGCGGTTAAGGGATATACATAGTAAAGGCATTGCGTGGTAAAAGCATGACGTGGTAAATGAAAAATGGTCAAGACCTGCATTGTAAAATCATACAACCCTCTTTGTACCGCAGCAGGGGCACACCACAAGCCCCCGCACTGCGGGGGGGCCCGCGCTCCAGGGGCCCCCTCGGCAACCGCGCAGACAACACAGTGGCGTAACGTAACTTGAGGGGGCCCCCCTGAAAGGTTTGTGGAGGGGCCCCCTCCAAGCTCAATCAGGAGCTCTCTGGCCGGGGTACTGTGCTGAGGGTGCCCCCTCACAGCGAGGGTTGCGGGGTCCTATGTTACGCCACTGGACGGGCCCTTCAAGGGTTTGGGGCCACCCTGTGCCACTGGGGCCTGCATAAAGTCATTTTTTGGGGGGCGTGAATTTCACTGCTTTATAATCTTGATTCCAACCCCATGACTCTTACATTCACATCCAGAAACTCCCTGCACAAGTATCTCACTCTTTCAGGTTCTTTTTCCCTTTCTGCTTTCTTTTTTGTCACTGTTTTTTGTCTTTTTCCTTTCTCCTTCTTTCCCCCTTTAATGTTTTTCTCTCTTTTGCTCTGGATCAAAGACTGATGGAGAAAAACAAGTGCTGTCCCCAAAAGTTAATACCTGTGGGCCCCATCGGTTCATCTTAAGAACTAGAAATACACTTTTATTTTTCTATCCATTTTAGGTGACATTTAGGCACCAATATGTCTTATATTTGTACCTAAAATTAGCATTTAGCACGTGTACACTTGCATTGAATTCTTTTATGTATCTTGGAAAATCCATTTATAGGTTTTTCTTCTTCTGGGTCGATTTTTATCTCAGGCTGCAAGAATATAGCAAAGCTGCTATCCAGAATAAGTACCTCTTTCAAAATAGATTTTGTTTTTAATACAATTTGGAGAGATCTGATAATTTGTAACAAGCGATAATATTACATTTATCTTAAAATGTACGTGATGGCTTTATGGACATTTTATTGTTAATATCCAAAATAAAACTTTCTGAACAAACCTTCGTTGCCTTTCAGCTCGGTTAGTACTATGCAAACAGCAAATACATACATATATACCAAGCCATCCATAAGGGGGCTGTTGGGATCCTCATCCATTAGGCCACAATTTAGAAATAATTCTCCCTGAGCACTGTACAACACAACAAATTAGACAGTCTAGTATTTCCAGACAGGTACAATTGAAAGCATCCCCTATCTTATCAAAAAATATCACAAGATATAAATCAAATTGAATCAGGAGACAATCATCAATAAATCGTCCCCAATATTAAATATGGTCAATCCATTTACTCATCAAAAACATAAGCTAGAAAGAGGGTCCCAGGGCATGTTTATAGACCTAAACATAGACACAGCCCCCAAGGGATACACTTGCACAAACAACAAGTGTCTATGGGTCTGCAAAATCAACTATGCTTCCCGTTAAAGAACATAAATTGCTCAAAAACAAATCATGAAAAGTAGCATGCTCCAGTGTGTCCTTAAGGCACAGCAAGATATCACCAGGGTATTAAAAGTACCCATCAGTTACCGTTCGAACCCGCCCTTGTCATCATATGGGTCTCCTCACACCAAGGAGACTATGCTTGCAGCCACTTGGTATTGGGGTGGTTGCCGCTAAACCATTGAGAATAGAATTACATTCAGGGGTATCGAGCAAAAGTGTGTTTAGATAACTGAATTGCAGTGCGTGAATAGGTGAGAGTGAAAAAGTAGTGATGTATATAAAATTGGAGAGAAGAGAGAAAAATGAGAAGTTTAATAATGTCTCTCAAACTTCCAACGTCGAAAAACAGTGCAGAATAGTAGCAGATTCAACAAATAACTGCCTTCCAAAATCATGGGTCAACATGTTTCAGCAGAAGTGGATACTAATTGTCCACTGCTTTCATCAGGACCACATTATCGCTACTGCAAGAAAGGTAGAAAAATTAAATGTGATACAAATGGTAACCATGTCACCTGGTAGTCCTAGGTCATGGAAAATTTCCTCCAGGAAACTGAGTGTTAGTCCAGAGGAGCAGACATGCCAAGAACAGGACGCAAGGAAAGAAAGAACAAACAATGATGTCATCATTAGTAGAAACATCTATTGATAGCTAAAAATGCTGGTTATTCTCTGTCTGTCATACGAGTATACATAAACCCCATACTTGAGGTATAAATTTGCTTACCTTTTAGGTAGGAGGATAAAGCATCACCTCACCTGACTGCAGCTCAGGTAAGTGGAGCACCGCTCTGATAAAAGCAAAGGATTATCAATCAGGGGTCTTTGGTGTAAATGCCCATTTTATTTAGTGTACAATGAATCATCTAGTGGACTTCTTACAAAAAATCTGTATAAATATATCTCCCCCACAGTGTTTGTCAGATCATATGGGACAGCTTGTCATGTGTCTCTTTGGTTAGAGGAGATATTACATAGAGACACTCACCTTGAAGATCTAGGACTGATTTGCATTGTACTCTGAGCCCTTTCTCTTCAGGTGATGAAATCCACCCTAGTAGTTGTTATTCGCTCATTAGTGTCTTTCACCACCTTCAATATTTATCAGCATAGATGGCGAAATTCTACTCGTCTTTAGCAAACAGTGCTCGTAATTACGCAGCCTGCCTCTACTGCCAACGCATTTAAAATAGAAACGTATACGCAGGAGGGCGGTTTTGCTTACAGAACGAATCACTCATTCAGCTATCAGACCGCGAAAAAAGCTGTGTGCACTGACCTGTCCGTCGGTTCTCCTGGCGTCCCTCTGAGCTGACTCTGGGAGGTACCCAGAAGCGCTGCGACGCCATTTTTATTTCGAGCATCTGGAAAACAACACGAGGGTCGCGTGGAAACTCTGCTCACGTGGAAAACCCGGGACCCTGGGAAATGTAGTCAAAGGTGCAACGTGTGCCTTCGCCTATTTTATTCAAAAAAAATTGTTATTAAGAAAGTTGCGTTCGCATCTGAAAAATGATTCAAAGGTATTGCTACATATCTATCTGTAGATAGTGCGAAATAAAGCTGCTCATTTTAAATCTCTAAATGTTTACGTTATGCGCTACCCCTTTGGTTGACACAGATGCGCTGGTCGTGTATTCACTAAAATTGTAGGCGTCTCCACATCTGCCATTCCACGAAGCATTCGGCGTGTCCATGGAGACCACTGTGGGAGAAATCTGGCATAATCACGCAATCGGCGGCATTCTCTCAGATATTCTATAGTGATGTAGTCAAACTAGCCTATTACGACCGCACTCCTATGCCTAATCTTCCTTACTGGATCTACAGGTAAAAAATCAAAATAATACTGATAATATTAATGGAAAATGCCCCGTATGGTTAAGCATTTTTCAGATGCGAACGCAACTTTCTTAATAACAATTTTTTTGAATAAAATAGGCGAAGGCACACGTTGCACCTTTGACTACATTTCCCAGGGTCCCAGGTTTACCTCTTGAGCCGCGTTCCACGTGACCCTTGTGGTGTTTTCTGGATGCTGGAAATAAAAATGGCGTAGCGGCGCTTCTGGGTACCTCCCTGAGTCAGCTCAGAGGGATGTCAAGAGAACCGACGGACAGGTCAGTGCACACAACTTTTTTCGCGGTCTGACAGCTGAATGAGTGATTCGTTCTGTTAGCAAAACCGCCCTCCTGTGTCTACGTTTCTATTTTAAATGCGTGGCAGTAGAGGCAGGCTGCGTAATTATGAGCACTGTTTGCTAAAGACGAGTAGAATTTCGCCATCTATGCTGATAAATATTGAAGGTGGTGAAAGACACTAATGAGCGAATAACAACTACTAGGGTGGATTTCATCACCTGAAGAGAAAGTGCTCACAGTACAATGTAGATCAGTCCTAGATCTTCAAGGTGAGTGTCTCTATGTAATATCTCCTCTAACCAAAGAGACACATGACAAGCTGTCCCATATGATCTGACAAACACTGTGGGGGAGATATATTTATACAGATTTTTTGTAAGAAGTCCACTAGATGATTCATTGTACACTAAATAAAATGGGCATTTACACCAAAGACCCCTGATTGATAATCCTTTGCTTTTATCAGAGCGGTGCTCCACTTACCTGAGCTGCAGTCAGGTGAGGTGATGCTTTATCCTCCTACCTAAAAGGTAAGCGAATTTATACCTCAAGTATGGGGTTTATGTATACTCGTATGACAGACAGAGAATAACCAGCATTTTTAGCTATCAATAGATGTTTCTACTAATGATGACATCATTGTTTGTTCTTTCTTTCCTTGCGTCCTGTTCTTGGCATGTCTGCTCCTCTGGACTAACACTCAGTTTCCTGGAGGAAATTTTCCATGACATAGGACTACCAGGTGACATGGTTACCATTTTGTATCACTTTTAATTTTTCTCACTTTCTTGCAGTAGCAATAATGTGGTCCTGATGAAAGCAGTGGACAATTAGTATCCACTTTTGCTGAAACATATTGACCCATGATTTTGGAAGGCAGTTATTTGTTGAATCTGCTACTATTTTGCACTGTTTTTAAAGGTTGGAAGTTTGAGAGACATAATTAAACTTCTCATTTTTCTCTCTTCTCTCCAATTTTATATACATCACTACTTTTTCACTCTCACCTATTCACGCACTGCAATTCAGTTATCTAAACACACTTTTGCTCGATACCCCTGAATGTAATTCTATTCTCAATGGCTTAGTGGCAACCACCCCAATATCAAGTGGCTGCAAGCATTGTCTCCTTGGTGTGAGGAGACCCATATGAGGACAAGGGCGGTTTCGAGCGGTAACTGATGGGTACTTTTAATACCCTGGTGATATCTTGATGTGCCTTAAGGACACACACAGGAGGATGCTACTTTTCATGATTTATTTTTGAGCAATTTATGTTCTTTAACAGGACGCTTAGTTGATTTTGCAGACCCATAGACACTTGTAGTTTGTGCAAGTCAATCCATTTACTCCCCTTTGGGCCCCAGATCCACTCCGCCTCAAACCACTCCATAAAGAGGTTGGCAAAAGACGGAGCGAATCTGGAACCCATCGCGGTACCAAGCTTCTGTTTGTACCATATCTCATCAAATAAGAAGACATTATTTTCTAGTACAATCTTCGTCATTTCTAATAGCATCTTAGTATGGTTGTATAGTTCTGCTGGTCTTTTATTCAAGAAGCTCTTCAAAGCAGTCAGTCCCAGGTCATGATCTATGTTAGTATATAGTGATACTACATCTAATGTAGCAAGTATCATACTTTGTTCCCACACAATCAATGTCACTCATCAAGTTTAAGATATGTTTAGTATCCTCTATGTGAGAGGGCAGATTCTGCACATGTGGTCTCAAATAGATATCAATATACTGTGAAATCTTCTCTGTTGGTCCCCCTATCCCGGAGATAATTGGTCTCCCAGGTGGCCTCTGTCTATTCTGGTGCACCTTGGGCAAACAATATAAACAGGAGAACCGTGGAAATTCAACACTTAAATACATGTACTCATCATAATCAAGTAAGGATTGATCATACCATTCCTTCAATTTACAATTAATCTTGTTCGTAACCAATTGCAGAGGATTAGCTATCACTCTCTCATAATATTTATCATCATTAAGTTGAGATAAAACTTCCAGATTACAATCATGTTTATTTAGTACAACAATGTTGCCACCTTTGTCTGCCATTTTTATAATCACATCTGAGTTATTTGTTAGAATCCTCAATGCCTCTCTTTCTTTCCTATTCAAGTTATCTCTGCTAGGCAATCTATTCTTCTTCTTAATGTCTAGAGCGATAAATCTATCAATCTCCAAATTAACTACTCTATAAGAGGAATCTATCACATTGCCTGAGGATAATTGGGGGGTCCACTGTGACTTGGTTTTCAAACCACTACCCTCAAGGCAATTTTGATTAATCTCCAAATCCTCTAATAATTGAGACATCGTCATCGGATCTTCCTCACTCTCCGTTAGAGAAAACAGTAGTTTAGTATCATACATTTCTTGAATAGAAAGGTTGCTTTGCTCTGTTTTTTTAATAATAGATCTGGTCACATTTGTTTGATTTGCAAAGTGTTTCTTTATTTTAAGCAGCCTGACAAATCTGTACAAGTCTACTTTAGTCAGGTACTAATCCATTTTCGCTACGGGACAACAACTTAAACCTTTCTTCAATACAGATACCATTTCTGGTGATAATTCAAGTGAGGAAAGATTGATGATCTCTATCTCATTCATACTATCAGCAGTTACTTTTAGTTCTTCCATGATCGAGTTCTTATTCCTTGTCTTATTTTTGCATCTTCCTTTCCCTCTTGTTCCTCTCCTGGTCTTAATCCTCCTGTCTCTCGAAATCTCACCCCTGCTTCTCGATTGCCAATCCTTATACGTCGTACCTCTTGTAAAAAATTGTTCTCACTAGATGTAATCGATTGTCCTTCAGCTATTTCCTCATTTTCACTGCTAGAGACATTACTTGATGAAGAATGTACATCACTCACACTAGAAATATCACCCTTCTTTTTAGGTGACTGACCTATTCAGCAACTTGAGTGCTGGATCCTCAATAGGTACAGCTATCGGTACTACTAAGAATCCTAAACAAGAAGGTCTGAAAGCTAAATTTGTTAAATTGGAACGCTTGAAGAAAGCGGAACTTAACAAATGGTGGGATGCCGCTACTTTAAAGCAATATTTAGCATTAAATAGGATACCGAGGGAATTAAGGTCACAAATAATGCCAACCTACGAAGACCTGGAACCAGATCTATTGGATACATGGGAAAAGGAATTAACTAATAGTTCTAGAAATGTAATTAACATATTAATTGAAAACGCTGAGGGGAAAATAAAAAAATTACTTATTGAGATTGAGACATGTGAGGATGAGATCAAACAGTTGAACTTACCTGAAGCAACAATGAAGAATTATACGATACTTGATGAGATATTAGTAGCTTTACAAACTGATATTAAGAGACGGAAGGCTAGAAAATTGAAACGTGATGAGAATGACTACAGAACCGGCCGTATATTTACATTTGCACGCCGGTTTGATTACTTGACGAATAAAGGTCAGTCACCTAAAAAGAAGGGTGATATTTCTAGTGTGAGTGATGTACATTCTTCATCAAGTAATGTCTCTAGCAGTGAAAATCTCAATTTTCATCCGATCTCTCACCCAGAGATTAAACCACGTTTAGCGCGTAAAAATGCTGGGGGATGGGTAAACACCAACAGGAGATTATTCTGTGGAAGTTGCAATCCACATTCAGCCGGTAACATGTGATGGCTGAATCCTGATTACCACAGCAGAGAAAAACAGGAGCGTCTTTTACCCCTCCATGCACTGACTCAGACATCAATACAGGCACAGCGTCCCCAGCTCAGCAGCACTCCGAGCCCTCACCCACCCAGCTTCTCTCTGGACCTCTGGTGCTGCAGCTCTCCGAGCCCTTGAGATGAGGCAACACTAGTCTGACTGACGTTATGGCACCCCTAGCTCTCACCCCGCTGTCATCTCTTCACCGCTGGAGCAACCTACCAGACCCATAACCAGGCCCTCAACATCTATAGTTCTGCAGCAGCCCTGATCAACACCCACCCAGGCCGGCACCTCTTGCACTGCTGCATCCTGACATCACAACCGGGCCAGCACTTCTCTAGCGCTGCAGCCCTCCTAGAAATCATCTTGTGTGACACCTCCCTGGCACTGCAGCAATCGGAACTTTCACTCAAGCCAGCACCTCCCTATATCACTATAGCAACCCTAATCATCACCTTACCTGGGCCCTCTCTAGCACTGTAGTACCCCAAACCCTCACCCAGGCCGGCACTTCTCAGGCACTGCAGCACCCAAACCCCTCAACTAAGCCTGCACCGCTCTACACAGACTCAGCACTCTGAGGTCCCCTCTAATCCAGCAAAGCTCTAGTATTAAAAAAGCCATGGTCACCTTCAAGGGTGGCACCTCTCTGGCACTGCAGTATCCTGAGCTCTCGCCATCTAGCACCCCTCTAGTGCCCCAGCACCTCTGGCTACTGCCGCCCTCGGCTATTACCTGTCTGGTACTGCAGTATCCTAAGACCTCGCCCAGACCAGCACCTTCGCATACTGCTGCTCCCTCACACACCACCCAACACAGCCCCTTCTTGCAGCAGGGTACCCTGACATAACCCAGCCTCCCCAGAATGAATCTTACAATAAAATAACCCCCACCGGTAAAAAAAGTGACATGATGGGGAGCCAAGACCAACTGCCAACTATGTCAAGGGAGCCACAGGTTGAAAAAGTTTGGGAACCACTGACTTAGAACTACACACATACATCTAAGATAGGAGTTAATTAACTTACGTAATGCTCGCTGCAGTTGCACGCGCATTCTCAACATAAATCCAAAATCTTCACCCTTAGGGTGGAGCATAGGGTGGGGCCGGGCATTCTCATACGCATGCCACTCTACGCAATTAAAAGTGCATGTGAGGTGAGGAGGCTGCTGAGAGGGACCGACGGGAACTTGCATGGTGGGGGCAACAGTTTCAAAGTGAGTACGAAAAGTATTATTTCACTAGGTTTGTGGATAACACTGTAAGTTTCCTCTGGGTGTTTGTATCCTGCAGGCGCCAGGTTAGGAATGGAGACAGCTTACTGGACTTTGTCAAGTGCCAAGCTTATCTCATGAAGGCATCCATGCACTAAGGCCCGCACTTCTCGTGGCCTCACTGCGGCGCTGCCAGAGTTGGGTGGTAGTCATCCCTCCTCCTGCGGGACTTTAAAGCAAAACGTAAGAAACAATTGTTGTTTAAAGCGTTGGCGATCTGACTGTGCGAGCTTTAAAAGCATGTGTTTAACCGCACAGGAGGCAAGAAATGCAGTAGTAGCAGGTGGAGCCGATCACTGTTACACCGTCCTCTGCAGCACAGGCAGGCCCACACCCCGGCCAACACCCGAAAGCCTCTTCAGCAAGGACTCTGCCTGGTGGTGTAGCGCAGCGCCGACGGGCTTCTGAGTGCCCTACTCCCCCCCTGACAACAGCCAGCAGGCCTAACTGTAGCATGCAGGCTTCTGTAAGGAGGGGATGTGACACCACCCGGCCACCCCAGTTCCCAGTCGACACATGCACCTGGGGGATGCTGAGAGGGTGGGGGCTTGCTGTAGTCATAGCAGAATCTTCTCTGCTCCCCAGCATCAAAACGAGCCCCCACTTTTCCAGCCTCTCTAGAAAATGCCCAGTGCCCAATAGGGCAAGTAAGGGTCTGATAACAGTTTAAAAAATTGAAAACTGATTGCATTTTCGTTTTTTTTGTGACAAACCGTGAGTGATCTAGACTGCAACCCCCAATCTGAGGGTACATTTCACGGCACTCGAAAACCAGGGTTGGTCCACTGATAAACTATGACCAGGTAACAGACCAGGTCACCCTCAGCAAAGAGCTGTCAGCTAAAAGGACCACCACTGTGGGTAACGACCAGAAGCAGTACGTCATTTAGTGCAGCAAAGGTCTTTGGGCTGGTCCTGCTTACCAGCTTCATCCTTTGACACCTGAAAGCACTAAACTAACCTTCCATGTGTGTATCACCATAATTGGCTGAACCAGGCGAGATTAAAAATGGAAGGTTTTACCTGACCGCCCGAAAAGGAAGTTTATTCCACTAGCAGATAGCTCAAGCAGATAGTCTCCCTCCTGTCAATGATCTAGTGATGGACTGTTGGGTAGGGGACCCTGTACCCTCCTTCCAAAGCTATGGCTGTAATGTGTGCCTGCCTGTCTGGTCGCATCACAGAAATAATTAAAACTAGAAAGAGGGATATTGAAGCTTGCCTAGGTTCTATTGGGGCGGGTCCCTCCCTTTCACTCAGGTGGATCTTGGCAGCATGTTGGCCTGTTATGCACACATGTAAATAAAATACTCCTCCATGGCCTCACATGCAATTTACCTTAACGGTACCTTTCTGGTACAGGGTGCTTTAACTTTAATCTCTTGCATGTTTATAATCAGGCATGTCAGGAGCTATTGCGGGACCTGGGACAATAAAAATAATCCTTATTTGTAAAGCGCAAACATATCGCCTTCTTAAGGGTTTCAAAGCACTGGGATGCCATGGGGGAGATAAACTGGGCTATTGCCCAGAGTCACATGATGCTGAGCTGGCGCTGGTGATCTCCTTGCTCCGGAGTCCGCCACTCTCGCCGCTGTGCCACACCTCTCCCTGGAATGGGGCCCCACTGGCATGAAGATCTGTTTCAAACTTTAAAACAAAATGTTCTGCAGGGAAAGATAAAGCAAAACAGATCTAGCACCGGCTGCCATCCTGTGGTGTTACACATGGCGCCATCCTGTGGTGTTACACATGGCGCCATCCTGTGGTGATAGACATGTTAGCGCCCTCAACATTAAATAGGGCAGGCTATTTAAACTTTATACGTAATTTTTGCAAAAGATTATGGGGCCCTAAATTGTGGCCTAATGGATGAGGATCCCAACAGCCCCCTTATGGATGGCCTGGTATATATGCTGTTTGCATAGTACTAACCTAGCAGAAAGGCAACGGAGGTTTGTTCAGAAAGTTTTATTTTGGATATTAACAATAAAATGTCCATAAAGCCATCAGGTACATTTTAAGATAAATGTAATATTATCGCTTGTTACAAATGATCAGATCTCTCCAAATTGTATAAAAACAAAATCTATTTTGAAAGAGGTACTTATTCTGGATAGCAGCTTTGCTATATTCTCGCAGCCTGAGATAAAAATCGACCCCGAAGAAGAAAAACCTATAAATGGATTTTCCAAGATACATAAAAGAATGCAATGCAAGTGTACAAGTGCTAAATGCTAATTTTAGGTACAAATATAAGACATATCGGTGCCTAAATGTCACCTAAAAGGGATAGAAAAATAAAAGTGTATTTCTAGTTCTTAATATGAACCGATGGGGCCCACAGGTATTAACTTTTGGGGACAGCACTTGATTTTCTCCATCAGTCTTTGATCCAGAGCAAAAGAGAGAAAAACACAAAGGGGGAAAGAAGGAGAAAGGAAAAAGACAAAAAAAACAGTGACAAAAAAGAAAGCAGAAAGGGAAAAAGAACCTGAAAGAGTGAGAAACGTGGGCAGGGAGTTTCTGGGTGTGAATGTAAGAGGCATGGGGTTGGAATCAAGATTATAAAGAAATGGAGTTCACACCCCTCCAAAAAAGGACTTAATGCAGGCCCCTGCGGCACAGGGTGGCCCCAAACCCTTGAAGGGCCCGTCCAGTGGCGTAACATAGGACCCCGCAACCCTCGCTGTGAGGGGGCACCCTCAGCACAGTACCCCGGCCAGAGAACTCCTGATTGAGTTCGGAGGGGGCCTCTCCACAAACCTTCAAGTTACGTTACGCCACTGTACCGCAGACTTGTAGACGGTGTCTTCATACTGAAGGGCAGGTCGGGATAACAACGCGGAGGCGTGACTGGCCTCTACCAACACAAAAACAAGACATGCTTTTGATTCTAAACCACGGAAGAAGGAAGAGTCCGATGGTAACCCCAGTCACACCCTCAACTCCCAGCGCGCCCCGGAGCACGCCTTGCTCCTCGTCACCGAACGAACGCAGACAGCGAGATAAAAGGCGGCAGCTGCAGGAGGGGGCGAGGGAAGAAGAGAGACTGATAGAGGGGAGAGAGTCCGAGAAACAGCCGGAGAGAGGGGAGCGAGCGGGGAGAGAGAGAGAAGGAGAAAGAATAAGAAAGAAGAGGGCGAGAGAAGGAGGCCGCGAAAGAAGAGGAAGGGACTTGAGAGTGAGGGACAGGAGAGACAGAGAGAGAACGAGAGGGCGACGGAGAGAGGGGCAGAGAGAACTTGAGAGCTGGTAGTGATAAAGATAGAGAGAGGCAGAAAGAATAGCAACGAGAGGTGCATGGAGAGGACTCGAGAGAGCAAAGGACGGAGGACGGGAGAGAGAAGGGCGCAAGCGTGAGATAGAGAGGATGACAGAGCGGGGGGGGGGGGGGGGGAAGAAAGATAAAAGAGCGTGAGAGACACGGAAAAGCAGATTGTAAGAGACAGCCAGAGAAAGGAAGGTAGAGCCGTGCGCCATGGCTCTCCCTCCTATCAATCTGAGAGAGAACCAATGGGAAAGCTCTAAGCCCGGCAAGTTTTTCCAGAGAGGGCGCTTCTTGAACATTGCTGAGATAGAGCAGGACCTGACAAGGCAGGAAGCTGCTGGTGCGGTCAGGGGTAGAGATTCGAGTCTGACCATGCTCCGCAACATCACAGCTCAGAGGGATAATCCCATCATGCACTGCATGATGAGGGACCCAACCTGCCTCGCGGCCTCCAGGCTGCAGCATGTCACTGGGAAGGAAGGCTTCCAAGGGATCATGGAAGATGGAGGCTTTAGAGGAAAACCAAAAAATATATAAAAAAACAGCACTGCAGAATGGAGGCGCTTCTCATGGTGGAGCGTTGCTGTCCCCAAGAAAAGGACTAGCTCAATTAGAGGAGCCGGCGTCAAGGGGCTTCCTCGCAGTAGTGTGCAAGTGTCCTCGATGAAGAGGAGGATATGCAACCAGTTCGCCAATTCCCCTGTCTTCGAGGATGGTTCTCGCTATGGGAACTTCAAGTTTTCCTTCCCGGTGGAGGATCTGGTCGCCGCGTACCAGGACCAGCACTGCATTGGTGGGCCGCCGGTGTTCCGCATCCTTGGTACCTGGACCTACCAGCAGGAGATACTCCATGCCGTCCTGGTCCATGGACCACAGTATGATAGCTGGTTCCAAGATCTGCCAAAGATCACACGCGACTCTCAAGAGACGGTCTACCAGACAGAGGATGGGGTCTTCATGTTCAAACTAGAGTCCACCAGCAGCACGTTCACTCTGAGAATTGATCGCCAGGGAAAAGTGGAAGTGCTAAAAGGGAGCAGCCAACCAAAGTGTGTCTGGAACAACCCCAGCTTCGCCTTCTTTCTCCCTGAGGGGAAAATTCTCAAGCTGGACATATCCAAGGAGAATCTAAGCGCTTGCAAGGACGTAGAGCCCATCATGAAAAGCACAGGGACTAGAGTTCCTGCCCACGAGGCAACAGGACTTATCCGGGCACACTTCCAAGCTCAACGTGGCCGCCAAAGCACCTAGCATGGAATCTCAACCCTTGCAAGTAAGTGAATTATCAGATATCGACACGCTACTCATTTGCGTCAATCGAAGCGTGCTAATACTGTATATAACTAGGAGGAGGTGAGCACAGGAAAAACAGATATTACATTCTGGTGACCAAGAGTACAAGGCAGACCAGCTGAGAGGGAGTGGGTGCAAATAGAACCAGGTACCAGACATTGATAAGAGGGAGTAAGTTCAAGAGTCCAGGTACTAGGTGCAGATGAGAGAGGCTGAGTGCAAGAGGCCAGGTATTATATACTGGTGACGCGTCAATAAGTACAACAGAGACCAGGTATCATGTACAGGAGACGAGGAAATGGGTGCAGTAGCGACCAGGTATCATGTACAGGTGAAGAGGGAATCAGTACATCAGAGACCGGGTGTTATGTACAGGTGAAGGGGGAATGAGTAATATGCACTATGGTGCAAATGTGTGCACGTCACGCTCGGCAGTTCAATTGTGTGCCGACACTACAGAGACAAGGAGACTGCCATATTTCTGTAGAGTTAATACTTACCTGCTCTCCTTGGTACGCAGCACAGCCACTTTGGTGGCTGAGCAGCTTTGGGTGACCCTTATGATAATCTGGGCTGTGGAGTGGTAGGAACTACCCCTTTTCCTAAACTCAGATTCTTGGGCACATTCTGAAACTGCATTTCTTCATACCCATATTGTGTTCACTGGTGCCCAGATTTCAAAATTTTCCATCATGATTACATCACTTTTTGGCGCAGCAACAACATCAAATACTAGTCAAGATTTACAAAGCCACACAACGGGCAATTTGCGTCCCCTGCCAGGGCTTTGTATAAAAAATAAACCGACGCAGCACCTTGCACCGCGCCACATTGCACTGTGTTGGGGAGGTGTTACAAGGGTAGAGCACGGGCGTTCCTCTGCATCCACCCATGTATTATGAGGCAAATCCACATTTATGAAAGGCAGTAAAACAGGTTTGCGCCAAAATGGCGCGCCTGCTCAACAGAGGTGTAACAAGAAGAAACATCTCTATTTCTCATTCTTACTTCCTCTTGCCTTTTGTGCTGCATTTTGCAGCACAAAAGGAGTCAGAAGTTTGCCTTGTACTGTTAATGGCATAAGGAGACAATTAGTGCATAGTAAGTACTTTTGTTGCTGTCCAGTACTTTTGGTGCAGCCTAAGAAACCTTATGCACGTGCAGGTCTTTACTTGTAAACAAAAGATGGAAACCCAACAACAATTTAAGAAGACAGCAAAGTAAACAAATGAGCTTGCAGAGGTGATAGTAAATAGCCTAAGAATGTCATCTAGACAAACAGGACTCAGTATCTAAACAAAAAAGCCATAAATCAGCTCTTAAAACGTCATTGTTTCAGCAAAGTGAATTCATCAAACGTGACAGGTTGTTTCTGAAACGCAAAAGAATTACTTGACCATCATCACTAATGAAACAAGCACTGGCATAGCCAATAGGTCTCGCCTTTGGGACCTTGTAAGTGTTTAGCCAGAGCTATTGGCAATGTTTTTAAGGTAAATGTAAATTGATACTTGTATAGCGCACTACTCACCCGCAAGGGTCTCAAGGCGCTTGTACAAATACCGCTGTGGAACCCATCCTGGCTTTCCCTGTGAGGCGTCCACTCCTGGGCACCCCCAAGGTGGAGGCCAGGCATCCTTAGCCTTGTGGGGGCCGTTGTGGAGATTAATCAATCTATTGCCCAGAGTTGCAGAGTGGGACTCCATGATTGGAATAGGCACCGAGGCGAGAATTATCAGGTCTGTTGAATTTTTGAGCCCAAGACCCGCCGAGGCGGGGAATTGAACCCTGGTCCCAGGCTAGACCTCTGCATCAGGGTCTGCCGCTCTAACCATTGAGCCACACTTCTCCAAGGTATGTTGTAGAGCAGTATGGCTGCTATGCTTTGTACTGAAAACTTGGTGTTCAAGTTCTGCTTAGTGTAGTGGCAGGCAGTGGCATGGTGTGGAATGTAGTGGTGTGTTGTTTTGGTGGGGTGCATGTGGTTAGTGTGTTTTGCTGGGGTGTATGTGGGTGGTATACGCATCCTTACATAAATAAAATCACCAATTGCAATTAGATTAATTTTGTTTGTCTGCAAACTATTAAAAGGGCTATAAGAGCAAATGTAATATATATCTCCCTATGGACCAATGTAACATGTTTATAATAGTGAACTTTTAGATGAAAACGACAAAACTACTGGCCTATCGGTAACTTTTAAGTTGATATCATTGTAATGGCAGTTACTGCTTAAGACAGCAAAGGGTTTTCTAAATGTAAGTTAAAATTGGCTGCATTGCCCTTCTAATCAACTGCTAGCAAACCATAATAAAATAATTATAGTGCTTTATATGCAGATTACTGGCAGTGGGCCTGTAGCTTTTGTAAATGAATAAATCCCTGTAACAGGATCTTGTGAATTAAGCATGGTCACAAATACATATTTGAAATAAAGTATAAATGGATTGGCCGTTTAGTTTGGAAAGCCATTTGGTATGTAATATTTGTACTGGTTGAGCACTAATCATAATATACATTTTTAACAAAATTTAAATAGATAAAGTTTTACATAGAAAGTTTGCAGGAGGGACAAATACCCACTTCAGCTACACCTCACAGCCCATCTAGACAGACCACCACTGTGTACACTTCACCTTCAACACCACCACCGCACCCAATCCCGCCCCGCGGCCGCCACGAAGGAACTAACCTCTCCCAAGACTCCCCTCCACCACGACCGAGGCCAACTCTGCTGACAAATAACTACACCACTGGATTACCAGCTGCGCAGACAAGCTTGCACACCTCTGCCACTCCGATAGGCAATGCCCCTGAAGGCCACCTGGTTCACCACCGACCTCCAAGAAGCCAGGCACTCCTGCTGAGTCTCGAGAAACTCTGGAGAAACAGGAAAACCACAGAAGACCTGGACACCTACAGAAATGCCATGACCAAATACCACCAGCGCATAAGAGCCATCAAGAGGACCTTCATGCCGAACAAAATCCACACCAACACCAGTACCGCAAAGGAGCTCTTCAACGTTATACAGCAGTTCACCAAACCCCCTAGTGAAGCGACAGATGTCCCACCATCCCAGGACCTCTGCAACTTAGCAACAAGCTCAGCTCCTACTTCCACCTGAAAATCAAGGCCCTCTATTACATCTTCATCAAACAGACTCCAGACACCACCCTCCCCTCTGCTATCGACAACCAGCCCACCCTCACCACCTGGAAACCTGCTACCACCAAAGATACCACCATGACCATGAAGAACACCCACTCAGGAGCCTCCACAGACCCCTGTCCGCCGCACATCTACCACAGAGCCACCGCCGGCATAGCACCCGAACTATGCCGGACCATTAACGCCTCCTTCGAATCGGGCATCTTCTCTGATGACTGGAAGCAGACAGAAGTCAAGCCCCTCCTCAAGAAACCCTCGGCTGACCAGGCGGACCTGACAAACGACCCGCCCATATCTCTCCTTCCTCTTGCAGCCATAGTCACTGAGAGATTCATCAACGCCCAGTGGACCACCTTCATTAAAGAGAACGCCATCCTCGACTCCTCCCAGTCTGGATCCTGCAGCAACCACAGCACCAAGACTGCCATTCTCACCGCCACCAATGATATCCTCATGCTACTCGACCAGGGCCACACTGCGGCCCTCATCCTTCTAGACCTCTCTGCAGCCTTCAACACCATCTCCCTTATCACTCTTGTTGCCAGACTCCACGACGCCAGCATACGGGGGAACTGCCCTCGACTGGATCTGCTCTTTTCTCACCAGCAGAACCCAAAGGATCAGACTCCCACCCTTCCTCTCCGAATGCACAGAGATCAACTGTGGAGTACCCCAAGGATCCTCGCTCAGCCCCTGCTCTTCAACATCTACATGGCCCCCATCGCCGCCATCGTCAGACAGCATGGGCTCAGCATATTATCCTACGCTGACGACACCCAACTCATCCTCTCCCTGACGAAAAACCTCAAGACACCAGACTCTGCTTCCAGGAAGGAATGAAAGATGTCGCAGCCTGGATGAGCAACAGCTGCCTGAAGCTCAACTCAGAGAAGATAGAGGTCCTTGTCCCCTCCCCCACAGTGTTGGACGACACCTGGGGTCTCTACCCTCGGAAACCCACCCACTCCTACAGACCACACCTGAAACCTCAGCATCATTCTAGACTCCTCCTCCACCATGACCTGCCAGATCAATGCCGTCGCCTCCACCTGTTTCAACTTCCTCGCATCCTCCGCAAGACCTTCAAGTGGATGCCCCCGAATTCAGAAAGACTGTCACTCATGCACTCATAACCCTCAGACTGGACTACGGTAACAAATCCCAGCTACACAAGCTCCAAACCATCCAAAACACCGCAGGGAGACTCGTCCTCGGAACCCCAGGACATGAGCACATGACCCTGAACCAACAAAACCTCCACTGGCTCCCCATCGAGAAGAGAGTAACATTCAAGCTACTCACACATGCCCACAAATCCCTCCCACATCAGACCCAAATACCTCAACAAAACAGCCTCCTTCCAAGTACCCAAAAGTAACCTCCTCCCCGCTGACCTCGCCCTAGTAGAACCAGAGCAGGTGGAAGAGCCTGCTCCTACATCGCAGCAAAGGCCTGGAACGAGCTTCCAGTCAACATCAGATGCTCCCCCACTCTGCACACCTTCAGGAAGGGCCTCAAGACCTGGCTCTTTGACTGAACCGGAGCTGCACACCCACCCAGTGCCTTGCGACCCTCATGGATGAGTAGCATGCTTTAAAAAAACCCTGATTGATTGATTGATTGATTGATAGATGAAGTGGCGTAGAGTGCCGCCTGCAACATGTTACCAGGCACTTGAGACAGACACTATGATATTTTGTCTAATTAATATAGCAAAGTGCACTTTTCACATTTCCACATCTGTTCCTCATAAGAGATCACTGGGAACGGTGGATTTTGGTGAAAGGAGTGAGATCATAAAGTACTGCACGAAAGATTTGAACATTGTCAATTTGTATTATGCCTAACACAATTTGTTTTACAGGTAATTGGCCCCAGCGATTAGCTGAGTGTGCACCATTACGGCATTAGCCGTGAGTATACTTAAGCAAAGTATTACTTTTTTAACCTTTTTCACACTAATATCCTCACGGTTGGATGCACCTTAGCGTGTGCAGAGTGCCGGTGGATCACACTACTGGTCCTGATGAATGCTGAGCGACTCGGGCTCTGTTAGCAGAAACATGTTGACCAAATTTATTCTAGTATCTATTGAGGACTAGGGGTCTCCATTTACTGAGACTATACCTATGATTCCACTCATCACTTGTTTTTAACCAGTGCTGGTTGGACTAATAATAAAATAGTAGCAGTCACAACCTAGCATTTTTTATTTCTTCCCCCCTTTTTTTGAATTTCACTGAGCACAATTGGGTTACTCTTATCACCTCAACACACACAAGAACCAGCTCCGCTGTAAACAGGCGTTGTAGCACACTGGGAGGACGCTGGGTCCTTCCAGTGGGAACCCGATGATGAAGCATGTCACCACCAGGTTGGTGAGTGAGGGTTCTTCCTAACCATCATTCTGTGTTGACTTCACCATTTTTCACTCTTTCTTTGTCTGTCCCTCACACAATTCCTTGTGAGGTTCTTTTGTCTCTTAGTCGTGTCACTCTCCTGTTGTTTATTTGTAAAGTGAGGTGGCGCTGCATGGATTGGTAAAACATTGAGTGGTGGTGTGTGTGGTGGCATTACATAGAGGTGAGTAATAGGGATAGAGTGGAGTGGAGTTGTGTAGAGTGGAGTGTTGTGAGGTGGTGTGGATTGCAGGGGGGTGGAGTAAAGCAGAGTGGCGTGAAATAAAGCAGAGTGACATGAAGTAAAGCAGAGTGGCATGGATTTAAGCAGAGAGGAGTGGAGTAAAGCAGAGTGGGGTGGTGTGGAGTAAAGCAGAGTGGAATGGCGTGGAGTACAGCAGAGTGGAGTGACATGGAGTAAAGCAGAGTGGGGTGGTGTGGAGTACAGCAGAGTGGAATGGCTAGGAGTACAGCAGAGTGGAGTGACATGGAGTAAAGCAGAGTGGAGTGGTGTGGAGTAAAGCAGAGTGGAATGGCGTGGAGTACAGCAGAGTGGAGTGGCATTAAGTAAAGCAGAGTGGATTGGTGTGGAGTTAAGTGGAGTGGTGTGGAGTTAAGTAGAGTGGTGTGGAGTAAAGCAGAGTGGCATGGATTTAAGCAGAGAGGAGTGGAGTAAAGCAGAGTGGGGTGGTGTGGAGTAAAGCAGAGTGGAATGGCTAGGAGTACAGCAGAGTGGAGTGACATGGAGTAAAGCAGAGTGGGGTGGTGTGGAGTACAGCAGAGTGGAATGGCTAGGAGTACAGCAGAGTGGAGTGACATGGAGTAAAGCAGAGTGGAGTGGTGTGGAGTAAATCAGAGTGGAATGGCGTGGAGTACAGCAGAGTGGAGTGGCATGGAGTAAAGCAGAGTGGATTGGTGTGGAGTTAAGTGGAGTGGTGTGGAGTTAAGTAGAGTGGTGTGGAGTAAAGCAGAGTGGCATGGATTTAAGCAGAGAGGAGTGGAGTAAAGCATAGTGGGGTGGTGTGGAGTAAAGCAGAGTGGAATGGCGTGGAGTACAGCAGAGTGGAGTGGCATGGAGTAAAGCAGAGTGGAGTGGTGTGTAGTTAAGCTAAGTGGTGTGGAGTTAAATAGAGTGGTGTGGAGTTAAGTAGAGTGGTGTGGCGTGGAGTAAAGGAGAATGGTGTGGAGTAAAGGAGAGTCGCGTGGAGTAAAGGAGAGTGGCGTGGAGCAAAGTAGAGTGGCATGGAGTAAAGCAGAGTGGCATGGATTTAAGCAGAGAGGAGTGGAGTAAAGCAGAGTGGGGTGGTGTGGAGTAAAGCAGAGTGGAATGGCGTGGAGTACAGCAGAGTGGAGTGGCATGGAGTAAAGCAGAGTGGAGTGGTGTGTAGTTAAGCTAAGTGGTGTGGAGTTAAGTAGAATGGTGTGGCGTGGAGTAAAGGAGAGTCGCGTGGAGTAAAGGAGAGTGGCGTGGAGCAAAGTAGAGTGGCATGGAGTAAAGCAGAGTGAAGTAAACCAGAATGGCGTGGAGTGGAATAAAGTAGAGTGCGGTTGAGTAAAGCAGTGTGGCATTGAGCAGAGTGGAGTACAGTGGAGTGGAATAAATCAGAGATGGTTAGAGTAAAGCAGACTGGATTGGCTTGGAGTAAAGCAGAGTGTTGTAGAGGAAAGCAGAGTGGCGGGGAGTAAAGCAGAGTGTTGTAGAGGAAAGCAGAGTGGCGGGGAGTAAAGCAGAGTGTTGTAGAGGAAAGCAGAGTGGCGGGGAGTAAAGCAGAGTGGGTTGGAGTGAAACAGAGTCGTGTTGAGTGGAGTAAAGCAGAGTGGTGTTGAGTTGAGTGTAGTAAAGCAGAGTGGTGCAAAGCAGAGTGGCGTGGAATAAAGCAGAGTAGATTAAATAGAAGTGAAGTAGAGCAGAGTGGCATTGAGTGGAGTGAAGTAAAGAAGAGCGGCATTGAGAGGAGTGGAGTGAAGTAGAGTGGAGTGGTGGAGTGGAGTAAAGCAGAGTGGCACTGAGTAGAGTGGAGTAGAGCAGAGTGACATGGAGTAAAGCAGAGTGGCATTGAGCGGAGTGGGCTGGAGTAAAGCGGAGTGGAGTAAAGCAGGGTGGAGTAAAGCAGAGTGGAGGTGAGCATAGTGGAGGCGAGCATAGTGGAGTGGAGTAAAGTAGCGTGGAGTAAAATAAAGTGGAGTTGAGAGGAATAAAGCAGGGTGGAGTAAAGCAGAGTGGAGTGGAGTAAAGCAGAAAGGTATTGAGTAGAGTGGTGTGGAGTAAAGCAGAGTGGAGTAGAGTGCGGTGGATTGAAGCAGACTGGAGTGGGGTAGTGGAGTAATGCAGAGTGGCACTGAGTAGAGTGGAGTAGATTAGAGCAGAGCGGCGTTGAGAGGAGTGGGCTGGAGTAAAGGGGAGTGGATTAAAGGGGCGTGGTGTAAAGCAGAGTGGAGTAAAGCAGAGTGGAGCAAAGCATAGTGGAGTAAAGTGTAGTGGAGGTGGCGTAGTGAAGGTGAGCGTAGTCGAGTGGAGTAAAGCAGTGTGGCGTGTAGTAATGTAGAGTGAAGTTGAGTGGAGTAAAGCAGAGTGGAGTTAAGCAGAGTGGAGTAAAGCAGAGTGGTGTTGAGTATAGTGACCATGGAATAAAGCAGAGTGGAGCATAGTAAAGCAGAGTGGAGTGGAGTAAATTAGAGCAGCGGTGTGTGGAGTGAATTAAAGCAGAGCGGCGTGGAGTATTGATGAGAGGTGTTGAGCAGAGTGGTGTGGAGTAAAGCAGAGTGGTATGGAGTAAAGCAGAGTGGCATGGAGTAATGCAGAGCATGGTAGAGTAAAGCAGAGTTGGGTGGAATGGAGTAAAGCAGAGTACTTTGGATGAAATTACAGTGGTGCGGAGTAAAGTAGAGTGAAGTGGAGTAAAGCAGAGTTGCGTTGAATGGTGTAAAGCAGATTGGAGCAAATTAGAGTGACATGGAGTAAAGGTGAGTGGTTTTGAGTAGTGGAGTAAAGCAGAGTGGTGTTGAGGAGTGGAGTAAAGCAGAGTGGTGTGGAGTAAATTAAAGTGTGGTGTCTGCATTCCCAGACACTTGAAGTAAGTCCGCATGTTATTGACGGCATTGCAGGGTTTCAGATAGAGGTAAACTAGTGCTATTACGGCATTAATCAGGGATCAAGGGTGGAGGAAATAAATAATGTGCTGATCCTGCAACAAACTTCCAGTCTTGTGATTAGGGTTGCTAGCTCATTCTCTTGATGTCCCAGACCGTACAAAAATAAGCAGTCACCTAAAGCTGTATTTTCAGCACTGTCTGTGCATACTTTGAACAGCAAATATAAATAGAAATAACTTTTATTGTGTTCTAGGGTGGCCTGAATAATCCATGACTGATAATTAAAGGGAACAAAGACAGAAAAGTCACATTACAAATGAATACATACTTCTTTATTTCTAAACCTATTTAGTGTCAAGACAAAGTCTTTTCAGGCTCTTTAAACAACACCTGGCTGACATTTTTCTTTTGGCAACCCTACTTTATATTCCTTTTCATGAAATGCATTCTCACACTTTGGCAGTAAATTTAAAATACAAATGTAAGGAATAGGCAGAGTGGGGGCCGAGGGGGTACTGGAACCAGCAAAAAAGGAAGCCTCTGTCAGAAGTTTACAGTAGTTGTAAATATGCAAATGGTACTTTAAAGACCTGTGAAAAACTCGGGCGTGCGTGCTGGAGATAAGACTCCAGACACTGCCCAGGCGAGCCCACAGCTGCTCCAGCCCGGACTGACACACAAGACGCTAGGGGGGCTGAAGCCCCTGGGTGAGGGGCTCCTTGAAAGTTTAGAGAAATGAACACATTCCAGAGTTCGCCCATCCCAGCTAAGAGATATTGAGCAAAGCTTTCTTCATTCTATGAATCTGTTTCCCGTGCCTACCATATAAAACACGATGCCATGCGGTGAGGGGCTCCTTGAAAGTTAAATGAAATTAATGCATTCCAGAGTTCGCCTGTCGTTCTTCTGCTCATGCTAAGAAATAATGAGCAAGTCTTTCTTTGTTCCAAAAGCAGTCGTAAACTGAAAACAAAGTGCGAAAACAAAGTAAGACAACCAGTCGCCAAGGAGAGAAACCTCCCATTAAAAGGAGAGACAAATGCAAAAAGTAGCCACTGAAAGGAAAGGAATTTAAACAGCCACACAGAGGCGCTAATGGGGAGTGCGAGGTGTAGATGATGTCACGGGTGAAGCTACTACCAGCCTCACAGAGCAGCGCATGTGCTGCTAGGCTCGACCTAAAAACAAGCGGGACAAACTAATCATCGACAAGATGTCATGATCTTGATGGACAGCCATCCAACCAATGGCAAAGCATGAGGGTTAGCTCCTCCCTGATCTGCATGAGGGAGGGCTTACGCCTGTTGTATGACGCAGGCTGTAGCATGTCCTCGGTGTGTAGAGTCAAGAGGATGTCTACAGGCTGTCTATTATTTTTCTCGGAGAAGGTTTGGCTTCAGGTTTTCCCTTCTTTTCCACTTGTTGGTTTCAAGCCTGGAGATATCTTGCCGCCTTGTGTCACGTCCACTGCCAGAAATGGTTAACTTTTAACAGATGTTTTGGGGGGTAGAGTGTTGCTGTTTTGTAGGTGATGCTGGGGGTTTTAA
Organism: Lissotriton vulgaris; assembly: GCF_964263255.1. NCBI lineage: Eukaryota > Metazoa > Chordata > Amphibia > Caudata > Salamandridae > Lissotriton > Lissotriton vulgaris. The sequence goes on from NC_141696.1 coordinate 53,696,418, forward strand.
GATGAAGCGGGCTTGGGGACAGCATGCGTACAACCTCTGGTAATGGCGTTGTAGAGACAGGACCTTTGGCACGGAGGGCTTTGTCCCCACCAGAAGAGGACCTGGGCTTGGACACTCATTCTACTGCCTGCTTCAGGGAGCTGGGCTTTCCCTAGCCCTTTGCTGCCTGTAATCCCTCTGCAGCGCCTGCAGCGTCAGGGGTGACTGAGGATGAGATGTGAACCAACCTAGCCTCATGCTAGACAGCTGTCCTGGTATCTGAGCTTGTCTGTGGTTGGTTGTATGAGTAGAAATTCTGTTTTGGTCGAGTTGAGCTTTATGTCGTTGCTTGACATGTGGTTCTAATGACTGACAACCATAATTAAAGTTTTTTATATGAGCCTGCCCTGGAGGCAAGTGTCTGTATGCAATGGCTCCTGACTACGAATCCCACAATGCAACGTAAGGACTGGGTGAGTAACTCAAACATGGAACTGTGAGACTAGAGAGCTCTGTAATAATTGTGCTTTACATCCATCATCGATTCAGAAAAGGGGGTGGTGATGAACAGAGTGTCTAAATTAAGCAGGCCACTCTTACCCAGTCCAAAGATCAGGGCTTCATCCATCACCGTTATTTATCTCACTGCACCATCCCAGCTCAGAACCTGGCTATATGCAAATCAGTCTGTCCCTGTCCCAGTGCATCATGGGAACAGGGCAGACTAAACTACCAAGCCAATTCTTCACCAGAAAGGAGACAAGCTACCGGGGACCGGTTTCTGGCATTTCAGCCGTCTTCGGCCCGGCTTGCTTGAATCCTGATGGTGCAGTGAGAAAGGGACTCATGTCTGAGTATACCCTGCCACACCTATAGTGGCCAAAAACGATTCAGAAAAGGGCGTGGTGATGAACAGAGTGTCTGAATTAAGCAGACAACTCTTACCCAGTCCAAAGATCAGGGCTTGGTAGTTTGGTCTGCCCTGTTCCCATGATGCACTGGGCCAGGGACAGACTCATTTGCATGTAGCCAGGTTCTGAGCTGGGATGGTGCAGTGAGCTAAAAAACGGTGATGGATCAAGCCCTGATCTTTGGACTGGGTAGGAGTGTTCTGCTTAATTCAGATACTCTGTCCATCACCACCCCCTTTTCTGAATCGTTTTGTCCACCATAAGCGTGGAAGGGTATACTCAGATGTGAGTCCCTAGCTCATTGCACCATCAGGATTCAAGCAAGCCGGGCCGAAGACGGCTTAAATGCCAGAAACCGGTCCCCGGAAGCTTGTTTCCTTTCCAGTACAAGAATTGGCTTGGTAGTTTGGTCTGCCCTGCTCCCATGATGCACTGGGCCAGGGACAGACTAATTTGCATGTAGCCAGGTTCTGAGCTGGGATGGTGCAGTGAGCTAAAAAACAGTGATGGATCGAGCCCTGATCTTTGGACTGGGTAAGAGTGGTCTGCTTAATTCAGATACTCTGTTCATCACCACCCCCTTTTCTGAATCGTTACATCCATCATGTCATCTTTGAAAGCATCTAATGTCCTGGTTTGCATTTTTAGAAGCGAGAGTAATGTTCTCCTCTCTCCTGCTCCCTCCCCCTTCACCATGGCACATTCCAGTCTTTCCCCAACGCAGGCACCCTTGCACCATGGTGCAAAGCTGTCTTCATTGCTTGAGGATTGTTTTTGTGCAGGAGGGCACACCTTCCTGCACAAAAACAATCCTGAGAGGCAAATTCCTCTTTCTATGCTTGCTGCAGAATGCACCAAGCAACGAGAGAAGAAGTAACGAGGAGAAATGATGACATTTCTGCTCATTATGCCTCTCCAAGGGGTGGGGGGGGGGGGGGGTATCTTTTTGGCGCACTCCCAGAGCTACCAGAGATGGTAAATCTGGGAATGCGTCATAATCCATACGAGTTGGGTGGGAATACCCACGCAAAGTCCATGGAATGCCTTCTCAGAACAGAGCAACGTGACTCCCCGTTTTACGATCCGTTGCACTACTCTGGAATTTTTAAGCCACTCGGGGCCATGCAAGGTGGCCTTGCGCGGCTTAATAAATTGTATTTTAGGGTTTGCTTCGCACAGGCACAACGTTGCGTGGTGCAGACGCAACGCAAACACGACACAAACTTTTGATAACTAGGGCCCTAAATTACTAGGACAACCAAGTGGCACCAAGATGTTCAGATTTGTCAAATCACACAGGCCACACAGCAGCCGAATGGATTTGGAATCAGAAATACCAGGAGCACTTGTGACCCCTGTGCCTCCTAGATGACACCCTGAGTACTTAGAGGCATATTGACAATGAATTGAGGTGGGGCAGCGTCGCAAATCATTTTGCTGTGCTGCCCTACACCATTTCGGAAGGGCATGAATGCACCGTATTTACAAGATACAGTGCATTCCTGTCCTTTCAGCCAGCTGCTGGGCACATTTTGCAGCCGTGCGCCAAAGCAGACACCCCTGCACCGTGGTGCAAGGGTGTCTGTGTTGTTGGCACAATTGTTTTTGTGTAGGGAGCGGCACCTTCCTGCATAAAGACAATCACGAGTGGTGTTTCCTCTTTCTATGTGTGCTGCTGATTTTAGCGGTGCCCCAGGTTTACCTAATGTTGTAAATCTGGGTCAGTGTCAAATTCCATGGGCGTTGAGTGGGAACACCCGCAGTAACACCCATGGATCTTCTTCTAAGGGCAGAGAAAAGCAACACAGCGACTTGCGTTGCCCCACCTTTCTCTATATCTACAAGGCCATGAAAAGCCACGCAGGGTGGCTTGACGTGGTCTTGTAGATGCGGTTAAGCCCTGTGTGCTGCCGGAATGCCACAAAAAGTGACGTTCCGGTCGCGCACACAGCTTGTAAATATGCCCCTCAGTCCTGAAACATCATGCATGCTTGGGCGTGCTAAGGTTAGGTAGCAGGCTCAGATCAGCGCCTAGAAGCCTCCTTTGAAGGTACATACAACTGTACAATTGTCAGTCATTAAATCAACCAGTCAGGATATTGAGGACACTAACGCACAAGGAAGAAAAGAAGAACAAGCATTAACAAAGACAATAGGTCTGCCGTTGACTGCCAGCCTTCTGACAATTCTTCTTTTGTTTTCTCATGGTTTTTGCAAATTTTCATTTTTAGGAAGATGCTGGGACCTCAGCAATCTAAAAATGTACTGCAGGCAAAATAGTTTTTTTGATCTAAAAAAAATGATGTTACCACAGTACTTCCTGGCACCAAAGGTAACTACTTAAAAAGTCAATCAGTCTGGCATTGGCTGCAAGCTTCTTGCCTTTGAGAAAGAAATAATGGAAAAAAGAAAGGAAACAAGAAAGAAAGAAAAGAAGAAGGAAAGAAAAAAGAAGCAAACAAACAAAGAAAGAAACTAAGAAACAAAGAGAGAAGGAAATAGGAGAGAAAGAAAGAAAGGAAGAGAAGGAAGGAGCAAGTAGGAGAGAAGGGAAGGGAAAGAAAGAAGAAGAGAAGGAATGAAAGAAACCAAGCATGAAAGAAGGAGAAAGAAATACACAGAAAGAAAGAAATGGAAAAGGGAAGAGAGAATGAAAACAGGAAACAAAGCAAAAGAAAAGAAGAAAGAAAGAACATAGGAAAGAAAGACCCAAAGAAAGAAAGAAAGAAGCAAACAAAGAGAGAAGGTAATAGAAGGAGAGAAAGAAAGAAAGGAAGAGAAGGAAGGAACAGTAAGTAAGAGAGAAGGTAAGGGAAGGAAAGAAGCAAATAAGTAATTAAAGAAGCCATGAATTAAAGAAGGTCAAATAAAGAAACAGAAAGAAAGAAATAGAAAAGAGAAGAGAGAATGAAAAAAGGAAAGAAAGGGAAAGAAAAGAAGGAAGAAGGAAAGAAAGAAAGAAAATAGGAAAGAAAGAAAAAAAGGTAAACGAAGATAACTTAATACAGAGTAGTTTCAAACTAACGCAAGTCAGTATGATGTTTAATAGCAAGTCAGAAAAATAAACCACTTGAAAAGGAATGTATTACAGCTTTGTTAAGAGATGGGACTTTGAGAAAGAAAGAAGAAAGAAAGAAATAGAAGAAAAGAGAGAAGGAAAGAAAGACGAAAGAAAGAAAGAAAGAAAGAAGGATAGTAAGAAAGAAGCAAAGAAAGAGAGAAGGGAGAGGCGAGAAAGAAAACAGGGAGAAAGAAAGGAAGGAACAAGTAAGTAAGAGAGAGGGAAAAGGAAGGAAAGAAGAAAAGTAGGAATAAAAGATGCCAAGAATAAAAGGAGAAAGAAAGAGAGCGAAAAAAGAAAGGAATAGAAAAGGGAAGTGAGAATGAAAGAAGGAAAGAAAAGGAAAGAAAAGAAAGAAGGAACAAAGGAAACAGAGAAAGAAAGAAGTAAAAAGAAGAAATCGTAATACAGAGCAGTTTCAAAAGGACACAATTTAGTATGCTGTGAAATAGCAAGTCAGAAAAACAGAACTCTTGAAAAGGAACAGCATTGGTAGGAGTCGGGACTGATAAAGATGCAGGCTCCAAACATAAAGGCAACACTAAAGTAATTATATTACACTTATTTTAGTAAAATCAAAAAGTCTTGGCAAATGCCAGGCATAATGAATGGATAATAAAGATACAGCGAGACTAGACGAGGGCCGTCTCTTGTCAAACTCGGAGGGAGTGCTATGTGAGGAGCACCGTATTTTCACTGTTTGATCCTCCGGTTGATTCCGGCTCCTTGACACCAAGAACCCGGCCCCTCCCAGAGGTGTGGCGCAGCGGCCAGGGTGCCTGACTCCGGACCACAGGGTTCACAGCTCGATCCCTGGCAGCAGGTTAGCCCAGCACCATGTGACTCTGGGCAAAAGCTCACTTACTCTTCCCGACGGCCCCCAGCGCCGGGACACATCTCCGGAGTTAGCTGTGCGCTTTACAAATGCTGGTATTTCATTTAATTTACAATGTTGAAATGTCCACCTGTGACAGGGACACCATTGTACACTAAAGTGTCTCATCTGAACATGACGTCAACGTTAACATTTTTTCTGGTGTTTTACAGAGGGCAGCTCTCTGGAGGTGCGGAGTCCCGAAAGAATACGCGAGTGAAGCGACCATCATAGCGCCCAGAACCGCAAGACGGCAAATGAGACGCTGTTCATTCCATGTGATTCTCAGAAAAAGCACCCTGCGCCTTCTAGAGACATTCATGAATTATAATGATTGTTTAATTTGAGCCGGTGGTTTCCGGTGCTCGGCACTGGCACTTAATTGTCAACGCTGGCACTTATGACAGGTGCCACATTGTCTAATATAGAGATGAGCAGAACAACAGTTTATTATTAATATAATATATATTTGAAAAATAGCTAATAGCTGTCTCCAACGCAATTCTTCCTAGCTATGGGGGCTTGGGATAGTCTGAATTTTGATTGGTAGCGCTGGCAGCGGCAATGGGTTTAGCCAGCTGCAGTGGCCTCCTCCTATTTTTACAAATTAAGCACTGATTATAATGAAGCTTAAGTGATTTTTTTTAGTAATCAATAAAAGTACCTCAATGAAGTAGATATTTGAATGGTTCGGAGTCTGATTTCTCACTCATCTTCTCCGTCAGCCTTGGTGACTGTGCCTGTTTCATCTGGCACCCTTGGTGACTGGGCCTGTTTCATCAGGCACCCTTTCTGCCTGTCTCAGCTGTCAGCCTTGGTGACTGTTCACCCGGGTTGTCTGGGCAAGAAAGGTTTTATGATTTGTTGCAGGGAAAAAATTCCAATCACGCACTGATTTTTGTGGTGTGAATTGCTTATGAATGAAACTTGGGTATCGACTACTATTAACGACCACGATTCGGGCCAGCATTATGCGCTAAGAAAATCCTAGGACTCCTTTGACTCTAAGACTTAATCTATATTCTACGTTACTAAAAATGCCCTGAGGAAGCCCATGTAAGGGGGCGAAACATGTGTTGGCTGTTTCTCCACTCACTCTTAAGGATAGGGTGGAAGTTTCATTCATAAAGAATTCACACCACAAAAATCAGTGCGTGATTGGAATTATTTCCCTGCAACAAATCATATAATCTTTTTTGCCCAGACAACCCTGGTGAACTTTGTATGTATTAGGGGGTTAGGGGATTCCCCCTGTCAAGGGCAGAAATCTAACAAGCGAATTTTTGCTCATCTTACTGCGAGTAAGGGATCAGGACCTTTAACCCCTTTTCTCCAAAAACCCTTGGTGACTGTGCCTGTCTCAGCTGTAAGCCTTGGTGACTGTGCCTCTCTCAGCTGTCTGCCTTGGTGACTGTGCCTGTTTCATCAGGCACCCTTGGTGCCTGTGCCTGTCTCAGCTGTCAGTCTTGGTTACGGTGCCTGTTTCATTTGGCACCCTTGGTGACTGTGGCTGTCTCTTCTGTAACCCTTGGTCACTGTGCCTCTCTCATCTGTCACCCTCGGTGACTGCGTCTGTCTCATCTGTCACCCTCGATGACTGTGCCTGTCTCATCTGTCAGCCTCGATGACTGTGCTTGTCTTATCTGTCAGTCTGGGTGACTGTACCTGTCTCATCTGTCACCCTCGGTGACTGTGTCTGTCTCATCTGTCACCCTCAGTGACTGTGCCTGTCTCATCTGTCAGCCTTGATGACTGTGCCTGTCTTATCTGTCAGTCTGCGTGACTGTTCCTGTCTCATCTGTCAGCCTGGGTGTCTGTGCCTGTCTCATCTAAGAGTCTGGGTGACTGTACCTGTCTCATTTGTCACCCTCGGTGACTGCAACTCTCTGTCACCTTCGGTGCTGCGCCTCTCTCACAGATGTCCATGGGATTTTCTGGTAGCAGCATCTCTTTCAAGTGGGTTGACTCAGCTTTTCATCCTTCCCTGGCGGATGAAGTCAGCATCTCTGTATAATAACTGTCTCCGGCACTGGGTTAGCTGCAAACATATTACTGTCATTCATTTCTTTGGTGCTAAAAGTTTTTTTTAATTTGATGTCATTTTGTTTGTATTCGAATGTTATCAGGAATACTAGTAACTTTATAATGAAATCAAATATGAAATATTTTTCTATGACAATTGTGCATTTAATTATAATCATACGGGCAATAATTAGTTAGAGTATTATAAATAAACATTGTTAAAAGCATGTAATTAAGGATGTCAATATCGAGCATTAAAAATATTTTTAAAAGACTAAAATGTGTCCCCGTGGAAGTGATTCACTGATAGACACCGGAAGCTGTTTGCTGCCATGTCCTGGGGGAGGCGGCAGGACAAGGAAGGTCACCTTGGTGTGACTGCTGATGAACATTCTCCTTTCAAAGCGTTGGTGTGTGTCCGTTCCTGGTACATTGAACTTGGAAATCGCCGCGCACACACCTCTGAACAAAACAATTGTGGTGGATACAGGGCTCGGAGGGGGTTCGCGGCCTTATTAACACCACTCCAAAATAAACCATCCATAATTACCCCAAAGGCCTGAAAAAATCGTTTCTTCCAAAGCTTGCATTGCGCTAAAACAGACAAATTAGATGGTAAATGGTCACTTTTTTTGGCAGACTTTCAGAAAACCTCAGAGGAGCACTCCTGGCCAGCTGAGACTCCGGTGAATAAGTGACCGCAGTCACTGGAGAAGCCGTCACCTTTAAAGAAGGGGACCGCCCCAGCAGCCTTCCATCAAACAAGGGGACCGCCCCATCAGCCTACCATCAAACAAGGGGAATGCCCCAGCAGCCTTCCATCAAACAAGAGACCGCCCCAGCAGCCTTCCATCAAACAAGGGGACCTTTCCAGCAGCCTTCCATCAAACAATAGGACCTTCCCAGCAGCCTTCCATCAAACAAGGGGACCGCCCCAGAAGCCTACCATCAAACAAGGGGAATACCCCAGTAGCCTTCCGTCAAACAAGGGGACCTCCCCAGCAACCTTCCATTAAACAAGGGGACCTCCCCAGCAGCCTTCCATCAAACAATAGGATCTTCCCAGCAGCCTTCCATCAAACAAGGGGACCGCCCCAGCAGCCTTCCATTAAACAAGGGGACCGCCCCAGAAGCCTACCATCAAACAAGGGGAATACCCCAGCAGCCCTCCATCAAACAAGGGGACTTCCCCAGCAGCCTTCCATCAAACAAGGGGACCTCCCCAGCAACCTTCCATCAAACAAGGGTTACCTCCCAGCAGACTTCCATCAAACAAGGGGATCGCCCCAGCAGCCTTCCATCAAACAAGGGGACCTTCCCAGCAGCCTTCCATCAAACAAGGGGACCGCCCCAGCAGCCTTCCATTAAATAATAGGACCTTCCCAGCAGCCTTCCATCAAACAAGGGGACCGCCCCAGCAGCCTTCCATCAAACAAGGGGACCGCCCCAGAAACCTACCATCAAACAAGGGGAATACCCCAGCAGCCTTCCATCAAACAAGGGGAACTCCCCAGCAGCCTTCCATCAAACAAGGGGACCGCCCCAGAAGCCTACCATCAAACAAGGGAACAGCCCCAGCAGCCTTCCATCAAACAAGGGGACCGCCCCAGAAGCCTACCATCAAACAAGGGGAATACCCCAGCAGCCTTCCATCAAACAAGGGGACCTCCCCAGCAGCCTTCCATCAAACAAGGGGACCGCCCCAGAAGCCTACCATCAAACAAGGGGACCTCCCCATCAGCCTTCCATCAAACAATGGTTACCTCCCAGCAGCCTTCCATTAAACAATAGGACTTTCCCAGCAGCCTTGAATCAAACAAGGGGAGCGCTCCAGCAGCCTTTCTATTAAACAAGGGGACCTCCCCAGCAGCCTTCAATCAAAAAAGGGGAATGCCCCAGCAGCCTTCCATCAAACAAGGGGAATGCCCCAGTAGCCTTCCATCAAACAAGGGTTACCTCCCAGCAGCCTTGCACCAAACAAGGAGACCGCCCAGCAGCCTTTCTATTAAACAAGAGGACCACCCCAGCAGCCTTCTATTACACAAGGGGACCTTCCCAGCAGCCTTGAATCAAACAAGGGGAATGCCCCAGTAGCCTTCTATCAAACAAGGGTTACCTCCCAGCAGCCTTGCATCAAACAAGGAGACCGCCCCAGCAACCTTTCTATTAAACAAGGGGACCTCCCCAGCAGCCTTCCCCTACTCATAGGAGCCTCCCCAGCAGTCTTCCATCATACATGGGGACCTCTTCAACAGCCTTTCTATCAAACAAGCGGACCTCCCCAGTAGCCTTCCATCAAATAAGGGGACCTTCCCAGCAGCCTTCCATCAAAATTGAGGACCTTCCCAGCATCCTTGATTCAAACAAGGAGACCTCCTCAGCAGCCTTTCTATCAAACAAGGGGACCTCCCCAGCAGCCTTTCTATCCAACAAGTGGACCTCCCCAGCAGCTTTCCATCAAACAAGGGGATCACCGCAGCAGCCTTTTATCAAACAAGGGTTACCCCTCCAGCAGCCGTGCATCAAACAAGGGGCCCTCCCCAGCAGCCTTTCCATCAAACAAGGGGACGTCCCCAGCAGCCTTGCATCAAACAAGGGGCCCTCCCCAGCAGTCTTGCATCAAACAAGGAGACCTCCCCAGCAGCCTTTCCATCAAACAAGGGGACCTCCCCAGCAGCCTTCCATCAAACAAGGGGACCTCCCCAGCAGCAGGTCCCCAGCAGCCTTCCATCAAACAAGTGGACCTCCCCAGCAGCTTTCCATCAAACAAGGGGATCACCGCAGCAGCCTTTTATCAAACAAGGGTTACCTCTCCAGCAGCCGTGCATCAAACAAGGGGCCCTCCCCAGCAGTCTTGCATCAAACATGGGGACCTCACCAGCAGTCTTTCATTAAATATGGGTTACCTCCCCAGCAGCCTTGCATCAAACAAGGGGACCTCCCCGGCAGCCTTCCATCAAACAAGGGGACCTCCCCAGCAGCCTTTCATCAAACAAGGGGACTTCACCAGCAGCTTTGCTATCAAATAAGGGGACCTCCCCAGCAGCCTTCATCAAACAAGGGGACTTCACCAGCAGCTTTGCTATCAAACAATGGAACCTCCCCAGCAGCCTTTAATCAAACAAGGGGACTTCCATTACACATAGGGGCCTCCCCAATAGTCTTCCATCATACATCGGGACCTCCACAGCAACTTTCCATCAAACAAGGGGACCTCCCCAGCAGCAATCCTGCTCAATTCTTGTATGCTAGTTTTTGGTGGGTGTCCTGCGTGTGCTACACTCTTAATCGGGCCCTGATGGAATGTCTTTTACATGCATGTCTTCGAATGTGGAGGTGCTTAACATTGGGATATATATATCCCATGCCTATTAAAAACCCCACAATCCCCCTCCTTCCTTAGGGCTTCCCCACTGCTCTTCAGGCCACTGGACAACCGGCTGATCTCAGATGCTCAAAAGACCTCCCTCCTATTCAACGAAGGACTAAAAATTGACCTTTGTAATCCATCTGGACTTGTCTCCATAGCCTATGATAGTTGCCTCTTGATTCCTCAGTTGTCTTTTTTGTTCTCCCTTCCTACTCTTTCTTCTCCTTTCTGAATTAAACTCTTCGCCCATCTCATCTTATCTTTCCACCCTTCCTCCTCATAAACTTCTCTTGTTTCTCTTGTGGTTCTCCCCTTCCTGCCATACCATCTCTTGTAGTCTCTGTCTCTTCCTCTCCCTTTGCTCACCTGTTCATTCGCCTGATAACAACCCCTCCTTTCTTGTTTCTCTCTGCACTCTTCCTTCCTTCTCGTGTTACCTCAGTTGTTTCCTGTTCCTCGCTCTATCTTCAGTATGTTAAAGCCATTTCTTTCTCACGTGTCCTCCAGTCTGTTTCTCACCTTACTCCTCCCTGGAGCCCCTCTCTGTCAGCCATCAGATTCTTGGCTCTCTTGTCTTCCCCTATCAGGAAGCTCGCCACCTCACTCCTTACCTTTCCATCCTCATCTCCTTATCACACTGGGATCTCTATTCTGTCACTGTCTGTGTTTTCTGCAGGGAATCATGTTGAGTTGTTGATGTTTTTAAGTTCATTTACTCACAACAGGCACATGCTAGTCTGCTGGAAAGCATTCCACGTTTCTCTGATGTACAATACACTAACACCTGCCTCCCGCTGCCCTCTGTAAAATTGTTGAATAAATAAATCTAATAATTAATAAGGAGATTGAAGGGAAGAGACCTGGAAATGACCTGAAAGAAAGGAGTACAGACTTTATAAATGCATTTGTTGAAAATTCTCTTTATTATTTTATTTTGCAAAGTAGCAAATTACAAAGCGCACATAGCCATTTGCCTACATCCCATCTCGGGCCGGCGTTATTCCAAAGTATCATGTTAGTTAATCATGCCCAAAACGAGAAAACCAAGTATCACAAAAAGCATATATCCAGCTAGAGACGAAATCTCTCAGGCAAGATGTCACTGTTGGTAGATGTGCTTTGCTCTGTGCATGCGTGAACAGATCAGTACATTTTTAACATTTTCTCCCTCCCCATCCCCCTCCCCAAAACCTCCGTCCCGCCCCAACAACTCCCCAGTTGCTGCTCCTTGCGTGTGGTAGTGTGTAAACTATTGGTGCGATGTGGCCTGTACTGCGTGACTCGTCCGATAGCTCCAGGGAACACCTCCTATATCCTCACTCCCAGGCATGCTGTGACCCCTCAGGTTCGTGTCGCGCGGCTGTGTAGTCGCTACCCTGGCTGTCTCCTCCAGCATTCAAGTCCGGGATGCGCCCCTGTTCCTCCCCCTCCCCTGCTGTGAGGTCGTCATTGACTTCCCTAGATGTTAAGTAGGTCTGGTATAGTCCCCAGAAGTTCTTGGGTCGACTTCGGGGTGGGAGCAGCTCACTGTAGAGCTCCGCTTGTGTATTACAGAACAGCATGTCGTTGGACCACCGTTTCAGCGTCGGTAGCGGGCCTCTCATCCAACACATCGCCACAACTCGTTTGGCGAGTAGCATGCCCATGCTTACCATTTTTCTCACAGGCACAGGAACCTTTCTCGCAAAGCCTAGCAGGGCGAGGGCCGGGTCCATAGCCAATTCCATTTCCACAATAATTCTCATTTCAGCGAACACCTTGCACCAGAATCTCTGCACCCCCAGGCACGTCCACGCCAAATGCAAGAAATCCGCAACCGGGGCCTGGCATCTCTCACAGCGCGGCGTGTCGCGGAGACCGTACCTGTGTAGCCTCTCCGGCGTGTGATACACCCGCTGCAAATATTTAAAATGGACCAAGCAGTGTCGTCCGTTCAGCGAGATCCGTCTGGAGGCCGCACAGCAGTATGCCCACATACTGTCGTCTATCTGGGCATTCAGGTTGGTCTGCCAGGCCAAACGCACCCTCGTGTATTGTAGCGCCGTATGTTAGTGTCCTATCTTATAGAGCTTAGATATTAGCTTTTGCGGTGTCTCGGTGGCTATAACATATACTAGTTCTGGTATCCCGGGGGGTTCCTCCATGTCGGGGCCTAGCAATTCAAGAAGTGCACTCCGTACCCTATGATACTGGAAGCGCTGAAGTAACGAGGGCCGCTCCCTCCCTCGAGTCAGCTGGTCCCATGTCTTGACCTTCCCGTGTTCGAACAGGTCTCCCAGAGTGTGGGCGCCTAGGTCGCGGAGGGCCCTGCAGACTCCTGGTTCCGCCAAAGTGGGGAGCCATAGCGCCCAATGCACCGGCATATTCGGTGCGTACATCAGCTCTTTGTCTTGCATCTGTAGTATGGAGTGCCAGGCATGGTTAGTAGACAGGAGGGAGTCCAAGGTTCCCACTCTACGGTCCCTAGGACCACAGATTGTCGCTGGGAGTGGGGTCGGATCCGCAAACAGCCTCTCCAGTATCACGTGCGGGACGTCCTGATTACCATGTATCCAAGTGTGTAGGTGGGAGGCCTGCGCGATTCTATAATAGCGCTCCATATCGGGCGCAGCCAGACCCCTTTGCTCATATGGTAGCTTAAGGACCTTCCACTGCACTCTAGGTTGCTTTCCGGCCCAGGCCAGTCGTATGAGAAGTTTTTCAACAGTGGTGAAGAAGGCTCTAGAGAGGACAATCGGAATGTTATTAAAGAGAAACAGAAACCTCGGAAGGACTACCATTTTCATCATGGCAATGCGTCCCATCAATGACAATGGCAGCTTAATCCAGAGTTCAACATCGTCTGCCAGTTTGTTATAGGCAACTCCGTAGTTTTCTCTGAGCATAATTTCGGGGTCCGTGTGGAGCATTATGCCCAGATAATGAATCGGTTCTGTGGACCATTGGAGTGGGTATTCCATCTCGAAAGGTTCAGTGACGGGGGTCAGGGGGAACGCCACTGATTTAGGCCAGTTGACTTTCAACCCCGAGAGTGCTCCGAAACGGATAACTTCCCTCAAAACCGAGGAGAGATTATTTACCGGGTCTCTGATATACAGTAAGGTGTCGTCTGCGTACGTGGATATTCCAATCTTGTAGGTGGGGTAATTGATAGCTTCATAAGAGTGGTACTCTCGAATCGCGCAGGCCAAATGTTCCGCCACCAGAGCGTAAAGCGAAAGGGGGCATCCCTGTCTCGTGCCTCTGCTGATGACAAACGGGTCCGAGACCGTATCGCCCAGTCGGACTCGCGCAGTGGGTTTATAATAGAGCGCGCCCAAGAGTTGGAGGAAGAGGTCTCCCAGGCCCAACTTCTTAAGGACTCTGCGCATGAACGGCCACTCTATGGAGTCGAACGCCTTCTCCATGTCCAAGAAGACTGCGATGGCTTTGGCGTCCTGCCTGGTGTGCTGTATGGTTCCCATCACAGTGCGTATGTTGTATGTGAGATTACGTGCCGGTATAAAACCTGCCTGTTCTGGGGCCACCAACTCAGGGGCCACAAGTGCCAGCCTGGCCGCCAGCACCTTAGCGTAGAGCTTGGCGTCCACGTTGAGAAGGGACAGCGGGCGGTATGAGCCTGGAAGGTCATGCGGTTTGCCCGGTTTCAATATACTTACAATTATTGCCTCTCTCATAGAGGGCGGCATGACGCCTTCCTCGCAAATTTCGTAAAAGAGGGTCGAGAGGTACGGCAATAGCTTATCTTTGTACGCCTTGTAGAAGGTCACAGTTAAACCGTCCGCCCCGGGGGCACTCTCGGACCTCATGCTATCCAGCGCGTCTGAGATCTCCTCCCGCAGTATGGGGGACATCAAGAAGTCCCTCTGCCAGTTCTCGAGGAACAGCATTTTGATATAGCTTAGGTAGTTGTCAATTTGATCCTCTACCCCGGAAATCTTGTTAGTGTAGAGCTCCGCGTAGAAGTCCTTGAATTCAGTGAGAATGTCCTCCTCCGCTGTTAGCAAAGCCCCCCTAGCCGATTGCAGTTCTGTGACTACCTGCCTTCTCCTGGCGCCTTTCATTATCCTGGCAAGGAGTGAGCCAGGTCGTTCCCCTTCACCATATGTGCGCGCCGTCGCATACTTGCCTAGGTGACGGACCTCCCTGTCTGCCTCCTCGTGGAACTCTTTCAGGAGCTCCTGCAGGGTCCCATCTTCTGTGGGGGTCGAGCCCGCTAGATGGTGCCTTTCCCGCTCCGCTATTTGCCCCTCAAGGTGTGTCAGTCTGTGTCTGATGGCCTTCAGGATGCTGGAATGTTTAGCCATGGCCACCCCCCTGATGTAGACCTTAAAGGTCTCCAACACCGTCCCGAAGCTGTCCACTGACCCAACATTAGTAGCAAAGAACATATCTATTTCCTCTCCTAGTTCGGCCCTAAATGTCTCATCCAGTAGTGAATATGGTGGGAAGCGCCACGTGAATGGGGGTATCCTGTGCCTGGGGGTGTTAAGTGCCAACAATATAGGGGAGTGGTCCGACAGTGTGCGGGGGAGCACCCTACAGCCCTTTACAGTTGCCAGGAGTGGGAGTGTGGACAACCAATAGTCTATTCTGGTGTGAATATTGTGATACGCCGAGTAGTGTGTATACCCCCCCTATCCCCGGTGCCTCTCCCTCCAAACATCCACAAGCCCCAGTCTCACCATTTCAGCTTGCATTTGCTGCGCCGCTGCTGCCGGGCGTCTGGGTGGGCCCGCCGATCTATCCAGCTCCGGGCTAAAGACAAAGTTAAAGTCTCCCCCCCACAGTATCCTATCTGAGGACCACTCCGCGCAGTGTCCTGCCACTGCCGCGTAAAAGTCAGGCGAGCCGTAATTCGGGCCGTATACGTTCATGACCAGAAAATTCTGCCCCTTGCCCGTGCATTTGCTTAGCACAAACCTCCCTTCCGGATCAGCTCTTAGTTGTGTGAGGCATAATTTGGATCTAGTGTTGACCCATGTGAGAACACCCCTAGCATGAGTGGTGAAGCCCGCATATGTGGAGTTACCCTGGAGTCCCCTGTGTGCAAGCATCTTACTGGTGTTGGGTAGGTGCGTTTCCTGTAGCAGGGCCAAGTCTATGTGATGTCTTTGGAGGTAGCGCAGTACCTTGCGGAGCTTACGATAATCATTCAGCCCTCTCACGTTCCATGTTAGGGCCTTAAAGGTCTCAGTGTCACTTATTAAATCTCCATGTGGTGGGTCAGTCATTCTCAGTGTGGTAAGGTATCATGTGCGGACCCATTTTGACACTTCGCAACCCAAACAACTGCATACCGTCCCTGGAGCCCAAAAAGGCTCCCGCCTTGGACAGCGACCCTCCATCCGTAGCAACAGTCATTTGGTACACGCAGCAACCGCCAAACACCCCTTTGGAATGTAACACTTCAGAGCACTCTGAAACCCCCCCCCCAAACATACCCCATTCCGGAACTTCCAATTCCCCCCGCCTCCCACAGCCAACCAACCCCAACCTGGTGTGACTGAGTTCCCTGTGTCCCCTCCCCCCTGACACTGTCAAAACCACACAACAATTCCCAGAACCAGGCCCAATCCGAGCCATAATTGCTGACAGCGCTGGGGCAGAGGTAGCCAGACTAGTTCTTTTGCTGTCCCCTCTCCTACCGGGACACCTGTACAATGTCCATTGTCTGTCCCTTCGCCATCGCCCCGCCAGTAGAAATCAGCAGTGACTGTTAAGTAAAGTATTCTACCAACAGTTTAGGGTCCCCACCCCCTCCCCCTGGACCCCCGGAGTCACTTTTCCCCCTCGAGATTAGCGCCTGGACTCTATTTCCAACGTAAGACAGCTACAATAGCTAAAGTGCAACCCCACAGTAGTACAAACTCACAGTGTGCCAATCTCACCCACAGTCCATCGTGCAATAATCCAGCGACTTCATTGGACTGCTCGGTGAGGGCGTCGTCCGCTTCCCCAAGAGGGGGCCGCGGGGTTCACAGGCAGTAGGGTCTCCGTAATGTCCCGGAGATGCCCCCCTCCTCCTCAGTCTTGCTCCTCAAGTTCGTTATTGCCGGTCTTCTCCGCCGTTCGGGTCTCTGGATTTCCTCCTAGACCTTCAGGGATTTTTGTAGTTCTTTAGGGTCGGTGAAAAAATGCGAGTGTCCCTGCCTGTTGATACGTAGCTTCGTTGGGTATAGCATGGCGTAGTCCAGGCCAAGTTCCCTGAGTTGCTGTTTGTACGGGACAAATCTTCGTCTCTCCTCCTGCACTTTCGACATGAAATCAGGGTACAGCGATATGTCCATTCCCTCAAACTGTAGTTTCCCTTTCTCACGGGCTGCTCGGAGGGCTGCGTCTCTGTCCCTGTAATTTAGTAATTTCGCAATGATCGGCCTGGGGTTGGCGCCTGGAGGAGGCCGTGGTCCGAGAGTGCGATGGGCACGTTCAACTATGAACATTGGCAAAAAGGTGTCTTCACCCAGGAGCGTTTTCAGGAGCTTTTCGACGAATAGTTCCATTTTACCTGTTTGGGTCGTCTCTGCCACTCCCGTAAAGCGAATGTTGGAGCGCCGAGAACGCGCTTCCAAGTCCTCCGATTTCTCTTGGATGACCTGCAACAGTTGTCCGAATTGCTTACGGCCGGCGGCCCACTCCGTTTGCGCTTCCTCTGCCTCAGTCAATCGGCGCTCCGCCATGTCCAGCCGTTCCGCATGCTTGCCTATCCTTTCAGTCATACGGTCCATCCCGTAGGACAGCGCATCGAGGCACCCAGGCCCTTTTCCATAGTCGTAAGCATCCCTTTTATCTCCGCACATAGCGAGGCGCCTGGGTCACCAGCGGTGCCTGGAGATTGGGTAACTTGCTGATCCGGCTCCTTTTGACGCCGTTGGTCGAACGACAATTTCGTTTGCGTTCTATCTCCCTTGCCCATAGTTGTTTCTGGGGGGACTGGGTTCTCGTAGTCTGCGTCAGTTCCAAAGACAAATCGCTGCTCGCCGCTACCGCCGGTGCCCGGGGGGAGGGTAGCGCCCCACGTGGATGCAGGCACTTCTGGATCCCAGTGCCCCTTGCGAGCTTCCCCGTTGTTGGCGGGCACTTTCAGGGGTTCAGTGGCTCAGGCGCGATATTATGAGGGCCCCGCCCAGTCACTGTTCCAAGCGCATGTGTCCCCAGGCCAGGATGGCAGTGGCAGGCCCTTCACCATCCAGCGCGGCCGGGACGGCCTAGGGCGGCGTCGTACACCAATGCGTGGGGGGGGCCTCAACACTCAGACGGCCGCTCACTCCCCAGCCTACGTTCTGCACCCCTGTGCTGTGGCATTCACTGTCGTCCGGGGGCCAGGGGTAAGTGTACACCAGGGGGGCTATGGCGGCAGCTACGCAGTCTCCTACCGGCTCTGCAGTTGGTCCGGCGCCGCCACCGTGGTGCCCGTCGCCCCCAGTGCCCTGTAGTGTACCTCCGGTGTCCAGTCTAGGGGTCCGGGGCTCCGAGAAGTCAAGTCTCCACCAGGCTCCGTCAGCCCCCGAAGTGCGTTGCGCGCCGCGGCCGCACGTTGGGTGATGCAGCGCGGCCTTCTGTTCAGGAAAGGCCGGGGTTTCGGGCCTGGTCCGGCGCCTACAGGAAAGACGGCCAAAATGAGGGTTGTCGGCGTCAGTTCTCGCCCAAAGTCTAACCGGAGGTCAGTCGGGGCTAGGGGCAGCGATTCCCACCGTTCTTGCACAGCTTCCACTGCCAGAGAAGGATATTAGCAGGATAATTGCGGGCGTTGGCGAGGAGCTACGCTCTTACGCGTCCGCCATTGACGCCGGCTAGCTCCGCCCCCACATTTGTTGAAAATTAGTTACATTTAAACTGGTTTAAAACACAAAGGGGCATATTTACAATAAAGTGGTGAAGCGTATTGTTAAGCCAATAAGGCTAACAACACACTCTGTCACTTTAGAAACACGGGGCTGCACCATGTTTACAACAATATGTTGAAGCCCTGCGTTTACCCCTGAACTGGTGCTAAATTCAGCAGCCTAGCGCCAACACAGGCACTGTTGCACGAGTGCAAAGGGGCATGTGCAAAGGGGCAGATTGTTTATGTGTGGGAAGGTCTCCTTTTCTGCACATAAACAATATTGAAATGGTTTAATGCAGCACACATAGAAGTTACAAAATATCATTTTTTTAATGATTGTTTATGTGACGGGAAGGGAGACCTGTAGGAAGCTAGGTTTATGTTGAAGTAACCCCCCCACACTTTCTGCCAGATATCTGACGCACTTTGACTTGAAGTGCCCTAGGTCCCTGCCAATCAGATTGGTTCCTAGGGCCTGTGTTTTTTTCTCCAAAACTGTACCCCATAATTCTAAATGAATCATCATAAACACGGGGCTCTAGATACTTACCTTTGGATTAATTTTTAGAACCTA
This sequence comes from Lissotriton vulgaris, assembly GCF_964263255.1. Taxonomy (NCBI): domain Eukaryota; kingdom Metazoa; phylum Chordata; class Amphibia; order Caudata; family Salamandridae; genus Lissotriton; species Lissotriton vulgaris. The sequence goes on from NC_141696.1 coordinate 53,715,037, forward strand.
AAAGCGTCTATGTTGTAACTCCGGCGAGCCATTGTATGACGGAGTTTAAAGGAAATCCTCAATAGGTGAGCTTCACCAACATTATGATAACAATGCCCGGCAATATATATCATGTCTAATAGAAGTTGACTGATATTGTAAATAATTTTGTAGGCGCTTACAGAGAAAGTGCGCCCATTGATCACGAAATCCGGGACCGAGTATCAGAGGAATTTTGAAATGCTCTGCAATATTTAAGAGTGAGGTAAAATTTGAGTTTCACTATAGTTTAAGTATGAAAATGGAAATATTCTAAAAGGTCTCTAATCCTACAAAATGGAGGAACTTGACTGTTATATATACTAAGCCAGTCTTAGAGAATGTCTACTATAATATGTAGCAATATCTCCATACAACGCTGTAGAATGTTATTGTCCTTATAGACAAGATCATCATATACCTTTGTAGGATGCAATGTTCTTAATACATATCTACATGAGGCTAGATGCTCATTTTTTGACCTAATGTTGGGAATCTGAAGGTCAATGTATAACTGGTTGGTTTGAATGTTTTAGTAGGAGTAGTTCAACAGACGATGATGCAATTAGTAGTTAGAGATGATACATCTTATGTTGTACATTTTTTATTTTGCAGATGTACCATATATTGCGGCAATCTATAGTTTTTAATCCTGATGAAGGTGTTGGCTTGTAAATCAAGTTGCCAAAACCGAAACGCGTCGATGCCATCTTGAATTGTGATTCACTAAGTCATTGGACTATACAACTTCTCCATCTTACAGATATTTATACAAAGTTGGAGTGTGATTAACTTAAGTCTGACTACTGTGTCCCATTCTATTTTAATTGGAAACGTTTTTATGTTTTATTCCCACTGTGTTATGATTATTTGTATGTATGTGATAGGATATATGTATAATCACTTTCATTGTGAATTTGATTTTTATTAATGTTACAATAAATTGTGTACATTTTTAATTTCTGACTATCTTTGCATCATCTTCGCTCTTGCTTACATTGAATGAATTGAATTGATTGCTGTTTGGTGAGGCTGAAAGTGTTTCTTCTAGTTTATAAATTGTCCATAGGGGGCACTTTATCTGACATATTGGGGCATATTATCAAGGGGGTTTATATCCGCTTTTTTGGCTTTAAAAGCCAAGAAAGCAGAGATAAAATTATCTCCCTATTACCTAGCTGTCGCTAACAACAGTTAGCGACAGCTAGTAGGAGATAGCGACCATCTTGGGCCCCACTTTGCATGTCAGTGAAATTTATCACTAATGACATGCAAAGTGGGCTTGCCAAGATGTTAGCGACTGGAAACGGTCGCTAACATTGCTATCTCCTATTACCAACTTTTGGAGATATTCGCGCTAAGCGCGATTATCTCCAAAAGCTAACACCTGCCCCTGAGCAGTTCTTAGCCATGTTATCCAAGGGTAGGTGGATAACATGGCTAAGAGCATTAGTTCGGTAATGCAAGAATATCGCTGACTTTTCAGTGATATTCATGCATTTCGGCCGATTTTTATCGCTTAGGAGATAAACCTTGATAATAGCAAGGTTCCTATGCGATAAAAATCGCCGCAGCCCGGCGATAAAAATATTGCCGCTAAGCCAACATAGCAATAATTATCGCTAGTTGTTGGTAATATGCCCCATTGTCTTTTGAAACCCTACCCCTTTGTCTGCTGGGGTCCCTCTCTTTTAGTAGAAACAGGAGCAGGCCCCCTTCCTGTCTCCCCTCCTTTTGGTGGAAAGACAGGCGGGAAAAATTAGCATAGCGCAGACGGTGTGCACACCGCTGCCAACCCCACCCCTTAGGTGGGGGAGGCGAGGTGAACCCCACTCTTCTGTGCCCGCCATCTTGCAGCTGGCAGGCACTCTCCAATCAGGATTAGGGATTGTGCCCTCTCCCCCATGTGGGGTGAGCACACCAAGGGTGTAGTCACCCTAAGGTCAGTAGCCCATTGGCTATGACTTTGAGACCCCATAGATGCCTTTAGATACAATGTTTTGAGGGCCGCCTGGAACCAAGAAGACTGAGTCCTGCGGCTTACGAAGAAGAAGGACGAAAGAAGATGCCCAGCAGAGGGGACTGCAGAGAAGAACTGACTTGGCCTAACCCCTACCGGCCCGTCTACAGTTTCCAGAGATCATGGGCCAAAAGTCGCCTTGCTCAACAGGCAGCGATGTACAGAACCCTGGGAGGACTGACTGTTTTCAACAAAGACTGGCTCTCCTGTGAACAGCAGCTCTGTTCGAAAGAAACTCCCAAGACAGACTCTAAGCCTGCTGAGGACAAAGAAACCCAATGCCTGGAACCACCACTGCACCCAACGGATAAGGCCTGAATCTGGGTGGCCAACTGCTCTCAGTGAGGTCCTTGAGCACTCCAGAGTAGGAGTCCACTGTGGATTGACCCCTCCAGGACTCCCTGATGGCGCCTGCAGCCTCTGTACAGAGACCACCCCAACTGTGAGTGGCCCGGAAAGGTGAAGTCTGATCTCAAAAGATACCCCTGCATCCAGCTGCCCTGCGCCCTGGAGAAGAGAACCTGAGGTGCACCTATGTCCCCGAGCCCTCCAACTTACCTGCCCAACTGTTGGTTCCTCCTGGAATTCTTCCTGACCGAGCCTGCAGCCAAAATCCAAAACCGCCAACTCCCATAAAAAAAAAAAACAGGGCACCCGACGGCAAAACAGCACCCTACACCCGGCCGCCCCTGTGTTGCCATGGGTGCACCTTGTGTGCTAAACTGGATCCCCCTTTGACTTGAGCTTAAGTCCAGGTGCTTTTCTCCCACAACCTTGTGGCCTGCTCATGAGCAGCCACCAACCGGAGACCTCCTAACCCCCATTGGATAACATTGGGCCTCAGCACTCTGCACCCGGTCGCCCTAGTGCCACTGAGGGTGCTTTGAGAGTGCATCCTTGAACCTGGGGGAACCCTGGTTCTAACCCCAGAAACCCAACTCCCACAACCAAGTACTTACCTGTAAACCGATAACTGCATTTCCTCCCATTTTATTGCATTGACTACTTTTCTGTGAAAATTGTTCCAAATGTGGAGTTGGTTTGTAAGGAACTCTAAGAAACTGCATGTTGGAAGATGGAGTCCCCATCCCGCACCACTGTCACCAAGTGTGAGACCCAAGACTCCCCACTCAACGTTAGGCCAAGTTAGGACACCGTTTGAGATAGCACTGCTCTCCCCTTAGTAGCTTTGCACGAGCAGCCAGGCCTATCTCCAAGGCACAAGCCCACAGCAACCCACTGGTGACACCACAAATGGACTCCACACAAGTTTGATTAAACGACTATAAACTTTATATAAAAAGATATACGATCAGACCACACAATACAAAAGCCAACATATAATAAATGATAATATTCGTTCCGGCTGGCTGGTTGGTTCCAATCCCAACCACCACGTTCACATGCTATGCTGGTTGCAATGCTAGAATTACACACATTGCAATGAGCAAACAATAATACATTGCGTAACGATACAATCAAGTGTTGGGCAAAGGATAAATAATACAATGCGTAACTAAACACCCCGTTACCTTGCAATGGGAGGAATAATGCAATGTGTACCTCTACAATCATGTACTCCGCAATGAAGGAATAATGCAAAGCGTCACACCCCAATCACGTACTTTGCAATGAAGAGATAATGCAATGCGACCTGCTATGATCATGTACTTTGCAATTAAGGAATAATGCAAGGCGTGACCACAATCATGTACTTTGCATTGACGAAATAATGCAATGCGGGCCGCTACAATCTTGTACTTGGCAAGGGATAAATAATGCAATGCGTAGCGCTACAATCGTGTACTTCGTTATGCAATAATATTGTCAGGCATCATAAGACAGTCCGGCAGTTCATTAGCAGCAATATTGGCAATGTGCATTACGACAATCAGCCTCTTCGATAACAGTTGCCCCCCACAAGGTTCAACAATGACTTAGAGTACAGCTCTTTACTCTGGCCCCAGTACTGACACTCCTTTCATCAGTAAGGCCCCCACTCTGAGCCGAAGCACAGGCTCACCGTTGGTAGGACTGAGAGGCCAAGAGAGTGTCCCTACGAGCCTGCACCCCACCCAGGTAGTGATCCACGTACCTGGGGCACAACCCCACTCTCCTCTCCTCCATCCGCGAACTGGGCCTTCCGTGTAGAACTTTCTGAATTGTCCTCAGTGGCTCGGCCTGTCAGCTCAGCTCCCCCGGGCCTGCCGGTCCGGGCCGCAACTGTTAGGAAGGTCTCAGGCGGCCGCAGGGCAAACGTACCCCACACCCTTAGATTACTTTACTTCGGGTGCATGTTCACCACTGCACCCACCGGGTCTCCTCTGGCACAAAGCCACACACACGCTGATGGGACTCCACGTCGACTCCGAGTGCACGCTCACCAGGCACTCCTTCCTGCAGTCTCAGTTGTCACCAAGACACGCACACCGCGTTGCAGAGACTCACTTTCTTCCGGTGCACACGATGATCAGCGGATCCCCTCCACAGTCCCAGGTTGTACCAAAGCACGCACACCATTTTACTGAGACTTACTCCAACTACGGTGCCCCAATTTCCAGGCGCTCCTCACCAACGCCTTCGGCCGCACCGCAACACGCTCACTGTGTCCAAGCCTGACTTCAGCTTCGGTGCACTCAATGACCAGGCGCTCTTTACCAGAGCCTCTAGTGCACCCCGACACGTACCCTGCATGCCTGAGACTCATTCCACTTCCGATGCACACGTTGACCAGGTGCTCCTCACCAACGCCTCCTGTGCACTGCGCGTCTGAGACTCATTCCACCGCCGATGCACACGCCGACCAGGCACTCTTCAGTAAAGCCTGCGGTACATCATAACACGCACCGAGCGTGTCCAAGACCCGCTTTAGCCTCCATGCACACGTTGACCACGCGCTCTTCACCAATGCCTCCTGTGCACCAGGACACGCACCCAGCGCGTCTGAGTTTCACTTCTCTTCCGAGTGTCCAAGATCACAGGGCAAAACCTGCGAAGGTTTCAGGCTAGACAGAGCACACGCACCCACTGCATATCTGAGAGTGTTCTCTGGAAACTTTTGTGTTCATGTGTTTCCAAACAGGGAGCCATCTCACCTCAGGCCCTTGGGGTTACAAGACACAGCACAAAGCACAGTCATCATCACGGAGGGGGACCCCGCACACCAAGCACAGTCCTAACAGCCTCTTCCTTGGTTAGAACAGCAAATCGCAGACTAGCCCCAGATCACAAGGCAAGGATTGGTCCTTCCCCAGCAGACTCTCCAGTTGCTCCTTCCTTAGCAGAAGTTCCTCTTGACCACGAAATGAGACCAAGCCTTTTCAGTCTCAATCCATTTCTTTTTCATTCCAACGTTCAGGGGTTTCAGCTCTCTTAGTTAGGCCCCTTAATGTATTTGAAGTTCTTTGTGCTCAGGGGTCCCAGACCTCTTCCTAAATCAGTTCTGGGTGTCTCCCTCCCAATGTCACTTTTCTCCCTTTGATAATTGAGGTCTGGATCCTTAATCACTCAGGAGGAGATGGGGCAATTGGGTTTGTAGCACCAGCCCAGGCCTTTTCACCTTCCGGGCTTCTCCCCCCCTACTCTCCAGATGCAGGGCAGCCTGGTGCCATCTCAACCCCTCCCTGGGTCAAGACCTCTCCCAGATCCTCTAATCTCTCAGATCCAGACAGTCAATCCACATTCAACAAAGACACACAGAAATGCCTAAAGCACAAAACACAGCTACTTTCTAAAATAGTGGTTTCTGAACACACAGTGACAAAACCACTTTCATAGAAAGATGTGTTATGACACTGTGAGATTATACATACCAAACTTCACTTCTCCATTTTAAACTTATAGGAAACTAGGCTAACAAAAACAACACCCAGCCTACCCCATTCTGTCCTATGGGCAGGATGGTCTTTCAGCAGTGAAAAACAAAATGGACTGTTTTGCACTGTCAGGACACAACACACACCTCAGTATATGTCCTGGCTTTTACCTACACTGCACCCTGCACAGGGGTTATCCTGGACCTACCACAGGGGTGCCCACTGTGTATGCAAAAGGGAAAGTAAGACCTGACAAGTGGTTGCACTTGCCAGGACAACATGCTAACTTAGCAAACTGCACGTAGGCCCTACACTGCAGGCCTGAGTTCCCTTCTCTGCGCACCCTTGCATTACTAGCCCTGACACATACAGTGTACATCACTAGGGACTGTACTAGTAAGGCAAACATGCCAATAATGGCGAACCAATTACCATTACACTTTATATAGGGAACACTTGTACTTTGACACTAATCAGCAGTGGCAAAGTACCCAAACCATCTAAATTGGCAACTCTATGTCAGGAAAACGGTCTAGGGTGAAAGCAAAATGTTTAGGGAACTTTAGCCAAAAGGCCAATTCCTACACTGCAAATATACAAAACCTGCTTTACTTACCTTTTCTCTAGGAAATGTCCCAGTGGGATATCTGATTTGCATATGGCCATGTCTGAACTGGGGTGGCGGAGTGAGCTAAAGAATGATGATGGATTAAACCAAGATCAGTTGCCTTTGGGTGAGTGCTTGCAATGTTCAACACTCCGTCGATCATCCCCTTTGGTTATACAGTGGGATATCTGGGCATATCACGCTGAGTAGGAGAAAGTAATCTAAAAAGTACTCAAAAAGTAATCTAACAGTAATTTCAACTGTTTTCAAAGTATTTACAAACCTGTAACAAGGTCATTTTCATTCAACTTGCTTGTATTTTTCAACTTGCCTTGAAAAGTGCCATTCCATTACCTGGGCCAGGCTTGCTTGGTTCTAGAAAATAAATATAACTAAATCATATTTGCATACATATTGGTCTGAGTTCAGTCTTTGAGTGCATGACATCATTGCATTTCTTGCCTGAGTGTGTACAGTAAATGGTTAGCACTACACTCTGATAAAGCCTTACTGCTCGCCCATACTACCACAAATAGAGAGAAGGTATTATCTGCTTTTACCTATGTAAGCCTTTGGGGATCCACTGGACTCTGTGCACACTGTACCTTACTTTGGTATAGTATATACAGAGCCAGCTTCCTACAAGACCTTCCTGCACATAAGCAATTATTGGTGTTTGTTTTACTGTTTCCAGTGTGCTGCACAAAGCAGCACACATGGAAACAGCAAAAACGAGGAGAAATATAGCATTTCTCCTCTTTTTGCCTGTTTAAGACCATGTTTTCCCTGGTCTTAATGTTGGCGCTGCATTCTATTTACACCACCCTTGTAAATAGGGGGCAGCATCAAAATTAACGGGTGTTGCAGTGGAACGACCACCACAACACCCATTGCCCACCCCTTTCATGCTAATTATAGCATGAAAGGGTGCCTTATTTACAAGGCGGTGTTAAGCCACATTAAGTGGCTTAATGCTGCCCTATAAATAAGGCAAAGTCCGTATCACTACCACAAAGTGACATTCCTGTGGCGATAAGAGCTTGTAAATATGCCCCAGAGTTTCCATTAAGAATAATTTTAAACATTTCTCTTGCATGTTTACATGAACATCTCCTTTTTGAAGTGCCCCTAAACCTTGCACTCAAACACAGGGGCATATTTACAAGCCCCTATCGCCAACACAATGCCACTTTTAGTGACGTTGTGGTGGCAATAAGGGCTTTGCCTCATTTACAAGGCACTCTTTCATAGGTGTTGTGGTGGGTGTTCCACTGCAACACCCATTGATTTTGATGCTGTACCCTATTTACAAGGGGGGTGTAAATAGGAGACAGCTTCAAAATTAAGACCAGGGAAAACCTGCCAATAAACAGGAGAAAAGATGAGAAATGCTTTATTTCTATTCGATTTTGCTGTTACCATGTGTGCAGTGTTGTTAAGCACACATGGAAACAGCAAAATGCCAAAGATTGTTTAAGTGCAGGAAGGTCTCTCTTCATACACAAACAATCATTTAAAAAAATGACATTTTGTAAGTTCTATGTGTGCTGTATTAAACAACACACATTGAAGTTACAAAATGGCATTTCAATCTTCCCCTTAACAAAGGCACCCTTGCACTTTTGTGCAAGGGTGCCTGCGTTGGCGCTAGCCAGCTAAATTTAGTGCCAGGGCAGGGGAAAGATGGTCAATATCTTATTCTAGTAAATGTGGTGCAGCCCTGCGTTTCAGAAGTGACAAAGCGCAACGTTAGTCTTCTTGGCTTAACAACACGCTTTGCCACTTCATTGTAAATATGCCCGTCGTGTTTTTATTGGGTGTAAGTAGGCTGTCCGGTTTTAGGTTTAAACCTATAATAACTGATAAAACCCTACTGAAAGAGAAATAGCCCTCACGAGTGAAAACATATAAACACTGAAAACAACACCTGCACAACCACAATCTAAATGCCATTCAAAAAAAGAAAAAAGAGAGTGAATGAGGCAGTTTCAGTTCCAGTTTAAAATGCTTTATTCGGTTTATAAAACATAACCATATAAGCAAACAAATACATGACATGTCAGTTAATTAATTAAAAAAAATACATCAAAAGGATTAACAGTAATCCATAATTAATTAATTACGTCCTTAAAATCAACATATAAAATAGTATTTAGGTGCTACATCAATTGCAAGATTTTCCAAAAAGTGACATGTGCAAAATACGCATATATAACACATTCAGCCCTAAAGTACATAATTACATTATTACAAAAGTAATCAATGATTCCATCCTAATGTGGGCCATGGTAATTACCAGGGGCCGCACCCTTGGTCTGATGTATACAATACAATAAAATGTACTTGGCTAGATAAAACCACAAACATTTACTATAATGATAGAAACCAAAATTACCTCAACATAATTATAAAATTATGGGTGTACAGACAGGTCAAATCAAATAAATGAGTTAAACACAGTCACTAAAATTAAATGACTATGGATTTCCTGGCAGCTGTACATTTCAATATATAGGTTGCCACAAAGAAACAAATATCTGGGCTTCCCAAACAACAAATAAATTCCATTTCTGTCTTAGTGAATCGAACATGGTTCTTTAAGAGGATTAGTTTTAAATAAAATTTCCTATATGAATAATAAAATTTGCAGAACAATAAAAAATGGCAGCAACTTTGTCTAGAGGTATTGTCGAATGAAAGATTTAACATTTTGCATCTTGACCTTGTCGATGAAAAAGCTACTAGAGCTCACTAATTTAGCCTTCCTCCTATATGTCATCGCAAATGTCTTTGATTTTACTTTAAGTTTCCTTCTATCAATAAAGATCATTAAGTTATCGATAAGCTGCTGTAAACCAATCTGTGTGCGTGACAATAGTACAGCGTCGTCCGCATATAGTAATATAGGGACCGCTTTCCCTCCTATAAGTGGTGCATCTGCAGGGATCCGACCCAAAATAGAATCAACTTGGTTAATAAATAAAGAAAATAAAATGGGTGCTAAAACGCAACCCTGACGGATGCCTCTTGAAACCTTGAGTGGGGGAGTGCATTCACCAGAGGGACCATATCGTATATTACAAGTCAATTTCTCGTAGAGTCTGGCTAGAAAGTGTATAATTTCCTTCGGTGCTCCTAAATCAATTAAAATGAGCCATAATATGGAGTGATCTACGAGATCAAAAGCACTGCTCAGATCCACAAAGCAGAGAAACAGTGTACCATCCTAAGCAGTAGTGTATTTGTTAATTAAAAGGTCCAGGTTGACACACTGCTCTAGGGTCCCCAGCCCTTTTCTAAATCCATATTGTACTTTAGTTATGATTGTATTTTCCGTGGCCCATGTTTCCAGCCTTATCAGCATTATCCTGCTCATGGTTTTAATTGATGCATCAAGTAAGGAGATCGGTCGATAGTTGCACGCCTCAGATTTCAAGCCTTTCTTAAAGAGGGGTACAATTACCGACTGGCTCCATGATGGGGGTAAACTTCCTTCAGCTGCCATATTATAAACCCTTACTAAAAGTGACGCCGAAAGATTCATTTCAGCTTTAAGCAAATCCACCGGGACCCCATCTGGGCCCGGCGCCTTCCCTCCTTTGCTATTAATTAGTCCTTCATATAATTCATCTAAGCTTATTCGAAGCGACATGGGCAGCCATACTGAATCCTCTTGCTGATCTATTTCTAAAATAATCCTATTGGGGTTAAAAATATCTATAAAATGATCAATCCAAGCATTACAATCCACATATGAGGTAATTTCTGGTATGCTATCATTTTTAAGAAAGGGGCTATTTATAGTCTCCCAGTAAAGTTTGCTGTTCTTAGTCTCTGCAGCTAAATTAAGATTATGCCATGCCTTCACTTGGAGCTCATTCTTCCTTTTAATAAAAGTTTGTTTGTACTTATAATGTAACTTTTTAATATTTATATTATTCCTGGGCTTAGTGTTCAATGCTTATTTTAACTCATGCAATGCCCTTGTACAACTGTTATCAAACCACCCCATCCTAACATTTCGGTTCCCTCTGGGTTTTTTAGTGAAGATTTCTTCTATATTTTCATTAATCTTAATAAAGCTTAGGAACAGTGTTTCAGGGTTGACTACATCACTTAGACAGTACTCGAGCTCTATTCTACATGTATCCACTACCTCTTTGTGTATTTTGGGGGGGTCAATGCCGGCCCATTTGATCCTCATACCATTAGGTCGTGAGGCTACTATATTGTTGGAGCAGGCAGTATTGTAAAGAGGTTTCCTTCCCCAGCACAATAAAGATAGGGAGATGCTGTTATGATCACTTAGGGCTTCTTCTTTAACCCATACATTAGAGTCATCGCAATTGTTAGAGATTAGGATATGGTCGATAAATGTATTTGCATTCCTGCCAGTAAACGTGGGGCAGCTGATATTATACTTGTTCTTGTTGCAGCCCAATAAATCTAGGTCAAATTTTACTAACAGTTGGTTTAGTGACAGGCCATAATTACAGTGTGGATAGTGCAAATGGTCATTCCCATCCCTGTCAGGATGATCATCGATCTCTTCCCTAAAACCACATGGATTGCCTAATGCCAATGGGCATGGTTGGATGTTAAAATCTCCAGCCCAAACGATGGTAGCCTGCCTACTTGAAATTGATAGAAACCTTTCGATTTCATTCTCTAAAGGTGGCAGAATTTTATCCCTTGAGGCATCAAAGTTGTTATTATAAAAGTTGACGAGAATTAGGTCTGTGCCTCTATTGCTACTCAACCGCAATACCTTACTATGTGACTCCACTACGGAATAGCTTTTAGTTTTAAACATTATAAGCTTGTTGGATATCAACAACAAAAGACCTCCCTTTGCCCTACCAGAAGGGGAGCTAATAGCATTTAGGCAGTGTGAGGTGTATCCTTCTACATAAATTGGTTCCTGACACCACGTTTCTTGTAAACAGATGAAATCATACCCCCTGTTAGTAAATTCTTTCCAAAATGGTGTATTCAGCTTCCCCTTTATACCTGCTAAATTCCATGTAGCCAATAGGTAACCTTCTTTATCCATTACGGTTGTCTCTACCTGTGGGGTAGCTATATAATTACCGCAATCAGGACTGAAACTAACATCTATACTCACTCTTGCTGGCTCTAGGTGTTCTATTTCTGATTCTACTACAGTGGTGGACACATACGGCTCTTCCACTGAATGAAGGAGGCCATGACATACCTCATCTTCGGTAACTTTCTGTTGGCATTGTGTAGTCAGATTTACTTGTTCGCAAAGGGTCATTTGTTTCTTCCTGAAGAGGCCAATACAATGTACTTTGTTATACAAGCTAGCAGCAAGAAAGACTGTGCTAACATTATTCTGCTTGAGTTTTGTTGTTTAGGGATGCCACTAAAATATTGTTTCTTATTCCTTTTGTTTTTTCAGTCTTGTGGTCTTTGATCTAAAGATGCTGGGTTTAGCAGCATGTTTTAGGTCTTGTTTAATTATTTCCTAAACTTTAGAGAATCAGGAAATATCAAAATCATATTTGATATTTTGGCTGTGTTTGATTCTTTCACTAATAGGTAAAATAGCTGAGAATCTTTCCCAATATGTGTCATCACATATACCCACAGAGAATGGGTATAAATCCTTGATAAATCAGCCCCGTAGTTTCTAGTGAGTCAGTATTGATAGTAGGTAAACTGCCAAGACCTCAGGCTTTAAAGATACAATGCAAGGTATAGTGACAAGTATATGTGAAAAGAGTGCTACCACCAAACATCTGTTTTTAATTTTTTTTTATTAATAATGCCAAACATTTGGTTTAGTGGTGAAACATGACACCAGACTTTTGGAAAACATGGAACGCAGTGACACTTGAAATGCTCTGCAAAAAGGTTCTTTCCAAGTTCAACAAAGATTCGAATGATAGTGTTTGTATTTGCAGTGATTCAGCAACATATATGAAAACGTTATGTGATGTAAAAATCGATACCTGAGCTGAAGTTCTTCCCTGTAAGAAATCCTTGCCACTTGTTAGATGGTATGTTTGCATTCTTGAGAGTTAATGAAGAATGTTAATGACTTTTTAATTCCTTCTGATGTACTGTTTTGTTATGCGCAGAAACTAAAACGCAAATTTTCTCATTTTGTGTTTTGTGTGGCATCAAAGAAATAGTCATCCCAACTGGGTCATTTAGATAATGGTTCTCAGTTCAAGGGGCTATGAATACTATATTATTCATGTGGCAACCGTTTGCAGAATGTTTGCTGAGTGATGATGCCAAAGGCAAGAAATATGAGGATCTTTGGTCACATATTGATAGTGATGTGAACAAGTACACTGTACTGCATTTTTAGATTTTTACAGGAAAACATAACTGCTGTAGGGGACATACTAAAAAAAACTCGAGCCTGAAAACACCTAGGGCCAGATGTACTACCCTTTCATTTAGTGCCTCACAATGTGCGACTCATTGCGGATCGCTATATGAAATGTACAACAGTGTTATTACACTGTTTTGCGATTCCCAATGGGGTGGCAAATTGCGAGGCTCATTAGTATTAATGAGCCTCTTGCAATTTGCCATTCCATTGGGAATGCCTGCCCTCTTAGGAATGGTGGCATGCTGGGGTCAGCAGACCACTATGTCTGTGACTGCTTTTTTAATAAAGCAGTTTTTTTTAAATGCAGCCCATTTTCCTTAAAGGAAAACGGGATGCATTTAAAAAAGAAAAAGAAAACTTTTCAATTTCATTTTTTTAAGGGCAGGCAGTGGTCTCTGGGACAACTGCCTGCTCCTAAAAAGTATTTTCCCACATACTCACAAAGGGGAAGGGGTCCCCTGGGGACCCTTCCCCTTTGGGAGTGGTTTACCACCCACTTGAAGTAGGTGGTAAACTGTAAGTATTTTGCGGCGGCAAATCATTAGTACATAGCATGTTGACCACAATTAGGAAGGGGAGCCCCTTCCTAATGGCAGGAGTCACAAAAACTATTTTGCGAGTCAGTAACTCGCAAAATAGCATTTGTACATGGTGTTACCCTTTTCTGCCTCTGCAAACGGGAGGATCTCCCTTTTGCGGCCGCAAAAAAGGGTAGTAAATCTGGCCCCTAGAGTCTGAAAACACCCTTGTCTGCCAAGTGTTCAGCATAATTGATGTAGATGTGTAACATCTCCTTGAGAGTAGGCTGGGTGAGACCTTTAGTGAATTTGGCACAGCAACATGTTCCATGTTAGATTGCTTGCCACTTGGTAAGCAAAGCAATGTTGAAGAGCAATTCAGGAACTTTTATTTTGCAATGCATGAGAAATGGCTTGCAATGATGCATAGAAATGTACCTTCACCATCCATGACATTTGAAGTCAACGAAATCTCACTGTGGTACTCTGTAAAGGTTCTAGATCCCTTGCGTAAAGGGGAATTTCCTCCGTAGTTTTCAGAAGTGCTGCTTCATTTTTTACCACTTCAATAACTTGAGGGCATAAGCGCCAAGTTCAACACAAATGTTGCAGACCTGCTCCGAGAATCACAATCTTCAAATGCACCAGTATTAGCACGGAAAGCTATGTCAATGGCCTGAGTTAACACATTATGTACTGACTGTTTTGGCGTTGCCCAACTCAAGTGCCAATGTTGAGAGGGCCTTTTCACCGAAAAAGGTTTACATGGGAAGGAAAGAGTGAGTGCACATTACCAAAGATTCACTGAAGAAGTATGTATAGTGTACTATAATAATTAATTAGCAAAAATGTATTTGGACCTCATATATACTATATGTAAACTGTCTATATACCATGCGCTAGCAGTACAGAAAGCATGCAATTATAAAAGCGAAACATTCCATAAACACTGGAAAAACACTGTTTATATTGTTTTTAATGGACCGAAAATGTGTAACCACTGATAACCACTGTTTTAAGGAATTAAAATCACTTGAAAACACTGAAAAAACCCACCAGAATTTACCAAAAATAGAAACTGAAAACAAGAAAGCCTAGGTGTAACCAATCACGTGTAACTATTGATGAAGTCCTTCAGGAGTTCAGTTTTGTTTACACCCGTTTAGTTCTCATTCTGGACTCAGAAGCAGGACAGAGAGTGAAAAAAGCACTGAGGTCCACACGTGTCATTGACGCTCAGACTGTTGAACTTCCTTCATTGAGCAGACACACAACACGGCCATGTAGCACACACTGAACTCTTAAAGAGCACAGTCTACATTACTGTTGGACTTGGCCCTTATGGCAGGTTCACCCCTAGACTTTTTGCTTGTAATGGTGACCTGGTGATGGTGATTTTTGGGTTCTGCACACTTTTACTGTGTCCCAGTGGAAAGTGCGAGCGCACTCTGAGTGGATGTGATGAGAGGCCTGCCCTCCCATAGGAATGCATGGGGAAAGTATGTGTCCCTGGTAGTTCCTGATGCATGGGGTGTACAGGTTCGAATCTGATATGTGCGAACTCGTGAGAGTGAATGCTTCACAATGGTGTGTGTTGCATGAGTGTGTCATATGTAGAAGTTCCACTTCTAGGAGTTGGCATATTAGAGTAAAATATGCCTGGAGCGTGATTGGCTGGAGCTGGATGGCATGCCAGGCTCCAGGAAGTCTGGATGGGTCTGCCCGGTGGTGAGTGTGAGATTAGCATGAGTGATGTGTGGGAGGAGTGTACCTGTGTCCTGGATGGGCTGGGTTTTCCCCACACAATGCTGGCTCCGCCCCCCTGTGGTGTGACTGATGACCCTAGCCCTGCCAGTGAAAGAAAGGGGTGGTTGGGCCATCAAGGGTACTCCCCAACCAGCTGCGACTGGTTTCTCCCCCACCCTGCACCTCCAAACAAAGGATTTAGGTGTATAAAAATGGGGCTGTGTCCCCACAGAAAGTGTTCTCTTCCAGGATCCTGAGGGGGCTGCTGCTGCTGTCGCTGGGCCAGAGGACCGCCACTTGGGGTGTCTCCCTGCTTGGAGACCCAGTGTGCTGGCTCTGGGCCCAGCCTTGCCCCTGGGAGCGCTTTATCCTGCTTGTAGCGCTAGGAGCGCGCTTTATGCCCTCTAGCGCTTGGAAGCGCTTTATTTTTGGAAGCCGGAGCCCACCCGGCGTTTTGCCCCTCTCCGTGACGATTTTCGAGTCCTCTGGCAGGTGCCCACCCTGCCAGGGACATTGCCGCCCAAGCGAGTGCCACCTCGCAGATGTGCGTATATTTAATTTACCTCCAGGGAGCCCACCCCTCGGTAAGTTGATCCCCCGCCTGCAGTGCCTGAAACGGGCCGCCGCGCTGCCCGTGACGACCCGGAAGTGCTAGGGCCCGTCGGCCAATCACAGCGCGGCCCCAGGTAGAAGGAGCGGAAGTCCCGCCCCCACAGCGAGAAGCAGGAAGCGGCCGTCTCCTCCGAGGCTCCCGACGGAGCGAGAGAGAGAGAGCCCCGGGGTGTGCCGCCGAGGAGCCTGCCGAGGAGCGGACGTGTGCCCCGGGTGGAGCACGAAAGAGAGGAGTTCCCTGCCCGACGGGAGCAGAGCCAGAGGAACCGAGGAGCCTCCGCCTGAGAGCCCGGTGAGTGTGCACGGGCTAGGGGAGGCTCAGGGGGCATTTCCTTTCCAAGTCCCAGGGAAGGACACCGACGGCAGGGGCACTACTTCAGAGCCGGAGAGGCTCAGGCTGCATTCTGTTCGAGCCCAGAGGCTCCTGGGGGCCAGAGCTGCTTCGTGTCCCCAGGAGGGGGGCTCCATCAAAGAGGCAGCATTTGTTTGTTGAAGGAGCCCAGAGAGGTTCCAGGGGCAGCATCTATTTGTTTAAAGCCCAAGAGGGCAAAGGGGGCATTTCCTTGTGCTTCGAGTCCCCAGGAGGGGGACTCCAACACGCCCGCATTTGTGCTCCAGCCTAAGAGAGGCTTGAGGCACTCCCAGTGTTCCGGGTCCCCCGTGAGGGACCCCCACAGCCCAGTGAGGCTGCATCTGTGTATTCAGAGCCCAGAGGGGCTGCATTGATTCATTTTGAGTCCAGAGAGGCTCAGGGGGCATTTCTTTTAGCCAGAGTTTGCGAGGCTCCAGCGCTGCCCCGTCATCACAGCTGCCCAGCACTTTGTGGGCAGCTGCCACGTTTAGGCCCTGACATTGGGACACAAGGACTGCCACAGGTGGTGGCTAATGTGGATTTTACGCTATTGTGCTTTACCTTTACACCTCTGAATGGGTAGTTTATTCATCATGTGTGTTTCCTTCCTTAGACCCGTACAGGTATTGTGAAACTTAGGTGGTTGTTTTCTCCCTAGTACAGGTGGTACTAGTGAGGTCCTGGTTACCAGTGATTACTGGTTGTGTGCTCTATTTTTATATTATGTGCTACAGTGATTTTACATTCTAAAGTACTAACTTCTAAAAGTGCTGATTCCTGACAGTGGTCCAGGTGGCCCTGTCTTGTCCATATCCCCTGTAAATTCTGCCCGTGCCTCTGGCACATTGTAAAGTGTGTGTTTTATCTAATGTGTTTTGGTGTAATACAAAGGCTATTTTTATATAACCTTGTGTGGAGTTTCCTTTGTGGTGAGTCTTGGGTGTTGTTGCTGGGGTGCGTGCGCAACTACTTAACTCATATCGCCTCCAGGTTTAGCCTTGCTGCTCGCGCCACGTTACCTAGAGGGTGAGCAGGGGTTATCTTGGCGTGTAACTCCCTTGCCCTGACTTAGGAGTGGTGGTCTCTGACTGACTTTGGCGCAAGCCCTGGCCAGCCAGGGATCCCATTTCTAACATTGGACGCAGCGGTGAGGATAAGGATTTGTGTTTGCGTTGTACCACAGTGGCAACTGGCCACTACAAAACTCTGCATTTTAGATGACCACATTTTAGTGGATTATTGTTTTTGAAGTTCCATTATTTTCTTCTCCTAAAGGTATCATTGTGCAATTGTGTCCAGGACATTTGTTCCCCTGCCCCGCGGCCAGAGTTGGTACCTGTGTCACATGTGGTCAGGTTGAGGAATCAGGGGTGGTAGAAACTGCCGTACCAGTCCGAGGGGGGGGTTGTGTGTGAATGAATGGTGTGTGGCACTAGGCAAGTGAGTGTGAGTTCTCTGGGAGAGGGAACTTGCTGAACCTTTGTGAATTGTGTACTCCTGTGTTAAGCTCAGACCCCTAGGTTCCCTGTGTAATCTTTTCCATAGAACGTCAGCCAGAATGGAGCCTGCTTTTGATTTCTGTGATCTGTTTGGATACAGTATGGGAGAGTTGGTATGGTTCTGTAAAGAGAGAGACATAGGAGTGGATGAGTCAGACACTCAGTCCGAACTTAGGAGCAGCCTGATCCTATGGCAAAAGGGTCAGTGGGATCTTGAGCGCAGTGAGGAAAGGGCCCGGGTCTCACACCATTAGGGTGGTGGGTCTGAGGGGAGCCCTGAAGAGTCTGAGGAGGAGGAAGAAAATGATAGCACAGGGACGCCAGCAGATAGTGAGGACCCCATAGATAGGGAGTCCCTTGCTGGGTCCAGCGTAGTAGGCAGCGCCTCATCCCTTTCCCTGTCCCCAGAGAAGTTGGAGGATAGAAGGAGAGAAAGGGAGCACCACCTGGCTTTAGAGAAGCTCAAGTTGGAGCATGCCCAGGCTATGGCACAGCTGGGCGTTAGAAAGCAACAGCTGGAAGTTAAGAAGCAACAGCTAGAGACTGAGAGGGTCTTAGCGCAGGAAAGGATAGAGGAGGCTGAGAGGGCCTCCACCAGAGGCAAAGTAGCTCAGGAGGGTAGACTATCCCCTGCGCGCAGTGTTGATTGTCTGGATTCCCCGGGGAGGTTTGAGTCCAGTGGTGGCAGCTATACAGATTTCAGTGTAGGAAATCCCAGTCCCAGGTCCCCCAGTCTGGTACCTGTGCCCCCGGAAGAGGAGTATAGGTTGAAATTCAGGGGCAGTAGGAAACTGTCTCACCAGTCTTGGGAAACATTTGAGGATGAATGTCATGGAGCACTGTGGGCTTGGGTAGAGGTTCAAACTGACTCTGATTTTGAGAAACTGTTTGATATGATTGTCAAAGAGCAGGTGCTCAGCTGTTGTTGTGCGGAGTTGCGCCAACACCTGTTGGAATATGGGTCTCCTAGTTCAGAGGAGCTTGCAGAGGAAGCAGACCGCTGGGAGAGGGCCAGAGGTTCTTTAGAGTCCCTAGTGAGCGAGTCCAACAGTAGTGGTATAGGTATCTTCCAGCCCAGCGTGGTGGAAGAGGCTCAGTCTAGCCCAGCTAGGTCCCAGTATAGTGAGAGGGGTGGAGGGGCTGACTACCTGGCTCAGTGGAGCAGGAGTCAGTGGGAGGCTGAGAGTCCCCAGAGGACCGAAGCCCTATCTCAGAACCTGGGTGGTTTCTTGAGGAAACACCAGGTTGGGGACCTAGGCTGTCCTGTTAGTACACTTGAGGAGGATCTACTAGTGTCTAGGGAACCTGGAGCATCTGTAACTAGAGCTCCAGGGGTTCCAGTGTCTGGCAGTGCTGCTCCAGGAGGGAGGGCACAGAAGTCCGAAGTGAGGAGTGATTGGGGGATGAGTTTCCCAGTGGATGCACCAGTGGACCAGGGACTAGCCAGTTGGGCTAGATCTTCTTGGGGGGACCCAGGTTGCGCCACTTCTGTTCTGGGGGATCTTCACGCCCTGTCAGGTGGACAGGGGACGGGAGATCTGCACCAGACAGACAGTCACACGACACATGGGTCATGTGTCAGCCTCAGGGGGATTGCGTGTGAGTCCCCAGAAGTCCTGGAGTGCCAGGCAATTATTCTGCCAAAGGTTTTAGACCGGAGGTTGGGAGGCCAGGTTCAGGATCAGCCTGACCTGAAGGGTAGGACGACTGTAACCAGTGTCCTGACCGGTTTTTCTTCCAGAGGAACCTCTCCAGTTGGGAGAGTGCAGACCTCTGGAAGGGGGTGCAGAGGGTGGGAGAGCCCAACTCTGACCCTGCTGCAACCTGAGGGGTTAAACCCTGGGTTGGAGTGGCGTTGTAAGGGTACCCCTCGTAGGAGGAGGAGGAACCCTAGAAGAAAAGGTAGGGGGAGGAGAGCCTTCCCTGAGACTCCTGGTCCGCCTGATGGTGTAGACCCTAGGCTGGAGAACCAGTGGCAGTCTAGTCCTGTCTGGCAGACAGGAAGAGTGGAGAATGGCTACTATGTACCAGGGGTTACTACCCCCCGCTCTGCGAATAGGCAAGGACCGGTGGCACCTGGGTGGCCCAGGGCCTGGTCCTGGCCGCGGACAGCTTGGGAGTACCAGTGGGGTAGCCCAGTTGGTCCAGACAGTGGTTTGAGAAGGAATCCCATGGGTTCACCGTGGCGTAGAACAGGAGGGTGGCCCTGCAGTTGCGGGCCCGCGTCCGTGTTCTATCGCCCCAAGCAGGGAAGTCCATCACGGTGGTGATTGTTCTCCCCTGCGTTTTGACTGGAAGGGGGTTGTGTTGGACTTGGCCCTTATGGCAGGTTAACCCCTAGACTTTTTGCTTGTAATGGTGACCTGGTGATGGTGATTTTTGGGTTCTGCGCACTTTCACTGTGTCCCAGTGGAAAGTGCGAGCGCACTCTGAGTGCATGTGATAAGAGGCCTGCCCTCCCATAGGAATGCATGGGGAATATATGTGTCCCTGGTAGTTCCTGATGCGTGGGGTGTACAGGTTCGAATCTGATATGTGCGAACTCATGAGAGTGAATGCTTCGCAATGGTGTGTGTTGCATGAGTGTGTCATATGTAGAAGTGCCACTTCTAGGAGTTGGCATATTAGAGTAAAATATGCCTGGAGCGTGATTGGCTGGAGCTGGCTGGCATGCCAGGCTCCAGGAAGTCTGGATGGGTCTGCTCGGTGGTGAGTGTGAGATTAGCATGAGTGATGTGTGGGAGGAGTGTACCTGTGTCCTGGATGGGCTGGGTTTTCCCCACACAATGCTGGCTCCGCACCCCTGTGGTGTGAATGAAGAACCTAGGCCTGCTAGTGAAAGAAAGGGGTGGTTGGGCCATCCAGGGTATTCCCCAACCAGCTGCGACTGGTTTCTCCCGCACCCTGTACCTCCAAACAAAGGATTTAGGTGTATAAAAATGGGGCTGTGTCCCCACAGAAAGTGTTCTCTTCCAGGATCCTGAGGAGGCTGCTGCTGCTGTCGCTGGGCCAGAGGACCGCCACTTGGGGTGTCTCCCTGCTTGGAGACCCAGTGTGCTGGCTCTGGGCCCAGCCTTGCCCCTGGGAGCGCTTTATCCTGCTTGTAGCGCTAGGAGCGCGCTTTATGCCCTCTAGCGCTTGGAAGCGCTTTATTTTTGGAAGCCGGAACCCACCCGGCGTTTTGCCCCGCTCCGTGACGATTTTCGAGTCCTCTGGCAGGTGCCCACCCTGCCAGGGACATTGCCGCCCAAGCGAGTGCCACCTCGCAGATGTGCGTATATTTAATTTACCTCGAGGGAGCCCACCCCTCGGTAAGTTGATCCCCCGCCTGCAGTGCCTGAAACGGGCCGCCGCGCTGCCCACGCCGACCCCGAAGTGCTAGGGCCCGTCGGCCAATCACAGCGCGGCCCCAGGTAGAAGGAGCGGAAGTCCCGCCCCCACAGCGAGAAGCAGGAAGCAGCCGTCTCCTCCGGGGCTCCCGAGGGAGAGAGAGAGAGAGAGCCCCGGGGTGTCCCGCCGGGAGGAGCCTGCCGAGGAGCGGACGTGTGCCCCGGGTGGAGCACGAAAGAGAGGAGTTCCCTGCCCAACGGGAGCAGAGCCAGAGGAACCGAGGAGCCTCCGCCTGAGAGCCCGGTGAGTGTGCACGGGCCAGGAGAGGCTCAGTGGGCATTTCCTTTCCAAGTCCCAGGGAAGGACTCAGACGGCAGGGGCACTACTTCAGAGCCGGAGAGGCTCAGGTCGCATTCTGTTCGAGCCAGAGGCTCTTGGGGGCCAGAGCTGCTTCGAGTCCCCAGGAGGGGGGCTCCATCGAAGAGGCAGCATTTGTTTGTTGAAGGAGCCCAGAGAGGCTCCAGGGGCAGCATCTATTTGTTTAAAGCCCAAGAGGGCAAAGGGGGCATTTCCTTGTGCTTCGAGTCCCCAGGAGGGGGACTCCAACACGCCCGCATTTGTGCTCCAGCCTAAGAGAGGCTTGAGGCACTCCCAGTGTTCCGGGTCCCCCGTGAGGGACCCCCACAGCCCAGTGAGGCTGCATCTGTGTATTCAGAGCCCAGAGGGGCTGCATTGATTCATTTTGAGTCCAGAGAGGCTCAGGGGGCATTTCTTTTAGCCAGAGCCTGCGAGGCTCCAGCGCTGCCCCGTCATCACAGCTGCCCAGCACTTTGTGAGCAGCTGCCACGTTTAGGCCCTGACATTGGGACACAGGGACTGCCACAGGTGGTGGCTAATGTGGATTTTACGCTATTGTGCTTTACCTTTACACCTCTGAATGGGTAGTTTATTCATCATGTGTGTTTCCTTCCTTAGACCCGTACAGGTATTGTGAAACTTAGGTGGTTGTTTTCTCCTAGTACAGGTGGTACTAGTGAGGTCCTGGTTACCAGTGATTACTGGTTGTGTGCTGTATTTTTATATTATGTGCTACAGTGATTTTACATTCTAAAGTGCTAACTTCTAAAAGTGCTGATTCCTGACAGTGGTCCAGGTGGCCCTGTCTTGTACATATCCCCTGTAAATTCTGCCCGTGCCTCTGGCACATTGTAAAGTGTGTGTTTTATCTAATGTGTTTTGGTGTAATACAAAGGCTATTTTATATAACCTTGTGTGGAGTTTCCTTTGTGGTGGGCCTTGGGTGTTGTTGCTGGGGTGCGTGCGCAAATACTTAACTCATATCGCCTCCAAGTTTAGCCTTGCTGCTCGCGCCACTTAACCTAGAGGGTGAGCAGGGGTTATCTTGGCGTGTAACTCCCTTGCCCTGACTTAGGAGTGGTGGTCTCTGACTGACTTTGGCGCAAGCCCTGGCCAGACAGGGATCCCATTTCTAACAATTACATTACACTGCGTTGCCACATGTGCTTTAGTACATTATAAAGTGCCTTGATACATACCTAAACAGAGGTCACCGGTACCACATCACTACTTCTTCAGAGCCTACAATCCTGGTCTTCCTCACTTCACTTCTCCGCTGTCCATACTCCTATCAAGTCCCATATCCAGGAGAAGAGAAGGTGACAACAGCATGAGAACATTTAGCCTCTTTCCTAAATGTGTCGTAATGCTTTTCAGCCCCTCCTCTGTAACACCTTTCTATCTCACTGATGTATGTCAAACCCATTACTTACAGCCTGGCAGAAAGGGGCACATGCGTTTCACTGCCATTTACTCCTTTACTAAGAGCCCGTAAAGAGGTCAGAGTCCACGCCTGTCCAGGTAGGAGCGCACCTCATCTGGACAGGCAGGGACAGCCTGTGTGTGCAGTTCTTCTCAGAGTGATTAGACATCATCACTACGTCATCATCAAGCGACATTGCTTCACTGTTCCTAATCTAGATTCCCTCCAAGTGCTTAATTTGAGCTGGTGGTTTCTGGTGCTCAGCACCAGCACTTAATTGTGAGCACCGGTACTTATGGCAGCTGCCACATGGTGGCACTGTTTGCAAAATTTAGAGATGTTTATTAATTCAATATACATTCATTAACAACTGACCCCTACCTCCCAAGCCATTGTTATAGATTTGGAGGTCTCAAACAGTCTGAATTGTCACATTTGTAGGAGTGTGATGGTTAGTAGTTGTTTTGGCACTAGCAGTGGCAATGGGCAGTGCAAGCTACGGTAACCTCATGATGAGGACCCTGGCCCTTATTTGTTTACAAATTATGCACTGAATTCCCTCCCTCGGTGCAGCCCCTAGTTCGGAATTCACGAAAACAACCGTATTTGGGAAAGGGACAGGGATCTTACCATCACAACAAAGGAGAGAACACAGTCAGAATACTCTTGTTTTAGAATCATATCAAAGTTAAGCTTATTCCTGTGTCTATAAGTGTCCACTGTTATACCCTAAGAGAGAGCAGAGAGTATACATTCCCTCCAAACAGACAAGTATGCCAGAAGATGTGTACTTTACATGTGCTGATGTCAAACAACCTGAATAACAATTGTCCACACGGTGGGGTGTCAGGTCTACAGCCCTGGCTTTCATAAGACTCTTTGTGTGAAATCAGATGTATGTAGTGATGGAAAGTGATGGCCATATTACCCTACTTCTTCTGTCCCTCAGGCCACATGTGCACTTTTCCAGCATGACCCTGGTGCCCTTAACCTCTTAGCAGCTATGGAACGTCCAGCTCCAGTGCTGAACGTTCCATTGCGCAGGTGAGGTTCGAACGTCCAACAGCCGACGGCAGCACTCCTGAGGTAGTGGTGCCGTCGGCCGTTGGAATAGGCGCAGCACCTAAGAGGTTAAGACTGGTGCATCACCTATATCACCTTTACTGCTCTTCTCCTGTGTTGTGACATGTTAAGGGTGCATGATCTCTGAGTTTGATGATGTAACTCTAGCCAGGTATTCTACATTAGAATGATGTGGGGGTAGTTTGTATGGAGCTTTAATTTTTGCCATTTGATCTCTACCCCAAGATTCTACCAAGAAGAAGATGATCACTCACACATTGGGAGGTAATGTGGACGTTTCAAAGCTTCTAGGCAAATAGCCCGGTGCCTTCATCAGGACAACAGACTCTACTAACTTTATTCTACAGATACCAGGGTGAGGAAGGGTGGTCTGGGAAAGCATTATAAACAACTAGGAGGGCCTTAGCTTTAACATTATATCTTAAGTCCTTAAATTCTACAAATGAGAGAGACATTGACTGTTGTGAAAACCATTTCAGTCAAACTCAGAGAAGCTCCAACATATTGGTGCCTTATTTATCCACCTATTGGTTTGGGGCATTCCCAGATTTACTAACACTAGTGAACCTGGAAATTTGTCTAAATGATACGCCTTCCCAGGGGAGGCATAACTAGGAGAAATATGTTTATTCCTCTTTTCACCTTTCGAAGGGTGCAGCATTCTGCAGCACAGATAGAAAGAGGAACAAGCCTCTCAGGATTGTTTTTGTGCAAGAAATTGCCCCTTCCTGCACAAAAACAATTCTGCTTACAACGCATGTACCCATGGTGCAAGAGTGCCTGGCAGCCACAATTGCGCCAGCGGAAAGAGAGAGCAGGAAATGCATCATATCCTAGTAGATATGGCACATTCCTGCCCTCTCCATCCATTTGATGCAGCACAGCAAGTTGTCTTGCTGTGTTGCGTTGTGCCAAATATTAGTAAATCTGCCCTAAGTCTTCTCCAGAGAATTCAGATTGAAGATTTCAGATCTTCTTTGAAAAAAAACGTTTTCAATCATACTCATTCCCCCTCGCCAAGGGACACTAGCTATTCGATCCAGCCAATCATTTGCTTCTAGAAACCCTGGATCAGGTGCATGGGCCGCCAGTTAAAAAGAACCCTAAAAATGGCAATTCCATCCTTGGTTTACTAACCTATATAAAGAGAAGAAACAACTAGAAAATGCCTGGAGGAAAACTTAGGGGTATATTCTCAAGAAATTGTGATAACTACCGCAAGAGTAACGTAACGCAACTTTCAACATCGCAGCCTATCGCGGGAAAATAACCCTGTGTGAACGTGGAATTCACAACACGGCAGTAGCATGCAATAGTTTGGCGAAACCGCAGCCAATGCTCACAATACAACCTCCTCGACGGAGATGAAAACACAAACCCCAACGCGAAAAAACCTGTGATGGGCCAAAGCACCATAAGAAAACAGTGACAACCAGTGCGAGGGCAGCATACTCACATGCAATGCTGGATAAAGCACAAGAACAGCATACGGAAAATGCCACAGAACAAAATACATCAACAGCGTACCACGGATGCACCCTGGCCAACCGCAGAGGACAACATGTACACCAAAACATCCAGGCACAGTGGAAGAACAGAACCGACAGGCACACCGCATGAAAGAGACCAGTGGCATACAAAGCAGAGCCGCAGGAGCGACACACCCACCGTGCAGCATACGTATATAAGCAGAAGTACACCTCGACATTGACAACATCCCAGTACAAACAGCAACCCCTCCACAACTGAACACAGGACATAACTGGTTCCGCAAATGTGCACAACCTGGCAAATCACATCTGAAACGGCAGGGAAATGTGATATGACAATGTACAAATACAACCTGTAAACTGCAAATATGTTTTAATCACACATGCAGTGCAATTGAACATCTTCTACTGTCCCATGATTATCATTGACGGTCACAATGTGACGTGCTCATGAGAAGTAAGTGTCAATGATGGTTTTCCTACGGGTCCTTCCTGTTGCAGCTGCAGTGGGATGTTGCCCACCTGCCCCATCACCACCACCATCGTCCGGTACCTCTGGAACTGGGATCCATGGGGCCCTAGTACAAACACAGATGTTTTGCAACACACAACATGCAATGATCATCTTGTACATGATGTCCGGGCTGTACAGGAGCTTCCCACCTGTGCCGTCCAGGCCCCTGAAACGTGACTTCAACCCGCCAAATGTGCATTCAATGATGCCCCTGGTGCGTATGTGGGCCGAATTGTACTGCCTCTGGGCGGGTGTGGCCGGGTCTCGGAGGGGTGCCATCATCCAAGGGCAGAGTTTATATCCTTGATCACCTGTGACAGTGCAGGGAGAAAAGAGTCAATACTGGGTTAAGCAGGATGTGATGGCAGGACCACTAATCCAGTGATGCCTGTGTTGGCTGTGTGTGGGGTGAGTGTAAGTCATCCCTCAGAGAGTAGCTTGTGCTGACAACTACACCAACAGTCATCAGGCACTCAGAAATGCAATATCAGAACTACAAGGAGGGATGACTCAGGTCGAACAAGGCTAGTGGCCCCGGATGCACAGAGGCCAACACGGGCCCACTGCCATGGGTCGCTGACCAGCAGGAGACTGGGATAGGGTCATGAGGGCAGAGCAGTGCCTCACATGTGCCATGGCTGCATTCCACATCTCCACACGTTCAGCTGTTGTGTGGCTGTGGTGCCATGAAATGTCTGTATTGGGTGCAGGGGTAGCCCAGGATGACCATGGAATGGTGTAGTCGTGTCTGGTAGGTGGTCATGTAGTTTAACATGTTGAATGTGGTTTGGTCACGTGTGCACCCCCGCAGTTGTGCTTTGTGCGTTGGTGGCTCTGGGGCTTGTGGTGTGTTGATTTGGCACTTACCAACGAGCAGTCCCGTTCCATATGTGCCATCCTGGAAAAGCTGGTTGGTGATGGTCTGTTGGAAGATGAAGGTATCATGGACACTGCCTCGGTAGTTGACGACGACATTGGTGAAGAGTCCCTGGTGGTCCACTATTGCCTGCACATTGATGGAATGCGTGTGCTTTCTGTTGCGGTAGTGGTGTGCAGTATCCGCTGGGGGCACAAGTGGGACATGTGTGCAGTCGATTGCACCCAACACAGCCGGGAATCCGGGCTATGGTGTAGAAGCCTTGCTTTGTCTCCAGCGGTTCCTGCGCAGTGTTGGGGAAGTGACGGTACTGGGGTATGAAGCTGAGGATGGCATTCGGGACAGGTGTGATGAACTTTGATAGTGCTGGCTGTGAGGCCCCTCCGACTCTGGCAGTTGTTGGTTGGAAGGTCCCAGAGGCTAACAGGTGCAGCACAGTCAGCAGCTTTGTTTGCCGAGGGATGTTGGTTCTCCGCTGTGTTGGGACGTCAGCCTGTGGGCGATGTGGGTCATGATGCGGTGAATGGTTGTCCTTTTGAGCCTATAGTGGGCAATGACTTCCACAGGCATTAGGTCGGTGAGAGTGGTGTGTTTTTGGTAGGTCCGCTGTCTTACTTTATTCTTACTCTGTGGTGGTCCAGGGGGAGGGGGTGGGTCTGGGTCCTGGGGGTGGTGGTGGGGGGTGTTGTAGCCCTGCAATAAAGATCTGGCAAATAACAGGCCCATGTCCCTTGTTCCTATATTGCTAAATTTACAAAAAAATTAGTAAACAAGCAGCTGCAGTTCTTCAAAGAGACACATATCCTACTGTACCCCTCACAAGCAGGGGCGAGACCTGGCTTCTTTACGGGGATCGTGATGACCTCAGTGGTATATGATCTGAGAACAATGACTGATCTCAGGACGGGTCAGGCGTCATCACACTCCTTGACCAATCTGCAGCCGTTGACACAACAGACAGAAGATCCTTTCACCTGGGTGAGAAGAATGCCAGGTCAGATACAGAGCCCTGAGCTGGCTGAAGTCATGCCTGCTAGAGGGATCCCAAAGGATTCAACTAGAGATCTCTTCTTCATCTCCAAGAATGGTCCAATGGGAGGTTCCACAGGGTTTAACCCTCTCACCACTGCTTCCTAACCTGTACATACAACCTGTACCACAGACATCTATCTAAATGTCATCTTGTTCTTATAGGTTGATGACATGTGGAAATTTGGCAGAGATCGCTGTTAGCATTTAACTGAAGCCATCTTGTTTTCGGCAGCCATCTTCTCCGACTATGCGCTTACCATGTGCTCTTTCCTTCTTCGCAGTTGCTTGCCCTTGTGCTTTGCTCAAGAACTAGCTATACTTAGCCCCTGCTACTCTGCAGATGCTCAGAAGAGTCTGTAGTTGCCCATGCACCTCCTCCAGTCTGTTACTGTCAGGATGTTTTAACTGAGGTCACCAACACATTGCCCCTCCTTCTTTGTTGACTGTGCATTCTCTGTATGACCATCTATGTTTGTAGCTCTTCCGATGTGTACTTTTACCACCTCCTTTTGAGCCCCTATGTGGCTATAAAAGACCCATGGATTTTCTACTCCTTGGGCTACTTCATACGAAGTGTGTTGTGTGAATGTAGTTCCACCTCATGAGGTTTATTAAACTATTTTCTTGATATTTCAGTTTCCGTGCCAACTTCTATTTACTGGCCTGAGGACTTGTGTGCAGAGAAGGGCGAACCCCGAGCACTGGTAGGCCTTGCTGAGGTCCACTTCTACAGACACACAATTATCAACCCCCAGAAGGACCCATTTCACGAGCTCTGTGGGGTTCACACTGTCATGGGTAAAAAGCAATATCCTAAAGTCAGACATCCTCTCTATTTTAATAAAAAATATAAATGGGAAGGGCCCCTGTCATTTGGGGGTTGCCCACGTCAAGCCTCTGCCATGTGGCCCCTCGGGATCATACGTGACTCCAAGCTTAAGCTGGTCCTCCAAACGTCCAAGGTCACTCAGGGCCACATTTGTAATTATTTTACACAGCGCAGCAAGCCACCCTGCTGCACTGCGTGAAAGGGCAAGGGCAGGAACGCGCCGTACTTAACATTATACAGAGGCATTCCTGTCATTACCGTGCACTGGTGCACAATGTGCAAGGGCTCTTGTGTTGCAGGAAGGATTGTTTTTGTGCTGTAAGGAACACCTTCCTCCATGAAAACAGTCATCTGAGGAATGCCCCACACATAGAAAGGGGAAAGAAGCATTTGCAGTGAAACAGGTCTTGGATTTACAAGAGTTTAAGCTATTGGCATTGTACATGACAATGCCTTTTATTTATTTGATGTTTTTAAAACAAATAAATAAAAGGCATTGCAATTTACAATGCCAATAGCTAAAACTCTCGCAAATACGAGACCTATTGCATTGCAAATGCGTGCTAAAAACCAAAAAAAAGGAGTTAGGATAGAGCATGTCCTGCCTGCGGCCGGCAGGACAAAGCGATTTGAGAAACTTGTGCTTGGAGGCTGTAAAAAAGGCTATTGAGTAACAACACACGTAACGGGGGTGTCGCCATGGGAGGTTCCAAAATGAGAGAAGGCGGGACTAAGGAAGAGACCAATGAACAGCCACAGTTTACACTGGACAATGACACAAGTCAATAAAAAATATGGACTGAGAGTGGGCGGAGCTTCAAGGCCCTACCTCAATACAGCATGCCTCGCGGAGCAGCGGATGCACTGCCCAAGCTCGCCTGGGAAGGTGTAGCATTTTGACTCATTCCCAGGTCTACCACTCATTGTAAATCTGGGAATGCGCCAACATCCATGCCTGGGAACACCCACGCTCCACCCATGGAACACCTCCTTGGGGCAGAGTAACACAAGGCAGCAATTTGAGCTCCGTTGCGTTACTCTAGATTAATCAAGCCGTGCAGGACCATGCAAGGTGGCTTTGCGTGGCTTGATAAATTTGACTTAGTAGTTACGTCTCCCTTGCGTCCCCTTGCGCGACGCAAGGATCGCGCAACTCAATGATAAATCTGCCCCTTATTCTACAGACGACACGTCACAAAAGGGTAGTGCTTTTTCAAACTTTCTCTGAGAAAATAACCCTCGCCAGTGCCTTTGTCCAATCAAGACTGGCCTTTGGCAATCCATGGTATCTGGGCTACCAAAAGCCTATAAATAGACTCAAAAAAATACAAAATTCACTAATAAAAGTTATTGTTAATGTACAAAAAATGAATCCGTTTCTCCCTATCGTCGACAGCTCCACTGGCTCCCGATACACAGTGGTGCTGTATTTGGATTCTGCTGCATGATGCACAAAATTTACAATGGCAAAGATACCAAAATTCTGAGGGAGAAATGTTGGAAATACTCACCGGCCAGAACTACCTATTCCCCCTTGCTCCTACTATGAGCCAGCGCCAGGACACTCCCGTGGACTGACAGTGCGCTGTGAATAAACGCCCAAATAATACTAATAATAAATTCAATAATTAAAGACACTCTATTGTAAAATTCTCACCAAGCACGAGTAATCTCCATAGTTTCTCAGCAAAGCTTGTGTATTTTGATGGATTCAAGTCTGGATCTAACCAATGTATAATCATGGGGGTGGGGGAGGCAGAGTGAGAATCCTTTCAGTCTCCGTAGGTAACTTTATAATCAGAGGGGGGAAAGGATCACTGGTCCTGCTTAAACCTTGGGCTCACAAGTCAAGGACCTGGTATCTCCCAAACATATATGACTCTCATACACGTGTATATTGATAGTGATGGTCTCTCTTTTGCGGTATATACTGTGTCCCCGCTTTTCTGCACGTGCGTGCGTAATCATTGAGTCATTTTTTGTCTTGTGCACCCTCCACCAGGAGGTTTGCCTTAAGGTTTAAGGCATTAGTGATCGTGGAAAGTGGGGGGTAGTGGTGTGATTAATAAAAAATCCGGAAGGCCAGACATGTATACTTTAATAAGTCTGGGTTCGGACTATAGTTAAAAATTACGGATGCACATTGCGAATTGATGAGGGATTCTAGTGCATTGCATTGGTATTGTTAAAAAGAGGTCAACATGTTTCAGCCTTTGGTAGTCAGTGGATCTATAGGCTTTCGTCAGGACCAATGGGGATAAGTGAATAGTGAAAAAACTGTGAGAAGAATAAAGGAAAATTGACCTGATTCTTCGTGACTTTAAGGTTTCATTTTATCCTGCAAATGTAAAAAACACGCACACAGACAGCGACAAATAGGGAGAAGGGGTATGGAAAAACACATAATTATGTACAATAGTACCTTAATTTTTATATAAGGAACTAGAAAATGGCAATACTTCCCGTCATACTCATTTCGGGCGTCAACTCTTCCATTCTCATGCTTCGTTTCGACTTATATTGAGGTGCCCATAGTTCTGACAATAATACTGTAGTGAAGTGCTCATAGTTCTAACAATTTCACTGTGCGTGGTCTATCGTGAAATACGCTAAACAGTGCGGATGTTCTGTGTCACTGCATACATTCTGAGTATTCCAAGGATGTGGTTATGGGGGTTAAAGGCGTGCTAATGGTGCCAATGAGGTTTTCCACGAGTCGTTGGTTTGGCGTGGCTGCATTCATGCTCAATACGCTGCGCGCGCTCTTTAAAATGCGCATACCTTGTCTTATTTCGGAAATTGCTCCCTCGGGGATTTAGGCTGATCGAGAGAGGCCTTACTGCAAGGTATCAGAAAGGGGGAGTTATCGAGTGCGCTTTATTTACTTACGGTTTCCCGTTTCTTGAGTGCGTCTAGTTTGCCCAGTACCTTAGTGCCTTCTTACTCGGTCCCGGCAGCATGTGCTGACTCTGCCTGTCCTCACCCGGAACTACAGGGTGATGCGGTTCCTGGTCGATTTAAACTCCATGGCGGTGAAAATGAAAGAAATACTTCAGCAATAGGTGCCGAAGGTCTCTTTTAAATTAAAATTAAAATTAAAACCACCATTATTATTGGTAATTAAAGGAGTGTATAAATAAAGAAAAAATGGGGGAATTATGTGTATAAAGGAACCGTTGTTATTTTGTTTTCAATAAGTGAGAGAGGCTCATGAGTTGTTGCGCTTAAGATAGAATGCAGAGATTTTGTTTGATGGGTCTTTTTTGAACTACAGTATTGGGCTTGTTTTTTGGGATCACTAGTAGAGTACATGGTTTGTGATCACCAAGGATGGGCAGAGATACTAGGCCATTGGGGTACCTTATTTAGGTGGATTGTTGAGAGTTGAAGTCTCAGATCATCTGTTGAGAGATAACCATGGAACAGAATCGTTCAGGCCCAAGGTATCTGTTTTTAACCTGTGAACCCAACGTTGTTCTTTCTCGAACAGTATGTTTTCCGCGTTTCTGTCGATTGTCTCAAGGCTTTCCAGGATCACCCAGTGGAGATCATTAACAGTGTGTTGTTTTTCTTTATAGTGTGATGACATCTTGGTTGTGCTTTTCTGACAGTTGACATTACTCCTGTGTTCACTGAGTCTCTGTTTCGCTTTTCGGCATGTCATCCCAATATATCTCATGTTGCACGGGCATGTAATCATATATACCACGTGGCTGGTGTTACAGTTGGTGTGTCTTTTTAACTTCCATAACATGTTTGGGAGTAATTGCAATTCTTTTGTTGGCTTTGTAGTAGTACAGGCTACGCAGGAACCACAAGGATAGTGTCCAGTAATTGGAGGATTATTCCAGAGGCCTGGTTGTTGTTTCTTTTTTCTTGGTGGAGGTCTCGTGTGGACCAGCAGATCCTTGATATTGGTGCTCCTCTTGTTCGCAAATCTTGGTTTTGGCCAGGTCAGGGTATTTGATGTAATAATCTTCCAGTTGCGGTTGATTATTTTCTTCACCTGATTTGTTATTGGGCTATACGTTGTTACGCACGTAGTCCTGTCTTCAATCTGTTTTGGGTGACTTTCGAGGAGAGATTCTCTCGGTTGATTTCTGGCTCGTTTCGCACAGGAGTTGATTATTCTTTTTGGGTAGTCTCTGATTGTTAGTTTCTCACAGAGATCTTTTGCTTGCGTTTTATAGTCAGTTATTGAGCTGCAATTTCTTCTCAGCCGTAAGAACTGGCTGTACGGAAGGTTTTCCCTTAGCGGGCGGGGGTGAAAACTGTTGAAGGATAGTAGACTGTTTTTTGCAGTGGGTTTGAAAAACGTTCTTGTTTGTAGGCTGTCTTCCTTGGCAAAAATGGTGATGTCCAAGAAATCCAGGCTATGTGCATTGGATGTGAATGTGAACTTGAGACATTCGTCCTGATCGTTCAGCCACCTGTGGAAATCTGTTAGTGACGTATTGTCCCCTCTCCAGATTAGGAAAATATCGTCGATATATCTCTTCCAAAAGAGTATATGACGAAAAAAGGGGTTATGTGCGTTGTGTACATAGGTCTGTTCAAAAGTGCTCACATACAGACCTGCTACGCTAGGCGCAAAGGTGCTGCCCATCGATGTTCCATGTTGCTGGAGGTAGAGGGTGTCCTTGTATTGGAAACATTTTTCCATAAGGGCCAATTTACAACATTCCAATACGAAATGTCTTGGGGTCCGGTGTGGCCAGTTAATGTTAAACAAGATGGTTTCGAGAGTCTCTAAAGTTTTCTGTTGCGGAAGGCTTGTATAGAGACTTTCGACGTCCAGTCCTACTAGGAGCATACTACTTTCCGAGTACTCGAAGTTTTGTAGCATATTGATCAAGTCTCGTGTGTCTTTTAGGTAAGTAGGAGTGGCTTGGACCAGTGGTCTCAAGTACTGGTCCG
Source organism: Lissotriton vulgaris (assembly GCF_964263255.1). Taxonomy (NCBI): domain Eukaryota; kingdom Metazoa; phylum Chordata; class Amphibia; order Caudata; family Salamandridae; genus Lissotriton; species Lissotriton vulgaris. The sequence continues at coordinate 53,748,443 of NC_141696.1, forward strand.
CAAATTGCGATAGTGGCTCTAGAATAGAGTTGATCCCCGAGACAATTGGTCTTCCTGGTGGTGGCATCTTGTCTTTGTGCGTCTTGGGCAGAGAATAAAAGTAAGGCGTGACTGGTGTTCTTGTTACTAAATAGTCCGCCTCTTTCTTTGATATCCAGTTGTTACATTCTGCTTCCTCAATCATTAATGATATTGTCCTTTGTAGGCGCGCTGTTGGGTCGGTTGTGATCACTTGATAGAATTTAGTGTCTGCCAGTAGGTCCATGCATTGTCTATCATATCCTTCTGTTGTGAGCAGGACAATCCCTCCGCCTTTGTCCGCAGGCTTTATGACTATGTCATGATTGTCTTTTAGTTCTGTCAGAGCAGCTTTTTCTGCTTTTGTTAGATTCTGGAAAGTTTTTTGAGGTTGATGATTCAATTCTTCAACTTCTTTCATGATGGCCTGTTCAAATGTGCTTATTTCAATGGGGATTTGTGAGTTAAGCGGGCAAAAGGTAGATTTTCTTTTTAGAGTTGTATCTCCTTCTTGGGGTTGTTGTTCCCCTTTGAAAAAAGCTTTCAGTTTCAGTGTGCGGCAAAAGTTGGCGAGTTCGCATTTCGTTTTGAAGACGTCTGTTTTTGGGGTTGGCACATACCCTAATCCTTTGTTCAGGACACTGGTCTGGTTCTCTGCGAGTTCTAATCCTGTCAGGTTGACTTCGAGTACTCGGAAAGTAGTATGCTCCTAGTAGGACTGGACGTCGAAAGTCTCTATACAAGCCTTCCGCAACAGAAAACTTTAGAGACTCTCGAAACCATCTTGTTTAACATTAACTGGCCACACCGGACCCCAAGACATTTCGTATTGGAATGTTGTAGATTGGCCCTTATGGAAAAAAATTTCCAATACAAGGACACCCTCTACCTCCAGCAACATGGAACATCGATGGGCAGCACCTTTGCGCCTAGCGTAGCAGGTCTGTATGTGAGCACTTTTGAACAGACCTATGTACACAACGCACATAACCCCTTTTTTCGTCATATACTCTTTTGGAAGAGATATATCGACGATATTTTCCTAATCTGGAGAGGGGACAATACGTCACTAACAGATTTCCACAGGTGGCTGAACGATCAGGACGAATGTCTCAAGTTCACATTCACATCCAATGCACATAGCCTGGATTTCTTGGACATCACCATTTTTGCCAAGGAAGACCGCCTACAAACAAGAACGTTTTTCAAACCCACTGCAAAAAACAGTCTACTATCCTTCAACAGTTTTCACCCCCGCCCGCTAAGGGAAAACCTTCCGTACAGCCAGTTCTTACGGCTGAGAAGAAATTGCAGCTCAATAACTGACTATAAAACGCAAGCAAAAGATCTCTGTGAGAAACTAACAATCAGAGACTACCCAAAAAGAATAACCAACTCCTGTGCGAAACGAGCCAGAAATCAACCGAGAGAATCTCTCCTCGAAAGTCACCCAAAACAGATTGAAGACAGGACTACGTGCGTAACAACGTATAGCCCAATAACAAATCAGGTGAAGAAAATAATCAACCGCAACTGGAAGATTATTACATCAAATACCCTGACCTGGCCAAAACCAAGATTTGCGAACAAGAGGAGCACCAATATCAAGGATCTGCTGGTCCACACGAGACCTCCACCAAGAAAAAAGAAACAACAACCAGGCCTCTGGAATAATCCTCCAATTACTGGACACTATCCTTGTGGTTCCTGCGTAGCCTGTACTACTACAAAGCCAACAAAAGAATTGCAATTACTCCCAAACATGTTATGGAAGTTAAAAAGACACACCAACTGTAACACCAGCCACGTGGTATATATGATTACATGCCCGTGCAACATGAGATATATTGGGATGACATGCCGAAAAGCGAAACAGAGACTCAGTGAACACAGGAGTAATGTCAACTGTCAGAAAAGCACAACCAAGATGTCATCACACTATAAAGAAAAACAACACACTGTTAATGATCTCCACTGGGTGATCCTGGAAAGCCTTGAGACAATCGACAGAAACGCGGAAAACATACTGTTCGAGAAAGAACAACGTTGGGTTCACAGGTAAAAACAGATACCTTGGGCCTGAACGATTCTGTTCCATGGTTATCTCTCAACAGATGATCTGAGACTTCAACTCTCAACAATCCACCTAAATAAGGTACCCCAATGGCCTAGTATCTCTGCCCATCCTTGGTGATCACAAACCATGTACTCTACTAGTGATCCCAAAAAACAAGCCCAATACTGTAGTTCAAAAAAGACCCATCAAACAAAATCTCTGCATTCTATCTTAAGCGCAACAACTCATGAGCCTCTCTCACTTATTGAAAACAAAATAACAACGGTTCCTTTATACACATAATTCCCCCATTTTTTCTTTATTTATACACTCCTTTAATTACCAATAATAATGGTGGTTTTAATTTTAATTTTAATTTAAAAGAGACCTTCGGCACCTATTGCTGAAGTATTTCTTTCATTTTCACCGCCATGGAGTTTAAATCGACCAGGAACCGCATCACCCTGTAGTTCCGGGTGAGGACAGGCAGAGTCAGCACATGCTGCCGGGACCGAGTAAGAAGGCACTAAGGTACTGGGCAAACTAGACGCACTCAAGAAACGGGAAACCGTAAGTAAATAAAGCGCACTCGATAACTCCCCCTTTCTGATACCTTGCAGTAAGGCCTGTCTCGATCAGCCTAAATCCCCGAGGGAGCAATTTCCGAAATAAGACAAGGTATGCGCATTTTAAAGAGCGCGCGCAGCGTATTGAGCATGAATGCAGCCACGCCAAACCAACGACTCGTGGAAAACCTCATTGGCACCATTAGCACGCCTTTAACCCCCATAACCACATCCTTGGAATACTCAGAATGTATGCAGTGACACAGAACATCCGCACTGTTTAGCGTATTTCACGATAGACCACGCACAGTGAAATTGTTAGAACTATGAGCACTTCACTACAGTATTATTGTCAGAACTATGGGCACCTCAATATAAGTCGAAACGAAGCATGAGAATGGAAGAGTTGACGCCCGAAATGAGTATGACGGGAAGTATTGCCATTTTCTAGTTCCTTATATAAAAATTAAGGTACTATTGTACATAATTATGTGTTTTTCCATACCCCTTCTCCCTATTTGTCGCTGTCTGTGTGCGTGTTTTTTACATTTGCAGGTACAATGAAACCTTAAAGTCACGAAGAATCAGGTCAATTTTCCTTTATTCTTCTCACAGTTTTTTCACTATTCACTTATCCCCATTGGTCCTGACGAAAGCCTATAGATCCACTGACTACCAAAGGCTGAAACATGTTGACCTCTTTTTAACAATACCAATGCAATGCACTAGAATCCCTCATCAATTCGCAAAGTGCATCCGTAATTTTTAACTATAGTCCGAACGCAGACTTATTAAAGTATACTTGTCTGGCCTTCCGGATTTTTTATTAATCACACCACTACCCCCCACTTTCCACGATCACTACTGCCTTAAACCTTAAGGCAAACCTCCTGGTGGAGGGTGCACAAGACAAAAAATGACTCAATGATTACGCACGCACGTGCAGAAAAGCGGGGACACAGTATATACCGCAAAAGAGAGACCATCACTATCAATATACACGTGTATGAGAGTCATATATGTTTGGGAGATACCAGGTCCTTGACTTGTGAGCCCAAGGTTTAAGCAGGACCAGTGATCCTTTCCCCCCTCTGATTATAAAATGGATCTAACCAATGCCAGAACTCTGGAAGTGGCTCTACGGACTGGCGGGTCGGGCGGGTAAGCAAAAAAAAAACTAATTCTGCCCTTGGCTCATCCTGCGTAACACGAACGTTTTATTTTTGTGCTGTTCCAGGTGGCTAACATTTGCTAGTATAGCCATATTTTTAGCTCTTCTATTTCGGTCACAACAGCATTTTATTTTCTGTTGCATTAGGAAACATATAGGGGCATATTATCAAGGGGGCGATAGGCACTTTTCGCCGGTTTAGCAGCCGTTTTCGGCCGCTAAGGGGCGAAAATTCTATCGCCCTATTATCAAGCTGTTGCTAACAGCAGTTAGCGACAGTTTGAAGGCGATAGCGAGTGGTTTGGGACCCGCTTTGCATGTCAGCGATATTTATCGCTAATGACATGCAAAGTGGGCGTACCCAACCCGTTAGCGACTGAAAGCAGTCGATAACGTCACTATTGCCTATTCACAGGCTGGCGTAGCGATGGAAATATTCCCGCTATTGCCAAAAACTAACGCCTGCTCTGACCAGTTCTTAGCCATGTTATCCAATGGGAGGTGAATAACATGGCTAAGAGCATTTCGTCGCTAATGCGAGAATATCTCTGTATTCTCAGCGATATTCTCGCATTACGCCGCTATTGCTGGATATTTTAGCGCTATGGAGAAAAACGTTGCTAATAGCATATTTTCTCCGCTAAAATATCCAGCGATAGGCAGCGATAAAAAAAAGTTGCTAAGCGCATTTAGCGATAAATATCGCTAGTTGTTGGTAATATGCCCCATAGATTCTCAATTTTCTTCATATTTGATCTCTCTCTGTTTCAAGGTGATCTCAAGGCGAGCGTTACTGTCTCAGTTACTTACTGGTAATCTTCATTTCTCTTAGTCTTAACCATTGTGTGCATTAAAGTAATATTTAACTGCAAAAACACTAGCAGCAGAATGTTTGACTGAGTTTTATTGGGCAATTTAAGGAGCCCTGAGCTTTTAACTGACATCACCTGCCTGAGTGAGCCTCGACTGCTCTGCCGTCGCCGCTGTGCTGTGGGAGTCACGCACCGCTGGGGAGGGCTTTGTTTACATTCACACCCCGTCCCACCTTCTAGCTCCTGGAGTCTATAGTGCTGACCAGAGTGGTTCAGGTGTCACCCCAGCTCTACAAATCACAGGTAAGTGAACCCAGAAATCATCAAACCACTGTAGCACCTGCCTTCAGCTTCGCCTGGAAGGGCAACTTCACCAAAGCGATGGCATACTGAGCCCACCTAGTGACGGACACCAGTGCTTAATTTGTAAATATATCAGTGCCAGGGCCCGAGGTCCATCACTAGAGCTGGCACCACTCACAGTTCCTGCCACTGCTGGTAAATGCCAGTGGCAACAATACTTACTAATCTTAGTCACACTGGAAGAGGGCTGCAATGTTTGACAATGCAAGGTCACTCCAAGTTTTAGTCAAGGGCTGGAAGCTATAGTTCTTTATTAATTTTTAGTATATACAATAATAAACATTCTGATTTGCATTTCTCAATAAACAGACAGAGTGCGCCCCCTTGTGATGTACTCTTATAAGTGCTGATGTTTAAAAATGAGTGCCGGTGCCGAGCACTGGCAAACACTGGCACAAACTAAGCATGGACGGTCACAACATAGACTTTTGACCATGACTCGTTGCCCCAAGGTTTACAAATAAAAGAAGCCACTGTAGAAGTGGACTGGAAAATCAGTGATGTTCCACTGAAAACACCGCTATAGCGGAAATATTATTGCCATAGCGCTATGAGTTGTAAATATAGTGTTATAATGGCGATATTTTTCAGCAATAGCCGGCGATAATATTTCTATCGCTATGTGGGGTCTGCGATAATTATCGCTGGCCGCTCGAAGGAGATGACACTCATGTCTCCAACCCCACGAGACGCCAAGAGGGACAACTTGAGGATCAGAAATCTTTGGTCAAGTGTGGACAAAGGTTCAAAGTGGTGACCACAGAAAGGCAAAGGATACAATGTGGAGGGCATGCGGCACGTGTGGATAGCCTCTGACAAATAACAAGTGAAGCCGTTTTTCTGCAAGCTCCTCCTTTCAACCTCTACACCCAAAGACATAGGCCAGAATCGTAAAGATTTTGCGAAGGGATACATTACTTTTTACTGCAAACAGACGAGAAATTCAGGTTGGTATTTACAAGCGTAAATGGTGATTTGTGTTGGTTTGGAGCCAAAAGTATCGCAATCTGCCTCTTACATTTTTCTCTACCTGAAGACGTTTTAGTAGCTAGTCAGACTTAAGAGGGTCTAAAGTGAAATCGATTTGGGTTTGTGGACAAACACATGTATCCAGTCTCTTGCTAAACTCTTTCAGAGCCTTGTAGAAGCTCTAAATCTCAAAGATAATGGAACCTCAATATTTATTCTTCAAAGACTGGTGACTTCCACCCTTGTGGCTGTGGCTTTGGCTTTGGCAGGCTTGTCAGAAGCTTTTGTGGGGCCAGGGTCAAACACTTTGTGTGTGCCACTCTGCTTCCCATAGAAAGGACACCTGATTCTGCTCTGGGCTGCTTCTGCTGCCTCGGCCATGCTGCGGCATCTCCGGCGATGAGGCGCACCCCAATGCCACAGCCACCCGCGTGTCTCCTACCCCGGGTGTCTGCGGTAGTCCTGGTCGGGCGGCTGGTGGTCCCCTTTGCTGCCTGGCCTCCTGCTTCCTTGGTCCCTTTGGCTTCCATCCAAGCCTGATCTGCTCCTGGTCATGCATTGGGTAAAGGCATGCTTGGAAGGCCACTTCTGATGGACGGCTGGAGGCCAGTGGTTGGTGGCAAAGGGGAGTTATGGGGTCACATGTGTTTGGAGATGCCAGCTAGGGCAGGTTTGCAGAAGCAGAGTCACTGGGACATTGATCCATGCCCTTTCCCAATCTTCTGCTGGTTCTTCATGGTCCTGTCATGTTCTTGTCCATTTTAATGTCTGTTTCACTTCTGCATAAACACAGGAGGAGCCCTTCTCGCCATCACTATATATGGCATCAAGCCATACATAGTGATGGTAAATGCAGCGCGTCACAACTTACACTGTTTTCCCTGGAGGGTGAGGGATTCTGCCTTGTTGCCTAGCTTATTTATTTTCTCTTTGTATGTCTTTTTTTGCTCTTGTTTTTCTTCTTTTGTGAGAGTATTTTTTCTGATTTTTTTGTTGTTTTTTCCCTCCTGCTAGTATCCTTCCCCCAGTTTCTTCTTGAAGCTGTTTCATCCTACTTATAACTACTTCCGGTGCATTCTCAAGAGTATAAAGGATGTTGCATGGGAGTTAAAAAAAAACACCCTTCATGAACACATTGAAAAAAACACGTGGCAAGATGATGGCACGCAGAAAGACCAGACTCCGGAGCCGCCAAGTGCTCCAGAAGTAGCTTTATTGGGTATTTGGATAGAATATCAGACACACAAATATTCTGGAACAAAAGATTGTGTCCAAAATATCGAGGACCAACATATCGCGAAGGTAAGTTTCTATAGGTACGCAAAGATTTTGTATATATAACTCCACATACATGTACTTTGACAATATATATATATATATCTTCAGGGCTCGTGGATGTGGAGTTAAGAATAGTAAATCTATACTTACCTATTTGCACTTTCCTTCTCAGTATTTTGGTTCTCAACATTTTTGACACAATATACTGTTTACATGATATTTCTGTTCCCGATATTCTGTCAGTGACCCGTAATTTTGAGCCGTAACATGTAGTTCCAAAACAGCACAAGTCCACCTCCCAAGCTTCACAGCTACTGATACTATTCCGCAATTACATTTCCTTTCATCCTTCCCATAACATTACAGCTCACACACGAGGCGGAACTGAAAGACAGCACATCAGAGAATGAACATTCCACAGAACATGCTGTCAAACAGCAGTGGCAGCGAGGCGCAAGGAAGTCGGGGGCATATTATCAAGAACGGCGTTAAAATTATCGCGGCTTTAGCAGCAGGAAACTGCTGCTAAAGTGGCGATAATAGGCTCGATAATACGCCCTTGTGAATTCCCATAGAAACCCAGGTTTACACCAGAACATGGGCTTCTATGGGAATTCACAAGGGCGTATTATCAAGCCCATTATCGCCGCTTTAGCACCACTTTCCTGCCGCTAAAGCGGCGCAAATTTTAACGCCGTTCTTGATAATATGCCCCTGACTTCAGAATAAAAGGGCCACATCCGGGCTTCCTTGCACATTGGGCTCAGAGGGACTGTGTCCACTTTCAAATGGGGGAGCTCCCTACACCCATGCCCGCCCCAACTTGTGCCCTGGTTGGGCTTTCTTTGTCATTAGAGGAACGATTCTTTGGCATCTCTAGCAACCAAATTTGGCTTTTCAACTACTGATGCGTTTCGGTGTGTCCGACAGCTGAGTCAGGGTCAGCCTGGGACACGTAAATGGACCCAGGGGCGCCAGAATAAAAGTCGCCCTCATTAAGTGAATTAGAAAGCTAAAAACGTGGCCCATGTTGGGGCAGTTTGGAACTTTAAAGACCTGCTGTAGACGTGTTTTGCAAGACATGGGAGACTTTACACATGTTGTAGCTGTCGGCAATGAATCACTGACAGATTATCGATTTCTAAAAAATCGACCTACTATAACATCGAGTCTCTAATATCGATAGCACTAATATCGACACCCTATACTTAACATGAAAACTACAATAATATCGAGCAATCTATATCGATGCACAAAAATATCGTCTACAGAAATATCGTTAGCATTATTTTCGAATACCATAATATCGACACTCAATACTACATATACCACACTACAATAATATCGAATACAAAAATTTCGATAGCACTATTTTCGTCAATATCAAAATATCGATAGCTAAATTATACTCTTTTTTTATATATAACACCAATAAATCTATTGTCTAAGTAATACACACATTTCTAATTACTTCACTAATGTTTTTAGAAATTATTAAGTCACATTTAGTGTACAATATTGTGTTTTCGCAAACTAACGAAATTTGTATATAAACTCTTTGTAAACATACTTATTTAATACTTAGTACTCATTTTACATAATCTTTATTTATTACAAGACTTTTATTTTACATAAATATATCATTTCAATTCCTCAACATAAACTATTTAAGAAGATATATCTTCAATGTTTTACTTAAAAAAAATTCAAACTAACCAATTGTAACTCGTCTTTACATATCTGACCAATCAGATGGCAAACTTAATTACACATAGACTATATAAACCAATCACAAACAGCCATACAAGTTGCAGGAAATATTCTTCGTGACCACATACTGCCAATTTTGGGAGCACCATCTATATTCTTCTCTTCAAGAAAATTCGTCCTAAAACTACAAGTAAGTAATCATATAGCCCTGTTAATAAACTCTAATTTTTTTGTCTATTAATTATAGACGAAGATTTGTAACCTAATTTGTTGTTTCTTTATGTACTTTACCTTTAAACAGACTCTACAAACAAATCAAGTTATACTTCAACTTCAAGATACAGGACACTTTAAATTTAAAAAAGGTATCTACATATGTTTAACATTTACTTAACGTTCTTTGCCAATTATTGGCCTAATTTAAAACTCTATACTTTCTTTCTTAGCCTGTAAATCTTAATAATAGTGTGAAGCCTAAATTTTTTTAAGGAATAAACGTTACAATGCTGTGTAAAAAATATATTCTTCCTGTTCTTAAATATGTTTTAATGTGCTTTTACTCATAATACATGTGTCATCCTCGGTTCTTTTTAGCAATTAAGTAACAATGCTTTATAAGAAATGTATTTTTTTATATAACATATAAACGCATTAGTAATTTTCATCAACTTTCTCTCTAAACAGAACTCAAAGGTACAGAAAAGACATAATTCACATCAAAGAACAAACATTCTGCTACTACTATAATTCTCTTGGTAAGATCATAAATAAAACATAACTAGCCTTTATAACCTCTATGAAAAGTAATAAAAATAAAATGCCTCTTGTTATGCATCTGTTACTATAATCTTCCTGTTCTTAAATATGTTTTTTAGTGCTTTTACTCATAATACATGTATCATCCCCGGTTCTTTTTAGCAATTAAGTAACAATGCTTTATAACAAATGTGTATTATTTACATTACATATAAACGCATTAGTAATTTTCATCAACTTTCTCTCTACACAGAACTCAAAGGTACAGAAAACAGATAATTCACATCAAAGAACACACATTATGCTACTACTATAATACTCTTGGTAAGATCATAAATAAAACATAACTAGTCTTTATAAACTCTATAGAATGTACTAGAAATGAAAATGACTCTTTTTATGCATCTGTTAGTATAATATTGGAAATGTCTCTTTTTAAATTCAAATAAACAAAACAATTTTTAGAGACGTTATAACGTAAAACAAAAGTTACCAAGAAAAAATTTGTAACTTTTCCTATAACATACTTAATTATTTCTCAACAGACCGTGGCAATAGAAGAACAACATCTAACTGAACAAGCATCTACTTTCGATAAATAGAACATTAGTGGTGGTAAGTAAATTACTAGAAGAATACTAGCTTTATTTAAAATCTTTTATACATGTCAGATTATAATAATATTTGTATATTAACTTTTCTAGATACCAGAAATCAAGAATGACTGATAATGCAAGATTTATTACATCTCAGAAAGGCAAATTTTTGTTATGCTATATGGGCTACATTTATACTCAGGAGAAACAAAAAGACCTTAAAGTGAATTGGAAGTGTACAAAATATTACTCCAATAAATGCTATGGCCGTGCTACAACAAGGGAAACTAGTGTTATAAATACCACTGAACATAATCACCCACCAAACATCTCGGAAATAGAAGTGAGATCCACTCTTGAAAATATCAAGGAATTAAGTACCAGATCAGAACTACCTACCAACGTAATTCTGAAAGAATTACTACCTAAAGTTCCCAAAGAAGCAAGAGGTCAGCTACCATCTATTGCTACCATTAAAAGAACAATAGCAAGAACAAAAAAAGCAAGTAGACCCAATATACCAACGCCTAAAACTTTTGAAGAAGTCATAATACCGCCAGAGCTTGTAATTACTCATAATGACGAGCCATTTATATTTTATGATAATCATAGCAAGGACAAAAGAATAATAATGTTTGCAACTAATAACAATATTAAAAAATTAACAGAAAGTACTACTTGGATGATGGATGGTACTTTTTCTATATGCCCAAAACCTTTCTACCAGTTATACACAATTCATGGGCAATATCATAATACCTGTATCCCCTTCATATATTGTTTATTACCAAACAAACAAGCCACTACTTACTCAGAAATCTTACAAAAAATAAAGGAACAAAGTTCTGACTACTTCCCAATGAAAATCATCATAGACTTCGAGCAAGCTATGATTAATTCTATTTTGAAAACTTACCCACACACATCCATTCAAGGATGTTATTTTCATTTCAATCAATGTCTCTGGAGACATTTACAAAAATCTGCCCTTAGTGTTGAGTATGCAACAAATATAACTTTTGCATACCAAATTAAACATCTCATTGCTCTGGCATATGTACCAGTAACTGATGTGGCCGAACATTACAATTTGTTAATTGAAAGTCCTTTCTACACCCAAAATGAGCAAAGACTCGCCCCACTTTTAGATTACTTTGAGGACAACTGGGTAGGAAGACTACATAGGTCAGGCCACAGACGCCAGCCAAAATTTGCAATTCCCTGGTGGAATGTCTATCTACCAACACTCAACCAAGAAGCAAAAACGAACAATGCTGTTGAAGGTTGGCACAATGCCTTCCTCTCTTCTACTGGACGTACAACACCCACATTACACAAGCTAGTCTCAGCTATACAAAAAGAGCAAAGCTTTCAGGAACTACGTATGCAGCAATCAGTCATACAACTGAAACCAAAACTCTCTAGACAAACTGCTCAAATGTATATATATCTTCAACAGCAAGTCCAACTATATCCTACAACAAGAGGACTGGAATATTTAAAAATGATAGCCAAAACATTGAACTAATTGCTATAACTAAATTAATTGATAGAGATCAAACAATATCCTTAATGTAAAAAAACACATATTTTAATATAATAAAAAAATATTTATTTAGTCTAATTTATTTTTTAACACTATTCTAAAAAGACTAAATAAATATATTATTATATCACAATATTTTTTTTTAAAAACTGCTTCCATCCAAATAAAATAAAAAAAATTCTAACTTACCTTTAAATAGAACATCATAAAAATAATCCTTTACCGACAATACAATGTGTAAATATCAAAGACTTAATCCAACAAATCATTAATTATGTTTTCTTTAACTCTGCAAACACTATCCATCATCCAAAGTAAACGACTATGTAAATGCCATTTAAAATAACGACTGTTATCTTAAAGTGTGATAAATATTTCACAGAACTCAAAATATAAAGGAAGAATGTAAATCATCTCCGTTCTAACAACTGAAACACACTTCCTTTCCCTTAAAAAAAAAATATCGGAAACGGAAATAGCTGTTTCAAAATACGAGAAAAAAAAACAGCTAAACAATCCCACCGACATAACACTAACGAGTATTCCAGAATATATAAACATAACATTCCTATTTATTTATAATTTAATTACATTATATCACATACTCATTAACTCCAACGATTTTAAATGGCTCAAAAATTCGTGACCGAAAATACGTATTAATTCTACTCCATTATATGTAAATAGTCATACTTTAATTTCCAACCCCAAAATAACAAAATATAACCTTTAATTATAATTTACAATACTTTAACAATATAAAAGTAGATTGGTACCTACTCAAAAGTGAATCTGCTTCCAACCGCGACTTTCCCTTTACCAAAATAACGCAAAAAGACAAAGAGTGGTTACAAAATTAACGATCCAAATTATATGTAACTGTGAAAAGTACTACTATAAATGTCGATTATTGTTATATATATGGCTCGAAATTATGTGTAATGTTAAAAAAATTGTATATTATATTGTGAATAGAAATTGTTTTTGCCTGTATATTAATTATATATTACATACTTTTAATATTTATTACATTAAGTATGAAAATATAAAAATATTTAATGTAATATTTATTAAAATTATTATATAACAAAATGTGTAATATTGTATTTGTTTATCAGATTTAATTGTTTACAATATGACTAATATGTGAAAATTGTTATTATTAAAACATATTTATTAATAATAATAATCATACATAACAATATTGTAATGTTAAAAGAATCATTGATGATGATGTACATGTTCTAATTAGGATATTTATATTATATTATAATTTTAAAAGTGTTCATATGTTAATATCATCATCAGTATATCACTATATGTATTAAAAATTTGTGAATTATGTTTTTCATTACACATTTTGATGTTTTATTAAGAAACAATAATAGTATAATGTATGTATAATATCATACATTGCATTATGTGAACTAACCATTTTTTCTCTACAAATTAAAAGTACTTGTCACGAAATTTCTTGTAAAATGTGATTATAAAAAGGACATTATCCTCCATTTGTGTTTATATGTATACCAAAGATAGCGTAATAAAATGTATATCTGTTCGTATATTTCAAGTGTTGAATAAAAAAATTAACATGAAATAAAACTGGTGTGATTATTTTGTATTACCTATAACAAAATCATGTTTATGTATTTTTGCAAATGTATTATAACTGTAATGTTCTATTTATTTCTATATACCACATGTAAATAAATAACATACTATACACTGAAGTTATAAAAATTATTATTCATACACCCATATACATATAATATCAATATTTGAAAAACACATAATGAATTATTTAAATATTCCGACTCCAATAACCATTTACTTTAGGTAATTGCTTCTCAAAAACCGTGATTAATTTACAATTCGAAATGCAATCACCATTTAATTAGAGTAAGTGCAGTACACAGAACATATTAAATTTACTCTTCCAACTCCAATTAACAATTAATTTAAATAACTGCAGGACATAAAATAATAATAAATTACTATAAAAAATCAAATGTCAAAAAATGAATAATGTAATATCATTAAATTTAATTTATTATAATAATTGTAATGTAAATAGAATCTTAATTTATGTTTTCCCTGTACCCCTATAATAAAAAACTAACCCTGAAACCTAAAAATACCCCTTAACCCACAAACTGAAAACTGACTCTGAAACCTCACAAAACTCCTTTACCCACAAACTAAAAACTGACCCTGAAACCTGACAAAACCCCTTCACCAACAAACTAAAAACTGACCCAGAAACCTAAAAATACCCCTTTACCCACAAACTAAAAACTGACCCTGAAACCTTACAAAACACCTTTACCCACAAACTTAAAAACTGACCCTGAAACCTAAAAATACCCCTTTACCGACAAACTAAAAACTGACCCTGAAACCTAACAAAACACCTTTACCGACAAACTAAAAACTGACCCTGAAACCTGACAAAACCCCTTCACCAACAAACTAAAAACTGACCCTGAAACCTGACAAAACCCCTTCACCAACAAACTAAAAACTGACCCAGAAACCTAAAAATACCCCTTTACTCACAAACTGAAAACTGACTCTGAAACCTCACAAAACTCCTTTACCCACAAACTAAAAACTGACCCAGAAACCTACAAATACCCCTTTACCCACAAACTGAAAACTGACTCTGAAACCTCACAAAACTCCTTTACCCACAAACTAAAAACTGACCCTGAAACCTGACAAAACCCCTTCACCAACAAACTAAAAACTGACCCAGAAACCTAAAAATACCCCTTTACCCACAAACTAAAAACTGACCCTGAAACCTTACAAAACACCTTTACCCACAAACTAAAAACTGACCCTGAAACCTAAAAATACCCCTTTACCGACAAACTAAAATCTGACCCTGAAACCTAACAAAACACCTTTACCCACAAACTAAAAACTGACCCTGAAACCTAAAAATACCCCTTTACCCACAAACTAAAAACTGACCCTGAAACCTGACAAAACCCCTTCACCAACAAACTAAAAACTGACCCAGAAACCTAAAAATACCCCTTTACTCACAAACTGAAAACTGACTCTGAAACCTCACAAAACTCCTTTACCCACAAACTAAAAACTGACCCAGAAACCTACAAATACCCCTTTACCCACAAACTGAAAACTGACTCTGAAACCTCACAAAACACCTTTACCCACAAACGAAAAACTGACCCTGAACGCACAAAATGTACCTTTGATAAAACTACCCACCCTGATCTACTATAAACTCTACATCCCACTCCTAAAAATATGATACATTATTTTATTTAATATCTACTACATTATATATTTGTGATTCATTTTACTACATACACAAAATACCTCAATGTATAACAACAACCTAATATTGTTCATAATTTCGTATTTTAATAATATTTATCTAAAATTTGGGTTAAAAAATAAAATGAAATAAAAGGCGAAATTTGTACTTGTATGATTAGAGTATACTTTGTTTATACACTACCCACCCTTATCCCCTTGAAAATATACATCCCACTCATATCATAAATAGTCAAATATGTTTTGAAATTATATGAAAATAGTATAATTACAAATATATTTTAGTACATTAACAACTGCAAACTTAAAAAATAAGTACTATATTCGAATAAATCGATATCATTTCGCTAAAATCGAAATATTAATTTTAATTTTATTAATTTCGCAAATTTTGATTAAATTGCGAAAATTTAATTTTTATAATTACCCTATAAAATTTTGAAACACTACCCACCCTTATCCCCTATAAACTCTACATCCCGCTCCTAAATTTATAGTACAAATATTATAAAAATGTAATTTAATATTTTAATATTTATAATATTTTTTTGTACATACAAAAAATGTAATGTTAATGTTTAATGTACTCCCTAAATTTCAATCTAATTTCGACTACTCCCTAAAAAATTTTTTAAATTTCGACATTTTGAAATCTGAAGGAAATGCGAAATTTAAAATTTTAGAATTTCAATATACTTTTTTAAAACACTACCCACCCTTATCCCCTATAAACTCTACATCCCGCTCCTAACATTAATATACAATAATTTATTTAAAATATTATTATTTTGATATATTGACACAATTTAATAATAATTATCCAAAATCAAAGAACTAATCATTTAACAATAATCAATAATTTATATAAAATTTCGCATTTATAAATTTTTGGATTAAAATTTCGCTAATTTATAAATTTACTTCAAATGCGAAATTTATTATTCCATATTTGCACTATACTTTTTTAATACACTACCCACCCTTATCCCCTATAAACTCTACATCCCGCTCCTAGACTTCTAACTAAAAATAATAAAATTTAATATAAAAATTATCTTATATATAAACAACATTTAAATAAATAATTACTTAACATACTTTAAAACATCACTTTTACATATCGATATTTTTGACAATCGATATTTTCAGCATCGATATTACTGATTTCGAAATTCATGTCTTCGATATTTTTGACACACACATAAATCGATATTTTCAACGACGATATTTTTGTTTTCGAAATTTCTTACCATCGATATTTTGGACTCGATATTATGTCACATCGACATTAACAACTCGATATTTTGACTGTCTACCGTCGGCAATGTTTGCTTCAATATCACGGTAATCAACAGTAAAAACTGGCCAACAGGCCACAAAATAGGGCCCACAAACCAGGAAACACACAGACCCATCATTCCAGCCCACCGGACACTGCCTGACTGCCCTACAGGCCAGTCCGACCCTGCAGCCCTCCTGAGACTAGGCCACTGTTGAAATACACATGTTGCGTTCCCCAAAGCTGTCAAGGTTTCAGATTGCTATGTGTGACATTTTCCTATTTTCAGTGTAATTATGAGTGACATTTCAATGACTATGAGTAACACTTTCTTGCATGCAAAATCAAGCAATGAAGTCGGGGGAAACATAAAAAATCTGAAATTGCACTCTTTTGACCAATGAGAACATCTAAGAAGCTCTTAAAATTGCAGCACCGCGCCAGAAATGGAAAGGCATTAGCCTAGTAAAATGCAGTAACTCGCAGCTAACACTCGAGGACGCTGCCCTTCTAGTCACCTCTTCTAATCAAACTGGACAGTTTGTCCACTTCTGCTGACGTTCAAAAGATAACATACAGCTGATGAAAGGAAAAGGCACAGAAAAAATGGAGAAGCAGAAAGGGAGATGCATACAGTGAGACAAGGTTGTATTTTTTTGGGAGCTGGCAGGGTAGCATTCTTTTAAAGAGTTTGTGTGCAGAGATGAGGCTAGGCATTATAATTATTGTAATATTTTTACCGATTTGTCCTTATTATGGTTGATTCTTTTATTTATAACACAGAAGAAATACCATGTATCTCTATTACAATTTAAAAGGTAAATGTTTCTGTGACCATTTTCTGCAATAAGTTCAGCTCCACAAATGGGTTAAACTCTAGGGTCTGATTCGCAAAGCCGTTTAGACACTGAAGTTGGTTTTACGTGTGCAAATGGCTTGTGCTATTGGTGTGAACTCTAGTTTTGTGTACCAAAATGTTAGTTAACATTTAGAAAATAATGTTATCTGAAGAAATATTACCTATGCACAAATCTTTTCTCTGGATAGGGTATGGACATGTCTGTGGCAGCGATGACTTGCAATGTCTATGTACACCCACAAACTACAAGTTTGTTTTTAAAAAGACACATTTCCACCCTCGGTCCGGTCTGAGATTCCCTCTGCATCATTGGTGGGAATGCCCACAAAGATGGTGGGTGAAAATGAGGGTTTCAACACAGGGGGAAAAACTCAACATTTTAAAATGCAATTGCAATTTTATATTACATGTACACACGCCTAAAGATACTCTGCATATATTTACACATGCATAAATGGAAACCCGTGAAAGCAACACTGAATTAAAACATTAATTGTACTTCCAATTCTGGAGATTTGCTACTCGTTAGCCAGCGATGCACTTCGAATGCAGAGGGAAAGAAACGTTAGAACATTCCACCTGTGTTTGCTGGAAGAACGAGAGAGTGATAGAGACCTTGTGAGCGTGGCCCCCCCTGAGTGATTTTCATTCCCCAATCTTAGCTCTGCAGACACTGTCACACTGCTAGCCTCTCACTACCTCCCTGCGGAAGGCGCCAGGCCCGGTTCGAGGAATTGTAATTTGGGTGGGCCATGGGTGCATTTGGGTGGGCCACTGCGGTCTAGAATTGTCGCATATATGTCTGGACAGGCCTGCAACAGGGCCCTCCTGAATCTCTTCTTAGTCTTACAAGGCCCAGTAAAACACACTTTTCCAAATCTCTTTCTAAATGTTATCACTCTCAAAAAGTGTTTTTTCCATGTAATGTTCCTTTGATGGGAAGGGGAAGTTTCTGAGGTGGGAGTATCATGCAAGTGACACTTCTCGGGCTCCCTCTGTGCGAGCCTTCAGGGAGAATCCCTCTTCATTACTACCTCCACCTGACCCCAGACTCTGCAAAACACTCCCTTACAGGCTTGATTATCCACTAGTCCTCTCCAGTGCACCTTATCTCACAGCTGACCCCAGCCCCATATCAGGCACCATCGGCTCCACTTTCATTTTTCCTTAGGTAAAAACATTAGTAAAATCACCTTCAAACTTAAAACATTGAATATAGCAGTAAATATAATCAGCATGGGCTTTTAAAGTATGTTCCACAGTAGCCCTTGTAACCCGAATGCTAATTAAATAAACAAAAACAGAAAGACCATGACAAGGGGTTGGGGGGGCGGACGCTGATGCAAAAGTATTTTTTGGCACTACACCAATAACCTGTTTCTCCGTAAATACCTTTACTACCACCCTCCCCAGCGGCCCTTATCACTCCCTAGTTCCCCCACCACCCCATGACCTCTTCCTTGGATTCCCTCACTGCCAACCTCGACCAGTGCCCCTCATCCCTCCATGGCCCCCTATTGACCTCATTGGATTCCCTCACTTCCACCCTCCAACCGTGCCCCCCATCGCTCCATAGCCCCTCCCCCTATTGATCTCCTCCTCGGACTACCTCACTGCCACCCTGCACCAGTGTCCCTCATCTCTCTGTAGCCCCTCCCACCATGACCTCCTCCTCAGACTCCCTCACTACCACCTCTACCAGTGCCCCTCATCCCTCCATGGCCCCTCCTATTGACCTCCTCCTCGGATTCCCTCACTGCCTCCCTCCAACAGTGCCCCCTATCTTTACGTAGCCCCTCTCTCATATGCATTTCATTTGTCTCATAGCACTACTCATATCAGTGTAGTGTGTGTCAGTACTTTACACAACACACACATTACACAGAGACAATGAATCATACAAGTATGTAAATCAGTCTATTGGGAATGTCATGTAAGCCAATGAGGATTACAAGGTGTAGGAATCACATGTCATCCATACTGGTGGGTGGGATATTTTAAGAGGGTTTGGTCTGGGGAAACAAAACCTTAGGATTTAAAGAGTATTCCATGGGGGTCAGCTTTACTGATAAAAATGTATATCTGCCCAAACATACTCATTTTGGCAACATTAGAATAATGAAAGACTGGGGGAGTTCTAACTATATCATTCATGTTTGTAGGCAGCTCTTAGGTGACAGTTCATTGGTCGCTGTCCTATGTTAGGATTGTAACTTCTGAACTGCAAGTAACACAAGGATCTCTGTGACAAAGGCAGTAACCCACTGAGCTTCCACATAAAATACAGTTCATCTGCATTTAAAAACTACTAACTGACAAATGATTGCCCTCCAGCAAAATCATTAATCACCAGTGTAATCTGGGCTTTTTTTATTGTCTTATTGTTTGTACTGCATCAGCCATGATAATGATAAAAACTGTTCAAATGAAACTCACACGAAGTATGTGTCCTGCTGGGCTGTGCAGGTTTTAAAAAGAAAAAAGAAAAAAGTTTAGGAACACATTCTCTTACCTACTCCATTAGTGAAACTATGTATCACAGCCTGATGTGATAAGCCGCTGCAGGGGTCAAGAAAGGTGAATAGGACTAAAAACGTTTATCCTGCACTGCATTGAAAAAGAAATATCCACACAGCAGAATAGGAGGCAAAGGTGACCATTGTCGCCTTTCGCCAGTGGAGATGAAGGGGTGATAAAATAAGCAAAGCCTCGTTAACATGTAAATGGTCTTTCAAAGACCTGCGAATTACTCGGGTGCGGCTGCGATAATCTCTTAAAACTGTCTGTGTGTCTGTGTATTCGCCCGGGAAGCTCTCTCAGCCCGAGCGCGCGCACACACACACAGACACCCTTTGAGCCCAATGCCTTTGCTCACCTCCCTTCAAGCCCTCACTGCGAGGGCCAAGGATCCTGTTTGGGTGGGCCAGGCTCATGTTTGGGTGGGCCTGGCCCACCCGGCCCACCCACTAGAACCGGGCCTGGAAGGCGCCCTGAAGCATGATCCGCAGCGCTCCGGCCGTGCACCATTTGAAAGGCAACCGGTGAAATGTGCACCCTGAGGGATGTGCATCCTGCATGTTCACTGTCGAGGCATTAAAGGACAGTGAGAGCAGTCCACGCGCAGAGGGCTGCAAACGGACTGTTTGCAGGCAGGCCCGGTTCTAGCGGGTGGGCCGGGTGGCCCACCCAAATGCACCCATGGCCCACCCAAATTACAATTCCTGGAACCGGGCCTGTTTGCAGGACTGTGGGCCCTTCCACATCAGCTCGGCGCCCGTGGAAGCTGGAGTTGTCACCGGCACTGCAGGCTTCAGCAGCTCCGCCTTTCACCTGTACACCGACCTCGACGCAGACAGTGCAGGCTTCTGCAGCTCCGCCTTTCACCTGTACACCGACCTCGACGCAGACAGTGCAGGCTTCTGCAGCTCCGCCTTTCACCTGTACACCGACCGCGACGCAGACAGTGCAGGCTTCGGCAGCTCCGCCTTTCACCTGTACACCGACCTCGACGCAGACAGTGCAGGCTTCTGCAGCTCCGCCTTTCACCTGTACACCGACCTCGACGCAGACAGTGCAGGCTTCTGCAGCTCCGCCTTTCACCTGTACACCGACCTCGACGCAGGCAGTGCAGGCTTCAGCAGCTCAGCCTTTCACCCATGCACAGATCTCATTGCAGACAGTGCAGGCTTCAGCAACTCTGCCTTTCACCTGCGCACAGATCTCGACGCAGAGAGTGCAGGCTTCAGCAGCTCCGCCTTTCACCTGCGCACAGATCTCGATGCAGAACTGTCCCTTCCTCTTGAACAGCACTCTCTTGTTTGGGGCACAGTGCCTCTCCCTGTGTCACATCATAGGCCATTATGCTGAGCTCGTACCCTGGTTAATTCAGCCTACAGCGTCGCAGCAAATGGAAAGAAACCTGGGACTCACCTGCGCCAAGGCCCGACAGGAAACAACCGGCAGTGAGCGTCACGTCAATGAGACCAGGCCAGTTCGAGGGATCACAA
The DNA here is from genome assembly GCF_964263255.1 of Lissotriton vulgaris. NCBI lineage: Eukaryota > Metazoa > Chordata > Amphibia > Caudata > Salamandridae > Lissotriton > Lissotriton vulgaris. The sequence goes on from NC_141696.1 coordinate 53,769,741, forward strand.
TGGGGCGGGCACGTGGCCTTGACCAAGGGATGGCACCACATTCTGGCCCGTGCACTGATGACGGTCCCGTGCATTTACTGCCTGCCAGCACAATTTGAAAGGCGGGGGGAAAGGCGATACACCACCGGTGAAATGTGCAGGGTCTGAGGCAACGGCCCCAGAGTGCCGAAGGTAGACGGCTCAAGAGGCAATGGCGACGCTTCCACCAGCTCCGGAGGCGCGGCGAGGCCGGCCTGGAGGCAGAGAGCGCAGAGCATCAAGAGGGGTAACTTATACCCAGGCATGCTGACGGTGAACACTCGCACTCCCATCAGGATGCAGAACTTACCACGGCGGGCGTCACGTGGCAATCCAGGAACTGCTGGCGCTCGGTGCCTCGCACATCCGTATTTATACAGCCCAGTCGCTCGTGTATAATGCGGGGACTGGCCTTTAAATGCGTTAGGCTGACCCGTGATGCGTGGCACTTGGCAGCGCTGGTTCTCTCTGCCTTGGGCAAAGCCAAAGTTAAGAAATAAGATATTTTCTTTTGCCAGTGCTTGTTTAACTGAATAAATGCATGCTGTGACAGGAATCGGCGGGACGGTGCGGTGTTACTGAAAAGTGCGGGAGTGAGGTCAATGTATGAAAAGGAATTCTAAGGAAAAAGAGATATCCCATCTGTACACCGACCTCGATCCAGTAATGGCTGTAAGGAGGAAGGCCCGACAATGATCGAATCACGAGAGAGTATTATTTTCTGACCGACTATTTTGTTTAGTAGAAAATGCATGTGGCTATGTGGCCTGTAGACGGTAGATGGCGCTCTAGCTTTAGATGAAAAAGCAGGAAATGATGCTGATATAACAAGGAACACAAAAACTATCAAGTACCCCACAAGACCGATAATAAACAGTAATTGAAGAAACAAAGCATACACGTCAATCTAGTGTGATTGAGTATTTATCTTGTTTCACATTTTATAAATATTAGTTTTAGTGTTTTCCGTTTTTATGATAATATTATCCATGTGATACAGACAATACAACTATATACAAAATACATCAATTGACATTATTATTATTTAGCTTATAAAGTGCCTGGTTACTCCAACCGGAGTGTCTCCGCGCTAGAACACCACCAGTCCCTGACCCCAACCAAGCTAGCAACATTAACAATGCCCCCGACTGCCACTCAGCCTTGACATGGGTCAACACAAGTCAAGTACAACACAAAACAAGAAATGGATTATTTGAAAGTACAATATTTGCTGAACATTCGTGAGTTATTACTAATGGTTGTATTGCCCCTTAAGTACGCATGGGGTTATATGGCCAGTGTTATATTCCCACATTCAGCCTAGTCCAATCGAGTTCTTAGTTCTTTATGAACAAATGTCTTCTTTCAAGAATCATAGCCAACGTTTACATGCTGAGGTGGTACTCCTTATGAATCCCCAGAAATGTGCCAACGCGTTTCGACCTCAGGGGTTGGGGAAGGGGCATGTATACGCTTTTATGGAAGTCATCATCAGGGCAAAGAATAAACTCGGTCAGTCCGATCTCAATGGTGGGAGCACACACATTGTGTGTTGTGAGGCTGTCTCGTGGCCGTCTCGGTGTCAGCAAAAGCCAGAGAAAAGTGCGGTACTCACATCTAGTGTAACTGGGATCCTGGACGGAAGAGGGTGTAGGACAGGCACGCAACCCCCATTGGGCTCAAAGGGCTTCAGCCCCCCCTCGTGTGCGTCAGCCCGGCTGACACAGCTTCCCAGGCACACACACAGCTGCACCCGAGTACTTCACAGGTCTTTAAAAGACCATCTACTTGCTAACGAGGCTTTGTTGTGTTTTCACCCCTTGCTTTTCTCTGGCTTTTGCTGACACCGAGACGGCGCCAGCGCAGGGAGAAAGGCAGGAATGTGCCGTACAATGCCTCCCTGCCCATCGCCTTTGCAGCGCATTGCAGCAAGGTCAGGGCCAGGTTCGAGGAGTGAGGACATGGGCCGCGGTGGCTGGGGTCTGAAGGAGGAGTCAGGCCGCCCTGCGGCCTGAGAACCGGCCTTATTCGGCTCTAGAAGCAGAGTCCATGCTCTTCTGAGGCCTGGAAGTGTAGTGTGCCAGGAGGGTTTCCAGACGGTCCCTCCCCCTGCAGTGGATGCTATGTCTGCTCTACAAAGCAGCAAGTCCCCTCCGCGCTTCACCATTTAATGACACTACTCACTCAAATCAAATCAAATCAAAAAATACTTTATTCGGTAGTTCATTTGATAAGAACACCATAAAAGTTCATAAAATACAAATTACAAAGTTGATCATATGTTAAGATCACAATTTTAAAATACTAAAAGCAATTAAAATTCATTTAAAAAAGCAGATTTGATAAAAAGGAAGCAGCAAGATGTATCATACAATTTATGTTCATCTTAGATCCTAGAGATTTGTGGGCCTTCATTGTATCTCTCCTAATCAGATCTTATTCATAGGTTGCGACGATGTTGAATACAGAATTTAAGAAAACGTGCAATTGCTTTAGCATATTTTTCATTTTCTAAATATTGTAATGCCAAGAATGCAGGACGGCATTGGCGAAGCCCCCAGAGTTTTAAGATGGGGAGTAGCCAACGCCTACGGGGTTCCACAAAAAATTTGCAAAATAGAATAGTATGTATGGTTGATTGCGTAGATACCAAATCACATGGGCAGCATGTCCGTGTGGACATCCAGTCGTTTTGGGTTGGAAAGGAAACTAGCAAATGAAACATGTCAAACCTTAAGCGAGTTAGCAGCATTTTTTCATATTGGGTTAGATTATATAACAAATAAGGTTCAACTTCAAAAACAGTCTGCACTAGTATGGCTTTCTGAACAGATTGTTTGTGGATCTCGGTTACTAGGCGTATCTGTCTCAGATGTGTAAGGCATTCTTTTTTTAGATCCGCCTTAGAAATTTCATTTATCCTGGAAGGATTATCAAAATATTTCTTGTAGCCCAAGTCCTCAAGGATTGCTTTGACGTAGGTTATCCATTTGATTTTTTTACACTGATCGAGACTCAGAATATCTTCAATGATGGATCTCGTTAAATGGCATTGCTCTGTAACCCATATTCTGCGCCATAGCATAACTGGCTGCAGTTTTATGATGTCTGTTATATAGTCTAGTCCCAATTCTAAGTGACATGCGTATGTGGAGGTATTCCTTGGAACCGCAAGTAAGTATCGTAAAAAGGAATTCTCAATTTTTTGAATGGCTTCAACATTTACATACCCCCATATTCCTGCCCCATATATTGCCGTAGATATGCATTTAGCATTATAAATTTTCTGCATTACTTGTATTGGACGTTGGCCCAGTTTTTGTGAAAATGCTTTTAGTGAGACAGTTTCCCTCAAGAAGGCAAGTTTCCTGGCATTAACCGCTGGGGTCCACTTGAACTTCTCATCTATTACTATCCCCAGGTATGGGTAGGTTGCCGTTCTATCTAATGGTTCACCTTTTACAAACAACCTTCGGCACTTCCCAGACCCCTTCCCAGCTTGCATAGTGTAAGTTTTCTTAACATTTAGCTTTAGATTTAGGGTAGCCATGAACGTACAATATCTGTTTAGTGCACATTGGAGTTCATTTGGGGTTCTTGCTAAAATTACAGCATCGTCGGCATATAATAGTGCAGGTATTTGCCGACGAGCTATTGTAGGTAAATCTTTACTGCCTTGGAGCATCGCGGCTTCCAGTCCGTTAGTGTAGACAGTGAATAAAAAGGGGGCCAGCACACAGCCCTGTCTGACCCCCTTTTCCACCCTGAAATTTCCTGTAAGTTCCCCCTTGGTCCCAAATCTTACCCTGCCTGTCGTCCCTGTGTACATTTCACGCAGGAAATCAACAATCGCTGGGTCAACACCCACAACCACTACTCACTCACCTGAGAGTGGGAAACGTTGGACTATCCCCATTCAACCAGATGCCTCTATATTTTTGATGCCAACATGTGGCGTGCCTACTTGCTCCTAGCGCTGAGTCTGTGTTGGCGGTACAACGCCATGCACAGTTGTATGCCAACCGCGTCCACAACACATTCTGCCATCTGTAGCCTGGTAACCCACAAGGAACCAGAGAGCCGCTGTCTGCTACAGAAAGCAGCGGGGGCTCCTGTAGCAGCCTGAGCCATAGCAGCAAAGAACTGAGAGCCTCATTTATGAGGCTCCTTGCGCCGCTGAAAAGTCACTTTGTGACGCTCCATGGCGCAGAAGCCTGCGTGATATTTATCAGGCAGCACTAAGCCACTTTTTTTAGCTTAATGATGCCTGATAAATATCAGTCCCATTATCGCAGTGTTCTGCGTTAAAGGAACGTGCAATGGGTGTTGCCGGAGGCGTTCCGAGCAGCATCCATGACCTTTTGACACTGCCCCAAATTTACGAGAAATCGTAAATCTGAGGCAGTGCCAAAAGCTTACGCCTCCCCAGGGGAAGCGGAACGGAGGCACAACAAGTAGCAATATCTTTATTTCTCCTGGTTTTTCCATTTTTTATGCTTGCTGCAGTCTGAAGCACACATAGAAAGAGGAAGAAGCCTCTTGTGAATATTTTTGTACAGAAAGATTTCCCTTCATGTACAAAAATAATCATCCCGCAAGGCAGGCACGATTGCACCATCGTGCAAAGGTGCCTGCGTTGGCGCACGGCAGCCCATTGTGTGCTGGTGCAGGGAAAAAGGACAGGAATATCATAGATACTGCGCATTCCTGCCCATTTCTTTTGCTGCAGGCAAGCGTAGCAGGAAGGCCTGCAGCACTGCCTTACGGTAAAAAAACTCATAAATGAGGCCCTGAACTCTCAGAGGTGAATGTCCAAGAGTTGGTGGGGTCTGTCTACTCTTAAATCATCAGGAGTCCCTCCAATAATGATGACATGTTTTTGGCATGATTACCATGCTTCCAGGCCAATACTTCCCTCTTGAACTGCTTTGAAGTGGTTCGGGAGATTTTAACATTCACACTGACCAGTGTGAATCCACAGGGACAAAAACTCTGTTGACTGATATGACAACTATCGGTCTTATACAAAAGAATCAGGATCCCACCCACGAAGGGGGTCACTGTATCGATTTGATATATACCAACTTCGATAACATTCTGTGCCACAAACCTATTCAAGTTCACTGGTCAGATCACTTTTTATTGCAGTTTAGTATTTTTAAAGCTAATAAGGGTCCCCCAAAGAAATCCCTCCCATCTACCACACGCAGACAGTGGCACAAACTTACACTGGATGCGCTAGAAAAGGTGTGGAAAAAACCCGAGATCAGAGATACTGACGAAGTAGAACAAAAGTTAACCGTGCTTCAGCAAACCCTGACGGTAGCCATCGATAAAATCGCCCCTCTGAAAACATTCAGACAGTTTCCTGTGGCTAAACAGGAAAAATGGTACACCGAGGCCCTAAGAAAGGAGAAACAAGAATGTAGAAGGATAGAGAAGAGATGGAGGAAATCACACTCTGAGGATAATAAAAAGGCACATCGTGCAGCCCAAGCTAATTATTACAAACACATCAAGGCTGCCCGCAAAAATAACATCGCTCAACAGCTCATGGAAGCCGATAACTCTCCCAGAGAACTGTATAGGATTCTGGATACTTTTGTAAAACCTACGGCATGTATATGCCCAGACGACTTCTCACAAAGCCTATGTGAAGAAGTGTCATCTTACTTTGAAAATAAAATAGAAACGATTTATGGAAAAATCCTAGGATCCCAACCTAATAGCGATTCCCAAAATGCCTCCTCCCTCAATGAGAATACAAACCTTACCCTAACCACATTCCCTCCTATAAATACCGAAGAGCTTGACACAATAATGACTCAAGTCAAATCTGGATCTCCGGATGATCTTATTCCTGTTAAAATCTTAACCCCCCTTCGTACCCTGCTAGCCCCATACATTCAGGATATCATCAACCAGTCTCTTAAAAAGGGAAAAGTACCAACTGAATGGAAAAGAGCAGTGGTGAACCCAATTCGCAAGAATGCGGCCCTTCCTTGGACGGAGCTTTCCAACCTCCGTCCTATCTCCCTCCTACCTTATTACAGCAAGATGGCCGAGAAGCATGTCAACGCACACCTGTCCAACTACATCGAGGCAGCGGGCGGCCTAGACCACTCACAATCTGGTTTTAGGCCCACCATAGCACCGAATCAGCCCTTCTGTCAGTGACAGATAACATCAGAATGTCACTTGACAGAGGGAGCTCAGTGATTCTGGTGCTATTGGATTTGTCCGCTGCCTTCGACACGGTGTCGCATGAAGTTCTTCTCGGCCGTCTGAAGGGAGTCGGAGTAGAAGGGACCGCTCTTGCGTGGCTGGAAAGCTTCCTTGAGGACAGACAACAAGGGGTCAAATTAGGCTCCTACAAATCTGTCTGCAGGAAGCTCACCAAGGGGGTGCCACAGGGCTCATGTCTAAGCCCCACGTTATTCAACGTATATGTGGCCCCCCTGGCAGAGATCATTAGATCTCACGGGTTCTCACCAATCTCTTATGCTGACGATACTCAGCTGCTTTTCCCCTTTCAAACCATTACACCTGCAGTCATGCAATCTTTCCAAGATGGCATGAGAGCGGTGGCAGGTTGGATGGCCCAGAACTTCCTCCAATGCAACGTGACCAAAACTGAGGTCATGCTGTTTGGAGGGGCCACCCTGCTCTGGTCCCCGGAATGGTGGCCACCTGAGCTCGGGCCTGTCCCAGCGCCCAAGCAAACCATCAAGAACTTGGGGGTACGCCTGGACCAAACCCTGATCATGAAAGATCACGTCAGTCAGGTCGCGGGAATGTGCTTCCGCACAATTGGTCTTCTACGGCGTATCTTCCCTCTCCTACCAAACACCTATAGGAAGACGCTGGTTCAGGCACTAGTCCTTGGACGGGTGGATTATTGCAACAGCTTACTCATATCCGCCAACCAGGAACAACTTCGAAGACTGCAGGTGGTACAGAACACCGCGGCAAGACTTATCCTGAATGCCCCCCCCGCACCCCTTCCCGCCCCCTCCTCTCCCACCTTCATTGGCTCCCAGTGCAACAGCGGATTCATTTTAAGCTTTGCTGTATCATGCACAAATGTATCTATGGCTCTGGTCCCAAATACCTGAAGGATATTTTTCTTCCTTATTCCCCTGGACGCATTTTACGCTCCAGCAACACTATGTTGCTATATGTACCTAAAGTAAACAGAGCAAGACAGGGTGGCCGTGCCCCCTCCCTTAAAGGTCCAATGCTGTGGAATTCCCTCCCCCCCCAGCTAAGACATACTCATCACCTTTTTAATTTCAGGAAGCAATTGAAAACTCATCTATTTACACAGGACTAACTTAGCCTCCCTTCTGCCTTTTCTGATTTATAGTTTTTGCCTAACTCACTCAGAAGCCACGCGCGGAGATACCCCTTCGGGGCTGATTCATGCGCGATATAAGACCATAAATAAATAAATAAATAAATGTGAATGACTCCGCACAGGAGGGAATTTATGAAGCAATGGAGAGCTCGCCCGGGAGAGACGGGCGAGGTCGGCTTCACTCTGATGGGGCATTGTGATGACATGAAAGGGGTGCAGGTTTGTTATCTCCCCCTTCCCACCCAGGCAACTGGTTTAGGTAAGGGATGGGGTGAAGGGAAGGCCAACCCCACACAAAGGCAACCACCATCTAGACACACACACAAGCACGCACACACACACAAGCTCGTGCACACATGCGCACACACACACACACACACATGTCATACCTATCAATATGAGGACTGGCCATTGATCTAATTATTATTCTGAAACATTATGACCAGTGTCAGTGAAATTTTGTTTTAAAAGTTGTATTTGGAAGCTGGCAGCTTGGAGTTGTTTGAATAATGACGTGTGTATTTACTATTCTAACTGCATGCCCGCTTTGATGCTGGGTTAGGTTATAAAGCGGACCGAGGCAAATATAACTGCACTTTTAGATTTTTAATACACTCACTTGAAAGTACTTAAACACACTACGGGGACCGGTCCTTCAAACAGACTAGTATTCATCTCACGAAGACAGTGTGTGTCTGGTTCACTCAGGGTTTACCTCCAGTTGCAGCTCTTCAACTGCCCGGGGTACCGATGGATAGAGCGGTGCCTCCCGTCCTGAGCTGTTGCCTGGCTGAGGTGAGGCCTTTTATTCGTAATCAATGGGTAAAACCATTAAATCGTGTTCACCACAGTGGAATTACTGGTTTTGTATTTGTACTTTTACTTATCTTACACAAAGATTGCTTTTTTCTCTTCTTTCCACTTGGTCATAAGTATTAGCACAACAATTCCAGGTCCTGAAGAAGACAGTGACACCTTCTGGGGTCGAGTAGGCCGAAACATGTAGATCTGTTTCATATCTTACATGCAGTTAATATTTTTTCATACTGCAGGTGTACTGTTTTTAATCCTGTCACTAGGAGTGAGCAAATAAAGTTTCTTTCAATCTTAGTAGTCAGTTTTAGCTCCACACACTCCGCTTGTTTATTTATTTTCTTGCACTGCGCCCATTACCTAACCAGTTTAATGTTTCGCATCTTGAGGATCTTAGAATATCCTTTGTAGAGTAAGAGTAAAACATCCCTGAGCTCCTCCCTCACAGTGAGGGGGCCGTAGCCCTTGGCAGGGCTAGGTGTCTCCGCCAAGAGGAGAATCCCAGGTGATGAAGCATGCCACTTCAGTGGGTGATGGGATTTTGTCCTAACTAAAAGAAGGACTCTTTATCTAGTGACTGGGTATCTGTGCTTTTGTCTTGTTTGGTGCTTTTCAAGCACGTTAGACCCAAGGACTCTTTGTATTGTGCAGTAACCCTTGGGGAATCTGTCCTCACTGGTCTTTAAATTTCCCTTGTACCCCCCTCTCTCACTTTTTGTTTTTCTGTCAGTCAGGGTTTACCCATACTGTGGGGACAGATCCAGTCTCAAACATGTGCACACACACACACATTCCATGCATGTTCCAGACATCATGATGGTAGAGTTTCTCAGTCACATGTGACAGCCCAGACTTTACTTGGGGGTAACATGGTCCCCCCTCAGGTTACAGATCAAAGGGCCTGTACCTATATACAAATAACGCAGCCACTTCTGCAACTCTACATCTAAGCTGGACGTATGGGCCAGCAGACTGTCTCACAAAGAGGGGTGTACCTTGGGTGTCCCATTGGCATTCTGGGTCAGCTCTGAAGTCTCATCGCTGAGACATGAGAGTCCTTGCAGTGGACTCAAATGAATTTCGAGCTCGTCATTGGAAACATGCGCTGGGCTATCCAGAAAAGCATACAGTTCTTTTGGGGGCACGAGGAGGAGCCGGAAAGTTGACTTGATGTCTCACTTGATCTTCAATAAGTCTCTGCTTCCCTCACCAACTCTTTCCCTCTGTTAGTGTTTGAATATGTCTTGGAAGTGTCCGCCTTGCATGAAGTCCATCAGTCATCACATGATGGCTCAGCCTCTGGCCTCCACTCTCTCTACCTTCCTTGGCTCTGTGGTGAGAACAGGTCTTCCAGAGGGACGGTTTGGATGGTGCAGACCCTAGCTTCAGCCACCTGTCTCCGGTTTGCAGCCCCTACGTCCTCACAGCATCTCACCAACTGCCCCTCTCTAAGCAGCACGTCTTGTGTCCCTCCATCAGCAGGAGTGTGGGGCCTGGCTTTGTGACAAATGCTTACCTTCTGGTGCTTGGCACCCACACTTAATTGTCAACACTAGCACTTATGTAAAATGCCAGATGGTGGCGCTGTTTCTACAGTTGAGATCTGAGCGGAACTGCAATTGTTTATTAATTCAATATACAATAAAAACAACTAATACCTGATGCCAACTTTGGGGGCCTGGAATAGGCTGAATTGTCACACTTGATGTGCGCTGGTTCGTAGTTGTGTAGGTACTGCCAGTGGCAACGCTGGAAGTGGCAATGTATGTATGTATATATGTATGTATGTATGTATGTATGTATGTATGTGTATGTATTGGCATTTATATAGCGCACTACTTACCCGGAGGGTCCCAAGGCGCTTCGACCGCTGCGAAACCCTTCCTGGCTTCCCTGAGAGATGGTCCCTTAATGGGTATCTCCAGGGTGAGACCAGGCATCCCCGGCGGTCTGGTGGGGCCGTTAGTGAAGATGAGGCAAGCTAATGCCCAGAGTTGCCGAGTGTGATCGCTGATCAGAGTGGGCACCGAGGCAAGAGAATTATCGAGTCCGCTGACCCTGGTCCTGGCAGGCTGCAGAGGCCTCCTGACAACAGCCCGGTCACTTATTTTTTTAATTTTTTTTTACAAATTAAGCACTGCTTGTAACCGGAATCCCCTGGTGTCGTCTATTTTGCGATTTCATTTGATCTCTTGATGTCCCTCTGTTCAGTCAATGGTATGTAGACATAAGGGAGCAAACCTGAATTCTGAAAATACAGAAAATAAAATGTCGAAACACTTGAATATTGGAATTATGTTGAAGTTATTTTTTCCCCACAACACATTTTATTGCGTCAGCAGCAATAGTCACCACTTTACTTACAAAATATTTGCAGCAATACATAGTCAGTAATGTGAGATCAAGTCTGTCGACATCCATTATATCGATACAAGATTTACAAGAAAACATATTTAAATACAGCGAGCCTATAGAGGCGGGCTCACAACAGTTCAACCTAGTGCGCCATGTCGAATCTGCCGATCCATAGGCGGCCGAGCCTGTAAAGTTGTACAGTAATCACAAACAGCAGGTTGTATGATTAACTCCACTTTATTTCAAGCAACCAAAGTTATTCCGAGGAGCGCCGGCCGGCGCTACCATTCAGTTCAATTCCCGGCGCGCAATAACATTGCGCGCGCATTGCCGCCAACATGGCCGCCGCACGTCACGTCTGCGTGACGTGCATAAACTAGAACGCTACATATCTCCCCCTTTTACTGAACTTTAAGTAGTCACTTACAAGTCATGGTCCAATTCAAAGTCTCGAAATCTGGACGGCCTTACCACCTGCCTTCCGCTCCTGGTAACCCTAACGGGGTTCCCCGGAGCCCCTTGGTACTGCATTCCAGTTCCTTCCATTTCTTCACTTGCCACTCCACCATCATTCATGCTTCTCCCTGTCCGGTCCGTCTCATCTCCTCGACTCTCGCTCACCTCTTCACCTTCTCGCGCTTTCTCTGCACCTGCTCCGTCACATAAATCACTTCCGCATTGTCCCCTTTCCGTATTCAATTCGTCCACTTCTTCCCATTCCATTCCAGGTTGTTCCCAGCTCAATACCTTGTTGCACCGGGCCATACGGTCCTGAGACAACACGTTTCCGTCGCTCAGCAGGGCTGCTCGGTCATACACTTCTTTAACTTGCATGGGCTTGCTAAACTTCCTGTCTCCTTTCTTCTAGAGTGGCTAGCCTTACTCTCACCCACTCTCCCTTTTCCAGGCCTGTTCCTCTCACATTCCTTCATTTGTTGTAATGGTTGGTGTAGATTGTTTGTGCTCTTTCCAGATTGGCCCGCACCACTGCAGGTGACCACTCGCTGGTGATGACCTTTTCCTTCCAGATCCTGTTGTCATGCGTGAAGGGTTCTCGCCCTCTCAATATTTGGAACGGGCTGTACCCCGTGCCGGTGGGGGTAATTCTGTAGGCCCACACCATGTTCTCTAGTGCTTTCTCCCAGTCTTTGTTGCTGGATATGGCTGCTTGTATGGCTCCCATCACTACCCTATTAAATAGCTCCACTAGGCCATTTCCGGCTGGATGGTAGATCGCTGTGTGTTTGATGGTGATGCCGTTTCTTTGCATGAACTTGTTCCACCTTTCCGATGTGAACTGGGGGCCATTATCGCTCAGAATGGACTTAGGGATTCCTTCCCTTGTGAAGGTCTCTGACAGAAACTTTAAGATGTTCTCTGCGTCCATGGACTCGTCCACCCTCACCTCCGGCCACTTAGAGTATCGATCCATGAGTACACACACGTACTTCTGTGTGCCCTGGTCATCTAGGACCGGTCCCAAAATGTCTATAGATAGTTCTTCCCACGGATTCAAGGGGGGGGTCAAACTTCCCTAACGCTGTCCGCAAAGGTTTTAGGGTCTTGTCTGCTCCTTGACATTGGGGACACTCCCTGACATGCCTTTCCGCCCTTATGTCCATGCCTGGCCACCAGTAGTTTTGTTTGGCTCTTGCCTTGAGTTTCCCTATGCCTAAGTGGCCCTCGTGCAGCAGGTCCAAGAGCTTGATGGTGAGGTTCCTTGGGGAGATCACCTTGTCTTCTCGGTACGTGAACACCCCATCATCTCCTAGCGACAGTTCTTCCCTCACCTCGTAGTACGGCTTCATGCTCTCACTCACATTCCTTTTGTCGGGCCACCCTTGTACAATGTGCCTTTTCACTTCCTTCATATTTGTGTCCTCCTCATATGCCTCTGTCCATTCCTGCAGGCTGATTAGTTTCTCCTGGTCTTCTACGAGAGCTACCAGCTCCCCTCTGTCTGCAAGGTCTTCCTCCCCTGGTTCCTTGGCGGCCGCCCTACTCAAGTAGTCAGCTACTCGGTTCCTATTCCCGGGGATGTACTCCACATCATACCTGAACTCAAGTAATTTTAGGTTCATTTTGGATATCCGGGGAGTGGCGCTGGCATGTCCACTTGACGTTAGTACCTTTACCAGCGGCTTGTGATCTGTCTTTAGTAGAAATCGGGTGCCCCACAGGAATTGCCGGAATCTCGTCATGGCCCATACCACCGCCAGCATCTCCTTCTCGATCACGCTGTATTTGCTCTCGGTGTCCGTCAATGCTCTGGATGCAAAGCTGATTGTCTCCATCTCTCCTCTTCCTCGGTCTTGCATGAGCACGGCCCCTAGGCCCTTGTCGCTGGCGTCAGTCGTGAGTACTGTGGCGCCTTGTGGGTCGTATCCCTTGAGCGGGACCGCTCCTGTGATGTCCTTCTTGATAGTCTCGAACTCGGTTTGCGCTTCCGGAGTCCATTGGAACGCTGTGCTCTCCCTGGTCAGCAACCTCATGTGGTGGGTCTTCGATGCAAAGTGTACCACAAACTTGCTGTAGTACTCCGCCATCCCCAAGAACGACCTGACCTCTTCCTTGTTCTTGGGGGGCGGTGCTTCTGCGATGGCTTTAACGTTTCCTGCCTTGGGTGTGATGCCTTGCACTCCGATTTCATGTCCTAGGTACGTCACCGATTCTAGGCCCAATCGGCATTTGGTCCACTCTGCTGTGAGGCCTTTGTTCTCCAATGTCTGTAGTACTCTTCCCAGCTTCTGGTCGTGGTCCAGTCTGTCACGACCCATCACCAGGATGCCGTCCTGGAAATACTGGACGCCTTTGATGTCTCTGAACAGCTGGTGCATCATTTTCTGAAAGACTGCAGCCGCCGAGGCAAGTCCGAACGGCATGCGGCAGAACCGATAGCACCCGAACGGGGTGATGAAAGATGTGAGGCTTTTACTGTCCGGGTGTAGTGCTATCTGATGGTAGGCTGAGGTCAAGTCGATAGTGGAGTACCACCTGACTCCCCTGGTCTTTGCCAACATCTCCTCGATTCTAGGAAGGGGAAATTTCTCCACGAAAATGTTCTTGTTCAATTCTCTCAAATCCACACAGAGCCTGACCTTCCCGTTGGGTTTCATGACTACCACTAAGGGCGCCAGCCATTCTGCGCAGGTGATCGGTTCGATTATGCCCTTCCTTTCCAAATCTTGGAGTTCCATCTGGACTGCTTCTCTTACCGCTATGGGCACGTTCCTCACCTTGTGGGCTACAGGGGTGGCTCCTTCCTTGAGCACGATCTTATGTTGGAATTTCTCCATCTTCCCCACGGTGCCTCCAAACACCTTCGGGTAGTTCTCCTTCCATTTCTTCAAATCGGGCCACTCCTCCGGTTCCGTGAGCAATATTTGTTCTTTCCCTCCTGGGTCCAATTTAATTCCTAGGTCGCCCTGGTCTAGCCATCCCAAGACGGAGGGTCCCTCCTCTGCAATGTACAGCTTGCACCATGCTGATCGGCCTCTAAACTCGAACATCAGGCGTCGGAACCCCACCATCGGAATGCGATCGCCATTGTATGTGACCGGTCTGATGTCTAGCTTTTCCAACTTCGGCCCCAACTTCGGTCTGAACTCTTCATCCCACACGGCCCGTTGAACAATGGTGTATGGAGATCCTGTGTCCGCCACCACACTGATGGTGATTCCGCCCATTGACATTTCCAGTACGGGTTTGGTTGACCTCTTCCCTTCCACGCACAATACCTGACCTCGTCGCCACTGTAAAGTTGTACAGTAATCACAAACAGCAGGTTGTATGATTAACTCCACTTTATTTCAAGCAACCAAAGTTATTCCGAGGAGCGCCGGCCGGCGCTACCATTCAGTTCAATTCCCGGCGCGCAATAACATTGCGCGCGCATTGCCGCCAACATGGCCGCCGCACGTCACGTCTGCGTGACGTGCATAAACTAGAACGCTACAGAGCCCAGTGCGCAAATTGACTCAGGTGTTTCATTTGCCCCTCTGGAATTCTGCTGCATCCAAAACCCCAGCTTTCATCGGCCAAGTTGAAATTATTTTAAGGCTGATTTTAACACATTGGCAGACAATAGAAAAACGTACAAATCTCATTAATATTCTGAAAACATTATGACCAGAGTCAGTGTAATTTTGTTTTAAAAGCTGTAGTTTGATGTTGGCAGTTTGGATTTGTTCTGTCTTCTCTCCTAGAAGCTTTTCTCTTCAGTTTTCCAGCACAGGCCTGTCAGGCGTGTTTACGATTCTTCAAGCAAAGATACATTATCGCCGCTTTTATCGGCAGGAAGCCGCCGCTAAAGCGGCGATAATGGGCTTGATAATAGGCCCTTGTAAATTCCCATAGAAGCCCAGGTTCTGGTGATAACCTGGGCTGCTATGAGAATTCACTAGGACATATTATCAAGCTCATTATCGCTGCTTTAGCGGCAGTTTCCTGCCGATAAAAGCGGCAATAATGTATCGCCCTTTCTTGATAATATGGCCCCTCGACTCCGGCTCCATGCGGGGCTCTCTGCACCTTATGCTGCCAGGAGCAATGAACATCTGAGTCTAAGAGGCAAATCTAATGGAGTTCAGATCAAGAAAAAACATGGCATCTGGCGTCATCTAGTGGTCGAGCCACGTGATATGCCTCATTATTACTGAAGACGACAGGGTTCCTTTCATATTCAAATCTATAGATACATTGTGTGCTAAGGGCAATTCAAAATCAAATTCAAATTTATTGTTTGATTACTAAAAACCATAACAAAAATGTTAAAACCATTTAGCTCATGTGTACACAGACAGTTTTAAAAGAGAAGACCCAAATTAATACAAAAACAGTGCGGGAATCTTGCTGTAAAATGGGTTATGATTATAAAAAAAAATGTTCAAATGTTGGGGTAGTTTGCCTTTATAATTCTTGGTCTTGTGTAACAAAACAGTCTCAGAGTAGTTTTAAGAAAGTCTAAAATGGAGACGAATGAACGTGAAAAATAGTTTTAAAAGCTGAAGACAATGTTCAGGTGGGCCACGCTGGATGAGCCGGAGGCAGTTAAAAGGTTATTGCGAAGAGGTGACGCAACCAACTGGCAGAGGGTTTGCTGCATTATCTTTCCCCAGCAATTTAGCTGCTCTGATGACAAATTTGGTGAACCGAATGTTCAACTTTGTATTTTCTGGGTTCATAGCAGCTATTATGGCCTGACGAAGTGCGGGCACTTAGTTTGTTCCACTTCTCCCGCAATAAAATCCTTCTATCGTTGAGCACAGCGGGACATATGCAGGCTATATGCTCAATGCTTTCGGAGTGGTAGCCGCACTCCCTGCATTCAATACTGACACTGGGTCACCGCTATTGTGGCCCAACTTTAGGGCCATGAACTTGACCTTCCAAAAAATTTAGTATGTACTTGATAGGTAGGATGACTCAACCCCCGGTTTGAGATCGGAGATAACAGCCCAGGCGTGTTTCCTTCTAGATAGTTTTGCCCTGTTGGAATGAAAAGATCAAAGCGGGACACTTCGCTTGATTGCGATCTACAATGCATGTTGTGATGGGTTTGTTCCCCAATATTCCGTAACTTTGAATAGCTGTAGGAAGTATGCCAGGTGATGCCGAAATTTTTGACTAGATGTGCTAGTCGATATTTCACTCCAAAGTTTGGCCTCCCGACTGCCTTCCCGGAAGTTGCGCAGTCTGTTGCAGAGCTTGATAAACGCGCCTGCCTCGACGCCGTGATGATCTAGCTGGCCAAGTTCTAGTCTAAAACCTGTGTTGGGGATGAGGACCTAGGCAGGTGCCATGCTCGTTTGAAGATTCTGGTGGTTGATTTGTTTAATAGTATGCTTGTTGGGCCCATCATATCTCGTGTCCATATTCTAGAGAGTTGGTGCTCTTAGCCTTCATCACCTTGGGCAGTGGAGTTAGGCTTGGCCCAAGTAGATGTTTTGAAAGCTTTGCCGAGGTGACCTCCAGTGACAGTGCCTAAGCCTTAACTGCATCTTTTTGCTAAGTAAAGGAACCTCTGGAGTCAAGGAAGATTCCCAGGTATTTATAGTGTGGCACTGTCGATTATTTTATTGTTGAAGGACCACCCACCTTTATGCTGCTTCTGTTTGCCAACATGCATTATTTTTGTTTAGACAAATTCAGTTTGAGAGCATTGTCAATTGAATAGGAGAGTAGATCGTCGAGTAGCCTCTGCAGGTCTACCTTTGTGTGGCTCAGTAACACGAGGTCATCAGCGTTGCTGATGCGGGTTCCATCTAGTTGAGGCGGGTGAGAATTAACTTTGTCAAGTGTGAAAGATAGGTCCAAATTGAACAGATTAAAAAGAAGGGGTGCCAACACGCAGCCTTGTTTAACACTGCTTCCTGTTTGGATCTTTTTTGAGAAATGAGAACTGTCTCCCAAAAGTATTCTTATCCAAGTTCGTGTATGGAGTTGGATTGTGACTTTTAAGAGAGAGGGGTGGGGGGGTATATGCACCAGCTCTCTAATATTGGCCATAGACGGCCACGTGGCACCAGATCAAAAGCCACCTTGAAATCGACGACGCAACAGTATAGTTGGATAGGACGGATGCCTGCCTTATGTGGTCTCGCGTTCTAGTCCCCGACGCACCGGCGTGATGATGCGGCGCGCCGGAGCCAGAGCGCAAATACTCGCGCATGCGCAAGGGGAAGCTGGCATTGGCGCGAACGGCAGTTGGGGGCATAAGCGACCGGAGCAGCGGACAGTTAGGCGCTCGGCGCTTCCTTTGTTAGCGTTCCTAGAAATAAATAAAGGAACTTGTTACTTCAACCTGGCAGTCTCCAAGTGGTCTTTAAAGGGGTTAATTACTAACATCATAGTGGCGACGAGGAGTGGGATCGCCCCTTGGTCCCCCCAGCAAACAAGCAAACAGAACGGAGACCAACCACCCCAGCAAAGAGGAAGGTTGAACACAGCTGAGAGGAGGACATCCTACTGGAGACACATTGTACCGACCAGATTCTCGGACCAGATGGAATCAGCTCCTAGGAGCCCCTCTAACCCAGTTGGAACGTACTCACCTTCCTCCTTAGGATGTATTTACAATGGGTATGGATATATGTATGTACATCTCGTACCTAAGGATGGGAAAAATAGCAATAAACACGCATTGGTTTTCTACAATATCCTATTCACACCTATTGGTCTCGCGGCCACGTAGGCCCAGACTGGGTACCCTAGGGCAGGTCTGATAATGTACCATTACACACTGATCATCAGTGCTCACTCGACGCACAATCCGGAGCGCCTACACACATGGGCCTGCAGTCCCAGTGCTCACATTAATATCCGGTCTGCAATCCGGCAGCCTACACACCTCTATACCTTAGGTGCTCTCACTTACACACGGCCCACAATCCGGCGGGCCTCCACACCGTCTCCCTCCGGTGCTCTCACTTACACACGGTCTACAATCCGGTAGACCTACACACCATCTTAGGTGCTCTCACTAACGCCGTATACCAACGACGATCACTTTCCTATGAATGTTTAAGGATGAAGTCTTTGATTACCTACTCGGGATAAAACTACGATACTCGAAATTAATATGGCTTTCCAAATTATAATATGTACCTTCTGCTCCTGACATCAAAGGTTCCCTCTCTCCCTATTTGCTCAGTCACTCCTTACCTGATCGGGATTCGCATCCATTCATGCAAACAATGTCTAACTAGAAAATCAGGTTACCCTGATTGAACAAGAATACAAGGCACATGTCGGTTCACTAAGAACTGGGGTGATTTATTACAACAAAAATAAACACAATACTACACAATGCATATGCTGTAAAGAAAAGTAAAGGTTAGAATGCGCGCTTAACAAGGAAAGGGCAGAGATCACCTTATTAATGTGAAGTCGGGGCTCCGCAGTCATCTAGGTTCCCTTCTCGTCTCGGTGTCTTGGCTCATCTTGGAATCACACCTCAGCAGTCACGGGTACACTTCTGCACCGCTATGCTTAATCTCCTCTGCTTCCCTCCAAGTCACTGGAACCTTGCTTGCTATTAGCTACTGTCTCTCTCTCTCTCTGTCTCTGTGCGCTCCGCGCTAATTCTCCTTCAGTCTTTCTCAGAGAGTCTCGGTTTCAGAATCTTTCTCGGACTTCAAAATGGCGATTGTCTGCTCTGGAAATAATTAATGGCATAGATGCTAACGGCTAGCTGCCACCTACAGACTGACTGACTCATTGCCTAACACTTTCGCTAATATCAAAACCTGCCCCTTCATGGAAAGTTACGGCCAGTAACCTGCCGCCCACCAAATTCTTGTACCTCCCAGTACCAAGGGCACGTTCCCAGCCGGCCGGCCTGGAGTTGTGTCTTAGGAGTGGAGAAAAATACAGTCTTTCGATAAGGGCCAGCCTGAACCGGTTCTCTCCAAGCGAACAACACCTCGAAACTAAAACATTACACTTGACCTAGAAAGCCTCTCAAGCTACCAGGCAGAGAGCAAGATGGAGTCTGTCCCGTTTAAGGCCTACAAGGCCCAAAATACGCATAACTCCACAGAAGATATACTAACACTCTTGCAAAAGGATGGATCATCACTAATACTTATATATCTATCCCCTAGCTTAAGTTTATAAGCCCTGATCTAAAGAAAAGGGTACAAAAATGCACTACTGTGCCTCATGGATAGGTCCTACTTATAGTCCTAATCCCTATACTGCAAGGGTAATAGGCTGGAGTCATCTTCCATCATCTCCCCTCTCAAGGAGGGTCGAAAAAGTCGGTTATCACACTTCACCCTTGACTCCAGTCTATTAGCCACATCTTATATCGAACTAACATCAGTGGAAGAGTAATAAGAAACAAAATTAACTGACCTATTTCTCCTACTAAATCTACAAAATTGTAATAGAGAAGGAATGCACTGAATAAAGCAACAAATAGCTACCAAAACACAAATAAAAATAATGACACCCCCTAAAATCTGTCGTAATGAATGCAAGTCAGGTAACCAGTTAAAGAGCCAGTCGAACCAGCCCTGGTCGATATGTTTTCTAACTTCTGCAGTCAAGTCATGAAGTTTGTCAATATGGGCCTGAATTGATTTAGAATGGTCTGAAAGATTAAAGCAACAAAGACCCTCAAAGTCAGAACAGTCATGGCCATGTTTTAACAGGAGGTAATCAATCGCTGCGCGGTTTTGCAGAATAGCCCTACGTTCACCCTGGGCATCTAATAACAGGTCAGATAATACAGTAGAAGTTTGATTAATGGATTTAACCATCCAGCAGGCCATCTTGCCAATCGTTTTAGCATTATAAACGGCTAGCGCCGGGACACCAATAATAGAAATAGCCAGACTTAGATATTCGGATTTAGAGTAAAGGTGCACGGAAGAATCACAGTCTTCATGTAATGACATAGAGTCTCGTACTACACGGGAATGGGAACCAGGGTGCGATGAAAACATTAACAAGCTCAATCTAGTAATAGCACATGGACCTCCAGAAATATTAGCGGGAAAATAGGGCCAGGAAGAATTCCCACATGAAAATAGCCAACCAGAAGGCAGTAACATTGCACGGTAATAACTGGGAGCAACCAATACACGTTTACATGTCATATTGTTCTTAACGGAAATACACGAACTTGGAAGTCTTTGTAAACACAATAATCGTTGATGAGCTGAAAAAGAAGTGGCAGCCTGCAATTTTAACTTTATACATTCAGTAATTGCCTTGGCATCACATGTCAAAATAAAGCATAAATCACCCTGTGAAATATTATAGGTGGTGATTTGGGAATGAATTGGGGGAATAGGGTCAGATATGACCGTACACAAAGGGCAGAATTCATGAGCCGAAAAATCGCCCAAAATTATATTAGGTCGGGCACTAGAAATATTGAAAATGTGCCGCAAAGTTTCAGTGGAAGCAGGGACAGCAAGCAAACAGGTCACCAGAATATCAGTCACCGACCTCATGGGAGTGAGGCAAAAATGCAAAGAGTTAGTCACTCTTCTAACAAGGGTAATCCAGAAATTTGACGAGGTATCCCACGCAGTGAAGGAACGAGGAACTCGGGTTCTCCAATCAACCGAAGTCGGTGGGTTCTCTCCTCTCCCGGCGTAGCAGACCAAAAGGAGTCCAACGCCGGCACATCCTGCAGCAGCAGTCCAGAGAATGATCTGAAAGAATACAAATACAGGCCTTAATCATTCTCTTAAGTAACATTTGTCAGCTGGGACAGCTTCCCAGCTATCTTTCCCTGGCTTCATCACCAAAATGGTGTTGTCATGACCGGTCGCAATAACTTCAGCCTGTTCAGGGGGATGTTTAGGCGATTGCACCCATATTTTGGCACCAGGATTATCGGTGGAACCGAATCCTTTTTGACCTCGTATTGTTAGCAAAGTTGGGGCAGAGCCTCTCTTAATCTCACCACTGAAGACAGGCATAATGAGCAACTGAGCAACACGGTCAGATTTTTTGATCGATAAATCAATTTCACTGCTATTAAGCAGAAGAACCTTAATCTCTCCCTGATAATCGCTGTCAATTACTCCTCCGAGAACTTGAATACCTTTCATGGCAAGGCCCGATCTAGGGGCAATAAGTCCAAAACTACCGGCTGGAATACAGACACCAATGCCGGTTTCAATAATAATTCGGTCTCTGCCTTTCAGAATCGCATCATTCATAGCATGCAGGTCCAAACCTGCAGAACCTGGGATCGCTCTGCACGGAGCTAAAGCTCCGGGGGTAATTTCCCAATACATAACAGAATTGGTCATGGAGTTAGGTTTTGCATCAACAGTTGGAGGAAACAAACACATTAAAGGAGATTCAGCATGTAACAAAGGGCGATTATTCAAAATCAGTAATGCCTGGAGCAAAAAATCTCTCCAGTTTTTGTAATTTACATCAGTCAATTTACGCAATTGTTCTTTCAACAAACCATTCATACGCTCAATGAGGCCCGAGGCCTGCGGATAATATGGAATATGAAAAATCCATTCAATGTTATTTTCCACACAGAATTCCTGCACCAATCTTCCATGAAAATGGGATGCGTTATCAGATTGAATTTGGAATGGAACACCATAATACAAAATAAGCAATTCCAGGGTTTTAATGGTATTTACTTGGGTGGCTTGTTTGCAAGGGAAAGCGACCAATAGGCCACTAAAAGTATCAACCGCTGTGCAAATATACTGACAATTTTTGCTCATAGGGAGCGGGCCAATATAATCAATTAGCCAAATTTGGGCGGGCATTTTACCTCGATGTAAATGGCCTCTAACAATATGAGGCACTGTTCTTTTTCTAGAATGTTGACAGATAGGACAATGCAGAATAACATCTTTAATCAAATTGAAGGGAATATGAATTCCTCGATCGGAAGCCCACCTGCTAGTGGCTCTTTCTCCAAAATGTCCTGCTTTTTGGTGGGCCCATTTCGCCAATCCTGCCAAATCAGAATCCTGCATGTCCACCACTGCCTCAGAAATTTTAGACTTTTCATCTGCAATGTTATGAAAAAACTTGTCAAGGGAGTCAATCGGGGTATGAACATCCACATGAAAGATTGTAACAGTACTCTGTGGAAGTAATTCCCAAATTTCTTGCCATAATTCTTTACCCCACAGTTTTTTTGAATGCAATTCCCAATTATGAGAATGCCAGGTTGGTAACCAAACCGCCAGTCCATTAGCAGTGGACCAGGAATCAGTGAAAATATGACATGTGCCAGGTAGTTTCTGCTTCAAAACTTGGTAAACTGCATACAATTCAGCATATTGACTACTCCTCCCATCACCAGTGGTACTCAATAATTTTTGCGTGATCGGGTTGTATGACACTGCTTTCCAATGTCGTTTCTCACCAATGAATTTCGCTGAACCATCCGTAAACCACACATGTTTACTGTCCTCCGCGGACAAATCATCAAATGGCTTACCCCACCTGACGGGAGATTCCTGAACTACAGGCACAGAACAATCATTCGTAGTCTCATTCGATGGCGCCTGCGCCACCCGTTCATGCAACACAGCCACACCTTTCGGACCCACGCGCGCTCTGTCCTGAATGTACCATTTCCACTTAATCACGCCCGCCTCTTGAGCATGTCCAATTCGATGGGATTTCGGCGAACTCAAAACCCACTGCATGATAGGAATTTCAGGTCTCAAAATCACAGCATGACCCAACGTCAATTGCTCGGTATCCACCAGAGCCCAATAACAAGCAAGCAACTGTTTTTCAAAAGGGGAATAACGCTCACCGGCCTCAGGTAACTTTTTGGTCCAAAAACCCAATGGCACTTTTTGTCTGCCTTGCTTTTGCCACAGACTCCAATTGGCATACAGACCATCCACAGAAACATTCAAATCCACATCACCTTCGCCCACGGGCCACAAATCCAAGGCATACTGAATTGCTTCTTTCGCCAAATTAAAAGCATTTTGTTGTGGTTCACCCCATTCAAACGCATTCTTTTTACGGGTGACTCGGTACAAAGGAGATAAAATCTGACTCAAATGGGGAATATGCTGACGCCAAAAACCAAACAGGCCAATGAAGCATTGAGCCTCCTTTCTGTTCCTCGGAACAGCAAAATCCAAAGTTTTACGCCTCACCTGCGGAATCACTTCTCTGTGACCTTCATGCCAATTAATTCCTAAAAATTTAACATTCTGGGAAGGGCCCTGCAATTTATCGGCATTAATTTCCCAACCTTTTGCACGTAAACAGTCAAGAATCAGATCTAAATGGGATTGGACTTGGTCTTGCGTCTCACCTTGAATCAAAACGTCATCAATATAGTGACACACCTGAATATGGGGATGTACGGGCACTTCAGATAAATGTTCCGCCACCAGCCGGTGACAGATCGTAGGATTATGTATATAACCTTGAGGAAGACTCCTAAACGTCATTTGACGGCCATGCCAGGTAAAACTGAATTGCTCCTGACACTCGGGGGCAATTGGAATCGAAAAGAAAGCATTAGCAATATCAATGGACGCATACCATGTACCTGGATGCTTCTGAATTCTCTGAATCAAAGTAACCATGTCAGGCACAGCAACAGCTAAACGCGGGGTGTGTTTGTTCAACTCTCGATAATCAACCGTCATGGGCCAAGTATTATCACTCTTGCGCACAGGCCACACGGGATTATTCCAAGCAGAAGTGATTGGAGTTATAACCCCTGCGTCAATCAGATCCTGAATTGTGGCACTAATTTCATCATGACCACCAGGAATTCGATATTGTTTCTGAGAAACAACTTTCGTAGCTTGGGGAATCTTAATGGGGGGCATCCGCAAACGACCAACCCGTACGGGTCTGGACGAAATGTAATGCTTCGTTCCAAATTGATAGCAACCATCATCAAGATGCAAAGTCATTCCTTTCAAAATGTCACTTACAATTATATATTCCAGGAGAGGCACAACTAACACAGAATATTCTTTACGGGGAATTCTACCAATTTTCATGTCAAGCGCAGTTTGCACTGCGGGGGTTTCCTTACCACCTAAACCAGTAATTGTAAAAAACTGTCCTTTGAATTTTTTCGATTTACCATGAATTAAAGTGGCCTCCGCCCCAGTATCTACCAATGCTCGGGCCCTTTGGATATTACGATGTTTCCAAAAAATGTCCCTATCTACATAGGGTCTATTGTCTTTGTGAGCCCACCTGCATACCGGAGCTTGACGAATTTCCTAGTCATTTTTACCATGGTCAGCCAACCAAGACAAATCAGGATAGATGTTTTCAACTTTTTTCGGAATCAGAATATCCTGCTCATATCCATCTCTATTACGAAACGGATTAGTGTCATGTTCAAAGAATTGAGAATTACGGTCAGAAGCTTGTGACGATCCTCCCGTCGTCTAACATCAGGGGAATAACTTCTCTCATCTCTGCATCTATTAGAGACACGGTCATCTCTTCTCCTGTCTCTCTCTCCCTCTCTCACCCTTACGCTCTCACGGCGGGGGGAAACATCACGGTCATAGCGTCGGTCATCACGGCGATCAGCATCCACTCGGCGCCTCTCATCACCACTGTCATCAGACCCTCGGGCACAATCATTCTTTCGTACACGACGGGCACCCTCCTTCCGATCTAAACCACGTTTACGAAACATGTCCCACAAGCGATTATTAGGTTCACCATCAATGTCCTCCCTTTTCACACCATCAGCCAAAAGTGCAAGAAACATATCACGCCTAGAAAATTATAATCCCCAGCGGTACGACCTTCAGGTCGAGATTGCCTCTCAGGTTTAAACCATTCACCCAACTCACCAAGCTGACGAACAGATTCAAGCACCATAGATAAAGGATTGCCAGTTTGATTGATCAACAAAGTCATCATAACCTGCTTATAAGCAACAGGCGAAGAACGGATAATGCGATTACGCACAGAAGATGTTAAAAGACCATCCAACAATCTGTCAGACGTACTGAGAAAAATGGCAGTTTTCATTACCTCCTCCTTCAAACGTTGCGACGCATCGCGCAAAGTGTACCATGGCTTGTCATTGACAGGCCAATCAGATTCAGTAGGGTATTTATGGTTACAACCATCATTCGCAAGCTGCAGCAAACTAATTTGGCCAGCACCATTATAATTCCGAAAATGGTCTTGTACAGTAGAATCGGAACTCAAAGAGCAAAAACGTAAACAATCACCAGCATCAAGCATAATACCGGCAGCACCTAGTTCATAAAGGCGCACCATCCAGGTAAGCAAAGTTTCACCGGGTCGTTGTCGAAATCGTTGTAAAATGTCACTAACCTCCTGTTGAGTAAAATCTTCAATACTATCCAAATGAATACCATTCGGCATACCAGTAGCCTGTTGTAATTTGCGTCGAAACACAGGGTGAGCAGAAACCTCCGGAAGAGCCTCCGAGGAAGCCTGGTCCTTAGATTTAGAAGAACAATCAGAGCGTAATATGTCATCAGAACTGGTAGAGCGACCACGATCGACAGAAACGTCGTCTTTATCACAAGAAGCAGATTTACAATCACGTCCGGAGCGAGAAGACTCGCGCTTGTCACCCTCCTCAGCCGAGGAGCCAGATTCGTTCAAGTCCCAGATATTACCATCCCACTCATCGGGATTCCAATCCAGCCCGGCTTTCGCCACGACCAGACGCACTTTCCGTGTAGACACACGACCACGGCGGTGTCTGTATTTATATTTCGCAATGCGCACCGCAGCCCTTTCGGCTATAGTTTGATAAGTCTCAAGTTTGTCGGCAAGCAACTTATTCTGACATCGCAAAAGAGTATGCGCATTCTGCACTTCAACAAACTTCTCTTCCATATCAACAAACCGCTTTTGCAATTTCACAAACTTCTCATGAAGCATTCTATAAGCAGTTAGTACAATCCAACCTCTGCGTCCTAAAACAGGAAGCTCATCACCCTTCACTACTGGCGCTTTTGCAAGCAAGAAACCACATCAGCGGGCTCCGCCTGCTCCAAACAAGAAATCCAATTCTCACTCAAACCAGTAGAATCGGCCCACTCACGGGCCAAAGCCTCATAAGGCGTTGATTCCCAGCCGTGAATTTTAACAGGCAATTTGAAAGTAGATTTTGATTTCTTCGAAAACATATTAGCACACAAAAAATATATACACAATTATAAACAAAGAAAAATACGTACGAGCCGAGCGCAAACCAACAAGATGAAAACGATACAGCGCACACAGGCTTCGTAAACAGTTCATGACGCCAGATGTACTGACCAGATTCTCGGACCAGATGGAATCAGCTCCTAGGAGCCCCTCTAACCCAGTCGGAACGTACTCACCTTCCTCCTTAGGATGTATTTACAATGGGTATGGATATATGTATGTACATCTCGTACCTAAGGATGGGAAAAATAGCAATAAACACGCATTGGTTTTCTACAATATCCTATTCACACCTATTGGTCTCGCGGCCACGTAGGCCCAGACTGGTCTACCCTAGGGCAGGTCTGATAATGTACCATTACACACTGATCATCAGTGCTCACTCGACGCACAATCCGGCGCGCCTACACACATCGGCCTGCAGTCCCAGTACTCACATTAATATCCGGTCTGCAATCCGGCAGACCTACACACCTC
Organism: Lissotriton vulgaris; assembly: GCF_964263255.1. NCBI lineage: Eukaryota > Metazoa > Chordata > Amphibia > Caudata > Salamandridae > Lissotriton > Lissotriton vulgaris. The sequence continues at coordinate 53,796,400 of NC_141696.1, forward strand.
TCTACCTTAGGTGCTCTCACTTACACACGGCCCACAATCCGGCGGGCCTCCACACCGTCTCCCTCCGGTGCTCTCACTTACACACGGTCTGCAATCCGGCAGACCTACACACCATCTTAGGTGCTCTCACTAACGCCGTATACCAACGACGATCACTTTCCTATGAATGTTTAAGGATGAAGTCTTTGATTACCTACTCGGGATAAAACTACGATACTCGAAATTAATATGGCTTTCCAAATTATAATATGTACCTTCTGCTCCTGACATCAAAGGTTCCCTCTCTCCCTATTTGCTCAGTCACTCCTTACCTGATCGGGATTCGCATCTGTTCATGCAAACAATGTCTAACTAGAAAATCAGGTTACCCTGATTGAACAAGAATACAAGGCACATGTCGGTTCACTAAGAACTGGGGTGATTTATTACAACAAAAATAAACACAATACTACACAATGCATATGCTGTAAAGAAAAGTAAAGGTTAGAATGCGCGCTTAACAAGGAAAGGGCAGAGATCACCTTATTAATGTGAAGTCGGGGCTCGGCAGTCATCTAGGTTCCCTTCTCGTCTCGGTGTCTTGGCTCATCTTGGAATCACACCTCAGCAGTCACGGGTACACGTCTGCACCGCTATGCTTAATCTCCTCTGCTTCCCTCCAAGCCACTGGAACCTTGCTTGCTATTAGCTACTGTCTCTCTCTCTCTCTGTCTCTGTGCGCTCCGCGCTAATTCTCCTTCAGTCTTTCTCAGAGAGTCTCGGTTTCAGAATCTTTCTCGGACTTCAAAATGGCGATTGTCTGCTCTGGAAATAATTAATGGCATAGATGCTAACGGCTAGCTGCCACCTACAGACTGACTGACTCATTGCCTAACACTTTCGCTAATATCAAAACCTGCCCCTTCATGGAAAGTTACGGCCAGTAACCTGCCGCCCACCAAATTCTTGTACCTCCCCGTACCAAGGGCACGTTCCCAGCCGGCCGGCCTGGAGTTGTGTCTTCGGAGTGGAGAAAAATACAGTCTTTCGATAAGGGCGAGCCTGAACCGGTTCTCTCCAAGCGAACAACACCTCGAAACTAAAACATTACACTTGACCTAGAAAGCCTCTCAAGCTACCAGGCAGAGAGCAAGATGGAGTCTGTCCCGTTTAAGGCCTACAAGGCCCAAAATACGCATAACTCCACAGAAGATATACTAACACTCTTGCAAAAGGATGGATCATCACTAATACTTATATATCTATCCCCTAGCTTAAGTTTATAAGCCCTGATCTAAAGAAAAGGGTACGAAAATGCACTACTGTGCCTCATGGATAGGTCCTACTTATAGTCCTAATCCCTATACTGCAAGGGTAATAGGCTGGAGTCATCTTCCATTATCTCCCCTCTCAAGGAGGGTCGAAAAAGTCGGTTATCACACACATACAGGAGGAAAAGCACGATATTTACAAGGCAAGCACGCTATTTACAAGGAAGCGCGGCAGCAGCGCTGGAACCAGCAGACTGAGATCCACTTGGCTATAGACCAGAAGCCTGAGCTCCTAGGCAACAGGTGAGCGGGAGCGCACCCAGCTGAGACCCTGGCAGAAAAGGGAGACGGAGACGCGGGGGACGACAAGGATAGCCGCCCCAGCAACTCACAAGGTCAGAACGCCAGTGCACCTGTCAGCCCTAAAAGCCCAGGGGACAACGCAGACCGAGAGGGAAGCCTCAGCGCGCCAAGCAGCCCGTGAAACTGAGGCGAAGGCCCAAGAAGTGTGCCCAAGATGAGCAACCAAACGACAGCCCTCACCACACCTGTCCCTTTCCTACCCAGACCGGGAGAGCCCCTGATGAAGTGGGAGGACTAGAGGGAATACTTCAAGAATTACGTAGAGGCATTGGAAGATGAAAACGGAGAACCATTTTCTAGTGCCAGAAAAAAAGGTTACTGCTGCATAACCTGGGCCCAGATGGCGTGAGAGTATTTGCGAACATCGTACTAGCGACTAGACAAGCGGCGGGCGCTGACGTTTTCAAAAACGCCCTGGAGGATTTGGACAATCATTATCGCCCGCAGTGTGTGTGTCCATCGACAGGTATAACTTTCAACAAAGGAAACAGGAAGAAGGTGAATCCATAGATGATTATGTAGCGGCGTTGAGACGACTAGCCATCACGTGCAATTACGGACAACTCCAGGACGAATATATCAAAGACCAAATAGTCATGCATACCACTAAGTCAGTTCAGGACAAATTGTGGTCGCAGGGGGAGGCGTCCCTGAAGGATTTCATCGCAATGATCAAGAAGGCGGAACTTTCAAAGCGATGCGCAGAAGCCGCGAAAAAAGAGCACCCTCCGAGGCAAATGGTCAACAAAGTAGATGATGCGCCATCTTCATCCAGGCAAAGCAGACCCACGGGTGAAGGGAAGCACGAAGCGAGATGGGCGGGAAAAGCAGGACCAGCGGGAAAACAATCCGTGGACAACAAATTCTCTTGCTACCGGTGTGGGAGCACAGCTCACACAGCACAGGATAAACGATGCCCAGCTTTTCGCGCCAGATGCTCATTCTGTGGGTTAGTCGGCCATTATGAAAAAGTGTGCCGCAGGAAAGGAAAGAAATCCATGATAAAATGCATCGATCAGCACCAAGCCGAGGACCTGGCGGAAGACGACATAGAGGACGATGACATGGTCCTATGCGTCGAGGAGCAGGTACTGGACGTAACAGGCAAACGCTCGGACAAACCGCGTACGGACATGCTGATCGGAGGAGTGAAAGTTCACATAACAATAGACTCGGGGTCGCCGTACTCCATTGTTCAAAGGTCCATATGGGAAGAAGACTTTGTACCCACTCTCGGCCCGCAGTTGCAACCACCTGACATAAGACCGATCTCCTACACCAGCAACGCGATTCCAATGGTGGGGTTCCGCACCTTGAAGTTTGAGTTCAGGGGAAGGTCAGCGATGTGCAAACTATACGTAGCGGAACGAGGACCCTCCGTACTGGGTTGGAGAGACCAGGGGAACCTGGGGATCAAGCTAGACCCAGGAGGCAAGGAGCAAATACTGTTGACGGAGGACAGTCGGTGGCCAGAGCTAGAGAAACTGAAACAAACCTTCCCCAAAGTGTTTGGAGCCATGGTAGGAAAACTAGACAAATTCGTGCACAGGATTCTGCTCAAAGAGGATGCTCAGCCAGTGTCCCATAAAGTTAGGAACATTCCCATTGCCGTGAAAGATGCAGTCCAACAGGAACTACGAAGACTGGAGGAACAGGAGATAATCAAACCCATCGACAGCTCGGAATGGTTGGCCCCCCTAGTCATTGCCAGGAAACCTAATGGCAAGTTACGTCAATGTGTGGACCTGCGCAAACTCAACAAGTGTCTAATAGTAGAAAAGTTTCCCCTACCCAGAATAGAGGAAATGTTGGCGAAAACGAGAGGAGTGACTTGGTTTTCCACTATCGACCTGACCTCCGCGTATCATCAAATTGACTTGCACCCTGCGAGCAGAAGGCTCACCTCCTTCATCACGCCCTTCGGATGTTATCAATTTCGACGAATGCCATTTGTGTTGGCAGCTGCAGTCTTCCAAAAGCTAATGCACCGCCTGTTCAAAGACCTTCCTGGCGTCCAATACTTTCAGGACGACATCTTGATAATGGGCACAAGCCGGAGGGACCATGATGAAAAACTAACCAAAGTATTGACAGTGCTCCAAGAGAAGGGCCTCACCACCGAGTGGAGCAAGTGTAAACTGGGGATGTCAGCAGTCACCTATTTGGGACACGAGATTGGGAATCAAGGAATCACACCCAAGAGACAAAATGTGAGAGCCATCTGTGAAGCCAAGGCCCCGACCAACAAGGAGGAGGTGAGGTCGTTTTTGGGTATGGTGGAGTATTACAGCAAATTCGTCAGACATTTTGCCACAAAAACCCACAGGCTCCGACAGCTAATCAGAGACAAAGCGACGTTCAGATGGGACGAAGAAGCCCAGAGCGAATTCGATGAACTCAAGAATAACATAAGCCAAGCAATACCCCTACACGGATATGACCCGATGGGTCACACGATCCTTACGACAGATGCCAGTGAGAAGGGTTTAGGGGCAGTGCTAGTGCAGGAGAGAGACGATCATACAGTAGAGACCCTTAGCTTCGCCTCCCGAGCGCTGTCGCCCACCAAACAGAAATATAGCGTCATTGAGAAAGAGATGCTAGCGGTCACGTGGGCCATGGGCAAATTCAGACAATTCCTATGGGGCACCCGCTTCAAACTGCAAATGGACCACAAACCTCTGGTCAAGGTGCTGACCTCCAGTGGACATGACACAGCAACACCGCATATTGCGAAGATGATGCTCAAGCTACTTGATTACACCTACGACGTGGAGTACCTGCCGGGGACACGAAATAAGGCGGCGGACTATTTGAGCAGGGCCTCGGCCATGGAGGAAGCGCCGTTGGTCCCGCCTGGTACAGACGAAATGGTAGCTGCCATGGATGACTCAGAGAAGAACATCAGCAGGCAAGAGTGGGCCCAAGCCTATGAAACGGACCACGAAATGGAGGAAGTCAAGCAGTTTTTGATCTCCGGATGGCCGGAAAAGAAACACCTTAAAGAGACCATGAGGAAGTACTACGAGGTGCGAGAGGAGTTGTCTATGAGTGACTCAGGGATTTTCTTGTACCGAGGTGACAAGGTTGTCCCACCAACGACGCTGATCCCAATGCTACTGGACCAACTGCATGAAGGACACCTGGGCATCTTAAAGACGAAGATGTGCGTCAAACAAATGTACTGGTGGCCAGGTATGGACAACCAGATAGAGCGACAAGTGAGAGAGTGCATCCAATGCCAAGGAGCGGACAAGATTCTGAGGCCCTTAAGGCCCGCCTTGGGAATGTTCGAGCAGCCCCACGACCCGTTGGAAGATGTGGCGGTGGACATACTGGGTCCAGTGCTCGATTCCAGGGGAACAGCCAAATATCTATGCGTGATCATAGACAAATACTCGAAGTGGCCGGAGGTTGATGTACAGGAAGTCATGGACACCGACACAGTTCTGAAGTTTCTCACTTCAGTATTTCTCCGGAAAGGAATACCCAGAACGATCCTGAGCGACAACGGGCCCCAATTCACGTCAGAGAAGTGGACAAGATATATGGAGAGGAACGGAATCAAGTCCAAGCACCAGCTGTGTACCATCCCGCCTGCAACGGACAAGTGGAAAGGTTCAACCGTGTCCTGATGGGGTCCATTCAAGCTGCAATAATACAAGGAAAGGATTGGGAAACGGAGACTCAAAGCATGCTGTGGGCCTACCGGATAACACCAACGGGAACAGGTTATAGTCCCTTCCAGATTCTGAGAGGCAGACTACCCTTCACCAAGGACAACGTAGTCTGGAGGGAGAAGACAGTGACAAGCAAGTGGTCGCCCGCAGTGGTACAGCACAACCTGGAAAGGGCTCAGAAGTTGTACACGGACCATTACAACAGGAGGCACAACACAAGGACCGCTGATCTGGAAAAAGGGGAATGGGTCAGAAAAAACTTGCTACGATTCAAAGGAAAGGAGAAAGCAAATACAGCAAGCCCCTAAAAGTGTACGGAAGAGCGGCACTGCTCAGCGATGGTAGTGTGTGGTCCCAAGATCGCATGGCGAAAATCAATCGGATCATGCAGTGGCCTACCCACAAGGATGAAGACAATGAAGATATAAGACAAGCCAGTGAATTAGAGGAGATGACAGGTGCAAGAGAGACTCAGGAGGAAGGACAAGTCCAAACAGACAATGAAAGGTTTGAAGAGGTCAGCACAGGAACCAGGGCGGCGGATAAAACCACTGCTGCAACGGAGAAAGAAGTGGAGACACCGAGGAGAGCAAAGAGCCCTGTGCGTGAAGGGAACAAGGGAGAGTCCACTCCGGTAAGACGCACCCGGGCAGGGAGGGCGGTGATCAGGCCCTCTCGATTCAAAGACTACGAAGTTGATGACTGTTGAACTGGGGTTTTGAACTGTTCTTTGTTATGGAAAAAAAGGGAGATATGTGGTGTCGCGTTCTAGTCTCCGACGTGCCGGCGTGATGACACGGCGCGCCGGAGCCAGGGAGCAAATACTCGCGCATGCGCAAGGGGAAGATGGCATTGGCGCGAACGGCAGTTAGGGGCATAAGCGACCGGAGCAGCGGACAGTTAGACGCTCGGCGCTTCCTTTGTTAGCGTTCCTAGAAATAAATAAAGGAACTTGTTACTTCAACCTGGCAGTCTCCAAGTGGTCTTTAAAGGGGTTAATTACTAACATCACACCTTCTCCATCAAAATGCTGTGTTGATTCGGCCCAGGTTGACAGTTCTTCCAGTAAAATGCTGACTTAGTATTTAGATCCGATGTCAAGGAGGGCTATCATTCGATAATGTTCGGATTGTTTCTTTTGCCGCTCTTGCAGATGGGGTGGATGATAGCGGCTTTCCAGGAATCTGGATGTGGTGGTGGAGCCTACAATGTAAAAACAGAGGTGCGCGGAGACCTGACCACGACGGTACGTCTGACTTGAACAAAACCTGGGGTCGTTTTTTGGGGCCGGGAGCTCCGCCTGACCTGCCTTTCCTAATTTTCTGAGCGATGGTGTTTCTTAAAACTCCTGGTTTCGTCAGAATCTCAGGTGTTGGATCATTTTGTGCCTCCACGGGTCCCAGGGCACATAAAATATCCCTCCGGAGCACCCTTTCCCCACCCACCTTGTGACGGCCCTGGCCAAGCATGGAAACACTTTTTCATTTTTTTTGGTCCTTTTGTTTTCCGCTGGTACACTTGAACTTCTGGCCATAGTTAGCCCCAAGAGGCACTGCAGGTTTTCTTAAAGGAGGGCTTTTTTTAGTGGGAGGGGGCAGTATTACATTGCTTATCATTTACATGACCACCTATATTTAATTATGACTATAAAAAATATTTTAAGTTCTCTTTTTCTTTTTAGGTCTCGCCTGTCGATGCGCATGCGCATCGAGCAAGCGAGACTATGGGGGCTTATCCACTCTTTATCCAACTTGCAAGGAATCGTGGCGATTCCTTGCAGTGCCCGTGACTTTTAAGCTCAATGCGCATGCGCATTGAGCTTAAAAGCGCGTGCACATCAGTTCCCTCAGCCGCACTCCAGGCCCCTGCTGCTTTCACACCCCCTCCCCGCTCCGCCCCCTCCCCTGCCCGCCGTCTGTTCGCCGTCTGTTCCCTCAGCCGTCTGTACCCTGCTGCTTAACACCCTCTCCCCCGCTCCGCCCCCTCCCCGCCATGTCGCATTTCTCCTCCCCCCTCCCCACAGCAATGCCCTCCTAACAACACACAGTGCTCCCTGATGCAATGTACTTATCTTTACTGAACACTGAGCAATTTCTCCTTTCTGCCCAGACGTCTGCGATTGTAGAATAGCTGCATTTTTTTTCTGGGTGAGAGAGGAATAGAATGTACCAGAAACGGTTGCATCTGTGGTCTCTCAGTATTTCTCCTACTCCCCGCCCCTCCCCTCCCCTTTTCTGGTGTCTTCTCCCATCCCTCTCCTACCCTTTCTCTTCCGAGGATAGGATACACTTTAAAAGAGATTACACCACTTAAAGAGTGAAGAATACATGTCAACCCTCGGCCTCTTGTGTCCTTACCAGCTGAGGAGGGCAAGAAACCCGGGATCTGTGCGGGGCCTCCTTCATACGCCCTCCTACAGTTCTTTGTCTAGTTTTCGCTCCCTTTTTTGTCTTCGTGTGGCTTACCACGTTTTATTTTATTTGTATGTGCACATGTAGTTTTTTTTGTGCTAGTGAGTTTGTGTTTGGTTGTGTGGAGTGTGCGCGCTGTTCTGTGGTGTAGGACTGCGTGACTGCCGTGTCGTGAGATGCTGACGTGTGTGATGTTAGTGTGAGTGTGTGTTTGTGTGAAGAGCGCTGGTGTCTTTATTTCCGATTATGTGTCCGTTAGCGTGCCTGCACTTCTGTGCAGTTCAAGTGTTGGTGGGGTGCGCCCGTGTCCAGTTAGCGTTCGTGTGTTGTTGTCTTGGTGTGCCTACCTCAGAGCGTGTTTGCGTACCCTGTATTTCCAATGCATGCTACGCGCGTGCGCTCGCGTATTTTACGTATGTTTTGTAAACAATGGTTGTGTTGCTGCCAATGCCTTTCACATTTCCAAGCGCCGTGCACACTACACAATTTTAATGCCTCCTTTCTCATTGATAAATACAAAAAACTGGGGCACAACCCGCAACATTTGAACCCAATGTCTAGTACATAGGAATCAATGGTCTGTGCATGTCCTTTTACATATTGTCCAACGAAGAGAAGTGACGCGCACCTAAAAAAGTCAGGGTTGTAGAAGAAACAACTTATATAAAATGCAGTAATAGGCGGTTAAGTTCCAATATGTTGACAACATCACGTACTATTTGCGCTGGTCTCCATACAAAAAACATAATATTTAGAAACAAATGTAATTTATTGTTGTATGATCAGAACGAAACATAAACAGCTCATCTGGAGCTTCTGTAAAAGAGGAAATGTTAATATTCCTAGATTCAGACGGGTAAAACAGGCTGGAATTAGTGTGCATGTTACAGGCTTTCAGGCGCATTAGACTCGGGCGCTTTTCGTTTCCCAGGACCATTCGGGGTCACATTTTTGGCTCGCAGGAATCCGGGCTCTTTTCATCGCCGTGTGTAGGAGGGATGTTACTTCTCGAAGTCCAACACGGATGCGTAGGAGGGCCCTGCTTCGATCACAAAGGAATGAACCATATCTATGTTGTGAACAACCCTCCTCGCTCATTTCATAACTCTGTGCCGCCGTAAAAATCAGCCACGGCCACGCACTGTGCGTGAACGCATCAAGTATCTAGCTGTGGAGCGGGGCTGCCTCCACTTCTGAAAAATACCACAATTGCAGTCCGAGAAGCTTTGACGTGGACTGCAAACCATAAAACACATTTTTAATATAGTAGGTCGTGTTTATATGTGTACGAATATCGAATGATTGTGTCTCCCGGCCTCAGCTAACAGTTAAATTATGTTTAACAAAGTGTTCCCATTGGATTCACCCTCACTCACCCTCACTCACACTCACCCTCACCCTCACTCACCCTCACTCACCCTCACCCTCACTCACCCTCACCCACCCTCAACACCTCATCCTCACTCACCCTCACCCTCACTCACCCTCAACCCCTCACCCTCACTCACCCTCACTCACCCTCACCCTCACTCACCCTCAACCCCTCACCCTCACCCTCACTCACCCTCACCCTCACTCACCCTCACTCACCCTCAACCCCTCACCCTCACTCACCCTCACCCTCACCCACCCTCACCCTCACTCACCCTCAACCCCTCACCCTCACTCACCCTCACTCACCCTCACTCACCCTCACTCACCCTTACTCACCCTCACTCACCCTCACCCACCCTCACTCACCCTCAACCCCTCACCCACCCTCACTCACCCTCAACCCCTCACCCTCACTCACCCTCAACCCCTCACTCACCCTCACCCTCACTCACCCTCACCCTCACTCACCCTCACTCAGCGCAACCACAGCATCTTCACTAAATATATTTAATAAACTTTAAGCTATTGGCAATATAAAATAAAATCCATTTTATTTACGTATTAATTATTAATTTTTTTTTAAAGCCATTGATTTTTTTTATATCAATACATATAAGTCACATATAAGTCCCGTTAATACAAAACATGTTGCTTTACAAATGCTAGAGGTGTCACATTTACAAAAATTATAACTATTGGCTTTGTAAAGAAGAAAGCTATTAATTTAGCTATTTAGAAAAACAACACATAAATAAAAAACAAAAAAATAAATAACACCTATAGCTCAAACTTTACTACTGCGAGACCTATTGCATTTCCATTGCTTGTTTACTTATAGTTTCACATTCACCCATTTGGTGCCAACGTTTTTGTACAATTGTTTTCCTCGTGAAATATATTTTGCATCTTCGCTGTTTGTAATCTTTGGAAAGTGTTCCAGTCTCTGACCACTAGATGGCAGAATGTCCCAGGTTTTCCCCATTGGCATTTTTGTACCAGGCCAAGAGTCAGGCCTGTTGGATCGGGCACCCAGGGGCTATGGGGCCACAGTCATGGGGCTGGCGTTGTTGCCTCTGATGCCCCGGCTCTGCAAGCTTGGGCCAGCACAAGCCCTGCAGCATTTGACTCAGTGGTAGTGAGGGAGGGCAGTCACTAGTGAGGGGGAGCAGTCACTAGTGAGAGGGAGAGCTGTCACTAGTGAGGGGGAGCAGTCACTAGTGAGAGAGAGAGCAGTCACTAGTAAGGGCAAGAAGTCGCTGTGAGTGGGAGCAGTCACTAGTGAGGGAGAGCTGTCACTAGTGAGAGGGAGAGCTGTCACTAGTCAACGGGAGTAGTCACTAGTGAGGTGGAGCAGTCACTAGTGAGGGGGAGCAGTCACTAGTGAGGTGGAGCAGTCACTAGTGAGGGAGAGCTGTCACTAGTGAGGGAGAGCAGTCGCTGTGAGAGGGAGCAGTCACTGTGAGGGAGAGCAGTCACTAGTGAGCGGGAGCAGTCACTTGTGAGATGGAGCAGTCACTGGTGAGGGAGAGCTGTCACTAGTGAGGGAGAGCAGTCGCTGTGAGGGGGAGCAGTCACTAGTGAGAGGGAGAGCAGTCACTAGTGAGGGAGAGCTGTCACCAGTGAGGGGAGCAGTTGCTGTGAGCGGGAGCAGTCACTGTGAGGGAGAGCAGTCACTAGTGAGGGGGAGCAGTCACTAGCGAGGGGGAGCAGTCGCTGTGAGGGGGGTAGTCACTAGTGAGGGGGAGCAGTCGCTGTGAGGGGGTAGTCACTAGTGAGGAGGGAGCAGTCACTATTGAGGGGGAGCAGTCACTAGCGAGGGGGAGCAGTCGCTGAGAGAGGGGGTAGTCACTAGTGAGGGGGAGCAGTCGCTGTGAGGGGGGTAGACACTAGTGAGCGGGAGCAGTCACTAGTGAGATGGAGCAGTCACTGGTGAGGGAGAGCTGTCACTAGTGAGGGAGAGCAGTCGCTGTGAGCGGGAGCAGTCACTAGTGAGGGAGAGTGTCACTAGTGAGGGAGAGCAGTCGCTGTGAGCGGGAGCAGTCACTGTGAGGGAGAGCAGTCACTAGTGAGGGGGAGCAGTCACTAGCGAAGGGGGAGCAGTCGCTGTGAGGGGGGTAGTCACTAGTGAGGGGGAGCAGTCGCTGTGAGGGGGTAGTCACTAGTGAGGAGGGAGCAGTCACTATTGAGGGGGAGCAGTCACTAGCGAGGGGGAGCAGTCGCTGAGAGAGGGGGTAGTCACTAGTGAGGGGGAGCAGTCGCTGTGAGGGGGGTAGACACTAGTGAGGGGGAGCAGTCGCTGTGAGGGGGGTAGACACTAGTGAGGGGGAGCAGTCGCTGTGAGGGGGTAGACACTATTGAGGGGGAGCAGTCACTATGAGGGGGTAGTCACTAGTGAGGGAGAGAGAGCAGTCACTAGTGAGGGGGAGCAGTCACTAGTGAGGGGGAGCAGTCGCTGTGAGGGGGGGTAGTCACTAGTGAGGGGGAGCAGTCGCTGTGAGCGGGAGCAGTCACTAGTGAGGGAGAGCAGTCACTAGTGAGGGAGAGTGTCACTAGTGAGGGGGAGCAGTCACTAGTGAGGGGGAGCAGTCACTAGCGAGGGGGAGCAGTCGCTGAGAGAGGGGGTAGTCACTAGTGAGGGGGAGTAGTCTCTGTGAGGGGGTAGACACTAGTGAGGGGGAGCAGTCGCTGTGAGGGGGGGTAGACACTAGTGAGGGGGAGCAGTCGCTGTGAGGGGGGTAGACACTAGTGAGGAGTAGCAGTCACTAGTAAGGGAAGCAGTCGCTGTGAGGGGGTAGTCACTAGTGAGGGGGAGCAGTCACTGTGAGGGGGGTAGTCACTACGGAGGGAGAGCAGTCACTAGTGAGGGGAAGCAGTCACTAGTGAGGGGGAGCAGTCGCTGTGAGGGGGGTAGTCACTAGTGAGGGGGGTAGTCACTAGTGAGGGAGAGCAGTCACTAGTGAGGGAGAGCTGTCACTGTTGAGGGGGAGCAGTCGCTGTGAGGGGGAGCAGTCGCTGTGAGGGGGGTAGTCACTAGTGAGGGGGAGCAGTCGCTGTGAGGGGGTAGTCACTAGTGAGGGGGAGCAGTCGCTGTGAGGGGGGTAGTCACTAGTGAGGGAGAGCAGTCACTAGTGAGGGGGAGCAGTCGCTGTGAGGGGGGTAGTCACTAGTGAGGGGGAGCAGTCGCTGTGAGGGGGGTAGTCACTAGTGAGGGAGAGCAGTCACTAGTGAGGGGGAGCAGTCACTAGTGAGGGGGAGCAGTCGCTGTGAGGGGGGTAGTCACTAGTGAGGGGGAGCAGTCGCTGTGAGGGGGTAGTCACTAGTGAGGGGGAGCAGTCGCTGTGAGGGGGAGCAGTCGCTGTGAGGGGAAGCAGTTGCTGTGAGGGGGGGTAGTCACTAGTGAGGGGGAGCAGTCACTAGTGAGGGAGAGCAGTTGCTGTGAGGGGGGTAGTCACTAGTGAGGGGGAGCAGTCGCTGTGAGGGGGGTAGTCACTAGTGAGGGGGAGCAGTCGCTGTGAGGGGGTAGTCACTAGTGAGGGAGAGCAGTCACTAGTGAGGGGGAGCAGTCACTAGTGAGGGGGAGCAGTCGCTGTGAGGGGGGTAGTCACTAGTGAGGGGGAGCAGTCGCTGTGAGGGGGTAGTCACTAATGAGGGAGAGCAGTCACTAGTGAGGGGGAGCAGTCACTAGTGAGGGAGAGCAGTCGCTGTGAGGGGGAGCAGTCGCTGTGAGGGGGAGCAATCACTAGTGAGAGGGAGAGCAGTCGCTGTGAGGGGGGTAGTCACTAGTGAGGGGGAGCAGTCGCTGTGAGGGGGTAGTCACTAGTGAGGGAGAGCAGTCACTAGTGAGGGAGAGCAGTCACTAGTGAGGGAGAGCAGTCGCTGTGAGGGGGAGCAGTCGCTGTGAGGGGGGTAGTCACTAGTGAGGGGGAGCAGTCGCTGTGAGGGGGGTAGTCACTAGTGAGGGGGAGCAGTCGCTGTGAGGGGGGTAGTCACTAGTGAGGGAGAGCAGTCACTAGTGAGGGGGAGCAGTCACTAGTGAGGGGGAGCAGTCGCTGTGAGGGGGGTAGTCACTAGTGAGGGGGAGCAGTCGCTGTGAGGGGGTAGTCACTAATGAGGGAGACTAGTCACTAGTGAGGGGGAGCAGTCACTAGCGAAGGGGGAGCAGTCGCTGTGAGGGGGAGCAGTCACTAGTGAGGGGGAGCAGTCACTAGCGAAGGGGGAGCAGTCGCTGCGAGGGGGGTAGTCACTAGTGAGGGGGAGCAGTCGCTGTGAGGGGGGTAGTCACTAGTGAGGGGGAGCAGTCGCTGTGAGGGGGAGCAGTCACTAGCGAAGGGGGAGCAGTCGCTGTGAGAGGGGGTAGTCACTAGTGAGGGGGAGCAGTCGCTGTGAGGGGGAGCAGTCACTAGCGAAGGAGGAGCAGTCGCTGTGAGAGGGGGTAGTCACTAGTGAGGGGGAGCAGTCGCTGTGAGGGGGAGCAGTCACTAGCGAAGGAGGAGCAGTTGCTGTGAGAGGGGGTAGTCACTAGTGAGGGGGAGCAGTCGCTGTGAGGGGGGGTAGACACTAGTGAGGGGGAGCAGTCGCTGTGAGGGGGTAGTCACTAGTGAGGGGTAGCAGTCACTAGTAAGGGGAGCAGTCGCTGTGAGGAGGTAGTCACTAGTGAGGGGGAGCAGTCGCTGTGAGGGGGAGCAGTCGCTGTGAGGGGGAGCAGTCACTAGTGAGGGGGAGCAGTCACTAGTGAGGGGGGTAGTCACTAGTGAGGGGGAGCAGTCGCTGTGAGGGGGTGTAGTCACTAGTGAGGGAGAGCAGTCACAGGTTTCTCATTGAGGTGTGGGGGGAGTGGGGGTGGATGTTCCAAGGTCAGAACTCAGCAATCCTTCAGCAGCACAATAACTGACTGTCCAACCCAGTTCTTTTCTATTATCAAAAAAATGAAAGTACTTTATCAACTCAGAACACATAATACCATACAATTGTTCTGGCAGAGGACCTCAGCATCCTGAGATCAGGGATCTCTCTATCCGCCCCCACTCTTTGAAACCAGGATTGACTCTGGTATGGCCAGGCAGGTGCAGGGCTCATGGAATATGTGCTATGTCCCTCATTCTCTTGGGGTGTGTGAGCCCCATTATCAGTCTTGGTCCCAGTGTTAATTTCTCACCAATATGAAGCTCTTTGGACATGCATTCACAGCTGGAATCTGAAGCACGTGCCTGGCTCTCCCTGTCTCTTCCGGGGGCGCGTCAGCACTGGGGTCCAGTCCTAGGTCCGGTCCTTGGTCCGAACCTGGGGTCCGGTCCTGCGCTCCGGTCCTTGGTCTGGTCCTTGGGTCCTCTCCTCGGGTCCATTTCTTGGGTCTGGTCCTTGTTAAGCATGGGCGGAAAATCCGTTACGCTCGCGGATTTTGCGGATTTTCGGGAAATCCGCAATCCGCGAGATTTACGAATTTCCCGCAAAATCCGCAAATCCGCGAGCAGCGGATTTTGCTCGCGCTGCTCGCACTGTTCGCGTGAGTTCGCGCCCCGCGAATAAGTGCAAAATTGCAGAAATACGATCTTAGCAAAACTGAAAGTAACTACTTACCAGGTTCAAAAGTTCAGGCACATCATTAGTAGCCATTTCCTGTAGTGCTTCCTGAGGGGCCCCTCCAGAGTTCAGTTGCCAGTTGAAACTATTATGTGACCCTGCTCTGAACCTCAGAATAGTTACACATATGCCACAAAGGTCCTGAATTACAGCTAAGGGAGACAAGCAGGAGCCAGGCTGGAAGTTAAAATCCATTAATCAGCCCCTAATTCATTATTGTCAGTTGGGGCAGGGCAGGTGTTGTAACTAATTTTGCAACAATGAAAGCACTTAGCAAGTGCAAAAGATCACTAATCAGGGCGCACTAAGGAAGCAGGTGCCAGCTAAAAAAATATTCTGTGACACATTAATCAGCCCCAAATTAATTCAGGTCACTTGAGGCAGGGAAGGTGTGCTTTGCTTTGCCGAAAATAATGTACACTGGACAACAAGAGGGTGTGGTGATGAAACAGAGGGTGGCATGGGTGGGCCAGAGGGTGGCATGAGTAGTCAGAGAGTGGCAGTGGTGACAGAGAGTGGCAGTGATGAAGAAGAGTGTCCCAAACAGGCTGGACACGTAGAAACAACAAGTTCGCGAAACTTGCGACCCGACAGGTAAGTTCGCAATTTGCGAAATTGTAAAAACCCTCGCGAACTGGCAGAAACACGGGCGAACACAAAAAAAATAAAATCCGCAAATTCGCGGGAATTCGCGGATTTTGCGGATTGCGAATCCGCAAATCCGCAAAATTCGCGGATTGCCAATCCGCAAAATCCGCTCATGCTTAGTCCTTGTGTCCGGTCTTGGGGTCCAGTTCTGGGGTCCAGTCCTTGATCCAGTCCTGGGGTCCGGTCCTTGGGTCCAGTCCTTGGTCCTGTCCTTGGGTCCGATCCTTGGTCCGGTCCTTGGGTCCTCTCCTTGGGTCTGATCCTTGGTTCCGGTCCTTGGGTCCTGTCCTTGTGTCCGGTCCTTGATCCTGTCCTTGGGTCCGATCCTTGAGTCTCATCCTTGGTTCCAGTCCTTTGGTCCTGTCCTTGGTTCCGATCCTTGGTTCCGGTCCTTGGTTCCGGTCCTTGGTTTCGGTCCTTGGTTCCGGTCCTTGATCCTGTCCTTGGGTCCGATCCTTGGGTCTGATCCTTGGTTCTGGTCCTTGGGTCCTCTCCTTGGGTCTGATCCTTGGTTCCGGTCCTTGGGTCCTGTCCTTGGGTCCGATCCTTGGTTCCGGTCCTTGGGTCCTGTCCTTGTGTCCGGTCCTTGATCCTGCCCTTGGTTCCGATCCTTGGGTCTGATCCTTGGTTCCGGTCCTTGGGTCCTCTCCTTGGGTCTGATCCTTGGTTCCGGTCCTTGGTTTCAATCCTTGGGTCGATCCTTGGTTCCGGTCCTTGGGTCCTGTCCTTGTGTCCGGTCCTTGATCCTGTCCTTGGGTCCGATCCTTGGGTCCGATCCTTGGGTCCAATCCTTGGTTCTGGTCCTTGGGTCCTCTCCTTGGATCGGATCCTTGGTTCCGGTCCTTGGTTCCGGTTCTTGGTTCCTGTCCTTGGGTCCGGTCCTTGGGTCCGGTCCTTGGGTCCTCTCCTTGGGTGCGATCCTTGGTTCCGGTCCTTGGTTTTGATCCTTGGTTCTGGTCCTTGGTTTCGATCCTTGGGTCCGGTCCTTAGGTCGGGTCCTTGCGTCCGGTCCTTGGGTCTGGTCCTTGCGTCCAGTCCTTGGTTTCGATCCTTGGGTCCGGTCCTTGGTTTCGATCCTTGGGTCCGGTACTTGGGTCCTGTCCTTGTGTCCGGTCCTTGATCCTGTCCTTGGGTCCGATCCTTGGTTCCGGTCCTTGGGTCCTCTCCTTGGGTCCGATGCTTGGTTCCGGTCCTTGGTTTCGATCCTTGGTCCGGTCCTTGGGTCCTCTCCTTGGGTGCGATCCTTGGGTCCAATCCATGGTTCCGGTCCTTGGGTCCTCTCCTTGGGTCCGATCCTTGGTTCCGGTCCTTGGGTCCTGTCCTTGTGTACGGTCCTTGATCCTGTCCTTGGGTCCGATCCTTGAGTCCGATCCTAGGGTCCGGTCCTTGGGTCCTCTCCTTGCGTCCGATCCTTGGTTCCGGTCCTTGGGTCCGATCCTTGGTTCCGGTCCTTGGGTTCGATCCTTGGTTCCGATCCTTGGTTTCAATCCTTGGTTCCGATCCTTGGTTCCGGTCCTTGGTTTTGATCCTTGGTTCCGGTCCTTGGTTCCGGTCCTTGGGTCCTCTCCTTGGGTCCGGTCCTTGATCCTGTCCTTGGGTCCGATCCTTGGGTCCGATCCTTGGGTCCGATCCTTGGTTCCGGTCCTTGGGTCCGATCCTTGGTTCCGGTCCTTGGTGTCGATCCTTGGTTCCGGTCCTTGGGTCCAGTCCACTGGAGCAGCAGCAGAGGCAGTTGCCCGGAGTCTAGACTTGCACTTAGGCCCAGGTGTAATCACTGGTCTCTGTTGGTCATCTCCCCGCTTCTGGACTTTGGGTGGGTCAGCAGTGGGGTCAGAGTTCACGGAGTCACAATAGTGCACCTCTTTGGCAGCTGCTTAGCTCTGACTCACATCACAGTGATGAGACAGTGGTATGATCCGCTCAAGTACACTCAATGAAACCGAGACTAAGGGCCTGGTTACGATCTTGCGGATGCGATATACCATCAGAAACGTGACGGATTTCCTGTCCACGATATTACAAGTTCCATAGGGTATAATGGAATTCTAACACGGCGGACAGGCTATCCATCACATTTTTGATGGAGTATTCCATCTGCCAAACTCGTCACCAGGCCCTTAGTTCGCTCTGCCACAACGTCAGGACCTTACCCCTGCTCGCCTTGGACCATCGCACTTCCTATATGATCAGTGTGGTCCTCCCCTCCGTTCTCAAACGCGCCAGCCTCCGGCTGCTCATGACAGGGAGACAGCTCTTCTCCGTCAGGCAGAAACCAGCAGTGGCATAACATAGGCCCCCGCAGCCACTGTGGTGCGGGGCTCCCTTCAGCATGTGGTCGGCGAGCTCCTGATTGAGTCTGGAGGGGGCCCCTTCATGCACCTTGTACTGGGGACCCCTGAAGTTACGTTACGCCACTGAAAACCAGCACTGACTGTGCAGCCAGCAGCTCCTTGCAGCAAAAGGAGCCAATTGCCGGGCTTTTTATTAAGCATATTGCACTGCCAGAGCGTCACTTTTTTGACACACTGGGGGGAAGCATGCCTAACCATCTTTATAAAGCTACCCAGGGAGGCTTTTCATGGCATTGTAAATATAGCCCCCTTTCACGCATTAATTTGTGTGAGAGGGGCCTTCCATGGGGGTTGCTGTAGGTGTTCACAGGGGAGGCGTAAGAGAGGCGCAATGAGGAGACGAAATACCTTTATTTCTCCTTGTGTTTCCTTTCAGGGCTCGCGCCCTGCATTGCACTGTGCAGCAGTGCTGCGCAGCAAGAGTCCTTTTGGCCGGGTTTCAAAATGGACCAGGAAATTCCACACGCTTGTGCGTGTTCATTTCCTATGGTCCATTTTGATTGCGCTTCGCGTGCGTGTTGGACCTGGCCTGCTCAGGTGCGGGTGGCATGACCTCGTAGTAGTTGGCAGCCATCTAGTTTTAGTAGCTTTTCGATCCATTCCCCTTATTATTTATCTGACCCGGGGAACATAGGAGAAATATGAGACGGACACCCCTAAATTCAGAATTACGTGATACACTCTTTAGGAAGAGTGCCCTCCACCTCCTAGGTCTAGAAATAGGACTTCTGGACTGGGACTATCTTCCAGGCAATCTCGCTGGACGATACTGCTAGGATGTGTATTCCCCGTCTGGAGACAGTGACAGGGCCTGGGGAAACTCCGCCATCTGGTATCTGCTGTCTGCCCTTTAGATTAGAGGGGAGAAGTAGTTTCGGGGCTGTGTCCTGGCCCCCACAATGCTGGCGCCGCTTCCTGCTGAGCGGCTGAGGACCCTGCCTTCCTGCTTCAAAGGATGAGGTGGCCCATGACGGGAGCCACCCCCAACCGGGCCTAAGAGAGGGAAACCCCCGGCCTACATGAAAGGAGATCAAAGACATTTTGAGGGATAAAAGAAGGACACTGGAACTAGAGAATCAGATCTGCTCGGGGAACCTCCGAAGAGGTACCCCCGGAAGCCCTCCTGAGGCACGACGAGTGTGCCCATCACCAAGAGCCCTGCTGACGCTGTCGCAGCTCCAAATGTTCGCTATCCACAAGGGCCCTGCTGACGCTGTCGCGGCCCTAAGCCTTCACCATCACCTGAGCCCTGCTGACGCTATTGCGGCTCCAAGTCTTCGCTATCCGCAAGAGCCCTGCTGACGCTGTCGCGGCTCCAAGACCTCGATATCCACAAGAGCCCTGCTGACGCTGTCTCGGCTCCAAGCCTTCGATATCCACAAGGGCCCTGCTGATGCTGTTGCGGCCCCAAGCCTTCGCCATCACCTGAGCCCTGCTGACGCTGTCGCGGCTCCAAGTCTTCGCTATCCACAAGAGCCCTGCTGACGCTGTCGCGGCTCCAAGTCTTCGCTATCCACAAGGGCCGTGCTGACGCTGTCGCGGCCCCAAGCCTTCGCCATCACCTGAGCCCTGCTGATGCTGTTGCGGCTCCAAGTCTTCGCTATCACCAAGAGCCCTGCTGATGCTGTCGCGGCTCCAAGACCTCGCTATCCACAAGAGCCCTGCTGACGCTGTCGCGGCTCCAAGTCTTCGCTAACCACAAGGGCCCTGCTGATGCCGTCGCGGCCCAAAGCCTTTGCCTTCACCTGAGCCCTGCTGATACTGTCGCGGCTCTCAGCTTGCCCCACCATTGAGCCTGCGGATGCTGTCGCAGCTCCAAGCTATTACCATCCCCTGAGTCCGACGGACAGTGTCGCGGTTCACGCCTGTCTTCCACCTGTACTGATCAGCAGCAACATAGGGTGCTTTCCGCACTCCTGCCCGCAGTGCTGAGGGCGTCACAAACTGTGAGAACTCCACGTCGAGTACCTAGTGTACTCCTGCCCGCACTGCTGGTGCGCTACGAACTTTGAGGACAGAACCAGGAGTACGAAGCCTACTCCAGGCCGCACTGCTGGTGCGCCACGAACCCTGAGACTAGAATCATAGCCTCATCGGAGGTACTGTGGAGATTGTATGGTTATTCACCTACTTAGAGAGTTATATAAAGAAGTCTATATTTTTACTAAAACTCAGTGCCATGTCTATTTTATCGTGGGTCTCCTCGACCACTACGTGCAATCTGAAATACTTGGCCCGCTAACTAAAGAGAATAAACCTGCCTACCCTTGCTACCATCCTCCCAAGGGGAGCAGGCGTCATTTGGGGAAGGGCCCCTCCCTTCCTGTACGTGGGAGTGGGGTTCCTACTGGACTGGGGGAAATGTAAAAAAAATGTAAATTGATACTTGTATAGCGCACTACTCACCCGCAAGGGTCTCAAGGCGCTTGTACGAATACCGCTGTGGAACCCATCCTGGCTTTCCCTGTGAGGCATCCACTCCTGGGCAGCCCCAAGGTGGAGGCCAGGCATCCTTAGCGTTGTGGGGGCCATTGTGGAGATAAGCAAGCTATTGCTCAGAGTTGCAGAGTGGGACTCCATGATTGGAATAGGCACCGAGGCGAGAATTATCAGGTCCGTGGAATTTTGAGCCCAAGGCACACCGAGGCGGGGAATTGAACCCTGCTCCCGGGCTAGACCTCTGAATCAGGGTCTGCCGCTCTAACCATAGAGCCACACTTCTCCACCTGAGGGGTGCGACCCTCAGCCAGGTGGGGGTTCCATTTCTAACACGCGTGCGCGTTGTTTTTTAACAGAACATTCAATAGGCCATAGGCGGTCGCGTTGCTCTGCCCATGGCCTATTGGTGTCTGTTACGGGGACCAAAGCCCATATGTTTTCAATTATTGTGGCCCAACACGGGTGCGATAATTGAAAACATATGCTTGGCAGTGGCGCGCGCAGGCGCACAAATCGTGGACGTGTTTTTTTCAAAGGGACCTCGTCATTCCAAAGCGTAATCTCGTTAAGAGATACGTATTAAAAGGATAGAGGCCGAGAAAGTCTGCTTAACTGGTTGTGAAGTGTTTAGATAGTACAGTCCGCTGCAGGACATTGGCCCCGAGAGCGCTTCTGCTGTGACATCCGTGCTTATCAATCCGCTCATCTGACCTCTCCAGCGGGGCCTACTGGCACCCCAGATCTAGAGGGAGCCAGGCATAGTGAAGTGGATGCAGTGGAGCTGGTAGCAAGGAGTGGGTTTCACTACCTCTTCAGAGGAGACCTACCCGTGCATGTTGAGCGTATCAAAGCAATGGCGCAGAAAGATAAACACGTCTGCTCCTAATTGGAGACTCCTTGAGAGGCTGCAGGGCGGTTGTGGACAAACACAGGGAATGCAGCGCCTTATCTGGAGGCTGCCCGGGGAATGATAAGGTGCTTGAAACAATGGGAGTATGGGAATGCGCTCTACGAAAATGGACGGGGTTAAAAATAACTTGAGAGCTGACCCTGCTGCGAAATCTTAAGGGAAAGTGTGTGAACCGACAGGAGTTATGCGGAACGCTTTTTTTTTTTTTAAGAAGGGCCACCCAGACCACATTTGACCTATCTCTATTTGGTGGAGGAAAAGGGGGGTTGGGGGGGCAGCCGACCAAAGGGAGTTCCCCCCCGGGCGGTTTGGGAGGGGTCGGTGGGGTTGATTAGCAGCCCTGCAGGCGGGTTTTTCATATTTGGGCTTCTTTTTGCTACTAGGGGCAGCCCAATATAAATTCACTGGGCTCCTCCTCCCGTCCACCATTTTAGGCTTGGTGACCTGGTGGCCGGGAGCAGTTAGAAATTTTTTTGTATTTTGTGGTGCGTAGCATAGATAATTTCAGTCATGTCAGGTGAAGATTATCGTGTGCTCGAAGCGATTAGGCTGCTTAGTGAAGCAGGCAGGCTTGACTTAGTCATTGGTGACGTCGCTGGGCCATCTAGGCCGCAACGTCAGGCTTCGGCTGGAGTGGCTGCGGTGGTGGCGGCCTGCGTAACTCTGAAGCGTTCGAGAACTGTTGGGGTAAGTGAGCGGGGCCGTTCTCGGGTGAGGAAAATGGCCTCGGGTGTGAAGGTGCGGAGGTTGGAAGACGGAGCCCCGGGTTATGAAGCGGGCCTTGGTTTCGCGCCTGCTCGGCCTACAGATTTGTTAGCGTCGAGTTTTGCGGTGCCGCTTGAGACTGTTCAGGTCTCGGCAGTGCAAGGCAGGGAAGGGCCGGCCCCGGCTCAGCAGGGTAGAAAGGGAGCGAAGCGTGGAGCTAAGCAGCGCTCGGCGTCTGCTTCTGCGGTTCGCGATCTGGAACCTTCGACGGGAGGGGCTGAGGAGGCTAGTTACACGCAGGCAGTTACTGCAAAGGCCCGCTCAATTTCTGTTCCTTCACAATTACAGTTTCAGGAGGGGTTTTTCGTTTCTTCAGCGGAGGGTGGTTTGGCACAGGGTCTGCCTCCTGGTGGGGAGGAAGGAGCTGTTTTTGTTTCTCCTGCATCTTCATCTCATTTGAGACAGGGGTCACTCTGTTTGGAGGCAAGTTTGCCAAAACAGGTTGGGCCGTCTGATGCTTTTCATGTGTTGGACGCGCCTTTTAGCCCCCTGTTGTTTTCCCCGGTGGCTTCTGTGAGGGAGGAGATAGTGTCTGTTCGTAGTGGGTCTGTCGGGGAAGGGGAGTGGGCACAGGTGGGAGGGTTGGGTGGCGAGGTTTTACAGCCTTCGGGTCATGAGTTTGGGGAGTATTTTGCTGGGGTTGGGTCTCAGCATGTTTCCACAGAGGTTTCTGTGTTTCCTTCTCAGGGGCGTGAGCAGTCACATAGTGTGAGGAGTAGGTCTTGGGAGGGCTTAGATGTTTTTCCGTCGTGGGCGGAAGGCCTTCGAGAGGGAAGCTGTGGTGTGGGTTTCAAGGAGATGGATACTCGCAAAAGCTCAGGAGTTACTTTGAATTTTCCAGGTTTGAAAGTGGGTCGGCGGGGTGGCTTGCAGAGGGGCCATGCGGAGCCTCGTGTTGAGAGTGCAGAAGGGAGTGGTCATCTTTTAGGCCCGGCGTCAGCCATAGTACAGGAAATGCTAGATTGGAAGAGTGGTAACGAGGAGATTGCACCTTCCCCTCCTATGCGTAGTGTTTCCTTTCAGAAACAGGTCCCTGTTTTTAGGTCTCGCCTGTCGATGCGCATGCGCATCGAGCAAGGCGAGAGTATTGGGACTTATCCGCTCTTTATCCACACTGCAAGGAATCGTGGCGATTCCTTGCAGTGCCCGTGACTTTTAAGCTCAATGCGCATGCGCATTGAGCTTAAAAGCGCGTGCACGTCCGTCTTTGTTTACCCGCTCCGCCCCCTCCCCTTCCCGCCGTCTCGCATTTCCCCTGTCGCACTTCTCCTCCCCCCTCCCCTCTCTTCCCTCCGTCTTGTTTATTGTACCCGCTCCGCCCCCTCCCCTTCCCGCCGTGTCGCATTTCTCCTCCCCCCTCCCCTCTCTTCCCTCCGTCTTGTTAAATCCTGCCCCCAGCAGCTAATAGTCGGCAGGGCTGACTCGCTCTGCAGCACTCCACTGTGTCGCTTTGAAAACCCTGTCCCACTTGTGCTCCTCCCCTGACAAATACCCCCAGCACTATTTCTTGGTTTCTTCCTCCTAAGCTGCTGTGTCTCTTGTGTGCTTCTACCCGCCATCTTCCTCCGCTCCCCGGTGAGGTCCGTTTTGCTTTTCGTGTGCTTCTCTCCCGTCCCGTGTTCCGCTGTCCATGTGTTCTGCATGCTCACTCGTGTCTTTCTCCCCAACCAAACTTTCCCACTTCAGATGTTTTTTTCTGTTTCATGTGCTTCTCTGCCTTCCTGCCTGCCTATCTGATGAGCTTGCCTTCGTGTGCTTCTTTTCCAGGCAACGTGCGGATGAGGAGTAACTTAACGTTTTGGGCAAATAGTCCTGTTGGTTACTTTCTGGTCCTGTGTGTTTCTGTGGCGAATGTCCACGTCCACAACTTCTCTGAGGGAGCATAGTGGGCCCAACAACCCCGTGTGTGTCGGAGGGAGAACCGGGCAGGCTCCAACCTTGTAAAATATTCATGCCCGGCGTCCGTAATGACAGCGTCTTTAGTGTAATAATACGAGCCGCGGCTCCGTTAACCCGCGGTGCGCAGCCAATTATTTTATGGAAAGTTGTTGCCTCGACGCATCGCCAGTTCACTTTAACTCGCGATTAAACTGTAACATTATTTTATCGTTCCCTTTCAAGCTATTGGTGTATTAGGAGGCACTTGTAACACTGTAAATGCCTTAGAGCTTGTCGTTGTAACTACAACTCTTTATTTCCTGTCCTTCTGGGAGCTGGTAATTGAGCTGACAGCCAGCCCCGTCTCCCCACCCACCCCCGCTGCCTCACTAGGTCGAGGCTTTAAACTAAACAAAAAAAAAAGCCAATTATTTTATGGAAAGTTGTTGCCTCGACGCATCGCCAGTTCACTTTAACTCGCGATTAAACTGTAACATTATGTTATCGTTCCCTTTCAAGCTATTGGTGTATTAAGAGGCACTTGTAACACTGTAAATGCCTTAGAGCTTGTCGTTGTAACTACAACTCTTTATTTCCTGTCCTTCTGGGAGCTGGTAATTGAGCTGACAGCCAGCCCCGTCTCCCCACCCACCCCCGCTGCCTCACTAGGTCGAGGCTTTAAACTAAACAAAAAAAAAAAACACAGCTTCAATCCCCCGCTGGCCAAAAGAGCACACCAACCTCTTCATCTCCATTCAGACAATTAGCTTCTGAATTGAGGGTGGGTCTTAAACAAACACACACTTAGCCCCCAAGAATGCGGATTGTTCTCTCGCATTCATGGACTCCCGGGGAGGGCCTTGCTCAGTAAACCTTTTTAGGGTTTACCAAATGTCAACAGCCATTTGGTCTTTTATGTTGCAGCAGCTGCATTCATGCCCAGCACATGGCTTTAAAAGAGCCGCGGCCATTTGCTGTGTTGAGCCGCCCGAGCAGCACTCGTCTGCGAATCGGCGTCGTGTGAGGCATTCGGCAGCCACTAATGTTAAGTGAACACACAACTCCAGGAAGTTACGTGTAACCCGCAGACCGCGTGCTCCAAGCCAACCAGAACTTTGATAGCTTCATCGATTCGTCATTACCTACTATCGACTCTAGACGATTGTTTGCGTACAGGGACCTACCTATCAGCAGCGAGCGTTTAACTCTTCGAGATAACTTGCAGGCTGCATCTCCGCCTGAAGAAGTGACACGTTCCTCAGCGTTTCTTGCTACACAGCTCCTTCTGTTGCACCTACTTTCTGCCCTGGCCCCTCACCCTCTCCTTGAGGTGAGCTCGGCATCACCCTCGCTCATAGCCTCGAATCCATCACCCTGCTTCCAGTATGCACACTCCGAGCACGTCCTCGAAACACATTCCCATTCTGTCCATTCCTATGCATCATTCATTTATCACGCAGACACCTCTCAGATCCGTTTCAAAGCCAAACTGCAACTTTCTTGCACTCTCACTCCTCCTCACTCACCCTCAACCCCTCACTCACCCTCACTCACCCTCAACCCCTCACCCTCAACATCAACCCCTCACCCTCACTCACCCTCACCCTCACTCACCCTCACCCTCACTCACCCTCACTCACCCTCACCCTCACTCACCCTCACCCTCACTCACCCTCACCCTCACTCACCCTCACCCTCACTCACCCTCACCCTCACTCACCCTCACTCACCCTCACTCACCCTCACTCTCACTCACCCTCAACCCCTCACCCTCACTCACCCTCAACCCCTCACTCACCCTCACTCACCCTCACCCACCCTCACCCTCACTCACCCTCACTCACCCTCAACCCCTCACCCTCACACAGTGCAATAGGTCTCGGAGCATTTGAGTTAGAGCTTTTAGAAATGTTTATGGCTTTTTTTTTTTAATTCTTTAGCATTGGCTACAGGAAAAAAAATGCTAAAGATTTACAAAAAAACCCATAAACAATTCTAAAAGCACTAACTCTAATGCTGCGAGACCTATTGCATTTCCAATGCTTGTTCAGAGTGGTGAGCAGGTGATGGGGCAACAGCCTTTAGGGTGTAGGGCGGTGGGGTCTAGGGATTTTGGAGTTTTTGGTAGTAAGGGTCCCGGCACATCAGTCTAGCCTTTTTCTTTACAGGGTAGGGTGCGTCAGGGAGCAGCGGACTCGGTAGGGCGCAGTGCGACCCAAGTGCGCCGAGGAGAAGGGAGGATGGAGCCTGGCGCGGCACATTCCGTACCATCGGGGGATCCCGGCGCGGCCAGCAGATGCAGGTCAGGCGCGACCTTGCTGGCCCCAACATCTTCTCAACATCATCGGATGGCTATATCAGTTGATTCTTTAATTAAGAGTGGTAGGCGTGTTGAGGAGTACCGGCGAGTACAGTCGGCTCCCCCGACAATGGTTCAAGAAAGGGTTGGTAAGACCCATGCAAGTTTGCAGAGTCATGAGAAAGCAGGTCAAAATGTATTGGTGTTGGGCCCTCCAAGGTTGGAGGAGTCGTTGTTATTGGACTATGATGATGAAAGTCCGGAGGAAGGTGAATTGCGTGATGAGGGGACTGGAGGGGGACAAATTCATGCTTCTCATAGTCTTTTACAGGCACCAGTGGTGGTGCGACCAAAGATGGCGATGTCTGGACCAGCTCGAGAGCGCGGCCCCTCGGTGAGGGTACCTCGGCCGGTGGACAATGTGGAGCATTTGGAGTGGAGAACGGGTCCGGGACAAGCTCCTGTGTTACGCCCAGGTGAGCCTTTTGTCCCACGGGCCAGACCAAAAATGGTGTCCGTGGGGACAGGGGGGTAGATGGTGTCAATGGAAAAAGAGGCCAAGTTACACAAAGGTTGTTACGTAAAAGATCAGTGTGTGGGCACAAATGACGGTGAAGGTAATCCGGGCACTAAGGTGGAATGTGGTATAAATACAGAGGCTGTTGAGATAGTCAAGGATACCCTCCATAGTAAGGAATTAAAGATAAAGAAGTTGCCTTATATGGGTGTCACTAAGCCTCTGGGGGCCCATTTGATGTTGTCCAAAAAGGAAAGGATTTGGAAGGGGGAATATGTCAAAATGCTAAAGCTGTTGCACAGGGAGGTGCGTGCTAAAGAGGGGTCCAAGGAGGAGGAATACGAATTGGCGAAACGTCCTAAAGTCCCTTTGACCATTGAAAACTGGACTGCAGCATTTTTAATATACGCTAGTGTATATTGCAAAAAAGTTCCTGAGCGCTGCGTTGCATTATTCAAATATATGGATGTTATACGAAAAGCGCAGATAACGGGTAGTGGTTTTGGTTGGGCACAGTATGATGAGGAGTTTCGGGCAAGAATGGCTTGGGATCCTGAGGCAAAATGGGGAGAATTGGACACTGATCTATGGCAACGTACCATGGGCCCTCCGGCCAGTGGTAAGACAATTTTTACGGCTAGTGGTTTCCCTTTAGTTTACCGGCCCTTTCAGGGAAAACCCACCCGGGGAGGGGTGGATAATGCGGCCACACAGTCTGCCATGGGAGCATGTTGGGATTTCAACAAAGGTATGTGCACTAGAGAATACTGTAGATTCAAGCACGAATGCTCGCAGTGTGGAAGAAAACATCCAATGGTTAGGTGCTGGGGGCCTCGGGCATCAGGGGGTCAGCAGGGGCCGCAACAAAATGCGAATGCAGCAAGTTCTTCTCAGCAACAGCAACCAAATAGGGGGGGTAAGTCTAATGCGGGTGCTGGTCCCAAAGGCTCATACACCAGTTAAAATAGACCAACTTGCCAAAGGACTGGAAGGTTATGGGGACGCTACTACTCGTCAGTTGTTACTAATGGGTTTCACGGAGGGTTTTCGCCTTGGTTATTCAGGGCCGTGGCTGCGGCGTTGGTCCAAGAATTTGAAATCGGCTGATGAACATCCAGAAGTGGTGCAGGAGAAATTGAACAAGGAAGTCAAAGAGGGGAGAATGGCAGGTCCTTTTGATGATTGGCCTTTGGTTGATTTGATTGTTTCACCCATTGGTGTAGTAACTAAGAAGGAGGCAGGTCAATTCAGACTCATCCAACATTTGTCATGGCCGGAGGGATACTCGATCAATGATTTTATTGACGAGGAAGCTGCTTCGTTGTCATATTCCTCCGTGGATGTGGCCATGTCATTGGTGGGAGTGCAGGGCAGGCAGCACACATGGCAAAATGCGATATAAAATCTGCATTTCGATTGCTTCCAGTCCATCCTGATGATTGGAATCTTCTGGGCATCCATTTCCATGGGAAGTGGTACGTGGACAAGGCTTTGCCAATGGGCTGTTCTATCTACTGCGCTCTATTTGAAACCTTTAGCACTTTCTTGCAATGGTTTTTCACGCAACATTCTGGTCACCAGTTAGTAACTCACTATTTAGATGATTTATTTTTTGTAGGCGCTCCAGCCTCTTCAGATTGTCAGTCTGCTCTGGTCACATTTCAAAAGCTCATGGATCTTTTGGGGGTCCCGTTGGCACCTGAGAAGACAATGGGTCCTTGCTCGACCATGTCTTTCTTGGGTATTGAACTTGATTCAAACGCAATGCAGGCACGCTTACCGGTGGAAAAGAAGGGGAAAATGCTTGAACTGTTGGAAGCAATGTTAAGCAAACGAAAGGTCACTGTCAAAGAAGTACAAATTTTGTTAGGCCACTTGAATTTTGCATGTAGGGTGGTCAGAGCTGGTAGAGCATTCTGTAGGCCCTTGGGTAGGGCGCTATCTGGACATCATTTGCCTCATCATAGGGTGCGTCTATCAGCACCGGTCAGGGAGGATCTGCGTATGTGGATTTTTTTCCTGCGTTCTTTTAATGGAATTCCTTTGTACAGGGAGGAGGACTGGATGTGGGATGTGCAGATTTTCTCTGATGCAGCGGGCAGTGATGGTTTTGGATTGTACTGGCAGGGCAGGTGGTGTGCAGAGCAGTGGCCAGTTAGATGAAGAAATGGTGGCAGGAGTATTACCTTTTTAGAATTGTTCCCAGTGGTGGTGGCTCTGACTCTGTGGGGTCACGAATTTGCTCACAAGAAAGTGCTGTTTCGCATTGATAATCGGGCTGTGGTCGATATCATCAATAGACAGTCAGCCAGGGACACCCAAGTTCTGAAATTGTTGCGAGTCTTTGTGCCTGGTTGCCTTAGACATGATATCAGTTTTAAGGTTCTACACATTCCTGGTGTGGACAATGACATTGCGGATGCTTTGTCTCGTTCACAGTGGGAGAGATTCCATGGGCTAGCCTCGGAGGCGGACAGGACGCCGACCCCCATGCCGGATCATCTGTGGAATGTAGGCGAGACAGGGTACTACAGTTGGTGGTAGGTTCTTTGTCTGCTTCTACTAGGGCAGCGTATGAGTTAGCTTGGGAGGAATTTTTGTCATCTGGAGCCTGTAGACGCGAGCCTGGCTGGAGCCGGTCTGAAGATGTAATCCAGTTTATCCTTGTTTTAATGCATAAAGGCCTTTCTAAGGTTACCATAGCCGGAAAGGTAGCTGGTGTTTCTTTCATGGGCAAGTTGTTTTGGGGATATGCCCCTTCTGCTGGGGAAGTGGGGAGGAGGATGTTGGAAGGATGGTCCCGGGAGCGGGGAAAGGGCCATTTGGGGAGGAATCCCTTGTCTTGGCAGAACTTAGCCCGTGCCTTAGAGGTGTTGCCAGTTGTTTGCTTGAATGAGTTTGAAGCTTGTCTTTTTGCAACTCTCATGGTTTGGATGTTTTTTGGCACATTTAGAGTTTCTGAATTGTTAGGCTCTAAGTTACATGGGGGTGTGTTATGGAGAGATGTTCATTTTTCCGAACGGGGGGTGCATTTATGGTTATCACATTCTAAAACGGACCAACGACAATGGGGAAAAGGCATTTGGTTGGAGGCATCCTCTCCCTCTGCGACGTGTCCCTTGTTATGGGCGCGACGTTTGTGTGTTTTGTCAGGGGGGTTACTTGAAAATGGTGTGTTCCAACATACGGATGGCTCCAGGGTCATCAGTTACGCATGGTGCTGCGAAAAGCGTTACGCCATATTGGCCTTGATGAAACACTTTATAGTACCCATTCCTTTAGGATTGGGGCGGCAACGGAGGCTAATAATAGAGGATGGTCTCATGATGACATCATGCGGCTAGGGCACTGGTCTTCTAATTGTTTTCAGCGCTATGTACGTAAACCAGTAGTAGATGCGCTTGCGTCTGCCGCTATGCCTTAAAATCTGATACTGCTTTTCTTTTTCAGGTTCTGTGGCTGGTCCCCGCTCAGCTGTCATGACCATATGGATCGTGGGGCACTCTTTTGTTAAACGTGCTCATGTTCAAGCTCGTTCCAGTTATTTTGGCTCTCAACTGGGTTTCAATGATCGTTTGTTCAATGTTGTTTGGAAAGGGAAAGGGGGTATGCGATGGAAGGAGTTGATTCCAGCTTTAAACTCTTCATTGGTTGGGGAAACGTGTCCTGATGTTCTAGTTACTCACCTTGGTGAGAATGATTTATGTGCAGTAAAAGGTGTGGTTCTCCTTAGAGCTATGAAAAAAGATTTGTCCCTTCTGAAACAACAATGGTCAGGCTGTCATGTGTTGTGGACGGAGTTGATCCCACGGAGGTTGTGGAGAGATGCTGTTAACCCCAGAGCGATTGACAGAGCACGTAAAAAGGTGAATCTTGAGGTCTCCAGGTTTTGCAGAGGTCTGGGTTTTGGGCCTGTGGCACATAGCGATATTCGTTATGATGCTTTGGAATTTTTCCGAGGTGATGGGGTTCACCTCTCGCGGATTGGTATGGACTTATACATTTTGGAGTTGAGGGAAGTGTTGTCTCGTTGTCTGCAAATTCAGAATTTCATGAGTTAGTTTTGGTTTCAGTTATTGGTTTTCCTGCCAGTCCTATTTTGGGGGGCAGAAAGGGGGGTTTGATTTCCCCCCGCTTTCTGGGTGGCGGAAATTGGTGGTGTTTGCCAGGATTGGCAGGATTGTTAGTTGACATTGGTCGATTTGGGGCATTGGCAAGAGATTTTGGGTTGGATGCTTTGTTGGGGTGTTTCATAGTTCGGGGTGTAAGGAGTTGCTGGAGGGCAAACTGGGGACTTTGTGTTATGGTTTCGGGGATTGGGCAAGTTGAATTTATTATGCAGGGTTATTGCATTGTTTGAATTGTAATAATGTTATGTACGGGTGGGGGCGGGTTTGATGACGTTTTAGGGGCGGGATTTGTAATTGGGGGTTAAGGTAATATTATATTTAGTGCGGTTTAGTTTTGTAAGGCGTTTGGCCGAGATTTTAAGTTATTGTAAATATGCACCTGTTTCAATAAAGCGGCCTTTTTCACACACAATTTTGGTCTCGTGGTCTGCTCACCCCCCCCCCCCCCCACCCCTCCCTCCCAACGGACCTTTGCCGTCACCGGTGATAGGCAGCGAGAGCACAATGGCCGGATGATGGGTAATATCACCGACCCCCTTAGTAGGCGCAAGGACAGACTTGGGCCCCTCTGGGCCACTGGTGGTACAGCCATTTCCAGTCAGGGGGGCTGGGGCCATGGCTTAAATTTCAAAATGTACACCAGCAAGAAGAGCCCTGGAAGTCCTGGAGACGGGCCTGGTCCTGCTTCTCCGCTGCACCACTGTTCTGGCCCACCGCAAGGGGGCGCCTGGGACTGCGTGTACAGCAAATAGGCCGCCCCATGTGTAGTGTTATTGTTCACACCGGAAATGCGACTGTCCGAGGTATTTGTCATCCAATCGAGACAACAACGAACCCGCGCATTAGTGGGTCTAGTTTTCCAGCGGAATAGCAGCCCTCTTAGGGACATTGGGCAGGTGAAAGGGCGTAACCACAAATGATGGGGCCCCTTGCAGAATGTAATGAGGGCCCCCTAGGTCTCCCATATCTCATTGCTATTCATTGGCCTTGTTAGACCGGAGGCGAAAACTGCAGAGGCAAGAAAAACCGGCAGGGAGAGGCAGCCCTGATATCCATTCCCTGATGGTGCTGGGTGGATGGTGGAACTCGGCTGAGCTCTCTCCTGTTGCATGTAGGGTGACCAACCGTCCGTAAATTTCACGGACAGTCCGTAATTTCGGCCGTCTGTCCGTGAAGGAATCTGTAACAGACGCCATTTGTCCGTCATTTTAACAGGTCACCGGTTGCCTCACCCTGAAGCCGGCACAGCTTGCACCCACCTCTTTTCTTCCCTCCGATGCTGCACCAAAGCTCCTCAGATGCCCCGCAGCATTGAAGCGTCACAGCGGGATGGCTACCCTCACACCTCCAACCCTTGATGACCTGTTAAGAGGTGCTTCGAAGGTGACAGAGGGAGGGGCTGCCGGGTCAGGAGCAGTGACATCTATTCACATGCAAACAGCCCTGAATGTGTCATGTCTCTGCTATTTAGAGGGGGGCTCACACTTTCCATTTTTACCCAGGGCCCCAAACATCCGAGACTCGGCCAGATTACACCCCTGATTACACCGAGGCAGCACCTGCTTCTCTTCACAGAGCTTAATTACTGTCACTAAATTGTAAGCAAAACTCGGTTCTTCAAACATGCAGTCTATAATGTAAGAAAATAAAGAAATGGCACAATCGCACCCACACTGATTAACAAAGTATGGAGGACAATCAGTTCAATCAGTTCTCAGAGTATCTCCTGTAAGTACTGTACATCACAGTGGGGGGGTGGCATTTTGGACAGAGAGCCTGTCGTCTCGTTGTCTTGTGCAGGAGAGGAGCCCAAGATGATACTAGAATACTGCATGCCCACCCCTGTGCCCACCCTGGTGGATCCTGTTCCCTCTCCTGTGATGGCTCCTGCCCTCCCCTCAGTGATGGCTCCTGTCCCCCCATGTGATGGCTCTTGTCCCCCCATGTGGTGGTTCCAGTCCACCCCGCCTGTGATGGCTCCTGTCCCCCCATGTGGTGGATCCTGTCTCTGCCCTGTGATGGCTCCTGCCCTCCCCTCAGTGATGGCTCCTGTCCCCCCATGTGGTGGCTCCAGTCCACCCCCGCCTGTGATGGCTCCTGTCCCCCCATGTGGTGGATCCTGTCTCTGCCCTGTGATGGCTCCTGCCCTCCCCTCAGTGATGGCTCCTGTCCCCCCATGTGGTGGCTCCAGTCCACCCCCGCCTGTGATGGCTCTTGTCCACCCATGTTGTGGCTCCAGTCCACCCCGGCCTGTGATGGCTCTTGTCCCCCCCATGTTGTGGCTCCAGTCCACCCCCAACTGTGATGGCTCCTGTCCCCCCATGTTGTGGCTCCAGTCCACCCCTGCCTGTGATGGCTCCTGTCCCCCCATGTTGTGGCTCCAGTCCACCCCTGCCTGTGATGGCTCTTGTCCCCCTCCTGTGGTGGATCCTGTCTCCTCCCTGGGTGGCTTCCGTCCCAGTCCTGGAACGGCCCCTGCAGCGAGGGTGAAGTTCTTGATAGGCCTCTTCTCAAAAGGGCTCAGCTCAAAATTAATATGGAAAGGTGGGCGAGTAAGTAAGTGAAGGGATAGGTGAATGGCTGGATGAATTAGTGAAAGGGTGAATGGATGAATGAAAGATTGAATCAATGGATAATGAGAGAGGATGGATGGATTGATGAGTGAGGGGAAGGATGGAGAGAAAATGTAAATAACGTAATGTATGGGTGGAAGGGTAGCTGGATGAGGGGAAAGATGGATGAGGGGAAGGATGATGGATGAGGAGAAGGATGGATGGATGGAGGGGAAGGATGGATGGATGAGGGGAAGAATGGATGGAGGGAAGGATGGATGGATGAGGGGTAGGATGGATGGATGGATGGATGGATGGGAAGGATGGATGGATGAGGGGAAGGATGGATGGAGGGGAAGGATGGATGGACGAGGGGTAGGATGGATGGATGGATGGATGGATGGATGGATGGATGGATGGATGGATGGAGGGGAAGCATGGATGGATGAGGAGAAGGATGCATGGATGGATGAAGGGTGGGTGAAAGGATGGATGGATGGAGAGTCGGTGGGTGAAAGGATGAATGGATGATGAGTGGGTGGGTGGAAGGATGGATGGATGATGAGTGGGTGGGTGAAAGGATGGATGGATGATGAGTGGGTGGGTGAAAGGATGGATAGATGGATAAGTGGGTGGGTGGATAGTGGGTGGGTGAAAAGATGGATCAGTGGATTGGGTGAAATGATGGATGGATTGATGGATTGATAAGTGCAAGGGTGTATAAATGGACGTATGAGTGAAAGGGTGGATGTAAGGATGGATGACTGAGTGAAAGGGAGGGTAGATGGACAAAAGGATGATTAGATGTTTGAAGGAGTGAATTGATAGATGGATGAGTGATAGGGTCAATGGATGGATTCATGAGTGGATGAGTAGATGGATGGATGGGTGGGTGGATGGATGGATGGATTGATGGATTGATAAGTGCAAGGGTGTATAAATGGACGTATGAGTGAAAGGGTGGATGTAAGAATGGATGAGTGAGTGAAAGGGAGGGTAGATGGACAAAAGGATGAATAGATGTTTGAAGGAGTGAAATGATAGATGGATGAGTGATAGGGTCAATGGATGGATTCATGAGTGGATGAGTAGATGGATGGATGGGTGGGTGGATGGATGGATGGAAGGAAGGATGGCTAAGTGAAAGGGTCGATGGAGAAAGAAAGGGAGGATGGATGGATGACTAAAATAGTGGATGGGTGGAAGGATTAGTAAGTGAAAGGATGGCTGGATTGGTGAAAGGGTAAATGGCTGAATGGATGAGTGAATGGATGAATGGGATGAAGAGTGGATGGATAAGTGTACAGATGGATAGGGTGAAAGGATGGATGGATGGATGGATGGATGGATAATGGAGGATGAGTGAAAGGATGGATGAGGGGATGGATGAAGGGATGGATGAGTGAAATGATAGATGAAAGGATACATGATGGATTGGTTTGCAAATGGTTGAATATGTTTGGAAATGGCTGGGCTTACTTATATACTATTGTGCGACCTCTGATGTGTCTGTAAAACGTACCTATTGTACTGAAGTTTTGTCCTGAATTTTGACCTCCTGTCCTGAATTTGTGTCCTGAATTTTGACCCTTTGTCCTGAATTTTTACACTCACCGTCCTGAATTTGCACCAATGCCAGTTGGTCACCCTAGTTGCATGTAGGTGTGGTTGTTACTTTCGGTCTGAGAGTGCTGACGTGGACACGCTGACACCTATCCAAGAAGTATATCTATGCCCATTCAATTTTGTTGAGGGTGGACAATCCACTGGCGGGGGTCACCTTTTGGTCTCCTTTACGACCCCTTAGGCGGCCCAGTGCACTACCACCAGGAAGTAAACCGGAAGTTCCATTCTCAGTGCGACCTGCACTTACCAGGAAGTAACTTGAGCGGTGAGACACGTCCACCTGTACATCTATCCTGAAATGTCTAACTTTCCCTTTGTGCCTATCATAGAAGTGGTCTTTACTGTACGACACCCTCATGTGCACACTTCCCTCAGGGCAACTATATGGCGACTAGTTACGTCTAAGCTTCCTGTAATGGGTTTTATTTAGTCAAAGAGGCACTCTGGGAGATGTAGTTTTGGTTCCGCTCCCACTGCTGTGACTCACCTGCGCACGCTTAGCTCACTCTAATTGGTCGAGAAGTAGCTTGAAAAGTGTGTCTGGGCTGGGTCAGCGCGGACACAGAAGTGGTTGGTATGTGACCTGTTCGCTCTGTGACCCTCCCTAACCTGCGCCCCCCGCCCATGGGCGTAGGAAGTGTGGGGGATACGGGGGACATATCCCCCCCAGATTTTGTAGTGGGGGGGACGCGGGGGACGAGGGTGGGGGGGGCGAGGTGATGAAAGAATTTCTCCTCTCTCTTCTATCTGTGGCAGGGCCATTGGTATGTCAAAGCGCGAGTGCTTTGACGTGCTAATGGCCCTGCACTTGACCTGTGCCCTTCCCTTTTGTTGTGCGTCAAAAACTCCAAGAAGGTTTTCACACCTCATCACTCGCCCCCACAGCTGATTGCAGTCTGAATTTCCAGGACGAATCAAGAGAGGTAGTTAAGTTTGTAGATTGCTCACTACTGACAGCCACAGCCCACTGGCGTGATCCAGCACTGCGGGCTCCAGGTCACCAAAAGATTCATGCTGTGTGTGTAATAACAAGGCCCTCCTATCCCTGATCCAAGGCAGTGTTTCACGTGCTGTGGTGAGTAGAGTTGAGTTCTGCTCATATTACCCGAGATGGAGTCCGGTGCGAGCATGTTTGTGGTAGTGTACGCAGCAAAATGTAAAACAAGTTTATTGCTATTAGAAAAATGAAAGATTCCTGTGCTTATAAAAGGAGTTCACGTACGAGTTAATTTTTGTGCGAATCAATCTGCTGAGGTGTATCTACAAGCAGTACTGTATGTGAATGTGCACCTCTTTTGGAAGCACTAACATGTACGTTTCAGTTTATTTCTAAAAACTTAAACAACGCTTCTCCAGTAATAACATGGATTGTGGAGTCTCTTTAAATTGTTTTTCAAGCCAAATGTACCAGATATGCAAACTATGTGTAGTTCCTTTTAATATGCCCACATATTGTCTGCACTGAAAAAACACAGGGCCTCATTTATGAAAAGTGACGCATCGCTGCGTGAAAACAGCGATGCGTCACTTTTCACTGTGCACTCCTTGCGACACCAATGATGCGTCATATTTAATGTATGACGCATCATGTCGCAAGGAGTTACAGATACGTCAGTATTTCTGACGTATCTGTAAGCGCAAAAGTGACGCATTGCTGGAGTGTGTCACAAAAGTGACGCAACTCCAGCAATGTTCCCGTTCACATGGGGCAAGCCCCATGTGAAAGGGCCTGCGTCAGTCTTACGCCTGCTGTGAGGCAGGCGCAAGATTTTGACGCAACGGCGTCCTAAAAGTGACGCAGTAAAATCTCATAGATTTCACTGCGTCACTTCAACGACCCTTCCTTGCGTCAATACGCCCCCCCTTGCATACATTATACCTGGCGCAGGTATAATGTGGCGCAGGGGTTTACAAAGTGACGCATCTACCTAGATGCGTCACTTTGTAAATACGGTGCAACAAGGCACATTGTTTAAGCTGCTGGTGCGTCACAAAAAGTGACGCACCGGTGGCGTAAAAGTGACGCACGGCCTCATAAATGAGGCCCATAATTTTCTTCCACATGGTGTCAAGATTACAGTTTGGGCCTGTAATATTTTCTCCCAGTTCGTATCGTATTTTAGTATTTTGCATGCAAATCTATTTTTAACGGTGGGACTCCTGAACCTTTAAACGTTCACTTTAGCTACAAATAAATTTAGTATTGAGGTGCTTTCCCAGAGTCTGTGTGACCCCCAGCCCCTTTGAATTGGTCCACTGCAACACTGTGGAGTATTCACAACATATGAGTGTGGAAGAAACGTTAAAAAATGTATTGTAATGAGTTAGTGGACCATAACTGAAGCTGTTTACTTTATAAAATATTGTTTTGCCCATAAAGCTTAAATTGCTTTCAGATTAGTCAATTGAGTTGGTGTTATTAGTCTGTGCAGCTGGACTGCAAGGAGGAGTCTCCTGTTTGCGCCCTTCCATTTCTGGTGCTTTGCAGCAATTTTAAGATATCCTTAGAGTTTTACATTGCTCGTATGGGTGTAATTTCTGATATTTATATGTTTCCCTCGTCTTCATTGCTCACGAGAAAGTGTCACTCATAGTCATTGATATGTCACTCATAATTATACTGATATTATGAAAATGTCCAACAAAGCATTCTGAAACCTTGGCAGCTATGCTGACTGCATCCTGCCCCTCCTCAGCTGGGACCCTACTTTATTTGACTGTTTCACACTGCACAATTCAGCCACTCAAAAGCCTAATGTTTTGTTTAAATATTTGAGCAGTTAAACCTCGCCCTGGAACATGAGAACAATTAGCACCAGACATAGTCTAAGCACACATCTTGCATTATATTGTGTTAGATGTGTTGGTTTGTCCTAATATTTACATAAATAACAATTTAAATACCACTATTTTGTCTTATTTCAAATTTTATACCACTATCCAGTCCAGGGTTTCGGAGTTCCTTAAATCACACATCCACGTTATACAAAGACAATAAATCATATGTACGTAAATCAATTTACAGGATGTGTTACATAAGATAGTGAGGGTTACAAGGTGTAGGAGTCGCATGTTGACTCCTTCACGCCAAGGCAGTATACTTTGGATGTCCCTGATCCCCACAGGCCTTCTGGAGAACCTGGATGATGCACAGACACAGATGACTCAGAAGACTTGAAGAGCAGTGAGGCCAGGAGCAGTAGGAGTCTTCCTTGATGCAGTCTTGGGTCCAGTCGAAGTCCGCCGAAGTCCAAGTGTCAAAATGGTCAAAGAGTGTCTTGGTTTCAGAGGTTGAGAGTCTTGTTCCACGAAGAATCTGAGGACCTACCCACAGGGGAGCCCTTAATTACCCTAAGGAAAGGGTTGGAACGACTCGGGGGTCCCTCCCAGGGGAGGGGTTGGACAAAGGGAAGGATACTCCCCTGGTCTTTGTCCAGTTTCGCGCCAAAGTGGAAGCCTGGGGTTCCTGAACTGGCAAATGTGCCCTTCAAAGCAGTCTGAAGCCACCGGCAAGCCACACCTCCCTGTGACAGGAAACCTATTTTTCTACCTTCTCGTGTCGAGCTCAGTAGCAGTAGGGCAGAATCGAGTCTGTGGTTGGCGGCAGCACTAGGTTGCTGGCAGACCCTGAAAGGCTGTTACTTGGAGTACAGGGGGTCCCCTGAAGAGCCCCCCAGTACTTGGGATCATCCTTGTAGCGCTAGAATTGGTGTTGAGGTATGATTCCAACATGTTTGCTACAAAACATGACCAGGTCCAGTGCAGCCATTATATAGTTAGACATCATGTAATAACTGATGTCCACTATATACCTTAAAATGGCTGACCGCTCTTACAAAGCCTGGAGAATCAAATCCGGGGTTTGTAGGGGTGTCCAGCTCATGCAGGGGCACCCTCACATTTGTAACCAAGCACCCTTTCTATCATAGGGGTGACTTATAGATTTTGAGTGCAGTGACCTCACACATAAGGAAACATATCTGTTGTGAGAGGTGCAAGCAGCATCTCACACAGGCTGCAATGGCAGGTCTGTACTCAAGTTTAAGTGGACTTCCACAGTTGGCAAAATACATGCTGCAGCCCATGGGAGCCTCTGGTGTACCTATGCCCTGAGTACCTTAGTACCATATACTAGTGACTTTATAAAGGGTACACCAGTAGCCAATTGTGGCTGTACCAAAGTACTTACCAGAGCCAATTTATGGGAGAGAGCACAGTTGCTGGGGTCCAGACTAGCAGGATCCAAGCAGTCTACAGACAAAACACACTGACACCAGATACAAAGTGGGGGTAACCATGAAAGCAGATTCTGCTTTCCTACACCCCCAAACGTAAGGACATGAGGCTAACCTTGAGACATGAGGCTAACCTTGCCCATTTGAGTCTTCATTTTCTAAGTGGAAATATCTGGAAAGTCCATCTTTGTTGGCATGGTTACGCCCAGGTCTACGTTCTACTGAAAAGTCCATCCCCTGTAGAGAAATGGACCACCTCAAAAGTTGAGGTTTTCACCCTTCATCTGTTTAAGCCATAAGAGGGGCTTATGGTCTATCTGAACAATGAAGTGAGTGACAAACAGGAATGGCCTCAACTTCAAGGTCCAGGCCACAGGAAAGGCCTCCCTCTTATCTGACCAATGCTTCTCCCTGAGCATCAACTTTCTGCTTATAAAAGCTACTGGTTGATCCTGACCTTCTGAATGAAGCTGTGACAATACTGCACATATCCCTATCTCAGAAGCATCTGTTTGTACAATGAATTCTTTGGAGTAATTAGGACTTTGCATAATTGGAGCTAAATGTCCACTGAATTTCTTAGGCATTCTTTTGGGGGTGGGGGCACTACTACCACTAGTGCTATTGCTAGGGGCACTAGGAGTTTTAGGATTAATAGTAGCAGTATTGGTGTGGCCTTTTTCCTTACACAAATAGCACCACGGTTTCTTGTTAGAGGAGGAAGATGAATTGGACCTACCCCCAGAGGAAGATTTTTTGAGGACCTTCAGAAGACTCTTTTTTTCTTTAGATTTCTTCCCACTTTTCTCTTGAACCTTAGAAGAATCTTGGTTCTTCTGGTCACTACTACCATGAGACTTTTGTTTCACCCTGGTGCGGACCCACTCATCTGCCTTCTTTCCAAATCTTGGGAGATGTCAGATCTGAGTCCACCATGTACTGGTGCAGTTGCTGATTTTGACAATTATTAAGGATGTGCTTGCTCACAAGTAAATTGTACAGTCCCTCACAATCATGCACATTACTTCTATGAAGCCAGCCTTCCAGAGCCTTAATAGCACTATATACAAAATCTACCCAGTCTTAAGTGTTTGCCTAAACTTAACCCTGTATTGCTCAGTGGTTAACCCAAACCCACCTATGATGGCACTATTCAAGACTTTGTAATTGTCTGCATCTTCTTCCTTCACAGTTAAGAGTTTATCTCTATCTTTGTTAGCAAAGGAGAGCCACAGAATAGCTGCCCACTGGCCCTGAGGAACCTTCTGAACTACACAGGCCCTCTCTAAAGCAGAAATCCACTTATGAATGTCATCACCTGCTGGTAAGGAGGGACTATCCTGCTCAAGTTCCTAGTGTCTAAGGAGTGTTCCCTAACTCTAGGTTCACTAGTGCTGCCACCATGGGATGTTTCTAATACCAAATTCTTCTAAGCCCTCTGGACTTCTAGGGTTTCCTTATCTAGGGCCAAATGTTATTTCTTGATTCTGAGCTTTGCTCGCTCAACAGTGAACAGGTGGGATTCCATTTCTAAAGAATACTCTCTCTTCCTAGAGATGGAGGTCTCTATTGCAATGGCGGAGGAGGGACCTCCCCTGAGCACTTTGTTCCCCCCAGGAGGAACAAAGGGGGTCCTACCTCAAGGGCATCCCTCTGTGTCACTAGAGATATTCCCTGGGGACTAGAGTTCTCCAGTAAGGGGTCTTCAGACTCCTCTTCGACATGCTCAGAAGCAGAGTCATTGGTGTTGGACACCCCGGCTCATCTTCTGAAGCATCACCACCCATATCCAAGTTATCCTGCCCATCTGACCTTTTTTCTTTGTAGCAATAACTATTCTCCAAAGATTACTTCACTGTTAATAGGCAACTCTCCAAATGTCACTTGTAAATAAACATAGTCTTGAGCATGGTCTCCACGCTTTCAATTAAATGCTCAATATTTTAGCTCGAATAATCCTAGCACAAGGCATATTTGCTTGTTTTGAGCATTTTATAGTTTTTGTGAGCCTCCCATATAACAAAGTTTTTGTACTTTAGTGCATTCCATGCACTACTCATTTGTGCACGGCTAAACAAGGGGTTTCCAAAAGGTATCCGACTGACTTCAGTACTCAGACACACAGAATCCTATACCATGTTATTAAACCTGTCAGTCTTGTGTGGTCTTCCCCCAAACATTTTGCCTGCTTACCTCCTCCTTATACTGATTCTTTTCGTTGGCCTTAGGACTCTGAGCACTTTACCGCAGCTGACCATTGCTAAAATGTGTGTACTTCTCCCCCAAACATGGTAACATTGGTGTATACACAACTAGCATATTTAATGTACTTACAAGTATCTTATTACAGTGGTATACCAAATACCCAGGGCCTGTAAATTAAATGCTACATGTGGGTCTGCAGCACTGACTGTGCCACCCACACAGGTCGCCCTTTAACCATGTCTCATGCCTGCCAATGCAGAGCAGCCTGTGTGTGCAATTTTACTGCCATGTCGACTTGGTATTCAAAACCCCTTGCCAAGCCTTAAACTTCTCTTTTTTTACACATAAGTCACCCTTAAGGTAGGCCCTAGGTAGCCCATAGGTCTGGGTGCTATGTTACTAAAAGGTAGGGCATGTACATTTAAGTTTTGCATGTCCTTGTAGTAAAAAACACCTACATTTGTTTTTCACTTCTGTGAAGCCTACTCCTCTCATAGATGAACATTGGGAATTCCTCTGTACACTCTTTTGAGCTGTAATTCCTATTTAGAAAAGAGAAGCTGTGTCATGTTTTGCTTCTTTGGAATGGCAATGATAAATCCTCTTTACTGGTAAGATTGGATTTCATATTACTATTTGACATATACCACTTTTACAAAGTGGACATTTCTCTGCTCTTACAGCTCTGTGTGCTTCTACTCTCGCTCAGATACACTCCAATATTACTCCAGTTGCATTTTGAGGTTTAGGAACATTGCAAAGAGAATTCAGTTTATTCTTCCTTTTTCTTCCCACCTTTGTTTGCTTGTTGCATGAAGATGTATGTTTCAAAAATATGTTCTTTCACATTTGGTCTAATTACTTTGTGAATATAAATAACAATTAAAACATAGTTGCAAACTGTGACTACATGCCTGCCTTTATCAATGTTTCACTACAAAACTATGGGGCATATTAGCAAGGAACCTCGTAAAAATGATCGCCGTTTTAGCGGAAGAAAACTGCTGCTAAAACGGCGATAATGGGCTTGCTAATATGCGTTATAGAATTCCTATAGAAGCCCAGGTTAGATGTGCAGGACATCTACCCTGGGCTTCTATTGGAATTCTATAACGCATATTAGCAAAAACTGCGATAATTTTAACGAGGTTCCTTGCTAATATGCCCCTATGTGATTGTATTTGTTTAACGTAGTGTACGGTTCTCAGACAATGGTCGATTTGTATCGGGTCACTGGAAACTCCAAAAGGTTGTCCTTGTCCCCCCCAGAAATTGAGTGTCTCCTACGCCCCTGCCCCCGCCCACCCCCTGCAGTGAACTTTCAGGTATGGCCTCTCCTGCAACCCTCGCTTAGTGACCCGCAGCAGGGTCAGAACATGTCACGGTTGTGGTGAGGGGGTGCTTGATGTGCCTAGCTGCCAGTACACCTCGGTGCACTGAACTCCATTAGTGAAGTAATGCGGCAATATAAAGTCGCGAGTTACCAGTCGGTGCACTGAACATTATTATATTAACTACTAGTAACACCTGTTGTTTAAAGCGCTTATAAAAATTAGAAGGGCAGCATCAAGCGCTATATTCAGTAGTTATAATAAGAGTGGCCATGGGTCATACATGCAGCTTTCGGATTTTGTCACTGATGACGTGCAGCCTTCGTATTTTGTCACTGATGACGTGCAGCCATTGAGCACTGCTTTCAAGAGCAGGCTGCTTGTGCAGACGGTATGCACTGGCTCAGCTCACTGCTCCTTGGAATGAACGACCTATCATGCTCTTTGGTACAGACTGTAGCACTCACTGCTCTCTCCTACTGCGTTGCTGTTTTATATAGCGCAGACTATACGCAAAGGTATCGGAGCAGTATATATGAGCACCAATTGCATTACAGAAGAGCGCACTAGTTTTTTAGGCACAATGAGATTAAGGGATTGGCTCAGAATCACAGGATGGTGAATGGACGCAGAGACTCGGACCCGGTTCCCTAGTTTCAAAGTCAGCAGCTCTGGCCGTTAAGCCACATCTCCAGTACAGACTGCAAGCAGACTTCTCTCAGGACCTAACACTTGTGCGGTTGTCTTTCCGCACTGCTCTCTAGAAGACTGCTGGCAGCTCCCCCAGACAGACGGGGCACCCTGCTCCCAAGGCAGACTGCTCCCCAGTACAGACAGCTCCCCGGAAGAGACTGCTCGTGCTCTGGTGATGTAAGAGCCCACCTCCCCCTACCCCCCAGCCGCCCCCATTGTACCTGGCCTCACTCGCGTCCCCCTCCCTTCCAGTGTTACCCCTCCCTCGTGCTCTGGTGACGTCAGCGCCCCCCTTTGATGCGACCGCAGGGCCGGGCCCGCTCCCCGGTCTCACACCTCTGCCTCCCCGCCAGCTCGTGGCCTTCTGTTTATGACTATTGCCTCCTGCACTTTGAACCCACCACAGTGACTGTGAATATGCGCAAGTGCCCGGGAGAGGTGCTCGCGCAGGGAAGCGACCCTTTGATCTTCACTGGACCCCCCCCGGGGGGGGGGGGGGGGGGGGGGGTCGAGGTGTGGGGGGGGGGGGGGGCAGGAGCAGGGACCCTAGCCTGAGGCTCAAACTTTCCCAGGGTGTCTGACCATGCAGTTGGGGGCGGGGGGGTGAGGACCGTGGGAATGAGACACTGCGCCTAAACACATATGAGCACTTGTTCCCACTCGCAGCAGTCTTCATCGGTCTGGAATATCACAGAACAAGCACACTTGGTAATACATCCGCATAATAACGGCTTTAAAACAATGCAGCTATCACGTGCACATGTCTGCAGGGTCAGGGGTTATTGAATGGGCATACCATCGGGGGGGGGGGGGGGCGGGGGGGGCTGCTCGTGTTAGGGAGGATTCTGACACAGAATCATCTCCCGGTATGATGGATAGGCCGAGGATGTGGGGAGACCTTCCATCAGGGAACATTTACACAAAAGTCATTACCTCTCTAATTGGGGGGTGGGGGTGGGGGGGCAGGCAAAGGTTGGGGGGGAATGTCACTGTCAGGGAAGATTTACATGAGGCATTACCTAAAGGAATGGGCATGCAAGGCCT
This sequence comes from Lissotriton vulgaris, assembly GCF_964263255.1. NCBI lineage: Eukaryota > Metazoa > Chordata > Amphibia > Caudata > Salamandridae > Lissotriton > Lissotriton vulgaris. Next base: position 53,840,681 of record NC_141696.1, read on the forward strand.
GTGGTGAGATGTCATTACCAGAACATATCCAATGCAGACATTGTCCAAAGCAGTGATACACAGAGTAGGGGCGGGTGGGGGTTAGGGTGACCAACTGTCATGGGTGCAAATTCAGGACGGTGACTGTAAAAATTCAGGACAAAGGGTCAAAATTCAGGACACAAATTCAGGACAGTAGGTCAAAATTCAGGACAAAACGTCAGGACAATTGGATAAGTTTTAAAGACACATCAGAGGTCGCGCAATAGTATATAAGTAAGCCCAGCCATATCCAAACATATTCAACCATTTGCAAACCTATTCATCATATATCCGTCCATCTATCTTTCACTCATCCATCCCTTCATTCATCCTTTCACTCATCCATCATCCATCCATCCACCCTTTCACTCTATCCATCTGTACACTCATCCATCCTCTCTTCTACCCATCCATCCATTCATTCACTCATCCATCCAGCCATTTACCCTTTCACCCATCCAGCCATCCTTTCACTTACTATCCATCCACCCAGTCACTCATCCTTCCAACCATCCATCCTTTCAGTCATCCATCCATCCTCCCTTTCTCCATCGGCCCTTTCACTTAGCAATCCTTCCTTTCATCCATCCACCCACCCATCTACTCATCCACTCATGAATCCATCCATTAACCCTATCACGCATCCATCCTTTCTCTCATCCATTTATCCTTTCACTCCTTCACTCATCTATTCATCCTTTTGTCCATCTACCCTCCCTTTCACTCACTCATCCGTCCATGCATCCACCCTTTCGCTCATCTGTCCATCCATTCACCCTTGCACTTATCAGTTCATCAATCATCTATCATTTCACTCATCCATCAACTCTCTCATCATCCACACTTTCACTCATCCATCCACTCTTTTACCCATCCAGCTACCCTTCCACCCATACATCCAGCTATTTACCTTTTCTCTCTTCCATCCTTCCACTCCATCAATCCATCCATCCTCTCTCATTATCTTTCAATTCAATCTTTCATTCATCCACTCACCCTTTCACTAATTCATCCAGCTATCCACCCATCCCTTCACTTGCTCACTCGCCCACCTTTTCATATTAATTTTGAGCTGAGCCTTTCTGAGAAGAGGCCCATCAAGAACTTCACCCTCGCTGCAGGAGCCATTCCAGGAGTGAGACAGAAGCCACCCAGGGCAGAGACAGGATCCACCACAGGAGGGGGACAGGAGCCACCACAGGGGGACAGGAGCCATCACAGGCTGGGGGGGGGGGGGGGGGGGCGGGATAGGAGCCATCACATGGGGGGCACAGGAGCCATCACTGGGGGGGCAGGAGCGATCATAGGAGGGGGAACAGGATCCACCAGAGTGGGCACAGGGGTGGGCATGCAGTATTCTAGTATCATCTTGGTCTCTTCCTGGGTGGGGTACCCCCTCCTGGACAAGACAACGAGAAGGCCGGCTCCCGGTCCAAAATGTTAGTTTTGCCAGCCCCCACTGTGATGTACAGTACGTAAAGTACATACTCCAAGAGAACTGATTTAACTGATTGTTCTCTATTTTTTGTTAATCAGTGTGGGTGTGATTGTGCCATTTCTTTACTTTATTACATTATAGGCTGCATGTTTGAAGACCCGCTCTGTGAAGAGAACCAGTGCTGCAATCAGGACCGGTTCTAGGATGTTTGGGGCCCTGGCAGAAAGGTGATGTGTGAGGCGGCGGCCCCTCTAAATTGCAGAGAAGCATTCAGGGCTGTTTGCATCTGAATAGGAGCCCCTGCTCCTGAAGCTGCAGCCCCTCCCTCTGTCACCTTCGAGCACCTCTTAACAGCTCATCAAGGGCTGGAGGTGTGAGGCCATCCCGCTGTGCCTCTCCAATGCTGCGGGGCATCTGAGCTTTGCAACAGCCTCGGAGTTAAGACGGGAGGTGGGTGGAAGCTGTGCCCGGTTAAAATTACGGACAAATGGCGTCCGTTAAAGGATCCTTCACGGACAACGGACAGACGGCCGAAATTACGGACTGTCCGTGAAATTTACGGACGGTTGGTCACCCTAGTGGGGGTTGGGGGGGGGGGTGCCCTCCTGACCTTCACATGCAGTCCCCGGGTTCACAGCAGCACGGGGCTGCCGTTTACTTCAGTGCGCGCTGACATTCAGCAAGATGTTAAATACATATGGGAGCTTTTATTTACAACCTAGCTGAGCTTCAGTAAAATATTCGAATGGAGAACCCTGCAACATTTAACCACCCACAATGCCCCACTCCCATCTTGCTACCATCAGTGCTCCCCTTCGGCTCACCACAGACCACACTTTGCGGCCCCTCCGAAAAAGTTTGAGAGTATCTATGGGCTAAAGGGTCAGATATACGCATGTGTCGGAGATGTTCCTAAAACACACAAAAGGAGATGGGATCGTAAACAGTGGTTATAGCTGTAGATTGGTTCCAGTGATGCACCGCCCTCAGAGGCAAGGGTGTGGCCAGATGTGGGTCCCATGTTCACCCTGCCACCGGAAGCAAGGTACACCCAACTGACATGCCCCAATCAGGGCGAAGCTGCCCTTGGGTTGCTTGAGTTCCGGTTCAAGGAGGATGTGGTCTGACTGACTGACACACACACACTTGCACACACACACACACACACACACCTACCTACCTTTCTACCTACCACAGGCACTGTAGCTAAACAAGCATTGGAAATGCAATAGGTCTCGCATTAGGAAAGTTTGAGCGATTGGTATAGTAAATGACACTTCTTTTTGTGTTGGTTTTGAAAATAGCAAAATTAATAGCTTGGTGGATGTGATGGTGGATGTGGTGGTGGATGTGGTGGTGGATGTCGTGGTGATGGTGGATGTGGTGGTGGATGCGGTGGATGTGGTGGTGGTGGATGCGGTGGTGGATGCAGTGGTGGTGGATGGGGTGGTGGTGTTGGTGGATGGGGTGGTGGATTTAGTGGTGGTGGGTGTGGTGGATGTGGTGGTGGTGGGTGTGGTTAAAGTGTTGGTGGATGTGGTGGTGGATGTGGTGGTGGATGCGGTGGTGGATGCGGTGGATGTGGATGTGGTGGTGGTGGATGCAGTGGATGTGGTGCTGGTGGATGCGGTGGTGGATGCAGTGGTGGTGGTGGATGCAGTGGTGGTGGTGGATGGGGTGTTGGTGGTGGATGGTGACGGGTTACTGCAAAACCTATACATAAGGTGAGAGACAGTGGGGAAGAAAGAAGTAGTTCTCTGGGCTGAGCCAATATGTAATTGACAAAGTGTCAAGCCAGTGGCTGAAAGAGACAGCCTGGATCAATGCGGCTGGGACTTGGAGTTCACTAATTCCAATTTAAAAGACTCCGTACACATGGCCATACACACATCCATTTCCTTCAGAAGGCATGAACAAAAGTAAAAACGGACTAAACGATGTGCTGTGAGCGAACAAACTTGCAATGCGCCTGCGTACACGTACAGCAGGAGCCCAGAAGCAATGCATCTCTGTTTGCGCAAAGCCATGTACGAAACCACAAGTCCTGTAACACTCATAAGAGGATAGCATGCCCAAGAAAGCATGAAATGCCTTCCAGTTAACAGCCAGGCGCCGGCAGCACACGAAGGAGCCGTAGCCTCAGAGAATCTAAAAAGTCATTATTGAATGCGCATCTCTACCGAATGGAGAGCGGGAGACCTCGCCGCACAATTGAAAGTTGATTTCACTAATGAGATGCGCACATTTTTTGAGAATCCAAAGTACCTGTGCGGTTATCTTGACACACACTATTTAGTGTCCCTACCTTGCACCTGAGATTTCCTGGTGCTTACGGCCCAGTCATTCTGAGACGTTTCTCCCAGATGCAAAGCATATATGTAGAAGGTCCTGGCACGATGCCTGCAAGTATAGAAACTATGTGGTCTGATGTTAAAGCTATGTAACTTTTCACAATGAATTGCTTGAAAGCTTTTTAATGAAGAAGAATAAAGTGCAACTAATTTGAACAAACACTATCGCCAAAGGATAATTTTAGGTCTTAAATTTGTTCGATGAGATACTTACTTCTTAGATTTGTGCGGCGAGTGAACTTTTCAGCCTGTTTCCATCATTACAAACAATCCGCTGCTATGCCTCTCCGTCGACCGTGACTGTCAGTCAAATGGTGGAGGAGGAGGAGGGAGGAGAGTAGGAGGAGGAGGGGGGCGGCTCCAGTTGCCCCAGCTGCTGCAGCAAACAAATGCAAGGATGAAAACAATGTGAATACAACCAGCAGCTCCTTGTGCCGGTTTCGTATAAGGACTGAAGGAGGTAGTCAGGCACGGGCACAGCGTTTTGGCGCCATTTTATTAGTACCTCAGTTGATTTATCGTTTGAGGTTAAAATAACTCCTCGAAGTAATGTGAAGGAAGGGGACGGTGTTCACAAGGGACACTACTTTATAACGGAAGTAGACTAAACGAGTAGCTGCACTCTGGCAGCCTGTTTCCATCATTACAAACAATCCGCTGCTATGCCTCTCCGTCGACCATGACTGTCAGTCAAATGGTGGAGGAGGAGGGGGGAGGAGAGTAGGAGGAGGAGGGGGGAGGAGAGTAGGGGAGGCACGGCCTAGCGGCCGTGCAACCAAGAAGTGAGGGGGCGGAGCTGGCGGAGGCTGTGAGGGAGAGAGTGGGCAAGGCAGGCGGCTGGGGGCATGTGCACGCGCTTTTAAGCTCAATGCGCATGCGCATTGAGCTTAAAAGTCACGGGCACTGCAAGGAATCGCCACGATTCCTTGCAAGTTAGTTAAACACTGTTTAAGCCCCCACAGTCTCGCAAGCTCGATGCGCATGCGCATCGAATAGCGAGACCTAAAAACAAGTGAAGTCTCACAACAAAATGTACAGATCTCAGTCAACACTGATTTGCCCAACTCACACATACCCCAAAAATGCTGCAAGAAAATCTGCTGCATGATGCCACATAATTAGCCCTTTCCTGCTGCATAATTCAGAGAGCCATGCTGCATAAATGTGTTAGATCAGCAGTCTAATACGAGTGTCGTTGACAATGGTAACGCGCTGAAGAGGGTTTAGGGGCTGTCAGTTTGGTGATGATACCCATATTTCACCGGGATCTGTGAAAGATTGCCCATATTTCCCGAGGCACGTGGCAATACAACACATACAACAAAGGGCCAATTGGTGTGTCGTATTTTGACGATGGCTGGGTTAGCGCTTAGCTTTGCTACACGATTCCCGCTTAAATTAGCTATACATAGAAACGCCATTTTGTATGTGTTAGCGGCCATCTTAGATCATGAACGGCCTCGTGGCCGGCGTGCCCTTTAGTCCGTTGTCCGTTCCACTGACCACTTCAGTCTGCCCAGCAACAGGCTATTTTTAGTACTGGTCAAGCCACACATGCGCAGTTCACACTGACCAGTCGTTCCTCAGGAATGTGCCGCAAACTGACCAGTGGGTTTGAAACCCTCCAATGAGCTGGCAGTACTCCAAAACATGCCCTTATATGTACATAATGTTCTGTAACTTTGTGCCGCGTGTACGTTTTATTACCTGTAGAATCATATAAAAGAAGGGTCACACCGATGTTCGGGGTGATACCTCTTGCATTACCGAAGGGTGCTGTTTGAGTGTACCACCACCCCATGGGGTCTTAATAAACTTGTTCTTTGACTTTTACAGTTTCCGTGCCAACAGTTCTTGAATGTAAGTGGGTTATCTTCGGAACATGTAGGCCTTGGGAACCCTGATTACTTCAAATTGGCGACCACTAAGGGACTCATCGGCGACTCGGATGCCCGAAGGAGAGGTCGTGACGAAGGCTTGGAAACTCGCCATGGACACGCGCTGCCACGAGTGACCCGAGTCTTGGCTGCCACGGTGTTTCTTCCTTTCCTTCCGATCTGACCTTCCAGGTGGCGCCGGTCTCCGACTGAGTTTTCGAGTGTCTGCATCGCTGAGAAAGTGCCGTTTGGCTGATTTGGTTTACAAGACCTTGGCAGTTGGAATCTGGACATTTGAGAATTTGGGTAAGCTTTGTGTTCGGTAAGGTAGTCTTCGGACGCTTACTGAAGTTCTATGATTTGTGTTCGGTAAGGTAGTCTTCGGATGCTTTCTGAAATTCAGCGATTTGTGATCGGTAAGGTAGTCCTCGGACGCTTGCCGAAGTCCTACGTTTTGATTTGAGTTAGCTAACATTGTGAATTTGTGATCTTTGAACTTATATGTGTAGTGCACTTCACATAGGCAGGCATGTAGAGATGTTTCTCTAACTTTCTTTTTTCCTCTGAGCGGCACATTTGTGTGAAGTACTGTAAGTGCCTTTTTATACGGTGTCGCGCTTTCGTGATACTTTTTGAACATGCCTGTTTTCAGCACACTCCGAGGGATGTGCTGTCTTGGAGAGGGTACCTCAATTAGGTTAGCGGAATCACAGCCGGCTCCCCCAGAGGGAACACCAAATCGTGAGATGTACATCAAACATGGCCTTCCCCCTATTATGTACAGCAAATTATGGCATAAGTATACAAAGGCCGATCCTGAATTGCAATGGCCTCTACATGGGTCGTTCGATTTACGTAAAGTACAGTTTGTAGAGCAATGTTTGTTTCAACGCAGGTCTAGACAAAATATGTTTGATTGCGTGCGAATGTGGGAGAAAGCGGTGCGCGAGCGAATGAAGCGTGAGGTTGCCTTGGCGGACAAAGAGCAGCGCAAGGCTGCTCGGGATAAGGCTTTACAGCTTGAGGAAAAGGAGGCTCAGGGGAAGAAAGAAAGGGAGGAACGGGAACGTAAATTGCAGACGACTGGTCAATTTCCTATCCGCCGACCACTTTATCCTGTCCTTAATAATGAAATTGATGATTTTTCTTTGTTAGATCGGTCACCGCCTCCGTATGTTTCGCCGACGGCTCCAGCTGGGGATTCAGAGGACGATGGACAGGATAAGTCGGATCACAAGGGTATATCTGCTCTCAGGTTTACTACGGCGAGGTCCGCTCATCTGCGTAGTTGGGCTCGTAAAGTGAATAAGAATTGTGTTTCTCAGGAGCAGTTGTTAACAGAAAAGAAAGCGTGGTCGGATCTTGAATTAATGTATTTTCTGTCTAGTTTGGCGGATGAAGTTGTAGGCGCGTATCGGGAACTTTCAGACACGTTAGAATCTAAATCGTTGTCAGTGTATCGTGAGAATTTGGCTAAAGGTGATTTTGATCTTTCAGATGTTGACGACCTATTCAAGCAACTGATCGCGCTACGGGATGAGACAGCCGGATTGCGGGAGGAGCGGAAAAGGAGGCAAAAGGAGTCCGGTTCGGGAAATAATGGGCAGATTAAGGAGTGCTCTCTCCGTGGTTCAGATAAGAGTTCTGCATTGCATGTTATGCCTATGCGTGAAGCTGCGCCTTTGTATGTTCCACCTAAAGGGGAAGGTACGGATGATGATAAATTGTCGAAGGATGCGAAAGGGTATTTTGTGTATAATTGGGTATATACGCCGTGGAATAGAGCAGACGTTATGGCGTTGAAAAATTCGTTACTTGATCTTCGAAAAAATCCGGCGGCATTTTATGGAGGGGTGGAAGGGGCTATTTCGTCTTGTGTGATGACTCTTGTGGATATAGATTTGTTCTTTGGGTTAATTCTGCCACGTGATATGTGGCGGCAAATTCGTAAAAATAATGATGAAACGATATTGGGGGGGCACATGGAAAGAAATTAATGCTGCAGATTTGGACAGGGAACCAGCATGTAAGCCTTGTCAGTTAATTCTAGATCTCCCGGCAGCTATTTTGACTAAATTAAAGACGCTTGTTCCATCTAAAAAGATTGATTGGACCATGCTAACGTCGTGCAAGCAGAAACCCGATGAAACGGTCTCAGATTTCTTTACACGTTTTGAGGAGGCATTTCATGATTACAGTGGTCAATCTTTGACAGACGATACGGGTCGGCATTTGTTTGTAGATAAGTATGTGGCTAATCTCCTACCGGAGATTTGTAAGCGATTGAAGTCGAGTGAAAGTTCCTGGGCCACGGCGACCCCTGCGTCCTTGTTAACTATGGCTCAGTATTATGAGCGGCAGGAATTGGAGGCTAAAGAAAGTGTAGAGAAAAAGGCGAAGGAATTGAAAACGAAGGTGATGTTGGCGCAGGTTCGGGGAACACAGAGTAGAGGGAATGATAGAGGTAGACAGGGTGGAGGAAATACGTCGTATGGTCGTACGAACATAGCGGAGGATCAATGTGCTTATTGTAAGGAGTTTGGGCATTGGGCCGAAGATTGTCCGGTACTTCGTGAGCAGCGTAGTCAGCGTGGTCGAGGAAGCGGAAGGTCGAGAGGAGGTTATACGGGAGTGAGAGGTGGCGGAGGTGATCGTGGAAAGGTTGAGGAGAGGGGCCGTGGCCAGGATGAACGAAATACGTTTGATAGGCGGAATCAATATCAGATTTCGGAGGGAGAAAATGTGGAACACCAGGATTATGTGCATGCATAGGACTGCGTAGGATGGGGTAAGGAATCAGTTGAAGTGCCGGTAGATCAGCAGGGTCCATATGTAACAGCGGGTATTCTGGGTTCTACTGATCAATTTCTAGTCGACACAGGAGCTACACGTAGCGCTTTGTCGAAAAACTTTGTTCCGAGGGCTCCCCTGTCTGTCGAGATGATTACATGTGTAGGGTTTGATGGCACACCCTCCCCCAGCCCATTGTCCAAGCCCCTTGCACTATGTCTTGACAAATACTTTAGTTTTGGTCAATTTTTGTTATCACCCCATACCCCAGACAATATCCTGGGTATTGATTTGCTTAAATATTTTCGAGCGACAATACGTTGCGCCCCGGAGGGAGTACGGGTTATCCTGAATGACAATTATCCTGACCCTGACAGGTTTTACGCAATCTCAGATATTTCAGCTTTGGCCTCTCTCCCGCACACATTATGGGCGACCTCAGATACGGATGTGGGAGAGATGCGTATTCCACCGATACATATTACTGTTAAGGAGGGGGCCCCTCTACCACGAGTGCCACAGTATAAGATTTCGAGAGAAGGTGAAATTGCATTGACACATATTGTTCAGGATTTGATTTCTGCAGGGGTTGTGGAGGAGGTCCCTTATAATGTTTGCAACAGTCCTATTCTTCCGATTCTTAAGAGAGACACTGACGGCAAAATCTATCGATTTATTATTGACTTGCGAGAGATCAACAAAATTGTCATTCCTCAATACCCGGTGGTATCCGATATTACGACCCTGCTTACTTTGGTTCCACCAACGGCCACCACGTTTAGTGTAATTGATTTAAAGAATGCGTTCTTTTCTATCCCTGTTCATCCTGATAGCAGATACCTGTTTGGCTTTACGCTCAATAATAAATCGTATAGATTTTGTCGAGTTCCCCAGGGATACACTGAAAGTCCTAGCATCTATAGTCAGGCTTTGAAAAGGCAGTTGGATTCCTTTAAATTGCAGTCTGGCGTTGCTCTTATCCAGTACGTGGATGACCTTCTGCTGGCTGCTGACTGTATGTGCACGAGAATGATGGGTGCGCGTTGTCAGTATTAGTACAATTACACGGGGATAAGCAGAGACCATGTGCATACTTCTCTGCCATTCTGGATCCTGTAGCACGAGGGTTGCCGGGGTGTTTTCGAGCGGTAGCAGCAACAGCAGTGGCCATACGGCAGAGTGAGGGAATAGTGTTATCACACAAACTGTTGGTGTTAGTTCCTCACGCAGTAGATGCTCTGTTAAACCAAAAAAAGACCCAATACCTCACGAGTGCACGGCTAACAGGATATGAGCTGACACTTTTGGCGCCACATATTACACTGAAAAGATGCGCTACTTTGAACCCTGCCACTTTATTGCCCTATCCGGCCGAGGAGGGTCAGGAAGAAAAACACCATGATTGTGTTTTCCTGACCGAGGAACAGACAAAGGGTCGTGTCGACTTACAGGATGTCCCACTTCCAGATGTGGATGGGGAACTGTGGGTCGATGGATCATGTTTAAGGCTGCCAGATGGTACGACTTCCGCAGCCTATGCGATTACGACACTTAAGACAGTGGTAGAAACAGCTAGGATACCACAAAAGTCGGCTCAGGCAGCAGAGCTGATAGCCTTAACAAGAGCCTGCGAACTGAGTGCTGGTTTATGTGTGAACATATACACGGACAGCCGGTACGCCTTTGGAGTGGCACATGACTTTGGGCTACTTTGGAGAGAACGTGGGTTTTTGACATCTCACGGAGAGCACATTATGCACGGAGAACTAGTGCGTGATCTCCTAAATGCGCTGCTAGGCCCAAAGAAAGTAGCGATAGTAAAATGCAGTGCCCACAAAAAGATTACGGATAAAGTGGGTCAAGGAAATGCCTTTGCAGACAGCATAGCAAGACAAACGGCTATGTCCCGAACTAGCTCCCCCATGTATGTGGCACAATCACAGGCTGAGCGATGGAGTGATGCTAGAGCGGGAATATTAGACATTCAAAAATCAGCTACTGAATCTGAACTTGCGACGTGGGCAGCAGATGGGGTACTAGATGACGAGGGTTGTTGGAGAAGCAAAGACATGGAAAAGTGGAAATTGCCTGCAGCTTACTTGCAGGCGATGGTCCAGATGACACATGGACTGGCGCATGTCGGAGCTCTTGCAATCACTCGGCTCTTAACACGAGTTTGGGAACATCCCGAGATTGCTAATACTGCAAAGAGAGTAGTGCAGACCTGCCTGGTATGTTTGCAACACAATCCTGGAAAGGGGACCCATACTCCGAAAGGAGGGTTCGTTCCACCTTCTGCACCATTTGAGGTACTCCAAATGGATTACATCCAGCTTGAGCGGTGCAATAACCTGAAGTACGTCCTAGTGGTGGTATGTGCTTTTAGCAAATGGGTTGAGGCCTACCCCACGAAAGATAATACGGCTTTGACAACAGCTAAGGTGTTGCTTAAGGAATTTTTTCCTCGCTTTGGAGTTTGCAAATTTCTGTGGAGCGATAATGGGCCTCATTTTGTTGGAAAGATTGTGGAATATGTACTGAAGGGGTTAGGGATTCAGCAGAAGTTCCACGCTGTATTCCACCCTCAGTCAGCAGGTCTGGTTGAGCGGTACAATGCAACGTTGAAGCTTAAACTGGCCAAAATTGTGGTGTCTACATCGTTGAAGTGGCCAGATGCTTTGCCGCTAGCACTACTCTCTCTTAGATCAGTACCCCACTCACGAACTGGCCTTACGCCCTATGAGGTGGTTTTTGGGCGCCCTATGAATATCTGGGGGGTGCCCAAGCCGCGATTAATACATGATGTGCCTTGTGTTTTGATGAATGATTATTTGGCACGATTAACAAATGATTTGCTCTCTATTCACCAACAGGTTCGAGAAGCGCTCCCTGATAACTCTACTGGAGAGGGCCATGATCTCCGCCCTGGTGACCATGTGATGATTCGCTCGTTTGAGAGAGCAAGCAGTCTGGAGCCCAGGTGGAAGGGCCCCGAACAGGTCCTTCTTGCAACCCGCACCGCTGTACGAGTGACCAACAGGAAGCGGTGGGTGCATTCGACACATTGTCGCCGTGTCTCTCCGGACCTGGTGACTCCTGCTGTACTGATTGACTACAAAGAGATTTTGGAGAAAGAAAAGAGCCCAGCTGTGACGTCGGCCGAAGTTGAGGGAGCCTTCCCGGACCACACTGTTGCCGGACGAGAGCGCTACAACTTGCGCCCTCGATAAGAAGATTTTTGTATTTTTAAATAACTGGTTGGTTACCGCTCCAGGTTTGTGAAACGGAAACCGGGAATTCCAAGGGGGGGGATCAGTTCTGCCAGAGTAGCGACACCCGTCTTGGCCCGGAGAAGAAAACAACGGCTACCTCGGAGTTCAGCACCACATTTTTCTTTTTTAGGTATACACGTATGTGTATGTGAAACTTTGTGACTAAATCGAATTATTGAGACTCAGCGAAGGTTTTTAGAACTATGGCATTATCAGCAGTACGAGATAAGAGACTCTTGGGTGCCATTCTCTTTGTTCTGACTATCGTAGTGATTGCGGTAATAGCCTGGGTAGTCGAACTTGTGGTACCTGCACGTGAACATTTGCTGCCGACTACCCCGGCTCCATCTGAACATTTCCATTTTACCCTGCCTTATCATGAAGAACGGCACCGACAGACTTATCTGAACAATAGTTTTATTCAGATCCTACATCATACACACAATATGACAAACACTTCAAATTGCTGGGTGTGTGGGATGTTGCCTGGGCATCAGAAGAAAGGGGGTACTCCACTCATCCCTCTCCCGTTTTCGCATAATGGGTCCTGTAATGCATTTTACACTCTCCTCTTTACTTTGAGATGGCCCACAAAAGGGGGAGTGCTTTTTTGTTTAAATAAATTGTGTCATCATGATCGGGATGGGTATCCACAAGCTGAGGGTACTCGATTTGAATATGAAGAGTACCGCCCTGACAATGTGTCTGCTTCACGAATGTATAGCAACCAGCGGAATGTCAATGTATCGAATGCACGTTATCAACGTTATCGCTACCAAAGCAGACCTATGTATACGTAATAAAGGTGTAATTTCTGTTGGGAGAAGTGAATGTAATACTACACTCACGTTTGATAGTCCTACTGGTATATCGTTTGTCACTTCCCGAAATACTTACTTCATCTGTGGAACGAAGGGTTATCATCAGCTTCCTTTGGGATGGTCAGGCACTTGCTACGTGTCTTTTGTATTGCCGCCTGTATTCATTGCCCCACCCATGTACCACAACAACTACATCCTCTATCACGACTTTGTTTTAAATCGTGATAAACGCTCCCTTGTCTTGGACGATGTTGACCAAACGGACACTACCTTGCAACAATATGTGGACTTCAATTTGGGTTTGTTCTCTTTCGTTGGGGCAGCTTTGAACAGTCGAAAGATCCGACGACTAACTCGTGTTGTTGAGGCTGTGGCTAATGATACCGCAATTGCACTTGGAAATATCACTGAAGAAGTACAGATTTCTAGAATTGTTGCGCTTCAGAATCGGATGGTTCTGGATGTAGTGTTAGCTGATCGTGGGGGGGCATGTAGAATCATCGGAAGTAGCTGTTGCGTTTACATACCTGATAATTCACCTTCTGTATATGATGCTATCACTAAACTACATAAGATAGCGGCTGAAATACATCCAGATAATGGTACTTGGACTCTGTCAGGATGGTTCTGGTCAATACTCACCACCTGGGGATGGAAACTGTTAACGATTCTATGTATTATTGTGGGAATTCTGTTTTCTATTTGTTTATGTATCCAGTGTGGCCCAGTTTTTTGTTCTACGTGCTTGTCAGTTTGTGTACCCTCGAGACGAGCTCTTGCCCATGATAAAATGATGCTTCATAAAGAAGTAACACAAATAATGCTAATTGACATAGAAGATGAACACCCTGACTATGTCCACTATGAGGTAGCTTCAGCTAAACGCTAAAAGGGTCGTCTGTCGTATTTTGACGATGGCTGGGTTAGCGCTTAGCTTTGCTACACGATTCCCGCTTAAATTAGCTATACATAGAAACGCCATTTTGTATGTGTTAGCGGCCATCTTAGATCATGAACGGCCTCGTGGCCGGCGTGCCCTTTAGTCCGTTGTCCGTTCCACTGACCACTTCAGTCTGCCCAGCAACAGGCTATTTTTAGTACTGGTCAAGCCACACATGCGCAGTTCACACTGACCAGTCGTTCCTCAGGAATGTGCCGCAAACTGACCAGTGGGTTTGAAACCCTCCAATGAGCTGGCAGTACTCCAAAACATGCCCTTATATGTACATAATGTTCTGTAACTTTGTGCCGCGTGTACGTTTTATTACCTGTAGAATCATATAAAAGAAGGGTCACACCGATGTTCGGGGTGATACCTCTTGCATTACCGAAGGGTGCTGTTTGAGTGTACCACCACCCCATGGGGTCTTAATAAACTTGTTCTTTGACTTTTACAGTTTCCGTGCCAACAGTTCTTGAATGTAAGTGGGTTATCTTCGGAACATGTAGGCCTTGGGAACCCTGATTACTTCAGGTGCTCAGGGAGGAATGTTTGCACAGGTGCAGGGCCTGCGTGCATTCAACGTATACGGGACCTGTTGCTATTGACATGCGCAGCGCATTGTATGCACATACATACATACATACAATTTCTCAGGTGATTTAACTATGTATAAATGAAAAATAAATACACACATGTCTAGCATGTATGTGCTCCGTCACACGTTTTTCAGTGACTTCGTGTTTTCAGAAACAGACAAAGCTTTCCATCCAGCTGCTGAGATGGCCGAACGGTTAAGGTGTTCGACTCCAAATCCAATGGGGTTTAAACCGCGCCGGTTAGACTCCTGCTTACGGCTTCTAATTTTATATAAAAATATTTTGAGTGAGACAGTGATTAGACACAGGGCAAACTGTATACAGTCCATCTCTATGCGTGTATATGAGAACTGCAATGGTTAATACGTCACTCCTGCATGACCTTATTCACCAATCCGTATGCTTCAAGGCATAGAATGTGACTCCGAAGGGTTAATGCTTAAAGTATATATGTACACAAGCCCTTGGAGCACACATCGGAGTGGCAGGGGCATACCTATCATTAGTACGGCGTGTGCACACACAACCACACACACACACAACCACAGGCACACACACAACCACACACACCACCACACACACAACCACACACACAAACACAACAACACACACACAACCACACACATACACACACAACCACACACACAACTACAACCACACACGTAACCACACACACAACCACACATACAACCACACACAACCACACACACACAACCAGACACACAACCACGCCGTCAGTGCAAACTTTTACCAGGCACAGACACCATCAGTCGTCTGTGCACGCTTTCACCGGGCACAAACACCACCAGCCGTTAATGCACGCTTCTACCAGGCACACACCACCAGACGTCAGTTCACGTTTTTACCAGGCACACACACACCACCAGACGTCAGTTCACGTTTTCACCAGGCACACACACACCACCAGCCGTCAGTGGCACACTTTACTTTTAAACATATTCCTCTAAAGCACAGCATGTCACCATTGCTACAAAAATAAATACACATTTTTTTGGCCTACAATTTATAGGCTTTTGTTGCAATTGGCGTTGCAATATTTAGGAATGCCAATAGCTCAAACTTAATTAATGCGAGCCCTATTGCATTGTAAATGCTTGTTCTATGTGTGCTGACTTCTGCAGCACACATAGAAAGAGGAAAACACCTCTCATGATTGCTTTTGCCCAGGAAGGTGTCCCCTCCTGCACAAAAACAACACAACATGGCACCATGGTGCAAGGGTACCTGTGTTGATGCATTGCAGCCCATTGTGCACCAGCGCAGGGGAAAGGACAGGAATGTGCAGTATCTTGTATGTAGGGTGCATTCCTGCCCTTTTCTTTTGATTCACGGCAGCCCAGCAGGAAGGCTTGCTGCACTGCCTTGAGTCAAAATATTGTAAATGAGGCCCTGAATTTCTAAAACAGCCCTGCCTTCTCTTTCCCCACTTCAGCATCGGGCTCTCTTCCTCCAGATTCAGAAATGTCAGCAATACCCTTCCAGTGTCTGGTAAAACTGCCTCATCTCCATCTTGTGCCCACCAAAGGGTCAGGGGCTTCAAAGATGGATATATATATATATATATATATATATATATATATATATATATATATATATATATATATATATATATATATATATATATATATCCACCAACAAGCTTACCGATTCCTGCAAACATGAGGTACACCGATCCGAGTTTGGCAAAATGTATTTTGTTGATTTAAGGCAAAAAGACAGGTTTCAATCTATCCAGCTCTTGGTCATATTTATATATATATTTGATATTTGTAGTTAACCATCGCTCTAGCTTGCCACCGCATATCTATTGCCTTTGCCAATGGATGTTATTCATTAAAATTAAGGTTATTACTGGTGCTGTTTATCCAGATGGCTCTTTCTTAATTATATTTTTTAACATTATACCAGTGATTTTAGACACTTTTGGCCAGATTTACCAATTTGTCATGCAGCACAGTGCAGCATTCGCAAATGCTGCGCTGCGTCCATGAGAAGGAGAGAGCACGAGAATGCCATATTGACCGATATATGGTACTCTTCTCTCTCCTCTTCCTAGCTCCGGTGCAGAAATGGGCGGCAGTGCACCACGGACACACCTTTGCCCAAGGTGCAGGGTGTCTGCGTGAGTCTAGCGTAGGTTTTGTACAGGAAGGACACCCTTTCAGTACAAAATACTATGCTTAGACTAAGTTTTCCCATGTGTGCTGTACAGTGCAGTACACAAGCAAAGCCGGTAAATAAAGGAGAAAAAAAGTGTTTCACCTTCATAGCCCCTATATGAGATGGGTGCTATTTTCTGTAGCCAAACCTTGTCTACTTTTTTAAGTAAATTGGGTGTAGCATGAGAAACCTTGCGTGGTGCATAGGAACGCCCATGCACCACCTTTGGTATTGAGGAAAAGTGTTCTTCTGATCGGCATCATTTGTACCAGGACTCCATTGCTTTTTCATTTGCATCTCGTGTCAAACACTTTCACACGTCCCACCTGGTCGTTTCTGCTGATGCCTGAGGAAATTCCAACTGACACTACAAAAACCATCTTGCAGCCTGCACTTCTGCCCAGGAACTGTCACACACCCAACCCCCCCTGTTCTTTGCAGTTTACCAGAAAGCCACGAGACACTCACACCCTGTGTAAATGATTTGATTTTCATCTCCTTCTCCCAGCCTGGTAAACATCCTTGACACTGTGATCAGGTTATCTGGACAATGGTCTGACTGCTGGGCCTTGATCAAGGTGATTAAACAATGACCTGAAAGATTGAGCCTTGATCAAGCCGAGTGAACAATGATTTGTGTACCAAGCCTTGACCAGGTCACCATCTACAAACGTCGTCTGGATCTGGTTATGAACTGCAAACACTGCCCCGATTGAACAATGAACTAACAGCCAAAATACTGAGATGAAAAAGTATAAAAGTCTTGAAAGCTGCGGAGTAAAGCAGCAGCCTCCTCTGTCTTGTTTCTGACGCGCTTGGGACTCTGTTCCATAGCCCGGGCTATTTGAATAAATCTGTGTTCCTCCTGCAGACGAAGGCTCCTGTGTCTCCTTTTACTACCTATGAAGGGTGTGGAAGGCTTGGGCGGGTTACCCGCCACCGAGACCCTATATGTGGGTTACTCCGGTTCTTCAGTATACCCCCTTGGTGCTAAATAATGCCAAGCAGCGCTATGCACTGCTTTGCGTTACTTTCAAGGGATTTTCCAGTGTAAAGAAGGTTTTACGCTGGAAAGTAAATAGGTGAAAACGATTTAGAATTGTTTTGTGTCACTTTTGTGACACAAACACAGCATTAAATCTTAGTAAATAGACCCCCAATTAACTATTTTAATTCAATATTGCTGTATTCATGCATTATGGTTTTGGTATTATGATCTGGGACATGTGTACCATAAACTTTTTTGCATGTTTGCCCCCATGGTCAGCATTCATATTTGACCCTGTGAAGAACAAAATAAATAGTTATTCAGTACATGTGCATTACTGCAGCCCGCGAACAGTGCAAACTCGCTGACAACTCTACGGAGTTGTGTTGACCACTCCTGCTGCTAGGGTAGCCTGAGCAGTGCCTGGTTCACTCAGTGAGCTGTAAGAGTGTTAGTGGGGGAATGCACTGGGTGGCAGGGAGACTGTGACTGCAGAGGTTGAGCAGATGGGAGCTTGTTGCAGTGTCCTATGCAGGTCCAGCGTGGTGCTGGTCCTGGTGTGTTCAAATCTCTGAGGGCCTGACTACGATCCAAGGTGTAATTTATCGCCTATGATAAATAACGATACCATGGGGTACGCTACTTATCAGGTGTGAAAATGTAACACCTGTTACAAGTTCATGAGGAATAACGTGCGTATATTCATTTTTGGTGTTAAAACCTCCAAAATCTGTTTGATATAGTAAATACATTCTGTTTTCCCCTGCTTAATTTTGACAGGTTTGACCGGCTGAAATGTAACGAAGAATGAGGTATTTAAGGCATCCGATAATTACACTGATAGTACCTTCAAACTCGTAATTCAGAGCCATGCATGAACAGAGGTTACACATGGGTCAGAATATTACGAGGAACTCTTAATCAGGCCCTGTGATTTTTCTTGAACAAAAGGCCCACCAGACAACCAGGGTCAGACTCCTCTCCTGGCACACCAGTTTAGTCTTGGTCAGACTGAAAAAGGGTAATCATCAAAATGGGATTCCTCGGAAGGGTTTAGTAAAGCTTGACCCTGGTGCCTGGCACTGCAGGATGCTGGGGAACAGTACTTTGAAGCCTTGGGGCTGCAGGGGTAGCACCAGTGGAATCATCACTTGGCCCATATTTGGGAAGCTGCATGCTTCAGGGGCAGCAGAAAGTCATGGAACCTGTTGGGCATGGTTAGGGTAGTCAGTATCCAATGTCATGAGTATACGTTGCAGTAGCAAGGATCGCCTGCATACCCTCCTGTGAGCTTGGGGTGCAATATCTTGGCAGATGCCACATGGATTTACATGTGGTCTGCACAGTCAATACAGTGTGGCATAATGGCTAGAGTGGTCGACCTTGAAGCTGGGGAGCCAGGTTCGAGTCTCAGAAGGGACGCTCAACATCCTGTGATTCTGGGCAAATCACTTAATCTCCAAGTGCCTAACAAAACAAGCACTGTCGTTGCCAATAGGTCTCGCAGTAGGAAAGTTGGAGCTATTACAATTGCAAATAACAATGCCTTTTATTTTGCATGTTAAAAACATAAAGGGCTTTGTCATTTAAAAAACCAATATCTCCAACTTTCCTACTGCGAGACCTATTGTGCACTGCACAGTGTGTGTGAAAGTGGCACTGCGTGGCTGAGTGGCGTTGCGTGTGTGAGTGGCGTTGCGTGTGTGAGTGGCGTTGCGTGTGTGAGTGGTGTTGCGTGTGTGAGTGGCGTTGCGTGTGTGAGTGGCGTTGCGTAGTTGAGTGGCATTGCGTTGCGTAGTTGAGTGGCGTTGCGTAGTTGAGTGGCGTTGTGTAGTTGAGTGGTGTTGCGTAGTTGAGTGGCGTTGCGTAGTTGAGTGGCGTTGCGTGGTTGAGTGGCGTTGCGTAGTTGAGTGGCGTTGCGTAGTTGAGTGGCGTTGCGTAGGTGAGTGGCGTTGTGTGGTTGAGTGGCGTTGCGTGGTTGAGTGGCATTGCGTGGTTGAGGTGGCGTTGCGTAGTTGAGTGGCGTTGCGTAGTTGAGTGGCGTTGCATGTGTGAGTGGCGTTGCGTAGGTGAGTGGCGTTGCGTAGGTGAGTGGCGTTGCGTGTGTGAGTGGCGTTGCGTAGTTGCGTGGCGTTGCGTAGTTGCGTGGCGTTGCGTAGTTGCGTGGCGTTGCGTAGTTGCGTGACGTTGCGTAGTTGCGTGGCGTTGCGTAGTTGCGTGGTGTTGCGTAGTTGCGTGGCATTGCGTAGTTGCGTGGCGTTGCGTAGTTGCGTGGCGTTGCGTAGTTGCGTGGCGTTGCGTAGTTGCGCGTAGTTGCGTGGCATTGCGTGGTTGAGTGGCGTTGCGTAGTTGAGTGGCATTGCGTAGTTGAGTGGCGTTGCGTAGTTGAGTGGCGTTGCGTGGCGTTGCGTAGTTGAGTGGCGTTGCGTAGTTGAGTGGCGTTGCGTAGGTGAGTGGCATTGCGTAGGTGAGTGGCGTTGCGTAGGTGAGTGGCGTTGCGTAGTTGAGTGGCGTTGCGTAGTTGAGTGGCGTTGCGTGGCGTTGCGTAGTTGAGTGGCGTTGCGTAGTTGAGTGGCGTTGCGTAGTTGAGTGGCGTTGCGTGGTTGAGTGGTGTTGCGTGGCTGAGTGGCGTTGCGTGGTTGAGTGGCGTTGCGTGTGTGAGTGGCGTTGCGTGGTTGAGTGGCGTTGCGTGGTTGAGTGGCGTTGCGTGGTTGAGTGGCGTTGCGTGTGTGAGTGGCGTTGCGTGTGTGAGTGGCGTTGCGTGTGTGAGTGGCGTTGCGTAGTTGCGTGGCGTTGCGTAGTTGCGTGGCGTTGCGTAGTTGCGTGGCGTTGCGTAGTTGCGTGGCGTGGTTGAGTGGCGTTGCGTGGTTGAGTGGCGTTGCGTAGTTGAGTGGCGTTGCGTAGTTGAGTGGCGTTGCGTAGTTGAGTGGCGTTGCGTAGTTGAGTGGCGTTGCGTAGTTGAGTGGCGTTGCGTGTGTGAGTGGCGTTGCTTAGTTGAGTGGCGTTGCTTAGTTGAGTGGCGTTGCGTAGTTGAGTGGCGTTGCGTAGTTGAGTGGCGTTGCGTAGTTGCGTGACGTTGCGTAGTTGCGTGGCATTGCGTAGTGGCGTTGCGTAGTTGCGTGGCGTTGCGTGGTTGCGTGGCATTGCGTGGTTGAGTGGCGTTGCGTGGTTGAGTGGCGTTGCGTGGTTGATTGACGTTGCGTGGGTGAGTGGCGTTGCGTGGGTGAGTGGCGTTGCGTGGGTGAGTGGCGTTGCGTGTGTGAGTGGCGTTGCGTGTGTGAGTGGCATTGCGTGTGTGAGTGGCATTGCGTGGTTGAGTGGCGTTGCGTGGTTGAGTGGCGTTGCATGTGTGAGTGGCGTTGCATGTGTGAGTGGCGTTGCATGGTTGAGTGGCGTTGCATGGTTGAGTGGCGTTGCATGGTTGAGTGGCGTTGCATGGTTGAGTGGCGTTGCATGGTTGCGTGGCGTTGCATGGTTGAGTGGCGTTGCATGGTTGCGTGGCGTTGCATGTGTCAGAGGCTAAATGTAGCACAGGGAGACCTCCAGTGGTAAGACAATCAAAAACAACTTAGAAAACATTTCACAGTATGAAAAGATCAAACTCATGAACGAGCGTAATACACCTCAGCTAAAAATCATGATAAATAACAACACACATTAGAAGTGAAACTGCAAGTACAGAAGGACCAGCTTTGCTTGTTTAAAACTCCCACTTCAGGCAGATGAGTGTAATGTGTAAAGCGTCTTGTGCACATGAGCAGATCGTGGAGTCTGGAAGCAAATACAAACAAGAGGAATGACTGAGGCGCATTGGTGTGAAGCACATCAAAGGGCTTCTCCTCCCCTAATTAGGTGAGGAGAAGCCGTTCCGGGAAACTGAAAGTATGGCCGGCCTGCGGCCGGCCATGAATAATTAGGGGAGGAGAAGCCCTTTGATGTGCTGGGCTGGCTGGCCCTGAATGCGCGTGCATGTTATCACGTGGTTCACGTGAACAGCATGAAAACCGAGGGGCTGAAAGCCCTTTGGTTTGAAGATGTTTTCGCCACATGAATTCTCGCTCCGCTCGATGCGCTTGCGCACATCGATAGGTCGCGAGACCTAAAAAATGAATGTGTCCGTCTGTAACCCTACCAGTGCTCATATATAGTAATCTGATACTTTCAGGTCAAGTTTGCCCTATATAAACCTCAGAAAAAAACACAAAAAACCTTAAAGTCTCCCAACCACAGGGGGTGAGCTGAGTGAATGACAGGCTCTCCTTGACACTTTTCTTTTGGACACTACACAATCAATAGCTGTTCTAGCAAAGTTCCTTAATTCTCCATATCTGCCCTTCTTGCCAATGAGGGACCTGGTTCACAAAGGTAGTTAGACCAAAAGTCTAAATTAGGTCAAAAGTCTAACTTAGGTCAAAAGTCAAACTTTATTACTTTTTGGTATTCACAAAGGTAAAGTATGACCAAAAGTCTGACTTTACAAGTAGTAACTTACCTTTGTGAATACCGAAAAGTAGTGCATTTAGACATTTGGTCTAATTTTACCTTTTTGAATCGGCCTCAAGCAGGCTGTTTTAGGATCCCAGACATGGAGCTCAAAGATCACAAAAGCACAATGGGTGCACTTTCCTTCTAGTTGGACAGCTTACCACAGGATGCCACAGCCATAAAGTTTGATCAGCAAAATAAGGAAGGAGGGGTGGGGTCTGTTGTGTGCTGTTAAAGGGAAGAAACAAAGGACAGAAAAGGAATGCATAGCAGGCCCAGATCCTCACTACACACATCGGTCAGTGTGACAAGTAGGGGAGGGTCTCTTCTGGGACCACCAGCTTGAGTGGCGGGATGAATGGGGCAGGTTTTGAAAGAAGGCAAACTACAGAGCAAAAAACTGTGCCACTGTATTTGACTAGACAGGCCAGGGTGAAGCTCACATTACAGAGGCACATGAGAGTTAATCTCCTCTTGCAAACTGTGAGATACAGAGCTGAACTCACAACCACCCTCCACTGTGGGAGCTACTCTGCTCTGCACTCTGCCTGCCCTAACTCACAACACCCCCCACTATGGGAGCTACTCTTCTCTGCACTCTGCCTGCCCTAACTCACAACACCACCCACTGTGGGAGCTACTCTGCTCTGCACTCTGCCAGCCTCTAACTCACAACTACCCTCCACTGTGGGATCTGCTCTGCTCTGCACTCTGCCTGCCGCTAACTCCCTCCACTGTGGCAGCAACTCTGCTCTGCACTCTGCCTGCCCCGAACTCACACCCACCCTCCTCTACGGGAGCTGGTCTGCTCTGCAATATGCCTGCTTCTAACGCACAACCACGCTCCACTGTGGGAGCTGCTCTGCTATGCTCTCTGCCTGTCCCTAACTCACAACCACCCTCCTCTGCCCGAGGTGCTCTGCGCTCTGCCTGCTCCTAACTCGCAACCACCCTCCACTGTTTATGCTGCTCTGCGCTCTGCCTGCCCCTAACTCGCAACCACCCTCCAATGTGGGAGTTGCTCTGCACTCTTTCTACCCCTAACTCACAACCACCCTCCACTGTGGGGAGCTGCTCTGCACTCTTTCTACCCCTAACTCACAACCACCCTCCACTGTGGGAGCTGCTCTGCACTCTTTCTACCCCTAACTCACAACCACCCTCCACTGTGGGAGCTGCTCTGCACTCTTTCTACCCCTAACTCACAACCACCCTCCACTGTGGGGAGCTTCTCTGCACTCTGCTTGCCCCTAACTCGCAACCAGCCACCTCTGCGGGCGCCGCTCTGCTCTTTGCTCTGCCTGCCTCTAACCCACAACCACCCTCCACTGTGGGAGCCGCTCTGCTCAGCGCTCTGCCTGCTCCTAACTCACAACCACCCTCCACTGTTTGAGCTGCTCTGCACTCTGCCTGCCCCTATCTCACAACCACCCTCCAATGTGGGAGTTGCTCTGTTCTGCTCTCTATCTACCCCTAACTCACAACCACCATACACTGTGGGAGCTGCTCTTTTCTGCACTCTGCCCGCCCCTAACTCACAACCACCCTCCACTGTTTGAGCTTCTCTGCACTCTGCCTGCCCCTAACTCACAACCACCCTCCAATGTGGGAGCCACTCTGCTCTGTGTTCTGCCTGCCCCTAACTCACAACTACCCTCCACTAAGGGAGCCGCTCTGCCTGCCCTTAACTCACAACCACCCTCCACTGTGGGAGCTGCTCTGCTCTGCACTCTGCCTGCCCCTAACTCACAACCACCCTCCTCTGCGGGAGCTGCTCTGCTCTGCACTCTGCCTGCCCCAAACTCACAACCACCCTCCACTGTGGGAGCTGCTCTGCTCTGCACTCTGCCTGCCCCTAACTCACAACCACCCTCCTCTGCGGGAGCAGCTCTGCACTCTGCCTGCCCCTAACTCACAACTACCCTCCACTGTGGGAGCCGCTTTGCTCTGCACTCTGCCTGCCCCTAACTCACAACCACCCTCCAATGTGGGAGCCACTCTGCTCTGTGTTCTGCCTGCCCCTAACTCACAACTACCCTCCAATGTGGGAGCCACTCTGCTCTGTGTTCTGCCTGCCCCTAACTCAACAACCACCCTCCACTATAGGAGCTGCTCTCTCCAGCACTCTATATACCCCTACCTCACAACCACCCTCCACTGTGGGGAGCTTCTCTGCACTCTGCCTGCTCCTAACTCGCAACCAGCCACCTCTGCGGGCGCCGCTCTGCTCTGCGCTCTGCCTGCTCCTAACTCACAACCACCCTCCACTGTTTGAGCTGCTCTGCACTCTGCCTGCTCCTAACTCACAACCACCCTCCACTGTTTGAGCTGCTCTGCACTCTGCCTGCCCCTATCTCACAACCACCCTCCAATGTGGGAGTTGCTCTGTTCTGCTCTCTATCTACCCTAACTCACAACCACCCTACACTGTGGGAGCTGCTCTGTTCTGCCCTCTGCCTGCCGCTAACTCACAACCATTCTCCACTGTGGGAGCCGCTGTGCTCTGCACTCTGCCTGCCCCTAACTCACAACCACCCTCCACTGTTTGAGCTTCTCTGCACTCTGCCTGCCCCTAACTCACAACCACCCTCCACGGTGGGAGCTGCTCTTCTCTGCACTCTGCCTGCCCCTAACTCACAACCACCCTCCACTGTTTGAGCTTCTCTGCGCTCTGCCTGCCCCTAACTCACAACCACCCTCCAATGTGGGAGCCACTCTGCTCTGTGTTCTGCCTGCCCCTAACTCACAACTACCCTCCACTAAGGGAGCCGCTCTGCCTGCCCTTAACTCACAACCACCCTCCACTGTGGGAGCTGCTCTGCTCTGCACTCTGCCTGCCCCTAACTCACAACCACCCTCCACTGTGGGAGCCGCTCTGCACTCCGCCTGTCCCTAACTCACAACTACCCTCCACTGTGGGAACCGCTCCGCTCTGCACTCTGCCTGCCCCTAACTCACAACTACCCTCCAATGTGGGAGCCACTCTGCTCCGTGTTCTACCTGCCCCTAACTCACAACTACCCTCCAATGTGGGAGCCACTCTGCTCTGTGTTCTGCCTGCCCCTAACTCACAACCAC
This sequence comes from Lissotriton vulgaris, assembly GCF_964263255.1. Taxonomy (NCBI): domain Eukaryota; kingdom Metazoa; phylum Chordata; class Amphibia; order Caudata; family Salamandridae; genus Lissotriton; species Lissotriton vulgaris. The sequence goes on from NC_141696.1 coordinate 53,865,522, forward strand.
CCTCCACTGTGGGAAGCTTCTCTGCACTCTGCCTGCCCCTAACTCACAACCACCCTCCTCTGCGGGAGCCGCTCTGCACTCTGCATGCCTCTAACTCACAACCACCCTCCTCTGCGGGAGCCGCTCTGCTCTGCACTCTGCCTCCCCCTAACTCACAACCACCCTCCACTGTGGGAGCTGCTCTGCTCTGCACTCTGCCTGCCCCTAACTCACAACCACCCTCCTCTGCGGGAGCCGCTCTGCTCTGCACTCTGCCTCCCCCTAACTCACAACCACCCTCCACTGTGGGAGCTGCTCTGCTCTGCACTCTGCCTGCCCCTAACTCACAACCACCCTCCTCTGCGGGAGCTGCTCTGCTCTGCACTCTGACTGCCCCTAACTCACAACCACCCTCCACTGTTTGAGCTTCTCTGCACTCTGCCTGCCCCTAACTCACAACCACCCTCCAATGTGGGAGCCACTCTGCTCTGTGTTCTGCCTGCCCCTAACTCACAACTACCCTCCACTAAGGGAGCCGCTCTGCCTGCCCTTAACTCACAACCACCCTCCACTGTGGGAGCTGCTCTGCTCTGCACTCTGCCTGCCCCTAACTCACAACCACCCTCCACTGTGGGAGCCGCTCTGCACTCCGCCTGTCCCTAACTCACAACTACCCTCCACTGTGGGAACCGCTCCGCTCTGCACTCTGCCTGCCCCTAACTCACAACTACCCTCCAATGTGGGAGCCACTCTGCTCCGTGTTCTGCCTGCCCCTAACTCACAACTACCCTCCAATGTGGGAGCCACTCTGCTCTGTGTTCTGCCTGCCCCCAACTCACAACCACCCTCCACTGTGGGGAGCTTCTCTGCACTCTGCCTGCCCCTAACTCACAACCACCCTCCTCTGCGGGAGCCGCTCTGCACTCTGCATGCCCCTAACTCACAACCACCCTCCTCTGCGGGAGACGCTCTGCTCTGCACTCTGCCTGCCCCTAACTCACAACCACCCTCCTCTGCGGGAGCTGCTCTGCTCTGCACTCTGCCTGCCCCTAACTCACAACCACCCTCCTCTGCGGGAGCTGCTCTGCTCTGCACTCTGCCTGCTCCTAACTCACAACCACCCTCCACGGTGGGAGCTGCTCTTCTCTGCACTCTGCCTGCTCCTAACTAACAACCACCCTCCACTGTTTGAGCTTCTCTGCACTCTGCCTGCCCCTAACTCACAACCACCCTCCAATGTGGGAGCCACTCTGCTCTGTGTTCTGCCTGCCCCTAACTCACAACTACCCTCCACTAAGGGAGTCGCTCTGCCTGCCCTTAACTCACAACCACCCTCCACTGTGGGAGCTGCTCTGCTCTGCACTCTGCCTGCCCTAACTCACAACCACCCTCCTCTGCGGGAGCTGATCTGCTCTGCACTCTGCCTGCCCCTAACTCACAACCATCTCCACTGTGGGAGCTGCTCTGCTCTGCACTCTGCCTGCCCCTAACTCACAACCACCCTCCTCTGCGGGAGCCGCTCTGCACTCTGCCTGCCCCTAACTCACAACTACCCTCCACTGTGGGAGCCGCTCTGCTCTGCACTCTGCCTGCCCCTAACTCACAACTACCCTCCAATGTGGGAGCCACTCTGCTCTGTGTTCTGCCTGCCCCTAACTCACAACCACCCTCCACTGTGGGAGCTGCTCTGTCTAGCACTCTATATACCCCTAACTCACAACCACCCTCCACTGTGGGGAGCTTCTCTGCACTCTGCCTGCCCCTAACTCACAACCACCCTCCTCTGCGGGAGCCGCTCTGCTCTGCACTCTGCCTGCCCCTAACTCACAACCACCCTCCACTGTGGGAGCCGCTCTGCTCTGCATTCTGCCTGCCCCTAACTCACAACCACCCTCCACTGTGGGAGGTGCTCTGCTCTGCACTCTGCCTGCCCCTAACTCACAACCACCCTCCTCTGTGGGAGCCGCTCTGCTCTGAGCTCTGCCTCCCCCTAACTCACAACCACCCTCCACTGTGGGAGCTGCTCTGCTCTGCACTCTGCCTGCCCTAACTCACAACCACCCTCCTCTGCGGGAGCTGCTCTGCTCTGCACTCTGCCTGCCCCTAACTCACAACTACCCTCCACTGTCAGAGCCGCTCTGCTCTGCACTCTGCCTGCCCCTAACTCACAACCACCCTCCTCTGCGGGAGCCGCTCTGCTCTGCCTGCCCCTAACTCACAACCACCCTCCACTGTGGGAGCTACTCTGCTCTGCACTCTGCCTGCCCTAACTCACAACCACCCTCCTCTGCGGGAGCTGCTCTGCTCTGCACTCTGCCTGCCCTAACTCACAACCACCCTCCTCTGCGGGAGCTGCTCTGCTCTGCACTCTGCCTGCCCCTAACTCACAACTGCCCTCCACTGTCAGAGCCGCTCTGCTCTGCACTCTGCCTGCCCCTAACTCACAACCACCCTCCTCTGCGGGAGCCGCTCTGCACTCTGCCTGCCCCTAACTCACAACTACCCTCCACTGTCGGAGCCGCTCTGCTCTGCACTCTGCCTGCCCCTAACTCACAACCACCCTCCACTGTGGGAGCTGCTCTGCTCTGCACTCTGCATGCCCCTATCTCACAACCACCCTCCACTGTGGGAGCCGCTCTGCTCTGCACTCTGCCTCCCCCTAACTCACAACCACCCTCCACTGTCAGAGCCGCTCTGCTCTGCACTCTGCCTGCCCCTAACTCACAACCACCCTCCTCTGCGGGAGCCGCTCTGCTCTGCACTCTGCCTGCCCCTAACTCACAACCACCCTCCTCTGCGGGAGCCGCTCTGCACTCTGCCTGCCCCTAACTCACAACTACCATCCACTGTGGGAGCCACTCTGCACTCTGCCTGCCCCTAACTCACAACCACCCTCCTCTGCGGGAGCCGCTCTGCTCTGCACTCTGCCTGCCCCTAACTCACAACTACCATCCACTGTGGGAGCCACTCTGCACTCTGCCTGCCCCTAACTCACAACCACCCTCCTCTGCGGGAGCCGCTCTGCTCTGCACTCTGCCTGCCCCTAACTCACACCCACCCTCCACTGTGGGAGCTACAGTGCTCTGCACTATACCTGCCTCTAACTCACAACCACCCTCCACTGTGGGAGCTGCTCTGCTCTGCACTCTGCCTGCCCCTAACTCACAACTACCATCCACTGTGGGAGCCACTCTGCACTCTGCCTGCCCTAACTCACAACCACCCTCCTCTGCGGGAGCCGCTCTACTCTGCACTCTGCCTGCCCCTAACTCACAACCACCCTCCACTGTGGGAGCTGCTCTGCTCTGCACTCTGCCTGCCCCTAACTCACAACCACCCTCCTCTGCGGGAGCCGCTCTGCTCTGCACTCTGCCTGCCCCTAACTCACAACTACCATCCACTGTGGGAGCCACTCTGCACTCTGCCTGCCCCTAACTCACAACCACCCTCCTCTGCGGGAGCCGCTCTGCTCTGCACTCTGCCTGCCCCTAACTCACAACCACCCTCCACGGTGGGAGCTGCTCTTCTCTGCACTCTGCCTGCCCCTAACTCACACCCACCCTCCACTGTGGGAGCTACAGTGCTCTGCACTATACCTGCCTCTAACTCACAACCACCCTCCTCTGCGGGAGCCGCTCTGCTCTGCACTCTGACTGCCCCTAACTCACAACTACCCTCCACTGTGGGAGCTGCTCTACTCTGTCTGCCCCAACTCACACAAAGTAGACACCAGCAGTACAGCTCCCCTCACTGACAGAACTGCAGGGATACAACAACTCATATGCGCAACTCAGAGAGACACAGCACACAATAAATAAACACACAGAAACCGACAACAAAGCAAACACACAGCACTAAACAAGCGCACAGCAACTCCACCCACTTTTCAGCAAATTGCATGACAAAATAAGGTTTATCCACCAATGTTCAGTTAATCCAATGTTTCTTTCAAAATCGTGCTGCTCGTCTAACAACCAAATGACATTTCCTTTCCTGCAATCTGTATGGCTTTTTTCTGTCCAGCAGGTCTCTGCTCCGCCTGAATATTCCTTAAAAGTCACAGGTCCGGCTTGGTTCACACCCTCAGGCAGGGGAAGTCTTTGGCTACGAGTATCACACAGCAGGACTTCTTTTTTTTGTAATTAAAACCTTTTCTGGTTATCGCCGTCTCTTATTGTGGAATGCAAATGTATTTTTGTTACGGTCTGTAGTGTAACATGCTTCCAGATTTTCTTTGTCGACCTTGTCTGACGAGAACCAATCGCCCGCCTGGTGTTTCTGTGTGTGTGGTGGCTTTCTTTGTTGCCTGCTCATCTGTTTGTCTTCTGTGGGAGTCTTGGCAGCTGTCCCTGCCAATCCTGTTCGACTTTTTGTACAAACATAGGTTTCGAAGGTCACTTCCCTGGTGTATTTGTTTAACCCCTCGACACTTGGCACAGAGCAGGATGTACAGTCATTCCAGCCAAATTCGCTCTTCTTACTGGCTTTTTTTTTTATTTCAAAGTATTTCATTACTTTTTATAGACAAGACATTAGCATATCTGTTACAAGGTTAGCCAATTGTAGTTTGTACAACAGTGTTTACAGTCACTTCGAAACATACGCTTAGCTAACCACACCTGACGAGGTTTAGTGAGAGCAAGAAAAAAGATGATAGAAAAAAGCAGGAGAGAAATGGTGAAAGAAGGTCACAAGAAAGGCCCTGTGATTGTGAGACTCAAACGCCTGACAACCAACCCATTTGTTTGAGGCCACATGGTCACCTTTCAAAGAATTACTCCCATGTAGTTCATGAGCCTTTTAAACTCATGGGGCCTCATTTATGCGAAATGACGCATCGCAGCGATGCGTCACTTCTCAGTGCGCACTCCTTGCGACATTCCTGATGCGTCATATTTACAGTATGACGCATCATGTCGCAAGGAGTTACAGATACGTTAGTATTTCTGACGTATCTGTAAGTGCAAAAGTGACGCATTGCTGGAGTGTGTCACAAAAGTGACGCAACTCCAGCAATGCGTCCTTTCACATGGGGCAAGCCCCATGTGAAAGGGCCTGTGTCAGTCTTACGCCTGCTGCGAGGCAGGAGCAAGATTTTGACGCAACGGTGTCCTAAAAGTGACGTAGTAAATCTCATAGATTTCACTGCGTCACTTCTACGACCCTTCCTTGCGTCAATACGCCCCCCTTGCATACATTATACCTGGCGCAGGTATAATGCGGCACAGGGGTTTACAAAGTGACGCATCTACCTAGATTCGTCAATTTGTAAATTTGGCGCAACAAGGTGCATTTTTTACGCCACTGGTGCGTCACAAAAAGTGACGCACCGGCGGCGTAAAAGTGACGCACAGCCTCATAAATGAGGACCATGACTATTAATATGTGGAGCACATTGACGTCAATGTGGGTTGCCAGTGTTCGCAACTGCAACCCCTGTGACCCTTATAACCCCCGTTGCGACCTCTGCCATCTTGCTTGTGACCCCTGGGCCATTGTCTGTTTTTAGGACATCTGTATTACCCACAGTGAAAAAATATCACCCAGAAACGGGAAAACAGCTGATGCTGACGACACTTGTTTCCACAATGGAAATGGAGAATATTCGTCAATAACTACCAGTAAATGTTATCATGAGGTAAGAAGGCCTTACAAATCTGCAGCACATGTTGAAAAAACTGCACCAGGAGCTTAAAACATTTTTAAACTTCTTGTAGCTCATCCTTTAGCTGTGTGTCTCTCCCGATATTGCCTTTGTCACGGAAACCTGGACAAACACCACCTCTGGCCTGGACAGAGCCACCGACATCCCTGATGCTACAAGATCTACCGCATGGACCGTGCCAACTGACCAGTAGGAGGCATCACCATCGTCCACAAAAACACCCTCTGCCTGACCACCCACTCGGACGACGCAACGACAATGGAACGCCCACTTCCGGATCTAGACCAACCCCAACAACATCCTCTGTGGCACCCTTTTCTACAGACCACCAGGCCATTGCCCACCCTTCACCCAAGCCATTGTCAATTTCATGGCCCCAAGGCTCTTTCATCCACCGATTACATCCTACTTGGTGACCTCAACTTTCACCTGGACAACCCCAAAGACCAGAACACAGCATCCCTTCTGGAGAACCTCGCCAACGTAGGACTCAGCAGCTAGTCCCCGCTTCAACAGCAGGACACACGCTCAACCCCGTCCTCCTCGCCAGTGGAAGTGTCACCTACAGCCACACTACCGAACTACTCTTGACCGACCATTACTGCATGCACTTCGCCATCACCAAAACCACTGTACATCAATGCCCTCCGCGCCTCCCATCCACAGCTGGAACAAGGACACCAAAGAACAACTCACTGCCTCCCTCAGCACTACCACATTGCTGACAGCTACCGCTGCCAATACCACAGCACAAAACCTCCACCGATGGATCTTAAACTGCTCCGAAGGCCCTGGCACCCCTCAAGAAGGCACCTGACAAGCAACACTCCTAGAAAGCCAGCTGGTTGTCTCCCACCCTACATGAGTTCAGACACACCTACAGACGACTAGAGAAAAAATTGAGGAACCACACAACCTTGGAAACCCACACAATCTGGACCAAGATTGTAAGTGCTTCCCTACAGCAAGGTGTGATTCCTGATTGTCTAAAGGTGGGCCAGGTTACACCCATTCTTAGAAAACCCTCTGGTTAGCAAGACGACCTTATTAATTTTCGCCCAATCACTACCATTCCTACTCGACTGAAGCTGCTAGAGAAATGTGTCCATGTCCAACTTTGTAGCCACATTGATCAATTTCAGCTTCTTGAGCAACTTCCAATTGGGCTTTCGCCAGGGTAATAGCACTGAAACGGCCATTACCCACATAATGGATGATGCTCTAAAAATGCGGGATCAGAACAAAGCTTGCCTTCTTATCCTCCTTGACCGCTCGTCGACTTTTGATACGGTCACCCATAACAACCTCCTGGATATACTGGAACGCAGGATGGGTCTCTCAGGATCAGTGCTAAACTGGATTGCCTCATTTCTTCATAACAAATCGCAAAGAATTAAAGTCAATCACTCCCTCTCCAACTCTACTCCGATCACTCTGGGGGTCTCACAAGGGTCCTCGCTCTCACCCACACTCTTCAACCTGTTCATGGAGCCTTTAACACAAATGCTCAAATCATCCAATATACTGTATAACATGTATGCTGACGATACCCAATTGTACTTGAAAATCTCCTCCCCCAAAGATATCAATTCACTCAATTCGACCCTACTCAAAACCCAACACTGGTTGACTTCCAACCATCTCAAGCTAAACTCCATCAAAACGTAATTCCTCCTTATTTGACTTCCCAAACAGGCTATTATCGTTGAATACATGAAAAAACGGGAAACATCCTTTACAACGCAACTTTTACCATGCAGTGCCTTTACATGGAAACTTTTACAATGCAAACCATTACAACGCATTGCGCTGGGGGGCGCTCTACGATAGGGAATAGATTTAATTTACTATCCAACACCTTCCCTACTATCCACGGGGACTGGAGTTGGAATAGTAAATTAAACTATTCACTATCCAGCACCCCTCAACACTATGCATTGTAAAGGCATGCGTTGGAAAACTTGCGATGTAAAAGCATGCGTGGTAAAAGCATGTGTTGTAATGTCGTACATCCTGAAAAATCTTACGGCTCTCAACTGTGTTCCACACATCATTGACTCTACCAAATCTCTCGGAATAATATTTGATACGGCCCTGAGCATGCAGGAGTACATCAATTCTGCCACAAAAGGAGCCAACTTCCAAATGAGCATACTAAGAAAGTTAAAACACCTTTCCTTCCTCCGGAAGACCTCAAGTCTGCTGTTCAAGCACTAGTTATCTCCAGATTGGAGTATGGGAGCTCAACTCTCTGTGGTCTTCCGAGCAACAAGTTGGCACCACTGAGGGTCTCTCTGAACTCAGTGACTAGGCTCATCAAAGGATCCAAAAGAAATAACCACATAACGCCAGATTTGAAATCTCTAAATTTGCTTCCTATTGAGGCTAGGATGTACCTTAAAATTGCTTGCTTGGCTCACAAAGCCCTTCACCTTAACACTCCTCTGTACATCGCCCGGAACCTGGAACTCTCGGGGGTTCCAGATCTTTGAGGAGCTGTAGCACGGAACCTGGAACTCTCGGGGGGTTCCAGATCTTTGAGGAGCTGTAGCACTTTACTGCTGAAACCACAAAAATGTCAAAGAAAGAAAACCTATAATTGAGCCTTCTCCGGTATTGCCCCTAGAATCTGGAATGCCCTGCCTCCGGAAATCAGACTGAATCCTGTGGTATTTGTGTATGTATCGTGTGTGTGTGGCGCGTGTGTGTGTGTGGCGCGTGTATGGCATGCTGGTGTAGAGCGTGCATGGAGTGTGAGTGTGGAGTGCGTGGTAGGTCGTTTGTGGAATGCAGGTGGGAGGCAGTTGCTGGAGGGAGAGGCGGAGGAGGTCCGGTGTTCATGTTGCTGTACTACCTGATACTGTCAAATAAAGAAGAAGATTGGACAAGCAACCCTGTCTGCGTATTCCTGCTTACAATACATGGCGACGAGCGGGATTTACAGCAACATTGAGCACGAATTTTTTTTGCATTTTCAACTTTATTGTTATTTCATTTAACTGTTGCTCAACTACTTTCAAAACGGTAACGATCCAAACTAAGCTAAGCGGCGATCTCCTCGACGAATTGGTATGCTTTTAAAAATTTAATTTTACCTTTTAACACACTATTTTATATAGTGCATCTTTCAAGTTGCTCTCTGTACCAGCATCGGCTCGCGCAAGCTGTTTCCAAGCGAGGAACTCCACAACGTCATTACTACGTTGAGCGTCATCACGTGAGTCCGTCGTATTGTCATCACGCTCATGCTGATCTTTACGCACAGCGGCCATTTCTGTTGTCCTCGTTGCATAGCAACGCGTTAACGGAGCAACGCGTCAAGTACAAGATGTGCTAAGGAAACAACGCGGCTTGAAAAGAATCAAATTAACGCTAATTGTTGAATGTTAATTTCAACGCCGGTTGATGTTTTAACTGCAAACTACCATTTTTAACATCATTTAACCGGCGAACTGTTGAGCAACATAACCATAAGAGGTTAAGTATCACTCTTAATTTTTGAACTTTGGTGAACTATTTGCGCAAGCTTTAGCAATTGTGTGAGCAACATGATTAGAAGAAGTTGAGTATTAACATACCATTTTGAACTCTGGTGAACTTTTTGCGCAAGTATCTACAAAGAAATTTTTTTTTCTTCTTTGTATAGTATAACTTGTACCTTATTGAGATGTCTTCAATTCATCCACCACCATTTTTTTTAGCAGAATCTGGTGAACCTCCTATTGCATGGGACTTATGGTTAGACATGTTTGAAGCCTATGTAGAAGTTTTAGCTGAAGAAGAGTCTTCACAAGAAAGGAAAGTGTCATTGCTTAAACATAGATTAGGTGCTGTAGGATTAAGAGAATTTAAAAATCTTCCTAAAATTGAGAATGCTGGTGACATGGGGGTTTACCAATGTGCTGTCAAACAGATGCAAGAAAGATTTGGGAGGAAAATTAACGTAGTGATGGAAAGGTTCAAGTTTTATTCAAGGGCTCAGAAAAGTGATGAATCTATTGACCAATATGTATCAGTTTTAAGAGGGTTGGCTGTCACATGTGAATTTGAAAGCATGACGTATGACCAAGTGTTGCGTGATCAGATTCTCATGAAGACCAAATCAAAGAAAATCCAAGAGAAACTATGGTCATCTGGAAGCACTTCTTTAAAAAATGCTATTGAAGTAGCTAGGGGTGTAGAAATTTCTGATCAATGCATTCGTGAGGTCAGGAATGAAAAGAATGATTCTGATTCTAATTCCATTAATGCTGTAAATAAGGGTGACATGTCCAAATTCAAGAGTGATAATAAGGTAACGAATTTCTCATCTTATTCCTATAAGAAAGGAAATGAAAAAAGCTTTGAAAGAAATAATGACCCGAAAAAATTTGCATGTTTTAGATGTGGGTCTTCTACTCATTTAGCTAATTACAAATGGTGTCCTGCCCTTGATAAAATTTGTACCAACTGTAAAAAGAAAGGACATTTTACCAGAGTATGTCGGAATTTCAAAGCTAAAGTTAATTATTTACAAGATATCGAGCAGGATGACATTAATTGTGTCCAAGATGGGAATCAAGACGATGTTTTTCATGTGGTGGGTGACATATGCAGTATTCACGATGAAATAGCTAAAGGGGCATGCAGAGTTAAAAAGTTACCATCTTGTTCTGTTAATATCGATGGGCTAGAAGTAAAGGTCATGGTAGATTCTTGTGCCTGGTATACTATTATGGGTATGGATTCATTTAAATCCTTATGGCCCAGCAGGCCATTATTAGGTCCTGATATACATCCTGGAAGTTACACTGGACACAGAATACCGTTAGAAGGGTTTATAATAGCCAAAATAAGTTTTGGATGTAACTCTTGTCAGGGAAAAATTTATGTGGCCAATAAGGGTGCAACAATTTTGGGATGGCCACACATTTATGATTTAGGCATGAAAATTGACCCTAGACGGGAATTTCCAGTTTATTCTATTCAGGATGAGTGTATTGAAAAAGATGCTTACTCAAATCTTCCAGAAAAATTTCCTGATGTATTCTCAAGTGGAATTGGTAAAATGGTGGGATTCAAGCACAGAATAATTCTAAGGGAAGGCGCATGTCCTATTCGGCAAAAACTTAGAAATGTTCCGATCAGTTACAGAGAAAAATTAGGCGAGATACTTAAAAAACTGTGTAGTGATGGTATTATTGAACCGGTTGAAAGCTCAGATTGGGTTTCACCAGTGGTTATTTCGCTTAAATCCAATGGCGATTTGCGCCTGTGTGTAGACCTAAGATGTTTAAACGAGGCTATTTGGGTTGACACATTTCCTCTTCCAAACTTGCAAGAATTGACATCATCTGTGGGCGGTTCTTCTTGGTTTTCCAAGATAGACCTAACTAGTGCATACCATCAAATCGTGTTAGAGGATGATTCTAAACACTGCACTGCCTTTATCACCACAGAAGGGATGTTTAGGTATAAGCGCATGCCTTTTGGGCTCGCTAGTGCATCTGCAGTGTTCCAAAGGGAAATGTGTAGAGTTTTACAGGGGATCGAAAATGCTAAAGTGTTCCAAGATGACATTTTAATATTTGGGAAGAACAAAGAATGTCACGATAAAGGCTTGTTTGCAGTTTTGGAAGCATTAAGAAGGAGTGGACTGACTATTAAGAATGAGAAATGTGTATTTGGGAAATCTGAGGTGGAATACTTAGGTCATGTCATATCTAAGGATGGTATTCGACCCAAAATTAGCCATGTTGATGCTATTTTAGCTGTTCCAGAACCTACAAGCAAAGAACAATTAATGTCATTTCTGGGACTGACAGAATTTTATTCACGATTTATTGAGAACTATGCTTCAAAAGTTGAATCGCTAAGATCTCTACTAAAGAGAGGTGTTACATTTTCATGGGGTGATCAACAGAGAATGTGTTTTGAGGAAGTGAAGAAGGAAATAGTTTCCACGCCTTGTTTGAAACCCTTTTTACCAATGGCAGAATGTGTTCTATCTGTGGATGCGTCTGGGTATGGCATTGGTGCTGTGTTTTCCCAACGGTCTAAGTCTGAAAAATGGGTAGTAGCGTATGCTTCACGTACCCTAACCAAAGCAGAACGGAACTACTCCGTTATAGAAAAGGAATTGTTAGCTGCTTCATGGGCAGCTGAAAGATTTCGAATGTATATATGGGGAAGGAAGTTTAAAATCTGTACTGACCACAAACCATTAGTGAACATTTTGAGGCCTGAGGGCGGGAAGAATTTAACGCCAAGATTAGCTCGTTTGGCTTCAAAGCTGCAAATGTTTAGTTTTGATATTGAATATATTCCTGGCAAGGACAATGTTGTCGCTGATGGTCTATCTAGATTACCCAATGCAGGCGTGTCTGATACCAAGACCAACACTGATTGTGAAGTGGCGTTTACCACTAAGGATGTATTCCTTATTGACGCTGAGAATGCTGTTAGCAGTATTTCTGAAGCATCTTGGGTGAGTGAGATGGAGAAGGATGTGGTCCTGAAAGAAGTTAAACGGTTCATAGTTGAAGGATGGCCTAGAGAGTCATATTTACGCGGTGAATCTATTGCCTTTTCCAAGATTAAGGATGAGTTGTGCATAGTTAATGATCTCATCTTAAGGGGTGACAGAATTGTGCCTCCAGTTGGGTTAAGGAAGGACATTGCTGAGAGAAGCCATTTGGGACATGGGGGCATGTCTAGTTCAAAGAGAAGGGTTAAGGAGTGGTTTTGGTGGCCAGGTGTGGACTCTATGGTGGACAAACTAGTTAGGGATTGCAAAATTTGTAATAACAGTGATAAAGTAGCTAAGCCGTTGAGTGTACCATTGACCATGGTGGAGCTTCCTGAATATCCGTGGCAGAAAGTAGCTATCGACTTTATGGGACCATTTTCAGCCTTGTCTTCTGCAGACTGTTATGCCATTGTATTAGTGGATTATTATTCGAAATGGCCCGAGGTAAGAATGGTGAATGGGATGACTACGGATGTTGTCATTGAGTTTTTAGAGGATGTATTTTCGAGAGAGGGTGTACCTGAAATGTTGGTCTCGGATAATGGGCCCCAATTTGTTTCACAAAAAATGGATGAGTTTTTATCAGTAATGGGCATTAAGCATATTAAGTCATCCCTGTACCACCCAGAGGGAAATGGCCAGGTTGAGCGCTTCAACAGGGTGGTCAAGGAAGTGATTGAATTGGCATTAAGTGCAGGGTTACCCTGGAGGAAAGCCTTGCAAGAGAGGTTGACTGCCTATCGTGTAACTCCCCATTCAGCTACTGGGAAGACACCTTTCGAAATTTTAAGAGGCAGGAAGCCATTTACGGGATTGGTTCCCTGGTGGTTGAGAAAGAGAAATAATAAGATGCAATGTAACTCCAAGAATGTTGATGAAGAAGTCAGATCTGAAGTTGAAAAGTATCAAAACCGCAGTCAGCAATATCATGGGAACAGATGTAACTGGCCTCTAGTTAAGATAGGTCAGATGGTTAGGGTAAAGAACCCTAGGAAGGTATTGAAGGGTGAAAGTGTGTGGTCCAAACCTTTAAAAGTGATTAAGGTTTTTGGTAGTGCTGTTGAGTTGGAAGATGGCAAAAGGTGGAATTTTCGTCAATTGAGTTTTTGTAATGAGAGGAGGGGTGTGGTTGGTGTACATTCCGATGGTGGGTCTTGTAGTGGTTATTTGTTAGGTGATGATTTTGGTTTGGCTAAGGATTTGAGGGTGTCCGGTAATGCAGGTACGTGTGAGCCTAGGGATGTCGTTGACGCTCGTGATATTGGTTCTCCTAGTGCTAGGAATGTTATAGATGCTGAGGGTGTTGTACCAGTTCGCTCTGATGTTGACATTAGTGGTGAATGTCTCCGCCGTGGCGATAGGGTAAGGAAGATGCCAGCTAAGTTTTTGGATTTCAAGTTAGGGTGAACTTAAAGGTGGTTCCTTAGCTTTTCAAGGAGGAGGGTGTGTGGTATTTGTGTATGTATCGTGTGTGTGTGGCGCGTGTGTGTGTGTGGCGCGTGTATGGCATGCTGGTGTAGAGCGTGCATGGAGTGTGAGTGTGGAGTGCGTGGTAGGTCGTTTGTGGAATGCAGGTGGGAGGCAGTTGCTGGAGGGAGAGGCGGAGGAGGTCCGGTGTTCATGTTGCTGTACTACCTGATACTGTCAAATAAAGAAGAAGATTGGACAAGCAACCCTGTCTGCGTATTCCTGCTTACAATAAATCCCTCAACATCCTCTTTCAAAAAAGAAGTCAAAGCACTTCTTATGCATATGTTCTGAACTTGTAATGTACCTACATCCCCTTGAAACAATGCGCTGAGGCCCCCTCCTCACACGTTTGTTCATTTACTGTATTTATGTGTTGTTCTGATACCGCCGTACTCTTGTTTACTTGTTTATCCTGCACTGTTAGATTGTTGTTTTACCCACCTGTCTCCCTCTCTGTTATCTTCGTCATTATGTGAAGCGCACTGTTACCGCTTGGGTCATGTTTGCGCTATATAAAACTTTATAAATAAATAAATCCTTTGAAGCCATAATCACTGCACACCACAATCTCCTCAAAACCACAAAGAAAACGGCCCTCAGAATAAATGCCAGTGCACACAACAATGAAGAACTCTTTGCCCTTATCAAGATGTTTGCCAGGCCCAACAGCAAAACCACCCTCCCAAGAACTCTGTGACAAACTTGGTGCCTACTTCCACAACAAGATAAGGCAGATCTATGACAGCTTTGACACCCAGGACCAGCCGCGGCCGGTAGTGGGAGTACCGGCCGGGCGGTGACGTGGGGAGGGTGATGGGCAGGGTGGAGGGTAGTAATGTATGGATTACAGACCTTAACAGGTAAGTAAACATATAAATAACTAAAACGAATTTCGTTGCGTGCACTGCATCGCATTTGGTGATGCAGTGCGCGCAACAAAACGTTTTATTTATTTATATGTTTACTTACCTGTTAAGGTCCATAATCCATACATTACTACCCCCCACCCTGCCCCGCCCCCTCCCCACGTAATCGCCCGGCCGGTACTCCCACTACTGGCGCCTGTTGCCCAGGACCCTCCCAGCAAGCCCAACACCACTGCACCCAAGCACGTCGCACCCCAACAGATCCTGCTCAACTGGATTTGGCTCACCACAGATGACACTCTCAAGACCATGAGGAGCATCCTCTCAAGGGCCCCCTTGGACCCATGTCTGCACTCCATCTTCCAATAGGCAGTCACCGCCATCACCCCAAACTGCACCGCACCATCAACTGCTCCATCGAGACCACCACCTTCCCCGATGACTGGAAACACACCAAGATCAACCCTCTGCTAAAGAAATCAACCCACAACCCAATGGACCTCAAGAACTTCAGATCCATCTCCCTGCGCCCCAACTCAGCCATGGCCATTGAGAAGGCCATCAATGCACAAATCTCTGAGTTCATCAAAGCAAACCATGTCCTGGACATTTCCCAATCTGGTTTTAAAAGCAACCCCAGCACCGACACCACACTTCTCGTTGCCACTGATGACATTCCTCTCTCCTTGACCAGGGCGAAACCACAGCCCTCATCCTTCTGAACCTTTTGGCCATCTTCGACACCGTCTCCCATCACACCCTAATCATGAGACTCCACAACATCTGTGACAAGGCCCTTGATGGATCCACTCCTTCCTCACTGGTCGAACACAATGAGTCAGACGACCTCCATTCCTCTCCAAACCCACGAAGATCAGCTGCGGAGTACCCCAAGTCTCCGCCCTGAGCCCCACCCTCTTCAACCTCTACATGGCCCCTCTCACGTTCATCGTCAGGAACTACGGACTCAACATCATCTCCTATGCCAACGTCACCCAATTGATCCTCTCCCTCACCAATGAACCCACAACCCCCATAAACAACTTCCACAGTGAGATGAAGTCTATTGCCACCTGGATAAAAAACAGTTGCCTCAAACTCAACTCGGACAAGACCGAATTCCTCGTCCTGGTACCCACCCCCCATCATGGGATGAATCCTGGTGGCCCTCTGCATAGGAAACCCCGCCCACCCCCACAGACCACGCACGAAACCTCAGCATCATACTGGATTCTTCTCACACAATGAACCACCAGATTAACGCTGTCTCCTCATCTTGCTTCGACATGCTTCACCTGCTTCAAAAGACATTCAGAAGGATCCCCACCAAATCCAGAAAAATCGGCACCCACGCACTCATCAGCAGCAGACTTGAGTACGGCAACTCACTCTACACCGGAAACTCCTAAGGAAACGACAGAACGTTCAAAAGGCTGTGGCGAGACTGGTCCTCAACATTCCCAGCCACAGCCATTTCACTGAACACCTCAAAGAACTTCACTGGCTCCCAGTCAACAAAAGAATCAATTTCAAGCTCATCACATAAGCCTACAAAGCCTCCCACGACACAGGACCATCATACCTGAACCACCCCCTCTCATTCCACGAACCCACCAGACTTCTCTGCTCCGCCCTGCTGGCACTGGCCACCGTCCCTCAGATCCACAAGACTAGAACCGGAAGATCCTTCTCCTACCTCGCTGCCATGACCTGGAACACGCTGCCTCTCCACCTCAGCCAATCCCGGTCGCGGACCCAATTCAGGAAGGATCTCAAGACCTGGTTCTTCGACAGAACCCCAGTACTCAGACAGTTCAGCAGCCGTGCCCCCCTTCCAACCTCCAGTGCCTTGAGACCCTCATGGGTGAGTAGCAGCGCTTTGCAAAACCCTGATTGATTGATTGATTGAAATAGTAGGACTGCACAACCATGTCCAGCTCATTGTGCAAAAACCAGACCTTATCCCTTAAAACTGTCTGGGCTGCAGGTGTCCTTCTGTGACTCTCATGCGCAATGTCAACCACTCACTGTTGTAAAATACATGGAACAACTTCTATTACTCATAACAAAACGTTAGTCAACAGCACCTGTTCCCAATACAAAACAAGCTCCAGCAAGCTTGGTTTCACAAGACAAATCTGTTCATTGTGGCATACTCAGGTGGCGCATTTCGGCCGTCCAAGCGACATTTCTCACAACAAATCTCTTTTATACACCATATTTTTTTCAAACAATCCTTAAAGTGACATTTGTTAAAGTGACTTGCAGAAAAATAAAACTGCTAAAAAACATTGGGATTGACTATCCCTGCAAATCCCACATCTAAACAAGATAAATTATATATATTATTGACAATTCATTCTTCATTGAGCAAACATACATTTAAATTTTATGATAATTAAAAATCATAATAAAAACCTCAATAACTAGCAACAATTATTACAAAACAATCTAACTTAAAGAGCAAAGTCTACCAAATGTTTTTAGGCTATTGCCAAAAGTCCTATCAAGTTCTAAATGCATGGTTTTATGTGCAAAACAGCTCAGTGCATAAAAGCCATGTAAACATCCAAATTCTAGTCATATCAAAAATCAAAAATGTTCAATTTAAGAATTAAGAAAAAAACAGAAAAGATGGGGGTGACCTCATAGCTCCATCCTCATCTTATTACCTAGGATTCAGCCCAAGTGGGTAAGGACACAATGTTCACACTCATGGCTTCCCTGTACAACTCATGCTGAACCCCACAGGGGCTTGCTCCACCCCCTAATGCACAACTCATGGGAGCTGAAGATAACAAAGCTCGACCCAGAAACACTGAAAGTTCAAAATGTACTCACTTTCTCGAAAAAACAACCATTTAAAGTGCTCAAGTTATCTTTGTGATAAAGTCATTTCATTCAGAGACTATATACACATGCAACATTCCTACATGGGCTAAGCTGAATTCATTCATACTACAATTCAATCATGAAATCCTTTATAGATGTACAAATAAATCTTCTTCTATATTCAAAACAACTGGAGCTTTTCGTATTGAGCCTGATAATGTGTCTGGATTCAAGCTGTCTTAGACAGCTTTGTCAATTACCACCTCTGATCCTACTGGGAACTGAATCCACAGCAAAGTAAGAGAGATCCTCCACCCTGCTTTCATGTGCCTCTTCAAAGTGGCGTGCTACAGGGTAAGATTAATCTTTGTACCTGATAACTGTAATGTGTTGCAGTATACGAAGATGTGCTTTAGGAATAGTGCTGCCGATGTAAAACTTCAAACATGTACATTTCAAGGTGTAAACAGCAAATTCACTCCTGCAATGCCACTGTTTCTTAAAATTTGGAGGTTTATCAGAAAATTGTGAGTAAACCTGCATGGTATTGACCCCATGGTTACAGGTCTTACATCTAGGGCATTTCTTAAAGCCCTCACTCCCATCGAGCCAACTCCCCTGTCTTTGTATTTCACGACTACTCACTGTCAACTGTTCTCGCGTGGATTTAGCTCCACCAAATTCAATGGGTGGCCTGTCCTGTAAGTCTGGTCCTATTACGGGATCACTTCGAAGTAGGTGCCAATGGTTTTGAAAGTTCTTCCTCAGTTCCTGATGTTTGGTACCGAAGCCTGTAATCAGATGGGTCTCTTTCTCACTTTGTGCTGCTCTGTTCTTGTCAGAAAAGAGCAGTTGTTCTAGTCATGCAATTTGCTATTATTCTGACCCCTTCTAAAACCTTTTGACTATACCCTTGAGCATGGACTCTACTCGCTAGCTCAAGTTGGACCTGATTCAATTGCACATTGTTACTACAATTACTGTTTATGTGGAAATTCTTAGCATATGGAATGCTGAACTTTAGTTTATCGGGATTAAAACTACAGACATGCAACACCGTATTGCTCACAGTCAACTTCCCTTAAGTTTAGGTATGTAACTTGATCAATATATAAAGAACAATCTAAAAATGGCACTTCCTATTGGCTAATGTGTGATATAAAATGCATATTTAAGTTGTAATATTAATCTTGTCTACAAATTCCTGTGCTGTAGCTTCGGTGCACCGCCATGACGAACAAGTCGTCTAAAAAACTTGACCAAAAAAATCACATTGTCCTGTGTGAACTCTTAGGCCAGCACCTGCTCCTCCCACCAGGCATATGCAGATTTGCATAACTGAGAGCAAAGCAGGTGCCCATGTCTGCACCCCTCAGGTGCTTGCAGATCTCATTGCCAAACAGAAATATATTGTTGTGCAAGCACCAGCGAGTCATTGTAAGCAACACTGAAGTACGCTTATACAATGCCATTGGCCTACGGCTGAGAAAATATTCTACAGCTCTTATCCATCATCATGGGAGATGCTTGTGTACAAGGACGATACGTCCATAATCAATAATACATAGCCATCTTTCCATTTGATGCCGTAAACTTTCATTAAAAAATCACGGTATCCTGCACATACAAGGACAAGTTCTTGACATTATCCTGAAGAAAAAAGTCTATTTAACTCGATGTGCTTTCAAACAAACCACCTATAGCTGAAACAAGTGGCCGGCCTGGTAGTTTGGTCAAATTCTTATGAACCTTTGGTATGAGGTATAGAATGGTCACAATTGGAGAATCTGTCGCCAAAAATAAATATCCAACTTGCATAATGAGCCCTACTCTTCTCTGCTGAGCTAACTATGCATGATAACTACTATTAATGTCCTGGACCACTCCCCATGTCAACATTGCAGTAGCAATGAGTATCTCCCAACTGACCCAGTGCTTCTTGCATGTACATGTGTAGCGGATACAGGACAATTTTGCCACCTTTATCCATGTGATGTACCACTACATATTTCTTTGGTGAACCTCGTCAATTAATTGATTATACTTATATTAGAAATACCCGGGTAACTCGCTACTCTGACCCTTCCTTCCTTGAAATTGTAGTAATTTTACATGTTGTACAATCGACTCAGAGAACTTATCTATGGAATCTCATGGAGCAGCAAGAGAGAAAATAGACTTAGTCTTAAACGGTGTCATAGGGCTTTCAAAAACATCTAGACCTTATTCTTCAATAAACCTATCCTCCATGACAACTTCAGCATCTTCCTTGGACATCTAATCCATATCCCTTAAAAGTTTCAGGTCCAAAATGTGGAGGTTACTCATACCTCTGGTGTGGCATCGCCTGTTGTGGGGCAAGCTGTCTTTTTTGTGGAATTTGCACAATGTTTTTTTGTGTGGAGTTTTATATAGCGCAAACTAGACCCGAAGGTATGAGAGCGCTTTACATGAGCACCAGCTACCTTACAGACGGACACATTCATTTTTGTTAGGCACTGGGATATTAAGGGCCAGATGTAGGTAACTTACATTTAGCGAGTCCTTAATAGCGATTATTACCGATTCGCTATTAAGGATTCTCTAAATGGAATGTAGGTAGGAATCGCTAAAATATTAGTGATTCCTTAACATTCCTTAATAACGAATCAGTGATTCTTATTCGTTATTAAGGAATACCTAGCCATTCATTCCTATGGGCTAGGAGGCCTATTGGAATGAATGGGAAGAGATTCACTATTAGCGATTCGGTATTACCGTATCATGAATAGCGGGAGGTATTTCAAGGCTGCCAGGGTGTCCAAGGACACCATGTTGCACCCCTGAAATGTGCATGTGTGCACATGTGGTCAACAGGCAAGCCCTAAGGGCATGGATGTGTGTCACATGGCACATTAAAAAGAGCAAAAAAGTGCTTTTTGTAAGGAAATCGCTATGTACCACCAACTTGAAGTTGGTGGTAAATAGTGATTCCTTATGGCTGAGGTGCACTGTTTTCAGTGCTATGTACATTGCATTTAAGGAATCGGTATTTCTGATTCCTTAAATGCAAGTGCAAAATAAGGAATCACTATTTTGCATGTAGGTTTAAAGTCACCTATATCGAACATGGCTAAATACTGGTCGGAAACGCCGATATTTGTAAAATTTCGCTGTTACCGACCGGTATTTAGCCACCTACATCTGGTCCTATGTAATTTGCCCTAAATCGAGCATCTCTGCCAAGACTCAAACCCGGTTCCCCAGCGCCGAGGTCGACCGCCCTAGCCGTTAGGCCACATTCTCCTCCCAGCTTACAATTTAAGCTTACAAATAAATTTAAAGCAGTCAATCCTAGTTTGGACAAAATCCAAAGGAGTAGCCGCACAATAAGATAAGCCTAGTGCAAGAATATTAAGTTCCTTAGTATTTAATACAATATCAGGCAAATTAATGATGTTAGTTACTTTGCTCTCATTCATTTCTTCTTCTGTGCATTGGTCGTTTTGCCATTTTATGTTTCCATATCTCCTGGTTTTCCTCTTCCTCTGCCTCCTCCGTGGGGATTTCTGTCCTGACTTTGCAAAGGCCTGAGGTTGAGATTGCGGCCCCACCGTAAAAACAAGCATTGCATAGCCAATAGGTCTCGCCTTTGGGACCTTATAAGTATTTTAGTTATGCAGCACAATATCCTTGGTGCAACAACATCAACTGTTGCATGGTAAACATTTATAAGGTCCCAGAGGCGAGACCTATTGGCTATGCCAATGCTTTTTGCGGGGAGGTGTGATGGAAAGAGTAGTGATAGAGAGCTATGGTGCAGCCAGAGGTGGGTATAGAGAGAGGTAAAGACAGAGGGCTGGGGTCCCAGAGGTGAGGTAAAGTATAGAGTGACCTGAGACAGAAAATAAATGATAGCGGTAAACAAAGTATTAGGAGGGAAGGGTAGATAGAAGTGAGGCTGGGAGATGGGCGAGGATTTAGAGACTGGTGCCAGATGAGAGGCACTAAGATAGAGAGGTAGAGATAGGCGCACTAGTGAAAGAGATGTGAGGTAGAAAGAGGGCAGAGGTAAGTTAGATGTAAGCATGAGCGAATTTTGCGGATCTCGCGTTCGCGAATTTTGCGGATTTGCGGATTCGCAATCCGCAAAATCCACGAATTCCCGCGAATTTGCGGATTTTTTTTTTTTTTGTGTTCGTCCGTGTTTCTGCCAGTTCGCGAGGGTTTTTACAATTTCGCAATTTGCGAACTTACCTGTCGGGTCGCAAGTTTTGCGAACTTGTTGTTTCTACGTGTCCAGCCTGTTTGGGACACTCTTCTTCATCACTGCCACTCTCTGTCACCACTGCCACTCTCTGACTACTCATGCCACCCTCTGGCCCACCCATGCCACCCTCTGTTTCATCACTACACCCTCTGGTTGTCCAGTGTACATTATTTTCGGCAAAGCAAAGCACACCTTCCCTGCCTCAAGTGACCTGAATTAATTTGGGGCTGATTAATGTGTCACAGAATATTTTTTTAGCTGGCACCTGCTTCCTTAGTGCGCCCTGATTAGTGATCTTTTGCACTTGCTAAGTGCTTTCATTGTTGCAAAATTAGTTACAACACCTGCCCTGCCCCAACTGACAATAATGAATTAGGGGCTGATTAATGGATTTTAACTTCCAGCCTGGCTCCGGCTTGTCTCCCTTAGCTGTAATTCAGGACCTTTGTGGCATATGTGTAACTATTCTGAGGTTCAGAGCAGGGTCACATAATAGTTTCAACTGGCAACTGAACTCTGGAGGGGCCCCTCAGGAAGCACTACAGGAAATGGCTACTAATGATGTGCCTGAACTTTTGAACCTGGTAAGTAGTTACTTTCAGTTTTGCCAAGATCGTATTTCTGCAATTTTGCACTTATTCGCGGGGCGCGAACTCACGCGAACAGTGCGAGCAGTGCGAGCAAAATCCGCTGCTCGCGGATTTGCGGATTTTGCGGGAAATTCGCAAATCTCGCGGATTGCGGATTTCCCGAAAATCCGCAAAATCCGCGAGCGGAACGGATTTTCCGCCCACGCCTAGTTAGATGTAGACAGGTAAATAGAGAGTGAGATAAAACGAGAAGAGGTAGAATGAGGTAGGTAAGATAGAGAAAGAGGTAGAAAGGTGGGGGGATACTGGTAGACACATAGTCAGCTGTAGACATAGACAAAAAGAGGGCGAGGGGCCTTCTCCAGGGTGGGGCCTTGGAAGGCGGGGCCCTCGGCAGTTGCCCTGTTTGCCCGTGCCTTAGAAGAGCTCTGCATGTTACTAGAGGCCCGGGCGTTCTATCGGTTTAGAATACACATGGACAGGTCTGAGGGTCCTTCTGGGCTTACCTGCACATGCTACCTATGAGTTGATTTCCCGGGGTCCCAATGTCTTGGAATACATGCCTTAAATGGTTTTTTTCAGAGAGATACTGGATTCAAACATTCCACGGGTATGAGGTCTTTATTTTTTGCCTTGGCTCAGACCTGCTTCCCCTCTTGGCTGAGTGAATAACAGCTTCGGCTGCGGTTTTCCTTTTGGGGGAAGCGCTGCCACTGAGGTCTATTCTGACGTACAGGAGCCGAGTGGCTCCCAGGCGTCACTGCCAAAGCATCCCTTCCGCAAGGCACCTCTGTTCCTGTATGGCATGCAGGAGCACAGGCACGCAGGGGGGAAGGGGGCGGGGGAGGGGTGGGCACCCAAGCATTGGGATAGATGTGCCCCTTGGAATGGGATGCAGGGGTAGGAAGAAAAGGTTTATGAGAGGGAGGGGTGCATGGTCTGGAAAGGAACCGTGCCAGCCCGCAGGAAGGAAGGGAGGGGCACTGCTGGAGATGCAGGGGCTGGGACTGGCAGGAACTACCTGGCAGAGGTTACGGCCAGGGGAAGGGAGGAGGAACAGTGACCCCTGGTCGAGGATGTAGAAACAGAGAGGGGACCCCTGGTAGTTGATGGTGAAGCAGGGGGCATGGAAACTCTTTAAGATAATCATAAGACGTTTTGACACACATTTATTTTTAATGACGACTGTCTCTGAGCTTGCGCCTAAGTGAATTATTTTGTCTTAATTTCTTGATAGTGGATGATAGCTATCTCTGTAGTTTATCACACCCACGTTTTGAGTGGAACTAATGAGTTTTCTACTGTGTTGTGTTTCTATAGCACCACGAAGCTGAGTGGTATGTTCGCCTAATGAATACAAATGAGCATAACATACATTAACAGGGAAGAGTTTGCAGCGGCTGGCACAGCGCGCGCATTCTGCTCATTTTCAAAGCACATACTCGTGCTTGTGGCGCGCCGCTGCGCACTCCCGCAAGCTGTATGTGGCCACAAGCATGACTATGTGCTTTGAAAAAGAGCTGCACGACGGGTAAAGGTCTCCTATGCAGCGCATGCGCGCTGCGTAGACGAGACCTAAAAAGCAGGCCAGCACCCCTGTGTTTGTTTGCATTATCATGCGGGAAACTTTTTACATTATTTTATTTTTAAAGCAGCCCATTTTACTTAACTGTACTGGTGGTACTTTAAGCTTTAAAAAACACAAAAGTATGCAGTTTAGGAAAACAATGGAGGATGGATTAAGGTGATCAGCTAGTGGTCTACTGGACCGCTGCCTGCCTCGCCTCCTCGCAAGGCTGCCAACACCATTCACAAAGGGGAATGTATTCCATGGAGACACCTTCCTGTTTGAGACTGAGTTACTGCCTCAGTTGCAGACCTTTGATACATAGCATACCAACCCTTATGTAGGTCGGCACACCCCTTTGACACCCCCTCCTAACTGCAATTCCGTATGGATCACTAAACCCATTTTGCGAGGCTAAAATGATTTCGCTACGCGCACAATGAGTGTGACACATACCAAAAACCTATATCACGGATGCAAATCCTATTTTTTTTGCAATTGCAAAATATATGCGTACATCCGGAGCAAAAAAACTGTGCTACATTTGAGACAGCGTCTAAAACGAGGCTCTAATTGCCATCAGAAATGGGCAGTCCAAAAGAAAAATAGGCATGTTTCCTGACTGTATTGTGCCACTTAAATGCCAGTAATGTATTTCACCAGGGCCGGCTTCATTAGTTCACGGTAGAATATTAACAATTACCTTACCTTCAGTTCACTAGTTGTGAGGTCACGAGAGAAGGTGCCTCTTAGCAAAGGCCTGACTGGAAGAGGAAAGACTGCGCTGTTGTACTATGGCTGTTTTGTACAGTGGAAGTGGAGGAACATGAGAATAAAGGCATGCCTTTCCACCACAGACGTGGCAGAACACAGAAGAATTAACGACTATCAAGTGGACTCATTGTCATGAGATTCACTTTCATCCAATCCAGCCTTTTTACTAACAGCACTTTGGATTCTTGGACCTGTAGGTTTGCTTTTCTAATATGCAAGTGAGGGTGATCAGGCGTCCCCGATTTCATATATTTAAAGCAAATTTCACTAAATGTAGCCTATGTCCTGGGTTGGATTAAGTTTCGCTGAACACTGACTGAGACAAGTTCGCATGTGTTCGAGAGCAGGATTAACTGGCTCTAGCAGAAATGAATTTACTTCACACTGATGTGTAAATATTGCATTGAATTCCCCTCAGTGCCTCATTGTCTGCGTTTTCCGTGTCGGGAGCGGTGCCACTAATTCCCTCACTAGATGCAAATTGTTGTTCTACTTCTCTGTTTGCAAAATGTCCCGGTTGTTGGTTTTCGAAATCTGGTCACTTTTGTGCAAGGGGGTGTTGGCTAAAATGCAAGTGGTGTGATGTACCCCACCTCTCCCCACCCCACGCAAACGTGGCCTTGCGCCACTTTTGCGTCACTTTTAACATGGGAAAAGTGACGCAAAAGTGGTGCAAGGGGCTTGTAAATAAACCCCAGTACACCAAACCGGGAGGTATTGTACCTGCGCTGGTAACACTCTGCACACAATGCGCCACAAAGCCGTGCCCCTTGCTGAAGTCAACAAAACCACACGGCTGGACTTTTATCTAACCTCGAGTGCTTGGTTGGGCTGTTTTACAACGGGCCCACATTGTTGTCTGGCCGTCACTCAGTCTGTCAGGCAGTTTGTCTGCCTGGCCCAGCTCCCATTGTTTCCTTATTGGCACCTCTGCGGCCTGCAGGGTGGGGGAGGGGCCCGTGCTGCTGCCAGGAGAGCTGCAGGACCCCCTAGTGCAGAGGTTCCAAAATTTTTTAACCCGTGGCTCCCTTGACCTAACTGGCAATTGGCCGTGGCTCCCCACCATTTTTTTTACCGGTGGGCGGATGGGGGTGATGTAAGCAAGACCTCTGGAATACTTCCTGTTGGCTTCCTTAAATTAATTGGGATGAAATGAAGGTATTAGGGATAACAAGGATAGCAGATGCTAGCTAGCTGTTCACAAACTACCAGCAGACCATTAGTCATTCTCAGAGGTGTTTTAAGCACATCAAGTAGTACCCGAAGAGCATCACAGTGCACATTTTGGAACACTGGACAGATAATTTTCCACCTTTTCTTTAAATTAAAGGTGATGAGTAGCATACAGGGCCGGACTGGGAGCAGAAACTGGCCCTGGCACACTGCTCAGCCAGCCCCCCCTGGGGTGAGGGAGTGCAGCAAAGCAGTGTGTGAGGGCCGGTTTCGGCCGATTTTGTTACTGGGGGCCGATATTGCCGGCCCCCGGTAACAAAAAAACGGCCCCCCAGGGGTCCAAAATCGGCCCCCACCCTAGCGGCCCACCAGGGAAACGCCCGGTGCCCGCTATGGCCAGTCCGGCCCTGGTAGCATATTGGCAAGACCTGGGGTGCACATCTTCAGCACTTTATTCATTTTGAAAGTAAACACAGAAAATATTTTTTATAGATGCACATTAGGGAGGGCGAGATACAGGATGTACTCAAATATTGTGGTGGTTCACGTATTTGTTGGGTTGACTTGACATGGTGTCCCATCCAGAGCCCACTCTCCCACCTCATGCCATTGGCATTTCACCTTTAATTATGGAGTTTGTGCACTGGAATGCAGGAGGGATCATTTTAATTCTCCACAGCACACAGATTAATAATCTGTACTTCATACATGCATTTTGTGGTCAAAGCAATACTTTTTGTTTTGTCTATCCTCAATGCAGCAAGTTTCTGGCATTATGTTTTATTCAGGATTTTAATTTTACCTGCTGGACCATGAGAAAGACTGATAAATATTGACAGAGCCCACTGGTCTAATCATTTTCAAACTTTCACACATGAAAGGTGAGTCTGGCTGCTAGTTGTAACAAATAAATGCAATAGCCGAGGGGCATCGTGGATCTACAGATGTGGGGATATGACTCCTGACTCATTGTCAGTGAAATTGCTCTCCCTCCAAGATCCCCCATTAAGTGAATCCTTTCCCCACCCAAGCCGCTGCACTCTTAAGTGTTGGTGTTGGCGGCTCCCTCCACCTGCAGGTTTCACCTGCACCTCATCCCTGGTGGTCCACTGGACCTCTGTCTCGATTCTCTTGCTCCGCTTTTTCTCTCCTGTTTCACTCCTTTTTTTCCTCACTTCTATCTCCCCTTCACTCTCCTTCTGGGTCTTTCTTCCACTTTCTGTCATTTCCCCCTCATTTCAAGCTCCCCCTTTCACTCTCCTGTGTTGACTCTTTCCTCCGTTTTTTTTACCCTCATCTCAATCTCCCCCTTTCACTCTCCTGTGTCCTCAGTGTCTTTCCTTCACGCACTTTTTCGGTCCAAGGCTTCAACACACTATTCCTCTGGTGTTCTGGCGGGAGGCGTTCTGCGCTTCTGACATCGCGGCCAGAGCTATCTTTCTCTCATCCTGCGCGGCGCCCCTGGCTACTGATAACGGCAACCGGGGCCCCGCGGCGCACAGTCTGGGAGCCACAGGGCTAAGTAAATAAAGAGCTCCCGCAGTTGAGGGAGTGACCCCCGCCCCGGTGCTTCCTGTAGAGGGGCCGCTCTGCTCTCCAACTCCGGCTGTCAGGGGAGGGGCGGGCACAAGAATCATGACTGGCTCTAGCCACAGGGTCACAGACAGCACACGGAGTGCACAGAGGGAGAACAGAGGCGCCTGAGGGAGAACAGAGGAGACTCCGGGAGAACAGAGGAGACTCCGGGAGAACAGAGAAAACGCCGGGAGAACAAGGAAAAATCCGGGAGAACACAGGCGCCTCTGGCAGAACAGGGGAGACTCCGGGAGAACAGAAGAGACTTCAGAACAGAGGAGACTCCGGGAGAACAGGGGAGACTCCGGGGAGACCCCAGGAGAACAGAGGAGACTCCGGGGAGACCCCAGGAGAACAGAGGAGACTCCGGGGAGACCCCAGGAGAACAGAGGAGACTCCGGGGAGACTCCGGGAGAACAGAAGAGACTCCGGGAGAAGACTCCGGGGAGACTCCGGGAGAACAGAGGAGACTCCGGGGAGACTCCGGGAGAACAGAGGAGATTCCGGGAGAACAGAGGGCGGAGGAAAGAGAAGAACAGAGGGTTGAGGACGAGAACGAGGAACGGCTGAGTAAACGAGGAGAGAGGCCGGGAGACAAGGAGAGGCCTCTGGAAGAGGGAAGGAGAGACACTGTGTCAGAGGAGAGGAAAGGGAACTACGAAACAAGCAGTGGGGAGAGCGCCTGCTATGGGCTCCAAGGCCAGCAAGGAAACCGGGACCACCACCTCTTGTTTTGGTGGCAAAAAAGAGCGAGAACTGGGGAGCAGTGGGCCCCCCGCACACCGGGGCCCCAATGCCATTGCAAGCGTTGCAAGACTGTACCCGCAATTGTCGAGGTTAGATTTAGAAGATGCCGGGCTGGCGGACGAAGGACCCGTGCGAGGAATGTTTATTGTGAGAGAATGCGCTGAGGCCGAGACCTACAACCAAAAATTGAAATGTATCCAGTACTCCGACCCCCTGTACCCCGGGAAACAGAGAAGCGACTCCCATTTCTGGGAGGGAGGGTTTTTAAAAAATCATCAAGTGCGGGGCGCTTTGGGAGAGACCTTGCCCTGCGGAGGGGGAGCTGCAGGAAGCAAAAACTCCCAGCAGGGGCACCCCAACATGCAGCAGGTGTGCTCGGGCCTGGAGGCCCCCCGCTTCCCCGTCACCTCGCTGAAACATGTCACCACACTAGACTATTTCTATAGCATTTTGAATGAAGGCGCTATCCGCGGCTCGGACAGGACCTTCATCCTGAAGGAGAAGCCCGTAACCCTGAGCGTCTCCTGCTGGTCCCCGCACATCCCGCGCACAGAGGTGGAGAGATTCAAGAACAAGCGCTTGGAGGACTTCATGCAGCGCTGCTGGGGCACAAGCACCCGCCACTGGGAACTCTCCTCAGACGAGCTTGAGGTGCGGGAGATGCTGGCCAGCTCCCCGGCGCTGCGCGACGACTCCCGCTACGGGAACTTCCAGTTCACGCAGCGCCTCGAGGATCTGCTGGGGAGCTACATGGAGCAGCACTGTGGGGGGCAGGAGCCGGCACTGAGGGTCCTGGGCACCGAGGCCTACAAACTGGAGGTGGTGCACTGGGTGCTGATCCACAGCCCCTCCTGGGTAGGTTTCGAACACCTGCCCCTGCTGGATTCCGTGTGGCTCCGCTCCCGGAGAGGAAACTTGCTGTGGGAGCCCGAGTCCACCACAGACCTCTACACCTGGTACATCGACCCCTCCACGGGCAGCCTGGATAAGTATCCGCTGGACTCGCAGTCACGGCAGACGTACGAGCCCTCCAGGTGGAACAACGTGGTCTTCGCCTTCTACCTGCCCGGGGGTCGCACCCTGAGCCTGGGAAGGGGCCCCATCCTGGGCCGCGTGGAGGCCTGTGAGACGGCAAAGAGTCTGTGGGGGGACAGCAGCCGCATCCTGAGACACCCCTTGTACAAATATGTAACCAAAGAGGAGGCGGAATATATCATTCAAGAAGAGAGAGTTAAAGCCTCGTCTGCAGGGCAGTAATTCCCGTTTTCATTCACTTTGCATCAATAATCAAACACAGCCCCTGCACTGCCCCCCGCACAGCCGCCTCTTCGCCCTCCTTTCACCCCTCCTCCTCCTCCACTGAAGGCCGCGCTCTCCTCCAACTCACAGGAACGGACTGTTCTTAGAGTCACTCCCCCGCCCCCCTCCTGGACTGGGTTTCGGTTTTCATCTTCTCACTGGTGTTCCTGTGAAGCGCTGCAATCTCTCCGAGTGAAGTCAGCGCTACATAAAACTGCAAAAAATATATTACTTTTAATATTCAAAGCTTAATCAGCTTTTTTTTACTGGATAAGACGCGCAAGCCATACCCGCCCAATAAAGCTACCAGCACCACCGTGCTGCCGTGAAATACATTCAGCTTTTTATGTTTTTCTAAAGTTTAACCTGAAACTCTCAGAAAACCTACTTCTCCGATGTGATGCATACTGAAACGGTGCATACATAGTTGGCATAAAGGACTTATCCAGGTATTTACATCTTTTTAACTGAGTCTTGCAGAAAAGTCCAGTCGTTATGTGGAATATTCTAGTTCAGCTGTTGCACCCTGAGCATGTCATTGTTGCAGGATGCTAAAGTGGCCCTTGGGCTCAGAGAGACCATGTCTGGGTCAGGCAGTGGTGCCTGGCTTACGGTATCTGTAATCACAGCAATCTCATAATAAAGAACACACTAGGCACATTGTTCGTTGGAGAAAACATTGCTGCCGGTTTATTTGCATAATAAATTTACCAATGTGGTGGGTCAACTTACGGGCGATCCAAGGGCAGGCAGCAGTGACACCCTTAAGTTGCCCTGCCCACCTGATGAGCCAAATTGCACCTTGGCCCTAACCAATCGGTGCTCACCATTTTGGGGGATTACCCCTTACATCATGTGGACCACCAGTCCACCCATTTACTCACGTCCCTTGAAGGGGGTGGAGCGTATCAAGGCAAGCCCCCTGTTGCTCAGATTTACAACCGCCCGCAGGACTAACGGGGCTCCATCCAGGACTAACCGGGCTCCATCGTTCCTCCAGGGTCCTGCCGTTAGGACTTCCTGGGGTTGTTTTGCATTTGCACCCTTGATGTGATCCTGAAGAGGGTACCCCTATGTATCATCCAGCCTCTGTATTGCCCTGTAACTCCCCCATGGCTCTGGGTGTGGCCCGTCACATCCTGGGCCTCCCCACCAAGGTAGGCATTCCTACTGAGCATTCTTACTTACACCCAACTGATTTTACGGCATCTCCCAGGTCCAACAGGTACAGGTCCAAGCCCACTCTAGACAAATGAACCCCGTCCTCATCAAAACATCCTGTGACCTGGCATGCAAGAGACCGTGTCTGATAAATCCAAAACCCGTCTGTTCTGTGAATTTGTGCATGATGCTGTTTACTGTTCTTTAAGAGATTCCCACGGCCTCACCAGACCTGGCCCCATGCCAAACTAAATGTGGCGTAATCTCAGACCACCATAATTCACATTCGCCTAATTGGGTGCTCAACTTATGCATGTGGATTTCATCGCTTGCAGCCGGACCTTCCTACCCAAGAAAGTCAAGTCATTGCCTCCCAGGTGTATGACCAAAATGTTGGGAGGGGATCCGCCTACCGCTTCTTCAGCAAGCTGTGCCAACACATTCCTGGGAACCCCAACCTGACTATCTCAGTGAAGGAAAACCCATGCATCCAATTCCTCCTTTCGGCCTATAGCGCAACTCTCGCAATGTGAGAATGGCCACTCACCCAAACCTTTGATCCTGGCAAAATAAAGAAACACAGGGTTGCAAAACACAATTCTATCACTACTACACAAGATTGCCCATAGTTTGATCAGAATTCACACTGCACACATATTAGCACATGGTGCTCTGCCGAATTGGACATAGTTTGCTCAGAAATCACCATGCGCACATCTCAGCAGATGGAGCTGCACAAGATTGCACTTAGTTTGCTCAGAAGCCGAGCTGCACACATATTAACACATAGTGCTCCACAATTGCACTCAGCCCTGGAAGGCTTCACAGGCGGATGTAACGCTTGAGACACTGAGATTCCCACCTCCCAACCTGCCAGCCCCTGCCTGTATGGGAGTACCAAGCCGGCCAGGATTCTTGGGTTAGAAATTGGGACAGTAGTACCCTTGTTAGCTGACAACATCCACCCGCCTGGCTGCGAAGGCTATAAGGGCAGGGATTTTTTGCATAACTGAAGTAACCTGTAACATGCCTTCGGTTCCAGAGTGCACCTACTTTGCTGATTTTGACCAGAAATTTGCACAGACCTTTTTGATTGCTAAACCAAGGTGAATTCCCTTCTGTGTCGTTATATATTTCCTATAATAATGTCACCATTAGCTTGCACTGAACCAAAAGAATACAGTTAGTTAATAAACATCATCACATAACGTAAAGAAACCTTGTGTTTTTGTCATTTTATTATACACATTACAATTTAAGGTCATAAATTGCAGATCAATAAACAATACATATAACAACACATTAATTACATCTTCTTGTACACACTGGTTTGCAAATGATTTAAAAACTTTTTGTCACTTTTGGGATATATTTTCAAATTCTCCTGCTATCCCTTTCAAAAATTGTTTGACAAAGCCACGCCAGTTTATATACAATTCTAAATTGCGATATGTTCTGCCACAGTGTGTAAAGTACATCTGAATATATTAAAAACAATACATATTTTTTTCTGTCCTTATGTCGACGCGTTTCGGTGTGTCTTGTTGTTTCTTAAACACTTTCTTCAGGACTCAGATTAAAAACAAGATATTTTTCTTTTAAAACCAGACCAAATTATCTAAAAATAAATAATAAATACAATTAAACGCGAAACATTATGTGTGCGGACATCATCTAATTGTTTTGGTTCAATGCATACTCTAACTAATTTACAATGTGACAAAGCAACAAAGACCATGACAGTTCAGTACTTTTTTGTGTTTAGGGGACCAGCTATATAAATCCTAATTACTGGGTCACCCTTCCAACTGAATTCTTACAAGGGAATCTGATATCGAAATACCTTACCCTTAGTTGCATTTACTAAGAAATTTCAGTAAAGACGATGGATTAGGATTAGGGTTCCATCATGGCTCCTCAGTAGAAACAGAATCCCTGGGTGTATTGCACCTGTGGGCAATGTCTAATGTTATTATTTAAGACGATGCCTTGTGATTCATATAATCATCTTGAGTAGTTATTATAACTATATACTTACAAACACTGCACGCTATTCCTTTCCTGTGATTACGATATAATGACCATTAGTGTAGTCAATTTATAATCTTTATTCGGTTCTTAAAAAGACACCATAAAAGCACAGATACAAAATACACACATAAAAAGCTTTTAGTGTAACACATAAATAAATCACTAAATACAGGAGTCCTTGATTAAAATGTTCGTGCAATTTGACTCATCATGGGAACAGGCAAATGTCAATGGTCAATTTTCTCTAGTATTTCTTAGTCTTATCGCTACACGAATAAAATTTATGGTGCAAAAGAGGGTATATGCGTCCTCTGCTTCCTGTAGGAATCTCAGAGCCGTTCTTGCATGTTTAGGTTTTATGTCTTTCAAAATCCCCACCAGGAACTTACGTCTAGGCATAGTATAAAATGGGCACAATAGGACGAAATGAAGGGTATCCTGCGGAGACCTGTGGTCGCAGCCGCAGGTACCCTTCTCCGCCAGTGTGTGAGTAAACCCTGCCGGGACCGCAAGAATATGATGTAGCATGTTTAGTCTGAACCGTGTCATGACAAAGCGGTCCTGGGCGTTAAACATGACTCTTAAATACGGTTCCATTCCATGCTTTACTGTGAGTTCGTTATAGGTGGAATTTGTGGGTTTACAATTTTCTTTTTCTGCTCTTAATAGCTTGAGCTGTGCCAAGAAGAGGTTCTTTACCAATGATTTACTCTCAGGTGTTATGGAGTCTGGGGATGTGAAAAAGTTTATGCAATCGATTTCGGCTAGGGATTTCTTTACATAGTTCAGCCAAGGGATGATGTCACCTTTATCTTTTTTGAGGCAGTCCTCGATGATTTGTCTTGTGAGGGCGGCCTCTGGGTTAGTCCATATTTTGACCCATGCCAGGAGGGGTTTAATTTTGATTTTATCTTCTATGAAGAGTTCTCCTAGTTCTTCATGGATTATGTGGGCAGATACACTCTGAGGGACCTTCAAAATTCTCCTCATGAATTTGTTTTCTTCAGTCTGTATCTGCTGGGCTTTACTGTCCAAGAAGCCCCACACTTCTGCGCCATAGGAGACTTTCGCGCAACAAATTGCCCTGTAAAGGTTCAAGATTTGTTCCGGGGACCATTTTCCCAGTCTTTGCCCGTATCCCATGATAGCTCCTACTGAAGCTGCAAGTTTCGTAGAATGTTTTTCGACCAAGGGTTTAAAAGTGAGGTGATGATCAAATAGTACCCCCAAATACGAAAAGGTCTGGACTTTGTCGATTTTGTGCGACCCAATGTGAAAGGAAAAAGATCCTTTTGTAGGTTTTCCGACGGACATGATGTAGGATTTTTCCAGATTAGTTGCCAGGTCTAGTTTGTCCATAAATCTGACAAACCCATCAATCAGTTTCTGCAGGCCTAGGGGGGTTCTAGCAAGCAGAACCGCGTCATCGGCGTATAATAACACAGGTACCGCACGATGACCAATTTGGGGTGAGTCCACCTTGAGATTAAGCAGGTCTTTTTCCAGCGAATTAATGTAAATGGAGAACAAAAAGGGCGCAAGGATACAACCTTGCCTTACTCCACTTGTGCAAGTGAAGGGGTCGGTCTTCTTACCCTCCTGACTGTACCTTACACTTGCAGTGGTGTTCCGGTGGAGATTTTGCAAGGTGTCCACTAGCGGTTGGTCCACTCCTAGTTCTACTAACATGCTCCAGAGCTTTCTCCTATTTACACGGTCGAAAGCCGCTGAAAGGTCCATAAACCCCATGTGAATGGACCCCTTTCCAGCGATGGTATATTTGGCTATCAGAAGGTAAAGGTTTAAACATTGGTCAGTGGTGGATCTGCCTTTCCTGAAGCCGTATTGCATTTCTGAAAGGATTTGATGTTCCTCGGCCCAATCTTGCAATCGCTGTAGGATGACTCGCCCCAGCACTTTTGCGGTCACGTCTATAAGCGATATGGGTCGGTAGCATTGGGGGTCATCGCGGTTCCCTTTCTTATAAATTGGGACTATGGTCGCCGTTGACCAGGACTGGGGTAGACCTGCCACCACCGCCTCATTTAAAACCCTGGTGAGTAACGGTGCCCACAAGTCAGGTTGACTCAGGTACAGGTCTGGTGGAATTCCGTCCGGGCCCGGGGCCTTATTTTTACTTAGTCCAATTATTCCCCTTTTGACTTCTTTCAAAGAGAAGTCTAGCTTTTCCGGCTGATGTTTCCTCGATGTGTCCTCCAGAGCCATTAGTGTAGTCTTACTTATCCCTGTATATAAATTGTATATTTAATTATATATTCTGTCATTCAAATCTCAGATTCTATTGCCTAGATGCATCAACCTTTTTAGGAAGTGCAAACAGTGCGAATCGCAAAAATCGGCCGTTTGCACTTCCTAAATTGGTTTTTGGGATGCATCAAGCATTTTTGGAAAATCGCTATTTTTAGCGAATTCCAAAAATGCGATTGCTTTTAAGGAATCGCAAATTTGCGATTCCTTAAATGCAATGCATCATTGTCAAAACATTTGCGATTTTACAAATTGCATTTGCAAATTACCACGAAGTTGAACCTCGTGGTAATTTGCAAAATTGTTTAAAAATGCACAAAAATGCATTTTTTAAACTGTTAAGTTACAGACACACATGTCCTTAGGACATGTCTGTATGTAACTTACATGTAAAAGTGCATTTCATGGGTGCAGGGGGGGGTCCTTTGGACCCCCCTCTCCACCCTTGAAATGCTTTGTTGAATTCCGATTTCAAATTGCGAATTCGCAATTCCCATTCATTCCTATGGGCATTTCAGCCCATAGGAATGAATGGGAACTGAGAATTCGCAATTTGAAAATCGCATTTTATATGCGATTCGGTAAAAATTGCGATTTTTACCGAATCACAAAAAAATGCGAAAAAAATGATGCATACCATTTTGAGATTCCTAATTTGCGATTCGGTAATTTTCGCAAATTAGGAATCGCAAAACAGTACTTTGATGCATCTGGGCATATATCTCATGTGTATGGCCACTTACCAATTTTCTGGAATTTCCTTTAAAGCCAATGCTTGTATAAAATTGCAGACTTTCTTTTGGGGAATCTTCTCAGTGTACTTTGTAAGTTATTCCCTTTATTTTGGATGTACAGCCGCCTTTTATCAGTTGGGGCAGGTATGTACTCCTGGAGTCAAAGAAAGTGCAGAAACAAGGGAATATTTTCAGTTATCGCCATTTTCTTTAGTTTCATTATTCTTACGCGCTATCTTCCATTCCATTAGTTAGAGTATGCATTGAACCAAAACATTTAGAAGATATCCGCACAAGTAATGTTTCGCATTTAATTGTATTTATCATTTATTTTTAGATAATTTGGTCTGGTTTTAAAAGAAAAATATCTTGTTTTTATTCTGCGTCCTGAAGAAGGTGTTTAAGAAACAACAAGACACACCGAAACGCGTCGACATAAGGACAAAAAAGAATATGTATTGTTTTTTTATATATTCAGATGTACTTTACACACTGCAGTATAAGATATCGCAATTTAGAATTGTATATAAACTGGCGTGGCTTTGTCAACCCTTTTTTAAAGGGATAGCATGAGAATATGAATATATATCTCAAAAGAGGCAAAAAGGTTTTAAATAATTTGAAAACCAATGTGTACAAGAGGTGTAATTAATGTGTTTTTATATGTATTGTTTATTGATCTGCGATTTATGACCTTAAATTGTAATGTGTATAATAAAATGACAAGAACACAAGGTTTCTTTACGTTGTGTGATGATGTCTAATAACTAAATGTATTGTTTTGGTTCAGTGCAAACTAATGGTGACATTATTATAGGAAATATATAACAACACAGAAGGGAATTTTTTATTTTCAAATAGTGTGTTACAACCCGGTCCCTTTTGGTTCTACCTGGGTAACTCTCTCTTTTTTCGGATTACACCAAGGTGAACACATGAATGGTGTCAAATCTGGTTTGAGGGACTGTATGTATTGTGCTCACTATTGCCGTCACCGCACCCTTTCCTGGAGTGGCAACTTACTTAGCCCAGCAGGCTTGCTTAGCTGCAGTCCGATCACAGAAGCACACCACATTCTACCCATCTGTGACCCTTAGTGCTTGAACCAGCAATATACCTAGTTCACTTAGTTTTCCCCGGAATTGATTGCCCTCCATCAAATACAAGCTGGGTTCGGCTTCATGTTGGACATTTTTTACCCCGCATAGCCAGAGAGTCTTGCTTATTATTAATCCAATGATAATGTCAGAATCAAAATTCCCAGTTTTTCGTTTTGTGGCAACCCTCGTTTTGTGGGGCCACTGGGACCGATCTGCCTTCCTGCAAGTAACCTTGTTACTTAATACAGCTCCCTTACTGCATTTGCCTGCCACTCAAAGACAACTGGCCACAACATGACTCCCTACAGCTCGGTGAAGAGGATGCTTGAGCCAAATGTACCCCAGTCCATGTTTTCAGCATTTACCCTTTATGGAGGCTCCCGTTCGTGTGAAGTGTGTGTCAATGTCCTGGCAAGGCATACTCAATAGCATGTTCAACCTTGGTGACTATCCTACTATGATGTGTAAAGGCTCAACTATCCGATGAGCTTAGAACTATGTGACATTAAGCAAGGGTGTCCTCGTGTACACATGTATCGCTCCTTTCTTACAGGAAGTTTGCCTGTTCAATTTATCTGTGGTGTTTGCCCCCTTACTTCCCAGGCTGCTTACTGCTAACCACGTGAGCAGCTGCTGACATTAATGAGGGAAATCTCCTGGCTGTAACTTGACTTATACACCGCCCGCCTTAATGTGCTACGTTGTAGTAGATGAAGTACTTAACTCATATCTCTTCCCCTTGAAAAGATACAATAAACCGCCCCAGTCATGAGAACCGTCATAAGCACAAAGTTTTAACATGGACATCCTCTAAGTGTTAATGGCTCTACCCAGCCATAAGACCAGAGATACTCATACATTAAATCCACAGATATGCCTTTGAGGTATGCTAACCTGTCCCAAAATCTGCTCCAGAACTGGGAACCTGTTGCCTGCAGGTACAACCCCTCCACCCCTGAAACTCTTGACGATATCAGCTGGCTGAGGCTGCAACTAAATGCATTACATTTGTTTGCTGAGGCCTGTTGAAATTAAATTGTTTTCCTTTATTTTGAGTCTGGGTGATCTTGAGGTGGGTGGGGGACTAATACCTGCCTTTGAAGAACCAGCTTATTGTTTTAACCCATTTATGATCCACGTGCTGCAGAAAACTGTCCCTTCAGATCTCTGACTCTATCCAATCAAAGCATAAACCCGTGGCTTTGCCTAAGAAACCTGTATGTATGTGCATTTGAGTGCACCGTCGCCCTTAAAGGTCTGTTGGCTCTGAATAACAGACGTCCGTTGATACTGAACCTAATGGTAGTCTTATTATCAAACTCAGGAGGCTGAAAGGCTAGGTGAACCTGCTGGGAGCTGCCCCTGTGACCAAGGGTAAACGTCCTGATGATGATTCGCATGATTCAGAAAGCGAATGGAAACGCCGTCGACACCCTTCAAACACCTTATACTGAGCAAACAAATGTATCAGAAGTGTAAAGGTGTTATGGTTCAAAACACACAGCATATGCTTAAATTGTGCTTGTTTTTCCAGTGAGTGGCACCAGCACTTAACTTTTATACATCACCACATGTTTATGACTGCCTACAACATGGTGGCGTCGTCCATCTATTTTTTAGTAGCAATCATTGCAAAGTCTGATGGTTAGTCCTTCGCAGTGAGATGGGCGGTTGCCTCTTAAGAAATACCTCGAGCCTCGGCGCTTATATTTTCACAAATTAAGCACTGTACTACTGGCAGTAACTTTGGATTACTTTACTAGGACATATAAACCAAATTTTCTAAAGACACGTCTCATGACCTTCATGCATGTTCAGTTTCTCATGGTGTGGAAGGGGTCTGCATGTCTCCGAAGCAGTGATTACAACCAGAGTCGTATGTGTCCCCAGGCAGTACGGAGCCTTGGAAGGATCAACCAGTACTGAGCTTCAGTGTCCCCAGGCAGTACTGTGCCTCGGAAGGATCAATCAATCAATCAGAACATTTGTAAAGCGCACTACTCACCCTTGAGGGTCTCAAGGCGGTTTGGGGGGGTTTGCTGCAACTGCTCGAATAGCCAGGTCTTGAGTAGTCTCCCGAAGGCTAGCAGGTCCTGTGCCTGCCGTAGGAAGATAGGGAGGGTGTTTCAAGTCCTAGTGGTGAGGTGGGAGAATGATCTACCACCGGAGGTCACTCTTCGAATGCGGGGGACGGTGGCGAGGTCAGCGGAGCGGAGCTGGCAGTTAGGGGTGTAGAAGGTGAGTCGTCTGCTGAGGTATGCCGGTCCGGTGTTGTGGAGTGCCTTGTGTGCGTGGGTGGGGAGCTTGAAGGTGATCCTCTTGTTGGCGGGAAGCCAGTGCTGGTCTCTCAGGTGGGGTGTTATGTGGCTGCGGCGAGGAATGTCGAGGATCAGGTGTGCAGAGGCATTCTGTATGCGTTGTAGTTGTTTCAGGAGTTTGGCCAAGGTTTCTGCATAGAGGGCATTTCTGTAGTCCAATCTGCTGCTGATGAGGGCCTGAGTGACCGTTCTTGTTTCGGTGGGGATCCACCTGTAGATCTTGCGGAGCATGCAGAGGATGTTGAAGCAGGAGAACGAGATGACGTTGACCTGCTTTGTCATGGAGAGAGTAGAGTCGAGAATGATCTCCAGGTTGCGTTCATGGTTGGTGGGTGTTGGTGCTGTTCCCAGTGCGGTTGGCCATCAGGAGTCGTCCCAGGCTGAGGGGTTGGAGCCAAGGATAAGGACTTCTGTCTTGTCCGAGTTCATCTTCAGACGGCTGTTCTTCATCCACTCGGCGATGGCTTTCAATCCTTCATTGAGGTTAGTTTTGGCGGTGAGGGAGAGGATCAGCTGGGTGTCGTCAGCCTAGGAGATGATGTTGAGGTCATGCAGTCTGGCGACGTGGGTGAGCAGTGCCATGTAGATGTTGAACAATGTTGGGCTGAGGGATGAGCCCTGGTGTATGCCGCAGATGATCTTGGTGGCTTCAGAGCAGGAGGGGGAGGCGGATGCTCTGGTTTCTATCGGAGAAGAAGGAGGAGGTCTATTCCAGAGCCTTGTCTCGGATCCCAGCTTCGTGGAGGCGTGTGCGTAGGGTGTGGTGGCAGACAGTGTCGAAGGCGGCTGACAAGTCCAGGAGGATGAGGGCCGCGGTTTCGCCGTTGTCTAGCAGGGCTCTGATGTAATCGGTGGCGGCGATGAGGGTAGTTTCGGTGCTGTGGTTGCTGCGGAACCCGGACTGGGACGGGTCCAGGATGCTGTTCTCCTCGAGGTAGTGGGTCAGTTGTCTGTTGACGGTCTTCTCAATGACCTTCGCCGGGAACGGGAGTAGGGAGATGGGTAGGAAGTTCTTAAGGTCCTTAGGGTCAGCCTTGGGTTGTTAGAGTAAGGCTTTGATCTTGGCGTGCTTCCAGCTCTCCGGGAAGGTCGCTGTCTCGAAGGCGATGTTGATGGCCTTGCGGAGATGGGGTGCAATGGTGGCGCTGGTTTTGTTGAAGGTGTGATGTGGGCATGGGTCTGATGAAGAGCCAGATTGGATGGAGTTCTTGATTTTGATGGTGTCGTCGTCGTACGTTGGTCCAGGTGAGCAGGGGATCGGAGAGGATGGTGGCAGTTGGGTCAGAGGTGTCTGGCTGTCAGAGCGGTTATGGTATTGAAGCTGTTGTGGATGTCTGCGATCTTGCGATGGAAGAAGGTGGCAAGGGAGTCGCACAGGTTTTGCGAAAGTGGGATGTCATTGGTGTTGGAGCTGAGGTTGGAGAGTTCCTTTACGATGTTGAAGAGCTCTTTGCTGTTGTGTGCGTTGTTGTCTAGGCAGTCTTTGAAGGAGGCCCATTTGGCGAATCTGATGAGGTGATGGTATCTGCGGGTGGCATTCTTGTGTGCTGCATAGCTGTCCGGTGTCTGTTCACGGTGACATTTCTTCTCTAGTTTTCGGCAGGTTTCCTTGGAGGCCTGGAGGTCCTCGGTGAACCAGCTGGCTTTCTTGTTGGTGTGTCTGTTGGAGGGTTTCTTTATTGGGGCAAGAGTATTGGTGCAGTCGTCGATCCACTGTCTGAGGTTGTGGGCGGTGCTGTCGGGGTCGGTAGGGTTAGAGGGTGGGCTCCAGGTGATGGTGGTGGTTAGCTGGTCTTTGGTGACATTGCTCCAGCAGCGGCGAGGGATCTGTTGGGTGCGGTGGGGTTTGGTTGTTTTCCGGAAGGTGAAGTAGATGTAGCGATGGTCGGTCCAATGGAGTTCGGTGGTGTGGCTGAAGGAGACGTGAGAGCTTGTGGAGAAGATGGGGTCAAGCCTGTGGCCGGCAGAGTGGGTGGGTGTTGTGATGAGCTGTCTGAGTCC
The DNA here is from genome assembly GCF_964263255.1 of Lissotriton vulgaris. Lineage (NCBI taxonomy): Eukaryota > Metazoa > Chordata > Amphibia > Caudata > Salamandridae > Lissotriton > Lissotriton vulgaris. The sequence continues at coordinate 53,906,429 of NC_141696.1, forward strand.
GAGGTTGTCGAGGTTGTCAATCAAGGTGGTGGAGTTGCTGTCGTTGTTGTATTCGAGGTAGAAGTTCAGGTCCCCGAAGAGGATGTAGTCTGTGGGGGCAAGGGTGTGTGAGCTGACGAAGTTGGCGATGGAGTCGCTGAACTGTGGGCAGTGTCCTGGGGGTCTATAGACAAGGGTTCCTCTGAGGGTGGTGTTGGGATCGGTGTGGATCTGGAAGTGCAGGTGTTCAGTGGTGCTGAGGGTGTCGTTGGTACTGGTCGAGAACCTGAGAGTGTTCCTGTGGACGATGGCGATTCCTCCTCCTGTTCCGTTGGTGTGGTCCCTGCGGGTGATCTTGTAGCCGTCTGGGATGGCTATGGCAATTCGGGTGCCAAGGAGGGGTTCATCCAGGTCTCTGTCAGGAAGGCGACGTCTGGGGAGGTGGAGTCAAGTAGGTCCCAGAGTTTGATGGCGTGTTTGCGAGCGGAGCGGGTGTTGAGTAGAATGCATCTGAGGTGGTTGCGACCTTTCTCGGTGGGTGGATTGGCTGGTCGGATGCTGGTGAAACTGCAGCTCTGGGTGGAGAAGGGTCATTGGGAGCACTTCAGGGCGGCCAGGAAGGAGCTGTGAGATCGTCCGGTGTTGAGTGCGAGGAGGGTGCTGGCATCGTAGCAGAGACGGGAGCCAGAGGTTCTGGCACTGGGTGTGGTCCAGGGGCTGACAGGCGCAGACATGCTTGCCTTAGGTGCGCCAGCGGCACGCCTGCTGCGCGCGGCCGCACAGCGGCCGCCATATAAGGGGAGGTGGGAGGGAGGAGCAGCCTGGAGGCGGGAGCAGGGGTGGCGAATGGGAGAGCAGGGGGGCCGCAGGCGAGGCAACGGCGGGAAACACGAGTGGGCGAAAATAGAAGGCAAAAAAGGCAAAAACAGTACAAAACAGAATTTAGGGGAAACAGTTGAACAGATGAGCAATTACAAACAACAGATAACAATTACAAAAACAATAAAATTACAAGAGAGGCACAAAAAATGAGATGGAGGGGCAGCGAGTTAACACAGCAGTGGCGAACTTACAGCAGCAGCGGGCTGAGGCACAAGCACACAGGTGGTGCTGTGCGGCCTGGGGAGCGGCCTAAACTGGAAACAGGGTCAAGGATCAGCCAGTACTGAGCTTCAGTGTCCCCAGGCAGTACGGAGCCTCAGAAGGATCAGCCAGTACTGAGCTTCAGTGTCCCCAGGGAGTACGGAGCCTCGGTAGGATCAGCCAGCGTTTTCAGGTTCCGGTCAATCAAGGAGGAGGTCTGTCGAAGAGCCAGGCTTTGAGGTTTCTTACGAAGATGGGGAGTGATGTGATCTGTCTGAGGTGGAGCGGAAGGTGTTCCAGGCTCTGGCCGTGCGGAAGGAGGAGTGGCCTCCCGATCTGGCCCTTCTGGTGCGGGGACCTCAGTGTAGGAGAGCTGGGCTGATTGTAGGGTCATTTGGGGTGCGTGGAATTTGAGTCAGCTGTTCAGGTATGCTAGTCCGGTGTTGTGGAGGGCCTTGTGAGCATGGGTTAGCATCTTGAAGGTCACTCTAGCTTAGATGGGGAGCCAGTAGAGTGTGCGCAGGTGCTGGTAGATGTGGCAGTGTCTTGGCAGGTTGAGGACCAGTCTTGCGGTGGCGTTTTGGATGTTCTGTAGCTTGCTGGTGAGGTTTTTGCGTATTCCGGCATAGAGTGCGTTGCCGTAGTCGAGCCTGCTGGTGACCAGGGCATGAGTGAGGATCTTTCTGTTTTCGAGTTGGGATCCATTTGAAGGTCTTATGTAGGAGGCGGAGGGTGTGGAAGCAGGAGGACAAGACGGAGTTGATCTGGCGGTCCATTTTGAGCTCTGAGTCCAGGATGATTCTCAGGTTGCGTGCGTGCGTGGTCTGTGGGGGTGGGCGGGCTTCCGAGGGCGGGGGGCCACCAGGTGTCGTTCCAGGCATCTGGGTTTGGGCCCATGATGAGTACTTTCGTTTTTTGGTGTTTAGTTGTAGGCAGCTGTTTTTCATCCATTTGGCGACGGCTTCCATGCCATCTTGAAAATTGTGTCAGGTGGTGTTGGGTTCGTTGGATAAGGAGAGGATGAGTTGGGTGTCGTCCGCATATGACACAATGTTGAGTCCGTAGGTTCTGACGATGAGGGAGAGCGAAGCTGTGTAGACGTTAAAGAGCATAGGGCTGAGGGAGGACCCCTGGGGGACTACACAGGTGGTAGGTGTAGGGTCCGAGAGGAAAGGGGGGAGTCTGACACGCTGTGTTCCGCCGGAGAGGAAGGAGCGGATCCAGTCGAGGGCCTTGTCTTGGACCCCTGCCTCATGCAGCCTGTGTATTAGGGTGCGATGAGAGACTGTGAGGATGAGGGCTGCTGTTTCTCCTTTGTCCAGTAAGTTACAGATGTCATCTGTTGCACCGAGGAGGGCCGTTTCCGTACTGTGGTTTTTTCTGAAGCCGGATTGGGAGTCAAGGATGTTGGACTCTTTGATGAATGTGGCGAGTTGGCTGTTGATGGCTTTCTCGATGACTTTTGCTGGGAACGGGAGCAGAGAAATGGGTCTGTAGTTTTTGAGGTCGGTGGGGTCCGTCTGGAGTTTCTTCAGAAGGGGATTGATCTCAGCACGTTTCCAGTCCTCAGGGAACGAGGCGGTTGTCAGGGAGCTGTTGATGGTGTGGCATAGCATGGGTGCGACGGTGTTGGAGGCTCTGTTGAAAATGTGGTGGGGGCAGGGGTCCGTGGGGGCCAAGGAGTGGATTGACTCGTCTTTAGTGTGTCTTCGGCAGTGAGGGCTGTCCAGTCGCTGGCTTCAGGGTTTCAGGGGTGGATGGTGAGGGTTCAGTGTGTTGGTTGTCTTCGAATTTGTCATAGATGTTCTTGATTTTGTGGTGGAAAAAGGTGCTGAGCTTGTCGCAGAGGTCTTTTGAGGGAGGGATGTCGGTGGACTCGCTGGTGGGTTGGGCGAACTCCTTGATGATGCTGAAGAGTTCTTTGCTGTTGTGTGTATGAGTGGAGATGCTGTCTTCAATCGCTTTTTTCCTCGTTTTTCTGATGAGTTGGTGGTGGGCGTTGGAGGCGGCTCTGAAGTTGTTGTGGGCTCCTGTGGATTTTGTGTTCCTCCAGGCCTTTTTGAGGTGGCGGCTAGTGCGTCTGGACTCTTCAAGTTCGGTGGTGAACCATCTAGCTTTCTTGGAATGGGTGTTGTTGTTTTTCTTGAGGGGGGCTATGGTGTTGGCGCTGTCGCAGATCCATCTGTGCCTGGTTCAGGCTGCGGTGTTGACTTTGTCGTTTACTGGCAAAAAGAGAGAGAAAAGTGCAAATAAGGCAGCAAAAGTGCAGGAAAGAGTGGAGGAATGACACAGAGGACACAGGAGAGTGAAAGGGGGAGATTGAGATGAGGGTAAAAAAAGGTGAAAAACAGAGGAAAGACACAGAAGGAGAGTGATGGGGGAGCTTGAAATGAGGGGAAAACAACAGATAAAGTGCAAGAAAGAGTGGAGAAAGACACAGAGGACACAGGAGAGTGAAAGAGGGAGGTTGAGAAAAGGGTAAAAAACTGGTGAAAAACGGAGGAAAGACACAGGAGGAGAGTGAAGGGGGAGCTTGAAATGAGGGGAAACGGCAGAAGATGGAGGAAAGACCCAGAACGGAGGTCGACGTTTCGGTCTCTTATGTATGTATCAAAACGTCAATACATACACCTTTATCCTACCTAATTGATATAAATAGGATAGGCTTGATCAGTACCTACAGAGTACAAGATTGATGCATTATTGTTCTCCCTGTAGGCCTGTTGATATATTTGTACCTTAAATTCTTAATGCCCTTTTAATTTTTTGATAAAATCTAAGATTTTCATATACACCGTTTATGTTTCTTGTTTCATGTCATATGTGTTTTATGTTTAAAAATTGATTTTTCTACTGACTATATTGTATTATAGAACGACTCTATTATAGGACCATTGACTTGTCCTTCTTACAAATTTTTCAAATCATTGAAAACGATTTTATGAATTAATTCCCTTGGAAGCGTCTCCTACCTTTACATATATTTACCCAAGCCCTCAAGGGTATACCGGGTTGCTCACTGTTGTATACTAATATACTGCAAGACTACTGACTGTGTTTAATCCGGTCGAGCAGGCCATTGACATTCCAGGAAAGGACTGTTAGTTTATGGCGGAGGGGCATGACGTGCGGGGAATAGTAATTTGTTCCTGCTGGAGGGCAGGCGCTACTGTGGTAATCTTGAGGGCATGTAGTGAGAAGCCGCACAAGGCAACACACCCTCCACACTTCACCCCAGGAAGCATCTACCCACAACAGGTGAACTCGGGGGGAACATCTGTGACAATTAGGTGCCCATGTAGATGGATGCAGTACCTGACAACATGCTTCAATGACAGTGAGTACAACTCACACAGGATGCACAATAGACGGAGCATCACAAGTCACCGGCGAGCTCCATGACCTACCAGTTCAATAGAAGATGGATAGAACCGACCCCCCACCACGCCCAGCCCCGCCCATACCATCGGGCAACCCAGAAGCAGGGCTAGAGTGACTTGGGGGCCCAAGAGTCAAGGATATGAGGAAGACTGGAAGGAGGCGCCAGGATCCGCCTCGCCGGATTGAAAGATCATGGGTGTAGCATCCAGGTTGCTGGTCGTCGTCGGCAGAGGTGGGTGCAAAACAGTCTCCCCCATGTCTGGGCTCCGGCCTTCAACATCCACCTCCAGCCCAACACGGAACCCATGGGCGCATCCCCCCCCTCCGCTGCTGGTGGAGCATTGCCCAAGACCGCTCCGGGGGATGGCCATCTTGGAGCAGATTGGGGAACAGTGGCCACAGCAGCCGCTGCTCCGTCACCCATTCCCAGACATGGTCCAGAGTGTTGAAGAAGAGAGTCTTGGACTGGAAGATGACCTTGAAGCTGGCTGTGAAAAGCAGCATGTAGTGCAAGTTCATTGCACCAAGCTTTTGTTTCACCTCAGCAAATGAACTTCTTCGTTGCTGCACCGCCGAAGTGTAGTCAGGGAAGACGTGCACTTTAGAGTTGGGGGAACTGCAACTCCAGTTGAGAAAGGGCCTCCTGTAGTATCACGTCTTGGTACCTGAAGTTGAGAAGAAGCAGGATCAAAGGCCGGGGGGGCTCCAGGCGGCTCCAGGCGGGTGCCGCAGAGTCAACGAGCGGTGAGCTCCTTCCATGGCAAAGAAGTTGGACAGCCTGCTCTCAGGACCCATTCTTGAAACCAGTTCTCCAGCATCCCTGCAAGGCCCCGCTGGTCCAAGGACTCTGGGAGACAAATGAGTTGGAGGTTGTTATGCCACAATCTCTTTTCAGCGTCCTTCTGCTCTGTGCTCAAGTGTTGAGACTAAAGCCGATAGTTTAGACATCTGTCTCTAAAGGGAGGCAATCGCATCATCTACAGTGGACACCCGTGTCTCTACTTCAGACGTTTTGCCCACCACATTGCATAGGTCTTGGCGCAGCAGGGAGAGATCCATGCGGAGGATGTCAACCTTTGTTTCAACTTTGTCCCTCAAGTCTTGTATAGCATTTAAGATTACCTCCAGATCTGCTGTTTTCTGCTGCGCCGACCCTGGTGTCCTGGTTGCCGGCCCCCACATCCTGCTGGGTTTCAGAGGGGGGGACCATGTATTGGACCATCCTAGTCTGGGCTGAGGTTGGTGGAGGTACCCTCCCCCGGCCCATCCTCCCATGCCTGGAGCCAACAGATTCCCCTTGTAGGGGGAGGTGTGGGAGATTGGCTTCAGCTCCTCTTAGGGCTTTCCAGCGGAGCAGGACCACTAGGGACGAAGGGTCAGAGCCAGGCAGGTGAATCCACAGGGAATAAGATACCAAAGCTGGGAGGGATATGCTGGGTGTCGTTGGTGTAGGATACTATGCTGAGGCGAGGGGGGCCATGTAGAAGTTGGAGAGGGTTGGGCTGAGTGATGATCCCTGGTGTACTCTGCAGTTAATTTCCATGGGCTCAGAGAGGCAAGGTGGCAGTCTGATTCATTGACTTCTGCCGGTGAGGAACGAGCGGATCCAGTCGAGGGCGGTTCCTTGCATGCCGGCGTTGTGTAGTCTGGCGGCGAGTGTGCGGTGCGAGACGGTGTTGAATTTTACTGACAGGTTGAGTAGGATCAGGGCTGCGGTGTGGCCTTGGTTGAGGAGGCTGCAGATGTCGTCTATGGCAGCGAGTAGGGCTGTCTTGGTACTGAGGTTGCTGCAGAATCCGGATTGGGAGGGGTCAATGATGGAGTTGTTTTCGATGAACTTTGTTAGCTGTGCATTGATGGTCTTCTCAGCGACTTTTGAAGGCGACATCTGGTGAGTGAGAGGGTGTCGAGGAGGTTCCAGATCTCTACGGTGCATCTGTGCATGGAGTGCACATTGAGGAGCATGCACTCCAGGGCGTCTGCGGTGTTGGCGGCGTGGCTGTGGTAAGGGTCTGGCGGCAGTGGTGGCAAGAGACCTGGCTGTGGGTTGTGTTTGGCGTGGACTGCTGGTAGTTGTTGTTTCTTCTGGGACTGAGTGAGAGGAGGGCTGCTGAGTCATAGCGGTGGATGGTAAGAGATCCAGGGGTTCTGGTGCTGGTTGCGATCAGGTCGCGGACTGGCGCAGATGGGCTTGCTTTTGGCATGCCGGCAGCGTGGCCGCACAGCGGCTGCCATTATACAGGGGAAGGGGGAGGGAAGTGCAGCTGGGAGGCGTGCGTGGGAGAACTGGAAGGGCCGCAGTGACGAAAAACGCGCAGCAACAGAAAATACAGTGAGAGAAAGAGCCGAATATGAGAGCAGGCAAAGTTAAAGCAAAATACAAATGGCAAAATACAAAATACAATCCAGGCAAGACAAATATGAGCAAAATACAATTAAGGCAAAGACAATATGAGACTTGGCAGGGACACAGAAATCATGACAACTACTCTGCCAGAGGAAGCAGGGAAACAAGGACAGACAGCAGCCTCGAACCACTACCTGTCTCAGTGGAGGACAGGGCACCAGCAGCGAAGGCTCAGCCAGAGGAGCTGCACGGTGGGGAGCAGAGTCTCTGTCCTGGAGGTCAGAGGTCTTGTCCGGGGCAATCAGACAAAATATCGGAAAAAAAATCTCGTAAAGACAAAATATCGATGAAAAAATATCGAAGGTCAAAAATATAGGGAAGCAAAAATATCGGATACAAAAATATCGTAATAGGTAAGTAAGTAAAAATATCGAAAACAATAATATCGTTTGACAAAATATCGACAATACAAAATATCGTGTAGTAATGGAATTAATCAATAGTATAGGAAAAAGTAAAATAATTGTACATAAAATGTTGTTAAAAAGGTGTCTCCTTAAAAAAAAAAATGTTAAAAAAAAAAATTAAAAACATATCTAGGTTTAGGATCGGGTAATTGGGTTTATAGGGGATAAGGGTGGGGAGTGTATAAAAATGTATGTAAAATAACCTAAAATAATACAAATATGTAAAAAAAAAAATTGTTTTTTTTTTAAATTAATATAAAAAAATTAAATAATAGATATCTAGTTCTAGGAGCGGGTTATTGGGTTTATAGGGGATAAGGGTGGGAAGTAATTTAATAATAATTAATTAATATATGTTAGTCAATATTTTTAATTTATACCTAATTGCTAATTAATTAAAATTAATTAGTTAATTAATGAAGATCATATAGTACATATAATGAATTACTAATTAATTGGTAATTAATTAATATTAATTTGTTAATTATATTAATTAGGTTGATTTTAAAAAATATATATATTTTATTTTAGTGTTAATTACATTGTGAAAAATAATATTAATTATTTAAATTCTTTAATTACAGCTAATGAGTTCATATATTAATGTTATTGTTAATTAATCATTAATTGGTAATTAAATAATAATAATTAATTTTGGGAAAAGGATTTTTGTGAGGGTTATTGGTCAGTTTTCTGTTTTTGGGTAAAGGGGTATTTTTTGGGTTCAGGGTCAGTTTTCAGTTTTTGGGTAAAGGGGTATTTTTTGGGTTCAGGGTCAGTTTTCAGTTTTGGGGTAAAGGGGTATTTTTAGGGTTCAGGGTCAGTTTTCAGTTTTTGGGTAAAGGGGTATTTGTTGGGTTCAGGGTCAGTTTTCAGTTTTTGGGTAAAGGGGTATTTTTAGGGTTCAGGGTCAGTTTTCAGTTTTTGGGTAAAGGGGTATTTGTTGGGTTCAGGGTCAGTTTTCAGTTTTTGGGTAAAGGGGTATTTGTTGGGTTCAGGGTCAGTTTTCAGTTTTTGGGTAAAGGGGTATTTGTAGGGTTCAGGGTCAGTTTTCAGTTTTTGGGTAAAGGGGTATTTTTAGGGTTCAGGGTCAGTTTTCAGTTTTTGGGTAAAGGGGTATTTCTTGGGTTCAGGGTCAGTTTTCAGTTTGTAGGTAAAGGGGTATTTTTAGGGTTCTGGGTCAGTTTTCAGTTTTTGGGTAAAGGGGTATTTGTAGGGTTCAGGGTCAGTTTTCAGTTTTTGGGTAAAGGGGGTATTTTTTGGGTTCAGGGTCAGTTTACATTTTTTGGGTAAAGGGGTATTTTTTGGGTTCAGGGTCAGTTTTCAGTTTTTGGGTAAAGGGGTATTTGTTGGGTTCAGGGTCAGTTTTCAGTTTTTGGGTAAAGGGGTATTTTTAGGGTTCAGGGTCAGTTTTCAGTTTTTGGGTAAAGGGGTATTTCTTGGGTTCAGGGTCAGTTTTCAGTTTGTAGGTAAAGGGGTATTTTTAGGGTTCTGGGTCAGTTTTCAGTTTTTGGGTAAAGGGGTATTTGTAGGGTTCAGGGTCAGTTTTCAGTTTTTGGGTAAAGGGGGTATTTTTTGGGTTCAGGGTCAGTTTTCATTTTTTGGGTAAAGGGGTATTTTTTGGGTTCAGGGTCAGTTTTCAGTTTTTGGGTAAAGGGGTATTTTTAGGGTTCAGGGTCAGTTTTCAGTTTTTGGGTAAAGGGGTATTTCTTGGGTTCAGGGTCAGTTTTCAGTTTGTAGGTAAAGGGGTAATTTTTAGGGTTCTGGGTCAGTTTTCAGTTTTTGGGTAAAGGGGTATTTCTTGGGTTCAGGGTCAGATTTCTGTTTTTGGGTAAAGGGGTATTTGTAGGGTTCTGGGTCAGTTTTGGGTTTTTGGTGTACAGTTGTTTAGGGTAAAAATATAATTAATTTACATTCAATCAATGAAAGGAAATTACAAATATATAACATTACACCAACTCTAATTTACTGTAGACTGCAGTTGGAATATTATTTAATAATTAATTAGTGTCCAGCACCTATTAAAATTTAACGTAGACTGGAGTAGGAATATTAATTATTATATAATTAGTGTGCAGCACCTACTCTAATTTAATGTACACTGGATTTGGTATATGAATAATTACATTATTAGAGTCCAACATATACTCACATTTAATATACAGTGAAAAATTATTAATAAGATTGTTACTTTCTAGTAAGATAATGATACAAATAGTTCAACATGATTGTAGAAACATTTTTTTTATTTATGTTTCAAAAATAATATTTTTTTTCATACAATTGTTTTTAATTTACATTAGCTTTTAAAAATTTTTTTATAAACACAATCATAAACAACTATACAGAAGCATTATTATTTTGTGAACTCTTTTTACAAAAATTAACATTGTTTATTATCTCTTTTACATATTGTTATTTCAGAAAATAATGTAGAAATATCACAAGTATTTTTCAATTAAGCTTTTTTCAGCTTCATTTGTGAAGATCAAATATTTATAATATAAGTCACACATTTTTAACACTTTTTTACATTATTTTATTTTGTGACAATGTAGTTATATTTCTATACATTGTTAACATAAACATTATTGTTTTCATAATATTTAATTATTACATTCATGTACATATTTGTTAATTAAATCATTGTAGGATTAAAGAAAATATTTTTTAACAATAATATAAACATACATTTTTTCCCCCTATTTTGTTAAGTATAGATATTATATTTTAAACTTGGGACTATTTTATTGCATTTGGGTGCTTTATTTTGTAACCGGGTTAGGTCGTTTTGGGTTATTTGGAAGAAGGGCTGATCGCGGTTGGGAGACACTTCACGTCGCTTCAGGTAAGGTTGATTTTATATGTTTTATGTGTATTTTTATGATGTTTTTAGACTAGTGACCTTATATTTAGTGTTGTTGAATGTGAGGGAGTCTCGTTTCAGATTTTGAAAACAGATATTTACTTATGGTATATACACGTAGTGTTAGTTAGTTAACTATTTATTTATAGAGTGAATTTAAGTCTTTTAGGGTATATCTAAAAGTTAAATCATCAATGTTAATATGTTGGTATCTAATTACTAGCTAATTAATGTGGGTGGGAATGTCTGTTTTCTATGTTTTTGTCATAGGTGTACGCTACATCGGAAGTTCCGTTTTTTTTTCAAGGAAGTGTTTGTTTGTTTAATTCAACACTGATTTACAAACACTTCTTTACATTTTTCGGGTTTCCAGGAGCGATTCTTTCTATTTTTCAAATTTTTCGGGTTTTTTATGGTTATTCGATGGCTCAGGACCACGTGGATTTCTTAATTTTGGAACAGTTGTATTTTTACATTTTTTTTGGGTTAATTTTGCACTACATGGATTACTTTGGTGGAGAAGGACGTTATTGGATTGACAACATAATTGGTAAGTCATTGCTTTCTATTTTTGTGTGGGTGGGTAATGTCATATTTATTATGGAATTGTTTTTTACTTGTTATTTAGTTTTAATGTGTGCATATATTATAATAATATCTTTATATATTGCACACATTAAATACTTTACAAGCTCACGTTACAGATTTTTGCATACTTAGGTGATACTTTTAGTGTTTTATTACAGTTTGAGAATTATTTACAGTAGTGTTTTGGCTATGATGTTTAGGTATTCTATGCCTTTTGTATTAGGGTAAAGTTTTACTTGCTCTTCCAGGTACTTGTGCATTTGTTTATTTTGCTTGGATGTTTTTGGGACAAGTTCTGTTACAGATTGGTCCATTCTAAATTCTTGATAGCTCTGTTCTTTCTGTAGGCATTTAATGAAATTTTCTAGAGTAGGTTTGGTTCTGCCAGTTGATTGTACAAATGCATTGTGCCAACCTTCCACTGCATTGTTAGTTTTTGATTCTCCGTTAAGGGTACTATTGTACACGTTCCACCAGGGTACGAGGAATTTTGGATTTCGTCTGTGGCCAGATCTGTGGAGTCTGCTTACCCAGGTGTCTTCAAAGTAATCGAGAAAAGGACTTAATCTAGCTTCATTTTGTTTGTAGAATGGACTGTCTATAATAATGTTGTAATGTTCAGCTACATCTGTTACAGGGACATAGGCAAGTGCAATGAGTTTTTTGATTTGGAAAGCAAATGATGAATTTGTAGCATATTCGCCTCTTAGGGTAGTTTTTTGAAGGTGTCTCCATAAACACTGGTTGAAATGATAATAGCAGCCTTGAATGATGCAGCTATGGGGGTGGATTTTTAGAATAGTTGAGAGCATTGCATGCTCAAAATCAAGAATTATTTTTTCTGGAGAAAAATCATTCGTTTTTTGTTTTATTATATTTAATAATTCCATATATGTTGAATTATTTTTGTTTGGCAATAGTGCATATAGCAAAGGGATGTTGCAGTTGTGGTAGAGGCCATGTATTGTGTATAATTGGAAAAATGGTTTGGGACAGATGTTAAATGTTCCATCCATCATCCAATATTGGCTTTGCTGCAGTTTAACTAAATTCATATTGGTACCAAAAATTATAAGCCTTTTGTCATTGTTTTCGTTGTCATAAACTATAAATGGTTGTTTATTTAAAGTTATTATTTGGTTTGCAGTTAAATTTATATCCTGATATGTTCTGGGAGATGGTGTTGTAGCAGTTGTAGCTTTTTTCGTTCGTCCTATAGTTCTTTTTAAGGACAGGATATTTGGCATTTGGGTTGTGGCTGTTTTTGGGATTTTAGGAATGGCTTCTTTTAAAATGACATTTGTTTGCTTTTGGGAACCTGTACTAGCTTCTTTTATATTTTCCAAAGCTGTTCTAACTTCTATTTCTGTAACATTAGGTGGATGATTGTGTTCCCTAGTATACAGTACTGTAGCTTCTCTAGTTGTTGCTCTTCCATAGCACTTGTTCGAATAATATTTACAACATTTCCAATTAACTTTCATGCCATATTGGTTTTCTTGTGCATACGTGTAACCCATGTAGCATAGTAATAGTTTTCCTTTTTGGCTGGTCACAAATTCGGCTCCTTCGGTCATTTTGTACTTTGTATATCTATAAAATATATATATAATAGTTAATGTCAAATTAAATGTGATAAATAATCTATGTTAGTGATAAGTAGGAATGCTTATACTTACGTGTTTTAGAATTTACAGCAAAACTTTGGAGTTCCTTGCTTCTTTAGTTGGGGATAAATGGTTGTGATGTTGTTGTCGCTGTTATGAGAAACAGGAAAGTAGTATATTATTAATTAATGTTTAGGTACATTTGCAATGTTACAGCTCATTTCTACTACAAAAGTGTATCTTCATGATTCACATTGTGAAGATACTTACATATTTTTGTAGGTTGGTATTTGGCAGTATAATTGTTTCTTCAGCTTCTGGAGAGTAGTTTGTAGTGTTATCTTAAAAAAATAAGGAACATATGCGTTTTTTAATACATTATCTGGTAATTATGTTCTTTAATATACTTACTTTGTGATTAGTATCAGTATTATTTAGAATGTGGAGTTCTGTATTATGTCTGTATCTCTATTCGCCGTGTTTGCTCTGTAAATAAACAATATATAATAGAAAATAATTAGAACAGTTATAAATGTTTGTATGGTTTTTCCACATTTATTTCAGTTGCATAATACTTACTTAGTAAAATGTATTCTAGAAATAGTACTGATGTCCTTAGTTCATTAGTAGTGCAGTTTTCAGTAGTAGAATCTACAGAAAAAAAGGAATATGTGGGGCACAACTGATTATTTCTGTGTGTTTAGATTTATGTGCACATAATGAAACAATGTGAAATTACTTACATAGTTATTTGAATCTGTATTCCTATGCTTTGTTCACAGTTAGTTTGAGTAGAATATTCAGTAGTCGTAGTATCTAAAAGAATAGTTTTATATAATTATTTAGCATGTTAAGTAGTATGAATAGCAAAGGGGCACTGGCTATTTAGCAGGTAAATAAGTAGTAGTAGCAAATAATGCAGTTTCTATTTTATGTACTTACTTAGGAAAAAGTATTGTAGAAATAGTACTGATGTCCTTAGTTCAGTAGTAGTGCAGTTTTCAGTAGTAGAATCTACAGAAAAAAAGAAATATGTGGGGCACAACTGATTATTTCTGTGTGTTTAGATTTATGTGCACATAATGAAACAATGTGAAATTACTTACATAGTTTTTAGAATCTGTATTCCTATGCTTTGTTCATAGTTATTTTGAGTAGAATATTCAGTAGTCGTAGTATCTTAAAAAAATAGTTGTATATAATTATTTAGCATGTTAAGTACTATGAATAGCAAAGGGGTACTGGGTATTTAGCAGGTAATTAAGTAGTAGTAGCAAATAATGCAGTTTCTATTTTATTTACTTACTTAGTAAAAAGTATTGTAGAAATAGTACTGATGTCCTTAGTTCAGTAGTAGTGCAGTTTTCAGTAGTAGAATCTACAGAAAAATAGAAATATGGTGTGCAAAAGTCATTATTTCTGTGTTTTTAAATTTATGTGCACATAATGAAACAATGTGAAATTACTTACATAGTTTTTAGAATCTGTATTTCTATGCTTTGTTCACAGTTATTTTGAGTAGAATATTCAGTAGTGGTAGTATCTAAAAAAATTATTTTTATATCATTATTTAGCATGTTAAGTAGTATGAATAGCAAAGGGGCACTGGGTATTTAGCAGGTAAGTAAGTAGTATTAGCAAATAATGCAGTTTCTATTTTATTTACTTACTTAGAAGATGTAATAGTAGGTTGATAGTCTGGTTCTTCTAGTTGTTGTGCAGCAATTCGGATAGAGATGAATCTCCTTCAGTGACTTTTGGCAAGTAGTTTGTGCTTACATTTTCATTGCTTATATAGGGGAGTGTCAGTAGTAATTAGTTTGCTATTGGTCCATTAAAAAAATTAGGGTTGTGATTGGTTAGTTAGTATATTTGAATTTCAGTTGTGATTACTTTGTATTAGAAGTGAAAAACCAAAAATAATTCTAAAAGTATACAAACTAGCATAGAATATTTTTATATGTCTAGGTGATATAATTATACCAATAGGAAATATTTGATGAATTAATAGTGTGTCTATAGTATTAATGAAAGTATTGTATGTTTATTTTGATGTGAAAACATATAAAACGTTAATTAATTATGTTAACAGATGCTTATAAAAAGTCGATATAGTTTATAATCCGATATTTATGTGCACAATATTTTTTAAGTCGATATTATAGTTAATGTCATTATTTTTTGTAGAAAGCAATATTTTTGTATTCCGATATTAATGTAGTCGATATCACAGTAAACGATGTTTTTGTATATCGATATTAAAAAATCGATATTTGTGTATATATGTAGTTAAGTATAGGAAGCCGATATTTTTGATTTCGATATATTTGTTCCGATATTTTTGTACATCGATATTGTGGATTTCGATATTTAGTCAGACATTCCTTGTCCGGGAGGGGGGTAAATGAGGTGCCATCTCCATGGGACCAACAAGGCCCAGCCGGCCGCAATGAACTTATCCCCCGGCCCTAGAGTGAATTGGAGCCCCTTCATTTCCTCCACGCCCCAGGGCCTCCACCTGGGTCCAATCCCGGTCCTCTCCATAGCAGCTGACGTCTCCCTAGAACCCCCAAGCCCGTAGGCAGTCCACGCACTCCTCTCCCCAGCCCCGGGTCTGGGCCAGTCAGGCTCCAACTTCTTCTCGGTTCTTCACTGCAAATGCAGTACTGGTAAGGATGTGCCACCCCCAGCAGCTCATCATGTCACCCTCAGACAGCAGCAGGTCCTATGCTGCAACCGCAGGGTCGAGAAGCGTGGGTCGCGGCTCAAGGCCTCGGATGCTGCATCCAATTCCAGCAGGCAGCTGTCGCTCCAGCACTTCACCTGCAGGGGCGGGCAATTCCCCCTGGCCGGCAGCAGGGCCGGACTGGCTGTAGTGGGCACCGGGCATTTCCCCAGTGGGCCCCCAGGTTGAGGGCTGGTTTAGGACCCCTGGGGGACCGTTTTTGTTACCGGGGTCGGCAATATCGGCCTCCTGTAACAAAATCGGCCAGAACCGGCCCTCGCAAACTGCTCAGCTGCGCCCCCCTCACCCCAGGGGGTGCCAGCCGAGCAGTTTGCCAGGGCCAGTTTTGGTTCCCAGTCCGGCCTTGGCCAGCAGAGATACAGAGTGGCAAGGCCCCCGACTGCCCGCAACTCCGTAGTACTCCGCAGCTGAACAGCTCATCCACCGGTATGGCAGGACAGGCAGCATCGTCGGGTCAGGCCTCCCCCTCTGCTCTGTATTCTCGGTCCACTGCAACTCTGGTGGGGCACGTCTCGCCACCCAGGCCGGCAGGGAACAACAGTGGCGGCCCACGGCTCAGTTCGTGGCCCACAGGCTAGGCTAGAGATATCCTGATGTGGGAGGGCCCTCACCGGCCAGAGTGCGTCCCGGTGGAGAGAGAGTGCTGTTATTAGGTAGGATCAAAGAGGATTTCACATGGTGACGGGAGACACTTCAAAGTTCAGCCGCCATCTTGGATGCCATGCCCATGCCCCTTGTTTGGATCATAATAAAATATTTGTTTCCACCAGATTTCAGAAATATCCCAAAAAATGCTACATTTAAAAAAAAAAATATTCTGATACATTCTGAAATATCTGCACGGCTCATTTACACACATTTACATTTTGTTTGGGCTTGAAAAAAAAATAACACCCTACAACCTTCAAGCACACCACCAGCAGCCAGCATGATTGTCACTTAAATCCTCTCCCTTTGAAGTCAGAGAAAGAAAAGTAAACACCAACCTCCATTGAAGACAAGGCCACACAAATTATGTGATAAAATTAGAACAAGTTCTAAAGACCTGTTTACAAAATTTGAACCCTGGTGGAAGAATGCAGTACACAAGAGTTTAGCGCTGCAAGGGACTAACTCAGAAATAAAGACAACAAATTAAGAGCGAACAACTGTGAGTTACAAACCACAAAACCAACATTAAGCAATGAGCGGATGCATTCTCATGGAAGCTTTCCGAATATACACAAGATGTCGTAAGCAAATATCTTCTTGTAGGCTTTGATCTTTTAAAACCGCACCTGCAGTTCAGGGGTGGCCCCGCCCCCGGGGCTTTCTGTACGGGGCCGCCCTGCTCCCAACTACCACCTGTCAGAGGAGGGGCAGGGACAAGAACAAGAAGTCAAGACTGGCTCTAGCCACAGGAACAGAAGAGGAGAGGAGGAGAACAGAGGCGCCTCCGGGAGAGAGTGAGCAGAGGAAAGAGAAGAACAGAAGAGGAGAGGAGAACAGAGGACCCTCCGGGAGAGAGGGCAGAGGAAAGAGAAGGACAGACGAGGAGAGGAGGAGAACAGAGGACCCTCGGGGAGAGAGGGCAGAGGAAAGAGAAGGACAGAAGAGGAGAGGAGGAGAACAGAGGACCCTCCGGGAGAGAGGGCGGAGGAAAGAGAAGAACAGAAGAGGAGAGGAGAAGAGCAGAGGACCCTCCGGGAGAGAGGGCGGAGGAAAGAGAAGAACAGAAGAGGAGAGGAGGAGAACAGAGGACCCTCCGGGACAGAGGGCGGAGGAAAGAGAAGAACAGAAGAGGAGAGGAGGAGAACAGAGGACCCTTGGGAGAGAGGGCAGAGGAAAGAGAAGAACAGAGGGGTGAGGAAAGCAGGGAGAGGCTTAGAGACAAGGAAGAGTAGCGAGAGAGACGCTCTGGTAGAGGGGAGAAAAAAAGAGGCCAATAAAGAAGCCGTGACGAGAACGTCTGCCATGAACCCCAATGTGAGTAAGTAACCCGGGCCCAGCAGCTCCTGTGATGGGACTAAAAAGCAGCAACACCAAAGGCGAATGCGGCCCCCCTCAATCCGGGGTCCCGGTGCCACTGAACCTATTGCACAAATCATTCAGCAACTAGAGCAGTTAGACTTTGAAAACGACGAGGCGGCGGCCAAAAAGAACAGAATGTTTCATGCCAGACACCGGGCTGAGCCCAAACACAAAATTATTGTTATGAAGGACATCAACCCTCTGTACCCCGGGAAGTGGAGAGCGGCCTCAGTTTTCTGTGAAGGAGAGTTTTTACAAAATGATAAAGTGCGAAAGGCCATGGGAGAGACCGTGTCCGGCGGAGGGGGGGCCGCAGGAAGCCAAGGCTCCCATCGCGGCTTAGAAGGAGCTGTGCTCGCGCCTGGCAGCCCCCGCTTCCCGGTGACCTGGCTGAAACATGTCACCATACTGGAAAAGTTCCGTAGCATCGGGAATGAAGGCGCTATCCGCGGGAGCGACAGGACCTTCATCCTGAAGGGGAACCCCGTAAGCCTGAGCGTCTCCTGCTGGTCCCCGCACATCCTGTGCTCAGAGATGGAGAGCTTCAAGAGCAGGTGCTTGGAGGCGGTCACGCAGCACTACTGGGGGCGCATTTGGGAGCGCAGCCTCCGCCAACGGAAACTCCCCCCAGGGTTGCTAGAAGCGCAGGAGATGGCGACCAACTCCACAGCGCTGCGCCTCGACTCCCGCTACGGGAACTTCCAGTACCCCTTCCGCCTCGAGGAGCTATTGTGGAACTACAAAGTGCGGCACTGCGGGGGCAGGAGCCAACCCTGAGGGTACTGGGCACCGAGGCCTACAAACTAGAGGTGGTGCACTGGGTGCTGATCCACAGCCCCTCCTGGGGGGGGTTCGAGCACCTGCCCCTGCTGGATTCCGTGTGGACCCACCTTTGGAGAGGGACCCTGCTGTGGAAGCCCGAGTCCACCACAAACCTCTACCCCATGTTCATCAACCTCTCCATGGGCCGCCTGGGGAAGTACGAGCCCTGTAGGTGGAACAACGTGGTCTTCGCCTTCCACCTGCGGTGGCACCCTGAGCCTGGGAAGAGTGCCCCTCCTGGAGCGCGTGGAGGCCTGTGAGACGGCAAGGAGTCTGTGGGGGTCAGCAGTCCCGTCATGAGACACCCTCCGGAGAAATATGTATCCAAAGAGCAGTCGGAAAGCGGAATCCGCGAGGAGAGGGTTATAGCCTCGTCTGCAGGGCAGTAATTCCTGTTTTCATTCACTCTGCATCAATAATCAGGTACAGCCGCCTCTTTGCCCTCCTTTATCCCCGTCCTCCTCCTGCCACTGAAGGCCGCGCTCTCTCCCAACAGGAACTGACAGCTGGGAGATTCACCTGACCCCGAGAACTGCCTTTGCGTTTTCATATATTTTTTTCTTTTTTTATTAACATATATATATATTTTCTTTATTATTTTTTTTTAATCTTTTTTTTTTCAGTCCTCATTTACCACGGTAGTTTCAGGTGAGGCCGCAGGTGGGGTTGCAACATGCTGTCACAGTTGTATACAACTGGCAGGGATTGGATAAGGTGCTCAACCAGATTCCTCAGCGATGGCACCTCCTCCGTAGACAAGCACCAAGAAACCAATGAAAGATAAAGATCAGGTGGAAATTACAGCCAGATGGGACCGGGCTTACAACCGGAGAAAGGCTCTACAAGTGGCCTAAACCACAGTAGCATAATCATCGGACCCGGAAAAAAAAAACCAGATATCTCAATGCTCTCAGATCAGCAAATGCCAGAATGCCCTTTCACTTTGACTGCCGGACCTAGCCAGGTCTAGTTTGGAGACCTGCAAGACTGAAGCATACCATTCATTAACTGAGGGAGATAGAGGATCTTTCCATTTTTTGCAGATCTCCCTTCTGGCCAGGAATATGGAATAAAACAACAGACTTTTTGACAGGCTCTGGACCCCCATCCAGGATCCCAAAGATCACTAGAGGGAGCTTGAGAACTAGCTGAAAGCCCAATGATGTAGAAAGGGTGTTACCTATTGCATCCCAAAATGGAATAAGACGGGGACATATGGGCATCTGAGGCAGCTACCAGACCGCACTTAGGACAAGCTACAGAGTTCCCCTCAGAGAATTTTGAAAGTTTGAGAGGGGAATAGTGTATAAAGGTGGTTCCTACGCAGCCATGCAGGCTTAACGATCTCCCATAAAAGCTTGCACGAAGAAGTCCAAAGATCTTGCACGTTATGACTGACAAAGAAGGAACCCCATAGTAAGTCTGGTAACAGAAACTCGCCATCCACTTCTTCCAGGATGAGATTATACCATAAAGAGATCTCCTTCCTGGCAGGTGGGTTGTCTACTAGGCAGGATATTAGATGACTGTGGCCACCAAGTGGGTACTTGTTCCCTCGAGAAGATGACGAAATATGTGAATGGGACCAACTGGCAATTTGCATATATTTGAATCTGGCAAAATTCGGGCCAATTTTATTTTTATTTTCAATATAGTCCCAGGGGAGCAAATCACCTTCCAAAAAAAGATCACCCCAAACTTCTAGCCCTGCTTCTTTTAATGGAATAGTCAAACAGTCACCCAACCACTCGGGGCTATCAGGGAGGCCCCAAAGAGGTGTCCTACTGCCAAAGTACCCCAGCTTTACAGCTTTCGTCAGTTCCGATCAAATTTTGGCCATCCCCTGCAAGGTCTTCAATTTAATCTTTTTAAAAAACTTGGGATTTCCAAACTTAAACAAGAAACCTGATTGACTGATTCCTTCCCCTTTAAGCAGGGCCGAATACAAGGTCCCAACCCCAAAGTCAGAGGGCATCTGCATACATTTGCAGGCCTGGAGCTGCCAGCCCACCCTTCTCCCTGTGTCGCCTCAATTTCTTCCAAGCAATCCTTGGGACATGCTTATTCCAAATAAAGGAAGTGATTTCAGCCTGTAATGTTACTATCAAAGAAGGATCTAAATGTAACAGGATGGTATTAAATAAGAAAGAGATTTTAGGCAAAATCAACATTTTAATCAAATTAGTTCTCCCTATTAGAGATAGAGGAAGATGAGCCCATGCTTGCATAAGTTTGCGAGATCCAGGCTGTATACTAGTATCTCTCTCATCATCGTTCTAGACAATCATCTCGGTTTTTGCGGCATTGATCTCGTACCCAGAGACTCCCCCAAATTCCAAAGCCGCTTTTAAGACTGCAGGGAGTGCAGTATGAACCTCAGATGTGAAATTGAGGATGTCGTCCGCGTACAGGGCCACTTTCCCCTCCCATCCCCTATAAATAAAGGATTTGATGTTGGTATCCTCTCTCAACCGTTGAGCAAAGGGTTCGATATATAAATCGAATAGTAGAGGGGAGAGTGGGCAGCCCTGCCGCGCCCCCCTTGAGATGTTGAAGGGGTCCCATAATTCCCCATTTACCAAAACACGGGCAGTGGGGCTCTGATATAAAAGACTGACAGCCCGATGGAATCCCTCACCAACGCTGAACTTGGTCAAGGCCCCCGACAGGTACAACCAATTTACCCTGACGAAGGCCTTGGTTGCATCCAACGTCTGAGCGGCAAAAGGGAGAGCCTCGACCGATGCCATGTCGATGGCCCCTATCAGGTCATAAGTCAGCTCATATAATTGACGCCCCTTCACGAACCCCTTCTGGTCGTGATGTAGGATATCAGGAGCCACCGAGGCCAGCCGCTTTGCGAGAACTGTAGCGAAGATTTTATAGTCTACATTTAAGATTGAAATTGGCCTATAAGACCCACAGGCCGCGGCTGGTTTCCCCGGTTTCAGGATCAGGGTAATTGAGGCACTGTCCCAAGATGCAGGGGGAGGCTGATCCTCCAATAAAATTTGATTGAACAAAATGGTAAGAAAGGACACTGTTTCTTGTTCTAGAACCCTATAGATTTCGGCTGGGAGCCCATCGGGTCCGGCAGCCTTCCCCTTCTTACCATTTGAATGGCTAACCTGACCTCTTGCTCAGATATATCACTATCCAAAAACAATTGCTGCTCCGCAAAGAGTGCCGGGAGTGAGATTCCACTCAACCAACCGTCAATCAAATCTGGATCGATTTTATTGTCCTCATGATAGATTGTTTGAAAAAACGCTCTAAAGGCCCGTCTGATGTCATCATCTGAGCAAAATGTAGTGTTGTTCACAGTAATTGGCCCTATGTTATTACGAACCAGATCAGTTTTGGTCTTCCAAGCCAATAGCTTCCCTGCCCCCTCGCCATACTGAAAATGGGCTATCTTACTAGCCTCCCATTTCTGCTGGATTCTTTGGTTCAATACCGAGCCCAGTTGACCTTTCACAGCTAGAAGTTGGTTATGAAGCGAATTTGGCACGAAGTCAGGAGAAGAAAGATTGGTGTCTATATCGAGTTGTACTTTTACTATATCTGCTTCAATAGAAGCAACTTCATCCTTATACTGTTTCCTACGATATGACACCTTACCAGTGATAAGACCCCTCAAATAAGCCTTAAAGGAGTTCCACACTACTCCATTGGTTGCCGAACCAATGTTCACATTCATAAAATTGAGGACCTCAGCTTTGAGAAACTGGATATCATCTGGGTGTGAAAGTAAAGAGCGGTCAATTGACCAACTCCTGGGGGAGATCTTAGTGGACCCCACAAGTTCCATGAAAACCGCTGAATGGTCAGACAGATGTAAAGGGAGATAGATAATGCTCTTAACGGAATCTACCAATCTCTGACTGATTAAAATGTAGTCTATTCTAGACTGATGATGGTACTTATAGTTCCGAAAGGCGATACCCTGTTGCTGTCCTGACCTTACTCTCTAGATGTCTGTATACCCATATTGTTTCATTGAACTAAGCAAAACGGTCCTAGTTTTAGATAGAACTAGGGGACGACTATTAGGAGATTTATCCAAAACAGGATCCAATACTATATTAAAGCCCCCCGCCATGATGGTTGGTAAAGGAAAGGACAGTAGATGTGAGAAGATAGACTCCAAGGTTGCGGGGTCATCATGATTGGGCCCATAATATCCCAAGATTGTAAATTGTGCTCCAGCTATAATGACTGAAGCAATGGCCCACCTACCACCAGGGTCAACCACTTCAGATACTAGCCTAGCTTTTAACTGTTTTTTAAAAATAACAGCCATGCCTCTATTATTCATGGTTTGAGATGTGGAGACCGAAAAGTCGATCCACCTGTTCTTTTTAACCAAAGCAAGCATTTCAGTCTGGTTTAAGTGAGTCTCCTAGAGTATAATGACCAGTGCATCCGAATCTCGTAAGTACTGCATAATTTTATCAGCTCTTGGTTTGGTGCGTAGGCCATTAAAATTCCAGGAGATATACTTTAAACTACCCATAAGAACTGACCCCGACTCCAGAAAGCCACCCAAAAGACAATGAAAGAAAAGTGCCAAAATCCTGCCCTAATGCAAAGCACAAATCTCTAAACTTTACCTGCTTAATACCAACCCCCACTAAACACATTTGGAAAATGAGGACATTTTTAAATTTCTGCCCCAGACCTACCCCAACTTACCCCAGTGCCCCCCCATCACACCCCCCACCCTCCCTTGGGTTTTCATATTGTAACTGGTGCTCCTGTAAAGCGCTGCAATACCTTCGAGTGAAGTCAGTGCTACATACAACTGCAGAAAAATATTGCTTTTAATATTCAAAGATTAAGCAGCATTTTTACAGGCTAAACGCTCATGTTGTAACCGCCCACTAAAGCCATTACAAATTCTGCTCTTTAAGTTTTCCTAAAGTTTAACGTGAAACTCTCAGGAAATCTACTTTTCCGAATTGGCTTTTCTAAGTCTACTTCTTTGGTTACTCCTTTCATTCTTTCATGTGGGTGAAAACTGCTGTTATGCATACTGAAACGGTGCATAGTTGGCATAAGGGACTTATCAAGGTATTTACATTTTTTTAAACTTATGTTTATTAAACAATGTCAGCAGTGCAAAACTGTTACATGGGCATGCCCTGAGGTACATGTTCCCTCGATGATTCACACAATCTGCGATTCACAAATATGGTATTATAGTCATGATACCGCTGGAGTCCACTTGTAGCTACGGTCCCATCCCAGCCCCCTTCCACCTAACTGCCAGGTGACCCCCGTACCCCCTATGTTCTACCCACAGTTGCCAGATTTTCTCCCATTTCTTGGGACATCCCCTGCTTTCATAAATTGTCCATTCAGCTGCACAGCACCAGTCCATGCCCCTTTTCCATTGGGATACTTTAGGCGGTTGAGTGGCCCCCCCATGCCTCTATATGGTCCGTTTGGCGACTATTGCTGTCACCTGTAACTATATTTTTGAGTATTTGGGACAGTTTTGTTCCCCTGATACACACAGTGAGAGCGGGAACGATTTTACCATATACATACCCTTGGACATTCCTATCACTTCGCTAGCATGAACCCCTATGTAGGCCCTTCTGTTCAAAATTATAGGCCTTGGTTAGCTTGGCCAGAGTACTGCCATTTTCTGTTAAAAAAGCAGAAAGTAGAAAGCAGGTCTGATCAAGATTTCATCCAGCTCCACTGTCTCTGAGGCTTCTCCTCCTGTTTAGAGCCCCCACCCCACTTGTGTGCTAAAGTTCAACTTCCACCCTATTCTTTCAATATACAGAGGGCCACATCCTCAAACTGTGTATGAGAAAAGGGGAACTTCACCCCTCAGCTATGTCAAGCTGGAGTGATGGATTTGGCAACAGGTTGTACAGATTGGTACATACACACATAAATATAATCCCTTTGTGCAGTAAAACGCTTTCTATGTTAACCAAAGCAGATTTACGATAAACTTCAAGTCAACAAGGCATGACCTTTAGTCTAGCATGCATGCCACGGTTACGAGAAGTGCTGCATTTTGAATGTATGGATAGGAAAAGTACGAAGTAGGCCGCAAGTGACGCAAATAGGGTACGTGGCATGGGGTGGCGCGAGATGACGTTACCATAGACTTCTCACTGCCTTAAAGCATATAAAAAGGAGGTTCACAGAGACATCTTTGAATTACTCCTTGTAAGTGAGTTCTTCCCAAGGGTTACTTAAGAACCCTTGTACTTGTACATGTACTTTAAATTTGCTGCTTTATTTTATATTCTGTCTTATGAAATGTTGCATTTGCTATATACTCTTATAACCTTGCTTTTCCCTTTATTACATTTGAAGTGTTTAACTTGTAATTGTAGGATTTCTCACTTATAGGCAGATGTGAGTATTCCCAGATAAAATGTACTTTTCTTTTTGAATGCATTTTTGCCACAAATGATAAATGTGTCTTTAAGGTTTTAGACTCTTTCTCTATAGCAGTTTAGAAGCCTGTAATCAGTAAATGCAATATTCAGTAAATGCAATGTTCAGTAATGAAATCTAAATCCACGTGACTACCTGAGAATGCGGAGCACTGGATCCAGAACTAATGTGATTTTTATGCTTTTATATTGAAGATTCTTGAAGTTGCATCTTCTTAATAAATCTGTTAAACTTTCAGCCTTGGTTTCCACGGCTCACATATCTGTTTTCTGTATTTTTAGAGCAAGCGTTCCTGCACACCCCAGTGCAAATTAAGCCGCCCCTTTGTCCCTAGCTCACTCTCACGATCATCCCAGCGCAGGCTTTCAGAGCCGTTGCACCCTACCCCTTGACCTTCTGCCCCATAATAAATCTCCCTCTAACATTTTGGTGCCCGTGACTTTCGGATACCAGTAACCAACTGACAGGAAACAGACGGACCGGGAGGAAATGCAGGCTGCTAAATGATCGTGTCCTCCCTTCTGACTGAACCATATGCAGGAGCACAACGCACGGGTACGTTTATATCTGGACTGCCTGGTGCGTTTGTCTTCTCTTGGTTAGCAGTAGTGAGGTGTTTATGTTTATGACGCAGCTGTATCCCTTCCAGGTTACCGGTTTGTTACTGTCTATCCCTTCCAGGTTACCGGTTTGTTACTGTCTGTTGGTCTCGCTGTAGATATTCTCAAATTGAGGGAAAGTAAGTTGTGTGCAAAGTTATGTTATGTTATGTTATATTCATTTATTGTGCGCACAGCTACTCCAGCCAAGCAGCGTCCCGACGCAGAAACAAGGAGAAACATAACACAACAGGAAAAGATAAAACCTAAGAGGGACAGCTAAAACAAGAATGTTTTAATAGCTCTTCGAAAAGACATCAGGTCCTCTAGCAGACGGATTTCAACTGGGAGGGTGTTCCAAATTAGTGCAGCTTTCACGCTGAAAGAACGACCCCCCATCCGGCTGAGTCTGAATCTGGGGACCACAGCAAGGGCCTGGCCTTGGGATCGGAGATTGCAGGTGGGGACATAGAAAGAGATACAGTTGGACAGAATTTCAGGGCCTATACCTCTTAAGATCTTGAAGGTCAAACAAAGGACCTTAAAAAGAATACGCTTCCTTACAGGGAGCCAATGCAGGGAGCGGAGGACATTCGCCACCAGGCAAAATCTGGGTAGGCCAACAATGGCTCTAGCCGCAGCATTTTGAACCCGCTGCAGGTGAGTTAACTCAGCCTGGTTGGCCCCAGCCAGTAGAGAGCTAGCGTAGTCCAGGCGAGAGATGATAGTCGCCTGGACTACAAGCTGTCTGGTTGGGGCGTCAAAGAATTTAAGAACTGGTCTTAAACCTCTCAACAGACCAAAACAACAGGCTGCAGTTTTTTTGGTATGCCCTACAAAGGTAAGGCCTGCGTCCAACCAGACCCCCAGATTTTTCACCTCCGACACCGGGGTCGGAGTGGGGCCCAGCTCAGAAGGCCACCATTGATCGCCCCATAGCTCTACTCCCTTCCCGACAATAATTACCTCCGTTTTCGAAGTGGAATTCTAAAGACTGAAAGTGAAGTTAGGACATTAATGTGATTTACGTGTTTATCTTTCTAGGAAAAGACACATGTTATTACTGTGCCTTTTGTAAAAACAAAGTAGGCCTTGAAGACGCTTGGACTACCAGAACTGCCCCGCCCAAGCCAGCTTTGAAGAGGTTATACTGGAGTTGGGTGTTTGATGGTGTTTGATGGCAGAAATAGTAACGCTAATTTGTGTAGGTCCACTATGGATTTCCTCTTGGTCAAGGAGGTGCACTTCTGCAAGCCATATTTGGATATATTTCTTAAACCCTGGGACAGGGCTCTATATTTTAAATTTAGGGTAGGCCTACTACCAGTGGGGAATCTGACCTCCAGGTGGAAGGTCCCGGCACAGACAATTCCCTTCTGCCCCTTCTGTGAGACCAGGATAGAGTCAGTTCCCCACCTGTTGTTCGAATGCCCGGCCTATGCAGCTCCTCGCCGCAGATGGTTGAAACCACTCTGTAGAGAGCTTGGTTGGGACTAGATCCCACAAGGAGGCCCTACGAATTTTGAAAACGGACCGCGGCGCCTGTTTGCCTGTGGAATGGCGAAATTTCTAGGTTGGGCATGGCGTATTAGATCCATTAGGCTTTTGCACCTTGTTTAATATGTATTTTTAGATTGTTCTTATGTAATTTATTTGCGCCATTTGCAATATGAACTGTATGCATTCTATTTATGTATTGGCTTTTTAACTGTTTTTATCTATTTGTAATGCTTTTTAAGATATGTACATATCGAAATAAAGCCTAATTGACTGACTGAAAACAAAGTAGGAAAGACTGCGTCTGGCGTCTTTCAATGCTCATTTATTGCTGTGCCTCTCTGAAACAAGGGAGGGCCTCTGTCGGATCAAATAGATTGTCAGGGAAGGGAAGGTGGGTTTAGCGCCTTTCAAGTGCCTATTTTTTGCTTTTTTAAGGGATACTCTGTACAGTAAACAGGGAAGGTTACCCTTCATTTAAATAGTCAATGGAGAAGAAGCTAAATCTGAGATCCGAGTAGCTAACAGTATTTTAGATGTCGCTTCTGTAAACAATTAAGTGATTCCCCGGGAAGATTAAGTGGCTTTTTGTCGTAAGCATTGCGTTTTCGCCAGTTAAAAGTTTCTTTTTTTTTTGTGTACACCATTGTCATAGGAAGCACCTTTAGCGCCCCCTAGTGCCCGAAGTGCGCAATTTTTTGGTAAAAAGTGCAAACACTAAAAATGTTTGCATTTGCTTTTCTTTTTTTGAAACACATGTACAAATGTTAGCTAATTAATAGGCACTGCCAGGACTGTATGTTATTGCTTAGAGCATAGTGCTATAGATATATAGAGGTTTTATATTAGGTTCAAAAGCGTAATTTTTTTGATTATTGTTTTTACATGTTTATTGTATTAGAAGTCACTGGCTGGTACAGAGGCTGACTTTAGTGAGACCATATATTTAGGTGCACATTGATTGTTTGTTGTTTATTCTTTGTTTGATTGTAATCACATCTATATTGATTGTAGAAGAATATTTTTGTGACTGGCCCCATACCAATACTATCATTTCAGGGTAAGGGCCCGCTTGTAGGATCCTGCTGCAAAATATTTTGTGAACATTATTGAAGGCCGCTGCCAAATGCAGAACACTGGTTTGTTAGTGAGATTCAATAATTAGGGAGATTGTAAATGCATTTATGTATCCCCATGTGTATTGATCTGCCACTGATTAACTGAAGAGATTCTGTAAGCCAAAGCATCTTGAGCACCACAATTGTCACAGATATACTATTTTAAGGCTGCTACTTTCCTGTGTGCATATTTGTCATTCAGGATTGCCCCTCCTCCCACCCCCCCACCCGCCCCCCCCTTATTAGCACTGCAGACCTCACTAGGAAAAAGCCAGAGAACATTCACTGGACCATTCAAAACAACTAGGTGTCACTTAGGTCTGCAGAAAATGTTTTTCTTTTAAACAGCGTTTTTCACATAAATGAATAGAATACATGGTTACAGAACATATAAGACAGCCCAAGCAAAACTCAAGACTACAAATCCCGGTACACTTAGAAAACGGCTGTGTTACTACCCTTTCAGAGGATACAACACCATCATCTGTCAGGTCTCGGCCCTAACACAAACAGTCATCAGGACATTAATATCAGCCCTGGGAATGGACACAACAAACTTGCAAAAGGTGAGACTGACAATAACACCTAGTAGAGTTACACCATTACTCCTTTCTACACACAACACAGAAGAATAATGCCAACACCCACAGCACATCCACCAGCCTATGACGCAGATGGCATGTATCTAGGACTGGTTATCAAGACTGACCTAGAACTCTTATCAAATGACCAGGCAGCCATAGACCATGACGATGTTTCAGCTATCCCTGAGCTCCCAAAGCCCAGTACTGCAGGGCTCAGCATCAGGAATGCCAGGTCAAATTGACACGCTATTTACAATAGAAATGACACATGCTTCCAACTCTGCAGCCCCCCAGCAGGAACAGGACCAAGAGAGCGATGGGGACTCTGGCAGTTCACAGCATAGCTCCCACATGCCACTCCCCAGACTTAACAGCCCAGTCCCCGCATCCATCACTAGGGATCACAATACCACAAGAACAAGAACTAGACATTATGGCCCATTCCGATCCCCTAGCCAGCAGCAGTATAATACACAGGCACACCAGAGTGGGTGGCAGCCCCTGAAAACTGGTCCTAGGCGAGGGGAAGAACACCTGTTACAATTCAATGAAGAAAACAGGGACAGCGAACAATATCCCTCTGAGGTAGTCCCTGAGAGAGATATCAACAGGTAGAGGACAGAGCAGGATTTATACCAAAGAATGGGTAGGGAAGCAGGGGACATGTCACATGAACAACACTCAAGAAACACCACTGGCAATACAGCAACACTCCAGCAACTGTCATTACATGTAGGCAGTGTAGAGGATAGAATGACTGAACTGATGGGTGGCTTGGGCCAATTTAGTAAGAAGCAACAACCAGCACTCAATGAATTAGCAGGTGCTGCAAACGTATCAGGGCCACACAGTGGTGGGATCCCAACTATCATACCACAGCAAGGGCCATGGATAGACTTACATCAGGAAGCCCAAAATGTAGCCCACCACAGAGCGACACAGCAGCTTCTATTACAGCCAACTTCTTAAGTAGACACCAGGCTCCACCATCAGTCATTAACTACAACTCCCAGGTGATACCACCACCTATGCTTGTACTCCAGGCATTACCTCCAGTAGTCACACCACGTAGGCCAGTAACGCCACAGCTAGACGAAGATAATTTGGGTTTGTCAAATGTGCTCAAACAGGCAGAAAACAGGAGAAGACAGAGAAGAACAGAGATAGAAAATATTGCAGTGTAAGGTAACGATGGGCGACCTGAGGACATCCCACAGGAATATGTTGTCTCAGGTACAAATTGCGCACCACCAGATCTAGAGCACTGCACCGCATGACCCTTGATAGGCCAAGACCACCACTGACCAATGGTCTAATGCCAAGTGAGATAGTAGTACTTGGAGAAGGGTCTGACTATTATGTCAATCCTTTCTCAGATAACTTGGCAGGCTGGACAGAAGCTAATGCACCTCAAATTAAGGTGTGGACCGAGAAGGATCTTTTGAACTAGAGGAAATGGACACTGCTGAAGAGTGTATCTTGCAGGGGGCAGGAGACAAGGATTGGGACTATGAGTACATGCGCCAAGGCCTAAGGGTCTGGCAGAAATACGCACACAGGTACGGTCACACAAGACCTATAGGGGTAACACACCAGCTGCCCCTGCTGTTTAACAGTGCCAATGACCCCCCCATCTCTGTCTCTTGGTCCCTAATGGACAAAGAAAAATTGAAAAATGAACCCCCACCCCTCACAGAGGGTGCGGGAAAGTGGATACAAGCCTTTGAAAAAACAGACTGCAGGTGTGTCATTGGCTATTAGGGATGTGAAAAGTCTGCTGACCTACCTGATTGGAGGATATGTTTACACGCATCGACACAAGACTTTCCACCACTAATACAAAATTAGATGGTGATCCTTTCAATAAAATAAGATCAGCGCTATGGAATGAACTGCGCCGGAAGTTTCCCGATGTCCCAGACATCGGATCTCTAATGTCACAAACAGGGCAATTAGCAATTGAAAATACAGGTGCTAAATTAGTCCAGCACAAATTAAAAGAAAGAGAGGCTCTTGGCGCAGTTATGGTAGCTACACCAGTGAGTCAAATGGCTGCTGTCACTAACTTTCCACAAAGTGCCTTGAATGTACTAGGAGGTAACACACAGGTAACAGCACAACACATACAACCACAGCTACCTCAGCAACACATGCCTGTCTACCAAATGGTGCCCCAGACACAAGCCCTTGTAACACAGGGAGCTACAGTACTGCCCCTCATCAATTTGGTTTCACAGGGCACCATCCAGCAGTACCAGGCTGGAGGATATTCAAGTTAGGACAGCCCACCTATAACTCTAGGGTGTCCCGTGTTGTCATGTCTCACAAACATTAGAGAGGACCCAGTTGTGCATGTCATGATTAACAACAACACATATAATTTCTTGATTGACACAGGTGCTACATTTTCCTGTTTCAGGGAGGGAGCACTGCCCATCTCCAATCAAGGTGCAAACACACTGGATTTCTCTGGGGCAATAACAAGGTTCCCTTTCACCAAGCCAGTACCAATGGAAATAGGAGGTAAATGTATTCAGGAGCGTCTACTTTACACAACACAGTCCCCAGTAAATCTCTTGGGACGTGATCTCATGGCCAAAGTAAATATGAGAATATATTTTCATGAGAACGGCACAATGACTTTCTCCATTCCCGATACACCACCGACCAGAATGATGGCTGTCAAACAAAAATTCCTCAAGATATGCAGTATTTTTTGATCATAGGCCTGAAAAATGCCCTCTTCAGTGTCCCATTGCATGCTGACAGTCAGTTTTTATTTGCATTCAGAAGTAGGCAGTTCACATATCAAAGATTACATCAAGACTACTGTGAGTCCCCCAGTGTGTTCAACAGAGTTGTCAAAGATGATTTGTCAAACTTCCAATGTGACAGCACTCTGCTACAATATGTCGATGACATACTTCTCTGTAGCACCACAGAGCAAGAGTGCAGACAAAATACAATTGCTCTGCTTACAACACTAGCACAGAGAGGATACAAAGTAATCAAACAAAAAATACTGTCAGGAAGAAGTGCAGTACCTAGGTCAAATGATTTCAGCATCAGGAAGAAGAGTTACCCCAGGAAGAGTAGAGGTAATAAGGAACACACCAGAACATCAGATAGTCAACACATGCAGAATTTCCTAGGACTAGTGAACTACGTCAGACAGTGGGTCTTTGACTATTCTACTGTCACTGCACCACTCCTTAAGACAGGCATAATAAGATTGACTGGACACCTGAAATGACATCAGCCTTTACAAAATTGAAAGATGAAATTACAAATGCCCCAGTGTTAGGCTCTCCTGATTACTCAAAGGAATTCTATCTGTTTACTCGCTGCAATAGACAGGTCATGACAGCAGTCCTACCCCAAAAATACCCCATGGTCCACAAACCAATTGCATACTTCAGTGGCATGTTAGACTCAGTGATGAAAGGCCATTATCCCTGTGAACAGGCTTCATCGACCGCACCATTTGCTGTTGAAAAAAAGCACCCCCATAGTTATGGGCTCCCCTCTGACACTGTATACTGAGCATGCTGTCTTTGCAATAATACAAACAGCTAAAACGACCCTTACCACACAAAGAGTGCCAGGATACGAATTCATACTGTCATTACCATCCTTGAAGGTTGTTAAATGTCACCCTGTGAATCCAGCCACGTTCTTTGCCCATCCTGTTGCCACCACTGATGATGACACTCATGATTGTGCCACATACTGCCCAGATGAGTCAGGAACAGCAAAAGAGGACTCATTATCAGACAGTACAGTCTACTTTGTTGATGGTTCTTCTACAATTGATCAAGAGACATTGATAAGATACACAGGAGCTGCAGTAGTCAGAGCACAACAGAATAACTCCTCAGACTCTCTAGACATTGTACAGCAGATAGCATTGCCATCACATTACTCAGCACAGGTAGCAGAGTTAGTGTCACTGATTGCAGCCCTCAAACATCAAGAATTACTGTATATTCTGATTCTGCTTATGTCACCACAACAACACATTCCAACATCTTGAGATGGAAAAGGCATGGATTTCTCAAAACAGATGGCACACCTGTGATGCACAAACAGTTACTGAAGAACTAATAGACTCATTGACATTGCCCACAGAAGTAGCTGTAGTAAAGTGTGCTGCACACACAAATGGCCAAGATTTCGTGTCCAGAGGAAATGCAATGGCAGACTGGGCTGCAAAAGGAACAGCCAGAGGGCCCCGACCTGTACAATCTCTATCCCCAGCACAAAATGATTGTGCCCCCATTCTGCTTGCCTACAATGCACCCTCAGCAGTGCAGGAAGATACACAAGATACAGTTGATGATCATAGTGAGTCACCACTCTCAGATACACCTGACCCAACACTTCCATACACCATTGATGATACACAGCAATAGGATCTCATTGCACAACTGCACCTCAGAGAGATACTGGAGAGTACCCCACCTGAAGAAAAATAGTTATGGAAGAAGAGGGGAGTACAACAGGATGTTTCAGATTTCATTAGTCCAACAGGATGCTTCAGATTTTATTTACAGATAGACAATGACAGAAAAGCCTGTCATGCCACAGGCTCTTTTGCAAATAGCACTCACTCAGTTGCACCTTCCTACACATGTCCCTTGTGATATCATGTCCACAACTTTGCAGACAGAGTGGTTCATCCCCAATGCATATGACCATATACAACTCTTTGTTCATCAATGCCTCATTTGTCAATAGTATTCTCCTAATCCAGCTATGAAAACAGTTGCCTCAACAATACAAAGGGGCCCTTTTAGAGAACTCCACATTGACTATGTAGACATGATTGACAGGTGCCAAAATAACTGATACCTCATCGTAGTAGTTTGCCCTTTCTCACAGTGGATCGAAGCAGGCACATGTGTCCATCCTGATGCAAAGGCTGCAGCTACCTTCCTGCTTCGTGAGGCTACATGTCGCTGGGGATTACTGGATGCCATTTGCAGTGACTCGCAGTGACAGTGGAAGCCATTTTTCAAACAACATTTTTGACATCATTGCCACACTGTTAGGAGTAAAACATAAGTTGACTTCAGCCTATCACCCCCAAAGCAATGGTATTTGTGAGTGCCTCAACGGTCTGCTCAAAGCCAAGATCAGTAAGATAAGTGCCACAATTGGAAAGAAATGGCTCTACTGCCTTCCCATCTCTCTGTTTACACTAAGAAACACTCCTAGCTCTGATCACCTCACACTTCACCAGCTTGTCACTGACAGATCAATGAATGTGGTTGTTCTCTCCACCAGACCTAAACCAGACGCTAACCTTTATTCTGAGATTGTAAAAGCTGAATTGTTTGTTCATTTATGTGCCCTAATGCTGGCTTCAAGTTCTTTTCCATTCAGATATCAAAGACAAAGAACAAGGGTCCTACTTCTAATGAACTTCCGCCTATCTGCCTTGGGACACACATCTTTGTAAAGGAAGCAGTCCAGAAGTGGAGAGACCTCAAATTCAACGAATACTTGCAAATGGACATTTATGAAGCCACGTGAGGATCCACCCGGCACCATCCGAAATCTGAACATTGACCGAAAAGAAGGCATCATGTTCCCACAGACTATCCAAGAACAAGAGTATGGAGATCGTATGATGGCCTACGGACTGAGACACAGCAACAGACCCACCCCCAATGTCAAGTTTTCACTGAAAAAGATATGTACAATAGCTATTATTTTCTTTGTTATGTTTGTTGCTTCAATAGCGGTATTCCACTGGTTTACAGTGCGATCAGAGAGAGAGAGAGAAGCTACTAGCATTGTTAGACCTGCCGCCACAACAGGGCACCCCATGTACTAGACACTTCCTGGTAACAAGCAAACTGGGATAAGAACCAGCAGTAGCTATGACACTCCTGTGCCCACCTTGACACCTTCCACACACCATGCCGACCCCACCAAATGGGACATGGTACTTGATATCACCTTGAATCCTCCTGTGCCAGGTACCCCTAAACTTTTCCACCAATATAAACGAAGTGTCAGAGATAAAATGGGTCGCGAAAAAGTGCAAGTCAGACATACTTCACGTACCCAATGTGAGAAAGAACAGGCTGCGCAAATTTCAGACTGGGTCAGTAATCTCGAAATCACAGTTGTTTACACCTTCGACCAGCACTCTATGCCTGATTTCCACTCCCAGCGCCCTAGTAAGACAGCAGAGTATAAGACATGAGGGAGGTTGGAAGAAAGGTCACAAATGAGTCCTGCTCTGTATGTTCACACATTCCTCACGCTGTAGGCGCAGATAAATTGCTCTTTCCCAAAGAAGTCCCACCGCCCACCGCCAAATGCCTCCTACACCTGTTTCTTTGCCGCATACATGGTCAGATACAGCTCCACTCAGCCAAAATAGATGATGCATTTGTAAACGCCACAGAGTGGGAAGACAAGTATGTTACATTCACAGTTGTAACTAGCCCATTGGAGTTTGAAAGGCGAATGGAGGTTTACCATGATATGAAAGTGCCTGCCGATATAATGCAGGTTTGGGAATATCACTATAAGATACTAGGGTACTTCACCTTCCCAACGCCCCCATCGAAATGCCACTCACCCGAACATCAACGAGCTAACCATACCTATGACACATGCCCTTGTCAGTGGAGACCAATTCTGCACCTGAAGGCCAATATGTATTTTCAACAGCAAGTGGAATGGCCCACATGACTTAATATGTAAGGCAGCCTCCTTAGGTAGCCCAATTGTAGGACAAGAGCACAAGCATTATTTCAATGAGGATATTGAGAGGGAGTGTGCTGGGACATGGGCACAGGAAACTAGAAGATACACTTTCAATGAGGGTACACCATACAAGCAAAAAAGAGCATACAAGCTAAAGTCGCCTCTGCTTTGCTTCCTAGTAAACGGAACAGTTCCTGTGGGGCAAAATACTAATTGCAGCAACACACATTTCAATTCGGACCTTAAGTACGGCATCTCCAGCCTCATGGACATCTATTGGGCCTGCGGAGAACATATCTACCTGCAACTGCCTCCCCAATGGCAAGGACTTTGTTCCATCGTCACGATGCATGAACTGCATCTGGTTGTTCCAGCAGCGAACATTTCCCACATTCATACCCACCCGATGACAGGTGATGTCACCCTGCTCCACCACCGAAAAAGGGAAGTCAAGAAGTATTTCTCAGATGGCCCATTTCACGAGATTCCCCAAGATTTCCGCCTTTTCAACAATGCTGAACTTTTCTTCGGGGGCATTATCCCCCTGTTCCAGACCAAAGCTAATGCTCGCTGGCTCCAAGTAACCAGGTACGAGCTGATGCAGCTTGTCAACAACACCTGTGATGGGTTCAACGCTGTGAAAGAAGAACTACGACCTTTGAGACTCATGGTTCTGGAACAGCGCTATGTTCTAGACCAGTTAACTGCGATGAATAGTGGTGGATACGGCAAAGTGGGAAAGTCGCCCTGCTGCACTTTCATATTGGCCAATGATGCGGACAATGGAACACTTACAAAGGCTATCAATGACTTAGACAATTTGGGGAGACAGATGCCTGAGGAGGGAGGTGCAAAAGCAGATGTTTTCCCTAATTGGTCAAACTTGGACTGGATGCCTTCATGGCTATCTGCAGTACTAACATTTATAATGCCTATCTTATGAGTGTTGTTGCTGTTATATTTTGGAACACAGATTATGCTGTATTGTGTTAAGAGATTGAGGTCTAAGGTAGTTGGGATGAACTATGAAGACTCAGGCGAATACACAGGAATACGCACGGGACAAGGAGATGGGGAAGAGTTAGCAATGTTAAACATAGTAGAGCTTACCATCCCTGACTCTCACACATTACAGGATCCTCTGGATAGTAACTACCAGGCCCCGGTGCATAGTGGCCCACCACTTCCCTCGGGGAGAGACTTGGTACATCCTTATGATGTGTGACAAATTAAGGGGACCACATAAGGACTTAGGAGCTGCCCTGAACAAAAGTCCCGAAGAACAGGCCCTTCATGACTCACCATGACCACTCCCCCCGGTGCCAGCTAAAATATGCGGTTTGAATGGTGTTCAATGGTGTTCAATAAAATGAACAAAAAGGGGGAACGAGAGAGGGAAAGATTTTACCATATACATACCTTGGGACATTCTTATCAATTAGCTAGCATGAACCCCTATGTAGGCCCTTATGTTCAAAATTATAGGCCTTGGTTAGCTTGGCCAGAGTACTGCCATTTTCTGTTAAGAAAGCAGGTCCGATCAAGATTTCATCCAGCTCCACTGTCTGCGAGTCTTCTCCTCCTGTTTAGAGCCCCCACCCCACTTGTGTGCTAAAGTTCAACTTCCACCCTATTCTTTCAACATACAGAGGGCCGCATCCTCGAACTGTGTATGAGAAAAGGGGAACTTCGCCCCTCAGCTATGTCAAGCTGGAGTGATGGATGTGGAAACAGGTTGTACAGATTGGTACATACACACATAAATATAATCCCTTTGTGCAGTAAAATGCTTTTTCTGTTAACCAAAGCAGATTTACGATAAACAAGTCAACAGGGCATGACCTTTAGTCTAGCATACGTGCCACGGTTACGAGAAGGGCTGCATTTTGAATGTATGGATGGGAAAAGTACAAAGTAGGTCGTAAGTGACGCAAATAGGGTAGGTGGCATGGGGTGGCTCGAGACGACGTTACCATAGACTTTGGACCGCCTTAAAGCATATAAAAAGGAGGTTCACAGAGACATCTTTGAATTACTCCTCGTAAGTGAGTTTTTCCAAAGGGTTACTTAAGAACCCTTGTACTTGTACATGTACTTTAAATTTGCTGCTTTATTTTATATTCTGTCTTATGAAATGTTGCATTTGCTATATACTCTCATAACCTTGCTTTTCCCTTTAGTACATTTGAAGTGTTTTACTTGTAATTGCAGGATTTCTCACTTATAGGAAGATGTGAGTATTCCCAGATAAAATGTTCTTTGCTATTTGAATGCATTTTGGCCATAAATGATAAATGTGTCTTTGAGGTTTTAGACTCTTTCTTTCTAGCAGTTTAGAAGCCTGTATTCAGTAAATGCAATATTCAGTAAATGCAATGTTCAGTAATGAAATCTAAATCCACGTGACTACCTGAGAATGCGGAGCACTGGATCCAGAACTAATGTGATTTTTAGGCTTCTTGATAAATCTGTTAAACTTTCAGCCTCGGTTTCCATGGCTCACATATCTGTTTTCTCTATTTTTAGAGCAAGCATTCCTGCACACCCCGGTGAAAATTAAGCTGCCCCTTACTCTCACGATCATCCCAGCGCAGGCTTTCAGAGCCGGTGCGCCCTGCCCCTTGACCTTCTGCCCTGTAACAAAATCTCCCTCTAACAACAGTATATGCCACATCGCGTCCAGAGGGACTTCTGGTTCTAGCACTTCTGACATTATCCGGATCACCTTCGTCCAGTAAACTTGTATAATCAGACAGTCCCATAAAATGTGGAAGAACATTCCCCTTTGAGTGCAGTCCCACTGACATTCCTCCGTGAAGGTATTTTAAATCTTTTTAAGTGAGTTTTCTAGAAAAGTCCAGTTGTTATGTGAAATATTCTAGTTCAACTCTTGCGCCCTGAGCATATCATTGTTTCAGGATGTTAAAGTGGCCTTTGGGCTCAGTGGGGTCATGTCTGGGTCAGGCAGCCTTGCCTGGCCTACGGTATCTGCCCAGTAGGATATCTTAAGCTGCAAGTTGGAGGGGTCGTGAGTCTAAGACAACGTTCTGATAGTTCCTATGGGGGCATGAGGAAGGTTAGGGGCATCCGAGGGGTGCCAGGGCAACCTGGGCAGTATTATGAACAGTGAACTTGATGCATGAAGCCTTTCATACCTGTTCAAGCGCTGAGATCTCTGGGAGAATCAGGCACAGCAGACTGGTGAGCTGGGCACATGCCACAGAAACTCTGTCACCTGCAGATTTGATGCCAACCGCATTGCCTAGGAGGCAGAGTGTCTTCTGTAGTGATCTGGGATGAAGTGTGGCTCAATGGTTAGAGAGGCAGACCCTGATGCAGCGGTCTATCCCGGGACCAGGGTTCAACTCCCCACCTCGGCGGGTCTTGGGCTCAAAATTCCACGGACCTGATAATTCTCGCCTCGGTGCCTATTCTAATCATGGAGTCCCACTCTGCAACTCTGGGCAATAGCTTGCTTAATCTCCACAACGGCCCCCACTATGAAAAGGATGCCTGGCATTCACCCTGGGGGTGCCCACGAGTGGACGCCTCACAGGGAATGCCAGGACGGGTTCCACAGCGGTATTCGTACAAGCGCCTTGAGACCCTTGCGGGTGAGTAGTGCGCTATACAAGTATCAATTTACATTTACATTTACATCTGTGCATACATTACAGGTCACAGACTCTAATATCTGGTAGATAGTTTGATGGGATAATGCGCCTGCTACTCCCGCGGGTATGTGTATAATTGTGTCCTCAATGTCAGCTCTATTTTATGTTATATATGGATATCGCAAAAGCTGTCTCCAGTTGCAGCAGGGCACATTGCATCAAATATTTTATTGTCAACAGAAGTATCTCTGACTGAAGGTGCTGTGTGTGTTTGCATCAAAATCGAAATGAGATTACAAAAGCAAGCAATGGCAAAGTCAGAAGTTGTGGCCTAGAAGTAGGGCAAGGACTTTTTCATTAGATCTGGCGCTAGTGAATACCTTTTGAGCTGATAAAACTGATGTACTTCGTATACTAACGTAGAGGGGCATTCGGGTTGAACAACTGGATGAATGAGTGAATGAAGAATGGGCAGAGACTTCATGTGAGAGGCAAGGGAGGGTGTTGAATCTGAGTCAGTGATGACAGGTTATGATACTTCAATAACGTTGTCAGAACATCGCTTTACATAAATATTTGATTCTATATAACATTGATCAAAACATCGCCCCAGTGAGGTAATAATAGTAACTCTGCAGCTAACAGATGTAAATGATGTTTAGGGCACTATATACTTATATATAAATAAATATATATCTATGCATATATATATATATATATATAGATATATATAGATATAGATATATATCTATATCTATATCTATATCTATATATATATATATATATATATATATATATATATATATATATATATATATATATATATATATATATATATATATTCACAGAAAAAACCATAGGTTATAGTGGATATATAGTTAGGAATTTGCATTTAGAAAACCTTGAAAATTCAATGAAAAAACCATTGGTTTTAGGCCATATATAGTTAGGAATTAGCATTTACAAAACCTTATTTTACTCGCATAAAACCATTGAAATTCCATATATAGTTAGAAGCGCTAACTATATATCGCGCACCCGCAATCCACTGCTGATGATGTCACATATTACATCATTCATGACATGGTCAGTGACATCACTGATGACATCACTGATGACATCTCAAATGACATCACTGATGACATCACTGATCACAACATCCAGTGATTGTATGTGTCTGTAAAGTTTAAATATGTTTCACATATTGAAGAATGAGTGGATGTATAAGTGTCTGGATGAAGAATTTAGTAGGTGCATGACTGACTGTATGAGTGAGTGATTAAATGTGTCTCACTGAGTGCATGGGTTAGTGACTAAACTGTCTTAATTTGTGCATCAGTATGTTTGTTGTTGTGTAAGCTGCTGCATGTGTTGATCAGTAGCTATAAGAGTGGCGATATGGGTTATTGATTGGTTGCCCAAGTATTTGAATGGGAGGCTGAGTGTGTGTGTGGGTGGCTGGGAGGTGCGTGACTCTGTGCATAGATGTGTAAGCAGTTGATTCACTAGGAGTATGAGTTCAAGAGTGCATGTGGAAACAGCTATATGGGCGGTTGACTATGCATGGGTGTGTTGGTGAGTGAATGGATTTCTCATTGCTACATGTGCAAGTAAGTACGTACAACAAACATACTGATGCACAAATTAAGACAGTTTAGTCACTAACCCATGCACTCAGTGAGACACATTTAATCACTCACTCATACAGTCAGTCATGCACCTACTAAATTCTTCATCCAGACACTTATACATCCACTCATTCTTCAATATGTGAAACATATTTAAACTTTACAGACACATACAATCACTGGATGTTGTGATCAGTGATGTCATCAGTGATGTCATTTGAGATGTCATCAGTGATGTCATCAGTGATGTCACTGACCATGTCATGAATGATGTAATATGTGACATCATCAGCAGTGGATTGCGGGTGCGCGATATATAGTTAGCGCTTCTAACTATATATGGAATTTCAATGGTTTTATGCGAGTAAAATAAGGTTTTGTAAATGCTAATTCCTAACTATATATGGCCTAAAACCAATGGTTTTTTCATTGAATTTTCAAGGTTTTCTAAATGCAAATTCCTAACTATATATCCACTATAACCTATGTTTTTTTCTGTGAATTTCATTGGTTTTTTAATAGCAAATATGAAAAGCTTTAAAATGTCAAGTACGTGATAGATAAAAACATTTTCGTATTTATGCACGCTGATGTGCTTTGAACGCTGCACCCCCCCCCCTCCCCTCTTTTGTCTTAGTAGTACTCTCTCTTTGCAGATACTGAAGGGTAGTTAACGCAGGCCTTTACCACCGTTGTAATCCGTCGTGCCTGCTTGTCTCTCCATTTGATTGATTGTTGTCCAAGCATTTACTGTTTTAGAATTGGTTCTCTTTGGATCATTCTCTATTTACAAACAAGCACAAAGTCGCAATACTCTGTTTAGTCTTTGCAGATAGTGAAAAATCGTGTAAAAAAATAAAAGTAATCGAGCAAAATCAGTAGGCCACTAATTGGATCTCTTTTTGACCTCGCTAAAATAGAAATATTAGGAACAACCCTTCATGAGAAATACGAAAATAGTGAGATGAACTGAGCTCCACACCATGAGGGCTGCAAGACAGCTCGGCTCCATCACCCATCCCGCACAAAATAACGACAAACCCTATGCAAATATTAAAAATATAGACAACACACCAGCAAAGAAACAGGGTAAAACATTTTATTAAAAAACTATTTACATAACGTTGGTTTATAAGATGATGTCAGTAGTGGACCGATGTGTGAATAGATCGAAAACAGCACAAGGCTCCAAGATCCGGATGGCAAGCTCCTGGATGTTGGGTGCCATAGTTTAGAGTTCTGAATTTGAGCCTTTTTCAATGCCTGTGCTTTGTTGAATCAAAATGGCGGCTTGACACAAAGCTGACTCAAGCGTTGCTACTGATGCTATGCAGACCAAAACTGGTTTTCAGTTTGTACATTTTTCTAGATTTTTCAATCCAAGTTTGGTTGACTTTGTAGAACGATGGCTTCAGATTTTCAACATACGGTGTGGTGGCGCTGACTGGGAGGGGGCGCTTCGCTCCTGCCCCCTCCCCAAGTAAGATTTTCATACGTGAAAGTACGTTAATGGTTTTGGTCCCTGAGATGCTTCGATGTCACTACCATTCTCAAATAGCATAAGTTCTGGATGTTGGGTGCCATAGTTAAGAGTTCTGAGCAGTGCTTGTAACACTGTCTGAAGCTTATTTCCACCTACTGCAGCTTCACTATTCTCAAAGTAAGTGAGTGTCGTTTGTGGACCTGACTGCATTAGAAAACAATGTGATATGTTACCTTCCTAAACAGCTTGACGGAGGCCCCTGAGGGGCGGTGTGATGGCCATGGACTCGGAGAAGACGCTTGTCTCCGACACCCTCCCCAAGTCTTATAGCACTGGTGTAGCCTGAGATCGCCCCCGACATAGGCGGCCGGCTCCCGGGGTCCGGCGGAACTTTTTGCCTTTTGATGACTCTTCAATTCTGGACCTTGTCCCACAATCCGTTTGACCTGAAGACAAGCTGTAGTGGGGCGCCCCTTTATCGTTTTAGTTGCCATTCCGCCCGCTTTTGCTACACTGTGCCTCTTCTGCCATTCAGCTGTTTACCGCCCGCTCTTGCGACTACAGCGTCTCGCTCACCATGTAGTTGAGATGCGCCCGCTCTTGCGCTGCAGCGATAGGCGGCTGCCACAGGACTCTCAAAATGGCGGCCGGCTCTTCGGTTTTGGGCCTGGTCCACTAAAATGGCCCTGGGACACCTTGGAACTCGGACGCTTGTCTGCTAGGGCTTGGGTCCCATTCTCGAAAAGCGTCCCCTCAGCCGTGAAGATTCTACAAAAGTCTTGGGGGCCTCCGACTCCCGCAGGCTTCTGGTGGGGAGCGGCTGCCATGATTGCTCGTGGAATGGCCACGACGGAGCTACGAGATGGTAGTGGTCTCATGCTGACGCCGGCTTTAGTCTGAAACATCCAGAAACACTATAGACTACCAATTCGATCAGTTCCGGTAGCGCCCCAACATGACCCGGAAGAGAAGAACTTGCCCTCCCCTCTTTGACTGATGGTTCTTGTTGCCTGTCCCCTCTGTTGTCATTTAACAGAACTTTTTGGACTGCTGAAAGGGGTTGTGTTCTGAACGCTGGTTGGTGGAGACATTTAGACTATATTGTTGACCTACGTTGTCGCGTAATGCGTTTTATGACACGCCGCGTTAGCGCACCCGGAAGTGATCCGAGGCGCGGCGCGCCGCGCGTAACGAAAGCATAACAGGTCATGTGACTTGTTAATAAAACTTTTCATTGGTTCATTTTACTTTTGTTAATTTAATGATGAAAAGCTTGGTCATATGACCTAAAAATTACGCTTTTTATTATTTTCGAACAATATTTTTTTTTCAAACACATGTTATAATATTCCAGGCTAATGTACTTTCCCGGAAAATTTACAACTGTCTTGCAAGTAAAATATATTCCTTTTTCGAGAAAAAGGGCGTTTCTTCCTTCCATGACGGAGCCGTTGAGTAAAAGAGATTCGGCCTGCTGTCTTAGTCGCCGATACGCCAGATTATCAGATTCTTATCGATCACTTTATGTTGCAGACATGAAAAACACAACTGCCCTTGACCATTTATCTTTACTGCGTTCCTACATATTATACCTTTTATCCGTCGTGTAATTGGACTGCTTTATTTCACTTGCCTTTTACTGATTCGAAAACAGTCACTAAAAGTAAAAACTTTACAAATGTAAATACTACTACCGTGTTTTGTTTTAAAAACCTTTATTGTGAAAATGTCAGTATACAAATACGGGCCTATAACCACGTGGGCCGGCCACGGAGCAAACTGAAATCGTATATGATGAGGAGACATTTACATTGTAGAAGAACGTAACGAGCGGGCCATTAGGTGACAAGAACAAAGGTGTCTAACAGTTGCGGAATCGGTGGACGTACATTTTGTAATTAAAATACGACAGGGCCACTTACAATAACATTTTCTAGATATACATTTGCGGGCAAGGAGTTACGAGTCCCATTTATACCGGCGCCATTTTGGGCGAGGCCGGGCAGGTCCAAGATATAGTCAAAATGTCTCCACCAACCATCGGCCAGACCAGAACCCCTTTCGGCCCTTTATGCTACAAGATGGTGTCTTCCATTCAGAAAATATTGGTGGCAGCATTTTGAAAGGAAACAGAAACAGCCGTTCTCCTAGTG
This sequence comes from Lissotriton vulgaris, assembly GCF_964263255.1. NCBI lineage: Eukaryota > Metazoa > Chordata > Amphibia > Caudata > Salamandridae > Lissotriton > Lissotriton vulgaris. The sequence goes on from NC_141696.1 coordinate 53,950,150, forward strand.
AGTTTCACATTGTTACATTTAGGAAGAATGTTGAAGAGTAGTATGTGGAAAATCTGAAGCCATTTTTCTACAAACTCTCAATCAGACTTGGATTGAAAAAAAAACCTGAAGAATGTACAAACTGAAAACCAATTTTTGTCTGTATAGCACCAACAGTAACGCTTGAGTCAGCTTTGTGTCAAGCCCCCATTTTCATTCAATCAATAGCGTCCCCCTGCACACATTCAGGGACCTGGTCGTGTCTTCAGATGAAACGCATTGTAGGAAAAGAAGCAGAAAGGAAAAGGAAAAAAGTTCCGCCGGACCTAGTGAAGCTGCAGCAGGTGCAAATAAGCTTCAGACAGTCTTCAACTTACTCTGATTCTTATAATAAACTTCAGATAGTCTTACAAGCACTGCTCAGAACTCTCAACTGAGGCACTCAACATCCAGGACTTGCCATTCGGATCTTGGTGCCTTGTGCTGGTTCCGACCTATTCACACATCGGTCCACTACTGACATCACCTCATAAGCCAACGGGGCACCCCACGCCGACTTTCGGCGCAGCATTGTAGGATGGCCACACCAGTGCGGCAACTTGCTGGACACAACATCGGGGCCATCCAGATCTCGGCGCGTTCGACTCACTGTACCGCAACAGTGACCGCAACTCAGCTGGACACGCCGTCTTTCGGCGCAGCATTGTAGGATGGCCACACCAGTGCGGCAATTTGCTGGACACCACCTCGGTGCCATCCGGATCTCGGCGCGTTCGAGTCACTGTACCGCAACAGTGACCGCAATTCAGCTGGACACGCCGTCTTTCGGCGCAGCATTGTAGGATGGCCACACCAGTGCGGCAATTTGCTGGACACCACCTCGGTGCCATCCGGATCTCGGCGCGTTCGAGTCACTGTACCGCAACAGTGACCGCAATTCAGCTGGACACGCCGTCTTTCGGCGCAGCATTGTAGGATGGCCACACCAGTGCGGCAATTTGCTGGACACCACCTCGGTGCCATCCGGATCTCGGCGCGTTGTGCTGCCTTCGGCCTATTCGCACATCGGTCCGCTACTGACGCCGCCTCACGTGCCAACGGATTTTCTACGCTTTTTGTAGCCCTATGCCGCATAACAGGTCATGTGACTTGTTTATAAAACTTTTCATTGGTTCATTTTACTTTTGGTTTCCTAAAGATGGAAGGCTTGGTCATATGACCTAAAAATAACACTTTTCATTGGTTTAGAACATTTTTTTTTCCCAAACGATGAAAGCCCCACCTTGTTTCTGGATCATTCAGACTGAAGCTGGCGTCAGCATGAGAGCACCACCATCTCGTGGCTCCGTCGTGGTCATTCCGCGAGCAATCATGGCAGCCGCTCCCCACCGGAAGCCTGCGGGAGTCGGGGGCCCCCAAGACTTTTATACAATCTTCACGGCTGAGGGGACGCTTTTCGAGAATGGAGCCCAAGCCCTAGCAGGCAAGCGTCCGAGTTCCAAAGTGTCCCAGGACCATTTCAGTGGACCAGGCCTAAAACCGAGGAGCTGTCCGCCATTTTAAGAGCCATGTGGCAGCCGCCTATCGCTGCACTGCAAGAGTGGGAGCAACTCAACAACATGGTGAGCGAGACGCTGTGGCCGCAAGAGCGAGCGCAACTCAGCTAGATGGCCGCCACCTGGGGAGGCCCGTTCACGCCGGCTCCCCCACGCCCCCCCCCCGGGCCGCCGCACGCCAATTTTCGGAGCAGCATTGTAGGATACCAAAACCAGTGCGGCAGTTTACTGGACATCACCTGGGTGCCTGTCGTACATGTTGTGTCAGCCATGTGACACTGGACACAGACCGCTACTGACGAGGCCTCCCCCCGCACCACCCGGGACGCCCCACGCTGTTTTTCTGTGCTGCATTGTAGGATCCCAAAACCAGTGCGGCACCCAGGCGACATCACCTGGGTGCCGTCCAGAACTCTGCACGTTGTGCTGCCTTGGGACTATTCGCACAACAGACCGCTACTGACGAGGCTTCCCCCCGCCCCACCCGGGACGCCCCACGCCAATTTTCGGAGCAGCATTGTAGGATCCCTAAACCAGTGCGGCACCCAGGCGACATCACCTGGGTGCCGTCCAGAACTCTGCACGTTGTGCTGCCTTGGGACTATTCGCACAAAAGACAGCTTCTAACCATTGTTGCTTTTTGTGTTGAGAAATGTTTAAATGTTTTTAGTTTTTGTTCCGTTCGTTAAAGTTAGTTGTTAATAAAGTTTTATAACCTTACTTTGTTGGAGTGTTATCTATTTTTTTAAAAACGGGTGAATGGGGCCTTGAATCGGGTTATTGTCATGTGTGGGCTTTGGAAGTGTGCTGCTGCAGGATCGGACATTTCAAACTCAAATGCACGTTCTTTTTCTTACCTTTCCGAAGCATGGAGCGCAATAGCAGGCAGAGAAAGGGTGATGCACGTGTTGAACACTACCTGACCTGGCAACTTGCTGGCAGTGCCCCCCCGCCCGCTCCTGAAAGAGGGCACACACACACCGCCGCCCCGAGTACTTCACAAATCTTTAAAAGACCATGCGCTTGTTCATGAGGCTTAAATGGTTTATCACCTCTTCTACAACCCCTGCATCGACCCTCTGACGTTTCATGGAAAAATTACCATGTAACACAATACCAAGCCCTGTCAGCTGAAACCCCCAAGGAATCGTGGGGCATATTATCAAGGGGGTTTATCTTTTTTGGCTTTAAAAGCCATGAAAGCGGAGATAAAATTATTTCCCTATTACCAAGCTGTCGCTAACACCAGTTGGTGACAGCTAAAAGGAGATAGCGACCATCTTGGGCCCCGCTTTGCATGTCAGTGATACTTATCACTAATGACATGCAAAGTGGCGTGCCAAGATGTTAGCGACTGGAAACAGTCCCTAACATCGCTACCTTCTATTACCAACTTTTGGAGATATTCGCGCTAAGCGCGAATATCTCCAAAATCTAACACCTGCCCTGAGCAGTTCTTAGCCATGTTATCCAATGGGAGGTGGATAACATGGCTAAGAGCATTAGATCGATAATACATGAATATCGCTGACTTTTCACCTGCCCTGAGCAGTTCTTAGCCATGTTATCCAATGGGAGGTGGATAACATGGCTAAGAGCATTAGATCGATAATACATGAATATCGCTGACTTTTCACCTGCCCTGAGCAGTTCTTAGCCATGTTATCCAATGGGAGGTGGATAACATGGCTAAGAGCATTTGCTCGATAATACATGAATATCGCTGACTTTTCTGCGATAATAGCAAGGTTTATCTGCGATAAAAATCGCCGATGTGCGGCGATAATTTTTGTCTCTAAACAAGTTAGAGACAAAAATTATCGCTAGTTGTTCGTAATATGCCCCCGGGTTTTTGCTTGCAGAAATCGGGAGGCGGGAGACTAGCACTGAAATCAGTACTCACACGCCTGAATCAGGAGGATTGGCATGTCTGAATTCTCTACAGCTGGGGCCATAAACTACATCCGCAGGGTTAGGTGATAGCCTGGGACCAGCCTGGCATCTAAAATGGCTGCCGTGCACGACAAAATTGTGGCATTCGAAAAAAGGCAAGATGGCGCAGCCGCTGGAAGAGATGTATCAACATATATCAGCCTCCTCAGCCACCCTCAGGAAACATAGGGGATTAGGATACGTCTCCCGCACCCCCTTATACCTAGTACTTTAATTAACGAAGCACAAAATGGCGAATTCCCGTTTCGCTACCAGTTTGCGGCCCAGTTCGCGGCCCGTGAAGCGCTTCTACCGTGAAAAATCATTTTTTTTTTAATTTTCCCCACGGGACCCTTTAATAACCCCAACAACATTCCTAGGGGGTCAAGAGGGGGATACCTTGCCCCCTTTCATTAAATTCCCCCTTAGTTTTTCACCTTTTCTTCTCTCTCGATCCTACCGAGAGACAAGATGGCGGCCGCTCCGGACTGTCACGCAGCAAAAAAAAAAAAAGCTCACGCACAGCCGCTGGAAGAGATGTATCAACATATATCAGCCTCCTCAGCCACCCTCAGGAAACATAGGGGATTAGGATACGTCTCCCGCACCCACTTATAACTAGTAATTTAATTAACGAAGCACAAAATGGCGAATTCCCGTTTCGCTACCAGTTCGCGGCCGCGCTTCTACCGTGAAAAATCATTTTTTTTTTTATTTTCCCCACGGGACGCTTTAATAACCCCAACAACATTCCTAGGGGGTCAAGAGGGGGATACCTTGCCCCCTTTCATTAAATTCCCCTTTCGTTTTTCACCTCTTCTTCTCTCTCGATCCTACCGAGAGACAAGATGGCGGCCGCTCCGGACTGTTTAGAATGTTGACAGACACCGGAGAGCCAATCAGCTTTCTGCGCGCAAAGTTCCGATAAGCGAAAAGTAAGCGGACCGGATCGCTGCCCAGAGCGCTGTTACAGATATATATCTTGGTTTGAACGTTAATTTCTCAAAAACTACTGGAGCACATATATTGAGACCTAGCAAAGGCACATCGGGCTAACAGTCCCTACAATTTTGCCAAGTTTCGTGCAAATCCATTCAGCCGTTCGAGCTAAAAGTGAGTCCAACCGCCCTATGGAAAAATGAATGGGAAAAACGCGTTTTGGGACCCCCCTTTTTTCTCAGCCCCCCCTTGACGAAACCCCCCTAAATTTTCAGGGGCTGCTCAGAATCAAAATGTGCCATTTTCCTGAAAATTTCAGCCGATTCCGTCCACAAACGCCAAAGTTATTAGACATAGAATTTTCAAAAGTCCCATAGAGAAAAAATTCTAACTATATATACCTACTGGCGATAGCCAGTAGGTAATATATATATATATATATATGTATATATATATATATAAATATATATACATTACCTACTGGCGGTGGCCAGTAGGTAGTTATAGTTAGGACCTATTTTCCAAAGGAAATCGCAACATTCTATTTGGAATAACTTTGACGCAGGTTGATGAATGTTCGCGAAATTTTCAAAACTAGTGGGAGGCTCTGGTCGGCTCCTTTCCTGAAAGTCTTTGGGTGATTCATGAAGTGGGGGCCGAGAAAAAAGGGGGGTCCCAAAACATGTTTTACCCATGCAATTTTCCATAGGAACCGTTCATCGCGACTACAGCTTGAACTGCTGAACGGAATTACACCAAATTTGGTAGAGGTAGTTCTTAGTTCAGACTCATGCCTTTTGCTTAAATGATGTATATCTGTTCAGTACTTCCTGAGAAAATCACAATTAAAAGTACATATATATCTATGGCCGGGGTGGATCCGCGCATCCTGAGGGCACCCTAAGCGCATGGTCTCGATCACGCGCTGAATGCTAATTGGCTGTCAAGTGGTTGTCAACATTCGAAATCAGGAAGTGTTGGCAGCCATTCTGTGCCTCAGTAGAAGCGAGGCTGAAGAAGTCAGTGGAACAAGTGTGCAAAATGTTTAAAGGGGGCAGGTTAGAAATATCTTGACCCTCTAGACCTGCTTAGGGGGGTCCCACAAGGACTCCCAGAGCCCAAAAATTTCTTTTTTTCTAAAAACGGCAAAGTGCGCTCAGGGTGCGCAGATCATGCCATAAAAAATACAAAATAAAATGCAGCGCAGGCTTTAATAATTAGCCCCCGGGGGGCCAAATTCCAGGGACAAAAGTTTTACATTTTATGGGGTCCCAGAGGGACTCCCTATCCCCAGGGATTGCCACCGCCCGGGGCTACTACACTAATGGGTGGGGTGTTGGCTCAACCACCACCCCCCCAGCAAAATAGATGGGTGGGGACTCAAAGGCCCGCTACCCCCGGCTTTTTCAAAAATTGTGGGGGCTCAAAGGCCCCTCCAGCCCCGGGGGACTGCCACTGCTGTTTGCTATGGCAGGGCAGGCTCCTGCCCTGCCATAGCAAACATGGTTTGGATTTTGAAAGAGAGAGCAGGGAAACCTGTTCTCTCTTTCAAAATGCAAACCAGATTGTTTTTCCACCAGGGAGCTGCATGTTAGTAGCTCCCCATGTGGAAAAGCAATGCTGGCTCCCGAAGGATGCAGGGAGCCGGTTGGGACCGTGGGGGCTTTGGGGCTCCCCGGACAGTCCCCAACGTTATATATGAGCCCCGGGTAAGGGCTTTCGGCCAGAATAGAAATTAGTGAAAGTTGCTATTTTTTTTATAACGGTAAAATTAGGAGTCACGCACCCAGCGCGGCGCTTAGCGCGGCCCCCTGTTGTGCACTCGTTGGGTGCATGATTGTAATGCGTCGTGTGCACGACTCCAAAAAATATACATATTTTTCAGATATACATGAAGCTTATGTGTTTAGATCTTGGGCTGCTCTAAAAAGAGCCCTTGTGTTTATTGAGAAATGTTGGTACTCACAAGTAAGTACCTATGCAGAGTCTAAAGTTGATGAGGAAGACTCTGTTACCCTAATCTGTAAAATGTACACCGTCTCTCCTATAGATGCCATCCACATTGAAACGCAGATTGTTGTGGTAAATGGACCCCATCCTATAATCTTGGAATAAATCAGAAACAGATTTTTTGACATATTTCCTAGATTTCTCAATTTGTGGACAACATTTATTGGACCAGTTCCATTTTTGCCTTTGGCATATGTTTGAATAGACAAAGGCAGTTTGGGGGAAAAGTGACATCAATTCTCCAAAGGTGCCCTTCATAAGCATTTCCAGACCTACCCCAGTCAAAGTGCCTAGGTCATTGCCACCTCAGTGCACAATTATGAGGTCAGGGTGTTGGAGATGTAAAAAGTATTAAACTAATGGCATTATTTGGTGCCACTTTAACCCTCTCTGTCCAATCCATTTAATGTCTATATTTGGCAAACCTAGGACTTTGTCAATGGCTCTATTTTCTGTGCACCTTTGGCTCCAGAAAATATAGCTGTGTCCCACAATCCACACTCTAAGCATCTTGAAAGGAGGTCTGGAGGCACTGAGAAGCTGTCTGTATGTGAAATGACAGTTTCAGAAGTGAGATCTTTCTAAAATGGTGGATAAGATGCAGTATTGAAAAAAGAAAAGAAATGATTGGATGTTTGAGAGCATTCTAGTCTGAAAAGTAGGTTGCATGTTTCTGTTTTTTAAAAGCATGTTTCTTATTGGTTAAGAAAAACTGTTTGGAAGGAACATTTCATATGATAAGGTGATATTTTGAAAAGTCAAGCACACTTGCTGTTTGGATTAGCAACATTGTGTGCTGAACTTGTGACCTGTGTGCTCAGTTGAGTATTCCATGAACTGTTACCATGGTAACAGGCAGTAGGCAGTTTGGGGGTAGGGTTCAAACTTATGTCAATTGGAAAAGGGTGAAATGTGTAACCAACAGAAATGTGTGTTAGCTTTTGAATTAATGTGGGAAGTAATGCAATTTGATATTTACATGTATATGTGTGCAGAATGAGAGGGAAACTTTGCTATTTTTTGATTTTGCTGAGTAGTGCAGTACAGACATTCTATATAAGAAAATCTGGTGTGTTACTGACATCCTTCTTAATCTACAAATCAATTTGAAAGGTAAGTTATTAATTTGTGAGGAGTTGTATGTGGTGTTTTTGTTTTTAATATGATTAATGTGTTTCTCCTAGTAAAGTCCAGGGAGTAGTGTTGCTTGTCTAGAACCACATTGTGAGATTTATAATTCCCTTGTGCCACCAGTGCATCACATTGTGCGACACATTGGTGGAGCAGCTTGGTAAGGGATATTTACAAGCACAAGTAAAGTCACCCTGCGTGACTCAACCTGAGCTTGTAAATATCACACCTGTTCACACAACATTTTGCGTGTTAGAAGCGGGACATGGGTGTTGCTGTGGGTGTTCCCACGCAACACCCATGTCTACTGATACATTTCCAGATTTATGAGAAATCGTAAACCTGGAAATTAGTCAGTTTGCTGCGCCACCATAGGGGTGGCGTAGGCAAGCGAAACGAGGAGAAATGTTTCATTTGTCCTCGTTTTTTCCTCTCTCAATGTGCGCTGCATTCTACAGCACACATTGAAAGAGGAAAATACCTGCAGTGATTGCATTTGTGCAGGAAGGTGCCCCTTCCTTCACAAAAGCAATGTCCTATGGTGCAGGCATTCCTGTACCATGGTGCAGAAGTGTCTGCGCCGGTGCATGGCAGCTGTTTCTGCGCTAGCGTAGGGGAGAGCACAGGAATGCAAAATATCATTGTAGATATGTTGCATTCCTGTGCTCTGAAAATGCTGCAGTGTGGCGCAGCTAAAGGGTTTACAGTGCCGCAGTGCAGCACTTTTCTGTATATCTGCCCTGTGGAATGTGTGCAGTCATCTCACTTGTTCCAGACTAGTAAATGTTTTTTGGTAAAGTGCAAAGGATACTGTTATTTGTCTAGATTCACACTGTGAGTCAGCGTGCAGTTGGGAAAATTGTGAGAGAAGCACTTGGGTGGTTCATGTGTTTGCAGGCGTATAAGTGCTTAAAAACCTTTATTGTTGTTAGGTTTTCAAGTATCAACCCACCTCCCATATTAAACATGCTTAATTCTACTTAAGAGCACATGTTAGGATCCTGCATAAACCGCAATTAGTAAATACAACGCTATTGTCGTACTCCCCTCTTCCATGTTCTATTGTCATAAAAAACCTACGTTGCCTCTGGGAACGCCTACATTGCAACTCATTAGACATGCGTGGTGAGCCGTTAGCAAACAGGCTGCTAACATGCGTTAATGCAGCTTAGCGTCGCCTAGTAAACAGGGCGATATAATTTTCACTGTATTTTTGGCTTTTAAAAAAAAATGCAGCGAAATGGCCCTTGTTAATATGCCCTCAAGTTTGCTATGACAGACCTAGAACCTAGACTCCCACCCTGCCATAGCAAACAACAGTGTTCCGGGGGTAGGCACCCTGAGATAGGGTGACTAGATATATAAGGCAAAAAAACAGGACATTTCATAAAAATAAAACAAGGACTATAACTTTAGGTTAAGCGAGCGCAGGGAATGACAGCGCTCCTCAGCAGAGAATTACAAAACAGACAGTAGGAACATACTGATAAAATGACATTTTTAAACCCAGTAGCTTGCCTGTGAATTAAATTGCTTTCTTGGAACAACTGCCAACTATCCCTGCTTTGTAAAATATTAAAAAAAAAACACCTCCCCCGTTTGTAGCTGACCCTCTCCAAAAACCGGGACATGAGCTAAATTTCTCGAAATCTGCTCAGACAGCTGGTGAAAAACGGGGACCGTCCTGGCAAATACGGGACGCCTGGTCACCCTACCCTGAGACACAGTAGGAGCCGGCCCTGGGGAGTGCTGTTCCCCTGGGCCCTCGACTGCTCCAGAATGGTGGCCACGCTGCCCCTCTCCCACAATATAAAAAGCCCCGGAGAGTGGTGATCATCGGGGCTTAGAGGGACCTTTAAGCCTTCTGACCCATTTTATTGAAAGCCCCGAAGAGTAGCGCTCCCCGGGGCTGGACGGGGCCTTTAGGCCCCCTACCCAATTATTTTACTGGGAGAGTACCTTTGAGTCCCCCCACCCGTTTATTTTGTAGCTCCCCGGGCTACAGAGCCCCTCTGGACCCCATCAAATCTAATATTTTAGATCCCGGGATTTGGCCCACTCAGGCAGCTAATTTTTAAACAAGCACAGGAGCCTGTACTTCGTTTTAATTTTTTTTACTGTGGATCCATGTGCCCTGCGCACATTTCTCATTTAAAAAAAAAACATGCCTTAGGACATAGACTGTTTTAAACTCCAATGCACTATGCATGTAGTGGTCTAATCACCTTTACAGTTGTGTTTGAGGCCTACAAGTCAGTATACCTACACTGCAGCAAACACCCTGTCACTGCTCTTGCCATGCCATAGTGACTCTTTCAGTACCATGTACTAATCCATTCACTAAAGTAAAACTTAACCTGTTATAAATTCACCCAGTGTCTATCCTTGTACTACTCCAATTATTCAGTCAGTATGCATGCCTCATGCAGCGAGTCAGGTCTTAGGACAAGGACTGCTTCAAACTCCTATGCACTATGAGGCAGATTTACAAGCCCCCTGCGCCACCAGTACGCCACTTTTTGTGACGTACTGGTGGCGCAGGGGGATCCTACATAGTACAGGAAAAGCCACCCTGCATGAGTTTTCTTCTCCTTGTAAATATGGCCCCTTCAAACACAGCACTTTGCAGTGAAGGGGCATTCCATTGGTGTTGCTGTGGGTGTTCCCACGCAACACCCATGGAACAAGACACATCTCCAGATTTACGATTTCTCGTAAATCTGGAGATGTATCTGAATGCTACGCCACCCTAGAGGTGGCGTAGTGAGGAGAAATGTTTTGATTTCTCTCAGTTTTTTCCTCTTTCAATACGTGCTGTATTCTACAGCATGCATTGAAACAGGAAAAAGTCTTTAGTGATTGTTTTTGTGCAGGAAGTTGCCCCTTCCTACACAAAAACAATCTCCCCATGGCACAGGCATCCTTGCACCATGATGCAAGGGTGCCTGTGCCAGTGCTTGGCAGCTGTTTGTGCGCCAGCGCATTGGAGAGCACAGGAATGCGACATATTCTTGTAAATATGTTGCATTACTGTGCTCTGAAAGTACTGCAGAGTGGTGCAGCCAAAGGGCTTATGGTGCCACGCTGCAGCACTTTCTTGTAGATCTGCCCCTATGCATGTAGTGGTGTAACCACCTTCACACTTGTATTTAAGGTCTATAATTCCTCTGTCAGTATCTATATAGAATGTGTTTGTATAGTAATAGAAAAGTATAATTTATAAAGTTATTAATAAACATTTATTTATGTTTATTTTTTACAGATATTGTTCATCATCATTAAAATAAAGTTATCATGCCTGAAAAATCAAAAAAGAGAAAAAGAGAGCTAAAGGACAGGTACTTGACGAAAACTCAACAACAAGTATTGGATGAGCAACATAATGTGGCTGAAAAGACAAAATCTTCTGGTAAGACTACTAAGGAGTTTTAAAAAAATAATTCTAGGCCCAAAAAGAATGTTCATAATGTTGAAACCACTGACAATGCTTCAACCACTAAAAATAATCAAAATAATAGGAAAGGAAAAAAAGCAAATGTACAATCAAAAAATTCGACATATGGTAAAAGAAGACAAATCAGTATAAAGAGATACAAAAAAATATTTTATAATAGAGTAGTACATAATTTGCTGAAAGATATGAAGAAATATAAAAAGAGATCACTATATTATACAAAAGAAGGAGCATATTGAATACATTGTTGAAAAGGATTTTGAAGTAAAAAGGAAACTATTCATTCTAGTTTTAAACAGAATTCGATCACTAGATAAACCAATGCATGTAATGAAGGCCAAAAGTAAGAGAAAAAGATTAATAAACAAAACTAATTTTTGTGCTGTTTTTTTGTGGGAATGGAAACATTTCAAGTTCAGAGCCTTTCTTTTTATTTTCAGACCAATGATTTGTTGCATGCAGTTGACACCAGTGGTTGAGCTTATGAGGTTAGAAATGGTTTTCCAATTGACAAAGAAAAATGATTAACAGAAATGCAGAAGAAGTGATAGCTGATGAAGTTCTAGGCAGACGTCCTAAAGCCTTGGGATTGCAGTAGTATTTGTAGTGTACGACAAGAATCTATTGATCTTTTACGTAATTTCTTGCGAGAATATAGTAAAAAAAGAGTTAAACAAAAGATTAAGATATTGCAAGGACTAGACCCTTGCAGAGTTAGAAAAAAATACTAGTTTGCAAGGTCATTCTCTGGCTTGTCTTTCTAGAAAAATATGTCAAAGTGTTTTTCATCATTTCAGGATGTTAGCAGTAAATCATACTCAAATGCGGAAGTTAGTTAGAAGATTGTATTATGCAAAAAGTCCAGCACTAATGTTAAATGAGTTGAACAATGCTCTTTTGCGTGGATCAGTATCAGATGTGAAAAAGGTTTGTGATGGAATTGAGTTTTGTTACTTTGGTACTCAACAAGAGACTGCAGAAACCGATACAATATTAGAAGAAAATGTTAAAGAGAATGTGAAACATATTACTACAAAAAAATTTGGTGATCAAATTACAAAGGTTAAGGTGATTTCAGGTGAAAGGCCAAATTTTTCTTGTATTTGTTGTCGGCGAACTCACTATAAAAATCAGACTAGGACTGATGAACTGTATTTAAAAAGTGAAAGATAAAATAATGATGTGTGGAAGGAATTTGCAACGTATTTGTTGGTAGAAAATTGTTTTGATTTAGGTTCTGATCAGCGTATTTGTAAATATTTTTATAACAAATTAGATAAGAATAAAATGCCAGCTAGAGCTGTCCATATTAATCTAGAGTTGGTTGCTATTCCTCCAGAACTGATAGATTTAAATAGCTATGAGTCTATTCTCATTCAATGTGTGCACCCGTTTCAGGCTATTGTTCGTATGGAGCCTTAAACAGGTAAATGGCCTCCTTCAGATTTACAAAGAGGATTAAAAGAAAGAGTTGTATATTTACCATTAGATTTAAAAAAAAAGATTGAAACTATTGGTTTAGAGAGTGTAGAAAATTAACCACTAGTTATTCTAGTTAATGGCGTTCCTACTAAGAGTAAGAAATTCTGGCAGGAGTTAGTGGATGTTAGGAAAGTGCAGAAGGCAACTTTGTATTTTAGAAAAAACAATAACTGCTATAAAAATGTTTATATGAGAGAAGAAGAAATATTTTTAGCAGAAGATAGTGAAACGTCAAGTGGACAAATTGAAAAAGTGGACATGGAAAGATGTGAAGAAATCTATGAACATTTCAGTGTACATCCACTTCATTCAAAAGATGTGATGGGGAATACTATTGAGTTATTCCATATGAAAAAAGCAAAGTGAATTCCCATGAGTGTGTGGGAAAAGAGCTTGGAAGCTCGTTTTTTTCCGCAGTTGTTTCCAACCCGAAAAGGAGGACAATATGAGGAACGACCTGTGCAAATTCCTGCATCTGAATATCGGACAACAAGATTATATGCAGAAGATCCAAGATTTCGACAATGTATCCCTTAATATTTCATCTTTTGTTTGAAAGTGACTTGTCTGGACTTTCATATGCTGTCAATCACATATTGAAAACAGGAGTACATCTGCAAAATGTTTCTGCAAAGGATTTTATGGAGAAAGTACACCAGAGGGATGATCACTTAGAATCTCAGCTGATTAATCTGATGGCATGCCAGCATGGCACTAACGAATATTGGTACCGTCGTCATGGAGAACTGAAATGTATGCTATGGAACTTAGGAACTCCTACATGGTTCCTTACCCTAAGCTGTGCTGAGTACAATTGGCATGATTTACTTGAATTTCTTCGAGAGGCAAATTCCAATATAAGAAATATTGAATACAAGACACCTGGAGAATTGTGCTCTTTGGATCCTGTTAATGTATGCATGTATTTTAATCATAGATTTGAAGCTATGATGTCTTTTATCTGCAATAAAAAAATCCTCCTCTTGGAGAAGTTGTGGATTTCTTTTGGAGAAAGGAGCATCAAGCAAGAGGTGCTCCTCTTATACATATGATATTATGGATCAAGGATGCCCCAAAATTCGGAATAGATTCAGATGATACTGTTTTGTCTTTTATTGAAAAATATGCCACATGTGCTGTACCCAAAAGCACAGAAGAAAAAAACTTAAGACAACAAGTCTTACGATTTCAAAGCCATCGTTGTGGAAAATACTGTTGACGAAAGTACAAGTCTAAGGAAAAGTTGTATACCAAATGTCGTTTTGGTTTTCCACGTCCTGTAATAGCCAAAGGAAAAGTGAACAGTTTTATGTCAGCTATGACATACCATCACAAGAAAGTCTAAAAAAAACCCTACAATTTAAGAAGAAGCGAAGAGTCAAAATACATAAATGACTACAATCCGGTTATTCAGACCATGTGGAATGCTAACATGGATATTCAGTATGTTATGGACAATTCCATTGCTGTCTTAAGTTTTTTTCTTCTGTGCTTTTGGGTACAGCACAAATTTTTCAATAAAAGACAAAACAGTATCATCTGAATCTATTGAAGGACTGGGTTATTTAAGTCCCAGCGGTGCCAGGGGACAACACCTGAAACCTTCGTGGGTAACCTGCTCCGGCGTACAAATGACAGAGACACGGGACACTTCCTTCGGCGTCAAAGATTCGAGCTTTATTTACTGCAGGGAACACAGAAGTCACGGCAAGTACAACGCGTGCTACTTGTGGAGACTGCTTCAAATTGGTTCTGTGGATCGCTCCTTTTATACATAATTTACCCATAGGTTTACATGGTACACAAAGGTTTATGGCTTGGTTCCCATAGTTATTCCCCAGAGGGGTCGTTTTGGTCTCTTTGATACATTCAAGATCCGAAACATAAGTGCGGAAACATTTGGCGGTTCCCAACTGCAAAAACCCATCTTCCCACCATTAGTACATTCCAATCAGCAATAAAACAGATCGAAGGAAGAACAAGGACAGGTGCAAAGGAAGATGGAAACAGTGGGGAATTGGAAAGGGTGTAAAAGGGGAGGTATCGGGAAACACGAGCTACAGGCATCAAAGGGACGTGCCTAATGAGATGCACGGCTGAGACAATAAACCGGCACGGCAAGATGAGCCTCGAGCGGGGCCATTTGCCTTACAGTATCATCCCCCTCGTCATAAAGACATTTTCAAAGGACATGTGTCTTCTGTAGATATCTTGGGAATCCCAGGGTCGCGAAGCGGACAGTGTCCGATTCGCTGGCTACTTGAGGGCAAGAGACAAAATGGATGCCATATCTAAGATGGAACCCGTGGGTACAGATAGAATAACCCACATAACAGACGAACGGTTTAGGTTAGCACAGCGAAACTGCATACACCCACTAAACTCGTCATTTGCGGTTCATAGATACCAGACTCGACCATATTCGTGCGAGTCAAAAACATCACTTACAATTGTCACGGAACCTCAGACGCTCCTTTTGCCCTCATGTAGGCAAGCACTAGTCGGAATCATACTCGATATTCATCAGACCATTTAGATGTTGCTGTAACATAGCTCTGTCCAACCGAGCTTCTTTGGTAACAGGCGGCTGTCTTATACACGTTGTAGCACAGAGGCCACATAAGGCAGGACCACACTGCACGCAAAGGCAGCACGTGAACAGGAACGCCACAACAACTCCGATAATCATCAGAATCTTCCAACCCCAAGTCGACATCAGGCCCCAAAACCACCCAAGTAGCGTCCAACCCCCTACGTCCACGTGTATGGACTCAGAGATTTTATGCAACTTTGAGATGGCTTGATAAACAGTCGGAGCATTATCAGGAATGAAAATACAGCAGCTCGAATGGATCACCTTGCATACCCCACCTCGATCTGCTAAGATCACGTCTAAAACCATACGGTTTTGTAACGTCATAAGTCTATCCGCCTGAAGTTCTGTGGTGATATTACCAAGGGCACTGGCAGTAATATTAGCTGTCGATTCCACCACTCGAGTCAACTGTCTCAGGTTCCTACTATTAATCATAGGCCCCCAAAACGGGAGGAACCCCTTGAAAAAGTCTCCTGCCTCTTGACCGGCAGTGTCCTCTTCGCTAATTACGCCCCTCACAACTCTAGTCTTGTGATAGTCTGCATCTACAGTGAACGTCGGAGGCAACAAATTTGCGATAAAACATGAGCCCACAAAGTCGAAGGGCAACCATGCATACGCACGATCATGGCAGATAAAGTATGTACCCTTGGCAGCCAGAAACACAGGGGACGAGACCATCGGCAATATGTAATTTTCAGTGCAAGCACTCTCTCCAAGTCGGGCTTTTGATCTCTGGCCACGACCTATCAGGCAAAAATTACCAATGTGGGGTACGACCCATATCGGGGGCGAGCTTTTAAGCTGTTTTTCACTAGTGAACACACTATACTCGCCTCTACTCAGGACCCTATAGGCTTGTATCTCTTCTTCGGGAATAAGCGATGGTTCATAGATATCTCTATCTAGATCCTCTATCGCTATAGACAAAGGCTTTTGATACGAGCCAGGGCCAGAGTAGGGGGATCGTGGCTCTCGATTGGGGTGGGAACCTAGTGCGCTTCGAAACATGGTTTGAAATGCTCGAGCGGAACCCTGGGAACTGTACGGCAAAACCAAATATGGAATTCCCTTATCTGTGGTATGTGGCATCAACCCACACACCCAACAATTAGTAGTGTTAACCACTAACTGGTGCTGGTGAAGGAGCTGAATAAAGGAATTATTGCGAAATTCTGCACGTCTAGCCTGCTCGTGTTCGGGTAAGATATGGAAGGAATGAGGAGATGTAGTAGAGGTGAATTTAGAGTCAGAAGTAGGAGTAGGTGTAGGTATGGCAGAAGGTAAGAAGTACGACATCATATAGTACACCCCACCCGCCAGTAATGCAGAAACAATCAAAAGCAATACAAATATCTGAAACATAAAGCATTTCGTACGGCTAAGTTGCTGTAGCTCAAATCTTTGTGCCTGTGCTCTTTCCACGTCCACCAGCTTTAAAAACGCCATCCCCTATGACCGTCCGCAACGTTTCTTGACGCACTTCGTTCTGTGTAGCAATAGTCAATCCCTGGGAGTTCCCAGGAACCGACGGTCTTTAACCTAGCGTCAAGACCTACTAACCAGAAAGAAGTACGCGCGCGGCCCTACGGCCTTTATTTACAATATATATGCAATGTCTCTCAGCTGTGGAAGCAAAAATGCATAGGAAAAGAACCTTCAATATGTACAAGAATAATTGCAATGATACAGGTGTTCAGACTGATCGTGGAAAACGGGATAATGCAATTGCCAAGGGGCAAAACAACACTTTATTTGTCCTTAGTACTGGATCGCAAAAAGTATCGAGTTTTCCCAGGACGTCTCTGTTCATCGAACAAAGGATCCGTTGAAGAAACAGAGTTCTGTTGATCAGTCGAATGTTCTGGTCTCGAGTCTTTTGATGAAAAATGTTCAACAGTATCTTTCTGCTGCACTGGGGATTCTCCGACAGGTTGTGCGTCGCTGAAAGGAACAAACGCCGGCAATCCTTCGGACTCAGTTGAAGCAATGCCCTTCCTTACCCACGAGTCTGCCGGTAACGGAATAGGAACTTTCTTCGTATGGGTGGCATGCACCCAATTTTTCCGGCCCTCTAAACGAACGGCAGTTCTCGTGGCAAGGAGGACCTGGTAGGGTCCGGTGAACCTGGGCTCCAAGTTCTTCTTCCGAGAAAAGTTTCTGGTGACCACCCAGTCTCCAGGCTGGAGCTGGTGGCCTGGACCCTCCGTCTGCGTCGGCAATGCTTCGTAAACCTGTTGGTGAATTAACCTCAGTTTAGCAGTCAGATCATGAAGATAGTCAATCAACATTGGGTACTCAAGATCACGGAACACACCTGGTCTAGGGACCCCCCACACATTTGCAGGGCGACCGAACACTATTTCATAGGGACTAAGCCCTACTCGGGAGTGTACGGTTGCCCTTGTTGACAGTAAGGCTAAGGGTAAAGCGTCAGGCCACGAAAGACCAGTCGTAGCCTGAATCTTTGCTAGTTTTAGTTTAAGGGTGCCGTTATACCCTTCAACCAAACCAGCTGACTGGGGATGATTGGCGCTGTGGAATTTTTGATTAATTCCAAGGCCTTTGCACACACTCTTCATCACACTCCCCACAAACTCACTTCCATTATCAGACCATACGACCCGAGGCATTCCGTACTGAGGAAAGTATTCCTTCAGTAGGATTTTTGCCGTTGACAAAGCAGTGTTGTCCTTGAGAGGATAGGCTTCAATCCATCGGGAGAACGCGCAAACCACAACTAAAACGTATTTCAGGTTATTGCGTCGCTCCATATGGATGAAGTCTAATTGAATCACCTCAAAGGGACACGAAGGGGGAGCAAAACTACCAGGAGGAGTTGGGGTTCCCTTACCAGGATTGTACAACATACATACCATACAGTTCTTAACCAATCGTTCAGCACATTTCGTGATACCATCATTCTTCCACACAGGAGACAGCAACTTACAAATACCTTTCGCGCTAATATGTGCTAACCCATGTGCCATTGTCACAATAGCCAGCACATACGCGTCTGGCAACATCCACCTCTTATGTTCCGACAAGTCTACCCAACAACCATTCGCATCCAACTTTCCTGTACTTTCATTCCACTTCTTCTTTTCAGTCTCGGTGGCCTCATTTTGTATCGCCTTCACACTCTCGATAGTGTCCTCACACATACTAGTCTCCGCAGGCCACCTAACCGAACTTGCCACATACATCCGAGTGCTAAGGTTCCGGGCAGTCTCCTTAGCAGTCTCATCCGCAAACGCATTACCACGTCCAACATCATCCGTCACCTTACGATGTGCACTACATTTAACAATCGCTACCTGTTTAGGCAACGTAAGTGCATCCAAAAGATCGTTCACAAGTTGGCCATGCTGAATCTTCGTACCATGCGACGTCATAAAACCTCTCTCTCTCCACAACCGTCCAAAGCTATGCGCAACGCCAAATGCATACTGACTGTCAGTATACACATTCACACGTTTATCTTTCGCTAACACACACGCTCTAGTTAAGGCAATCAGCTCTGCAGCCTGGGCAGAATTCTGATTCAATCTCGCAGCTTCCACAACAGTACTCAAAGTTACAACAGCATACGCAGTGGTCACATCACCATTCGGCAATTTAAAACACGAGCCATCTACATACAATGTTCCATCTGGATCTTCTAAAGGAGTGTTTTTAAGGTCCACTCGACCTTTTGTTTCCTCCTCTGTTCGCAAATAGCAGTCATGGGCTGCTATTTCATCTGACTCTGTACTAATGGGTAACAAAGTTGCCGGATTCAGAACATTGCAACGTTTTATCTGAATATGACTTGCCAGCAGCGTCAACTCGTATCCGGACAACCTCGCACTTGTCAAATGCTGAGTTTTCGTACGATTCAAAAGAGTGTCGACTGCGTGCGGAACCATCACCGTAAGCATATTATCCATGACCAATCCTGCTGATTGTCGGATGGACACCGCAGCTGCCGCTGTTGCTCTCAAACAACTCGGCAATGCTCTAGCTACCGGGTCCAAGGTCGAGGAAAAATATGCACATGGACGTTGCTTACCACCAAAAGGTTGCGTTAAGACACTCAAAGCACAACCTTCCCTCTCGTGAACGTATAATGTGAACGGCTTACTGTAGTCAGGGGTACCTAACACAGGAGCAGAACACAATGAATCACGTAATTCAGAAAAACTCTTCTGACATTCCTCCGTCCATGGTAAAGGAGTTGAAACATCCTTGCACGTAAGAGCCACCAATGGTTTCGCTAGCAATGAAAAATTCGGGATCCACTGTCTGCAGTACGACGTGATACCTAGAAAGGCACGCACATCTCTTTGTGTTGTTGGCACAGTCATTCGCGCAATTGCTGCAATTCTCTCTGGGGTCAACCGCCTTCCCTCCTTTGACAATAAGTGACCTAGATAGGTTACTTCTTGACAACAATATTGGAGTTTAGAAGGTGACACCTTGTGATGTAAGTCACAGAGATGTTGCAGCAACGACACCGTAGCAATTTTGCAGATGTCCTGAGTATCCGCAGCTACCAATAAGTCATCGACATATTGGATTAAAGCCGCACCAGCCGGCAACGTAAACGCATCCAGTTGACCCTTCAAGGCTTGACTGTAAATCGATGGACTCTCACAGTAGCCTTGAGGAGCGCGTTTAAACCGGAAGCTGCGTCCACCAAGAGAGAAACCGAAAAGGTCTCTGCTCTCTTCAGCAATCGGAATACTGAAGAACGCATTCTTCAGATCGATCACCGAAAACCAAGACGCAGAGGCTGGAATCAGAGTCAGTAGCGCCGTGATGTCAGGCACAACAGGGAACTGAGGAATCACAATTTTATTTACCTCCCGTAAATCGATAACAAAACGATAAACAGGTGGTTTCGAAGGATCAGTACGTTTTAAAATAGGTAGTACAGGGCTGTTGCACACGTTTCCCCGAGTCTCTTCAATAACGTCTTTGTCGATCAAATCATAGATGATCCCTAACAGTGCTCGTTCACCATCAAGAGAGATACGGTACTGGGGAATACGTGGCAATCGTACATTAGATTTCAACTGAACAACATAAGGGGAGATGTCAAGCAGGCCCACATCATTGGGACCTGTTGCCCATAAAGATGCAGGAAGAGAACTCAATTCCGGTGGAAGCTTATCGAGAGACAAGTACATAGGAGAGACAACCCTCTCTCCTAACGTAAGCTTTACACCCGCAGGAGAACAATATAGAGTTGCATACAAACGTTTTAGCAAATCCAGACCCAAGAGATTTTCACCACAACCAGTAGTCAAAATCAACGGAGCTTCAAGCTCACGTGGTCCAATTGTAAGAGGCATAGGGCATGAAACTGGATTGCTAACGGGGGCGCCAGAGAATCCAACGGAAACATTTGTTAAGCCAGACAAAGGTGCGCCAGGGAGTTTCGAATGCATAATAGAACTTTTCGCTGCACCAGTGTCCAACAGAAAAGGCTCAACGACGCCCGATGTAGCAACTGCGACGTAAGGCCCTCTCTGATCAACCGGAACTGATACCACTCCCTCTCCTTGTCTATGGCTGTCCTAGTAATTACTGTCGTCAGTTCCCTGATCGACGTAGTAGTCGTCTACATTGTACTGCGCAGATCGTCCCTGCGATGATCCACGTTGATCGAAACAATTATTAGAATTTGATTGGTTATCTGATCGATCGTTTTGAGCACCACGACCTCTACCACGTGATGCCTGCTGAGAACCACCACGACCTCCTCTAGATGAGTTACCACTATTACGATCGTTCAAAACAGGACAATTGAATTTTATATGACCCTCCTGTCTACAATAGGCACACTGACTGTACCCTAACGAGGATCTTTGAGATGGGGAGTCATTTCTAGATTGTGGTCGATTAGATTGCGACTGCGATCTATTTTGCTGTGAAGCATTCTGATTCGAACGCGGAGGATACGCTTGCTGTAACAACACTTTAGTTTTAAGTTCTTTCGTCTTTTTGTCAGCGCGGTCGTTCTCTTCTTTCTCTCTGTTCTCATAATACTGTGCTGTAGCCAATATTTGAGCCGAGGTAGAAACGGCCCACGCACTTTCAGAGTTTTTCAACTTACTGCCCAAGTCAGGCAGCAAGTTCGAGACAAATTTATCCACGAACAACCGTTGACCACCCTCAGTGCCCATATCCTGCCCACTATGATCAATGAATGCCTCCTCAAATCTCGTAAAGAAGTCGGAGACACTCTCGTCCTTCTTCTGCTTACAAGCTGACAATTTGTACCAATTCACCCTCATAGCTGGCATAAGAGTTTTCATTAGTGTAATTATTCTCTGAGGGAGAGCAGCAATCAACTGCTCGGGTTTAGCACCACCAGTTTGCAACCCATCAGCCGCTATAAGGGCAGCCCAATCACCGCCTAATTCGTTAGGATGGTTTTCCTGACGAATCTTAGCCCAGACCGGTTGCGGTACTACATTGCCAAACAGCATATCAATATCGGCAAGATTCATTATCGTAGCATCTACGAGCTGCGATAACTCTTTATAATACCCTGCAGGATTCTTGCGAGGGTCAGGCAAAGATTGCTTCACCTGCAACACTTCTGATCGTTTCCATGGGAGATGTATCCACACTCTCAGGAAGTAGGGTAGAACAATGGGGTTAGCATTAGGATCGCCTGGCATCCACACTGGTGGAACTTCCCGGATGGGGAACTGACCAGACGCATCTAACTGCCTCTCAACGTCCTCAACAAACAAGGCTTGAGGTATAGGAGTGGGACGGAAAGATAGCAACCGCTCAACAGCACGTCGAACGTTGGTATCCACTATCAGTCCGTTCGAGAACTGAAGTTGAAGATCAGACAAAGCGGTCAACACCTCGTCAGGTGCATCGGCCGATATCTGATCACGTAAAACTTTACACATTTCTTCGAAAACAAATCTCTGTGTTGGTACATTGAATTGACAGAACGTATCAAGTACAATACGTGGAGGATTTCTAAGAGGATGCGTCATCCAACCCATCGCCATGTTATATAGCGAAGCGCGTTCCCTACCACCGGGAAGCTGACTACGTCTCTGAGGACCATCTGAACCAGCGGACCCAAGAACGGGTCCAAGAGAATGAAAGAAGTTAGCCGCAACAGGAGAAGTACGACTACGAGTAGCTGAAGAAGTATAGCACAAGGGACTAACAAGAGAAGGAGTAGAAACAGAAGCAACAGCAGGAGTTAGTAGAGCAGGAACAGTAGCGGGAGCAGGAGTATGCGGAAGTGGAGGAGCAGTGGGAATAGCAGTAGGCAGGGGAGCAGGAACAGTCGGAAGAACGGGTGCAGGTTGAGGAACAGGCTGAAGAACAGGTGGAGGAACAGGTACAGGGGGAACCACTGGAGCAGCGGTACCCTGTACATACGGAGGTGGCGATTTCAGAAGATAAGACATTAGAGGATCCTCAACTGGTTCTTCCTTCTTATCCGACTCCGTAGGCAAAGCAGGATAGCATTTATCAATGGACATACGCTGTAGCCTATCAAACACTTCCTTTTCCTTATCCTCCTTATCACGCTTAAACTGCTCTGCTTTCTTTACAATGGTAGCAACACCATCTCTCTGATTACGTTTAGTCTGTCTGATCTCCTTCTGTCGGGCTTCTTTACGCCACAACCGAAAGGCATCAAACATGGCCGGCCTTGACTTTTTCGCAAATAATTTAGCCTCTAGATTATCTAAGATTGGAGTCTCAAAGCTACCATGGGGTGGCCAACTAAGGACACCATCCTTCTTAGTATACCGAATCCAATAATCATTAAAAGTAATCGGGCCTAGCCCGTGCTTACTGTAGAGCTCATAAGTGGGAGTTCCAACCGGAGGTATCGGACACGAGTCCTCCAGTCGGGAATCCGTACCACAACGTCTGAAACAACTAAACAAAGTACAGCGACCAGGCATCTTGCACACTAGCCGTGTTTCACAAACTTCAAGGGTTACGGGATTTACCAAGTCCCAGCAAAGAGCAAAAACCCTCGGTTTTTGGCGTCTGCAGTCGTCAAATATCACAACAAAGTACCAAGAACCACAAATGCAATAGAACCATGCAACAACTAAGTAACCACAACCAAGAACTCTGGGAGCGACCCACAAATACTTAACTCAAAGATCGATGGCGTCACCAGGAAGGCCCGTCAATCGTCTCGCTATACCAAGGTCTACGCCAGGCGCCAAAACAGGTCTACAGTCAGGGCAGCAGTCCGTCGCAGCCGTCAGGAGGCGGGAATCTTCGAGGGAAAAGTCTTCGTGCCACTTATTTCGACAACAGGATCGATGAAGCGGAGTGCACCTTCCCTCGGAGATTTCACACGAAGTTCCTCACGATCGTCGGGCTTGGACCGGTACCACTGATGCAGCCCCACGTTGGGCGCCAACTGAAGGACTGGGTTATTTAAGTCCCAGCTGTGCCAGGGGACAACACCTGAAACCTTCGTGGGTAACCTGCTCCGGCGTACAAATGACAGAGACACGGGACACTTCCTTCGGCGTCAAGGATTCGAGCTTTATTTACTGCAGGGAACACAGAAGTCACGGCAAGTACAACGCGTGCTACTTGTGGAGACTGCTTCAAATTGGTTCTGTGGATCGCTCCTTTTATACATAATTTACCCATAGGTTTACATGGTACACAAAGGTTTATGGCTTGGTTCCCATAGTTATTCCCCAGAGGGGTCGTTTTGGTCTCTTTGATACATTCAAGATCCGAAACATAAGTGCGGAAACATTTGGCGGTTCCCAACTGCAAAAACCCATCTTCCCACCATTAGTACATTCCAATCAGCAATAAAACAGATCGAAGGAAGAACAAGGACAGGTGCAAAGGAAGATGGAAACAGTGGGGAATTGGAAAGGGTGTAAAAGGGGAGGTATCGGGAAACACGAGCTACAGGCATCAAAGGGACGTGCCTAATGAGATGCACGGCTGAGACAGTAAACCGGCACGGCAAGATGAGCCTCGAGCGGGGCCATTTGCCTTACAGTATCATCCCCCTCGTCATAAAGACATTTTCAAAGGACATGTGTCTTCCGTAGATATCTTGGGAATCCCAGGGTCGCAAAGCGGACAGTGTCCGTTCGCTGGCTACTTGAGGGCAAGAGACAAAATGGATGTCATATCTAAGATGGAACCCGTGGGTACAGATAGAATAACCCACGTAACAGACGAACGGTTTAGGTTAGCACAGCGAAACTGCATACACCCACTAAACTCGTCATTTGCGGTTCATAGATACCAGACTCGACCATATTCGTGCGAGTCAAAAACATCACTTACAATTGTCACGGAACCTCACTATTCCGAATTTTGGGGCATCCTTGATCCATAATATCATATGTATAAGAGGAGCACCTCTTGCTTGATACTCCTTTCTCCAAAAGAAATCCACAACTTCTCCAAGAGGAGGATTTTTTTTATTGCAGATAAAAGACATCATAGCTTCAAATCTATGATTAAAATACATGCATACATTAACAGGATCCAAAGAGCACAATTCTCCAGGTGTCTTGTATTCAATATTTCTTATATTGGAATTTGCCTCTCGAAGAAATTCAAGTAAATCATGCCAATCGTACTCAGCACAGCTTAGGGTAAGGAACCATGTAGGAATTCCTACGGCCCACATGCATCAAGCCCTTTTTCATTCGCAAACGGTGCGATTCCTTAAAATCGGCCGTTTGCGAATGCAAAAGTGCTTTTTGGGATGCATGAAGCAATTTTAGAATTTGCAACATTGTTGCGAGTTCTAAAATTGCGGGTGCTTTTAAGAAGTCGCAGATGTGCGACTTCTTAAAAGCAATGCATCATCACTTTAGACAAGTGAAAATTCGCACTTAGGGTTCCAAATTTACCGAGTGGTTGAACCACTCGGTAAATTTGGAAAAAGTGTTAAAAATGCTTAAAATGTTATTTTTTCAACATTCATGTTACGGACACACATGTCCTTAGGACATGTGTGTGTGCAACATGATGCGAAAAATACATTTCAGGGGTGCATGGGGGGGTCCTTTGGACCCCCCACTGCACCCATGAAATTTTCTAAGTGCCACTCGCAATTTGCTTTGACTCCTATGGGCCTTTTGGCCCATAGGAATCAATGGAAATTGCGTAAATTAACTTAAGAATTCGGTATTTCTTTGGGATTCGGTAAAAAATGCGATTTTTACCGAATCACAAAGAAATACCGAAAAAAATGATGCATAGCATTTTGCATTTCCTAAATAGCGATTCCTTAATTTTCGCTATTTAAGAAATGCAAAATCCTACATTGATGCATGTGGGCCTAAGTTCCATAGCATACATTTCAGTTCTCCATGACGACGGTACCAATATTCGTTAGTGCCATGCTGGCATGCCATCAGATTAATCAGCTGAGATTCTAAGTGATCATCCCTCTGGTGTACTTTCTCCATAAACTCCTTTGCAGAAACATTTTGCAGATGTACTCCTGTTTTCAATAGGTGATTGACAGCATATGAAAGTCCAGACAAGTCACTTTCAAACAAAAGATGAAATATTAAGGGATACATTGTTGAAATCTTGGATCTTCTGCAAATAATCTTGCCCTGAAAGGTAAGCGCTGCGGTTCCTAAGGATAACTTGCACATTTTAAAAACGCTGCTTAATGCTTGATCTGCGCAACCTGGTCGCGCTTTTATTTTATATTTGACCACTTTTAATTTCTCGGCTTTTCAGCCGCTCTAATTCCGCCGCGTCTATGTGGAGGTAAACAGGGCATGTTAGGACATTGCTTGCACACTAATTGGTGAATCTCACCGCTGTTACAGCGGCCCTTTAGCTGCTTCTACTTGTGAGGGGACATCTTGGGTGAGGTAGTACCGGCTGCGGCAGACATCTTTGTTAGCAGGCTAGCTGCTGCCTGACGCGATAGGCTCACAGGAGGCCATTTAAGACAGACTGGCCAGGGCGCTCTCCCTGAAAGGTAAGAGCTGCGGTTCCTAAGGATAACTTGCACATTTTAAAAACGCTGCTTAATGCTTGATCTGCGCAACCTGGTCGCGCTTTTATTTTATATTTGACCACTTTTAATTTCTTGGCTTTTCAGCCGCTCTAATTCCGCTGCGTCTATGTGGGGGTAAACGGGGCATGTTAGGACATTGCTTGCACACTAATTGGTGAATCTCACCGCTGTTACAGCGGCCCTTTAGCTGCTTCTACTTGTGAGGGGACATCTTGGGTGAGGTAGTGCCGGCTGCGGCAGACATCTTTGTTAGCAGGCTAGCTGCTGCCTGACGCGATAGGCTCACAGGAGGCCATTTAAACCTGCCACATGCAAGCGTGCAGCGTACGCGCACAGCGGGCGCGCCGTGGGCACGCCGGAGGCTTGCCAGAGGCGAGCCCATCTGTGCCCATCCGTGACCAGACGGGACCCGGGCCAGTACCCCTGGTTCGCGCATCATCTATGATAGAGGTGAGCTATTGGAAGTTAACTTGATTAATACATCTCTCGAGGAGGGGAGTGCAACCCTACTTCGACAGGAAGGGTTGTGGAGGGTTCCGGAGAAAGGGTCTGGATGGCCTCATGCTCATAAAGCCGGGGTTTTGCACTACAGGCTGTTAAACACCCGTTCCCTCCAAAAACAGAATGGAGGGGTGTTTTCATTACTGGAGGACGGGGAATTCGATGTGTTAGGAGTCACGGAGACGTGGTTGGAGGACTCCTCGCTACCGGATCTTGTGGCTGCTCTACAGGCAAATTTTTCGGTTCTATACTGTAATAGAGCGGGAGAGAAGAGAGGCGGAGGGGTAG
Source organism: Lissotriton vulgaris (assembly GCF_964263255.1). Lineage (NCBI taxonomy): Eukaryota > Metazoa > Chordata > Amphibia > Caudata > Salamandridae > Lissotriton > Lissotriton vulgaris. Next base: position 53,977,032 of record NC_141696.1, read on the forward strand.
CACTTTTTTTTTGCTGATCGTATGCGGGGAGAAATAATCCTGGCAGAAAATTTGGTAGGGGCAGAGGTGCTTGGTGTTAAACTGAGGTTGGGGATAGACTGCCTGGCAGTCCTGGTGGTGTATCGTCCTCCATGGGCCATGCCGGAGTTTCCAGACCTGTTTTTGAAACTAGTGCAGGATCTGCGCTCGAGGTATGATAATATGGTTATATTGGGAGACTTTAACTACCACTGGGAAACTACCCCGAAAGAAGGGCAGGCTAGCCAGATTGATGAGGCTCTATCATCACTAGGGCTAGCCCAACAAGTAAAGGGGCCGACACATGTGAAAGGTCACACGCTTGATCTGGTGTGGACGTCACTTCCGGTACAGGGATTGACGATTACGTTGCCTTGTGTCTGGTCGGATCACCATTTGGTGAAGGGAGATCTCCTGATGAACTTACAAAAAACGAAACCTGTAGAAGGCCAGAGGGTGGTGAGGAAATGGAAGAACATCAATGGAGACAAAATGGTAGCACATCTCCTAGCGAATCTACCCCAGAATTTACTGGATGAGAATCCGGATGCTCTTTGCAGTAATTTGGATGATAGACTTCGAAGGGCGGCCGATTATGTGGAGCCAGCACGAAGGGTCAACTTAGTAAATAGAGGCTCGGGATACCCTTGGTATAATGACTCTCTTAGGGAGAAGAAGAGGGGTTTACGCAAGGCGGAGAGAGCTTGGCGCAGAGCCTATGACACTAATGCGCGTAGTCTCTATATGCTAGAACTAGCGACCTATAAACGGGCAATAACAGCTAGGAAGGCCGAGTTCTATGAGGAAAGGATCACTACAGCCAAAGATCCACAAAAAGAAATCTTTAGAGTCTTAAATGAACTCAGGAAAACAAAAGAACAGAGGCCGGAGTTCACTCTAGAGGACTGTCAGAGATTTCAGGACTTCTTCACTAGCAAAATCACAGACCTCATTTCTGAAATTGCTCGTACTCCCATGCATGCCTGCCCCCTACAGACCACCCCGGCTAAGAAGCTGGTAGACAGACCTTTGGACACTTTACCCTTGATTGCGAAGGATGGACTGTCATTGCTTATGGGGCGAGTTAAGTCTGACTCCCAGGCCGATCCCTGCCCTCCTGAAGTATTCAAACTGGCTATGCCAGGAATAGAAGAAGAGGTCTTGGCTCTCCTGAACTCATCCTTAGCATTAGGCAAGGTTCCGTTAGCCTTCAAGGAAGCACGACTGATCCCTCTGTTAAAAAAAACTGGGGCAGACGTGAAGTGCCTGAAAAATTTCAGGCCTATCTCCCAGATTCCTTTCCTCGCCAAAGTGCTAGAACAGCATGTTTTGTCCGATCTCTCCGATCATCTGGAAAGGAATGGTCTGTTGGAACCAAGTCAATCGGGGTTCCGTGCGAATCACAGCACGGAGCTGGTCATGCTGTCTATCTTGGATGAGCTCAGGAATAGGGCAGATAGGAAGATACCTGGTGCCCTGGTGTTGTTAGACCTGTCTGCGGCGTTTGACACCGTGTGTCATAAACATTTTTGTCGCGGTTGAGGGATTTCGGCATTCAGGGCACAGCTCATGCCTGGTTTGCCTCCTTCTTACAAGGGAGGACGCAAAGAGTACAGCTGGGAGAATTGCTCCCCACTGCCATATCAATTTCTTGTGGAGTGCCGCAGGGGTCTGCCTTGTCGCCCCTTTTATTTAATATATATCTTCAACCGTTGATTTCACTCCTCAATCAAATGGATTGTCAGGTGTATAACTACGCTGACAACACGCAAATCATTATCCAAATGAATGATGCTCCTGGGGCGTTAGCAAGGCTGCAAAACATCCTCAAGCATACAGCCAACTGGATGTCTCTGAACTCCTTAAAAATCAACCCTGACAAGACGGAGGTTTTACCAATCACCATCGCTGGTAACCCATGGCACGACGGGTTTTGGCCAAGAGAACTTGGGCCACCCCCAGAACCTGCAGCGGTGGTAAAAAGCCTAGGCATCCATGTGGATGATAAACTATCCATGCAGAAGCAAGTCACTATGGTGGTAGGAACCTGTGTCGGTCTTCTCCGACAACTTAGAAAAATTGTGCCATTATTGTCCTTCTCCACCTTGAGACGGGCGGTGTCCGCAATGATATTATCAAGGTTGGATTATGGCAATTCGCTTTATTTAGGACTGCCCCAAAAACTTTTGGACAAACTTCAAGTGGTGATGAATGATGCCGCCAGGCTCATCTTTAAGAAACCAAGGAGCTCGCATGCGTCCCCACTTATGCACGAGCTACACTGGCTGCCAGTAAGGCAGAGGGTGCTCTTTAAAGGGCTCTGCATCGCACACAAATCGCTCTATGCAAAGACGCCAAGATATATTAAGACCCACCTGACTCCATACAAACCGGGTAGGTCGTTAAGATCTACTGAAGCAACTCTTCTTACTCAACCACGCTTCAGATTGGCCACAGTGGGTGGCCGCGCCATTTCCAATACCCTCCCAGCAGTCTGGAATAATTTATCGGCGGATTTGCGGAAGGAATCCAATTTGATGTCCTTCCGGAAGAAGTTGAAAACTGTTCTTTTCCAGAAGGCCTGGGTCGGGCTATAACTCCTGGTAGGGCTTTTTTAGGAATCTTTGCTGTGCTTACCTGACAAGCGCTTAGAGACCCCTGGGTTATAAATCAAAAAAAAAAAAAGAACAACAAAATGTTGAATAGAAAGAAACATATCAGCAAGTGAGACAAAATATTGATCATGTATTTCTTCATGAAAAGAAAGAATGCACATGCACATCATTTTAATCAATCCGAATGTATGTGAGTAGACAAGCTGGAACAGGAAAAAGTTTCGTAATTAAAGTAATCACCAGTTATCTACAGAAAACAACTGAGTCACATTTGTTTTGTGTTGTAACTGCTCCAACTGGGTTAGCAGCACACAACGTTAAAGGAATTACACTACATCGTTTATTGATGCTACCTGTGGAGCATGAAAACAAATTGGAATATCACAAGCTACCTGGAGAAGCTTGTTGGGAAGTTTCAAGAGTGCTGAAGAAAATTAAATTTCTGATTATTGATGAGGAAAGCATGGTCTCAAACTTAATGTGTGTTTTTGTGCATTTAAGAATGCAGCAAATTCTTAAAACAGAGTATAATGTCTTATTTGGAGGAAAACATGTCATAGTTTTTGGAGATCTACTGCAACTTACTCCCATAAAAGGACAACCAGTATTTAAACCACTTGCGCATGAAGACACCAGAAAGTCTCTGGGTAGTGTTGGAAATGTTAACATTTGGTCATATTTTGAATACAAGAAACTCATTACAAATATGCGACAGGCAAATGATGTTGATTATGGAACTATGCTTCAAGATCTAAGAATTGGAGTACTGACAGAACATGGCAGACAAGCTTTGCAGGGTTGTTTACTTTCCAATTTGTTTCAAAATAAAAATGTAGTTCCTGAGAAAATATATATGAAAATTACAGAAAACAAATCTGTAATATGCTTAATGCCAACACTGCATGAGTGTTCTATATTCAACGAACAACTTTTGAAGCTGGAAAATGAAGAAATAATAAAAATGGAAGACATTGATAAAATAGAGCATGAAGGAATCACTATTATTTTGACAGAAAAGTTGAAAACAAAATTGGATTATTTAGAAAAATTGATATCTTAAACTGCTGATTTAGAAAAGAACGTATATACATGTACAAACTTTCAGGTAATTTTAAGGCATAATTTGGATGTAGAAAAAGGTTTAGTTAATGGAACAAAGGTCAAAGTTGTGGGTTTTGTTAATTGTCCGAATAAAGATCGTATTGAATTTTTAAAAATTAAATTTGATCAGATTGAAGAAGTGAAACAAATTGGTTGTTGCTCAGTTTGTTTTTTGCTTGTTAAAGATTTATATGTCCGTAGAAAACAGTTTCCAGTTTCTCTGGCATATGCAGGGACTATTTATAAATCTCAAGGTTTAAGTGTAGACAGTGCTTTGGTGAACATTGGAAGTACTGTGTTTAAAGAGGGTATGGCATATGTTGCTTTGTCGCAAGTCAGAACTTTATCTGGTTTGTTTTTTATTGATTTTGATGACACAAAGGTTACTGCAGATGCAAACTGTGTAAAAGAGTATAGTAGGTTAGGATGAGTGTATGCTCCCAATTTAGGTCAACATCCTATATTTAAAAAGCGTGAGGTAGGACGAAAAAGAAGGTATGAGAACATCTTTAGTAAAGGTATAGAGAAGGGAAACAAACAAGATAATGTTGTGATTGCAAGCAAAAAGAAAAAGGACACTGTTGAAGAGATTGTTAGTTATCAGTTTGAAAATAGTTCAGGTGTCAGCTGCTATGCTAATGTGGTCAATTTTGCTTTTTTTCTTGAAGGTTTGCAACAGCAAATTATGGAGAATCAGGAAAAACATTTTGTTCATTGTTGCATTGCGGTTATGAAAAATTGGCAACTGATAAAAGTTATATACAAAGGGCCTCATTTATGAGAAGTGACGCATCGCTGCGTGAAAGCAGCTATACGTCACTTCTCAGTGTGCCCTCTGTGCGACATGATTGATGCGTCATATTTACTGTATGAGGCATCACCTCGCAACGAGTTACATATACGCCAGTATTTATGACGTATCTGGATGGGGCAAAAGTGACGCATTGCTGGAGTGTGTCACAAAAGTTATGCAACTCCAGCAATGTGTCCTTTCACATGGGGCAAGCCCCAAGTGAAAGGGCCTGCGTCAGTCTTACGCCTGATGTGAGGGAGGCGTAAGATATTGATGCATTTGCGTCCTAGAAGTGGCGTAGTGACGCCCCCTGCATACAATATACCTGATGCAGGTACAATGTAGCGCAGGGGTTTACAAAGTGAAGCCTCTATCTAGATGCGTCACTTTGTAAATATGGTTCAACAAGGCACATTTTTTACGCCGCTGGTGCGTCACAAAAAGTGACGCACAGCCTCATAAATAAGGCCCAAAGTGTTTGTGATAGTTGTAATCTTTTGGATGTATGTTCTGTGTCTACACAAATTACACAGACTATCCAACAAGATGCTCAGGAATTTCTAATGTATATGCTTACCATATTGGAAAATGAAGGCATAGAAATTGAGAATATTTTTGGCCTTTGTTACAAATGGGATCATCATTGTGAAAATTGTATGTCTACATGTAGCACTGACATAGACACTGAAAGATTTATATATTTGACATTATCAGACTGTAAATCAGTGTCTTTCAATAAACTAGTTAAAGCAGCAAATCAGAACATGGAGTGTAGCCAATGCAACTCAGAAATGTTATCAACATTATACAAAGTTATGGAAAATATATAATTTTATTAATGCAACGTTGTACAGCTGATGGAAGAAAATTGGACACTAACATTTTGTAGCAAGTCAACTATCAATATCAGGATGGACTTTTGTAGCAGTAGCAATAATTTTCCATGATGAACCTTCCACAACATCTGGACCTTTTACTGCCTATCTAAAATGTGAAAAAGGCTAAGAAGAGATTTCTCACGAGAAGAGACTAAGTAAGAAATTATACAGTTTCAGTTTAAAGATGTTATCCCATCGAGAAATTGGAGCATATGAATCCACAGATCGGTTATCATCTGCAAGTCTATGCTACAAATCTAGAAGAATAATTTGGGTGAGTCTAGGTCTTCTGCAATGCAAAATCGGGTACTGAAATCTGTTCAAGAAATTTAATATTTAGCAGAAAAAGATCCAGAAAGTACAGATATTTTGAAAACAAATATGTTGGATACATATTACCCAAATAGAAGTAATCATCTTGAGAACATGTGTCTCTATGAAGAGCAGCAAAACTACACTTTTAAAAAGAATACTACAGAGAACATCAATGATGGAAAATATGGAGTTTTTGGTTCCGAACGTGTTTGGTGAAACATATAAAAGGAAATTTTATGAATCACAGGAAGCTGAGTTGCGACACTGCTGATAAAAGGGAATTTTACTATTTAGCTCTTTTGCAATTATTCAAACTGTGGCGTTCAGAATTAGAATTACTTGCAGAATTTCAGAGCTATTAAGATACCTTCAATGCTTGTAAAGATACCATTGAATGCACTGTTTTTGCAAATTATGTGAAAATGTTGAACGATGAAACTGATCAAGAAGCTACTATTGCAGCTGAGATTGCTAGAAATAGTTCTCAAGACAGTCAAAGTTTTGCTGCGCTGGGTCAAGATCCACTAGCACAAACAATTGTTGAAAATGAAGCAGCAATCGCGATGAATGAGGTGGAAACAGCAATGCATCAAGCTCAAGAAGATGTAACGGACTCAGCAAACTTGGAAGAACAACAAAATGTTGAACAGAAAGAAATATATCAGCAAGTGAGACAAAAGATTGATCATGGATTTCTTCATGAAAAAAAGAATGCACATGCACATCATTTTAACCAATCCGAATGTATGTGAGTAGACAAGCTGGAACAGGAAAAAGATTCTTAATTAAAGTAATCACCAGTTATCAACAGAAAACAACTGAGTCACATTTGTCTTGTGTTGTAACTGCTCCAACTGGGTTAGCAGCACACAACGTTAAAGGAATTACATTACATCGTTTATTGATGCTACCTGTGGAGCATGAAAATAAATTGGAATATTACAAGCTATCCAGAGAAGCTTGTTGGGAAGTTTCATGAGCATGAACAAACAAGATAATGTTGTGATTGCAAACAAAAAGAAAAAGGACACTGTTGAAGAGATTGTTGGTTATCAGTTTGAAAATAGTTCAGGTGTCAACTGCTACGCTAATGTAGTGGTCAATGTTGTTTTTTTTCTTAAAGGTTTGCAACAGCAAATTATGGGGAATCGGGAAAAACATTTTGTTCATTGTTGCATTGCGTTTTTGAAAAATTGGCAACTGATAAAAGTTATATACAAAGGGCCTCATTTATGAGAAGTGACGCATCGCTGCGTAAAAGCAGCTATGCGTCACTTCTCAGTGTGCCCTCCATGCGACATGATTGAAGCATCATATTTACTGTCTGACTCATCACGTCGCAAGGAGTTACATATACGCCAGTATTTCTGACGTATCTATATGGCGCAAAAGTGACGCATTGCTGGAGTGTGTCACAAAAGTTATGCAACTCCAGCAATGTGTCCTTTCACATGGGGAAAGCCCCATGTGAAAGGGCCTGCGTCAGTCTTACGCCTGCTGTGAGGCAGGCGTAAGATATTGACGCATTGGCGTCCTAGAAGTGGTGCAGTGAAATCTTATAGATTTCACTGCGTCACTTCTATGACCCTTTCTTGCGTCATAACGCCCCCCTGCATACAATATACCTGATGCTGGTATAATGTAGCGCAGGGGTTTACAAAGTGAAGCATCTACCTAGATGTGTCACTTTGTAAATATGGTGCAACAAGGCACAAAAAGTGACGCACCGGCAGCATAAAAGTGACGCACAGCCTCATAAATAAGGCCCAAAGTGTTTGTGATATTTGTAATCTTTTGGATGTATGTTCTGGGTCTACACAATTTACACAGACTATCCAACAAGATGCTCAGGAATTTCTAATGAATATGCTTACCATATTGGAGAATGAAGGCATAGAAATTGAGAATATTTTTGGCTTTTGTTACAAACGGGAACATCATTGTGAAAATTGTATGTCTACATGTAGCACTAACATAAACACTGAAAGATTAAATATTTGACATTACCAGACTGTAAATCAGTGTCTTTCACCAAATTAGTTAAAGCAGCAAATCCGAACATGGAGTGTAGCCAATGCAAATCAGAAATGTTAACAACATTATCCAAAGATATGGAAAATATATAATTTTAATGATGCAACGTTGTACAGCTGATGGAAGAAAATTGGACACTTACATTTTGCAGCAAGTCAACTATCAATATCAGGAAGGACTTTTGTAGCAGTAGCAATAATTTTCCATGATGGTCCTTCCACAACATCTGGACCTTTCACTGCCTATCTAAAATGTGAGAAAGGCTGGACACTATGTAATGATGCTCAGTTGGTTTTTAAACAACATTTGACTAGTGAATTACCAAATTCCTACCTAATATTTTTAAAGCCAACGTTTTAGGAACATAATTCGGCCTCTGAAGAATTTATTATTATGTAATAATACGATTACTAGTGATAAATTTCAACAAAAAGGATTTCAATAATACCATTTGTCCTTGAGGAAAGGAGTTTCTTTGAATTATGGACTTTTTCTTGCACATTAACTCAGCATATAGTTTTAAGCAACAACATTTACAATGTTTATAAATTCAAGTTATAAAATGTACTTAGGAGTAAGCATTTTATATATGTGTAATTTGTGTTATAGGGTATTTTATTGAGGTTAGATTCTAGGTTTTTTTTAAACAATATTATTGATTGGTTTTTTTGCCTGCTGTTATGTGATGCGTATGATTGAAATCACTGTTTCTTAATAAATTCAATATATTCTGAGAACAGCAAAAAAAGCAAAGAAAATAATTTGTAAAAGGTAAAAAAATTCTGTATTGTAAAAAATATAATATTATGTATTATAACAGTATTTTTTGTTCTCTTTTACAGATTCTAATTCTAAAATATCACATTTTCATAAATTTATATTATAAAAAACAACTGAAAAAAAAGTCTAGCATTTCTTATTTCTATTACTGTAATAGTAAGTTTAATTAAGTATTAAAATGCACACTAGCCTGTGTTTGCACACAGGTGAAGAAAGTGGAGATGGACGGAGTAGATATGTGTGGAAAGATGCTCTGTGGGCATTTTAGGTTGAAGGATAAAGTTAACATGAATACTGAGTGTCATTGGGGTTCAACTAACCCAGCAGATATGTGTAGAAAGCATCCTGTGCCAACAATGTGTCACATTTTGTAACATAGTGACTGAGCAAAAAAGACTTTCATATTTACAAGGAGAGGAAAAGTCACTCGGTGTACCTTTTCTTTTCCATGTAAATACAGCATTATCATACACACCACTTTACATTGAAAGGGCGTTCTACAGGTGTTGCTGTGCGTATTTGCACAGAACACTCACAGAATAAGACACATCACCAGATTTATCAGAAATGATCAATCAGGACATGTGCATGAATACTGCACCATCCTCCAATTGATGTAAAGAGGCACAACAAGGAGAATTATTTTTACTTCTTCTCATTTTTTCTCTTTCAATATATGCTACAATGCACAGCATACATTGAAAGAGAAAAATGCGTTCACTGAATGTTTTTGTGCAGGAAGGTATGCCTTTTTGTACAAAAATAAACTCCACATGACACAGATATTCTTGCACCATGGTGCAAGGGTGTCTGTGTCACCACATGGCTACAGTTTAAGCAGCAGTACAGAGGGAGGCAAAGACTTGCAACATATCTATGTACATATGTTGCATCCCTGTGCTTCAGAAGTACCTCAGCACACTGTAGTTCAAGAGCTTACTGTGTCATCCTGCAGCACTTCCTTATAGTTATACATTCACCATACACCACAAATGCATTCTTTCAGTCAATTATGCACTATGTATACATTAATTTAAATTTTCACACACTAGCATATGGTTTAGCTCTTTTTTAACCAGAGTAGTTAGCCCTGAAAAAACATTTTCTTTTCTTTTTTGTAGTTTTATATTTTTTTGATTTTTTGAACGTTTTTTTCAGTTTTTTTAGAAGAATAAAAAAGTCAACAGGACGAACAAAACCATGAACTTTGAGGGAAAAAAATATAGCATTGATGGTTATCAATTGCTCTGCAAACTAGGTCTACTGATTGCTCCCCATAACAAATTAAATGATTGCACTTCACGCAGTGCATTCTAACTTTCCCAAATTGGGGACGTATGTCTGGTGGCGATGTTGAAAGTGATGCCACAGAGGTACTTGGTATTGCCGGTGGTGGAGGTGCATTTTGGCACAGTCTTCTACATTCTTCGTGATCAAAGTTCACAGGATGCAGGGATTGAAGGTGCTTGTGCATACTAGCAGTGCCACAGGAGTATTTTATGTTAGGATCTCCTCTGGACAGCACTGAATGGAAAATCTTGCAGGTCACCTTGGTGGCATTACATTTCTTTTGCCCCACCGGAAAAGTAAAACATTTCCATACGATGGATGTTCATCTTTCATGAGGGGGAGGTTCTGGTAGAAATTCTTCAGCAACAAAATGATCAGAATCAGGTGATTCTTCCAGTGGTGTAGCCATTTATTTCTTCAAAAAGAAATTGAGGTCTCCAAGGAAGAAAAAGTGAGTTTCTTCTCTGGACAGGTCTTCTCCCAAGGAAAGTCTAAGAAGAATGATTGAAATGGGTGGGGTTCGTCAATAGTTCGAATAGTTAGGGGCCCATTAGGATGGCGGGCGGATTGCTCCCGACAATATACCGCCAGCCTGGCGGGGGCAATCTGCCCGCCATCTGCACCTGAATTACCCCCCCACCATATTAGGATGGCGGGGGGACCGCGGCGGATGGAAAGACCGTCCGCCGCTTTTCCACCCTGGTCGTCTTGCGACCGGTGCGGAAAAGGTTTAATATGGTGGCAGCGTCTAATAGACACCGCTAGCCATATTATGATGGGCTTGTTTAGATGCCTTTCCGCGGCGGCGATGCCGCCACGGAAATCAATCAATCAATCAAACAAATTTGGAAAGCGCGCTACTCACCCGCTGGGGTCTCAAGGCTCTGGGAGGGGGGAGTCGGTTCTGCTCGATCAGCCATGTCTTGAGTTGTTTCCTGAAGGAGAGATGGTCCTTGGTCAGTCGTAGGTGGGTGGGGAGGGAGTTCCATGTGTTGGCCGCCAGGTAGGAGAAGGATCTTCCTCCGGCGGTGGCTTTGCGAATTCGTGGGACGGTGGCGAGGGCAAGGCTGGCGGATCGGAGCTGGCGGGTGGGTGTGTAGAATGTGAGGCGGCTGTTGAGGTATTTGGGGCCCATGTCATGGAGGGCCTTGTGTGCGTGGGTGAGGAGTCTGAAGGTGATCCTCTTGCTGACAGGGAGCCAGTGCAGGTCTTTCAGATGGTCGGAGATGTGGCTGTGATGGGGGATGTCCAAGATGAGTCGTGCCGAGGCGTTCTGTATGCGCTGGAGTCTTTTCTGGAGTTTGGCTGTGGTTCCAGCGTAGAGGGTGTTCCCGTAGTCCAGACAGCTGGCGATGAGGGCCTTGGTGATCGTCTTCCTGGTTATAGTGGGGATCCACCAGAAGATCTTTCGGAGCATGCGCAGGGTGTTGAAACAGGATGAGGAGACGGTGTTGACTTGCTTGGTCATCGTGAGGGAGGAGTCCAGGATGAAGCCCAGGTTGCGTGCATGGTCCGTTGGCTTGGGTGCGGTGCCCAGGGCAGGGGGGCCACCAGGAGTAGTACCAGGCAGAGGGGGATGGCCCCAGGATGAGGACTTCCGTCTTGTCTGAGTTCAGTTTCAGACGGCTGAGCTTTAACCATTCCGTGATGTCTTTCATTCCTACCTGGAGGCTGGCTGTGGCGGTGGCGGTTGGTGAGAGAGAGTATCAGCTGGGTGTCGTTGGCGTAGGAGATGATGTTAAGGTTGTGTTGGCGTGCGATGGCTGCGAGGGGGCTCATTTAGACGTTGAAGAAGGTGGGGCTGAGCGAGGATCCTTGTGGAATGCTGCAGTTGACTTCGGTGGCCGCGGATCGGAATGGTGTGAGGCAGACTCTCTGGGTTCTTCTGGCGAGGAACGAGAGGATCCACTCCAAGGCTGTTCCTTGGATTCCGATGTTGCTAAGGTGCTGTATCAGGGTGCGGTGGCATACAGTGCCAAAGGCTGCTGAGAGGTCCAGGAGGATGAGGACAGCTGTTTCCCCGTTGTCGAGCAAGGACCTGATGTCGTCGGTCGCTGCGATGAGGGTGGTCTTGGAGCTGTGGTTTGCTCGGAAACCGGACTGCGAGGGGTCAAGGGATCCGTTTGTCTCGAGGAAGGCGGAGTGTTGTTCGTTGACGGTCTTCTCGATGACTTTGGCAGGAAAAGGGAGGAGCGAGATGGGGCGGAAGTTCTTGAGGTCCGTGGGGTCCGCGGTGGGTTTCTTCAGGAGGGCGCTGAGCTTGGCATGTTTCCAGCTCTCTGGGAAGGTGGCGGAAGCGAAGGAGCTGCTGATGATGTCCCAGAGTTGGGGTGCAATGATGGAGTCGGCTTTGTTAAAGATGTGGTGTGGGCATGGGTCGGTAGGGGAGCTGGAGTGGATGGTGTTAATCGTGCGGGTGGTGTCTTTGGTGCTGATCGAGGTCCAGGTGCAGAGGGTGGTGGTTGGGTGCGCTGGGTGCGTGGTCTGTGCGCCGAAACTGTTGTTTGTGTCGGCGATCTTGTGGTGAAAGAATGAGGCGAGTGAGTCGCAGAGGTCTTGCGAGGGTGTAATGTCGTTGTTGCAGGCACTGGGGTTGGAGAGCTCTTTAACGATGCTGAAGAGTTACTTGCTGTTGTGGGTGTTGTTGTCCAGTCGTTCTTTGAATGTAGTGGTGGTGCGGATCAGCTGGTGGTGTTTGCGGGTGGCGTTCTTGAGGGCTGTCATGTTTTCTGTTGTCTGGTCATGGCGCCAGGCTTTCTCGAGGGTGCTGCAGGTTTTCTTGGAGTTTTTGAGGTCGTTGGTGAACCACAAGGCTTTCTTGCTGCCGGGTCTGCTGGGTGGTTTCTTCAGTGGTGCAAGATCGTTGGCGCAGTTGGTGAGCCACTGTGTGCGGTTGCGGGCTGCTTCGTTAGGGTCCGTATTGTTGGTGGGGCTGTTCTGGCTGAGGGAGGTGGTGAGCTGGTCGGCCATGATCTTGCTCCAGCTTCTGTGGGGAACCTGTTGCGGGTGGTGGTGGGTCGTGGTTCTCCTGAAAGGCATGCGGTCTTCACTCTGGGGGCCAGAGTGAAGGAGAGGTGGGGGTGCACACGGGGGGGTACCTGTGGTACCCCCCCCTTCATTTGCATGAACAAAGCGGCAGGCACCGCGCGGTGCCTGCTGCTTTGTCTATGCAAATGCATTAGTGCATTTTTAGCATTGTGGTGGGCGGTGCAGAGAGCACCGCCCACCACAATGCTAAAAATGAAGGATTCGCCCGCTACTGTGGCGGGCACATCCTAATACCCCCCACGGGACCCCCGCCCTTATGGCGGGCGGTCCAAAACCCCGATAGGATGACGGGCAGACAGAGTCCGCCCGTTATCCAAATAGGCCTCTAAGTGTTATAAACCGATGAAATCTCTTTTTTTGGTCACAAGTGATCCTCGTTGGGTGCACCCAGCGCGGCTTCGCAAAATTGCATTTAAAAGTAATATGTTTATTAAAACTAAAAGAATATTTTTTTTGATTAGTTCAGATAATGTTTTGCCTTAATATTTATATTAAATACATATATATATCTTTTTGCACATCGAAAAAGTTCATGGAAGTCGCGCGCCCACCGTGTTGAACACATAGATGACGTCATGCAGAAATGCGTGACCGTCGCGTAGCGTGATACATATATGTTGCGTATGCGCTTGAAGTCATGTACGGGTCGCATATCGATTGCGCAGGGAAATACGCACTCATCGCACACCCTACGCGGATCCCACACAACAATCCTAAAATGGCAGCTAGGTTCCACACGGTAATCGAGTAAGGTGCGCATTGGGTGCGCAACTCCCCAAAAATGTTTTTAAAAAAACAATAAAGAAAATATTTTAAATATATTTTTAAAAATATAAAAAAATACAAATTTAATATTTTTAATAAAAAAATATTGTATTAAAAATGTGTGATGTAATTTACAAAATAACATATCTAAAATAAATACATAAAAAATGTATTAAAACAATATGAAAAAATAAATATAACAATTAATACATTTAAAAATTATCATTGAAAAAACCTTTGAAACCCACTGAAAAAAACATAGGTTTCACATAGGTTATAGTTAGGAATTAGCATTTGAAAAACCTTAGAAATTCACTGAAAAAACCATAGGTTTCAGAGGTGTTATAGTTAGCTGGACATTTCACTCGTACAAAACCATCGAAATTCCTCCATTATAGTTAGTTGTACTCACTATAACTCGCACACCCGCAATCCACTGCTGAAGATGTCACATATTACATCATTCATGACATGGTCAGTGACATCACTGATGACGGTCATTGACTATGTCGCCAGTAGGTAGTTATAGTTAGAGCATAGTTTCCATAGGAAAGGCGTTTTTTTTTAACAATTCTTTTTATTAATGAAGCATCATCAAAAAACACATTACGCATTATCCGCCAAGCATGCATCGGGGGTGACAGGATTACTAATGCTTACAACTTCAGAGGAACTTCACCGGGAGGGAAGATCATTAATCGCATCATTTGGGGGTGGTGTACAAATATCACCTTTGTAACTGTTCCAAAGCCCCCACACCAGTGTCCATATCTGGGGTCTTCCCCTCGCGAGGTATGTAGTCTTTTCCCTAAACATACACCAATCTAAATTCTTTTCCCACACTTCCTGAGTGGGAGTTTGCATAGCTCCCCACATTTGGGCTATATTCCATTTGGCAATCATAAAACCCAAGGTAGCCCATTGTGTTTGTGAAGTGTTTAAGTCAGTGGGTTCCCATATATTCAGTAAGCACCGCCTCGCCTCTGGAAGTAGGGAAATCCCCAGTACTCTGTGCATTATGTCATGTATGTTACGCCAATAAATGGCGATGTACTCACACTCCCAGATAATATGAATAAAAGTCCCTACAAGGCCACACTGTCGTTTGCACAATCCTGTGTCTGAAAGGGTAGGGTGTTAAAATATCGATTACAAAAATATAGCTGACATAAATATCGTTGCAAAAATATTGTTTACAAAAATATCGACACCCTATACTTAAACAGGTAAGTACATAAATATCAACTCCAAAATATCGTTGTAACTAATATAGATGTAAAAAATATCGACTTTTTAAAATAATTAAAATTACATTAAATAATAAATAAATATAAGTACTATTAACAAAATACATTACTTTACTTTTATTTTTTAACTATTTCAAAAAAATTTACTACACTTTTTAATTATAAACTTAATAAATGTGGACATATAAATTGATTTTACACATTACTTTATATAACAACAATAATACATACATATAATTAAAATACCCCTTTACCCAAAAACCCAAAACTGACCCTGAACCCTAAAAATACCCCTTTACCCAAAAACTGAAAACTGACCCTGAACCCTAAAAATACCCCTTTACCCAAAAAATTTTCACTAAAAAAATCCTGTACACACACCTAAAATTAATTAAAAAATTAACATAATTAATTACATAATTATTATTCAATTAACTAATTGAAATTAATTAACTATTATTTATTACACTATTTATATTCATTTAAAACATTAATTAATCTATTATTTCATTATATTTAAATACCCCTTTACCCAAAAACTGAAAACTGACCCTGAACCCTAAAAATACCCCTTTACCCAAAAAATGAAAACTGACCCTGAACCCTAAAAATACCCCTTTACCCAAAAACTGAAAACTGACCCTGAACCCTAAAAATACCCCTTTACCCAAAAACTGAAAACTGACCCAGAACCCTAAAAATACCCCTTTACCCAAAAACTGAAAACTGACCCTGAACCCTAAAAATACCCCTTTACCCAAAAACTGAAAACTGACTACAAATATTCATTAAAAACACTACATTACTTATAATTATTTAAAAAACGATATTATTGTAAACTATGTTTTTGTAAACAATATTTATTACAACTATATTAATGTTAACGATATTACTTACCTGTCTGTCGATATTCTGGTCAGACGATATTTTTGTCATCGATATTTCTTCCTGTAGATATTTTTGCAGCGATATTTAGGTTAGTCGATATTTTTACGACGATATTCCTGCTCTGTACCGTCTGGGAGTCCCATATGTACTAGTTGGGGACCTGTGAGGTAGATTCTGTGTAAAATTTTAAGTTGGACTAACCTCAATCGAGCTGGAATTGCAACTTCTTTAGGGGAGGACCTTGCTATCTGCCAATCCTCTTCATCTAGTTCAATATCATCCTGCCTCCATTTGTCCCTTAAGGGGGTCAGAACCGGGGTTAATCAGTTTTTTGTATATCAGTGAGATTGTTTTATCAGGAAGGTGCCTGTCTAGTATCCTAGGAAAGGTTTTTTAGGTCTCGCTACGACGAACGTGCTAAGCGCGTTCCCGCAGCGAGAACTATAGTCGGAGTCTCAGCCGAAAAACGACGAGGGGAGACAAGAGCTGGCCGCGCGCCCAGCATTCCCTATGGCGGAGTCGGATTCCAACGCGCGCCTTCGGAACGGGTCGCGCGCGTTAGTTTCTACCGTAGACAGCTCACGTGACGTCGCGCGGCCCAATCCGAAGGCACGCGTCGGAATCGGCTCTCCTAGTCCCGCCCCTTCTCGCCGGACCGGCACTCGCCCTGCATGTCTTGTTTATCTTTGTGTAAGTATTAGTCTGCAGGAATAGTGCGTTTAAGCCACTGACTATAAATTGACTTGACATTCTTCCCCGTTTTGCCAGCATGCTTCTAATTTGATTTCTGTACTAGTCTTTAGTTTACCTTTCATTTACAATACCGCATCTATTTCCGTTACGCCACTCACAAGTAATCGCCCTCTGCCGTCTTTCCCCACCCTCTCACTCAACACTGGTTGCCCGCCCCACCCCTCTGAGATCGCAGCTTTTTAATGTAAATGCTTATAATTAAAAAGCGTGGGCACGGGGCGATTAAGTGATTTTGGCCAGATTCCCAAGATATTGAGAAACTCAGAGGCTCGAACACTGATCCACAGGTCGGGAGGGGGAGGGGTCGGGGTAGAGCCGGGTACGCTTCAGCGCTTGTTTTTTGTCCTCCCGGATAAGACAAAACTGGCCGTGTATTCATAGATGACCCCCGAGGTGATCAGATGACATGCAAGAATGGGACGTGGTGACCAGTACTTCCCTTCATTCGGTAGTCAAATGCAGGCACTTTCCTCTACACATTTTTAAATGTATGTGTCAAGGTGGCTGTAAATTATAGAGCTTAGAGCACAACAAAGCTGCCAGCCTGCTTTAAAATAGAACACTACGAGCAGTGTTTACTCAGCATGTGTTTTTGCTTGACTTAATTTTCTTTTCCGAATTTGTATCTAAGCTGCGCCCGTCAACTTCATAAAATGTGTTTTTGCTTATAAAAAAATATTTTTGCAATCTCAGAATAAATTGAAATTCCGAGTCCGTCTATATTATTGCTGAGACCGGTTGGTGCTGGTACATTTTCACTTGACGTGAAGCTTTGTGTTAACAGAAGCATGGCCAATATCTGGATAAGAAATCGTGGATGAGCGATGAAAAATGCTTTCATTCATGTTCGTAGTCATGAAGATGTGGGCTCAATATGGAGCCCGTGTCAAAGAAACTAAGTCGTCAATGCCAAAGAATTAATTTTTTGTAACATGCTAATGAAATTCTAAATATGAGCTCATCTGAGAAATTTGTACCCAAAATCACTCAATCAAGATAACTACACTGAAAATGCATTGTACACCTAACCTATTTCTTTCTTGTGAATTTTTTTTATTTTTAAATGCACTTTGACCATATTGTTTATTGTTCAAAAATCCGTCATTCCGAATGTAATTCTTATACCTTTCGTTGGCAGACTCGTTTAAGGTGCGTGAAAATATGTTCTAGTGAAATGATCTGTTCTTATCATAAACAATGACTTTTTGAGTCTAGTTGTATACAATTCCAAGTCGAAATTACATTTGTTTCCCGGGGCTTTATGTGGGTGGCCGTAAAGTTAGTACAGCCGACTTTGGGGCCTACTTCTAGCTCCTGTACCTATAGGACCAGTTATTCAGAGCCTTTACTATATACAGTAGGCTTTGGGCACAGCGGGCAGCTTTTTACATTTGTCCGAGCATAGTGGCTTCTCCATTTGGAAAGAGGAGAAATACCAATCACAAAGGAAGAAATACAACATTAAAAAAGTTAAAAAATCAAAGATAAAAAGGCAAAATCTATAGTTCATTAGACAAAATCATCTCTTATGGGACACTATGGTTAAAAATCTAAACGAAAACCCACTGAAATCCTCCAGCTACAGAAAACCGCACACAAAATGTTTTCGAAATACACTTGTAACCTCATCGATCATGTCACAGATAGTATCAAAATTCACATCTTTGTTAATGACATCACTGAGAGCATGTACAATGGGCTGTTTTGCCGTATGGAGTGGCCACAGGGCACAGCAGCAAGACATGTCGCATGGCAAGAACCTCCTGTGCATTCCAAAACATCATGAGGGGGTCTGGAAAGAGGTGGACTGGGCATGTCTTACAGCCTTATCTTGCATTTAGTACAGATTGAAGATATCGGAAAGGCATGCACCATGACCCCTGGGTTGTAGGGAAGGGTGTTGGGTATATCCAAAGACCATGCCTTGAGCCTAGAGCCTGCTACACAGGGCTACATTTCTAGCACAGTGGGCTTTGAGGTGACAGGATATGGTCACAAAAGGCCAGTCCCTGTATGTAGGCACTTCTGTGCATGGCCAAAAACTGTGTGAAGTCAGTTCTTGGGCTCTGTGGACATTGGTGCAGAATTTTGCCGATGGCGGCACCTGCATCCATACCCTGCTGTGCATAACTGAAGGACATGTGGTGTGGACTTGGTTCTCGTTTGAATCAGGAGTAGGGTGTGATCACAAACAATGATCACTCATTGGAGCCTAGTCCACACAGCTAAAGACCTTGGGATGCGGCCTCTGGACTTTCAGACAGAGAGCAATTAGCCATAATGAAAATGCCTTCTTTATGCCTACTGGACATTTACAGAAGGAATCCTGGCAGGTGGAAATAAGTTAACCTAGTGCAGAGACCTGTGCAACTTCCAGGAAAGGTGGGGGAAGTAGGTGTAAACATGAATTGCTATCTTTTAACGTTTTTGAAGGCTGACACGTTTATATGGTTATGGGGCTTTACAAACTGAAATTGAACCTTTTCAACCATGGTCAGCAATTTTTGCAAGGATTGGAAAATCATTACTTCCAGTATAGGAAAGGAAATGGACCTTGTGTAAGGGCTTGCAGCACAGTAACACGGCTTTCCCTGTGGAAAAAAACGAAACATTGTGTTCTCCTTTCCCCTATGCATATTTGTATGTGATGTACAATTGTGCACTGTTGAAATGAGGGCCCCAGAAGAATGTCACATGACACTCCCACAGGCTTGTCTGAACTTCAGCACCTGTTGCAGTTTTCCTGGTATACTATCTGTTTTTTTCCCGGAGTTTTATATAGAGCAAACTTGACCAAAAGGTTTCAGAAACTTTAAATGAGCACCAGTTTAGTTACAGATAACACATTCGTTTTTGGGTCGAGCCTGGGCAGCTCATGCGCTGCTCTGCAAAGTATGCTGTATTGAAGTAGGGACTTGAAGCTCTGTCTACTCCGCTTACATTTTTCATTGGCTTTCGTCATTGTCCACTGTAAACTGTGGCTGTTCATTGGTCAATAGGCTTAGTAGTCCCTCCTTAGTACTGCTTTGTCTCTTCTTGTAATCTCACATGGGGACACCCTCTGTTACGTGTATTCTTACTTGGTAGGCTTTAATTACAGATTTGTCCTGCTTACTGTTGCATGCAGTACACGCTCTCTCTTAACACTTTAAAAAATAATTTACAGCACACATTTGCAATGCAGTAGGTCCCACATTTGCAAGTTTAAGCTATTGGAATTGTATGTGTTGTTTTAAAAACAACACATAAATAAAAGGCATTGTCATTTACAATCCCAGTAACTTAAACTCTTGTAAATGCGAGACCTATTGCATTGCAAATGCTTGTTTGATTTGCTAATAACTTTGGCGTCGTTTGACGAATCTGCACGAAATTCTCCCTCCCAAAAAGTCTATCCAGGTCCGCTCTTATCCTGAATGTTTGGGGGCGATTCGTCAAGCGGGGGCTGAGAAAAAAGGGGGTTAATTTCCATAGGAAATTTTGACAGGCTACTGCCCGAACTGCTGAACGGAATTACCCCAAATTTGGCATAAAGGTAGTGCTTGGTTTAGAAAGCGACCTTTTTTTTAAATGGTGTAAATCCGTTCAGTAGTTGCTGAGAAATTGAAAAAATAAAAGTTTTGATATCTATGGCTGCAGTGGATCTGAGAACACTCCCAACCACAAGCTTTTTTCTGATTGGCTGTCAACTCTCCAAACCAGGAATTGTTGGCAGCCATCTTGTGACTTGGTAGAACCGAGTCACAAGAAAACAGTGAAAAAAATGTCAAGAAACGGGGGCAGGGTTGAAACACCCTGACCCTTTAGGCCTGCTCAGGGGGTACCACAAGGAACTTCGTCCTGGGGTCGCGAATCCCGCCAACATTTTTTAAAAAAATGAAGCACGGGCTCCCGTGTTTCATTTATTTGAGGCACCCAGGTGGGCCAGGTCCTGGGGGCATTGCCAAGAAGTATATACGGGGCCCGCGGGGAACCCTGCAACCCCAGGGACTGCCACCCCCAGTGCTTTCTTAAAATTATGTGCGAGTCGGCCCTCTTGCAGCTCCAGGGACCGCCTTCCCCCAAGGCTTCCTTTTTAATGTGTGATGGGCCTCCTAGGACCCCCAAACCCTGGGGACTGTCACCCTACGGTGCTTTTAATAATTATTTGTGGGGGCACACAGCCCCCTGCTGCCCTGGGGAGCGCCACCCCAGGGCTTTTTTAACAACAAAATAAACTTGTGTGGGGGGATTGAGCCACTCCACACGCCCCGGGGACCACCACCCCCTGGGGCACTAATATGCATATGCGGGTGTCTGTGATGGACCCCCAAGCCCCAGGGATCACCACCTCCTGGAGCCCATCATGGCACTGGGTACCACCACGCCCCAGGGCCGGCTCCTGCAGTGTCCCGGGGTGCCCACCCCGGGACACTGCTGTTTGCTATGGCAGGATTTTGTAAGCAAGAGCAGGTTTCCTGCTCTCACCTACAAAATCCAACCCAGATTACTTTACCACAAGGGGAGCTGCATGTTAGTAGCTCCCCTTGTGGAAAAGCAATGCCGGCTCCCGCAGGAGGCGGGTAGCCAGCGGGTCCATGGGGGATTTGGGGTCCCCCCCACGGTCCCAAACAAATAGGGCCAGCCCCAGGGGATGGGGTCCCTGGGGCCATAATTGGCCTGAGGAGGGAAGCCACGTGGTCCCATTTGAAAAATAAATTTAAAAAAAGATGGCCAGGCCCCGGGGGATGGGGTCCCCGGGGCAGAAGTGACCTTGGAGGGGGCAACGCAGACCCTCTCCCCCCCACCCCCCAAAAAAGAAGGCCAGCCCGAAGGATGGGGTCCCCGGGGACAATAGAGGCCTCAAAAGGGGGACCACGCAGCCCCCTCCATAAAAAAATAAATAAATGTGTCCTTGCTGGGGGGATGGGGTCCCCGGGGCCGGAAGTGGCCATGGGAGGGGGGCCCACAATGCCTCTTTCCCGTTCAGATTTTCTTTTATTTTAATAAGGGGCAGGCCCTGGGGGATGGGGTCCCCAGGGTTCAAAATAGGCAAAATGAAGGGGGGGCCATACAGCACCCCTTCTTAAAAAAAGAAATAAAAAAAAGACCAACATTGTCCTGGAGGCCCCACCCTCTCCCAGCAACACTCTGCGAACACACCCTCTGGGGCGTTTTAAGTTGGGGAATTCATTCCCCTTCAATACTCAGGGTCCCTGGGGGCCAACTAGCCCACCAGGTACCTCTAGTATGCGCCGCAGGGCTGCCTTACAGAGAGGTGGTCTGAGGCCACCCCCCTTTTTACACCTCTCTGCAACGCAGCTCTGTGGCGCTTACTGAAGGTACCTGGTGGGCTAGTTTGACCCCAGGGACCCTCAGGACTCAGGGGGATTTAATCTTCCAATTCACAATGCAGCAGGGGGTGCATTTGCACAGTGGGGCTGGTAGAGGGTGTGGCCTGATTTGAAAAGTGTGCAAACTCGCCCTATGGCATGTTTTAAGTTGGTGGATTAAGTCCCCTTCAATCCTAAGGGTTCTTGGGGGCCAACTAGCCCACCAGGTACCTCCAGTAACCGCCAGGGAGCTGCATTGCAAAGTGGTGGCCCAAGGCCACACCCCCTTTTTACACCACTCTGCAACGCAGCTCAGTGGCACTTACTGGAGGTAGCTCGTGGGCTAGTCGGCCCTCAGGGATCCTCAGAATTCAAGGAGACTTAATCACCCAACTTGAAACAAGCCACAGGGCACGCTTGCATACTTGTCACATCAGGTCCTGCCCTCCCCCCTCCCTGCACCACAGTGCAAATACGTCCTGTGGTGCATTTTAAGTTGGGGGATGATTTCCCCTTCAATCCGAGGGTCCCTGGGGGCCAACTAGTCTACCAGGTACCTCTTGTAAACGCCACAGGGGTGCGTTGCAGAGATGTGCTCCAAGGCTACACCCCTTTTCACACCACTCTGCAAACACGGCTTCTGGTGCACTGCTGGTGGGCGAGGAAGTCCTCTTGTGTCCTGAGGACCTCAAGACACAAGTGGACTTCATCCTCTGAGCAGCAGTGTGCCAGAAGATGCGTTTGCAGCGTGGTGTAAAAAGGGGCGTGGCCACAGAACACCTCTCTGAAACGCATTTCTGTGGCGCTTATTGAATGTACCTGGTGGCCTACTTTTCCACCAGGATCCTTCAGGGTTCAAGGGGATTTAATAGAGATGTCATAGTTCAAAATTAGGATTTAAAAAAACATTGAAATTCACTGAAAAAAACATAGGTTTCAGGTACATAATAGTTAGAAATTAGCATTTAAAAAATCCTTAGAAATTAACTGAAAAACCATAGGTTTCAGGGGGGTTATAGGTAGCTGGCCATTTCAATCTTAGAAAATCATATAATTCACGCCCCGCAATGCACTGCTGATGTCGTCACATATTACATCATTCATGACATGGTCAGTGACATCACTGATGACATCTCAAATGACATCACTGATGGCATCATCCACTTGATAATCTGAAGCACCTCCTCACACCATAATATAACCTTCCATACATGTACTCTACAATACAGACTACCATTTTCGAAACCATAGACACACCAATACCAGTTACTACATACCCACTCACTGATTCCTAGGTCTTCACACACATCCACTCAGTCACCCATACAGTCACTCATACATGCAGTCACTCATTAATACAGCACTATCACATGTACTCATATACCTATACAGACACTCACACACTGTTATGTTATGTTATGTTATGTTATGTGGTTTTTATTAGGCGCACAGATGCTCCAGCTAAGGAGCGTCCTGGCGCCCGACAAGGCAGCTACACAACACAACTAAATAAAACAGCATAAGCAAAACGACTAAGGGAATAAAAATGTTTTAACGGCGCGACGAAAAGAAAGCAAGTCGCTCGTAGCGCGAATTGCCGGGGGTAAGGAGTTCCACAGAGCAGCGGCCCGCACTCGAAATGAGCGTCCACCGGCCCTGCTTCGCTTAAAGCGAGGAACCACGGCCAATTCGAGGTCTGCCGATCTTAAGGGTCGTGCTGGGATGTAGTTGGCCATGAGGGTCGTAAGGATCATAGCCGGGGACCCCTTCAAGATCTTATAGGCGATGCAGAGGACCTTAAACTGAATCCGCTGCGCCACCGGGAGCCAATGCAGCGCTCGTATGGTGCTGGAGGTAGGACAGAATCTTGGAAGGCCTACCACCGCTCTCGCTGCTGCATTCTGGATCCGTTGCAGGCGCCCGATCTCAGCTACGTTCAATCCGGCCAGCAAAGAACTAGCATAATCCAGCCTGGAGATGACGGTAGCTTGGATCATGAGTTGTCGAGTGGGGGCATCGAAGAACTTTAGCACAGGACGGAGCCCACGCAAGATGCCGAAGCAACAAGCAGCCGTGCGTTTAGTGTGGCATGCAAACGTAAGGGAAGGGTCCAACCAGACCCCGAGGTTTTTAAGCTCGGCGACTGGGATGGGAGCAGGACCCAACTCCTCCGGCCACCATCTCTCTCCCCACAGTTCCGGTTGCCTACCACATACCATCACCTCGGTCTTACTAGCGTTTAGCTGGAGACAATTGAGCGTCATCCAGCTAGCGACCGCCCTCAGTCCTTGTTGAAACCTAGGAGCGTCGACTTCCGCATCCCCGCTGATCGTGACCGCTAGCTGGGTGTCATCGGCATATGACACCATGGTCATACCCCATTGTTTGACAACCTCAGCTAGCGGCCTTACGTACAGGTTGAACAGCGTAGGACTCAGCGAGGAGCCTTGGGGGACGCCCAGGTTCAACGGATGGAATTTTGACTGATAAGGTGGGACGGTCACGCTAAAGGCCCGGTTGGTTAAGAACGACCGGAACCAGTCGAGAGCAGTGCCGGTAACACCAGCCTCCTCTAAACGCTGCAGAAGGATAGGGTGCGAGACGGTGTCAAAGGCAGCGCTTAGATCTAATAGCACCAGCGCTGCCGTTTGTCCCGCGTCAAGCACGGAGCGAAGGTGCTCCACCATATAAAGCAGAGCCGTCTCCGTGCTGTGCCCTGCCCTAAACCCATTCTGCGTGGCGTCGAGTATATCAGCTCGACGAAGATGTTCCGAGAGAGCGGCATTTACGTGTGCCTCCATCACCTTAGCCGGCCACGGCAAGAGTGAAATAGGCCGATAGCTCTCCGGCTTGCTCCCATCCAGGCTAGGTTTCTTCAGGATCGGACGAACCATGGCTCGCTTCCACTTCAGTGGAACTACGCCAGATGTAAGTGACGCATTGACCAAGGAACAAAGCGGAGAGATGTCATGTGCCGCCAGGTCCTTGAACACTTCAGGGCAAAGTGGGTCCTCAGGGGACCCAGACTTCACTTTGCGAGCCAAAGTGCCTAGGCTATCAGAATTTAACAAAGGTAGAGAACATAGTCCCTCAGATGGTGGTGGCTTAGAAGATGTAATCGCAGAGGGAACGACCACAGGAAAGGCTCGATAGATGGCATTCACCTTTTCCAGGAAAAACTCTGCCAACTTTTCACAGTGCTCCAGAGAGCTCTGGTGTGATGTTGTAACTTTTTTGGCAGTGAGGTCTTTCAATACCTTAAAGATAGCCTTTGCCGGGTTTGAACTGTTCCTGAATTGTGTCGCATAAAAAGCGGCACGGGTTCTACACAGCGCCCGATGGTACACCTTCACTGTTGCCTGATATAAGACTTTCTTAGAGCTGGAATAGGCTTTGCGCCATGCCCGCTCTGCGCGCCTGCAAGACACCTTCAAAGCCCGCAGAGAGTCGTCGTACCAGGGGCTGGCCTTGCCAGATCTAGTTTTACAGGTCACCAAGGGGATGAGGGTGTCCAAGGCCCTGGAGACCCATTCGCTAAACCTGTCGTACATCTGATCCGGTGGACCTGAGACGTCAAGCGGGTCAGCTGATAAGAGATGAAAAAACTCATCCAGCTTAAGTTTGTTCCAGCGTCTTCTTGGAACAGAACACACCGTTGGCTTAGATGGACTAGCCACGATAGGGCAGTGGAACTGTATCAAATAGTGATCAGTCCATGCCAGGGGTGTGTAGCTGGTGACACAGACTTCCGTCAGGTTGGTAAAGAACGGGTCAAGGGTGTGACCCCCTGAGTGTGTGGGCTGCGTCACCAACTGATTCAGCTGTAACGCCTCAAGGTCTGCCAGGAAACTGGATACTGAGGGACTACTGGAGTTGTTAAAGTGCAGATTTAAATCTCCAATGATGGTAAAATTGGAGCACCCCGTAGCCAGATTGCTAATAGCCTCGGGTAACGCTGCTCTAAAGGCCACTTCACTCCCCGGGGGCCGATAAATTACCAGTCCCGACAGGGTGAAGTTAGATGAAATAGCGACCTTAAACAGAGCGACCTTAAACAGAGCACTGCCACTCATCCATAGAGTTTCTCACAAACCTAGTCAGTCATGCAAAAGATCAATCACACTTCCATTCACACACCTATACAGTTATTCAAAAACAAGCTCACTTACAGACACAAACACATACTTACTCTCTTATACATTCACTGATACAACCACACAACCACTCTTACAATCACTCACTCTCACATACAGTTCATTTATTTAATCCATCACTCACATATACTGCTTTTCAGATATGTAGTTACTCACACATGTACCACTGAGACATTTGTTCACTAATAAACACAACTATACACACACTCACCCATCTACACCGCTCTTCACAGATATACTATTCAACACATACACCCACTTATATATCCATGCACTGAGTCACCCCCCCCACCCACCCACAGATACTCAGTAAACCAATCAATAACCCATATGGACACTCATTTAGTTACTCACCAACCCATGCAACTGCTTGCACACCAACTGACAGATTGATACAGACATTTACATAGTTTAGTGACTAAGTCATTCATTCACTAAGACTCGTTTAATTACTCACTTATACAGACAGTCATGCACTTCCTAAATCATCCATTCAAACACTTATACACCCACTCATTCTCATTCTTCAATGCACCTTGGTATATATATATATTACCTACTGGCGGTCGCCAGTAGGTATATATAGTTAGGATTTTTTCTCTATGGGACTTTTGAAAATTCTATGTCTAATAACTTTGGCGTTTGTGGACGGAATCAGCTGAAATTTTCAGGAAAATGGCACATTTTGTTTCTGAGCAGCCCCTGAAAATTTGGGAGGTTTCGTCAAGGGGGGACGGGGAAAAAAGGGGGGTCCCAAAACGGGTTTTTCCCATTCATTTTTCCATAGGGCGTTTGGCCTCACTTTTAGCTCGAACGGCTGAATGGATTTGCACGAAACTTGGCAAAATTGTAGGGACTGTTAGCCCGATGTGCCTTTGCTGGGTCTCAATATATGTGCTCCAGTGGATTTTGAGAAATTAACGTTTAAAAAAAATTATATATCTGTGACAGCGTACCGGATAGCGCACCAGTTCGCGTACTTTTCGCGTAACGGAGCTTTGCGAAGCGAAGCTGATTGGCTCTCCGGTGTCTGTCAACATTCTAAACAGTCCGTAGCGGGCGCCATCTTGTCTCTCGGTAGGATCGAGAGACAAGAGGAGGCCAAAACGAAGGGGGAAATGAAGGAAAGGGGGCAAGGTAGACCCCGTCTGACCCCCTAGGATTGATGAGGGGGATATTAAAGTGCCCCTCGGGGCCAAAAAAAAAAAAAAGAATTGCGTTTTTTTGTCATAGAGGCGCAAATCGGTACGTGAACCGGGCAGCTAACCAGGCAGCTAACGGGAGTCTGAGGAGAAGCTGATTGGCTGTCAACATTGTAAACAGTCCGGAGCGGCCGCCATCTTCTCTCTCGGTAGGATCGAGAGACAAGAGGTGGTGAAAAACGAAGGGGGAAATGAAGGAAAGGGGGCAAGGTAGACCCCTCCTGACCCCCTAGGATTGATGAGGGGGATATTAAAGTGCCTCGCGGGGCAAAAAAAAAAAATGCGATTTTTCGCCGTAGAGGCGCGTCCCAGTACGCGAACCGGGCATCTAACTGGGCAGCTAACCGGCAGCGTAATGGGAGTCTGAGGAGAAGCTGATTGGGGGCCAAAAAAAAAAAAAATTTGCGTTTTTTTGTCGTAGAGGCGCAAATCGGTACGTGAACCGGGCAGCTAACCAGGCAGCTAACGGGAGTCTGAGGAGAAGCTGATTGGCTGTCAACTTTGTAAACAGTCCGGAGTGGCTGCCATCTTGTCTCTCTGTAGGATCGAGAGACAAGAGGTGGTGAAAAACAAAGGGGGAAATGAAGGAAAGGGGGCAGGGTAGACCCCCTCCTGACCCCCTAGGATTGATGAGGGGGATATTAAAGTGCCCCGCAGGGCAAAAGGAAAAAAGAAAAAAAAATTGCGATTTTTCGCGGTAGAGGCGCTTCCCGGTACGCCAACCGGGCAGCTAAACGTAGCGTAACGGGAGTCTGACATCTTGTGTTTTTGGAGCGTCCGGTTTGCGTACCGGGTAGCATTCCGGTAAGTGTAACAAGGGGAAAACCAAGAGAAACAGTAAAATAAAATTTAAAGGAATAGATTTCCACCAAACTTGGCAAAATTGTAGGGACTGTTTGTTTAATGTGCCTTTGCAAGGCCTCAAGATATGTGTACGTGTGGATTTTGTCTAATTAAGGTTAAAAAAAATATATATATATCTGTAAGCGTGCTCTGGCGCGCTTACGTTACAGGTTTTGTTTGCGCTGCAGAGACGATACGTCACGTTTATGTGACGCGTCATGAGGCGTCTCACGTGGCTACGTGGTACGTCACGTAATAAAGAATATATTTTACAGCTATAGATATTAGCTTTTAAAAAACCAATGAAATTCACTGAAAAAACCATAGGTTATAGACTATATATAGTTAGGAATTTGCATTTACAAAACCTTGAAAATTCACTGAAAAAACCATGGGTTATAGACCATATATAGTTAGGGATTAGCATTTACAAAACCTTATTTTACTCGCATAAAACCATTGAAATTCGCATATATAGTTAGTTGCGCTAACTATATATCGCGCACCCGCAATCCACTGCTGATGATGTCACATATTACATCATTCATGACATGGTCAGTGACATCACTGATGACATCACTGATGACATCTCAAATGACATCACTGATGACATCACTGATGACATGTCAAATGACATCACTGATGACATCACTGATGACATCTTAAATGACATCACTGATGACATCACTGATGACATCATTCATGTGATAATACGATGAAGCTCTTCAGACTCTAATATAACCTTAGATCCACTCAGTGTAAACAGACACTCACAGACTGTCACTCATCCATGGAGTTACTCACACACCTAGTCAGTCATGCAAAGTATCAATCACACCTCCATTTCCTCAACTATACAGTTATACACACCTTACTTATTCAAACATATACTAACACATATTTACTCTCTTATACAATCCCTGATACAAGTTCACAATGATCCACACAGCCACTCACACATTCACTGGCTCTTATGCACAGTTATTTATATATGTCAACTCTCACATGTACTGTGTTTTACATATGTACTTACTTTGACATGGTAGCACTGAGATATCCATTCATTCACCAATACACTCATGCACACAGTTAACCGCCCATACAGCTGTTTCCACATGCACTTTTGAACCCATACATCTAGTGAATCAACTGCTCACACATCTATGCACAGAGTCATACACCTCCCAGCCACCCACACACACACTCAGTCTCCCATACAAATACTTGGGCAACCAATCAATAACCCATATAGTTACTCATATAGCTACTGATCAACACATGCAGCAGTTTACAGAACAACAGACAGATGCACAAATTAAGACAGTTTAGTCACTAACCCATGCACTCAGTGAGACACATCTAATCACTCTCTCATACAGTCAGTCATGCACCTACTAAATCCTTCAACCAGACACTTATACATCCACTCATTCTTCAATATGTAAGACATATTTTAACTTTACAGAAACATACAGTCACTGGATGATGTCATCAGTGATGTCACTGACCATGTCATGAATGATGTAATATGTGACATCATCAGCAGTGGATTGCGGGTGCGCGATATATAGTTAGCGCAACTAACTATATATGCGAATTTCAATGGTTTTATGCGAGTAAAATAACGTTTTGTAAATGCTAATCCCTAACTATATATGGTCTATAACCCATGGTTTTTTCAGTGAATATATATATATATATATATATTATATATATATATATATATATATATATATGAAACATAATCTAAACTTTACATATTTAAACTTTACAGAAACACACAGTCACTGGATGATGTCATCAGTTATGTCATCAGTGACGTCATTTGAGATGTCATCAGTGATGTCACTGACCATGTCATGAATGATGTAATATGTGATGTCATCAGCAGTGCATTGCAGGGACGCGAGTTATAGTTAGCTGAACTAACTATAACAGTGGGATTACTATGGTTTTGTAGGAGTGAAATGTCCAGCTAACTAGAACATCCCTGAAACCTATAGTTTTTTCAGTGAATTTCTAAAGTTTTTTAAATGCTAATTTCTAACTATCACGTCCCTGAAACCTATGGTTTATTCAGTGAATCTATATAAATATGCTGAAAAACCAAAGGTTTCAGGGAAGTTATAGTTATAAATTAACACTTAAAAAACATTGAAATTCACTGAAAAAAACCATAGGTTTTACTGACGTTATAGTTAATTGGACATTTCACTCATACAAAACCAGAGAAATTCCGCTGTTATAGTTAGTTTAGCTAACTATAATTCACGCCCCCAAAATGCACTGCTGATGACATCACATATTACATCACTCATGACATGGTCAATGACATCACTGATGACATCTCAAATTACATCACTGATGACATCATCCAGTGAATGTGTTTTTCTTTAAACTTTAAATATGTATTACATATATACCAAGCTGCATTGAGGAATGAGTGGGCGTATAAGCGTCTGGATGGAGGATTTAGTAGGTGTGTGACTGACTGTTTAAGTGAGTGATTAAATGTGTTTTACTGAATGCATGGGTTAGTGACTAAAGAGTGTGAATGTCTGTATCAGTCTGTCTGCTGTTGTATAAGCTGCTGCATGGTTTGCGCAGTAGCTACATCAGTGTCTAAATGGGTTATTGATTGGTTGCCAGAGTATTTATATAGCTGTCTGACTGTGTGTGTGGCTGCGTGGGAGGTGTGTAACTCTGTGCATACTTGTTTGAGTGGTTGATTCACTGGGTGTATGGGCTTAGGAGGGCATGTGGAAACAGCTGTATGGGTGATTAAGTGTGTGTATGAGTGTGTCAAAGAGTGAATTGATGTCTCATTGGTACATGTACAAGTAACTACATATGCAAAAGGCAGTGTATGTGAGAGTTCAAATATATAAATGACTATACATTAAAGGCAAAGATTGTGACAGTGGCTGTATACATGAGTGTGCACTTGTATCAGTGTATGTCTGTATGCATTTCTTTCTGTTTGCATAAGTGATATGTTGTGTGTATTTTCAGGTATAGGTTAGTAAATGGAAGTATGATTGATTCTTTGCCTGACTCACTATGTGTGTGAGTAACTCTGGTTGAGTGCTGGTATGTGGGTGTCTGTGTAGGTGTATGAGTGCATATGTTAGTGTTGTATTGATGAGTGACTGCATGTATGAGTGATTGTATGGGTGAATGAATGGATGTATGTATAGACCTAACAACCAGTGACTTGATATGTAGTAAGTGGCATTGGTGTGTCTATGGTTTCGAAAATGGTATTCTGTATTTTGGAGACAGTGTATCAAAGGTTATATTAGGGTGTGAGAAGGTGCATCAGATTGTCACACAAATTATGTCATCACTGATGTCATTTGAGATGTCATCAGTGATGTCATCAGTGATGTAACTGACCATGTCATGAATGATTTAATATGTGATGTCATCAGCAGTGCATTGCAGGGGCGTGAGTTATAGTTAGCTGAACTAACTATAACAGCAGAATTTCTCTGGTTTTGTATGAGTGAAATGTCCAACTAACTATAACGTCAATAAAACCTATGTTTTTTTTCAGTGAATTTCAATGGTTTTTTAAGTGTTAATTTCTAACTATAACTTCCCTGAAACCTATGGTATTTTCAGTGAATTTCAAATGTTTTTTATATGGTAATTTCTAATTATAACGTCCCTGAAACCTATGGATTTTTCAGTGAATTTCAAAGGTTTTTTAAATGGTAATTTCTCACTATAACGCCTCTGAAACCTATGTTTTTTTCAGTGAATTTCAAAGGTTTTTAAATGTACTTTCTAACTATATCTTCCCTAAAACCTACTATTAATAATAATAGCGGGTACTTGTATTAGTAGTTAGGCCATTCCATAAGTACATGACTAGTAACTGGATGATTATAGTGCTATAAAGAGAGTGCATAGTGTATTTATAAGTGCTTTGGTATTAATGAAGTGATTAGATAAGCACAATGTGCTAGATGGGTGATTGTAGAAGTGCATGGGGACTGACAGGGTGATTGCTAGAGTGCATGGGTACTACCAGGGTATTTAGAGGAGTGAATAAGTAGTATGTACCTCCTTAGAAGTCTGTATGGATAGTGCACAGACAATTGTAGCACTGCTTGTGTCAGTGCTTGGGCCATTGTATGAGTACATCAGCAGTGACTGGATGATTACAGTACTGCAAGGAGAGTGTATGCTGAATTTATAAGTACTTGGGTATTAGTGGAGAGATTTCATTAGTGTATAGTACTGGTTGGGTGACTGGAGATGGGCACGGGGACTCACGGTGTCTTTGATAGACTGCAAGGGTAGTACCTGGGTGGATTATTCTTACCTGTTTTCAAGTAGATATGAAATTAATAGTAATATATGTTCACTTCTTTTTTTAAATGCAAATTTAAAGTATTTTAAACTTTAGTAGTAAGGTCTGCAAAACAGAAGAACAAAATTATTTTATTACATATAATGTTATACTTTTCGCAACACAATATAAGTATACAATTATATCCCATATTCAATTTGCCATTTTTTGCTGTCTTCAGATTGTTTTGAATTTCACCATGATTTCAATGTTAATCATCAGATGACAGCGGGCAAAAAAATACAATCAATAAGATTGTTAAAAAAAACATACTTCTCTTCAAAATATCTACAACCAATGCAACTTGGTATTTACATTTTCACAAATAAACATCCTTAGTAACATAGTATATAATACAAAGATCAAATATTATCACCACCTTCTTTCGAACACAATCTTTCAAACGCAATATGAAAGAAGAGAATTAATAATTGAAACCGTAATTATGAGCATATTCCCTATTGGCCGAATTATGTTACTGAAAATATTTATATTGAGTGTATCCGAAATAAACATTGGAATTCATATACACACCTTCCCAATAGGCCAAATGATATTTCTGAAAACATTTGCAATGAGGATATCCAACATACACTTCTAAAATCATATTCACATGTTTCCAATAGGGTGAATGATGTTTCTAAAATCACTTGTAGTGGAAATATCCAAAATATACTCAGTAATTCATGTTGATATCTTCTTAAAATTTTGGCATCAAAAATATTAAGTATGAATTTGGAAATTCATTAGGCAACCAAAATGTATACTCCAAATGTGCATCGCTACATAGTGCCCATCCTTTATTGCATTTTAAATATACAGTATTATGTCCAAATGTTGAAGTTGGTCCATGGTGGAAAAAAATAGCTACTGTTTTAAAAGTTGTTCCTGAAATCGACACTTGACCTGCCACAAAATTTTTAATTTTGGTTTCTAGCCGCCTGATTCATCAAGCTTTTTTGCGCTCGCAAAGGGCCAGATTCTGTGAATCTGGCCCTTTGCGGGAGCGATTTTTGCATTTGGGATTCAGCATCCCAAATGTAAAAATCGGTAATTGCGATCTCGCAATTTTGCGAGGAATTACATTTAAGGAATCTCTATTTGAGATTCCTTAAATGCAATTCATCATCCTATTTTTTTTTTGCGAATTCGCAATTTCTAGGCGCAATTTACCGCGAGGTCAGACCTCGTGGTAAATTGCGAAAACTCAGAAAAATGCATTTAATTGCATTTTTCTGAGTTGCATGTTACACACACACACATGTACTTTGGACATGTGTGTGTGCAACACCTGTGTAATATTTCATTTGAGGGGTGCTACAGGGTGTCCTGTGGACACCCCTGGCACCCTTCAAATCGCTATCTTATTTGCGATTAGCAAATTGCTAATCGCAAATAAGGAATACTCCCCATTCATTCCTATGGGCCTTTTGGCCCATAGGATTGAATGGGGAGTTATTCCTTATTTGCGATTATCAATTAGCTAATCGCAAATAAGGAATTGTAAGGAATCGCATTTTTATTGCATATTCCTACATGAATCCCGTTTTGCGAGTCCTTAATAGTGATTCGCTATGAATCGCTATTAGGGCCTCGCAAAACGGGAGCATGATGAATCAGGCGGTAAGTTTGTTCCATCTGCTCTACAACGTAATACATAGTCCACATCTTTCTATAAATAATGTTGACAACATTTCCGATTTGCACTGAGTACATTCCATATGTTGATTAGATGATTTTACTAGTTCGTTGAAAGACACTGTTTTAAAATCTGGCATTGTCAAATATATGAATCGTTCAGTGTCTATTTTAGTTGTAGATGAAAATGAACAGCTGGCACATCTATGAACCCTGTAATGTAGTCCAAACAGATTTTCAATTTGTATACCTTCATCTTCTAATACTGCAAGCATAAACATAAGAAACTCCTGAGCATCTTGCTGTACATTCTGTGTAAATTGTGAAGCACCAGAACATATATCCAGAAGATTCCGCACATCAGAAGCAGTATGGATTTTCGTTTTATTCGTTTTCAACTTCTCAAAAATATATTGTAGCAAAGAACAAAATCTTTTTTCTCAATTTCAATAATTGTGTGCTGTAGATTTTCTAAAAAAAAGACAACGTTCACAATTACATTAGCATAGCAGTTGATACCTGAACTATTTTCTAACTGATATCCTACAATATTAACAACCGTGTTCCCTTCTATTTTCTTTCCTGAGCCGTCATTCTTTTCAATTCTTTTTTCTTTGCAACCTCAGTATAATCCTTATCATATTTTCATTTTGGACGTATTAAACGTTTTTCATAAATAGGATATTTACCTAAGTTAAGAGCATAGAGCCTTCTTAACCTATTGTACACTTTTACACAATTTACCTCTGCACTAATCTTTTGCTCATCAAAAACAATCAAATACAATCCTGATAACGTTCTTACTCGAGACAATGCAACATACACCACACCCTCTTTAAACACAGAACTTCCAATATTTACCAAAGCATTGTCTACACTTAAACCTTGAGATTTATGAATACTCACTGCATGTGCTAAACAACCAGGAAACTGTTTTCTACGAACATACAAATCTTTTACAAGCAAGAAACGAACAAAACAGCTACCAATTTCTTTCACCTCTTCAATCTGATCAAATGTAATCTTCAAAAATTCAATCTCATCTCCATTTGCAAACTAACAAAGTCAACAACTTTACTCATTGCTCCATTTACTGAACCTTATTCAACATCTAAATTACACCATAATATTACCCGGCAGTTTACAGAGACATAATAGGTCTTTTCCAAACCAGCAGTCTTAGATGTTGATTTTTCCAAATAGTCTAATTTTAACTGCCATTTCTCTGACAAAAGAATATTTACTCCTTGATGTTCTATTTTATCAACAGCTACTATTGTCATTATCGGTTCATTCTCCAGCTTCAACATTTCTTCATTGATGTAGAGCATTCTTTTAGTGTTGGCATAAGGCAAATTATAGATTCCTTTTCTGCAATTCTTCGGTAGATTGTTTCAGCTGCAATATTTTCTGTTGGAAACAAGTTTTTTAGTAGCCAACTTTCTAAAGCATTTTTTCCATCCTTTTCCATAATCTTCATCATTTGCTTGTCGCATGCTCTTGATAAGATTCTTATATTCAAAATAAATCATAATATTTACATTTCCAATACTTCCCGAACATTTTTTTCATCAAGAATGGTTTTAAAGACAGGTTGGCCTTTCACAGGTTTAAGTTGTAGTAGATCACCAAATACAATTACATGTTTTCCTCCAAATAAAAGATCGTAATTTGTTTTTAAAATCTGCTGCATCCTTTATTGTGCAAACACAAGCATTAAGTTTGAGACCATGCTTACTTAATCCATTACCAGAAGTTTAATTTTCTTTAGTACTCTTGAAACTTCGAAACAAGCTTCTCCAGATAGCTTGTGGTATTCCAATTTATTTTCATGTTCTACTGGTAACAAAAGTAGACAATGTAATGTAACCCCTTTAATGTTGTGTGCTGCTAACCCAGTTGGAGCAGTTACAACACAAGACAAATGTGAATATGTTCTTTTCTGTAGATAACTTGACAAACATTTTATCAAGAAACTTTTCCCCATTCCAGCTTGTCCACTGATGTACATAAGAATAGGTCTAAATGAGGTACATTGGCAATCATTCTTTTCATGCAGTAATCCATGTGCTATCTGTTGTGTAACTTGGTGATGATATATTTCTTTCTGTTCAGTATTCAGATGTTCCTCTAAATTTTCCAAATCAATATTGTCCTGTTGTGCTTGTTGCATCACTGTTTTCACTTCACTCTGCCGCTTCATTTCAAGTATGGCTTCTCCAGTGGATCTTGACTTTGTGGAGCAGAACCCTGACTATCTTGAGAACTATCTCTAGCTATTTCAGCTGCAATAGTTTTTTCTTGATTAATCTCTTCTTTCAACATTTGGAAATAATCTGGAAAAATTGTACATTCAATGCTATCTTAACATGCATTGAAAGAATCCTCAGAGCAGTCAAAATCTCCAAGTAATTCCATTTCAGTCCGCCCAGTTTTGAAGAGTTGCAGAAGAGCTAAATAGAAAAACTCTCTTTCATCTGGAGTATCATAACTTAATTTCCTGTGATTAATCAGATTTCCTTTGTCACGCTTTACCAAACATCCTTCAGATCCAATTACAGCGTATTTTCCTTCATTTATATTTTCTATGACTTTTTTAAAAAACTATACTGTTGCAGTATTTGATATATACAGATAGTTTCCAGGTATGGACTTCTATTTGGATAGTACAAATCCAACATATTTGTTTTCAAAATATCTGTACTTTCCGGTTCATTCAGTGCCAAGTATTCAATTTCTTGTACAGATTTCAAAACTTGATTTTGTGCTGCAGCAAGACCAAGACTTATCCAAATGTTTAATTATGCTATAATGTAATTTAATTAATTAATTTAATGTTGTTTAAATTTTGCGTAATTTAATTCTGTAGCGGGTTGTGGGTTTATAGTAACCCTAGGCGAAGCACTACGCTACGCTCGCGGAGCTTGCGAAGTTTATGCAACTTCGCACTACGCGAGCTGCACGTAGCACATTGCGAACATGCGTAGTGCAGCGTAGCGTAGTGCAGCGCTCATTTTTTGCTTTTTCGCGATCCTGAACGTCATGTTCGCGACCGCGAGCAAGCAAAATGACATCCTGGCGAGATTCTCAATGCGGGGAGGTAAGGTTTCTCATTGTGAGTGGTTGCGCATGCTCGCGACCGCTCTCAATGAGAAACTACCAGTTCTCGTTGAGAAACCTGCAGCTCGAGTAATAATCTACTCGAGCAGCAGAAAACTACAGCTCGCACTGTGCAATCTGCAGTTTTCAATGATTGCACAGTGCCGGATGCTTGTCTGCACTGTACAATCATTGAAAACACATCTTGCACAGTGCGAACATGCTACTACGCAGCTCGCGTAGTGCTACGTGAAGTTTGCGTAGTGCAAAGTGCACTTCGCGTAGCGCTACTTCGCGAACTACGCCCACCCTTAGTTTATAAGGGAATAGGGTGGGAAGTAATTTAAATATGTTAATTTATGTAGTGTTATTTATTTATAATTACTTGTTAAATAATTGTTATTTGGTAATTAATTAAATTTAAATTGCCAATTAATTTTATTTAATTGATTAATTGATAATTATGTTAATTTAACTAATTTAATTTCTGTAGGTGGTTGTGGGTTTGTAGGGGAATAGGGTGGGAAGTAATGTAATTATAACTAATTACATATGTTATTTTTTTGGGTATTTATTAGATTTTAATTGCTAAGTAACTTTTTAATTACTGATTAATTAATTGTTAATTTGTAATTAATTAGTATTAATAGATAGCTAATTGTAATGATTAATTTAAATTAGTATTTGTAAATAATTAATTATTATATTATATTAAATTGGTAATTACTTAAAAAAATATAGATATTAATATATATATTTTTTAAACTAATATATGAAGTATATACTTTCCCTACTGTTGCACTCAATGGAGTGGGAATAGTAATTTTTACCCCTACGCTATCCAACGCTTTCCCTACTGTTGCACTCTCTGGAGTGGGAATAGTAATTTTTACCCCTACGCTATCCAACGCTTTCCCTACTGTTGCACTCTCTGGAGTGGGTATAGTAATTTTTACCCCTACGCTATCCAACCCTTTCCCTACTGTTGCACTCTTTGGAGTGGGAATAGTAATTTTTACCCCTACGCTATCCAACGCTTTCCCTACTGTTGCACTCTCTGGAGAGGGAATAGTAATTTTACCCCTACACTATCCAACCCTTTCTCTACAGTTGCACTCTCTGGAGTGGGAATAGTAATTTTTACGCCTACGCTATCCAACCCTTTCTCTACTGTTGCACTCTCTGGAGGGGGAATAGTAATTTGTACCCGTAAGCTATCCAACGCTTTTCCACCTGTTGCACTCTCTATAGTGGGAACAGTAATTTTTACCTCTATGCTATCCAACGCCTTACCTACTGTTGCACTTTCTGGAGTGGGAATAGTAATTTTTACCCCTACGCTATCCAACGCTTTCCCTACTGTTGCACTCTTTGGAGTGGGAATAGTAATTTTTACCCCAACGCTATCCAACGCTCTCCCTACTGTTGCACTCTCTGGAGTGGGAAAAGTAATTTGTACCCCTATGCTATCCAAAGCTTTCCCTACTGTTGCACTCTCTGGAGTGGGAATAGTAATTTTTACCTTTATGCTATCCAACGCCTTACCTACTGTGCACTTTCTGGAGTGGGAATAGTAATTTTTACCCCTACGCTATCCAACGCTTTCCCTACTGTTGCACTCATTGGAGTGGGAATAGTAATTTTTACCCCTACGCTATCCAACGCTTTCCCTACTGTTGTACTCTGTGTAGTGGGAATAGTAATTTTTACCCCTACGCTATCCAACCCTTTCTCTACTGTTGCACTATCTGGAGTGGGAATACTAATTTGTACCCCTACGCTATCCAAAGCTTTCCTTACTGTTGCACTCTCTGTAGTGGGAATAGTAATTTTTACCTCTACGCAATCCAACGCCTTACCTACTGTTGCACTTTCTGGAGTGGGAATAGTAATTTGTACCCCTACGCTATCCAACACCTTCCCTACTGGTGCACTCCTTGGATTGGGAATAGTAATTTTTACCCCTATGCTATCCAACGCTTTCACTACTGTTGCACTCTCTGGAGTGGGAATAGTAGTTTTTACCCCTACGCTATCCAACGCTTTCTTTACTATTGCAGTCTCTGGAGTGGGAATAGTAATTTGTACCCCTACGCTATCCAACGCTTTCCCTACTGTTGCACTCTCTGGAGTGGGAATAGTAATTTTTACCTCTACGCTATCCAACGCCTTACCTACTGTTGCACTTTCCAGAGTGGGAATAGTCATTTGTACCCCTTCGCTATCCAACGCTTTCCCTACTGGTGTACTCTTTGGAGTGGGAATATTAATTTTTACCCCTACGCTATCCAACCCTTTCTCTACTGTTGCACTCTCTGAAGTGGGAATATCAATTTGCACCCCTACACTATCCAACCCTTTCCCTACTGTTGCACTCTCTGGAGTGGGAATAGTAATTTTTACCTCTACGCTATCCAAAGCCTTATCTACTGTTGCACTCTCTGGAGTGGGAATAGTAATTTTTACACTTCCGCTGTCCTAGGGTAATAATATTGGATATTTTTTAATTATATTATGTTACTATATATATATGTTTTAACACATATGATTGTAAAATCTTTTTATAACTTTATTTAATTATTTAATTAATATAAGGTAGTTTAAGTATTTTTAAGTATATTTTAGTAATTAATTACAATTAATTGTTAAATAATTGTTATTTGGTAATTAATTACATTTTAAATGCCAATTAATTTTATTTAATTGATTAATTGATAAATATGTTAATTTAACTAATTTAATTTCTGTAGCGGGTTGTGGGTTTGTAGGGGAATAGGGTGGGAAGTAATGTAATTATAACTAATTACATATGGTAATTATTTTGGGTATTTATTAGATTTTAATTGCTAAGTAACTTTTTAATTACTAATTAATTAATTGTTAATTTGTAATTAATTAGTATTAATAGATAACTAATTGTAATGATTAATTTAAATAAGTATTTGTAAATAATTAATCATCATATTATATTAAAGTGGTAATTACTTAAAAAAAAATTATAGATATTAATATATATATATTTTTAAATAGTATATGAAGTATATACTTTCCCTACCGTTGCACTCACTGGAGTGGGAATAGTAATTTTTACTCCTACGCTATCCAACGCTTTCCCTAATGTTGCACTCTCTGGAGTGGAAATAGTAATTTTTACCCCTACGCTATCCAACACTTTCCCAACTGTTGCACTCACTGGAGTGGGATTCTTAATTTTTACCCCTACGCTATCCAACGCTTTCCCTTCTTTTGCACTCTCTGGAGTGGGAATAGTAATTTTTACCCCTACGCCATCCAACACTTTCCCTAATGTTGCACTCTCTGGAGTGGGAATAGTATTTTTTACCCCTATGCTATCCAACCCTTTCCCTACTGTTGCACTCTTTGGAGAGGGAATAGTAATTTTTACCCCTACGCTATCCAACGCTTTCCCTACTGTTGCACTCTCTGGAGTGGGAATAGTAATTTGTACCCCTACGCTATCCAACGCTTTCCCTACTGTTGCACTCTCTGGAGTGGGAATAGTAATTTTTACCTCTATGATATCCTATCCAACGCCTTACCTACTGTTGCACTTTCTGGAGAGGGAATAGTAATTTTTACCCCTACGCTATCCAACGCTTTCCCTACTGTTGCACTCTTTGGAGTGGGAATAGTAATTTTTACCCCTGCGCTATCCAACGCTTTCCCTACTGTTGCACTCTCTGGAGTGGGAATAATAACTTTTACCCCTACGCTATCCAATCCTTTCTCTACTGTTGCACTCTCTGGAGTGGGAATACTAATTTGTACCCCTCTGCTATCCAACGCTTTCCCTACTGTTGCACTCTCTGTAGTGGGAATAGTAATTTTTACCTCTACGCTATCCAACGCCTTACCTACTGTTGCACTTTCTGGAGTGGGAAAAGTAATTTGTACCCCTACGCTATACAACGCTTTCCCTATTGTCGCACTCTCTGGAGTGGGAATAGTAATTTTTACCTCTACGCTATCCAACGCCTTACCTACTGTTGCACTTTCCAAAGTGGGAATAGTAATTTGACCTTTGACCTTTACTCCTGAGGCGGAAGCCGGGAGCTACAGTCACGAGCACTCGCTCATTTTTAAAATACTTTGAGAGTCACGATAACTTGTACTTTGGTTAAAAATTACGATCTGACAAACCTGTGTGAATGCGTGTGTGTTGATTTTAAAAACCTCACCTTCCCACAGCTCCACTCACCCGCCCACAGCCTCACAGCAGATCTTAGCGCTGCCGAGGACTCGCAGTGAAAACAAACATTGCCGCCATTTCCCGCCGCACTCTGAGGCCATGCCCCTTTTTACGAGGCCACGCCCCCTGAGTACTTAAGACGCGAAAGGCAAGCGTCTGGTCAGAAGACCTTTTCTCCTGAGGCGGAAGCCGGGAGCTACAGGCACGAGCACTCGCTCATTTTTAAAATACTTTGAGAGTCACGATAACTTGTACTTTGGTTAAAAATTACGATCTGACAAACCTGTGTGAATGCGTGTGTGTTGATTTAAAAAACCTCACCTTCCCACAGCTCCACTCACCCGCCCACAGCCTCACAGCGGATCTTAGCGCTGCCGAGGACTCGCAGTGAAAAGAAACATTGCCGCCATTTCCCGTCGCACTCTGAGGCCACGCCCCTTTTTACGAGGCCACGCCTCTCTACCGAGACCTCCTCTCTCTATAAAATATGTGCATGTACCGATCGCGCAGCGGGCGAGCGCAGCGGGTACGACGTTTGCGCGCCGAAGGCGCACCTAAGGCAAGCCCGTCTGCGCCCGTCCGCGCCAGCTCTGGGCCTAGGGCCAGCCATGCTGTCAGTCCCTTACCGGCCACGAGAATCACGTGGACCAGCTCACAGCTACTAGACCTAGGTAAGACATCCTGCTCGTCTCCCATCACTTGTAGCTTTCCTCTACCTTGCCCCTTCCGGCACAAATGCCCAAATTGTCCTTTCTCCCTCTGTCCCGACTGGACTCGTACCAGGAACAGTACACCAGCAACTAAGCAACCCCCCCCACCAACACCTACTCCATGGGTTTGGTGAATTGTCGCTCTCTACCCAGCCACGCCAATGACATCTGGCTTTTACTGTCTACCTCATCCTGGGACGCACTGTTCCTAACAGAGACTTGGATTAAAGACTCCTCCAATCCTGAAAGCAATCTAACAAAAGAAGGGTTGGAGCAAGATACCTGCACCTGTCGTAGTCAGTGACTCTTGAATAGTATGATGGTGCTTGAGAAACCTAGGAACACAACCCTATAAGTTCCTTTTAAGGACAGAGTCCTAAACAAACAACAAAAGCTGTGGAATCAGCACCCATTTACAAAGTACAATTGCAAATAATGTCCTTTAGAACAGTGGTAAGCATCCGTATCAAATGAACAGGTCCGAGCTTGGCAATCGTATATTTTCAATCCTTTATTTTGATTTCACAGTAGAAAAATGATCCAATTCACAATGGATTTTCTTTTTTTCTTTTTTTCTACCCAAGGCGTTACGTCTCTACAAATGAGATTTCTTCAGGGCTAAAAAACATATAAAAAGTTTATATAAAAACACTCATATATACACTTACATATTATTTACAGCAAAGATTACAAACATCTATGTACAAAAAGATTTTCATGGAGAAAAGAAGAAATAGTCCAAGTTATTTACAGCTGTGAAGTGGATTATGCTGCTTGCTTTTTGTGAGATAGGGAAAAGCTCCACTTGTATCTTTCACACTGATATGTTAGAACTTTGAGACATGGGACATTTTCTGCACAAAATTACCATGTCATTTAAAAAATATATTCCTCAAAAAATATTGGTTTCTCTATAAATTAACTTTATGTTTATGCTAATCCTTAGGTCAGAGAAGATATTGCACTCAGTTGTAAATAAAACATCATATCTTGTTTTGAAAAAACCGATCATACCTCAAACATCTGTCTTATGGTATGCAGTATGAGCTGGCGAGTTCTTAAAATGCTTGAAAAACTTGTGAGAGATCTAGAATGTACACATAGATTATATTAAAAAACAAAGCGCTACTCATGTGATGTTTAGGAAATGCAGAGATCAAAAAGAAGGACAGTCCATTAACTTGCCCATAGCATGAAAAACAATATTCCATCAAATTGCATGGTTATATCAACAAATATAAGATTGCCAAATATTCTATGGTTATCAAGAACTTCAAGTGATTACCATCACAATAAGTCATCCCGAATATCTTTGAAAAAACATTTGAAATGTTTCTAAAAAGAGCTCAACATGAAGTAAATCAGACTTCTATTATTACAAATCAAAACAAATATACAAATTAATAATCTGTTCTGACAAACTAAAATACTGTTACAGTTAAAATTCCTAATGCAGTCATTCAGAGGTATATATTGCAAAAAAAAATGAGTACCTGTCATGTCCTACGAGTATTTAGAAATGACTGTTTAAAAGAGAGAAAAGAAAAAAATCTATCAGAGAAAATATATTCAGGAAATATATCTTGTAAACTTTACATATGAAGCAA
This sequence comes from Lissotriton vulgaris, assembly GCF_964263255.1. Lineage (NCBI taxonomy): Eukaryota > Metazoa > Chordata > Amphibia > Caudata > Salamandridae > Lissotriton > Lissotriton vulgaris. The sequence continues at coordinate 54,020,689 of NC_141696.1, forward strand.
TTAGATTTGACAACCATTTTCGTTGAAACTAATGTAATGCAAAAATAGGGAATGTGATAGTTCAGAATAACAAGAATATTGTAATGTCTCCCATTGTATATTAGGAACCCAGAAATCAGGAAATGGTTTGATACCGTTTAAACACTACCACACATGGTTGATGGTGACCCAACAATAACTTGAGACATTTAAATCTCTGGAATATATTGTATGTGTCGTTCGTTTTAACAGAAAGGATGTTAAAAAGTATCCCATTGTATAATGGGAACCCAGAAATCAGGAAACGATTTGAAACCGTTTAAGCACTATCACACACGGTTTGATGTAACCCAACAGTAACATGAGACATTAAAATCACTGGAATATATTGTTTATATCGTTCGTTTTTAACAGAAAGGATATTATAAAGTCTCTCATTGTATAATGGGAACCCAGAAATCAGGAAACGATGAGACTAAGTAAGTAGTATGGTGTATAGAAAAAAGCGGCACCCGATGCAGTCTTAGTTTAATGGACCAAAAGAACGCCAATCAGAATGACCCAACCCCAAACACATGAAAGTTGGCAGACATCTTGGAATGTCTTTTGACTTAACCGAACCTTCCATAAAACCAAAAACGTAAGAAACGTGTATAAAGAATCATTCCCATAAGAGTTAACTGGTGTAAAGCGAGTGATTGATAAAATAAGGAAAAACTGTCGACTGCATAAGGCAGCGTATCTAACAGCGAAACTTACCTTGGGGACGGCATGGTGACCCGCTGAAGCGAACAGCACGGATTCAGGGTAGCGAATAAGGAGTTTGAAAGAAAGCTGGTTTATATAGGGGAGTAATTGTATAATTAATGACACGTGTAAAATTTTTTTGAAACTCGGAAAAGCGGAAGTGAATATCGCAGTGAATAAGGAAGCGAAAATGGCGGCCATCTTATAATTCCGGTAATACATATCCTGCATAGATCTTCCTCGATAACTATAAGCGTAAAAGGATATGTATATAGAAAAAATAAGCAAAAGGAGACAAGCCTATTAGGGTATAGTGTTAGTGGCAGAATAAACAATTTAAAGTAGCGTTTGTAATTGTCAATGGGGTCTCAAAAAAAAAGATCTGTATTAATCACGTAAGTAAAAGAAAAAAAATCTATACACAAAACATAAAAAAACCGCAGTTAGATGAGAATAGAAAGGTGAAGGATTATAGAAATTAAAATGGAGCGAGAAAAAGAACGTATGTTAGGCACTCGATGATCAAAATGAGAACTAACTAATGGTCTTAGATCAGGGGTACTCGTAGTACGGCCCGCGGGCCTGTGGCGGCCCGGCAAGCCTTTCCTGGCGGCCCGCGGAACCCCGAGACATCATATCTGTGTTTTACGTTTTTTTTAAAGTGTCTGCAGCAGCGCGAGAGACTCTGCTGCTCTGTGGGAGCTGACGATCGGGCGATCTTAGCAATGGCCAGAGTAAAGCTGCAGGGGCCTAAGAAGAGGTGAAATACAAAGGCCACATTAACATGCAAATTATCTTTTAAAGACCCATTAAGAGCTCAGGTGCGGCTGTGAGTGTGTGTGCGCCCCGGCTGGCACACAGGCAGGGTGAGATGACCGAGGGTGACAGAGGGAGTAGGAGGGAAAGGGAGGGGCAGGGGGACGGAGTGGGAGTGAGGGAGTGAGTGTCAGAGAGCGTGAGTGAGTGAGAGGGAGTGAGTGAGTGAGAGGTAGTGAGAGTGAGTGAGTGAGTGGGAGTGAGGGAGTGAGAGAGAAGGAGTGAGTGAGAGGGAGGGAGTGAGTGAGGGAGTGAGGGAGGGAGTGAGAGGGAGGGAGGGAGAGGGAGTGAGAGAGAGAGAGGGAGTGAGTGAGAGGGAGTGAGAGGGAAGGAGTGGAAGGGAGGGAGTGAGTGAGAGGGAGGGAGTGAGGGAGTGAGTGAGAGGGAGTGAGTGAGAGGGAGGGAGGAATGAGTGAGTGAGTTGGAGTGAGTGAGAGGGAGGGAGTGAGTGAGTGAGAGGGAGGGAGTGAGAGAGAGGGAGTGAGCTAGAGGGAGGGAGGGAGTGAGAGGGAAGGAGTGGGTGGGAGGGAGTGAGAGGGAAGGAGTGGGAGGGAAGGAGTGAGAGGGAGGGAGTGAGGGAAGGGGAGTGAGGGAGTGAGTGAGAGGGAGTGAGTGAGTGAGTGGGCGTGAGTGAGTGGGCGGGAGGGAGGGAGTGGGCGTGAGTAAGTGAGTGGGCGTGAGTGAGTGAGTGAGAGGGATGGTGTGAGTGAAAGGGATGGAGTGAGTGAGAGGGATAGAGTGAGTGAGAGGGATCGAGTGACTGAGAGGGATAGAGTGACTGAGAGGGATAGAGTGACTGAGAGGGATGGAGTGACTGAGAGGGATGGAGTGACTCAGAGGGATGGAGTGAGTGAGTGAGAGGGATGGAGTGTGTGAGTTAGTGGGCATGAGTGAGTGAGTGAAAGGGATGGAGTGAGTGAGAGGGATGGAGTGAGTGAGAGGGATGGAGTGAGTGAGAGGGATAGAGTGAGTGAGAGGGATAGAGTGACTGAGAGGGATAGAGTGACTGAGAGGGATAGAGTGACTGAGAGCGATAGAGTGACTGCGAGGGATAGAGTGAGTGAGTGAGAGGGATGGAGTGAGTGAGTGAGAGGGATGGAGTGAGTGAGTGAGAGGGATGGAGTGAGTGAGTGAGAGGGATGGAGTGCGTGAGTGGGATGGAGTGAGTGAGTGGGAGGGAGGGAGTGAGAGGGATGGAGTGAGTAAGAGGGATGCAGTGTGTGAGGTAGAGGGAATGAGTGAGGTAGAGGGAGTGAGGTAGAGGGAGTGAGTGAGTGAGTGAGTGAGTGAGAGGGAGTGAGTGAGTGAGAGAGTGAGTGAGCGGGAGGGAATGAGTGAGAGGGAGGGAGTGAGAGGGAGTGGGAGGGAGTGGGAGGGAGTGAGAGGGAGGGAGTGAGTGAGTGGGAGGGAGGGAGTGAGAGGGATGGAGTGAGTAAGAGGGATGCAGTATGTGAGGTAGAGGGAATGAGTGAGGAAGAGGGAGTGAGGAAGAGGGAGGGAGTGAGTGAGTGAGAGTGAGTGGGTCAGAGGGAGTGAGTGAGTGAGAGAGTGAGTGAGCGGGAGGGAATGAGTGAGAGGGAGGGAGTGAGAGGGAGTAGGAGGGAGTGAGAGGGAGTGGGAGGGAGGGAGTGAGAGGGAGGGAGTGAGTGAGTGGGAGGGAGGGAGTGGGAGGGAGTGAGTGAGGGGGAGTGAGAGGGAGTGAGAGGGAAGGAGTGGAAGGGAGGAGGGAGTGAGGGAGGGAGTGAGAGGGAGTGAGTGGGAGGGAGGGAGTGAGAGGGAGTGAGAGGGAAGGAGTGGAAGGGAGGAGGGAGTGAGGGAGTGAGTGAGAGGGAGTGAGTGAGAGGGAGGAGTGAGTGGGAGGGAGGGAGGGAGTGAGAGGGAGGGAAGGAGTGAGTGAGAGGGAGGGAGGGAGTGAGAGGGAGGGAGTGAGAGAGAGGGAAGGAGAGAGTGAGAGAGAGGGAGTGAGTGAGAGGGAGTGAGTGAGAGGGAGTGAGTGAGAGGGAGGGAGTGAGAGGGAGGGAGTGAGAGGGAGTGAGAGGGAGGGAGTGAGAGGGAGGGAGTGGGAGGGAGGGAGGGGGAGGGAGGGAGTGGGAGGGAGTGGGTGGGAGTGAGTGAGTGAGTGGGAGGGAGTGAGTGAGAGGGAGTGAGTGAGAGGGAGTAAGTGAGAGGGAGTGAGTGGGAGGGAGTGAGTGAGAGGGAGGGAGTGAGTGGGAGGGAGGGAGTGGGAGGGAGTGGGAGGGAGGGAGTGAGTGAGAGGGAGGGAGAGGGAGGGAGAGGGAGGGAGGGAGAGGGAGGGAGTGAGAGAGACGGAGAGGGAGTGAGACGGACAGAGAGAGAGAGGGAGTGAGGTGGAGATAGGGAGGGAGAGGGAGAGGGAGGGAAAGGGAGGGAGATGAAAAGGGAGGGAGACGGAGAAGGAGTGAGAGGGAGGGAAAGGGAAGGAGACTGAAAGGGAGTGAGATGGAGGGAAAGGGAGGGAAAGGGAGGGAGACTGATAGGGATTGACATGGAGGGAATGGGAGGGAGACTGATGGGGAGTGAGATGGAGGGAAAGGGAGGGAGACTGATGGGGAGTGAGATGGAGGGAAAGGGAGGGAAATGGATGGAGAGGGAGGGAAAGGGAGGGAAATGGAGGGAGGGAAAGGGAGGGAGACGGAGAGGGAGTGAGAGGAAGGAAAAGGGAGGTAGACGGAGAGGGAGGGAGAGGGAGGGAAAGGGAGGGAAAGGGAGGGAGATGGAGAGGGAGTGAGAGGGAGGGAAAGGAAGGGAATGGAGGGAGAGGGAGGGAAAGGGAGTGAGACGGAGAGTCAGAGGGAGGGAGACGGAGAGGGAAGGAGAGAGAGAGGGAGGGAGGGAGAGAGAGAGAGAAATGGAGGGAGAGAGAGAGGGAGGGAGTGAGAGAGGGAGTGAGACAGAGGGAGTGAGACAGTCAGAGTGAGACAGAGGAAGACAGGAGAGAGGGAGGGAAAGAGGGAGAGAGAGCTAGAGAGAGGGAGAGAGAGCTATAGAGAGGGAGGGAGACCGAGAGAGAAAGAGAGAGAGAGATGTGTGTATGCCGGGACGGCTTAGTGGACGAAGGCGTCCGCTGCAGGGACCTGTGATCAACCTCATGGTCAGTTTTATGTTGTTGCTCTAGCCCCGCCCCTCCCCCACTGACCCCGCCCCCACCGATGCGGCCCTCAGACACAAACCAAACTGTAAATTTGGCCCCCGAGAGAAAGTTTGTGAGTACCCATGTCTTAGATGGACTAATGCGGCGGCCATCTTAGAATGAATAATAACGAATGGCATATTTCCTAATTAATTGTATAGAGAGACCATTGCAAATAAAATATAAGTTGTATGGTATGATTAGAGACCCAAATAGTTCAAAAGAATAATATTAAATCAAAAATATCATAAGAGGCCAAAGTAATGAATATGAAAAATTACAATAAAGGAATTATAAAAAAAGGGAAGAGAAGGAACACTAAAGTAAGTAATGCCTCCATATTCTGTATTTAAAATGCAAAAGTAGTAAGAGAGTTGCTAAGAATGCTTATCATGCAAAAGTAGTAAGAGAGTTGCTAGCATTAATAAACAAAAGATATATACAATTTCTTTCTAAAAAACAGTCACCCCAAATACCGTGCAACAATTATCAGAAAATCAACATCAAATAATCAGTATCTGCATCACAAAATTGTTCACTAACCGAATCATTGTAGCAGAAAGAACAACTTTGTAAAACATTACATTTTAACAGAAAAAATGAAGATCGACATCAGAATATCATAAAAAATGATGAAATTCATTATTTTGATTTATCCCATATTGAACACATCTCAGACGGCAAATCCATGTAGATTCTAATTGTCTCAAATCATGTTCTTTATTACCGCCTCTTGGATTGGTCTGTAGATGGTCAATTGCATGGAATTTGACTAACCTCTCATTAGGATGTTCAGTACAGATATGGTTAGCCATTGGATATTTTAAATCACCATTTTTGATAGCTCTTATATGTTCCTGTATACGTATTTTCAGGCAACGAATACTGCTTCCAACATAGGTCTTATTGCATGAAAATTGGATTAGATATATGGTGAAAGTGGTGTTGCAATTGATGAATTCTCTGATCTCAAATTTCCTTGAACCATTATATGAGAACTCAGTGATTTTGTTCACACCAAAATGGCAAATGCAGCACCCCCCACAGACGAAAAAACCTTTAGGTTTTTCAGGGAACCAACGTTTTTTGTTAGGGGTAGACCTAACATAGCTTGGACATAGTTTGTCTTTTAGGGTTTGTCCTCTTTTGTATACCACTCTTAGTCTGTCCGAAACTATATCCTTGGGGATGCTTTCTGATTTAAGAAGATGCCAATTCTTACGTAGTACATTAAATACATGGCTGCTGTAAGAGTTGTATTTGGTAACGAAAGGTGCATAAGCTAGTTGTTTTTGCTTAGTCTTTTTAGATTTGGAAGTGCTCAGAATATTAGTTCTATCTAGAGTGCGAGCCTGCATCTCTGCTTTATTCAGACAATTAGTGTCATAGCCCCTTCTCCTGAAACTTTGTTTAATCTGTGATATATTCCGGAAAAAATCACAATCTCTGCTGCAATTACGTCTTGCACGTACCATTTCCCCATAGGGAATAGCATTGATGGTAGATTGGGGATGTGCACTAGTGGCATGCAACACACTGTTGCATGCTGTAGGTTTCTTGAACACATCACTATGGATTCTCCCTTCATGAACATATAGTTTCAGATCAAGAAAATAGATTTCAGTTGCTGAAAATTTGATTGTCAATTTAACATTGAAAGAGTTGTCATTCAGATAGTCAAAATAGGACATTAGATCATCCTCTGGGCCATACCATATTAAAATGATATCGTCTATGTATCGAGCATAGAATATCATCTGGTCACACCAATTTTTTGCTTGTGGGCCCCAGACATGCTCTACCTCAAAAAGCCCCATAAAGAGGTTGGCATACGATGAAGCAAATCTTGAGCCCATCGCAGTGCCCCTCTTCTGAATGTACCATTCACCATTACTTAGAAAGGCATTGTTCATAAGGATCAGTTCTGCCATTTCCAACAACATAAAGGTATGTTCCATTCTATTACAGTCACGTTTGAATAGAAAGTATTGCAGTGCACGTATTCCTTGTTTTAACTCAATACACGTGTACAAACTTTCCACGTCCATGGTAACAAAAAGTAACTGAGAATCCTGCCAAGTAAAATCTTCTAATTTGCAAAGAAGATCGCCACTATCTCGCAAATATGATGGAAGATTTTGTACAAAAGGTTTGATGAAGGTATCAACAAATTCCGAAAGGTGTTCTGTTGGTCCACCATTACCGGAAATGATAGGTCTTCTGGGGGGAAAGGTTCCCCCTTTATGAATTTTCGGTACGATGTACAAACAAGGGAATCTGGATTGATGAGCTTGTAGGTATCGATATTCATGGTCAGATAACAAACAAGATTCATGCCATTCATAAAGTTTGGCATTGATCAAGGTTTCTATTTTGGATGTAGGATTTTGACCAAGTTTGCCATAACAATTGGGGTCAGAAAGTTGTCTATTTATCTCGTCTAGGTAGTCACTTTTGTTCATTAGAACAACACTTCCTCCCTTATCAGCCTCTCTTATTACCAGATTGTCATCATTCTTGAGAGCCATAAGCAAAGTCCAATCACTTCTAGATATATTTGTATGATGTTTACATTTGTGTGTTCTAAGATGGTCGTCCTCCAGTTTGTACAAATCCAAACTGACTCTGTTAAAAAACCCACCAATAACAGAGTCCCTCGTTTGTGGAGGTATAAATTTGGATGCGATGCGTACACCACTATCAGTACTACAATCCTCATAGAAGCCTAATAGATTGGAAAATTCAAAAACATTTCCGATTTCTTCCTCATCATAAAGGGTCGCTAGCATATGAGAATGATGAATATCATTAATACTAGGTACATCTACGGTAGAAGATTCGGACACAGGAGGCAAAGGAGGATGCTCAGCAAAATGTTTTTTTATTTTTAGTTTTCTTGTGAATTTAAAAAGTTCAACATGAATATCATCAAAGTTACATCTCTCTGTTGGACAGAAATTCAATCCCTTACGCAAAACATTGCGTTCATTTTCAGTTAACACTTTGGTTGATAGATTGACAAAACTAATGTCATTTACAACAGAATTATCATTAAATTCAACTTCAGACAAAGTACCCAATACATCTATTTCTTTTGGGTTGTGTTTTGTTCCCTTGCTCTTGTACCTGCCCTTGTATTTTGTGCCACCCCGCCTTGTTCTTGGTTTGGATTTTTCTTCCGATTGCCTAGGCGGAATCTTTGTACCTCTCGTAAAAAATCAGACAAGGTATTATCTATGGCCATGGTGCTGGTACCTTCACCAGGATCACTTTCTAAGGAAATGTTAAATGTTAAATGTCGTATACTTGTAAAGTGCACAGCTGCCCCAGCAAAGGGGCGTCCCGGCGCTGTATACCGCTGGGGAACCCGTCCTGGCTTTCCCTGTGGGATGGTCCCTACTGGGAATCCCCAAGGTGGAGCCAGGCATCCCCGGCGTTGGTGGGGCCGTTGTGGAGATTAGGCAAGCTAATGCCCAGAGTTGCTGAGTGGGACCCCAGGTTAAAGTAGGCACCAAGGCGAGAATTGTCGAGTCCGCTGACCCTGGTCCACGACCCTGCCACGTCGGGAATTGAACCCTGGTCCCGGGCCGACTTCTGCTCTCAGGTCTGCCGCCTCTAACCAGTGAGCCACACCACTCCATTAGATAGAAGATAGAAGATAGAGAAGATAGAGAGGTGTTGCTGGAGGAGACACTGGTGTTACTTTTATCAGTTTTCTCCGGTGCTTTACTAATCACATCATCATATTTCCTAGAAAACGTAAAGATGCGGCCTTTTTTGTAATCACCATCATCTCCTCCAATCCTGATATCGCCCTAGCTCTATCCACTGACTACAGTTTCACGGGACTCAGCCGTGAAGGCTCCAAAACAGGAGGAGGAATCGCGGTGATCCTAAAGAAGCACCTGAAAATCACCTCACAAAAAATCTCAAACATTAACCCCATTGAAGCTCTGTACTTTTCAATCACTGATTTCACAACAGCCGTTTGCTCAGGGATTCTGGTCTATAACCCCCCGAACACCCCACAACCCGCTGTCCTAGAGCTATTGGCTGTCACAGCAGATCTCTCCCTCAAACACCCCCACTTCATGGTACTGGGAGACTTCAACCACCACGTTGATGTAAGTAGCTGTAACCGCGCCTCTCAACTCCTCGAATCTATGCAAAACATCAATCTTACGCAAAAAGTAAAAGGCCCCACTCATAAAGCAGGTCATACCCTCGACCTCATTTTCTCGAACAGCGAGAAACTCAAAATCCTCCTCTCCCTACCTCTACCATGGTCCAACCATTTTCTTATACCATTCGAGATACCCCTGACTCTAATTACAAAACAGGAATCCTCCATCAGATCTCAGGGCAGAAAATGGCACAAACTTACACTTACTGCCCTAGAACCAAACTACCATAACAGTTTAATCCCTCTCCCGGACGACCTCAACGAAGCAGTGCATACACTAAATAGCGACCTTACGTCCGCTACCGAGAAAGTCGCACCTCTTCAAAGCCTCTACTCCCGTAGACAACAACCATCGGCCCCATGGTTCACGGAAGACCTACGGGCACACAGAAGCATGTGCCTTAAGCTAGAACGACAATGGAGACAGAACTATGATACAGGAGCTAAGGCCCTCTATCGGCAAAGCCTTAAAGAGTTTCGTAAACTCAAACGCCAATCCATGTGCACATACTTTTCCGAAACAATTGCCAAAGCAAAAAACTCGACAAGGGCCCTATTCAATATAGTGAAAGAATTTACTCACCCCAGCGCACTCTCCACTCCAGTGCCCATGTCACAGACACTATGTGAAAACCTATCTAACTTCTTCGAAGAAAAAATTGCCAACATTGCGGCAGCGATCCTTCAGAAAGATTCCGATACCACCAAAGACCCAACCCCCAACAGCACTCATGCATTTACCGCATTCCAACCACTCAGCAAAGAACTTGGTCTAAAGCTGTTTCAGGAATGTAAATCTGGTTCACCTCTGGACCCAGCCCCAGCTCTTATCATGAACGAAATTGCCCCCATCATCATTAACCCCCTACTAGACATCTGGAACTCCTCATTACTCACTGGGGTTGTTCCCTCTGCCTGGAAACACGCCATGTTAATTCCACTTAAAAAAAAAAACGGTGTTGATCTTTCCTGTTTAAATAACTACCGACCAATTTCACTTCTACCCAAGCCCGCAAAAGTTCTGGAAAAAGCCATCCAAAAACAACTGTCCCACTACCTGGAATCCAACTCCTTATTCCACAACACCCAATCAGGCTTTAGACCAGACTATAGTACTGAGTTGGCGCTACTCGAGGTATCCGAATCGATCCGCGAATGCACGGACATGGGAGAGGAGGCCATGCTGGTCCTCCTCGACCTATCCGCTGCGTTTGATACCATCTCACACAACAAACTTCTGACTCGCCTGCAAGAAGTTGGTATCGGCGGGCCCCCCCTCGCATGGATAAAATCTTTTCTTACAAACAGACTACAGCAAGTGATGCTGGGACCTTTTCTCTCCTCCAAAAAACAGCTGATCTGGGGCGTCCCACAGGGCTCTGCCCTCAGCCCGCTCCTTTTTAATGTGTACCTCAAACCTCTGGCTAAAGTTGTTGAATCCTGTGGCGTCAAAGTAACCTTCTACACTGATGACACCCAACTGGTGTTCTCCTTCAACGACCACACTGAAAAATCTTTTAACAACTTTCGCCTCTGTATGCTCAACATCGCCGCCTGGATGTCCGCTAACAACCTAAAACTCAATACAGAACGCCACACTGACTTTTGCCCTGTGGAGGAAGGAAGGAGTTGACATCGTCGAGGGAAGGACTGACCAGCAGCTTGCGGAACCCGCTGCGCGGGTCCCGCTGCGTCGAGGCTGCACATCCGTTTGTTGGCCCCTGCTGGGTGAGAGAGTGAGTGACAGGGCTGCGAGCGCTGGGTCCGGGACTCGCTTTCCCAGGAGTCCCGGCTTCCCAGAGGCCAAGTCACCTGGCCCGCTCTCCCTGACCGCCCCGCCCAGCAGAAACGGCTGAAAAGGATTCTGCCCGTTCAGGAACTCGGGAACGCCACACTGACTTTTGCCCTGTGGAGGAAGGAAGGAGTTGACATCGTCGAGGGAAGGACTGACCAGCAGCTTGCGGAACCCGCTGCGCGGGTCCCGCTGCGTCGAGGCTGCACATCCGTTTGTTGGCCCCTGCTGGGTGAGAGAGTGAGTGACAGGGCTGCGAGCGCTGGGTCCGGGACTCGCTTTCCCAGGAGTCCCGGCTTCCCAGAGGCCAAGTCACCTGGCCCGCTCTCCCTGACCGACCCGCCCTAATTACTGACGCCTATAAGAACCGGCCCAACACGCTGCGCGGGAGCGCCCGGGGCTAAGCCCGGGCAAAGGGCGGGCCCTCTGTGGCCCTCAGAGGCCAGAGGAGGCCGGGCTGGGCCACTGACCCTGATCGATTGTAACTATCTAACTCGCACTTTGTACCCCTAGGGCAAACGGGTTATGTCCACTCGAAAAACTAGAAGTATGGCTGTTGCTAGTGCTAAAAAGCTTACTGGGACACTGGATGATTTTATTACCCGCACACACGCATTAATTGACGAGGGAATCGTATTAATGGACAGGAGAGTATCACAAGACCTGGCCATGGCCAAACGTTCATCATTGGGTCTGATTGCGTTGGCCCAAACCCCTATCACTGTTTGCCGTCCAGAAACCCAGGCTCTAATACATAGCCACGGAGATATTGGGGCTATGGATGGCTCTAATAGTAACACTGATACCGTTCAGGACTTGGAGGCTTCACCTAACCTTAATATTCTAACTCTGAGTGGAACACAACCGCAAGAGTCACACACCTGTGATACCACCGATGTTAACACTAGAAGTGAGAGGGGTAGGATTGAAGGGGCTATTCCTAAACAGAAACAGAAGGGTAATAAACAAACTACTTTTAAACGAAAGAAGGGCCAGACACACCCCAACCCCAATCCCCCTAACTGTGAGAAGCTGTCTGAGGTTCAAACTAGCTCAACAGGGGGGACACTCCCAAACAAGGTCGGTTTACCCTTAAATCTACCAGACGACACCTTAATTGATCAAAGTCTGGAGGAAATTTTACAGTTTAGTGTAGACGCTGGTAATCCTCCTCCTGTAGCGCCATCACAGGAGGAGGATGGTTTAACTATCAACAACTCTGTGATTTTCAATATGTTGTAATCACTGCTAGAACCCATAGAGGTAAGACTACGCTGTCTTGAAACTGTCCTTAAAAACATACACAAGGACATAAGTGCTCCTAGTTTCTCCTTAAATAATAAAACTGTCCAGATCTCTAATCAGCCTAAACCACTAAAACCCCAGGCGATTTCTAAAAAAACATTGGAGTCCGTTAAAGGGGTGCCTAAGAACCATAGTAATACTCCAATTCAGACTATTTCTAACAATAAGCCCCCTTCAGCAGAGGGAACTAAGAAAATTGACTCCGGTCATACACCCTCCAAAAACAACTCAAATTTAACTCCTCAGGCTACTTCTAGGGATGGTCTATCCCAACCGACAATCCCTGAAGCACTTGATAATGTTAAATGTAAGGTCCGAAAAAATATCCATCTGCCTCCAGATGCCTGTCCCTATGTTGTTATACTTACTGGGGTCACTGAAATACCCCCAACTGAACAAGAGTCATATCAGACCCTGAAAAACAAAGTATGCCATTGGTTAGCCAATAATTATCCTCTCCCTCCAAATATTCCCTGTAATATCTTGATGATAGAGAGAGCTCCATGGGTAGGACATAATAGGAAAAATCTTCCAGGGGATTGTGTAGTGATTACCTTCGAGAATACTGAGGTCGTAGAATTTATTTGTAGCAGAAGGGCCCCGAGATACCAGGCGAGCACAGTAACTGCTAGACCTCTCTCCTATTTTTATCTCCCACACAATCAAGCCGACAATCGATGGAGTTGGCTTAAGGGTCCTCACGATCGTAAACCCAGACAGAGATCTAATCTTCCCTGGATGCCGCAAACTCCTGGATGGGAGGAGGAATGGGGTGGGGGTTGGAACCTGGTTGGGAATAGAGGAGGCAGACCACCTCAAGGCGGCCCTTTCTTTGGTCCGCATTCTTCTCAACTACATCATTACCCCCAACAGCGAAATGGACCTCCCAATGCTCTGTACTTCCCAATGGCGAATCGTTTTGAATGCCTCTCAAATACAGACTGGGTGGATTGACATATGCGAGGCTCTCCAAAGGGAAGGGGACCTCAGACCAGTTTAATTCCCCCTCATAAGGAAGTGGCAACATCGGTCTTGATTACGGACAAACCTTCTTTTACTCCCTCTGATAGTTCGTTGGAGGCGCAGAACCGGAGTACACCATCTTTTCTCCCAGCCGCACCTCCCCCACTTTGTAAATTCCTTACTTGGAATGTGGCAGGTCTAAATGCAAAGGCGTCGGACCCCATATGGCAAGAGTTTGTAAAACAATACGACATAGTGGGTTTGCAAGAAACCTGGGACACCACAACTAATTTTGCACTAGATGGCTTTCGTAGTTTTTTTACCCCTGCAGCCTCTAGTGCAAGAGGCAGGGCAAAAGGTGGCCTACTTACACTGTGTTCCTTGGAGTTGGTAGGGGCATTCAAACAATTGGAATCTGCACCTGCAAACACGCTAGTCGTGGAGTGGACCTTACCTGGCTTCCAACCTTTCTTATTGGTTAATTTTTATAATTCCAGGGAGTCTTTATTTGTGAACGAACATTTGACTTCCTTACTACAATTTTTGTCAGCCTATAGAAGCGACTGCACCTCTTCCCTAGAGATGATTATTTTGGGTGATTTTAATATTCATCCCTGTGAGGGTGATTGCCTTAATGATAGTTATGGGGGCTCACCGACGGAAGCCATCCCCCATTTTGTGCATACAATTGAGGGTGAGTGCCTTGAGTCTTTCCTGGCGACTTTAAATTTATTTGAATTTGCTCAAAGTAAGAACGATCCCAGAGCCCCAACCTTCGTGGGGAAAGACGCTAATACGATTATAGACTTCATTTTTGTTTCATCTGGGGTACTAGCTAAGGCACGCGAGTACAAGGTGGTCACTGCTAGTTTCAGTGATCACAATCCTGTCCTCCTGATGCTGGACCTAGACTGTTTCCGGACCCATAATCCAACAGATGTGGCAGCCCCAAGGGACTTGATAACTAAAGACCAGGGAAGGCGCCTAAAATGGGAACAAATAGTCTCCTGAACACTTCTTCCATTCACTTGCCCAAGAGTCAGAGGCAGATATGGCAGTATGTCTGGACCCAACTGCTCGAGGCCCGGATGTAGTAATCGCATACGAGGAGATATGCGGAAGGATTGCTAAGAATTTGGAGTTAAGGTCTACCGGGCAAAGGATTAAGAAACCCCAGAAATGGTTCAATAAAGAATGCTCCCAGAAACATAGTGCTCTGATTAAAGCTCTAAAACAAAAACCTAGGGACAGGACGTTGGTGGCCAATTTAAGGAAGGATTACAAAACTGCAGTTCTTAAACGCAAATCCGGAATCAAGGAAGAAGCTTGGGAGAGCCTTTTATCTACGGATGTATTGAGAGACAGCAAAAAGTTTTGGGCCATTGTGAACCAGCCCTTCTTCTCCAATGAAGGGAAGACCGACATGGACTGTGTAATAGAAGATGATAGATGGGTAGCCCACTTCGAAAAGATCTACGAATCCACAGCACCTGGTCTAACCGATAATGCCCATAAATCCCCTAACCTAGTTATGGAATTTAGTAGTTCGGAGGTTGAAAGGGCGATTAGAGACACAAGTAAACACAAAGCTCCGGGCCCTGACGGGGTTCCTGCAGATCTCTACATCCAATACCCCCAATTTTGGTCGAAGATATTAATGAATGTTTTTAACGCAATACCCTCAGCTGGTTTTCCTTCCTCTTGGTCCACCTCCATTATTGTGCCCATATTCAAGAAAGGGAACAGGGGGGACCCGGCTTGCTACAGGCCAATCTCCCTGCTGGACTCTGCCGTTAAGATCTTGGGCAGGGTCATTCTGCAGAGGCTTGAGGACTGGCTTGGAGAGAGCAGGATCCTCTCGGAGTTACAGTATGGTTTCAGAGCACACAGAGGGACCATGGACCAATGTCTCAACCTCCACCTAATTATCAGCAAGTACACAGTGGTGAAGGGGGGACTTCTTTATTTGGGTTTTATGGACTTATCATCCGCTTTTGATTTGGTCAATCGTTCAAAACTGTGGACTATTTTGGGCAATATGGGTTTGGACACAACTTTGGTTAATTTTCTGCACGACCTCCATTAAAATTTATTTGCATCTGTTAGGGTGAACAGGGATGGAAGGTGCACAGCAAAGTTTAAGTCTGGAAGAGGTGTCAGACAAGGCTGCATTCTGGCACCTCTCCTTTTCACACTGTACATCAACTCCCTGGGTAATTCATTGAACTCAGTCACCCCAGACATTCCGCGTATGGGGGGGGTACCTATTCCGGTCCTCCTATACGCGGACGACGCCGTCCTCTTAGCTCGGACTGGCACAGGCCTTCAAAAACTCTTAGATCACTTTGGCCTCTTTATGGAAGCTCTTGATCTTAAAATTAACTCGACCAAATCCCATGTTATGGTTACAGGTTCACGGAAAAAACACACGAAGATCAGATCTTTTAGCTGTAATAGTTCACCAATTTCCAGGGTCCCTTTCTTTTGCTATCTGGGCGTCACCTTCGATGAGAAAGGAACATGGGGTGCACAAATGAGATTAAAACAGAATGGAGTTACTAGATCCACTATAGCCCTTCTGCACTTCTCTAAAAAACTGGGATCAAAACCTATGGAAGCTATGACCCGTATCTATAAAGCTAAATGTTTGGCAATTGCCTCTTATGGGGCGGCCATATGGGGCTATGTCTCATGCCCAGGCATTCAGATTGCAGAAAATAATTTTTTACGAGCCTTATTATCACTACCTAAATCGTCCCCTATACACACAATTCATAATGAATTAGGCTTGGGTCACGTTACTGACCTCTTAAAAATGGCCCCAGTGATATATTGGGTTAAAACGTGGACAAACGAGGAAATCAGTTTAAATCATTGTATCCTCAAAGATTGTTTGTCTCTGGATAAAGCCAATAACATCCCGTGGCTGGCGTATGTTAGAGCGGCATGCGCGAGACTAGGGCGTCCAGAAATGTACTCTTTACCACACAACTTAAAAAAAGAGGATGTAAAGTGGGTCAAGCTGCATTTCCAAAACTTGTTGGAGTCTGAAAGGGAAACGGTTGAATTAGGTAAACCAATGGTATGTTCACTTTTTCAACTCTCCTCAACTTTAGCCATGGAACCTTATTTGAAATATGTTACTAAGCCTTACCATCGCTTTCTACTCATAAGGTTCAGGTTTAATTTAATACACCTTGTGCTTGGCTCACAATCAAAGTGGGGTTTACCAGAGAACTTACCCCCCTGTACCTGCGACTGTTTTTCCACTCAGGACACCCTCCACTTAGTTATGCTTTGTGAACATTATTTGGTGGCTCGCAAAAAATTCCTGGTACCTATTCTGAAAAAATTGAACTTTGTCCAGGTACGGCCAGCATTATTATATCTACAGATGCTGAACTCGGTACAGACAACATATGGGGTAGCCTGTTTTCTGGCAGCAGCTGCCAGACAAAATAAATTAAGAATGGCTGCTATTTCTAACAACCAAAATTTGACACTTCTATAACTTTTGTTGGACACCATGTAAACTTGTTCTTACAGTCACTTATTTTTAACAAAATTCGGTTCTTTGTGTTCTTTATGAAGGTGTAGTAATGTCTTTTCATATATGTTTAATTTAATTTTAAACTTGTTTTGTATAGTATGTCTTGCTTTTATGGTTTTAAATAACCGAATAAAGTTTCTTTGACTGACTGACTGACTGACAATACAGACAAGACCGAGGTCCTGTTCTTTAATCAAAAATCGCCTATACCCTCCAATCTCTGGTGGCCGTCTGAACTCAACCCCCCCACCCCAGAACCAGTTCAAGCCGCCCGCAACCTTGGCTTTCAATTCAACACCTCCCTCTCCTTCAAAACTCAAATCAATAAAGTCACCTCAGCCTGTTTCGGGAAACTTCGAATGATAAAAAAAATCATCCCATACCTACCACTTGAGTCCCGTAAAACGGTAGTTCATGCCCTCATTACTGCTCATCTGGACTATGCCAACAGCCTATACGTAGGCGACCCTACTTACCTCATCCACCAACTTCAAAAAGTCCAGAATGCTGCGGCCAGGCTAGTCTGCAATATCCCCTACCGTCATTCCACCTCACCCCACCTAACTAACTACATTGGCTCCCAATAAAACTCCGTATTCAATTCAAGGCCTTAACACTGGCCTTCAGAGCGCTCAATGACCGAGGCCCAACCTATCTACGTCGCAGAATGAGGTTTTCACAAACACCAAGAAACCTGAGATCCAATCATCTTCGCCTCATGATCTGCCCCCGCTTTTGCCTTACACGTACAGGAGGAAGGGCCCTGGCAGTAGCCACTTCCAAACTGTGGAATCAGCTACCCACAGAGTTAAGATTCCTGACGTTCCAAACCCCAATTCCGAAAAAAACTAAAGACCTGGTTATTCTCACAGATCTAAAGATCCCACTTTACTCCTTCTCGACCCTCTTGAGAATATGTCTTCAGCGCCGGGACACCTCCGTCGGAGATAGCTGTGCGCGCTACAAAATTCTAAATAAATAAATAAATAAATAATTTGTACCCCTACGCTATCCAACGCTTTCCCTACTGGTGCACTCTTTGGAGTGGGAATATTAATTTTTACCCCTATGCTATCCAACGCTTTCCCTTCTGTTGCTCTCTCTGGAGTGGGAATAGTAATTTTTAACCCCTACGCTATCCAATGCTTTCCCTACTGTTGCACTCGCTGGAGTGGGAATAGTAATTTTTACCCCTACGCTATCTACCCCTTTCTCTACTGTTGCACTCTCTGGAGTGGGAATATTAATTTGCACCCCTACGCTATTCAACGCTTTCCCTACTGTTGCACTCTCTGGAGTGGGAATAGTAATTTTTACCTGTACGCTATCCAACGCCTTATCTACTGTTGCACTCTCTGGAGTGGGAATAGTAATTTTTACACTTCCGCTATCCTACGGTAATAATATTGGATATTTTTAAATTATATTATGTTACTATATATATATGTTTTAACAAATATGATTGTAAAACATTTTTTATAACTTTATTTAATTATTTAATTAATAGAAGGTAATTTAAGTATTTTTAAGTATATTTTAGTAATTAATTTTTAATATTAATTTAATTTAACATTGTTTTTTAATAAAGTCGATATTTTTATAAACTATATTTTTGTAAACGATATTTTTTACTTGATATTTTTGTACTTACCTATTTGTAGATACAAAGTCGATATTATGTCTGTCGATATTTTTTCACCGATATTTTTGCTAGTCGATATTATGTCCCACAAACAGATAAGCAGCACATTCTCTCCAGTTATCATTCTTTTCTTCTTCACTTTTTAAAAACACATATACATTCCTAGTTTGAATTTTATAATGAGTACGTCGGCAACAAATGCAAACATAGTTGGGATTTTCACCAGAAACCACTTTAAACTTTGCTATTTCTTTTTCAAACTTCACATCAGTAGTATCTTCCACCTCTTCTTCAACACCTACACTTATCAAATTCTCACTTTCTCTACACTCCTCTTGAGCAGCAAAGAGACGTAACTCTATATGATCACAGACTTTTTTACATCCAACACTGAACCATGCAAAAGAGCTGTATTAATTTCATTTAGACATAATGCAGGACTTTTCACATAGTATAATCTTCTAACTAACTTCCACATTTCTGAATGATGTACTGCTAACATTCTCAAATGATAAAAACAACTTTGACACACTTTCCTAGAAAGACAAGCCAGAGGATGACTTTGCAACGCTGTATTTTTTCTCACTTTGCAAGGATCCAGTCCTTGTAATATCTTAATCTTCTGTTTCACAGTTTTTCTTCCATATTCTCTTAAGAAATGTACTAAAATATCAATAGATTGTTGACGTATACTACAAATACTACTACAATCCCATGTAAACACTGGAGCCTGGGTACGTCTCCCTTGAACTTCCTCAGCTATTGATTCTTCAACATTTCTAGGAACCAAGGGCCATATTGCCAACAAGTAGCGATATTTATTGCTAAATAGGCTTAGTGACGATTTTTTTTATCGCTGCCTATAGATGGATATGTTAGCGGAGAAAACATGCTATTAGTAACGTTTTTCTCCATTGTTCTAAAATACCCAGCGATAGCGGCGAAATGCGTGAATATCGCTGAGAATACAGCGATATTGATGCATTAGCGATGAAATGCTCTTAGCCATGTTATCCACCTCCCATTGGATAACATGGCTAAGAACTGGTCTGGGCAGGTGTTAGTATTTGGAGATATTCGCGCTTAGCCCAAATATTTCCAACGCTACGCCTGCCTTGCTAATAGGTGATAGCGACGCTAGCGACTGCTTTTAGTCGCTAAGTGGTTGGGTACGCCCACTTTGCATGTCATTAGCGATAAACATCGCTGACATGCAAAGTGAGCCCCAAACCGCTCACTATCGCCTAAAAGCTGTCGCTAACATCAGTCAGCGACAGCTTGCTAATAGGGCGATAGAATTATCACTGCTTAGCGTCCAAAAACGGCCGCTAAATCGGCGATAATTGCCTATCGCCCCCCTTGGTAATATGCCCTTATCTTTTCTTTCTGAATTGGACAACCATCTCGCACCTCATAAGAATGACCACAGGTATCAACTTCATGCACTAAACAATTTTGTTGAAAATAACTTTCTTCATTAAAAAAAGGTTCCATACTAGAAGTATGCTTTCATTGCCCGGAAAATATTTTACAAAAATGTGTTCTATTTACAATTCTTTTTCTCTTATATTTGTCCTTCATACGCTACAATATTGTATTTAGGGTGTTCGATCTTTTTAAAATTAAGATAAACAATCTTCTTTTTAATTCAAAAGCTTCTTCAATAACACTAAGGGCATCATTAGGATGGGGGTAGACTTTGTCTGCCAGCCATCCTGACAGAAAACAGGACTGCACGCCCTATGTGCAGCGGTTCCGTGGGAGAGATTAGGATGCGCCCACCACACTGGCGGGCGCATCACGTATTTTTAACATTGTGGTGGGTGGTGCTTTCAGCAGCACCCGCCGTAATGGTAAAAATGCTTGTTGTGCATTTGCATGGACAAAGTGACAGGCACCAGCGGTGCCTGATGCATTATGCATGTAATAGGTGCCCCCCAACACCCCAACTACCTTGGGGCCCACAACAGGCCCCCAATTGTGAACTCCACATGCCTTTCTGTGGCGCAAACACCGCCACAGAAAGGCTGCTCTCTGCCTGCATACTAATATGGATGGCGGTGTCTTGCAGACACCACCACCATATTAAACCCTTTTCCACCCGGTCGACTCAACGACCGGGCGGAAAAGAGGTGGACGGTCTTCCCGTCCACCGGGGTCCACCCGCCATACTAATATGGCGGGGTAGAATGTAGGGCGGTAGCGATCCATCCTACATCCTTAGAATCTCCTTTTTTGTCTGTAAAATGCTGATCTACTTTTATATATTTTACATTTTGTCAGTAAATCCTAGAGTACTCTACTTTTATATATTCCTTTTCGAATTTCGGAAAATTGTTTGTTCCATATTCCAACATAATTCTTTTTCCAAAAATCCAATTTTCCCCTTTTTTGAACATTTTTCTTTTGCTTTTGTTTCACTGTTCTGGTTCTGTCCATCTCTTCTATATTTTTAATATTGAAAACAGTCCTTGCAAGAAGACTTTCTTTGAACATTCATGTTGTACTGGATCTAGTTTCTCTTTTCCTTTTCTTTAAATAAACCTCCTTTCTTTCTTTTCTTTTTCTTTGATGTTTTCTTCTCATTGTATCTCCTTGCACAGAACATTGTGATTTGGCTGGTCGTTGAAAATATGGGAAAGTGGTGTTTTCATGTTTTTTTTCATCGGCACCACCTACTCTGCATATCGTTAGCATTAGTTGCGGCTCTCATTTGTGGAGATTTGTTTGGCAGAAGGTATTGATGGAAAAATGGTGAGATTTGCAGTTTTCACTAGGTTGAGAATGGGATAATAATTTTAATACACAGAAAAAAAGATAGATTTAATGAACATTATAATTAGAAATTAGCATTTAAAAATAATCAGAATGATCAGAATATTGTAGCCGTACTTCTATTACTGGCTAGGCCATTCCATAACTACATAACTACTAACTAAAATAATTACAGTACTGCAAACAGAGTGCATAGTGCATTTATAAGTGCTTAGGTACTGGCAGGGTGATAGCATAAGTAGAAGTGATGAATGGCTGATTGGAGAAATGCATGGGACTAACAGGGGGATTCCTGCACTGCATGGGTAGTACCTGGGTAATTAGAGAAGTGAATTAGTAGTATGTACGCTGGTTAGACCAGCTGCAAGCCAAACAATGGTTTGTCGAGGCAGAGCTGTGAGCTGGTGCACTAGCTCATAGAGGAAGACCTGCAAGTCGACTAACTGGGTTGTATAGGGAGAGCTGCAGGCCGGCTCAGAGGAACAGTTACGGGCCGGTGGACTGGCTCATTGAGCATCAGCAGCAACCCGTTGGCTCGCAGAAGGATAAATGCGAACCAGCTACCACAAGAACAGTTGCAAGCTGACTACTATAGCAAAAAGTGTGAGTCGTTGGCTTGCAAAGGGATAGGTGCGGGCAGTGATGTGGCGAGAGTGAGCGTAAAGCAATTATCTGGTAGAGAGACAGCTGCACCATATTTCCAATATAGCTTTACAGAGGTACCACTGCGGACTCCCACACAGAGAAAGAGTTGAGAGCCCACCAGTGGTTCCCAGAGGAA
The DNA here is from genome assembly GCF_964263255.1 of Lissotriton vulgaris. Taxonomy (NCBI): domain Eukaryota; kingdom Metazoa; phylum Chordata; class Amphibia; order Caudata; family Salamandridae; genus Lissotriton; species Lissotriton vulgaris. The sequence continues at coordinate 54,042,373 of NC_141696.1, forward strand.
GAGCTATGAGCCAGCAGGCTGGCTTACAGAGGAACACCTGCAAGTAAACTAGGTGGCTCATACAGAGAGACTTATGAACCGACTCACAGAGGAAAAGTTGCAGGTGGACAGGCTAGCTCGTACAGGAAAAACTGCGAGCCAACTCGCTGGCTTGTACAGAGAGACCTACGGGCCGGTTCACAGTGAACAGTTGCGGGCCAGCGGACTGGATCATAGTCATGGTAGATGAAGACCTGGAAGCCGACTGACTGGCTCATAGAGGGAGAGCTGCGGGCCAGCTCACAGAGAAATAGTTGCGGGCCGGCGGGCTGGCTCGTACAATAAGAACTGCGAGCCGACTGCCTGCCTCATAGAGGGAGAACTCCGGGCCGGGTCACAGAGGAATGGCTGTGGGCCAACCAGTATAGGGAGAGATGTGGGCCGTCCACTTGTAAAGAGATATTTGTATGACCGTAAGGTGGGGAGAGGGAGCGTAAAGAGGGTATCTCCCAGAGAGAGCTGCAGTATATTTCCACTGTAGGCTTGCAGAAGTACAACTGCTAGCCTGAATGCTTGCACAACAAGAGCAGTGAGCCAACCGGTCATTCACAGAGGAACAGCTTCCGGCCAGCTGGCTAGCTCGTAGAGGAAGATCTGTGAGCCGACTGCATGGCTCTTAGAGGGAGAGTTGCGGGTTAGCTCACAGAGTAATAGTAGTGAGCCGGCGAGCTGGCACATAGAGGGATACCTGCGAACCGACTGGCTGGCTCGTAGAAGGAGACCTGAGGGCCGGATCACAGAGGAACGATTGCAGGCCAGATGAATGAATGAATGACTACTCATTTATATAGCGCGTGGTTACCCGGAGGCATCCCAGCGCTGCAGTGGTCCCATTCATCCCCAGAGAGATTACGGAAATAGGAAGGTTTTTAGCATTTTCCTAAACCTAGGATGGTTTTCCTCCATCCAAATAGGGTCCGGCAGGTTGTTCCAAAGTTTGGCTGACTGAACAGAAAAACGTCTGCCACCCATGCGGCTTCTCCTTATTCATGGGACTGCCAGAAAGTTCTTGCTGCTAGATCTAAGGGTCCTATTGGTTTGGTAAGGGCAAAACAACGGTTGAATTAGACCAAGTCCTGTCTTAGTTAAGGCTTTATGGACAATAGTCATAGCCTTAAATTCGACCCTTTGTTGTATCGACAACCAATGAAGTTGCCGAAGAGCTGGTTTGGCAGAAGTTCTACGTGATATCTTTTAAAGCATCCGGGCTGCACAATTCTGTACAGTCTGTAGAACCCTGAGTGTCACTAGTGGTGCCCCTAAATATACTGCGTTTGAATAGTCCAGGCGTGTTAAGATCAGGGCCTGGACTAATATCCGCCTTGCTTCGAACGGAAACAGTCCAATGATTTTTCTAAGAGATCTCATCAGGGCATAGCAGGTCGCTGCTACCTTCTGCACTTGCACCAAAAAGTTAAGTGCTGGGTCCAACCAAACCCCTAGACTTTTGATTTTCTCTTTGGGGGAAGGAGGATGACCCAAAATAGTAGGCCACCATCCGTCCACTTCGGAGGGAGCATCATGAGCAAGCATCATGATCTCCGTCTTTGTTCCATTAAGTTTCAGGAAAGAGGCATCCATCCACTCACGAACCTTGCTAAGGCAGGAGGAAAGTTTGTCATAAGTTGACATCTGGCCAGAGAGGGTGATGATAAGCTGCGTATCATCAGCATACGTCACTAGTTGCACCCCCCAAGGTAACACCACTTCAGCCAGAGGCCTCATATAAATATTAAATAAGGTCGGGCTGAGGGATGACCCCTGGGGAACGCCACAGTGAAGATGTGAAGGTGGAGAGGAGATGTCGTCCTCAAATACTGAGAAAGTCCGATCGGAGAGGAAGGATTGCAGCCATTTCAGCACGGTCCCAGTGACACCCACATCACCCATCCTTTGAATCAGAATAGAATGATTAACGGTGTCAAAGGCCGCGCTGAGATCTAATAACAGTATGGCTGCACAACTACCTCCATCCACAATCCTTCTTGCTTCCTCAATAACTGCCACCAGGGCCGTTTCAGTGCCTTGCTTGCACCGGAATCCGGTCTGGGTTGGATGTAATAAGTTCTGGGTTTCTAGATGGCTGGAAATCAGAGAATTGACATATTTTTCAGTAAGTTTACTCATCGTGGGCAGCAAAGAGATAGGGCGATAGTTAGCCCAATCGTCAGGGTTGAGATTGGGATTCTTCAATAGCGCCTTTACTCCTGCGTGTTTCCAGTGGAGAGGGACTGCCCCAGCTGAGAGAGAGGTATTAATCACCTCCTTAATCACCGGGGCCACAACATCTGAGACCAGATTGAGAATGGTGGGAGGTGCTACATCAGCCGGTGAACCTGATTTAAGGTTACTCAGAAGTGATTGAACCTTAAGGCAGTCAAGAGGGGGAAATGTCTCAAGGAGAGTCAGTTCTGAACAAGGGGGCGAAGATGGTGTCAACGGGGTACCCCGAAAAGTGGAGTAGATATCTGTTATTTTTGATGCAAAGAAATTAGCTAATTCCCTACAGCGTGTATAAGCAAGACTAGGGTCAGCTATGGGGGTAGGTGGAGTGACTTAGGGCTTAAATATTTTAAAAATTTCCCTGGAGGAGCTGGAGGCAGAGGTAATTTTTTCCTGATAATAATTGGACTGAGTAGTTTTAATAGCTTTTTTATAATTACGTAGAGCCGTCCTATAGATATCTTTACTGGCTTTAAGGTAGTCTTTTCTCCAGAGCCTCTCTTCCTGTTTACAGAGTTGTTTAAGGGTTCTAAGCTCTGGAGTATACCAGGCTTTTTGGTTTGCCCCAATACGATGGGAAAGCTCAACCTTAGGTAGAGTCAAGTCCAATGATTCCTCTAGCCAATGGTTATAACGATTGTTTGCTTCTGAGGGGTCATTACTAATTTCAGGTATAGTTTCTAAAAGATTGAGTGTCCATTTCTCAGATCACAGAGGGCAGCGGTGGGCCGACTAGTATAGGGACAATTGTGGACCGTCCACTTTTGAAGGGATAGGTGCGGGACGGTGATGTTGGGAGAGGGAACGTCCCTGCATATTTCTTGTGTTCACTTGCAGAGATACAACACTGACATAGCTCGCAGACCAACAACTGCGAGCCAACTGGTAGTTTACAAAGGGACAGCTGCGAGCTGACTGGCTGGCTCGTAGAGAGAGAGCTGCGGGCTGGCTTGCACAGGAACAGCTGGGGGGGGGCAACTAGAATAGGGAGAGGTACGGGCTGTCATCTTGTAAAGGGATAGGTGCAGGATGGTGATATGTCTAAATAAACAGAAGAGGAACCCTGAGAAAACCAATTCTGAGGGAGCTTCCAACAAGGGAAAAGGCCAAACTAAAGAAAATCAAAGGATGTCCCCAACTATAATTAAAATTAGGACAGTAGCTCCAAGATATAGAAGCATTCACCCACAGAACAGCTGAACTGATATTTTATTTATTTGTCGTTATTAGGTATTTTATCTTTTTTTTTTTAAAGTCAAAAACATATACCGAAAATGTAACCATGGAAATACATGAAATATATCACGAAAGACATACATAAAAATTCATAAAAAACACAGGCCCAACCCACAATAAACAATATCCAAAAAAATGTATATAAACAAATGTACACACTATATCACCAACAACCCTGGAGCACATACATTCAAAACATACAGTGAATCAAAAACACATTAAATAGCAAAAATATAATTAGAACATCAAACATTACAAAGAACAAAATATACAATACACAATAGTGCCATACAAAACACTGACAAAAAAAGGGGAGAAAGAAGTGCCAACGTGCTTTTGGAAACTACACAACACACAATAAAGATTCCTTCATCAGGGCACACATTTCAATGTTTAAATCATGATTCGTGACCCAGGAGTGGTCATCAGAAGAACAACGTAATGAGTGTGCACTGCTGGGCTGAAGAGGCTGTCTGGGGGGAAAAGAATTTAAGAAAAGATAAACAGAAGTTAAAAACAGGACCAATGTAGGTCAGACATTGAGCAAGACATTCACGTTGTTTCACACAACTACATGCACTTCAGAGGACAGTAAAGAAAAACAATAAAACAGAAGAAACGTGAATGGTTATACATCTGACATTCCAACCATAGACTCGACCTTATAACCCACAACCATCCAGGCGCGGTTCGTCCATTGGGGCATGGGGGCGTAGCCCCCCCTGCCCGACGCCGCCCGCAGCTCCCTCATTACAATCAAGTCAATGAATCAACATGACGTCAGACCGCCGGGCGGGCGTCATGTTGATTCATTGACATAATTGTTCAGATGGCAACACAAGTACGCATGCGTGGGGACGGAGGGTGAATTTTTACCCGTGCCCACGCATGCGCACTTTTGTTTTGGGGCGTTGCGCATGCCCATCAGGAGCCCTAATGGGCGTGCTGCGGGCGAGAGGGTACCTGTGCTCCTGGCGCCAGGATTGGCCAGGGGCGCTGTGAGGCTGTGACGTGTGCGGGACCGGCAGCAAGGTAAGAGTGTGTGTTTTTCGGTGTTCCAGTAAACTAGCTTGCACAAATGACTTGAGATAGTTCAGTGTGTTAAAGCATCTGCTGCAGAAATGTGTGCGTCTATTCCAGGTCACCCGTTTATTTCACAGCATGGGGTTTTGGAAATGTAAAAATTCTCAGAATTTCTTTTTTGATAGTTGCAACAACAGCCTTCAACAGATTTCATTTATAAACATTTTCCAGAAAATGAGTTAACAACTGTCACCACAAACTTTGTACTTTGAACTAAGGTTATAAAATTTCAAAATGTTAACAAACGGTAGAGGCGGAATAGCATGAATATGCATTTATTATTGCATGCATGTTGGTGTATGTTTGTATGTGAATTTGTATAGTACATACCTAGGGCTTACAGGATGGCAAATACATGGGCGGTAGAAGGTTTCCAGCATAAAAAGGTAGGGGTGATGTAATATGTAAACTGGCACATCCTTCAACATCGATCCTAAAGGCTTGTTAGAGTCCATCATTTATTTTTATATGGTCATAAAAATACATGAATGATGGATGGATGCAGGGTGGGTGCATTAATGATTGTTCGGTGGATGGGTGGGTGGATGGGTGCATGGATGGATGCATGCATGATGGGTGGATAGATACATGAATGATGGATGCAGGATGGGTGGGTGGATGGGTGGATGCATGAATGAATCATGTATGGATGCAGGATGGGTGGATGGATGGGTGGATGCATGGGTGCATGAATGATGTATGGATGGATGCATGCATGATGGGTGGATGCATGATGGATGGATGGATGGGTGGATGGATGGATGGGTGGATGGATGGATGGGTGGGTGCATGAATGAATGATGTATGGATGCAGGATGGGTGGGTGGATGGATGGTTGGATGCATGAATTATGTATGGATGGATGCATGCATGATGGGTGGATGCCTGATGGATGGATGGGTGGATGGATGGATTGGTGGGTGCATGAATGAATGATGTATGGATGCAGGATGGTTGGGTGGATGGATGGGTGGATGCATGAATGATGTATGGATGGATGCATGCATGATGGGTGGATGCATGATGGATGGGTGGATGCATGAATGATGTATGGATGCAGGGTGGGTGGGTGGATGGATGGGTGGATGCATGAATGATGTATGGATGGATGCATGCATGATGGGTGGATGCATGATGGATGGATGGATGGGTGGATGGATTGGTGGGTGGGTGCATGAATGAATGATGTATGGATGCAGGATGGCTGGGTGGATGGATGGGTGGATGCATGAATGATGTATGGATGGATGCATGCATGATGGGTGGATGCATGATGGATGGATGGGTGGATGGATGGATGGGTGGGTGCATGAATGAATGATGTATGGATGCAGGATGGGTGGGTGGATGTATGGGTGGATGTATGAATGATGTATGGATGCATGCTTGCATGGTGGGTGGATGCATGATGGATGGATGGGTGGATGCATGGAAGGATGGGTGGAAGCATGAATGATGTATGGATGCAGGGTGGGTGGGTGGATAGATGGGTGGATGCATGAATGATGTATGGATGGATGCAAGGTGGTTCGGGCTCACTCGCTGCGCTCGATCGCTGCGGTGCAATATGCAAATTAGTTTACGGCCCACCACTTTCAAATGTCACCAGCCGCCCCTGCAACCATCGTGTAACACTTAACGCACCTGCAGGTTAAATGATCACCATTGTTTTAAGTTCAAACAGTGCCTTCCAAATGCAAATAGCAGGTGTGGTTGAACTTAGAAAATGTTATCCTATCATATGAAGTCCACGTTCAAACTGCTTTTTATTAACCAATGACAAAGATGCTTTTCGACAAATTAATATGCCCCCTACTTTTTAGTAAACAATGCTTTTCCTCACCCAATCAGTTATCGTTTTGTATGGGTAAAAAACATATCTCTTATTCTACGAATGGACTGCATGAGCTACAGACATCTATCCATACTTCCCAGCCATACCTTTAAAATGGTAGTGTGGATCGTAGGACATAGCTATGTTTTCTAGTTACAGAGGTATGCAGAACGGAGACATATTGACTTAGACCTAGGCTTACAAAATGTAGACAAAGAGGATTAAAGTGACAACAATTGCTCTGTTTGCATCTCCAACACCCTGACCTCATGATTGTGCACTGTGGTGGTAACGACATAGGCACATTAACTGGCGTAGGTTTGGAAATACTAATGAAGGAGCCTTTCGACAATTGATGTTGCTTTTGCCTCAAACTGTCTTTGTATATGTGGAGAAGTGTGGCTCAGTGGTTAGAGGCGGCAGACCCGGATGCTGGGATCGACCGTGGACCAGGGTTCGATTCCCCGCCTCAGCGGGTCTCGGGCTCAATATTCCACGGCCTCGACAATTCTCACTCTGGTGCCTACTCGACTCACGGGGTCTCACTCTGCAACTCTGGGCAATAGCTTGCTTAATCTCCACAACGGCCCCTCGCGGCGGGATGCCTGGCTTTCACCTTGTGGACCCTGCCGGGGCCTCTCACAGGGGAATACCAGGACGGGTTCCCTAAGCAAGCGCCAGGATGCCCTTTGGGTGACAGGTTGCGCTATATAAGTACACCTACATTTACACATTTACATATATTCCAATATATGCCAAAGACAGAAATGGAAATGGTCAAACCAATTTTGTCCTCAGATTGAAAAATCTAGGAACAATGTCAACAAAGCTGTGTCTGCATACCTCAGAGACCATAGAATGGGGTCCATCTACAACAAAAACATATGTTTTGATATGGCTGATATCTACAGAAGTAATGGAGTACACTTCACAGATCAGGGAAATCAAAGATTTTTGAATAACTTGAAGCTGTGCATCCGCACTTATATGTAGCTCCAACTTAAAACACAAGGGCTCTTTTTAGAGCCACCTTATATTCCTAATATCTCTTAGCAGAGTGACAGCTGCGATCTGACTAGCACAGGAAGACTTGCGGGCCATCGGGCAGGCTCGCAGAGAGAGAGCTGTGGCCTGTAGGCTCGGCTCACACAGAGAAAGCTACGGGCCGTCGGCTCGCAAATGCACAGCAGCGTACCGGCTAGCAGAGGAAGTGCTCGAGTCTGATTCTCAAAGGGACAGCAACGGGCCAACGGCCCTACTAGCAGAAACACACGTATGACCTAACGGACTGGCTCGCACATGTACAGCTACGGACACCACGGCTTGCAGACGCAGACCTGCGAGCCCACAGACTGGCACTGTTTTATGCTTTAGGGTAGTACAGTGGTGTTTGTGTACTGTACTGGATTGTACTGTGTGTAATGTTTTAGGAATTTGAGTAATGCAGTGTGTTTGTGTAGTGTTTTGAGATTCGTGCTGAAAAAACTGTTTTACGGTTTAAAGAAGCGCAGTGGTGTTTATGTAGTGTAGGGGAATGCACTGGGAGTAGTGCTTTAGGGTTTAAGGTAGTACAGTGGTGTTTGCATACTGTAAAGGGTCGTGCTGGCAGTAATCTTTTAAGATTTAAGATACTACAATGGTGTTTATGTACTTTAGGGGGTTGTGGTGGGGTTAGTGTTTTAGGGTTCACAATACTGCAGTAGTGTTTGTGTAGTGCAGGAAGTCGTGCTGGGGGTACTCTTTTAGGATTTAGGGTAGTGCAGTGGTATTTGGGTAATGTAGGGGACCGTGCTGGGGGTAGTGTTTTAAAGTTTACAAAAGTGCAATGATGTTTTGGTAATCTTTGAGTACTGTAGTGGATAGTACTGACAGACCAACTCACAGAGCTCCAAGCCGATGACGACCTTCTAAAGGCATAGCCGCAGCCTGGTGATGTGGGGAGAGGCAGCGTGAAAGGGGTATCTCACACAAGCACATGTGCTATTGTTGCCTCACAGAGCTAAAACTACTGACCCGATGGCTTGTTGAGGAAGCGATGCGAACAAAGGGTCCGAATCACAAAATTACTGTCAACACTTACTGGTTTCAGCAGTTCACAGCCTACATGCCACAATCTCCTGCTCGTAACCCATCAGCCAATATAATGTCACAATTTTCAAATATCGATATCATAAATTTCATATTTCTCAAAAACTACTGAACGAATTTACAACATTTAAACAAAAGCATGCTTTCTGGACCATCACCTTTCTCCTTGCCAAATTTGGTGTAATTCCGTCCAGCTGTTTCAACTGTAGTCTTCTGTAAAGTTTTGTATCGAAATTGCATGGAGAAAACACGTTTTGGGAGCCTCTTTTTTCTCAGTCCCTCCTCCACCATTCAACCCAAAACTTTCAATATAGGAGCTAATTAAAAAAAGAAAAACTATTTGAATAAGTTCGTAAACATTCACCAAACGACGACAAAGTTATGAGCACATAAAGGGCTCCAGGAGGGGGGTCGCGCAACCCCCTCCCAACATGAAGGAAGCCCCGGGGCTACGCGGACCCCAGTGGGCCCCCACTAGCCTTGCAAGCCCACCCTTTTTTTAAAGAAATGCCCCCGTAAGCTAGCTCACCCTGTCGCGTTCTAATCTAGGACCCTGATCAATACTGTGACCTTATGCCCCTACACGGCTATAATCCCTTTGTACCCCTATATTGGTATAACCGATCAAATGCAATATTCAGAAACTCGTCTCTGGCCTCACACGATCAGAGCCACATTTCAGAATCACTTCCTCTGCAGCTTCTTTTGCAGCTCATTAGTGCAAATGACACAGCAGAAGCCACTATCTTAGATTCCTAGATTACAATCCGAGTTCTTCAACAAGATAAAAACTCAGCAACCTGGGAAATCCCCGCTTGCTAAGTTTTGATTAGTAATAGAACTCTAATTAGCACTGAGAGACGATCACTTCCTAGTGACATCTTTATTGACGTCTTATGTCCAAAAACTTACGTTAAACCAGGCACCTTTCAGGTATAAATATTACCAACGTTGCCTTAAGCAAACGCAGCCTCAATACTATCGCTGCTTCGCTGATACTGAAGCTACAGCTGCCTCAACGGCATCAGCGAACGATGGTGTGGTGCACATAGGAGCAGAACAGCTGTCCCCTGCAAGAGCCCAGCAGATGCAAGCTGCCCGCGGACGCTGCCCCTCCTCTTCCTCGACGCGCTGAGAGAGACGCTGTCTTTTCTCCTGCCGAGAAATCCAGCTCCGGCGTTTCCAGCCTACTCTTGCGAGTGACTGGGATATCGAGTTCCTGGAAGGAGATACCAGACCTCCAACATTCTATTCCAGAGGTATGGTGTTGACTATACCCTTAGAGAGAATTCTTGAAGCAAACCTTGGCAAAACCAACTTAACTTAAAGCTAATTACTTACTCCCTCCCAAGTATTAGGCTTAGGTCAGGTACACTGGGGTAGGCGTAGTTAGAAGCACCAGTTGAGTACGTTAGCTAATTTATATATGAATGTATATATGTTTTATTCATTTTAAACCATTGTATGGCTAAGAAACCATATCAATGCTTTTACAATATTATTTCACAATCCTCATTTTACTGTACGCACTTTTTATAATAACTAGTCTTGCAATTGTGGGAATTCATTTCTCTTGTATGAGAAGAAAGACTGTTCAATAAATAATACCTTTTATTGAAAACGCCCGTCTCTCTATTCTCTGCATATTGGTGAAAGTAATCTGCACAAAACTGACTGAGTAAAATAACTGTCTATTGTTTCACACGACTCTAGAGATTGACTCTTATTCTAAGGAGCAAAGTTGTCATGTTTATGCGGTTGTTGGAAAACTGAATCCCTTCTTGTCTGTACCAGGGAAGCTGATCACTTCCTATTCAGTCAAGAAAGTTTCTAGTGACCTCTGAGCTGGTTGGTAACACACCCAATTAAGTTTAGCATAGTCAGTGGAGACCTGGAAGATCCGCACTTCAACGTCCATACTACTGTTTATGTTATTCCAATGCGCAGGGCCTATTGGGAAAATAGGAACTACACTACATGGCGCCCAAACGTTTGGTAAGGCGATAAACTAACGCAAGACGTTAGAGTAACTCAGTCGTGGATTTTTCACACAGACCCCTTTCTCCCGTAAATACTCCAATAGACGTCTGGAGTGGGTGAAAGGTTAAAATCCGCCCGACCTTAGTAGGAAGAGATTCCTATGTAAAGCTCTGGTTTATTCAACGTTGAAGGATACAGTGTTCCAAAATATTGTGCACCTAATCTTTGTCTCCTTGGAGACCTGCTCTGCAAAACCTGCATTTATAAAATGTCAGTAGAAAACAACGGAACTGATGCCGCAGTAGATGCGACTCAGCAGGGTCCCGACGGGACTACTGAACCGGGTGCAATAATCATCCCGGCACATTTAAGAAAATCTATAACGTCAAAACTTATAGAAAATGGACTGACCACACAAGGTGGCACAGTCGTTTCGTGATAGAGGCACACGAATATCGGCAGACAGAGGTATTCTATTCATGGATAAAATTTCCAGCGGCAAACGCCGCAACACACGAGTTCCACTACTATATAGTAGGGGATCCACCGGAAGAGTACGCTCCTTTCGAGGAGACTGAAATCCCATTAAAATTCCAAGAGCACCTGCTCTGGTTTAAAGGCGCCCTAAAACATAATGATCATATTACCAGGCTCGGTCCACTAGGTAGACCAGGAGCAACGTGGCCGGTTCTAGCCAGCTACACACCACATCCAGACATTGATAAAATGTCAAGTGAAGAACTCTTAGTTAACATAAGAGAATTAACAAAATCATATAGAGAGTTAGTAAAATTATTTATTAAAAATAATTCAAACACTCCTAAAAAGAGCTGGGATGGAAATAAACAATCCACTCCCAAGGAAAAAGTTTTCCAGTCCAGAGGAAGGTCTCCTCGACGGAGGCAAAGAACTCCGACTCGAGAACACCAGTCTCCCCGGAGGGAGCCCTCTGGGAAAAGATATAACCTTAGAAATAGGGATAATTTGAAGAAGCCTGATAGACATCAAAGTATTGATACACGTCCCTCTCGATCTTTTTCGCAGAAATCGGAAAGAAGAGGACGGTCAGACCCAGGAGAGCACACCAAGTCCAAAGACAAGGAACCTGCTCAGAATAAAAAATCTCAATTTCCAAGAAAGAAGGTAGCCAGTATTAGAGTAATCGAACATGCCAAGAATACTGAGGACACCTTTGAAAAACGGGGAGTGGGCACAGACAATGCTAGACAGTGCAGCAGAAATCCGTATAGCATGCAAGATCCTGATGAGTCATCTGGAGACAGTGGACACGAATGAATACATTCAGGTTGAAACTGCCGACACCAGACTTAGCGAGCCCCATAAGATATACGAAATAACATTGCGTATAGAGGGTGATAAGACTAGGAAAATAAGGGGTCTATTTTGGGATAAACTCTCAAAAGGCTATGATATTCTGTTAGCTGAAAAAGATTGGCCCCCAGAGTTTGTCAGGGAGTGCCCTCGTGGCGAAAAAATGATTATGCCTGCCTTCTCGAATCACATTCCGATTCACAAAAAATATACTTATGCAAGGAAATGGGCAGTGGCCCAGGCACCGGCATTATATAAAAATCATGAAGGATGGGATGAGGACTCTCCTCCTCACAAAACCCAGTTAAAAAGTCAACCGACTGCTCAAAGGCAGTATCCCATTAAGCAAGAAGCTAAAAAAAAAGTCAGGGAGATTTTAGATCAACTTGAATACCAGGGGGTGATTGAAACATGCACCTCTCAAATGAACAATCCTTTGTTTCCTGTCTCCAAACCAGACAATGCATATCGTCTAGTTTTGGACTACAGACACCTTAATGCATGTTGCAAAACATTTGCAGTACAAAATTCGCATAGTGCTGCACTAGTGAACAACCTAGTTAGGAAAAAATATACAACGACATTAGACATATCTAATGGTTTCTTTTGTCAAAACATTGCACCAGAAAGCAGATACTTGACCGCTTTCTCAGTAATGGGGTCTCAGAAAAAATTTCTGTAGGCTCCCACAGGGATTCAAGAACAGCCCAGGACTATTCTCAGCTAGAGTAACAGAGTTACTACAAATGTATGATGATGAGGCATTATCTTATGTAGATGATATCTATCTCACAGACGACGACTTGGAGACTCACTTGAAAAGAGTGAACACCATTATACTTGGGTTCGCAGCAGAGGGTTACAAATTCAACTTTAAAAAGTCTCGAATTGCCCATCTGACAGCATTATTTTTAGGATACGAATTATCAAGTGAAGGAAAAAGCCTAGCGGACAACTTCTTAGAGAAGTGCGCTGTACTCCAAGCACCGAAAACGCTGAAAAACTTACAATCCATTCTAGGCTTTCTGAATTTCGGTAGAACTTACATTCTAAATTACGCGGAGAGGGTAAAACCTCTCTATGAACTAATTAAACCTGATTTTAAACAAATCACCTGGACTCAAAAACACACATAAATTTTGAGATCACTGCAAACAGACATGTTAGCAAAAACAAAATTAGATACACGTGACAACACACGAAATCTTGTAATCCGAGTCATCCCAGGAAGATGTGGATTTACGTACCTGACCTCTAATGAGGGAGAAAATGTACCAATTTAATTAAATCTCACTTGTACACACAAGCGGAAAAAATATTCAGTCCAACAGAAAATACTGTGCAAGCAGTAGAAACTGCATTAGCGAATGAACGAGAACTAGCACATGGCAAAAGGATCAATATCCTCACAGCGGAATCCGCCTTCGAGGCGCTATTCAGCCCATAAAACCTGCCTACAGTGTCACTGGATCCGAAATGGATACAGTGTATAGATTCTCTTGGAGCGGAAGATGTGAAATACTATTTCGCCCCGCAATTCAAAAAACTGAATGATTTAGAATATGAAGAAGAATATCCTCTGCCAATCGAACTTCTGCCTCTCCCACAGTACGCCTGTATAATCTATACAGATAGATTTGCACAGCATTTCAACGTAGAGAGTAAATCCTACGATGCAGCCTACGCGATTGTTAAAGGTCGCTGGCTGAGCGGTAAATTCAGACCGAAAATAACAAAAACTGAATCAGTGAAGTACGGTTCGGCTCAGAGAGCTGAAATCAGATCTTTAAAGATGGCACTTGAAAATGTAGAACGTGAATTCCCGACACTTATCGTGTGCGATTCTCATTTTTGCGTCAACTCTTACAATAATAAGTTGCAGAGCTGGATTGAAAATGCTTACAAAGATGACACAGGTGCCACAATAAAGCATAAAATGCTTTGGAAACAGGTAGCTCTTTTACAGAAAGAACTACAAAAGACTCACGTGATACACACTCTGAGTCTTTCTTTCTTTCAAAAACTTTATTCGGTACTTAAAAAGACACCATAAAAGCACAAATTTTAAAAGGTACATAAAAATACAATTTAAATACACGTAAGTTAAAAAAATTTCGTTAAAAAATACACAGTTCATAAGGCGTGGAAAGGGGGTTATTAAAGTGCTTGGTTATGTATTATTGCAGTCCATCTGAGTCATCAACGTGATGGCGTTCACTTTGCAGGGAATTCATTGGCTAATACAGCCACTGCAGAAGCAACTAAACCGGCTTCCGTAGCCACAAAAAAGCGTTCAGAAAAATACATAGACGGGGAAACCATGCTGGCAGTCAAAACGTCCATAAAAGGCAACTGTGCAGCACTACCCGTGAACTATCCTCTCAATTATGCATACGTGATTGATGCAAACTCCGTTCCTTTTGCTCGAATCCCTGGAGTGGGGGATAGGGTAATTCCAAACAGGAACCGGAGAGGTTTCCTATTACAGGAGGCACATATGAGGTTGGGTCTGAGACACCAAACAATAAGGGACTCTCTGACTGAATTGCAATCAGAGTACTGGTGGCCGGAAATGAGTGAAGGAATTCATGATTTCGCAAAAAACTGTGAAGACTGCAACAGAGATCGCAGTGGAGAACCCGCCAGTGTAGTGTCAGAAACCCTAATAGAAAGCATAAGGCGATCTATCCGCGCAATCAAACAAGAGAAACGCTTCCCATTGTACATCATGGATGCAAAACACACTTAAAAAAATGTGGCCCCAGCGCTCGGCTGAAGCCAGAACGATTATAAAAGATCTGCGAGTCTTTATCGGCACACACGCAATTTCCATGTTCCATTCTGACCAAGGTCCTGCTTTTAGCTCTCGAGCTTATAAGGAGGCCATGGCCAGCATGGGCGTTGGCTTGCGGTATTCTTGTCCGTCACACCCCGAAGGGAACAGTGTGGTAGAAAGAAAAAACCGGGACATAAAGCAATCTATAACAGCGAAGGTATTAGGTTCAGGTACTGGGTGGGTCAAACATTTAATAAGTGTCCAGTTAAGCCTAAACAACTTGCCAAGAAATTCTCTAAAAGGTTTCAGCCCATACGAACTATTGTTCGGAACTAGAATGCTAATTCAGGACTTAGATAGTCAGGTATCAGTGGTACAAGATAAGAAAACAGACTTTGACATCAAAGATCGTTTGGCTGTTTTACAGGACTTGAACGAAACATGAAAATCCTTAAGCAACATAAAGTTAAAGCAACAGCCAGCTACCACTGACGAGGCACCACCAGCCCCAGCAAGGCCGGTCTGGATTCCAAAGATTGGGGATCTAGTCAGAGAAAACATAGCTGTGAAGAAGGAATTTGGGCCTTCTTACAGAAAAGCAGTACCTGTCTTAGTAATCAACGGAACAAGATCAGTAGTACTACTGCCCCTTGCTGGTAAAAAGGAGAACAGAGTTGTATCAATCGACCTGGTAAAACCACAAGCATGTGGCCTATAATCAACAGTAGGCCCAGTGGACTCCCAAGAAACAACAGAATACCCAAACTTGCAACAATCCAAGAGGTTCAAACTGAAAGACTAATCACATTCGATCAGCCTGCAGTGCACAGAGAGGGACACTGCAATAATGCCATGGAACTCGTGCCTCTTGAGACACAGATTGAAACAGTTCGTCAAGAAACACCAGTCTACAATGATGTGGCATCAGAATGTGCTACCGAAAGACAAATTGAAAGAACAATTCCAACAATTGACAGAACTGCCTCTGGCTACTTCATCAACTTAGATAACTTTTCTGAGGATCAACGCAACCCCGAAGTGATGCCAGAAACAAAAAAGACTTTTAAAGAAAAAGCAACAGAACTCTTTCATCAACTCAAGGAAATTTACCTTATTTCTCCATGGTTAGAATTCTGGTTTGCTCTAGGTATATTTTTCCTCCTGCTTTGGCTCATCATGGTACTTTGTTTGGGAAAATTCATTGAGGGAAAATATAGTACAATGGACACAGCAAGTCAGAACATCAACTTAGTCCTCAAACCACACAGATCATCCCACGTGAAGAAAAGAGAACTGTCAACAGTAAATGTCACAGCCATTCCAATACCCGGTGGGGTAGTATGGGAGAAAACTGACTATGAAATATATGGTTCGGTCGAAATCCTGAAGTATCCTCATCAATTCAAGGTTTCCTTAAGTGACTTTGTAAAACCTAGTACATTCTCTGATGATTGGGACTTTGAAAGTATTAATAATATGATGTCTGATTTAGTAATGTCAGCTAGATTCACAGATCATGATTATTTACAAGGTTCGTCTAATTATGAACAGATGTTCTGCTACACACACTATGGTGACCATTACTTGCATAAATCTGCACAGCCTAGAAATGTTTTTAAGTATAACCAATGGGAACATTGTGCTACACCAACTAAAAGCAGTTCTAAAACATTCGTTGAGAAATTCAAGTACTTCTCAGGGTTTAATACCAGTGATGCAGAAACGTTTTATTATAAACTGTTAGATAAAACAGGATTGAAAACAATGCTGACAAATACTAAATTGATATATTCAGAAGCATTTTATGAAAAAATGATGACATTTGGTTTTGATTATTGGAAAAATAACATTGAAACAAAAACAATCTGGGGTACAAAAGATTGGCAGGTATAAGGCCTAGAAGCATTATTTCGAGCCTGCATGATCCCAGAACAAATAATGTTTTTAAATGAAACAATTCAACAAACAACCTGTCTTGGCTTAGCTAAGATCAAAGACCATAACAAACCGTCTATTCCAAAGCCAATACCTGATAATGCAACAACAGATATTGAGATAGACGTATCTAAAATTTTACATTTAAACAGAACACATCCTGATTGGAAAAAGTGGTTAATCTGGCCTACTGACACAAACAACTGTCAAGATAGATTCCTGAATAAAACACAGGGGTTAATAATGACCAGACAAGACCCTAGATACTCCCAGAGACAACATCCAGGGATAGTAACAACATACAGTGTAGGGAAGATGTGCCTTGAATGGCTAGAATCATCCACACTGGCTGAAATTAGGCAACACTTATCTTTACTTAAAGATGGTGCTGATTTGCGCGATTTTATTATGGGACCACGCAAACAGCGTCAAAAGCGCTTCATAGCGGCCAGCATCTATGCTGCATACAACGAGGCTTGGAAAGTCACGCAAATTGAAACAGCTGAAAAAATACGAGAAATTGATCGTATTAATTTGGAAAAATCACTTTCTGTAGTGGACAATGGGTTAATGACTCTGTCCTCCAGAATATATTCGTTGGACAATATTGTATCATCTGCCATAGATAGAATAGACAAAGACTTGCTAATGTTACAGCATGGCCAGTCACAATTGCGTTCTATTGTACAGTTAGGCTGGACGCTGCAAAATCTTTGTTCAGGCTATGTGCCTTGGCGTTTAATCCACACAACGTCATTGTTTTCCATCTTTAACCTTACTGATAAACAAATCAGCTTGGCACAGAAAGGAGCAGACTATACAATCCTGAGCATCGAAAAACCTGAGAGATTACCTTTGACAATGTCAGAAAGTCCTGTCACTGAATGGATAATACACGGGATTATCA
The DNA here is from genome assembly GCF_964263255.1 of Lissotriton vulgaris. Taxonomy (NCBI): domain Eukaryota; kingdom Metazoa; phylum Chordata; class Amphibia; order Caudata; family Salamandridae; genus Lissotriton; species Lissotriton vulgaris. Next base: position 54,059,806 of record NC_141696.1, read on the forward strand.
CAATTCCGATAACAACTTTCCAATTTAAAAATTGCCTTGAATACATACCTACTGGCCAGTATGAACGATTGGGTAAAGGATACATTAAGTCAACATGGAAATTACCATACACACACACATGCTACAGTGACAGCAACAAAAATGTATTTCTTAGTGGTGAAAACTGTAAACATTCACTAAGCGGTATACTTTTGTGCGAGGGTATTAATTTACACGGAGCCTGTGAAGGTAATTCTAACAACCTTTCATGCCACCAGCATGTCACACCTGCAACGCAGATAGAGCCTTTATGCAACTCGCAAATGGGAGTTACATTCTAATAACGGATCACAGATGTTGTGGCCTTTTGCCAGGAAAAGCCTATCTCGTAAGCGTAACATCCATGGTGAAATGCTGCATGCAAGCATTGTTTCCAAACGGCCCTGGAGACTACGAGACTCCCATTTGGCCTTGTTTGAATTTCTCTTCTATACGAATTGATACTTTAAGCAGAATGAAGTCTGTGCTTTTGCAGACAACAGTGCCCATCACGTCATCAAAAGAGACGTATGATCTCCTAGTTGCAAGGACAGCTACAGAGATTCATGACCTTTTATCAACAAATTGTCCCGTGCATTTCGCAGAAATGCTTAGCCAACTCCTTAACATGTCTAGTGCCACAGGCATCCCAGGCATATTTAAGACGATTTTTACGGGACTGCTAACACCATTCAAAGCAATTCTAGGAATCATTCCTAATTTTGTCCATTCAGTCTTTGGCGGCATACCCCTATTTTTGGGACTTGTAGCAGGCATTTTATTTTTGACCCTCCTGCTCCGATATGGCAAGCCAAAGCTCAGACATGACTCCTACAAGGATGGAAGAAACGATCCTAGCAATCCGCTACCGGGACAGAGTCCTTGGATTGGCCAGGCTGAGAGATCTAAACATGACCTGGTTTCTTTCATTCAGACCGATATGGCAATCCTGCATCTTACCTGTGCTTCGATGTATGCTATGCGGAGATGAGTGCGTGTTGGACATCTGTCTTGCACTTCCATCAGCAATACCAATGGATATCGATACTTTGCTAAGTCCGATAACGGCACATGCATTGTGTTGTCCCCAGCGGCTACCAATCCTGATGACGGCATTCGTTGAGATTCCTGTGCTACGACTAGGTGGTGACAGTGGAGCGGAAAATAAAAGCAACATCACCCAGGTACGACCTTCTGTGAGCATTGCCAATCCAGACTTTGATGACAGCAATCATTCTCACACCTGCCAAGTTACAGCACTATCGAACTTGGTCGAACTGTCACCTGATTTTGTAGACCAATTCTTTGAGAGCCTGTCTGATATGATGTTCTCACCCGAACAGAAACAATAATTTAGAAAAGCATTCCGACACACAGCGTTCCCATGAACTCTGAATTCGGCCTTCAGTTTTGAACAACAAAAACTGCTAAAAAGCGTTGAAACTCTATTCCCCCGTTCAACAAGAATTTTTTTTTTTTAATTGAACACTTTAAAAAAAATATTTACCCTTTTCTGGCACGAAATTCTTTGCTTAAAGTAGACCTATTCATAAAGAACAGAAGCTTCTACTTCTATTTTTAGGTAAATCTAGAGACATAATAACTTTACATCAGCCTCTAGCACATTTTATTACAATGCATTTATATGTGATGAAATTATCTCGCCTTTCTTTTCTGTATTAAGAGATATTTCATGTGTAATTTTTTCACAAAATCGTTCATTGATTACATATGCTATAATTTTGAATGATTTCTATGCTTAAAGACGTACAGTACCAAAATTACCACTTATTACGAATACGCCATTTCAAATGCATATATGTATTTTGGGGTGGGTAATGTTACACATGCATCTTTTGCTATAGTTTTAGTAAATTGATGGACATAAATTCATGGAGTGGGTGTCGCGTTCTAATCTAGGACCCTGATCAACACTGTGACCTTATGCCCCTATACGGCTATAATCCCTTTGTAGCCCTATATTGGCATAACCGATCAAATGCAATATTCAGAAACTCGTCTCTGGCCTCACACGATCAGAGCCACATTTCAGAATCACTTCCTCTGCAGCTTCCTTTGCAGCTTATTAGTGTACATGACACAGCAGAAGCCACTATCTAAGATTCCTAGATTACACTCCGAGTTCTTCAACAAGATAAAAACTCAGCAACCTGGGAAATCCCCGCTTGCTATGTTTTGATTAGTAATAGAACTCTAATGAGCACTGAGAGACGATCACTTCCTAGTGACATCTTTATTGACGTCTTATGTCCAAAAACTTACGTCAAACCAGGCACCTTTCAGGTATAAATATTACCAACGTTGCCTTAAGCAAACGCTGCCTCGATACTATCGCTGCTTCGCTGATACTGAAGCTACCGCTGCCTCAACGGCATCAGCGAACGATGGTGTGGTGCACATAGGAGCAGATGCAAGCTGCCCGCGGACGCTGCTCTCCTCTTCCTTGACGCGCTGAGGGAGACGCTGGCTTTTCTCCTGCCGAGAAATCCAGCTCCGGCGTTTCCAGCCTACTCTTGCGAGTGACTGGGATATCGAGTCCCTGGAAGGAGATACCAGACCTCCAACATTCTATTCCAGAGGTATGGTGTTGACTAAACCCTTAGAGAGAATTCTTGAAGCAAACCTTGGCAAAACCAACTTAACTTAAAGCTACTTACTTACTCCCTCCCAAGTATTAGGCTTAGGTCAGGTACACTGGGGTAGGCGTAGTTAGAAGCACCAGTTGAGTACGTTAGCTAATGTATATATGAATGTATATATGTTTTATTCATTTTAAACCATTGTATGGCTAAGAAACCATATCAATGCTTTTACAGTATTATTTCGCAATCCTCATTTTACTGTACGCACTTTTTATAATAACTAGTCTTGCAATTGTGGCAATTCATTTCTCTTGTATGAGAAGAAAGACTGTTCAATAAATAATACCATTTATTGAAAACGCCCGTCTCTCTATTCTCTGCATATTGGTGAAAGTAATCTGCACAAAACTGACTGAGTAAAATAACTGTCTATTGTTTCACACGACTCTAGAGATTGACTCTTATTCTAAGGAGCAAAGATGACATGTTTATGCGGTTGTTGGAAACTGAATCCCTACTTGTCTGTACCAGAAAAGCTGATCACTTCCTATTCAGTCAAGAAAGTTTCCAGTGACCTCTGATCTAGTTGGTAACACACCCAATTAAGTTTAGCATAGTCAGTGGAGACCTGGAATATCCGCACTTCTACGTCCATACTACTGTTTATGTTATTCCAATGCGCAGGGCCTATTGGGAAAATAGGAACTACACTACAACCCAGGGCCCTCATTAAAATAAAGCATGGGAACCCGCGACCCCAGCGCAAATTGCGCTGCTTTATCTATTTATATTCTGGGACCCCTGAGCAGGCCTAGGGGGTCAGAGTGTTTCTACCCTGCCCCTTTCCCTTGTTTTATACCTGTGTTTCTCCGTTTTGGGTGACTTGCTTCTACCGAGCCACACGATGGCTGCCAACACTTCCTGGTTTGGATTACTAGCAGCCAATCACAGTGAAGCTCGTGCACACGACTTAGGCTCCACCCAGATATCGAAACTTTTACTTTTCTAATTTCTCAGCAACTACTGAACAGATTTACACCATTTAAAAAAAAGATCGCTTTCTGACACCCGCACTACCTTTGTGCCAAATTAGGGGTAATTCCGTTCAGTAGTTTTGGCTGTAGCCTTGCACAAAGTTTCCTATGGGTAAATTATTTTTTCAGTCTTATTTTTTAAATTTCTCAAAAAGTACTGTATGGATGTACACCATTTTAAAAAAGGTCTCTTTCTGAACCAAGCGCTACCTTTCTGCCAAATTGTGGGTAGTTCCGTTCAGCAGTTCGGGGTGTAGCTCATCGCAAAATTTCTTATGGAAATTAACATGGAGAAAATATGTTTTGAGACCCCCCCTTTTTTCTCAGCCCCTACTTGACGAATCACCCTAAGCTTTCAGGATAGGAGCTGACCTGGATAGACTTTTTGTTTGGAGAATTTCAGGAAGATTCGTCAAACAACGCCAAAGTTATTAGCAAATCAAAAAATACTTTTCCTATGGAAACTAGGTTCTAACTATAACTACCTACTGATGACTGCCAGTAGGTAATATATGTCAGGTACTATAACTGACAGTGACATTCTTACAAGCAAAGAGCAGTGCATGGACAAGGGACAGTGACAGGTGAGTGAATGAATTCATTAGTGGAAACGCGCAGGATGTATATATGTTTGAATGGGTGAATGGATAAATGGGGAAGGAGCGAGGGCTATCTGTGAGAAGTGATAGTGAGGCTGCTGACGGTGTGAAACATAAAAGAGAAAGGGGTCCAGACATGAGGGCGAGGGGACAACACACAGCAAGTGCTTAATTTGTACCCGTGTGTGCCTGTGCTTGGCACCAGCCCTTAATTTGTATACATCACCACATATTTATGACTGCCTACCTCATGATGGCGCCATTTGTCTATTTATTTTTTTAGCAGAACTCTTCAACAAAGTGTTCAGCATGATTTAAAAAATAATAATAAAATCAGTGGGTCCAGAGCATGCTTACAGCTTGCAGTAACCTGGAATATTTCAAAATTTCAAACATGTAAAGTCTGATGGTTAGTATGTGGAGGTGCTGGCAGGGATGGTGGGCGGTGGCCTCTTGACAAATACTTCGGACCTCCGCGCTTATATTTTCACAAATTAAGCACTGTACTGCCGGCAGTAATTTTGGATTACTTTACTAGGACATATAAACCAAGGGCTTCTAAAAAGACATCCTATGGCTTCCATGCATGTTCAGTTTCTCATGGTGTGGAAGAGGTTTGTGTGTCCCCAAAACAGTGATTACAACCTATGTCATATGTGTCCCCAGGCTGTATGGAGCCTCGGAAGGATCATCCAGTGTTGAGCTTCAGTAGACCAAGCAGTACGGAGTCTCGGAAGGATCAGCCAGTGTTGAGCTTCACTAGCCCCAGGCAGTACGGAGCCTTGGAAGGATCAGCCAGTGTTGAGCTTCAGTGCCCCAGGCACTACAGAACCTCGGGAGGATCAGACAGTGTTGAGCTTCAGTAGCCCCAGGCAGTACGAAGCCTCGGAAGGATCAGACAGTGTTGAGCTTCGGTGGCCCCAGGCAGTATAGAGCCTCGGAAGGATCAGCCAGTCAGTATTGAGCTTCAGTGGCCCCAGCCAGTAACTAACCTCAGTGGCCCCCATGTATAAACAGCTAAAGCCTTACACCAATGACCACAGGCAATGACAATCTCTCAGAAGAAATTAATCATATGAATAATAATTCACACTTCCGCTCCCAAAGCAGAGTTGTATGAATGTATGAGGCTTCATGCTTGGAGTAACATTATACCACTGCAGAGCACTGCAAAGTAAAGATTTGGTGGTTATCAAAGTATATGGGGCTCATTTTATGAACCCCAGAAGAATTAATGCACAGAGGGTCCTACAGAGCCTCAAGCCTCTGCCCTGCAAGAATCACACAGCTCGTTGCAGCTTTAGCACTTCTCATTGGCTCTATTTTCCTAGCATGGATGTGTAGTGTCTAGGTGTGAACAGATTTCACCTTTTGGGGATTTTAAATAACTGACCTGTCTTATATCCACAGTGGGCCTAGTGCAGGGCCGGAAGCGGTTAAATGAATGGTAAAGCGACCCAATACTATAAAACTTGCCCCCTACGATGCTGTGCTGCATTGCTCCAAAACTTAGTTGATTTGCCCCACAGTTTCCGCACAAATCTCTGAAGTAGGTCCAATAACTCACAGAGTAGCAGCACTGGTTCAGAGGTACATGCAGATTGCATACACATCTCTGTTTAGGAGGGTTAGCACACCAGTTGTTATATTAGTGGTGGAGGCAGTAATGATGGTGGTAGTAGTTATTATAGTGATAATGGTGGGTATGCCCGTGATAATAGTGGTGGCGGTGTTTTTAGTAGTGATGGTGGTAGTAGCAATGGTAGCAGTGGTGATCACAGTAGTGGAAGTTGTGGTGGTAATACTGGCCTTGGTGTTGAAAGGATTATACAAAAATAATGGTTCTGGGGAAATTGTCAATTTCTTTGTCAGGTTCAATTATTTTTAGTGTATTTCACAATATTATTTTTGGAAATACTTTTTGAATCTTTTTCAAAAGGAAAGAAACACGTTTTTAGAAAGCAAAAAAACAAAACACACACCAAATTTTTGACTTTTGCAACTATATTCTTATTCTGAAAGTCAGCACGAGTTAATCATATATAAAACTGGAAAAGGGTTGTCCAAAACATAAATAACATGGGTATCACAATTACAATAAAGTGCTCAAGTGAGTGATAGTGACAAGTTATGAACTGACAGTTTAGTGACACAATAACATATAAAGACATAAATTTGCATCAGTCCATAATTCCAAATCAATTGTTTCAACAAATACGAATATTTTTTCTTTCTGGTTGAAACTTAGTATGGGCGGATGGGAAACACAACGTCGACGTTTAGACCCTATCAAGTGGTACAGACTTTTTCGCAACCGTATTGGGTCTTCATCAGGACAAACAAAAACTAGAGACAACCTGTCAAAGAATGAGGATTGTTTTTAGTTCTAGGTGTGTGGAGCGTATTATAAAACCGTGAGACAGTGCCAGGCCGGGCTTGCTCACCTGATGGTTTGAAGGTTTTCCTGCTTCTAATTGCATCCGAGCAGGGAGGGTGTCAGCCGACACCCTCTGCGATGGATGGCAGTCGTAGATTATACCATTCGTATTTGTTGAAGCAATTGATTTGAAATTATGGACTGATGCAAATTTATGTCTTTTGTTTTTTCGCTTTCTAAAAATGTGTTTCCTTCCTATTGAAAAAGATTCAAAAAGTATTTCCAAAAATAATATTGTGAAATACACTAAAAATAATTGAACCTTACAAAGAAATTGACAATTTTCCCTACAGAACCATTGTTTTTGTATAATACTTAGAACCCAGGTTCTGAGGGTTACTGGGCCACCACATTAGAATTAATGGTGTTGAAAGAAGGGGCAGTGAAGATGATAACAGTGGTGGTAATAGTGGTGAAGGGTAGCGGTAGCAGGTAAGAGGGTGTTGATTGCGGTAGTAGCATTGCTCGTCACTGCTGTGGAAATGGTGGTGGTCATAGTGGTGGGGAAACTGCCGAGTGCGGTAGTAGTGATCTTGGTGGCAAAAGCGTTGGTTAAGATGATAGTATTGGGAGTAATAGTGGTGGTGGTGACTGCAGTGCAAGTGCTAATGGTGGTAATAGTAATTATGGTTGTAGTGGTGATGTTAGTGATGATGTGGGGGGTTGTAAATGTGGTAGCAGTGGTGACGGCGATAGTAGTGGTGGTATACTGGGGTTAACAGTGGGTTGATGGTGGTGGTAGTCACTAGTGACGGTTGTAGTGGTGGTTGTAATGGTTGTTGTTGTTTTGGTTGTGATAGTTGTAGTAGTTATAATGGTAGTTATGATGGTTATAGTAATAGTGGTAATAGTAGTGGTGGTGTTAAATGTGGTGGGGACAATGTTAGTAGTGGTGCAAATGGTGGCAGCAGTTTTGATAGTGCTGGTAATGGTGGCAGTCATGGGGGTGGCAATTGCTGTGATGGTATTGAAGGTAGTTGTGCTGCTTTTAGATGTTGTAATGGTGTTCTGCAGGTTGACTTGTGAAATTAGATGCCTATAATTATCTTTCTTTTAAGTCCATTCCACACCACACCATCGCTGCATCACAAATACATTTGGCTTGTGTTAGACCTGCCAGTATTAGGTGGGTCTTTCCCCAGACGTGTTGACTGCTTACCTCCTCTTTCTGCTGATTCCTTTTTTTTCATTAGGACTCTGAGCACTTTTTCTGCCGCTCACCAGTGCTACAGTGCATGTGCTTGTCCCCTAAACATAGTAACATTGGTGTATACACAATTGGCATATGTAGTTTACTTGTAAGTCCCTTGTCCATTGCCTGTAAATGAAATGCTACTAGTGTGCCTGCAACACTGACTGTTCCTCCCACATACATAGCCTTACAAACATGTCTCAACCCTGCCATTGCAGTGCATATGTGTGCAGTTTACTGCCACTCCAACTTGGAATTTAAAACTACTTGCCAAGCCTTAGACTTCCCTTTTATTTATGTCACCCCTCTTTTTTTTTTGTTGATTTTTTTTTGATGCAAGGAACAAAAAGGTTACAGAGAAAACACATGAGACCCCGCAAGTAATAAGTACAGAACCATGTAGGCACAATCGTTTGAACAAAACCGTTACAATGTGATATAACATATGAACACAAGAGAGAGTGGCAAAAAGAACAAAAGAAAGAAACAATGAAGAAAAAGAGGAACACTACAAAAAATACCTGCAATTATCAAACATTCCGTTGATATGAGATAAGCAAAAAGGAATAAACAAATCAGTAACCATACATTCATTATATCCATTCAGTAATAGGATTCCAAATTTTAAGCCATATTCTCCTCTTACGAATACCCTTTGTTTTATATATTGCAATCTCCAAGTTGTATTCAGATAACAGCTAGGCCCTCCACAGATGAAATGTGGGAGGATCGGGAGATATCCACTCTTTGCAGATACAACCAAGTAGTACTGCCATACAAATGAAAAGAAAAGAGGCCCGATCCTTAGAAGTATTCAAAACTGTGGAGTCTGTACCAAACAGCACCAACTCAGCATTAATACATATGGGAGAGCCCACTATTTCAGTCAAAAAAATTTGAACCGAACTGAGAAGGAGTGCAAGTTTAGGACATGAAAAAAACATATGTAGTGCATCAGCTGCATAACATCCACATTTACTACAACTGGCACCCGGACCAGTACTCCATTTGGAGACTTTCCTAAGAGAATAGTACAGGCCATATAAAACCATGTAATGTTGGGCCAACATCTTACCCGAGGTCAGAACCTCCTTAGCAAGAGTGATAGAGAAGTAAAGGTCAATAGTGGCAACATTTAGTTTAGTTCTCCATTTCTCCTGACATTGATCCAGGTCCTCTGGAAGTAACAAAAATAAATTTGAATTAAAAAAAACAATGGGTGACCCATTTCCCATCCCTTCTAACAGCTGAATTTGCTTGAACTGCGTTTCGTATTGTCCCAGCTGAACATAGTAACTGCGGATTTGAAGAAATTTAAAGAAATAATTTTTATGTACACCATATTTACGTTGTAGGTCCAAAAAGGGCAATGGCTGCAAGTCCTGAAACATATCGCCCAAGTTGCTTATACCCAGCCGATGCCATTTCCTAGTTGTTGCATCTCGGAAGATATTTGGAAAGATTCCTGCAGTCTCAAACGGGGTGTAACAGTTTATTTGAGAAAGCCCTATATATCGCCTTATTTGCCTCCACACTGAAAAAGCCACAGTCAATACCTTAAACTTAGTCTTTTTATAGTAGCTAGGTTCCAGTATTTTCAGCAGGCAGCCATTAGCCTTCTCCCCCATAAAGAATTCATAGGCTGAAGGATTATGGCACTGTAATAGATTGCATTTTTTACCGATGACTAAAGCAGCAATGAATTGCAAAACAGATGCCCAATAATAGAATAAAAAATACGGGGTACCCCAACCACCCCTTGGTCTGGGGAGGACCATTTTTTTAAATGTAAATGTATTGGCATTTATATAGCGCACTACTTACCCGTAGGGTCCCAAGGCGCTTCGACCGCTGCGAAACCCTTCCTGGCTTCCCTGTGAGATGGTCCCTTAATGGGTATCTCCAGGGTGAGACCAGGCATCCCCGGCGGTCTGGTGGGGCCGTTAGTGAAGATGAGGCAAGCTAATGCCCAGAGTTGCCGAGTGTGATCGCTGATCAGAGTGGGCACCGAGGCGAGAGAATTATCGAGTCCGCTGACCCTGGTCCAGAAACCTGCCGCGCCGGGAATCGAACCCTGGTCCCGGGCCGTCCTCTGCTCTCGGGTCTGCCGCCTCTAACCAGTGAGCCACACTACTTCCTTCGGCTTCATTTGTAGCCCCTCAAAAATCCTGAAGAGATGTTTTCAAGTTTTTTAAGACAGGATAAAGGAAATTCTAATGGTACGGATCTAAATAAATAAATAAATTTAGGGAGAACCAACAATTTTAAAACATTTGCTCTGCCATATAGAGACAAATGAAGATGGTTAAGGCGTTCCAAAGTGGAGTTAACTTGGTCTAAGACTGGGTTAATGTTGATCTCAGGGATCCTACTAATAGGTGAGGTCATTTTAATCCCTAAATACGTAGCCTCTGTAACAACAGTTAGATTCCTTGGAGCATCATCCCCCACATACAATATCTGAGTCTTATTTATATTAAGCTTATATCCCGAGAAATGACCGAATTGATTAGCCAATGTTTCTACTATCAGTAAAGAGGGCACCAAATCAGTGGTTAAAACCACAATATCATCCGCAGAAGCAAGAGCTCTATATTCCATTCCACTTATACTAACAGGTTTGATCTGCACTGTTTCGGCCAATTTAACCAGAACAAAATCTACATATAGGGCAAATAGTAAAGGGGTCGTGGGGCAGCCTTGTCTAGTGCCACGTAAAATAGGAAAAAAGGTCCGATTCTTTGCTTGCTAGATGAATAGATGCTTTGGGGGCCAAATACAGGGTCCTAATAGCCTGCAGTATACGTGGTCTAATTCCCTTCATGCGTAAGACTTCCCATAGATATGACCAGGCAACCCTGTTGAATGCCTTTTCGGCATCCAACAGGGTCACGCCTATGGATGTTTTAGTTACCTCTGCCCAGTCCATTAAAGAATAAACACGCCTCACATGGTCTGTCGTGTCACTGCCCGGAATAAATCCGTGCTGAAGGGGTGAAACCAGAGAGGAAATCATAGTGGAAAGTCTAGTGGCTAAGATTTTGGAATGCAACTTGCTGTCGGCGTTTATTAAAGATATTGGCCTGTAAGATGATGGTAACTGACCAGGTTTGCCTTTCTTTAAAAACATTGTTATTATGGAATTATTTCACAAAGCCGGAGGGGCCTCACTTTGTGCCCTAAGACAGACTTCCAGGAGATGTTTTTTCAAAATGGAAGAAAAAGTTCGAAAGAATTCTAAAGGAATCCCGTCAGGACCTACTGCTTTCCCTAAAGCTAGAGATGAAATCGCCATCTCTACTTCCTGTTCTGTATACTCCCTCTCTAAGGCTTCCCTCTGGAAATCTGTGAGTTTAGAAAATTCCTGACCATCCAAAAACATCGCTAGTTCATCTTCTGTATCCAAGGAGTCCTCACTAGAATAAAGTTTAACATAAAATTCTCTAAACACTTCCAAGATTTTGCCAGGCTCAGTGTGTAATAAGCCATTGGCGTCCTGTATTGCGTCCACTTTCCTAGCCACCACTTTCTGCCTTAGTCGTTTGGCTAGTAATCAACCAGATTTTTCCCACACCTCAAACATATCAGAGCGAAAAATCGCGATTTGAGCCACTAACTTCTCGGCATAGCTTTCATAGATTTTAATTCTCTGGATAGCAAGATCTCGCACCCTTTGTTCAAATTCTATTTGATAAGAGTTTGAGGTTTGCATCAGTGCCAACTCTAAGTCACGAAATTTGGACATCTCTAATTCTTGCTTAGCCCTGATACAACGCTGTTTATTTATAGTAAAGCTTAATGTTTCCCCCCGCACCCCAGTTTTAAACGCATCCCAGACTATGCCCACTGCTGCAGAGCCGACATTAAACTAAAAAAAGTCAGTTATCCACGTGGCCATATGTTGATGATATCCCTGGGCAACCAATAATTGGCGATCGATGGTCCATGAACTCCTAATGTTGGGGGTAAAAAAGGTATCTGTGACTAGTTCAAGAATAACCAAGTTGTGATCCGATATGATTTTGGGGCAAATATTTATTTTAGCATTAGTTAACCCCTTTGCTGCGTCGAATGTTCAGCACCCAGTGCTGAACGTTCGAATAACGAGCGCTGGCCCGTTGGCCAATGGTCGTCTGCAGCACTGGCAAGGTAGTGCTCGCGACGACCGTTGGCCGACGGCAGCGCTTAAGGGGTTAACAGATCTACTGGGGCAAAAAAATCATCAATACGAAAATGTTTTCAGTGTGGGGTAGAAAAAAAAAGTAAAACCAGGCAAGGCTGAGAGCATAAAGCGCCATACATCAACTAGCCCAAATTCATTCAGAATGCCCTTTATTGCCTTAAAGATGTTAGGCTTTCTACCTAAGTAAGAGGAATTGAGACAATGATCGAAATCTCCTGACAAATGAAAGTTTAAGTCTCCACATATCACAAGGGGAGAAGGCCATTGGGCCAGCTCAATACTAATCAGATTAAGCATTTCAGGATCATCCAAGTTGGGGGTGTATGTGGTACACATAGTAAAGAGAAAATTATCAACCCTCATTTCAGCAATTGCCCATCTTCCATATTGGTCAGCCTTGGCACGCTTACACTCCCCCCATCCGTATTTTTTTAAGATTGCTATCCCTTTAGTTGTTGTCCCTTGACGTGTGCATATCAAGGTTTCATAGCCGAGATTTTTCAGGCACATCCTGTTATTCCACGCAACGTGAGTTTCTTGAATACAGAGTATCTGTACCCCCATATTCTTGAGAATCTATGCCATCACCCCCCTTTTTTTCTATTATTCAGCCCACAAACTTTCCAGGAGCAAATAGAGAATTTAGCCATTATCCGAAAAAGTGTTAAAGATCAGTACAAACAATTTATTGTTACTTCTTCTCGATTGCTGTCTCAAATAATGAGGTGAATTACATACTCTGTACCTGCTGTTCCTTGCCCCCCAACCCCCACCCCTGCCCTGCCCCCCACAAACCCTCCCACCCCTCCCCCCGGAAACCCCCCACAACCCACCTCAGTGAGGCATAGGGAATGAAAAGTCCCCATAAAGGATGGAAAGAAAGGAGTAGGCGTTCCCCGCACACCCCCTTCCCCCCTGCTAGGTTTGAGAAACCTCCAAAAAGGAGCTTTAACTTGACCCTATGAAGAAAAGTGAGGAAGGAAAAAAAAGGGAAAAACACTACGCACAAAACATTAGATAACCTTGAAGAGAATCAAGACATCTCACAGAAGATTGCAGAGGCCAACCAAAACGTATTCCATACCCTTAAAGAGAATCTAGGAACTCCTTGGCCTTAATCTCTGAAGTAAAGAACACCGTTTTATCTTTAGTGCTGACCTTCAGTTTAGCTGGATTTAACAAAAAAGCCTGTGCTCCTTTACTTTGAAATGTGGGAATATGTTGGCGGAGGTGCCATCTCTGCTGTACAGTTGCCCGACAGTAGTCTGGCCGGACAAAAAATTTGCAACCTTTTGCCTTACGTTTGCGGTCTGGACGAGCCAGATCATATAATTGCTCATGTAAAAGAAAGTTATTAAGGCAAATAAGAATTGCCCTTGGTCTATTTTCTGGTCTATTTTCTGCCCCCCAGCCCTCTTCCGAATCTGGAAGGGAAATCTGTGAACTCTTTGGAGCTCCCTCTCCCATTCCCACTCTTTTAGCTCAGGAAAAGCTTCTACACATAATTTGGTTACGAATTGGTGGATATTTTTCCCTTTGGCCCCTTCAGGGACTCCCAATATTCAAAGATTATTTCTTCTTGCCCTATTCTCAATATCTAACAAGAGGGACTCGGTTGTTCCTAAAGATCAAGAATGAAGAGTATGGTCAAATATAAGGGAAGAGTAGTATAGGAGGGTAGTGCTCAGTGGAGGGCTACCCTGGGAATCCCATTAGTTGGAATTTAATGGCCTCACACACCCTTGCGAGTGTCATGCTTCATCATCGGCCGTTGCTCCTCGTTGGACAGGCGGTGCAATGTCCAACGGGCTCACCTCTAGGAGGGGCTCTTTATCGGAGATCTTTTTTCCAACAGCCTGTGGGTGAAGTGCAAGTGAGGGGCCAGGTGAGGGGTGGATAGTGTAGGTGGGTGCGTTAAAATAAGGCACGAGATACCGGAGATCAGTTTATTCTGGTGGTTCCCGTGCTTTATGTTAAAAACAGTGGGTAGCCTATGATCGGTAGAGGTTCTGTATCACGATCAAGGACTACAATATGTTCTGTCAGGTCGACATGTTTCTCGCTTTGCAATTGAGCTGCGATTCTTCAGGACCTAATATAATATATACATCTATCACAAGGGATGACCTAAAAAGTATCAACCTATAATATATATTTTTGACTGTTGTACCTGGTTAAGACTGCTCTTGCCTAGAGGAGACAAAAGAAAGGGTTACCAAAATACAGTCAACAATATCCCATATTTGACCGTGAGCACACTGTGGTTGTGTGGAAACAAGTGACTCTGTGGCAGTGACATTGAGTGCGCAGTGACCAATTAGTATCAACTCTAATCACATTCACCACATGTCATCTCTAAATTAAGATTACAGTTTAAGAATTAAAATAAAATTAAAATGATATACAATATTACAGCAGCAGCTTCTTCATGGTGTCGTAATCGTAAACCTCCAAGGGCTATGTAGTTACTCACCTAAAGGTCAAGGAGTACAGGTGTCAACAGTACCCGGTAGGTGTGACTTCAAGGGGGAGAGCCAATAGGAGTTTAATGGCTACAAGGGAGACAAAGGCACGCAAATCTGGTTTATCAGTATTCCCTACAGGTCAAGACAACTCCAAGTTCTGAGAGAAGGGAGGGGGGTTGGGTTATGGTTTAATAAACCCTCTGGTTCATACTCTTAGTATTGGATATTCTATTGTGGAGACACTCCTCTGCCTTCAGTCATCCACTAAGTTTCAAACATCTTGTGTCAACTGTACACCCTAGGACTTGGGGAGCACCACAACGTAGTACAACCAAAATGTATCAACATTCATAAACTGCTCTCCAGGTCTCATTGTAAGTTCGCCTGGTTGATGTGCCAAAAAGCAGTAATGTACAAAAATCCGCGTTTGTGATAAATGTGCCAGATCTACCCAGTAAGTGCCTGAGTGAATGGCCATCCACACCAGTGCAAACTGCACCCGTGTAGTATTTGTGAAGTTGTCCACTCACTTACACTCTTAAAATCGGAGGCAAAACGTGCAAGCGAGCTGTCTGCTCGAGGAGGCTCACACACACAGACAGACGAACAACAAGTAAGTACCCCGATATCGAGGTGGAAGTTACAGACTCAAAGTGCCCCCAGCTTAACGATGCCATGTTGCCCGCTCACTTCTACTCCCAACTCGGAGGCAACCGTGTATGCGAACAGGCACATACTCACAGCCAGACTGATTGGTACGTCTCATTCTCAGTGCGCCCCCAGCTAAGAAGCACCATTACTTACTTCTCGAGGCCTTGGTCAGGACTACTTTCCCTACCCATCGCTACCGGGAACCAGATAGTAGTGGGTTCCCGGTGGTCGGGTCGTTATATCGATGGGAATGGGCGTTGCCAGTGCGTCCGGTGTGTCACCTGACTCATGGCGTTAGCGTGGGCGCCATCTTTGAACGTGCAAATAACCCAATGGTATTGAGAAAAATATTGGGAAAAATACTGAGAAAAATATACAACAGGCTCAGTCAGCAAGATGTTTATAAATATAGTACGACTGGTAACGTTATAATGATCACTAGTGTAGGAGACCATTAAGTGATTGTTAAGATCTTTGTGTCAGAGGTAACAACAGGTGTTGGGTATGCCGCGTAATTAGAGGCATTCGTGTGGGCGCCATCTTAGAGTGGGGAAGTCAACCATGGTGAGTCTATGTACAAACACATGTGTACATCAACCAGAGTTAGTTGTTTTAATTACTATGGTTTCGCGAGTGTTGTAAGTGAATGTCCACATATAGCGGGGGGTATTTGGATATTATGATAGTCTGTTGGAACTGTCATCAGACTGGTAGAGTCATGGCAGAGTCATGATGTCAAGACTATATGTACAACAAAGCCTTATTCAGGACACAGATAGGTGGTATTGACATCAATGGTCCACACCAGTAAGAAATCGAACACTAAAATGTGTCGGCACTTTCTGGAACACAACCATAGTGCTGACTCCATAAAGTGGATCATTCTTGAAACCCCTAATATAAGATCCAAACAGGACTTATTCTATAAGGAACAGCGATGGATACATCGGCTATCAACAGACAAACAGGGGCTTAATGAGGATATCCCATGGAGTAGCCTATGATCACATTGATGTCAATACTACCTATCTGTGTCCTGAATAAGGCTCTGTTGTACATATAGTCTTGACATCATGACTCTGCCATGACTCTACCAGTCTGATGACAGTTCCAACAGACTATCATAATATCCAAATACCCCCGCTATATGTGGACATTCACTTACAACACTCGCGAAACCATAGTAATTAAAACAACTAACTCTGGTTGATGTACACATGTGTTTGTACATAGACTCACCATGGTTGACTTCCCCACTCTAAGATGGCGCCCACACGAATGCCTCTAATTACGCGGCATACCCAACACCTGTTGTTACCTCTGACACAAAGATCTTAACAATCACTTAATGGTCTCCTACACTAGTGATCATTATAACTTTACCAGTCGTACTATATTTATAAACATCTTGCTGACTGAGCCTGTTGTATATTTTTCTCAGTATTTTTCCCAATATTTTTCTCAATACCATTGGGTTATTTGCACGTTCAAAGATGGCGCCCACGCTAACGCCATGAGTCAGGTGACACACCGGACGCACTGGCAACGCCCATTCCCATCGATATAACGACCCGACCACCGGGAACCCACTACTATCTGGTTCCCGGTAGCGATGGGTAGGGAAAGTAGTCCTGACCAAGGCCTCGAGAAGTAAGTAATGGTGCTTCTTAGCTGGGGGCGCACTGAGAATGAGACGTACCAATCAGTCTGGCTGTGAGTATGTGCCTGTTCGCATACACGGTTGCCTCCGAGTTGGGAGTAGAAGTGAGCGGGCAACATGGCATCGTTAAGCTGGGGGCACTTTGAGTCTGTAACTTCCACCTCGATATCGGGGTACTTACTTGTTGTTCGTCTGTCTGTGTGTGTGCGCCTCCTCGAGCAGACAGCTCGCTTGCACGTTTTGCCTCCGATTTTAAGAGTGTAAGTGAGTGGACAACTTCACAAATACTACACGGGTGCAGTTTGCACTGGTGTGGATGGCCATTCACTCAGGCACGTACTGGGTAGATCTGGCACATTTATCACAAACGCGGATTTTTGTACATTACTGCTTTTTGGCACATCAACCAGGCGAACTTACAATGAGACCTGGAGAGCAGTTTATGAATATTGATACATTTTGGTTGTACTACGTTGTGGTGCTCCCCAAGTCCTAGGGTGTACAGTTGACACAAGATGTTTGAAACTTAGTGGATGACTGAAGGCAGAGGAGTGTCTCCACAATAGAATATCCAATACTAAGAGTATGAACCAGAGGGTTTATTAAACCATAACCCAACCCCCCTCCCTTCTCTCAGAACTTGGAGTTGTCTTGACCTGTAGGGAATACTGATAAACCAGATTTGCGTGCCTTTGTCTCCCTTGTAGCCATTAAACTCCTATTGGCTCTCCACCTTGAAGTCACACCTACCGGGTACTGTTGACACCTGTACTCCTTGACCTTTAGGTGAGTAACTACATAGCCCTTGGAGGTTTACGATTACGACACCATGAAGAAGCTGCTGCTGTAATATTGTATATCATTTTAATTTTATTTTAATTCTTAAACTGTAATCTTAATTTAGAGATGACATGTGGTGAATGTGATTAGAGTTGATACTAATTGGTCACTGCGCACTCAATGTCACTGCCACAGAGTCACTTGTTTCCACACAACCACAGTGTGCTCACGGTCAAATATGGGATATTGTTGACTGTATTTTGGTAACCCTTTCTTTTGTCTCCTCTAGGCAAGAGCAGTCTTAACCAGGTACAACAGTCAAAAATATAGATTATAGGTTGATACTTTTTAGGTCATCCCTTGTGATAGATGTATATATTATATTAGGTCCTGAAGAATCGCAGCTCAATTGCAAAGCGAGAAACATGTCGACCTGACAGAACATATTGTAGTCCTTGATCGTGATACAGAACCTCTACCGATCATAGGCTACCCACTGTTTTTAACATAAAGCACGGGAACCACCAGAATAAACTGATCTCCGGTATCTCGTGCCTTATTTTAACGCACCCACCTACACTATCCACCCCTCACCTGGCCCCTCACTTGCACTTCACCCACAGGCTGTTGGAAAAAAGATCTCCGATAAAGAGCCCCTCCTAGAGGTGAGCCCGTTGGACATTGCACCGCCTGTCCAACGAGGAGCAACGGCCGATGATGAAGCATGACACTCGCAAGGGTGTGTGAGGCCATTAAATTCCAACTAATGGGATTCCCAGGGTAGCCCTCCACTGAGCACTACCCTCCTATACTACTCTTCCCTTATATTTGACCATACTCTTCATTCTTGATCTTTAGGAACAACCGAGTCCCTCTTGTTAGTGATTGCTATTTGGGGCTCCGACTCTGGTTGGACCTTCCATTCTACCTTCCTGGAATGGTAATTTGAGCCTCAGGATCAACAATTGATCCCTTTCTCTTTACCCCTCTTTTTTGATACCTATTCTCAATATCACAGAGCTTCCAGCTAATATCATCACGGAGAGTATATAATTCGGAGACGTCAGCTTTACAAGAAGAAAAGTAATCTTCGATGGTAGAAATTCTACTCTCGGCCTCTGCGACTCTAGTGGTCAGTACTACATTAGTTTTGACAATACGGCGGACAGAGTTCTGCTCCATGTAGGCTCTCCGCCTTAGTCTCCTCACGATGTATCATGATTGCTTGATAAAGTGTGATAGGACTGACACCATAATCAAAAGAGGTCCGGTTACTCCCTTCGTCACAACTCTCAGCTGCAGTTGGCACTTGCTCAGCAAGAGCATGTGGCGATAAAGAGTTACCTGACCCTGGAACAGTTAAAAAAGTATTTTTTCCACTGGGAAATCTTGAAAAGTCTTCTTCTTCTTCTTCCAAAAGTGCAGCGCTGGCAAGACTACGATCATCTGCCCAGTCAATCTCCATTTCCGCACTTTCATCCTTTCTCTCTCTCTCCCAGTCAGAGACCAGTGACACATCTGACATAGAGTAAAATTTTCCTCCTGAGTCACAAGAGTCAAGATCGTTCAATATTTCCTTATTCCCGGGAGGATGAGCTACTTCAGGTAAAGTGATTGTGTCACCATCCGCAGTAACAGAATAGTGTATCTCAGAAATTATACCGAGCGAAGAGAAGGGGGGGTTCTGTATTGAAATAGCGACACTTAGCTGGCCAACTAGCATGGACAGTACATTCTTTTCTGCCCTCAACTGATTCTTTTTTTTAGTCTTATTAAAAATAGCCGGAATTGTTACCTTTTGCCCCTGCGGGGGCTCCTCAGAGGCCGCTATCCCCGGAGCACCAGCGAGGAAACTGTAGAAATGGCAGTAGGAGGAGATACGGCCGGTCGAATATCTTGGGGAGCATCGTCAGACTTCTCACTCTCTCCGTTTTTAGTTTTTTTTCATTCTTCTCCCCTGTTGATGACTATCTGTGGGACCTACAGCTGGTGAAGCCTTCCCTGGGGTGTTGGTGGCTGCCGCTGCCCTCGTAGTAGCTCCCTTTGGTGCCGGGTTTGAGGCGGCATTCTTAGGTCTCATTGTGTCAATTTGAGTGATCCACTCCGGGTTTTGCAGTACTCCCTCCAGGTGCACCTTGGTTTCTCTAGTCACACAATGTCGCAGTCGCAGTTTCCCAGGTGGATACCTATACTCAGCCAGACAATTTTCACGACTCTCAATGTAAATGAAAGGAGAATTATACTCTGTAATGTTGAAAAAAAATGTTGAGAGCCATCGGCGTTTCTGAGGAATCGCCCCTGAGAAGGAGCCAGGACAATTTACGATTTCTGGCTTATTTACTTGCTTCGTCACAGAAAGCCGCCAGGCTGCAAAACCAAGGAATCAAGCAGAAAATGACGCTCCTCGCTCGAAACCGGCCAGCACTCCGCTGCACTCCGATTCAGAAGAGCTACACAATCCTCGTGGTTCAGAGTCTGACTGGCAGGTCGCTGAAACTTCCTCTTAAATCAGGTAACCATCTGTTATTCTTTTCCCCGATATGCCAGCGTCTTCATTTTAGCAGTGGGTCAGAGCTACGGTGTGCAGGAGAATGCCGGTAACCCGCTTACTCGGACACAACCGTATCCGCCATCTTGCCTCAGCAAATGCCAATTTATAAGTCACCCCTAAGGAAGGCCCTGAAAAGCTACATAGTGCAGCGTGCTGTGTAAGGAAAAGGTAGGGCATCAACTTTTAAGTTTTACATGTCCTGGTACTAACAAACCCCAAAACTAGTTTTTCAATACTGTGAAGTCTACTCACCTCCTGGGTTAACATTGCACATTCCTTAATACTCCTTAAAGTTATAACTCCTGATTAGAAAGGAGTAGCTGTGTCATGTTTTATATCTTTGGAATGGTAATGACAAATCCTCTTTACTGGTAAAGTGAGATTTGACAATACTATTTTGTACAGACCACTTTCTGCAAGTGGACATTTCTCTGCTCTTTTAGCTCTGTGTGGCTGCTGTCTGTCTGCAATACGTGCTTATTTGGGAATATGCACTTCAATGGCTTAAGAATACTCGGATTGAACTGGCAATTTTGACTCTCACACCCTAATTACATCTTTTTTATTTCTTGTTTGTACAACTAGTCCCTTTTACCCTTTCTTTGAGTGATAGCCTAAATAAGCTTATACACCTCTAGTTTAGGTGTATATTAACTTCCCGGTCAATAGACTAATTCAGTCACACACAGTGGCGGATCCTCCCTGAGTCAGAGGAGTGTCGCCCCAATGCTTTTTTGCAGTAACACAAAGGGAAAATAACTAGTTATTATCATTTTATTTTCTCCTACTGCTGTCCACTTTGCATTGGGGCGGGGCAGGGTAGGAGTGGTGGCACCCTACTAAAGTGCACAGTGACTGCTTGACCAGCCCTCTAGGGCCACCGAAAACAATATTTTGTGCCCTTTGCATGTTCTCCATGCAGGTTGCATTACAGCCTGCATGGAGAGCATGGCCAGGCCCCCAGTCAGCATCCGAGTGGCAAAACACCGCGCTCAGACCAATCACAACGCTGCTTGCAGCATTTTTATTGGACTACGAAAATGAGGAAGCAACAAGATATTTTAGGCTGAAACACATGATCTACGAAAAGATTGTGCAGTGAGCCACACCCACACCAACATAGCCAGACACCAGTAAACTCAATTAGCCAATCAAGGAACAATGACCAGTGAGTGAGACTGGAGAACTACAGCCCCATAAAACCTATTAAGACTTGCGCCATGTAGAGACTTTCTCTCCTTTCTTTTCCATCTTAAATTTTAACGTTCTCCATCTTGGTTTGTATTATATATTTTTTTAGCCTGCAACGTGCTATCAGGAGCACTCTCCATAACTAAGGGGATACACCTTTTCCCCTAACAGGTATGTTTCTTTTGTTTTCCTGCTGACAATAGTATTCTTTGGGCACAACAGGTACAGATATAACACAATTTAACTTTCATCATGACTGATAATTCACTGCTTAAGAAAATAAGGAGTACAAACTATAGTTGTAGTTAAAACTCAGTTAAGCAAAACAATCTTAAGTTGAACTCAAAATAGGGTCACTACAGCCTATGATAGTATCACATCGGGTGTTAAAAGGATCACACAAATGTAAAAATATGTTACAATGCTGTTTATTATTATTGTCATATTCCTTTTCAGTGATAGGCCTACAAATCAGCATGTAACCTCATTATGAATGGGGCATAATATGCTCCTCAAAGAAGATGAGTGAGTAAATTTTCTAGCCCTCATATACATCGCCTAAACATCTTTGCAGAAGTTCAACACATAGTTGGTCTTCCTTATATGATGGTTCTGATAAAGGCCAAGAGACTTGTATGAACTAGCCAAAACATGTCCACCCAATCATATGGTGTTGTGGACCAGTAATTCATCCACTTTAACAGGACCTGTTTTTTAACCTTATTAACCTTATTCTATCTAGTCTTCATAACATTTTTCTTCATTGGACAGGAGCTAATGCTAACCAACATCTTGTGTCCACTACAGGTTTCCTCCAGCTGGAGGATTATGTATCAATTGGAGAATGGGACACTCAAGTGATAATTGATTTTTTCTGCTAAACCATGTCTCACTCTGGAGAAGCAGCACATTAACCTACAGTCATTGATTTTGAGCTGGCCAAGTTAGAGTCCTACACTGTGCCCCAGAATTTTGTAAGGAGTTTCAAGGGTCTACTAAAGGCTTCACCCTGAAGGTGCAGAAGGCTTTGAGAGCCTGGGCAGAGGCCTGGGATGCAGAAGCTGGGATCCCAGAAGAGGAGGAGCTGGAAATTAAAGAGGGGTATCAGGAGTTGATCCTAGATACTGTCCTGGAACTGCATGAGGAGAGGGAAGCCAACATTAGGTCTAATGCAGCTAATGTCCACAGAGCACGCAGCAGCATTTCATCTGCCAAACACCTGCCCCTAGAGGAGCTGGAGGGTGACAGGAGAGAGGAGAGAAAGCTGAAATTAGAGCTTACCAAATTGATGTTGGAGCAGGAGGAAAAGCTTGTCAAACTGAAGTTTAAGAAAGACCAAGCTCTAGAGCAGTGATCCTGTAGGAACAGCCCGGGAGCCGCAGGCAGCCTCCTGACTTTTCTATGTGGCCCCTTGGTCAGCACCAGCACTGGGCTGCTGTTTACTTGACTATAAATGTGCAAGCATTTATTTATAAGTTCATCTAATTAGAAGGAAAAAAAGATGTCCTCCACCATTTAACGTTAGGAAAACCTTTATTTTTGAAGACATCTTCAGCAAAAGTGTAAAAATATGATAACATCCCTTCAAAATTCAAAAGTGTATTTCATTAACATTTGAACCTTTTCACCTTGGTCCATCAGATTATATCAGTGCATTGGGAAGTATTTTTTTTAAGTGGTTTCGAACATGATTTTAGAAGCATTCATGCTCCTCCCCACCCTGACAACAATGTCAATAGTGAACTAAGAGGCAAGTCAGTTGTTTTGTACACCCTTTGGGGGGCCTGTGTTGCTATTATATATAACATTATAGTTTATTAAATGAAAAATAAGAGAAGGCTCTGTACAACCACATCCTGAAGACATGCATTTTTTAGGTTCTCCTATATGGTATAATAATAAAAAAGGAGAGAAAGTGAAATAAAATAACTCCCTCGGACCACACAATTTGGGCAAGTCGAGTTGCAGGGATTGATGCATGTTTCCTAGTTTTATATTATGCAATTGAGTCACTAGATGTAGATACTTCGTGTCACTTACATCCAACGTATCGCCCCTGACCCCTCAACTGCCACCCTGCTGGCATCAATATGACCCTTGGGTGCATCACAGACCAAACCTTTTGGGCCCTGGCAAAATGTGTGTGAGTACCCATTCTCTAAAGGAAAGGAGGTTAGCTCTGGAGGAGAGGAAACTAACCCAGCCGCTGAATCTTAGAGAGCTGGACATAAGAGCACTACAAGGGGAATCCAGCAGTAATGTTGCAGCATACCTGCAGTTACTACTACTGAAGTAATCGTTTGGATACCAAAGGATTTGGCGACCAGTTACATGGTGGGGAATGACATAGACAAATGATTTGCAGCCTATGAAGTGGCAAAGAGTGCTCAAGGTTCCAGAGGAGTCCTGGGGTGGTAGTTCATGGAGGTGCATGCCCACAGTGTGGAGGGATACACGTCTCACATTAGAGGGGGGGTCCGGACACACTAAACTGCTGTAAAGACCATACTAGTTAACAAGTGTAGGGTAGACACCTACGAAATACCGACAGAGGTTCTGGGCCAGTTACAAGATCCCTTCACAGAGCTGGGTGGACTGCTTAGACTATGCTAGCAAGGCACTGAAGGGCTGGGTAAGGGTTCAGTAAAGTAGGTTATTATTCAGGGCTGTACAACTTGAGGAGCACATGCTTGATCTTTGTTTTGCAGAGCTGCCCCAACACCTGGTTGATAGTAAGCTTTCTGACCCCAGGACACTTGTTGAGGAGGCGACATCTGGGTGAGCACTAGAGTGTCCAAGAAGACATCAGGGGTGACCTCCAAAAGAATGGTCAGGGTTCCCACCAGAAGAAGCAGGGGGAGTTAAAATACAGAGTTCTCTAAACTCCCCCAAAACAACTCACAGAAGAAGGGGTCTGGTTCTCATTCCCAATCTGGCTACCAGAAGAAAACCTACCCTGACAAGAGTCATCACCCAAACCCATCAAGTGCTTTGAGTATGGACTCTACAAGGACGATCCCAAGTGTTCAGAAAGAACACTACCTCCCACTGGAGGAAAGGTTCCAGTGGTGGCTAGTGTAGGAGTTTGTCCCATTAATGGAGAGGAGCTTATTGGGGTTACGCGTGTGTCCCTGGGTGACAGTGAGATGGCTCATAAGAACCATGTGCCAGCAAATACTATAAAGTTTGGGCAATGGGTCACCCGCAATGGGCAAGATGGTGAGGCTCTGAGGGACACTGGTGCCAGCATGACTAAGGTAAGGAGTCAACTGGTGTCCCCAGAGCAGGTGATTCCCAATCCAATCCAGAGGCTGTGGCGGTTATCAACAGAGAAGGTCACTATCGAGGGGCCCTTGTTCCATTTGAGGTAGGGGGGCAGGTCTTCTGAATGTTGCTGTGAGCCCTGCAATGCCTGTGGACTGTTTACTTGATCATGACCTTGAGCACACTACATGCAAGGAAGTGGAGCTCAAGGCTCATGTGGAGATGTTGGGGTTATCTGATTGGATCTGTGCTACCACCAGGACCATGGCTGCCCAGGATGAGAGTCAACAAAAAGGGCGGGAGTCTGGAATAATGGCCCAGCCAGCTACTAAGAAGGGGAAAGGCAGAGGGCATGGGAAACTAGCCCCTTAATGTCTTTCCAGTGAGGTGGATGGGGCACCTGCAGTGGATGCCCCGGACCACACTGAGGAGGGCATTACTTCCCTTGGTGACATGCTAGATGGCATGTGGAAGAAGGTCCCACCAAGGAGGATTTCTGAAGGGCACAGAGGAAGTGCCCAACCCTTGCAGGTACGAGGCAATAGGCTGAAGCCCAATCAGCAGGAGATGCGTCTGGGAGTATTCACATTTACAGGAGGACAACATCCTTTACAGTGAGCCTAAGGCTCCTTGGGATGGAACATCAAGGATCCTGGTGGTCCCCCAGTGCTACAGGGCCTTCCAACTGGAGCTGGCCCACAAAATCCCCCAGGCAGTACACCTGGGCCAAGACATAATGTATCCCCAGCACACGTAAAATCAAATTGGTATATTCAAATGTGAGTCACACAAAAAGCACAAAAAAATAAATAAATCTGTTAATTTTCTCTGTACTTTTTTCTTTTTTTTTTTATCTTCAAGTTGTCAGTTAGTGAAAGGTTCCCAAGCCAACACGTGTTTCGTTGTCTCAGTAAAGTTGTACATATGACTTGTTCACGGCTCAGCAAAATCACTATATTGCAGTTTCTAGTGCGGTGATACTTCCAAACCAAACTAATCCTGTGTCGTGAGGTAAAATCCAGATAAGGACTGATGGCAGGTTTCCAATATTGATTCCAACATTTGATCTGAGTTTCCCAAATCTGCTGGACTTTGAACAGACTGAGCCGCCGATCAGCTGACTCATTATCTCACGCCAGACTCCAAATTGCGAGTAATTTGGAGTCCGGCGTGAGGTAACGAATCAGCGGAACCTTTCACTAACCGAGAACTTGAAGATCAAATAAAAAAGAAAAAGAAAGAATTACAGAGAAAACTAACAGATTGATTTATTTATTGGGCTTTTTGTGTGACTCACCTTTGAATATACCAATTTGATTTTACGTGTGCTGGGGGATACATTATGTAATGTCTTGTTGCTTTTGCCACAGAACCTAGAGAGGCAGTTGGTTCTCTCTGCCCCTTTGAGCACCGTCATTACTTAGGACCTTTCCAAAAAATATCTAGTGGATTTACCGATTAGCGCCTTGACCCTATTAACCTATACCAACTGGGCCAAGATAAGATCTTTGCAAGGCTTGTTCCTCACTTTAATTGGCCTAGGATGAAGACTTCGACTTATGCGACCTGCCAGGCCAGTGGGAGCCCAGGGCAGATCCTTAAACCCCCCTTTAATTACATGCCTGTCATTGGCATACTCTTTGAGAGGATGGGCATCCACATTGTAGGGCCTATGGATCCCCAGACTACTTCTGTTGGATCTTGCCACTAGGTACTCAGAGCTAATCCCTCTGAGAACCATGACTGCACCTGTAGTGCAGAGGCTGTGATGGGGATTATTTCCAGAGTGGGTTTTTCCAAAGAAGTTGTGTCTGACAGGGCACAAACTTCATGTCTGCAGTCAATGTTGAAGGTTTGTGGGGTAATCTTCAAGTTCTTTACTCCTACCATCCACAAACTAACTGGCTTGTTTAGAGATTCATATGCAAAAAAGTAGAATAGGGGGAAAAAGGGGTCAGATCGCCCCCCACTCAATCATTTATAACAATCACGAGACCTGACCTCTGTTGAACAAATATCTTTTTATTTTTCACGACCCACGGGTAGTTTCTAAACAACTTTTAACTTCCCCGCGGGTACAGCTAGCTACCAGTGACCTGTTGGTCTGGATATTCCCTTTAAAAAATCTGCCAATAACCCCATCAAATACACATGAATGTGTCTGTAAACCCTTACATAAATGTGTGAAACAGAATAAATGTGAGAAAGGCCAGAAAGCACCTCATGTATGCACACCCAAGGTGCTGCTGGAGGGTACTCACCAGTATGCCCACGTTATCATCATAGGTTGCTTTCATGACCAAACAGAAAAAGGAAAAGAAGGGGCGTACTGAAATTCCTCAGAGGTGGAAAATCAGAGAAAATATATAGGAAATAAATGTAAGAAATTGACAAATGTCACTGAGAGTGCAAGTATCACTCAGTGCCCACTGGTCCCCAATTGTGAAGGGAGAATTGTTATTCTCATAATTAAAAAAGGGGTACCACTAAAATGCGGAATATACTTTATTTAATGCTTTGAGTGTCCTCAGGTTAAAAGAAAGGCATGTATATGGCACACTTTCAAACACAAAAGACCAACATGTTTTGCTGCCAACTTGTTTTCGGCAACTACATCAGGGCTGATGGGGAAACCAGTCTTTACCGCAATTGTTTATCACATCCAACCTGCTGTTATTGACGAAAATAAAAGAAGAACGTGCCAATCTTAAACAAACCCTGTCTTCACAATGCTCATCAGCATTCCTTTATAAACCTCCTCCATACAATTATATATTTACAGAGTGGTTGCTGTCATTCCTCGTACCTGCAAACCACTTCATTCAAGGATTGTGCGCCAGATGGTCACATGTCTTCTTTTGGACTTCAATCGTCAATGTCAACCTACAAACACATGTGTTACAGATTACTAGTGTATGCAGCCCACCTACACCTACTTATTTTACATATGCAATACTCCTATCTTCTCATGCTCGATGTCCCATATCCTTCCACTCACTGACTGCAGGCTCATTGATAAGATTTGAGGCCAGTAGTACTGCGGAGTGTATTCTATGTATGCCATTACCTGCCAGTTGTTCATTTGTATATTCAAACTGTCAGCTACATTAACCCCTTCCAGTACACTGATCGTGTGCTCATGACTAGCTGAGCTCGTCATGAACAATGGGGAAATCAGAAAATGCAGCGCCGCGGGGGAAAACCTCTAGCAGCCAAGGTGTTAAAAACACAGTATAGCCTCAACGTTTAACCAATGTCTAGTGATGTTCATAACTTTTAAAGTGCAAATGCCAGATCTACTTTCATCGGTAGTCAAATATGTAGACCGGAGTCCTGCCTCAATATCCCCAACAATGATGGTGTGAGAAGTGTGGCTCAGGGGTTAGATGCGGCAGACCCGGAAGCTGAGATCGGTCCTGGACCAGGGTTCAATTCCCCGCCTCAGCGGGTCTTGGGCTCAAAAATTCCACGGACTTGATAATTCTCGTTCCGGTGCCTACTCGACTCACGGGTTCACACTCTGCGACTCTGGGCAATAGCTTGCTTAATCTCCACTACGGCCCCTCGCGGCGGGATGCCTGGCTTTCACCTTGTGGATACCCTGCTGGGGTTATCTCACAGGGGAATACCAGGACAGGTTCCCAAGGCAAGCGCCTTGATGCCTTCGGGTGATACGTGCGCTATATAAATCGCAATACATTTACATACATACATGGTATTATCAATGAATGCTCTTAATACACACAAGGAGTTAACCCAGCATTCGATGTTTTCTAACACACCCCTCCTGCAAAGATGGAACCCTCTTACTGGGTCCTGGTGCAGCCTCAACCTCTGTGCTCCATCCCGATAGCTCAAGCTGGACGCCGGCACCAATAATAAGGAGGCGCCTGGACCCGGAAGTGCTCAATGCGCAACGCATGTCTGGGAGATAGTTTCAAAATTCAACCACCATTCACTACTAACATGGCAACCATATTACAACGTCTTGAGGCCAAGTTAAGAGATACACTCCCTGTGAGCAGGGACACAAATCCTAGTTCAGGGAGGATCACAATTTATCAAAAAAGAATTCTTTTAAAGGAAAGAAATTCATATTGAAAAACGTATTTCCTCTGTACCTACAGACCCACATTGAACACCCCAAAAACATCAATCTGTGTTCTATACATTCGATGTATCCTATTATGTATTTTCCCGTAATTTTCATTACCAAGCCCTGCAATATCATTCCTGAGTGGTTGACACAACTGGTAACATATAACCCTCAGCTGTGGCCCAGTAGAGTACATAGCCAAGACACCCTTAGTAGATAGGCCATTGTACACAACATCTGACTCTGTTCCATTCACTGGAATCGTTCAAGCCCGTCCGGTGAACTACCTCGGTGTTGTATTCCTCACCCACCACCTTTTCCAGGACAGTCCATGAACATATCCCTGAAATTATGATTTTGTTCCCGAAAATGTTGAGCAAAGCATGTGGTCAACTTTCCTGATTTCAAAGTGCTCAGGTGCTCTTGTGTCCGCACCTTAACTTCATGCGACGTGAGTCCTATGTAATGCAAACCACATACACATGTAAGCCTGTAAATCACATGTGTAGTCTTGCCATTACTGAACTTGTTTAAATACCACTTACAAGCTGGACATTCTTCGTTGCTTCAGTAAGGTCATACACTGAACAACCACCACATCGATAATGCCCTGTTGGCAGGTCTGATTCTTTTTTCTGTTGGATCGGGCGCGTATAAACCAATCTATCTTTAAGATTAGAAGTTCTTTTGAAAGCAAATCTCAGGGGAGGCATTTTTTCCCCCACTGTCCAACAGTGACAAGTGTTTCAGTATTATTTGCCTGATTTTCGCAGACGATGGATCAAATGTTGTTACCCGTACAATGAATCCTTTACAATGAATGCATCTTTACCACAAATGTCTTTACAACTAATTTATTGACCACTAATATGCCTTCACCCTGCCCGACTTCAAAATGAAAATGTAAGTATTTTGCAGGTAAGTGTATTTCGGCCCTGGAGACCCTATCCCCGGGGCCCATCCTATTTGTAATAGGGGAGGAGGTCCATGCGGGCTGCCACACTGGACCAATTTTGCCCCCGGGTACAACATCCCCCGGGGCAACCTGTTTAAGTTAATACTTTTAATGGGGAAGTGGGCCTAGTGGCCTCCCTCATCTGGCCAATTTTGGCCTCAGGACCCCATCTCCTGTGGCCTAGCCTCTTTCCAAAGGAGGAGTGGGGCAGTGCAGCCCAACTCCACAGGCCAATTGCAGTCCCAGGCTTTGTCTGCTGGGTGCCCCCTGGGCACCGTGTCTCCACTGGGACTGCGTTGTCCCTGCTGGCTCCCCGTATCCTACTTGCATTGCTTTCAGACAGAGTGAGCTGCTGAACATACTGCTCCCTGTGTCTGAAAGCAAGTCTGCTCCGCTTTCAGCAAGCAAGAGCATTTCTGAGCTCTTGCTTGCTGGAAGCTAAGCATTTGCGGTGGCAAAGCAGGAGCGGTAAAGCTCCTGCCAAACACAATAAACAGCTGTGTCCCAGGGGTGGCATCCAGGCAGTGGTGGCTCCTCCTCTAAGGTGGAGGAGCATCGCCCCACTGCAATTTGAGCAGTGCAAGAAAGAAAAATAAAAAGGTTTTTTTACCATTTTTTCTCTGCGTGGGACTGGAGCCAGGTCGGGGCTGAGCGGAGCTTGGGTGAGTGAGGGGTGTTTTTTGCACTCCTTAAGTGCACATGACTGTTTGGCCTGCCCTCCAGGACTGGCCAAACAATCATGCGCACTTGGCAATTTCTCCATTGGGATGTGCTGCACAGGCCTGTGGTGAACATGCCCAGCCTCCCCAAGTGCTGCCTGAGCATCCTGTTTGGACTCTGTACTTATGTGTCTGGATCCTTTAAATGATTTAAATGAATTGAATTGAAATGAAAATAATGTTAAAAAGTACTAAAGTGTTTTTGATAATGATGTTTTTAATTTTATGACACTTGCATCAATAGTGTTTTCTCCTCTATCGAATTCTCTATTTTTTGTTTCTTTCCTTTCCTATCCCATCTATACTTCAATTTTATTTCATTTCAATATTATCAATGGTGGAATGCGTCCTATTTGAAACATTTGTGATAATTTGGATTTTGTTGAAGAGGCTTTAATCATTCAGTATTTATTCAACTCCGGATATATACCCATACAGGGCTTGATTGATTTACATGAACTTAATAATGATTGCCCATCTTGGGCTTGATTGGTTTTCTAAATTTATTGTTGAATTTATTTTCCGATGAATTGTGCATGCGAAAGTTGATCAGTTAGTCATTTAAAGATGACGCTGGTTTAGAGCGACAACCAAGATATATGTTAGTCCTCTTTTGATGTTCATGTTGGACGTGATTACGTTTAAATACTTTGAATGTACGGTGCTCTGGTAAACATAGAGAAAGGTTTACTCTGAAATGCGTCTGTTTACTTGATGCTCTGTTGCTGAAATAAATTCTTAGTGACAAGTCACCGCGAGTGCGATTCTTTCCTGGCGGAAGTCGATGTGGAGAGAAAGTGGAGCTGGAATATTTATGCGGGTGCACCCCGCAGGTATTCGCACCTGCCTGCGAGTGGGCCAAATTGTTTTGGTGCTGTGGAGCGTATATATATATATATATATATATATATATATATATATATATATATATATATATATCAACACCACCTCGTACTTCGAAGTACAGCTGCACTCCTGACAATGATCTCCGCCACACAGAAAAGTGGTTTTTAGGAAGTCTTTATTCCATATTCAGCCAAACTTTAGGGTTTCTTTGTCCGAAAGTTTGGCTTAATATGGAATAAAGACTTCCTAAAAACCACTTTTCTGTGTGGCGGAGATCATTGTCAGGAGTGCAGCTGTACTTCGAAGTACGAGGTGGTGTTGATGTGACAGGGTTACCTTGAGCCCTGATTTGCTGCACCGACGCGCAGAGTGTCCCGGTTACCAGGTGGGGAAAGTGAAACAGAATATATATATATATATATATATATATAAGATGGTAGTTATAGTTAGGACCTAGTTTCCATAGGAAACTCATTTTTTGTTTTACCAATAATATATATATATATATATATATAAATCTATACTACTATTATAAAGGAAGAACTTTGAGGCTTTGAGGCGGGTAAACTCGGGAGCCACAGCGCCAATCCACACACCCGATACATCGTTGGAATCCTCAGGGTGTGCAGATGGACATAGGCTATATAAAGTTAAAAAATACGTTATATTTAAAAACTTTACATTATAAAAAAAGTAGTCCCCTCGAAGTAGCGCCAGCCGCGACCTGCGTGCTGACGTCAGGAGCACGGGGAGGAGCGGCGTCCAGGAGCGGCGGACATGGCACGAGGGAGGAGCGGTGACAAGCGGCGAGGAGCGGTGGACTGAGGAGCGGCGGCTGAGGTAAGGCAGCGGGGGTCGGGCAGGGGGTGTGACGGGGTGATGTAAGGCTCCAAACTACCACGATCACGCTCATTAGTTTTACCTCAAACACAGCTCAGGAAGTTGAACTGCAGAGCGCCAGCGTTTCAGCGTTAAGGGTTTAGGTTGACACGTGGGCATTATGTTACCATGCTGGAATCTCGGCACGCTGAGCTCAGTCAAGGGTAAACCCTGCTCAAAGAGACCCCGCAGGCGAAAGTGATCCGTCAACCTCGGAGCCGTGTTTAAATGTGCCCTCTTTTCGTGGTACTTTTCATGTGGATGGGGAAAGCAAACAGCCCGAAGCGCAGTGCTGTGACTATCATATGTCGCCTTTTTAAGGCTCCGGGGGACAATGTCGGTGCAGGCGGGGGACGGGGCGGGCGGGGACGGGGAAAGCAAGCAGCCCGAATGAAAGCCAGGAAATCTGGTTCGGTTCATCTCCACTCTAAACACATGGAAATGGTAATTTCCAGGCGAAGGCTGGAGTAATAGCTGCAATACAGTGAGACGGTTTTACATTATAGTGCATTGCTGTGACTATCATATGTCGCCTTTTTAAGGCTCCGGGGGACAATGTCGGGGCAGGCGGGGTCGGGTCAGGTGGGGGACGGGGCGGGGGCCCGAAATGCTGGACAATGTCGGGGCAGGCGGGGGTCGGGGAAGCCTGATTGCTCCCGGACAAGGTCGGGACGGGCTGCTAGTATATATATATATATATATATATATATATATATATATATATATATATATATATATATATATATATATATAAGGCGCGCAAAGTGTACAAATTTCAACGCGACCTTGCTGACTATGAATGCGGACGTATTTTTACCTTTGCCCGTAAATTCGATTCAATCAAAAGTGGTAAACCAATGGGGAAAAATAAAAACAGAGCACAAGCGGGTACATCATATGCCTCCAATGAATCCACACTTTCTGACTTCAGCTCTGCAGCTGAAAGCGAGAACGAAGGCAACAATACCAGAATGGCGCCTGCTGACCCCAAGGCAATTCCGACTCCAGGTGATGAAATTGTTTTTTTATCCATGGATCGTCTGTCAACCCTGCGGCCCCGGAATCGGCAGACACAGGCCGCAAGCGGAGAAACCACAAACGCAGCCAAAGGCGGAAAGCAAGGAAGCGCGCCAGTAAACTACAAGGGCAAGGGGAGAGGTCGTTGGAAACGTCAGTAATGATACAAAATAATGCCTGCAATTCCACAATTCCCATTGACTGCAACTCGGATGAAAGTCTTAAGAATGTTAATAACCCCTCAGAAAAAACGGTTATTAATCTAACAGAGACAGTCCTGACCAAAGCAGAAATTCAAATTCTATCTTTAGGACTCTCTCACTGCAAAGAATCCAACTTTGATTATGCCACCACCCGCATGGATGTGTATCAGTTTATTCGCAAACTCAAACTGAATAAATTTCATACTCTTAATCCATCCAAACAACCAGACAAGGAAACCATGACTCAAATGGGAAGCCAGAGCTCTATTGGGACCCCATCCTGTACAGAATTACCTTCTACCTTGCTTACTGTTCTCACGGATCTTCATGCCCAAAATCGCACTGAATTTTCGCAACCATCCTGTAGCGGTCAAACTCCAAGTCAAACCATTAGTACCACCACCACAACTCCATTCAAAAACAAATCCAGGTTCAATCCAATCATGCCACGAGATGGTATTGACATCTACAACGAACATGTGACCAATGAATTGAAAAAATTGAACTTTAAAACTTGCGCCATGAAAAACAAAATATCCAGGCGCAACAGAACATATGACAATCTGGTGGCCAAATTACAACATAACAACCAGATTGTCATCCGTAACTCAGATAAAGGAGGCAATGTGGTACTTTGGGACAGAAATCAATACATGACTGAGGCTATGCTACAATTGAATGACCGCAAATGCTACAGAATCAGCAGTGCTTCAGCAGTCAAAGAAACGTCAAACTCGTTTTTTTTAAGCTCTTAGCCTGGAAAAGCGCTGGTCCGATCACTAAGGATGAACACCTGTACATGAAGAATGACTATCCCACTATCCCCAACATTTACTTTATTCCTAAAGTACACAAGGACTCTCTGCACCCCCACGGAAGGCCCATCATTTCCGGTAGGAACAGTTTGCTGGAACACACTTCAAACTATATTGACTTTTTTTTGCAAGACTGTGTAACTGGGTTGGCTTCTTATCTTAGAGACACCAGTGATTTTCTGGATAAAATCAAGGACTTTGTTTGGGATTCTGGGTTCCTTTTACTTACGTTAGATGTTTCATCTCTTTATACCTGCATTGATCACAAAGATGGTATAAGAGCTTTGGATTACTTTCTCACCAAGAACAGACCCGCTTGCCCTGAGCATAACAACATGCTGCTAGACATGGTGACTTTCTGCTTACATCATAATTTGTTCACCTTTAACCAAACTTTTTACCAACAGGTGAGGGGGTGGCTATGGGGGCCAGCTTCTCCCCCGGTTATGCCTGCATTTTCATGGGCTGGTGGGAGGAGCTGGTCCTAAAAGGGACTCTAGGTGAATGGTTTCAGAAACATGTCAAAATGTACTATAGGTATATTGATGATCTTATTTTTGTCTGGGATGGTACCAGGGAAGAGGCCCAGGAGTGGGTTAACCTCTTGAATGTCAACGATATCAATTTGAATTTTACCTGTACCATGAGCCACACCAGCATTCATTTCCTAGACATAGAATTGTACATCACCAACAGTACATTGCAAACAAAGCTCTACAGAAAGGAAACCGCTGGTAATTCCATCTTACACTACACCAGTTTCCATCCGAAACACCTTATTCGCAGCATCCCCTACGGGGAAATGCTGAGAATAAAAAGAATCTGCAGCAATCCCACTGACTCACTAATGGCTCAAAATGAATGCAAAGAGCGATTCCTTGCCAGAGGATATCCCTTGCATATCATTCAAACAGCCATTAATAAAACAAAGGAACTAGACAGAAACCTTCTTCTTGTTCCCCGATCTACCAGAAATCCCTTAACTCCTGAACCTATGGAACCAGCTAAATCCAACACTGTTAGACTTACAGTACCCAAAAGGGCGCAATAAACAAAATCATCTATCAGAACTGGGCACTTATACGCTCTGACCCGGTAATAGGCCACAAAATGCCAGCCAAACCCAGCATCACCTACAAGAGAGCCACTTCTCTTTATAACAGCTTAGTATCCAACTGTCCAGAAGTCATCCCGTCCAAAGACTGGCTGAAAACCTCACGGGGGTTCACTAAATGTCATGCGTGCAAAGCCTGTACTTATGGTATCAACAAAACAAGTTACCGTACAGCCTTCAGTAACAAGGAAATTAAAATTTCCAAATCCCTCCATTGTAAAACCGAGTACGCCATCTACATCTTGGAATGTACTTGTCCCTTACGGTACGTGGGAAGTACCAAATTACCAGCTAATGTAAGGATATTACAACACATCAGGGCCATCACCAACTCTGACCCCACCTACCCAGTGGCGAGACATTTTCGAGAGGTCCACAACAACAACTTGAGGGACCTCAAATACTATGTCATCGACACGATTCCCAAAACGAAACAGGGAGGTGATCGGGAACGCAAAATGCGTATGTTGGAGACCAGGTATATTCTGAACTTCAACAGTAAAAGCCCTGGAGGTTTAAATAATACTGAAGATTTACATACATGTCTATGACCATTTTTCATCCTCATAGCCCCCTGTTGAATGATGATTTTTTCTGTTTCTCCCAGTACTTTTTGATAACCTACCCTCTGTGTCCTTTTCCTACCCGTTCTCATTGTAACCTATGTGTTATCAAAACTGTCGCCTTCGACTTGATTTTCGTGTCAGATGATATGTCAACACACCATCTTACCAATGTGATTATCTGACGATTAGCCCGACATAGCTGTCCTTTGCCTCTCACCTAATCCTGCATATTCAGGATTGCTTTTTAATTTTAATTTAGTATTAACCTTATTTATTTTTGGCACTCAATAGCACTTTATTCATATTCTTCACGAAAAAAATCCAACTGTGTTTATAAATTTTGTGTCAGTGACACACAGGAGGGTACTTCACAAATCGTTTAGCATTTATGCTATTATTATGTCGTGACCTACAATTCTTAACCGCTGGTGTGTAAATATATGAAATGTATATATATATATTTTCTTAACAAATTTATTTTTGTATAGAAAAATGATATTCCCCTTTTCTTGGATATACTTATATCCCACATTGCACTTTATCAAATTTTCCCTTGAATCTTTATGGGGTGCAATGGAGATTGTATTCATGCTATAAGTATTTATACTGTTAGTCACGCATTCATGCAATGGAAATTTCTTTATTTCTTGTTAATTGTAAATAGCAATGCTTAAGTCACTACATGTATTTATCTTTGACCAATTCCCTCCAATCAGTTGGAACCAAGTATTACTTTATTAGTTTTACTTCACACGAAGCACAGTCTTTCTTCTAAAGTTAAAAAACGTTGCATTTCACCTTTTCTTTATGTTTATCACATTCACAATCACGTGCTTAGGGTGCTAGCTGTTTTAATGGTCCAGTGAATGTCTGAACGTTGTCATGTGATCAAGCCACTCCAGTGGTGAAACGCGTTAAGGCGGACTACTGAGAAAATAAACGCTACTGCTTGCACTTACTCTGGGCTCGTGTCTGCTTCTTCGGTGCATGCTGGAAACCTCTTGTTGCACCTGATTCCTTCAAGCGGCCTCTGAGATATATAAATATATATATATATATATATGGCCGACGGATTTCAACCCAAACAAAGGAGATTCTATCCACTGAATCCTGGTCTTTGCTCCTACTTTGTTTGTATGCAAGAGCCAGCTGGCAGTGGAGTTTTTTTAACCCACTGTGGTAAGGAATTTTTAATGGGGACTATGGCAGCTGCATTCATCATTGCCAGCAACTGTGAACAAAGGCGCGAGGACGCCCGAAACGCGTAAGGAACTGTTGGCGTGTTGAATTCTGTGCGCATGAAGGCTGCTTAGCAGGGCTGCCTTGCAGGATAAAGAATGACACAACGTACTCAGGCTCTCCAAGTTGAGTGCTTTTGTCTTGGATATATATCTTTATATAACATAAAATCTTTAAAAGAACAAACCATTCTAATTAAATAAAAAAATTAAACAACTTAAAACTCTTTACATTTAGTACAAATGATTTTACATATAAAAGCAATAATAATTAAAAATATTATAATTTTAAATAAACAGAAAAGTTATAATATATATTATAACAATATAAAATAAATTATAAACTATAACATTTAATACGTATACTATTCCCACTACAATTTATACAAAATTACGCAAACTCTTAATAGTAAATATATAAAACATTTACCTCTCCCACTTCACGCAATGCAATAATAATAAAATTGGGTAAAATAAACTAATATCACTCCACTAAATAAAACAGTAGTAAACATGTTGGATTGTGGATCAGTAATATTCAATATACCCACTCCAGCCAGTACAGCAGTAGGGAAAAGGTTGGAGTGCGGAGGGGTAAAATGTACTATACCCACTGCAATGAGTGCAACAGTAGGAAAAGTGTTGGATTTTGAAGGGGATTCAGAAAAGGGGGTGGTGATGAACAGAGTGTCTGATTTAAGCAGACCACTCTTACCCAGTCCAAAGATCAGGGCTTGATCCATCACCCTTTTTAGCTCACTGCACCATCCCAGCTCAGAACCTGGCTATATGCAAATTGGTCTGTCCCTGGCCCAGTGCATTATGGGAACAGGGCAGACCAAACTACCATGCCAATTCTTATACTGGGAAGGAAAAAAGCTTCCGGGGACCGGTTTCTGGCATTTCAGCCGTCTTCGGCCCGGCTTGCTTGAATCCTGATGGTGCAATGAGCAAGGTACTCACATCTGAGTATACCCTTCCACGCTTATGGTGGACAAAAACGATTCAGAAAAGGGGGTGGTGATGAACAGAGTGTCTGATTTAAGCAGACCACTCTTACCCAGTCCAAAGATCAGGGCTTGATCCATCACCGTTTTTTAGCTCACTGCACCATCCCAGCTCAGAACCTGGCTATATGCAAATTGGTCTGTCCCTGGCCCAGTGCATCATGGGAACAGGGCAGACCAAACTACCAAGCCAATTCTTATACTGGGAAGGAAACAAGCTTCCGGGGACCGGTTTCTGGCATTTCAGCCGTCTTTGGCCCGGCTTGCTTGAATCCTGATGGTGCAATGAGCAAGGGACTCACATCTGAGTATACCCTTCCACGCTTATGGTGGACAAAAACGATTCAGAAAAGGGGGTGGTGATGAACAGAGTGTCTGATTTAAGCAGACCACTCTTACCAAGTGCGGAGGGGTAAAATGTACTATACCCACTGCAATGAGTGCAACAGTAGGAAAAGTGTTGGATTTTGAAGGGGTACAATTTACTATTCCCACTCCAGTCAGCAAAACAGTAGGGAAAATGTTGGATTGCGGAGGGGTAACATTTACTATTCCCACTCCAGTCACTACAACAGTAGGGAAAGTGTTGGATTGCTGAGGGGTAAACTTTACTATTCCCAATCCAGTCAGTGCAACATTAAAAACAAACAAAATAAAATTATTTAAAAAGTAAAGTAAATAAAAAAAATATAAATATGTTGAAAATAAAATACAAATATATTTAACATTGAATTAAAAAAATTAAAAACATATTACAATGTTTAATACATATCACAAATACCTAGAAATACTATTATAAATAAATTGCAAAATAATTTTCATACAATTAAATATTTTTATTCAGAAATTATGTATTAACTTCCCAGCCTATAACCCCATAAAACTCACATCCTGCACCTGAACTTAACTTAAAAAATGTATTTACACTATTAATATAAATATTTATAAACACACTCATTTCATTAATTAAATATTAATTAATTATAATCAATTTTCTTCCCACAATCTACCCCCACAAAACACCCAACACACTTATAAAATTTAACAGAAAATTATTGATACAGTTAACATAATTAATTATCAAATTAATAATTAATATTAAATTAAAAAAGTATTATTAATTAATTAGAATGACTTTACCTCTCACCCCATACCCCTAAAAGACCCGTAACCCACATCTAAAATCTAATAAAACAAATTATTTCAACAATTAACATAATCACTTATCAATTAAACAAATATTATTAGTTAAAAACTAATGGCCGCCTAATTATGATGTCGGGGGGAAAGACTCCGACTGCTGGTCCGAGACTTTCCGAACTACATAATAGGTTTAAACTCCGACCGCCGCATTAGGATGGCGGAAGTCAAAGTTTAAACTGACTGGGGAATCCGACTCGGTTCTGCCAGTCAGAAATGCACTACAGTCCCTTAAGGACAGCGTTTCTGTTGTTGGGATTGTGATGGCACTTTCCAACAGCCTTCTTATGTCGGGCTTTCCATCATGAAAAGGCGGTCAGAAAGTGTATTTAGGCCTCAAGCAGGGCCCCTTAGTCCCTGGCCCTCAGCATTTGGGACTGGTGGGCACCTATGGTGCCCCCCTCAACATCCTTGCACTGTGTGGAAGGCACCATGAGGTGCCAGCCACAAGATGCATGAATGTGTACAAACTTCCCTTTTCCAATGGGAGCTTGTGCTGCGGGCTCATTGAAAAATTGTAGTTTTGACCGCACATTGTGCGGTTGCATCCTAATGTGGCTTGCAGAACCTCCGACCCATGACCGGGTGGTCCCTTTCCCGCAAAGGTGTTGTCCGCCTGACATCATAATTAGGGCCTAAATATTAATTCATTTAAATAATTAACTTACCACCCTTTACCCCATAAATCCCAAAGCCCACTCCAGAAAATTGAACTTAAAAAAACATTAATTGCACAGTTAAAATATTTAATTATCAATTAAATAATTAATAGTATTTACCAACTAATCATTCATTAATTAAAATTAATTTACTCCCCACCCTTTACCCCTATAAACCCCGCAACACGCACCTAAATAAAATTAAACAATTAACATAAGTTATAATTAATTAATTAATTAATTAATTTTAACAACAAATTATTTTTTTATTAAAATTCATTATTTATTTATTTAGTGTTTTATAGAGCGCGAATGCGACCTGTTAGGGTGTCAGAGCACTTTACAGGGATAATACATTGTATTCAAGTATGAAATAGACAAAAAACATAAGTAGGGATAAAAGGAAGTGAAACACTTGAGGAATAACAATATTCAGATCATAATGCAGAGTTATCCAGCAAATTACATTTGTGGGCGTAACAGGTCAGTACAAGATGGATAGCAGCCAGTCAGTCAAATATCTATCAGCAACAAAAAATAAAGCAAAGCCGCTGAACGGTGAGTGTAATGCATGATTTATGGGAGAATCGTGCCCATTAGGAAGGTTTTGGCTTCCTTTTTGAATATTGACAGAGATAGAATTCTTCTGATGAAAGACGGCAGCGAGTTCCAGATTCTTGGTGCCACCCCAGAGAAGGCACAATTGTAAGTTTTTTCCTTTCGGAAGCGTAGTGGCTGAAGCACAAAGTCTCTGGCGGACCAGGAGTTTTTGGCTCCTCCAGAAACCATGATTTTCTGGTTGAGATATGCAGAGAATTTTGTATGTAGCGCCTTGTGGGTGAAACATGTCAGTTTGAGTTGGATTCTGGCTTCATGAGGAAGCCAGTTCAATGCCTTCAGGTGTGCTGAGATGTTGTCAAATAGTTTTCAGCTGTTCAGAGTTTAGCGGCGGCATCGAGGTAAGCTTTTAGGGGGCCGTGGAGATCTTGGGCAGGCCAGAAATGGTTGAGCATCCATATTCGATTCTGACGATAACTAATGCCTGGACTGCCATTTTTGGGTCCGAGGCATCAAGGAAAGGTTTTAGTTTCCTCAGGTAGCTCAGGGGAAACCTGGCAGTTTTAGTCATCGAGTTGATGTGGTCTTGCATATTCAGGTTGCTGTCTAAGATTATTTCGAGAGATTTGGTCGGTGTGCAGTTTAGTGCTGTGATCGACTTGGTCCATTCCCAAATGTCAGTGTTACTTTTAGGGGGGGGGGGTGATTAAATGGAACACTGTTTTTGTGCATTTAGTTTGGGCTGGTTGCAGGCGAGCCATTGAACAGTCAGCTTTAGGGCCTCATTCAAAGAGTTCTCCACTGGTGATGAGATTTTGATGTAGATGTGAGTATCCTCGGCATACATATGGAAGGAGATGTTGGTGGTACGCAGTAATTCAGCTGACAGTTCAAGGTAGAGATTGAAGAGGGTTGGGGAAAGAGTTGATTCTTGGGGGACTCTGAACGTTATCAGGGAAGGAGCAGATAGATTACTCTTGACTAAGAATCTCTGGGAGTGGTTCCGGAGGAAGGATGTGAACCATTCGAGAATGGTTCACCCTACTCCCATCCTGAGTATTTGGCATTCAAGTAGTTTCTTGTGGTTGTCTGTGTCGAATGCCGAGGATAAATCTGATAGAATTAGAAGACATGTTTTGCCTTGGTCAAGGTCTTGAAGAAAATCATCCACAATATGGAGAATAGCAGTTACCGTGCTGTAACCAGGCCTGAACCCAGATTGGAATTCGTCTAGCAGATTGAAATTGGTGATATGTTAGCTCAGTTGAAGATGAACACACTTCTCCAGGACTGTCGCTAGAAGTGGGATGTTGGATATTGGTCTGAAATTGTCTGGAGTAGCAGGATTCAAAGTGGGTTTTTTCCCACCCTTTACCCCATAAACCCCACAACCCACACCTAATTCTTTTTTACAAAATTAACATAATTATTTATCAATTAATTAATTAATCTTAATTAACAACTAATTATTGACTAATTAAAAAAAAATACTTCCCTAACTTTACCCCTATAAAATCGACAACCTGTGCCTAAACAAATTATTACAAAATAAACACAATTAATTATCAATCAATTAATTAATATTACTTATCAACTAATTAATAATTATTTTAAAATAAATTACTTCCCATTTTTTACCCATATAACCCCACAACCTGCATCAAAACAAAAAGAAAAAATATGCAATTTACATAATTATTAATTAATTAACTAAGATTAATTAACAACTAATTATTAATTAAATAAAAATAAATTACTTCCCACCATTTACCCTATACACCTCACAACCTGCACAAAACATTTACATAAACAAATAAAACCATAATTGACATACTTAAATATCAATAAAAAAATAAACTTAAATAAAAAATAATCATTCTGGTATTATAATTAAGTAACTTCCCACCCTATACCCCTATAAACCCACAACCTGCTGCCTATCTTCTGTCTCCCGTGTGGAGTACCACAAGGATTAGCTTTGTCACCAAAGTCGTTCAATATTTATGTCACCCCTTTGGCCAGAATAATCAAAGATCATGGTTTTACGCTAATCTCAAATGCGGACGATACCCAGATAGTTGAATCTGTCACGCAGAGAGTGTTATGTTATGTTATGTTAAGTGCGACTTATAGAGCGCGCTGACACCGAAGCTTCCTGGCGCTGACAGACAGAACAGGTGAGGGGGGAGTATAGATGACAAAAACTAGCCAGAGATGGGGAAGAGGTGGGTTTTTAACATTTTCCTGAAGTTCAAGAGGGAAGGGGAGGATTTGATTGGGAGAGGGAGGAGGTTCCAAAGCACAGGGGCTAGGTAGGAGAAACGGCGGCCGCCGAATCTCCTAGTTTTACTCCTGGGGGTGTTCAGCAGATTGCGGTGAGCTGATCGCAGATTGCGTGTGGGACAGTGAGGGTGAATGAGGGATTTTAGGAAGGCGGGACCAGGGCAGTGAAGTGCCTTGAAGGTGAGACATGCCACCTTAAAGGCGGCCCTTCGATCGACTGGGAGCCAGTGAAGGCTCATGAGCAGAGGCTTGGCTGATTGCCATCTGGGGGTTCCATGAATCAAGCGGGCCGCTTGGTTCTGGACAACTTGAAGACGTTGTATCAGAAATTGCGGCAGACCGTGGTAGATGGCATTAGAAAAATCCAAACGGGAAAGTACCAGCGAGATAACGATTTGAGTAAGTGCCGCTGGGGGGAGAAAGCAGCGAACTTTGCGGATCCTCCGAAGTTGGTACATACAGGAGGAAACCACCGCTCCAACTTGAGCCCTGAGGGAGAGCTCGGTGTCCATGATGACACCCAGACTCTTTACTGTTTTTACTGGGGTAGGGGGGGAGCCGAACTCTGGAGGCCAGAACTGTGGGCCCCAGTAGGTGTGACTGAGCCCAGGGAGAAGGAGCTCAGTTTTACCGGGGTTCAACTTCAATTGGTTCTGGTTCATCCAGAGTTGGTTGTGAAGCATGGCTCCATGGAAAGTTTTAATGGCATGTGGTGAGTTGAGAGAAAAAATGATTTGTAGATCGTCAGCATAATTGTAAGTGACGATATCCCATTTCAAAAGTGTCTGAATAAGTGGCCGAAGATAAAGATTAAAAAGGAGCGGGGAAAGGGAAGAGCCCTGGGGGACACCACAGGAGG
Organism: Lissotriton vulgaris; assembly: GCF_964263255.1. Classification (NCBI taxonomy): domain Eukaryota; kingdom Metazoa; phylum Chordata; class Amphibia; order Caudata; family Salamandridae; genus Lissotriton; species Lissotriton vulgaris. The sequence continues at coordinate 54,103,448 of NC_141696.1, forward strand.
TGGGGGTTTGTTTAGCAGTGTAGGGACCTAGGCGGACCGCTTGGGTTCTTCCCGTGAGAAAGGATTTGACCCACTCAAGAGCAACGCCTTGGATGCCCGCCTGTTCGAACACGGTGGAGAAGGATGTTATGATCCACCGTGTCGAACGCGGCAGACAAATCCAATAGGACGAGGGCTTGGGGGGTTCCCGCGTCCGCATTACTCCTGAGTGTATCGAGAACTGCCAAAATGACAGCTTCTGTGGAATGGGCAGGTCTGAAGCCGGCCTGAGTCGGCTCGAGATAACAGGAGGATTCTATGAAGCTTGACAGGCGGCGGGTGACATGGGCCTCCATAAGTTTGGAGAAGTAAGGGAGGAGGGAAATGGGGTGGTAGTTCGACGGCTCTGACATGTCAGCACCCGTTTTTTTTAGAAGGGGTACCAGGATGGCCTCCTTAAAGGAGCTAGGACAGATGCCACTGCTGAGCGATCTGTTAAGTAGGTGTAGAACACTATCTGGTAAGTTAAGGCAGATGCTCCGCAGGACAGATGGTGGACAACAGTCGTTCGGAGAGCCAGATTTCACGCGGGTGGCTAGTTCCGCCAAGGAGGTGGAATCTAGAGCAGGGAAGGAGGTGAAGGTCGAGGGATTGTTAAAGGAATTATCCGGTAGTAGTGATTGGGGAAGTGGGGGGATAGATTTTTTGATTATTGCAATTTTTTCTAAGAAGAAGGAGTTCAGGGTGTCACAGGCCTCCTGGGTGGGGGTCTGGGCTGGGAGGGTTCTGTCGTCTGTGGTTAGCTCATTCAAGACTCTGAACACCTCCTTAGATTTGTCGACTGCCAGGAAAATCCTGCTGGAGAAGTGTTCCATTTTGGCTAAGCGAATAGCTGTTTTAAAGTCTTTGCGTGCGGCCAAATAAGATTGCTTGGCTAAGTCAGAGTAGGCACGTCTCCAGATGCGTTCTAACTGGCGTGTTTTTAATTTCCGGGCTTTCAAGTCGTCGGAGAACCACCTATGAGAATTCAGGTGTCTAGTACAGGGGAATTTGACTAGGGGGGCAAACAAGTCGCTAGCCGACTCTAACCAGGAGGCGATGTCTTGTTCTAATCCATCGATGTCGTTGGGGTCTTGATTAACTGGGCAAGAGTCGGCTAGGGCGATGAGAAAGCCCTGGGAGTCGTATGAACTCCATTTACGGGAGAGGCCACCAGCCATCAGGGGGGCAGGCGTCTGACCGACGACTGTGATGGTGGTGTCCACCAAGTGGTGATCAGACCAGGCACATGGAAGTATGTCTGGTGGGGACAGCGCCAGGTTACAAGTCCAAATCTGGTCCAATATGTGTCCCTTAATATGGGTAGGTTGAGAGACATGTTGGGCGAGATTCAGATTTTTAAGAGTCTCAAAGAGCTCGGTGGCATGAGGGCCGGCATTAGTGTCTCCAAAACAGTAGTTTAGGTCGCCGAAAATAGCAAAACGGGAGTGCAGTGTAAGGAGGGAGGACAGTTGTTCACTCATAATAGTGGAAAAAGATGGCGTAGAGAGTGGAGGCCGATATAAAAGAAAGAGAGTAAGAGGGCCGGTATTTGTTTGCACGTTGATGAGTAAGTTCTCCACCTCAGGGAGGGGAAGAGAGTAGGAGGAAATGGAATTCAGGCGTTTAGATATGATGGCCGCTACCCCACCCCCGGGCCGGTCGCCGGGACGGTCGGCGTGGAGAATGTAATAATCGGGGGGAGGGCCGCCAAGATATCTGGCAGGGATTCTGAAGTGAGCCACGTCTCCGTGAGTAGGAGTATATCAGGATGAGAACTGGAAAGCAGGATGAAGATGTCCTCAGAATGCTTTACTAGCGATCGAGTATTCAGATAGGATACCCTGATGGATGTGGAGTTCCTAGTCAACGTAGCTGGGGGTGGACGACCGTCGACAATGGATTGGTCAGGGCGAGTGAGACCAGCAGATGAAATATGTTGCAGAGTCAAAGGAGATGGTAATATGGCAGTGTTCTGGAAATCCCTGAGTGCTTGGGGTGAGTATCTGATGGGGTGATCAGCTTGGCATGCCCTCATCCCCGTCCTGGCGCGGACGGGCGCAGACGGGCTTGCCTTTGGCGCGCCTTCGGTGCGCCGCCGGCGCTCCCGCTGCGCCCGCCGCTGCGCGGACGTGGGAGGCACATAGTTAAATAGAAGAAAAACAGGAAGGGGCGTGGCCTGTTGTGAAGGGGGCGTGGCCTGACCAGGCTTCCCCAGAATGATGACACCAGCTATGGCGGCCCGCGACAGCGTTCAGATCGGCTGTGCAGGGTGAGTGCTAGCGAGGGTATTGGCAGGTAAATGGGGTTAAAAGCACACAAGAAATGCAATTTTTAAAATAATGCTCGTTGCTCCCGGCTTTCCGCCTCAGGAGTTCTTTCTGTCTGTTCGGCGCTCGGATTTTGGCGCGTTATGAAGGCGGAGGGGCGTGGCCTGTTGTGAAGGGGGCGTGGCCTGACCAGGCTTCCCCAGAATGATGACACCAGCTATGGCGGCCCGCGACAGCGTTCAGATCGGCTGTGCAGGGTGAGTGCTAGCGAGGGTATTGGCAGGTAAATGGGGTTAAAAGCACACAAGAAATGCAATTTTTAAAATAATGCTCGTTGCTCCCGGCTTTCCGCCTCAGGAGTTCTTTCTGTCCGCCAGCTTTCATAATTGTCTAAACTCCATATGGCCTGGATGAATTTAAACTTTCGCAAGCTTAACACTGAAAAGACAGAGTTCATTGAGTTTGGGCAGGGTCCTTCTGTATGGGGCCAACTGTGGTGTCCATTCGAGGTGGGTAACTGCCCAGTTTCTTCTACTAAGGCAAGAAACCTCGGAATTATATTTGACAACAAATTAAAGGTGCAAAACAAGTCAATCATTTCACCTCCTCCTACTTTCCTTACCTTGAACATTTTGCGAACCTTAGGAAAATGGTAATAGGAGCTCTTGCCCTCCCAAAATTCGACTATGATAATGCACTATTCCTGGGAATTGATTAAAGGCCAGACTGCCAAACGGCAGTCAGGCAGAACTAAAAACACAAAATGTAATTGAACTAAATTTAATAACTACTAAAATATGAACTAATATATTAAAAAACATTATACTAAAAATTACTTTATGTACATTTAAAATCTATACTAAAATGCATACCAATAATTAAAAAATGATATTTTAAACAACCATATATATTTTTTATTTTAATATTTTTTATTGAGTTTTAGAGGGAGAAAAACATTATCAAACAAATAAACACAATAAAAATATGATATACCAACCAATATAAAGGAAAAAAACAGGAGCAAAGAATTTATGAAGAGAGAAATAAAAAGAAAGAGAAAGAAAGAAAAGCAAAAAAAAGGGAATATTATAAAGCATGAAATAAATAAAATAAATATACAATAGGAAAAAAGAAAAATGAAGATCGAGATTAAGATGCAGGTGCAAAAATAGAACGATACGAAGTAAAAGTTAACCACAATAGATCAGATTCAATTTTCTGAGAAAGGGAAAGAGAAAGAGAAGAGACATGAGCAATTCTGTGTTCATCACAAATAAAGTTCCACCAAGTTAACAATGATAATTTAGAATTATCTTTTCAGCAAAATAAGATCACTTTAAATGCAAGAGCGATAAAAAGATCAAATAGCAAAGGCGTAGAAGAAAAAACATCAAAAGCAGGTGAGGCAGTAACAAGAAAACCAGTTTGCATTGATAACGGAATATTACAGTGAAATATTGTCATTCATTTAGCCCAAACAGATTGCCAAAACTTCAGTACATTAGAACAATCATATAATTTGTGAATTAAAGTTCCATTGGAGGCAGAACAAGACCAACATAGCGGAGAGGAGGTAGGGGAAAACTTGGATATACATTCAGGAGTAATAAGAGCTCTATTGTAAATGAAGTATAACAATTGAGTGATGCGGGCTGCACCAGAGGTTTTAAATAACTTAAGCCAAAATGTATCCCATGGAGGGATAGGAAGTGAGATAGATAAATATGCTTCCCAAAGTCATTTGTTATGGGTTTTAGAAGGTTCAATAACAGGTGATAACATCATATACATAGAAGCAGCCTAAGGTCAGGAGAAATGTTGTAAATTGGTGTGTTAGGGATAAGGGAGGGAGAAGTTATAGAGAAATTATTAGCAGTTAAATAGGACTGTAAGACAGATATTAAAAGGTACTCAGGAAGGAACGAGTTAGGTAAGTCATATTGTAACTGCAATTGGGAAAAGGGAATAATGGAATTATGATGAACAAGTAGATAAATAAACATAATTCCCTTCTCCTTCCAGTGTTTGTAGTAAAATGATTTACGTCGAAATGTAATACATTTATTACACCTAATAGTAGAGGATAAAAAACATTGGTGGGAGTCAGGCCAGCTGACAGGATATTATATAATAATTGTTGGGAGTATTTTAAAATAGGATTAGTGGATACAAAAGGGCAATTAGACATATATATTATATTTCTAAAAGAAAAATTCCTCAACAGGGAGCGTTCAAATGAAATCCAACGCGGCAGAGGAGTGTCCGCAAACTCAGAGCTTAAGGCAAAAAATTATCTAATTAAAAATGCAGAATGATAGAGTTTATAATCAGGAAAGTGAACACCACCCTCATTTTCGGGATGTTTAAGTTTAGCAAGAGCAATACGGGGATGTTTAATATTCCATAAAAATTTGGTACAAATAGAATTACGTTGAGAAAAATAGGAAACGGGAATCCTGAAGGGTAACATAGATAGTGTATTAAGGATATGGGGGGTGCATCATTTTAATAGTGTCTAATCTACCCCACCTTGAGAGGCGGAGAGTCGACCAACAAAGAAGTAAGCTCTGTAGTTTGTTGATTAATGCAGTAAACGAATAGCTGATTGTGTTAGAAAGAGTAGAGGAGAACCAAATTCCAAGGTATTTTATATTTGTAGTGCACTAAGTGAAGTAAGTATTAGTGAACATATATTGGTAGCAAAGGGAGTTTAAAGGCAATACCTCTGTTTTAGAGAAGTTCAATGTATATCCAGAGATGCTAGAATATAACTGAACCTCATGTAAAAGGGGAGGTAAGGATGAAATAGGGCTCAACATATACAACAGAATATCATTGGCATATGCTGACAATTTAGTTTCAATGGAGCTATGTACAAATCCTTAAATAAGCGAATTAAAATGAATGCGTTCAAGGAAGGGCTCTAAACATAGAACAAATAACAGGGGTGAGAGGGGACAGCATTGACGGATACCTCTATACAGTAGGAAATATGTAGAAAAATGGTTATTAACAAAAATACTGGCACGTGGGGCAGAGTACAACAATTTAACATAAGAGATAAAATTTGGTCCAAAACCATACCATTGAAGAGTAGTAAACATGAATTGCCAATTGATGTGGTCAAACGCCTTTTCAGCATCTAGAAACAGTGCAGCATGAGGCGATTGGTATTTTTTCCCAAAGGAGATAATATTAGAAAACATTCAAGCATTGTCAGCTGCCAATCTGCCCTTAACAAAACCAGATTGGCTGGTCTTAACCAATAGTGGGACAATATTTTCAAGATGAGAGGCAAAGATTTTAGCAAATATCTTGCAGTTGTAATTAAATAATGAGATAGGTCAATAATTTTTGCAAAGGGTATGATCTTAGTCAGGTTTGGAAATCGGGACAATTAGGGCTTCCATAAATAAACCAGATGCCTTAGAGTCTTCGAGGAAGAAATTAAAAAGAACAAGACGTTTAGGGGCAAAAATGGAAGAAAAAGTAAAAAGTAATTCAGCTGAGAGGCCATCAGGACCAGGTGCTTTAGATTTCTTTAAGGAACCAATGGCATCCGTTATTTCCTGGAGAGTAATCTCAGCTTCTAATAAGTCAAAGTTATCAGACAAGGGAGGAGGTGTAGGAAGCCCATTAAAGTAAGTATGCATATTCTGATTGGAGAGGTTAGTGTCATCAGAATATAATGCTTGATAGTAATCTTGAAATGTAGAAGGAATATCTCCATCGGAGGACACCAATTTATTGGTAGAGTAATTTAGGACAGGGACAATATTTGTGCGTTCAGATTTAATTTTCAAAACATTTGCTAGCATTTTGCCTGCTTTATTTTGACTGCAGTGATATTTGGATTTAATTTTGAGGACATTGCAAGCGTCAACTGTGGCAAGTTTGTTAAGAGAAGATTTGACCTTAATTAACTCGTGGAGAGTCAGGGCCGATTTTGAAGTGAAGTAAGTATTTTCCAGTGATTTGAGTTGTTGTAATAGAATTGTATATTCGGCTTGGGCGGTCTTCTTTCTCAATGAGTAATCAATAGTAAAGGCATGGTAAGAAGCCTTAAAGGCATCTCAGGTATTAGGAAAAGAAGTATCTAAAGGATTATTAAGATTAAAACAATTGTTGGTATAGGTAGTGGCTTCTGAGATGAAAGCAGTGTCTGACAAAAGTAAGTTATAAAGTTTCCAACTACCACATTTTGGGGTGCTCAGAGAAAGGTCAAGTGAGGAACTGACGGGAACATGATCAGAAATAAAAATAGATCCAATCTAGCAATATTGGAGAGAGCGGAGTAAGTGGAGTAAGGGTTTACTAACCAAAATATAATCAATTCTAGAGCGAGTGTGATGGACATAGGAATATAATGTGAATTCAAAGGAGTCAGGAATACAGGTTTTCCAAACATCAAAAAATGGTCGCGAGGCAATGGCAGACTGAAATGATCCGTGGCATTTATCGGGATTAAATTTATAATTGGACTGTTTATCAGAAAATGGGTCTAACCACTGACTGAAATCACCAGCAACAATATTCTTACGATTATCAATGGAGGAGAGTATTATCTTAATGTTTGTCCAAAAATCAGGGTCTGGTTTGACAGGGCCATAAATATTGAGTAAAACAATTTCTTTATTGTGAATGAAAACCTTAGTCATTGCCCAACGTACAGCAGTGTCACTTTGTATAGATAAAATTTGTACATGCATTGACTTAGGAAAGAGAATAGCAACACCACCCCTGCGAGTGGAGGCTGGGGAGTAAACAACTTGACCAACCCATTGTCTCTTTCATTTAAGGGATTCAGCATCATTACAATGAGTTTCCTGTAGGAAAGAAACATGAGAATTCAATCTAGAAAAATGAGAAAGTACCTTTTGCCTTTTAACCGGACCATGAACATTCCATGAAACAACAGTACACATAATGGGAGGTAGGGTACGTAGTACATGAATGGAGATGATACACTTTAGGAACACATCTGAAAACAAAAGGAACACCATGTATTAACCCCTTGGCCGCGGCGCGAACTTTGTCATGGCGCGAGGGGGCGGGGGCTGAGCGCGGCGCTGCCATGCTCATGATTGAATGATGCCGTCATGAGTCACGGGCAGCCTGTGCTCATGACGGCGTGGTTCAGTCACTGCCCTGCCCACTCATTAATTCACCCGCACAGCGGGGAATTAATTCCGCATGGGTGGAGCAGCCACATCATGATGGAACCAAGCCGTCATAAGCACATGCCGCCAGTGGTTCATGACGGTGTGGTTCTGTCATGCGCACGCAAGGGGTTAAATAAATAGGAGACAGAATATACAGAGCAACAAATAACAGATAAAAGCACATGCATCATGTAAATTACAAAAAAAGGACAAACAGTGAAGAACATAAAAAGGAATGGAAATAGTAAGAAAAAGAGATAGATCTAAGAAAGGGATCCAGATCTAAGACGAAGAGTAGACAAAATAAGTATGGGGTGAAAAAGCACAGAGAACAGACGAACTGACAAAGGGAGAGATATTAAAAGATAAGAGAATGAACAGCCAGAAGTAACATGATAGAAAAATAATTAACAACATTGGATAGAACTGTCAACAAAGTTTGTGGAGAGACTGTGGAGAAAAGATTTCAATTTAACAAGATCATCAAAAGAACAGGTAGTTCCCTCATGAGTAATTTTACACAAACACGGATGTAAAATGCCATTGCAAACATGTAACTGTCTCATCTGTGGACGAAGAGCAAGAAATTCCTTTCTTCTGGCATTAGTGGCATTAGAGAGATCCTGGGAAAGAAAAACGGTATGGCCAGACCAGGTAAGGCAATGCTTCACTTTTGCTGCTTTAAGCACATGCATGAGGTCAGTAAATTCCAAAAATAGCATTATAATTCCACGAGGTCGAATAGAGTTTGGTTGGAGTTGACCAAGACGATGTACACATTGGATATTGAGTGGAGGCTCTAATGGAAGGTTCAGACGTTCCAGAAGAACCTCTTCAGAAAAAGAAGAATGTCTGGGCCCTCCAAATTCTCTGGTGAACCATATAGATGAAGGTTATTACGCCTATTGCGATTTTCAAGGTCTTCAGAGTCTAACTAGAGACTTTGGATTTCCTGCTCCAAAATAGGAATCTTAGTAGTAACGTCATGTAAATCACTGATGCGTAGCTCCATATTCAATACCTTTGATTCCATAGTAATCCACCTGCCCTCAATTTGTTGGAGTCTCTCATTAGTAGAGGACATAAAGGAGTTTAGACCGCTCACCTCATCAAGAACAGTATAAAGAACAGGATTGTAAGAGGACATAATGGGTGAGGGGTCATTTTTCATCCTTTTGGGATTTGTGCCAGAAGAGGAAGCTTTAACAGAGTTCAGAATGTCACTGGCCATCGCGGTACGTTGAGAAGGACAATGTTGGACCTTTAGTGTTGACCTCAGTCTGCCCAAACTCTAATGCAGATTATGCAGAGGAAGGCAAGTTTGAAGGAAAAAAGTTGAGGAAATCTATATGGCATAGATCAAGAAATGAAAAACATGCCCCTCTTCCTGTCTTCTTAAAAGAGAGAAATAATCCGAGCAATGAGTAGTCGTATACGAAGTATAGGCAAAGTCAATGCAAAACAGAAAAAAAGAAACAAAAAAGCTGTGAAAAAACCATATGAGGAAAGAGGCAGAAAACAATTGCTCATTCATAGCAAAAATCTGTTTGAAAAACAGAGGCAGAGAAATAAATGGCTAGTATGCATTTAGAGAAGTAAAAGCAGGCAGATACGAGGAAAAAAACAAGTTGCCGAGCGTTGAAACACAACACCGGTTTTACCTCAGTGATAAGTCTTGAAGAGTAAGTGGCAGGCTCATGAAATGGCAGCCACTGGCATGCAAATGAGGAAATGTTCCGACGCCACTGCTGAGTCAGGCAAGAAGAGAATCTTCATCGGAGCAGCTCCAAATGCCGCTCCAACCATTAAAGAGAGCACAGTAGAGAATGCTCTCCAACGTTGCTGGAAGCGGCTGAAAATATTGAAAGGAGCTCCGCGTCCAAGCGGAGCTCAGCTCAGAGACGCCATCTTAGTCCGGCGCAAGACACATCACAAACAACCATATATTTTTACAACCGATAATAATGATTTAGATATTTTAAAAATCGATATTATTTACCTTTAATTTGAAATTATTAACATCGATAATCTTGCTGATGATATTTCCATACCACAATATTTTTGATTCAATATTTTGATATGCCAATATTATTTACATGATATTTTGTCTAAATACCCCACCACACCTCAAACTTAATGCAGTGAATGTGAAGCAAATGTGGTCGAAGGCCCTGCTGAGCCCTGACAACTAGGAACTTTAAAATGCTTACATTGGCTAGAAATGTGTTACTTCGTGGAAGGGGTGTTAGTTGGTGGAGTCCGCTGGAGATTGGTGCTCACGTCTGCCATGGCAGGTTGGAGTCTTTTGCTCATCTTGAACATTTTTGGACCACTTTAAAAGCCTCTCATACAATACTGTAGCATAGCATGTTCTTACATTTATATGTATTCATTTTTGCATTTTGATACCGCGCTCTTCACCAGTAGGAGCCAGCATAATGTACATGTGAACAACAAAGACACTTAACATCTTACCAAGAAATGAGGTCATTCAGATACAAATATTTTACCGCCTTAGAATTGATATGATAAGTAATGTCATCAACATCATAAGAAGGAGGTGGAGAGGAGAGAAATTTACAGGTGTTGGGGAGGAGCAGATCTGAGGGTGGGGAAGCTAGTGCATGAGGGTAAGGGGTGGAGGACAGAGTAATGAGGGGAAAGTGGAAGATTACCAGTGAGGGTCTCAAGGCACTGGAGTTGCTAGCTGCTTTACTGTTTTCTGTGCATTCAATGGAAAAGCAGGCAAACAAAGTCAGAAAAATGGGGGAAAGGAAGGAGAAAGCAGTAAACAATGAGGGAGAAGCAGGAATTAGCACTCACAAAAAACGAAAACCGGAGGAGAAATCAGTAAAAAACAAGACACAAGCAGAAGAAAGAACTCAGAAAAATAGCGGAAAGGAAGGTAAAAGCAGCAAAAAACGAGGTGAAAGCAGCAGAAAGCACTCAGAAAAATCGGGGGATAGGAGGGATAAAACAATAATAAGATATGTATTGGAAATAGTTTTCGCATTTGTTTGAGTTAGAGCTATTGGCATTGTAAATGGCAATGTTTTTTACTTGTGCGTTATGGAGTGTATGTATGTGGTGTTTAGTGGAATTATGTGGTTTTGACTGGTTAGTTGTGGAATTGTGTGGTGTAGAGTGGAAGTTGTGTAGTGGAATTAAGTGGCATGGTGTGCCATGGAATTATGTGGATAGTAATTATGTGGTATTGAGTGTACTGGAATGATGTGGAGTGGGATTGTATTATTGTGTGTAATTATGCGGAATGGTATTTTGTGTTGTGTAGTGGTATGTAGTGGAGTTTGATTATGTGGTGTGCTGTTGAATTTTGTGGGATGATGTGGGAGTGTGTGGTGTGGATTGGATGTATGTGGTGTGTTGTGTATTTGTGTTGCTGAGTTGTATTAGGTGGTTTAGTGCAGAATGCTATGGTGTGGATTGGAAAAATGTGGAGTTGAATTGTGTGGTGTGGAACTGTTTGTTTAGGTGTTAAAAAAGAAAGAGTTACAGCTATTGATGTTGTAAATGTAAATGTCTCTTATTTATGTGTTTATGGAGTAAAGTGGAGGTATGTGGTGTGTATTAAAATTATGTGGGTTGGATTGGAATTGTAAGTTTTGGCATTGCATGGCATGGAATTGTGTGGTGTGGAGTGGATGTTTGTAGTGGAATTTTGTGGCACGGTGTGCAGTGATATTATGTGGATAGTAATAATGGGCTTTTGAGTGCATTGGAATTATGTGTTTTGGGATTATGTGTCATGGAGTTTAATTATGTGCAATGGTATATTGTGCTGTGGATTGTATGTAGTGGAGTTTAGTTATGTGGTGTGCTGTTGAAGTTTGTGGTATTATGTTGAATTATATGTTATGAATTCAATATATGTGGTGTGTGCTGGAATTGTGTTGTGGAATTATATGGTTTGGTGTGGAATTATGTGGGGTGGAATGGATTTGTGTGGAGTTGAATAGCGTGGCAAGGTACAGTGTCACATTGAGTGAAATTATGTTGAGGGGAATTATGTGGCATGGTATGGAGTGTATTTATGTGGATTGTTGTTTTGTGGCTTAGAGTTGATTTATATGGGGTGTATTTATGTGGTATTGAGTAGCGTGTAATTAGGTGGAGTTGAATTATCTAGTGATGAGTGAAATTATGTGGAGTGTAAGTGTAGCCTGAGCATTTTGCCTGTGTGAATGCATGGGTGAACATTGTGCCTGTATTGGTGTAGGGGAAGCATTGTGTCTATGTGTATGCCTTGTGGACATTCTGCCTTGTTGCGTGCAGGGTCAGGGATGTGGCTCTGTTATTGCAGGGTGAGATGTATGCCTTTGTGAGTGCCATGTGAGAGGTGTGACCATGTGAGTGTCATGTGAAAGGTGTGGCTATGGGATTGCAAGGTGAGAGGTGTGCCTATGTGATTGTCATGTGAGAGATGTGACTATGTGATTGCAGGATGAGAGGTTTTACTATGTGAGAGTCATGTGTAAGGTGGGTTTTGGACTTGGCCCTTTTTGCAGGGTCATCCCTGAATTGTTTGCCTTCTACTATATAGTCTGACCTGATTTTGTTGGTTTCATGACTCTGGGCACTTTACCACTGCTGATCAGTGCTAAAGTGCATATGCTCTCACTATTGTAAATTAATGTATGGATTAGTGACTCCATGATTGGCTGATTTGGTTTACTTGTCAGACCTTAGTACAGTGCACTGAGTGTGCCCGGGGCTTTGAAACCAAATGCTGCTGGTGGGCTTGCATCACTGGTTGAGCCACCCACAGAAGCAGCCTGTAAAAGTGTGTCTTAGGTCTGCCATTGTAGAGCCTGTATGCAGTCTGGTACTACCATGCTGACTGGGCAAGTGCACCCACTTGCCAGTCCCGAAACCTTCCCTTTTCTTCATATCAGACACCCCTATGGTAGGCCCAAGGGCAGGCTGCATTGTAAGTATAAGGTAGGACATACCCTGGTGTGTGTGGCATGTCCTAATAATGAATTACAGCCATTTTCGTGTTTCACTATTGCAAGGCTTCCTGTCCCCCATAGGCCAGAATGGTCAGTTAGATTATTACGTTTTATAATCCTAACTGACTCAGGGAACATGGTAGAAATTCGAGTTTAGTATGCCTGAACTCAGAATGATAAAATACATATTTTAGTGAAGTTGGTTTTAACATTCTGTGTTTCAAAATACCACTTTTAGAAAGTAGGTATTTTGTTGTCTAATTATCAAAGACTGCCTCTGCTAGGCTGTGTAGTCCTTGTCTGGAGTTTGAGTGACAGGGCTGGGGATTCCAGAAGACAGAATGAGTTAGCCCAGTGGTAATTAGAGAGATCTGCATCTAGATGGGAGGGAGGAGTTGCACCTGGGACCTGAAGAGAGCTGTGCCTTCCCTCCACAATGCCAGCTCCACCTCCTGGGGTGCGACTGATGTCTCTGCCCTGCACTGTGAAAGAAGAGGAGGAATCATGTCAACAAAGTGCTCCAGGGTGGTGCTTTCCCTCCACAATGCTGTCTCCACCTCCTGCGGGGCGTCTGATGTTTCTGCCCTGCACTCTGAAAGGAAAGAAGGAGTCATGTCAACAGAGTGCTCCAGAACTGGTTTGGACTGGGCAAAGGCCCCTCTGCCCTCAGAGGACAAAGGATTTTGGGGTATAAATATTGAGACCCTGATCCCAAGAAATTAGATCACTTTTGGACAAACAAGAAGAAACCTTTGCTGAGGAGTGGAACCAGAAGAAACTGAGGAGAGACTATCCCTAAGCTGACGTACTGCTTGGGGGATTGGCCTGCAGTGGTTGCCTGACTGCCAAAGAAAGGAGAAAGGGACTTTGTGTACTTTCATCAATTTGTAAGGACCTCCAAGGGATTGGAACAGAGCTTGCCTCCTGTTGAAGTCTCAGGGACAACAGACGTCAACCCCCAGCTCCCCAGAGTTCTTTGGAAGTACCTGCTGCTGTTTTAGGCCTTCTGAGGGACTGCGTGTCACAAGGAGCTGGAAGTGCGACTCAAGAGGAAGAAGCGGGTCGCCATCGCTGCTGCTGCCGTCGCATCATGGATGTCACCACTGTAGTTGTCGTATTGCACCGCATCGAGAGAAGAGTCTCGCAACGAAGAGGAAGTGTGTCGCAGTTGCTGCTGCTGCCATCGCATTTTGGATGTCGCCGCTGTACCTGTCGTATTGCATCGCATCGAGAGAAGCATCTCGTAACGAAGCGGAAGCGTGTCGCTGCTGCTGCCATCGCATCTTGGATGTCGCCGCTGTAGCTGTTGTATTGCACCGCATCAAGAAAAGTGCCTCGCATCCACGGAGAAGTGTGCAGTCCTCAGAGCTGCTGCCATCGCATCTTGAATGTCACCGCTGTAGTTGTTGCATTGTGCGGAAGCGTCTCGCAACGTCCGAGAAGAGTGTCGCAGCCATCGCATCGCAGAACAAGGGTGTCGCCGCTGCAGCTGAAGCATAGAATCGAGACTTCTCGCATCATTGGAGAAGCGTGCCGCATCTGGAAGATCTTCACGTCTTTATTTCTTTGCACCAGAACTTTGCTGCATTTCCATCGCTGCAACACTTTTGTTGTGGAAGCGCAACACATCGAAAGGTACATTGACTATAAGTGTCACATTTTAAGAACTGAACAGAACTAAGCTAAAACTACCATTTTAAGTACAGTATTATGAATTTTGTCGTTTATGGTCTTGTGTTAAATCTCTTTAAAGAATACTTATTTTTAATATAAAACCTGTGTGGTGTCCATCTGTAGTGTTGTCAATTGATTACTGTATGTGGTCACAAATGCTTTACACACTGCCTCTGAGATAAGCCTGCCTTCTTGTGCCACTCTACCAAGGGGGTGAGCAGAGGTTATTTTAGGAGTGTACCCCCTTACCCTGACTAGATGCAAGGGTCCCTATTTGTCACAAGTACTTACCTGTGCCAACTAGAGACCCCCAAATCTAACAGTGTGCCTATGTCATTGCAGTGTAAGTGGTGTGCATATGTGATTGCAGGGTGAGAGGCGTGCCTATGTGAGTGTCATGTGAGAGTGTGCACATGTGAGTGTCATGTGAGAGGTGTGCCTATGTGATTGCAGGGTAGAGGTATGCCTAGAGATATGCCTGTGTGAGTTTCATGTGAGAGGTGTGCCTATGTGAATGTCATGTGAGAGGTGTGCCTATGTGATTGTAGGGTGAGCAGTATGCCTATGTGAGTGTAATGTGAGAGGTGTGACTTAGTGCAGGGTCTGATGTGCTTGGTTGAGTGTAAGCTGAATGTCAGAGTAGCTTTACTGTGTCTTGCTTGCACTGTGAATGTTTGCTGTTCTTGTCAGTGTTGGGTAATCGGGAAAAAAACAAGGCATTTTTCAAAGATTTATAACACATGCACACTTAAATGAACAGACAAGTCCAGACGTAGCAATTGAAGAATCTATCTGAAAACAAAACTATCATGTCCTCTCATTAAAGGGTGTATTTAGTAAAAGCCTCACAGTGGCAGTCCCAGAAAATGTAAGCAGCCACACCCAGACCTGTGGAAGTACCTTTGTCTTTCTAAACACCTCTGCTGATCCCACCATTACATTTCTAGCTGTACTCTTTCCAAAGAGGTGAACGTGTTTAACTTTATTTCTACTTTGCGTTTATTTGCATTGCACTACTTAAGTCTATTTTTAATATGCTGCAAACTTGACCCAAATCAGGTATCAGAGCGCTTTACATAGCACCAGTTGCATAACATGAGGACACATTCATTTTTGTTAGGCACGGGGAGATTAACATTGGAGATTGGAGAAGTGTGGCTCAATGGTTAGAGCGGCAGACCCTGATGCAGAGGTCTGGCCCGGGACCAGGGTTCAATATCCGCTTTGGCGGGTCTTGGGCTCACTTTCCTCGGACCTGATAATTCTCGCCTCGTGCCTATTCTAATCATGGAGTCCCACTCTGCAACTCTGGGCAATAGCTTGCTTAATCTCCACAATGGCCCCAACAGGGCTGGGATGCCTGGCTTCACCTTGGGGGTGCCCAGGAGTGGACATTTCACAGGGAAAAGCCAGGAAGGGTTTCACAGCGGTATGCGTACAGCGCCAGGAAACCCCCGGTTGGGGTATAATGCGCTGTACAAATGTGTTTCATTTCATTAAGTGATTTGCCCAGAATCACAGGATGATCGCCCTAGCCGTTAGACCAAGTTTTTATCGGGAAGATTTCAACTAGAAGTTTCATCTTTCTATGGAGCTATTAATGGGTGATTGATGTTATGCTTGCAATTAGATGCTAAAGAAACAAGGACAGCCGCCCTCTGAAGCGCTGCTCCTTCTGTCTGTACCTGCACTGCTTGTGACTCCCCCTTCACAGCACTGTGTAGGAAGCTCGAAAAGGGATACATTGGAAACTTCTTTGTAATGAAAGGCGTGCTCACAAAATTTAGAAAAAAAGCAGATAGTGGTGGGAGGACGTCACCGCAGGCCGAGGCAAACTAATAAGTAGTTCCCAATCTACATAAATGGGCAGAAGGAAACTGATCCATGTAACAGAGTCAGTCCTCAGGGTAGAACAAAACAGCCAACAGGCGGGAAAAATGTAAGCTGTTCACCGGAAAAACGGAAGGAATTTTGAAACGCAGACATAGGACAAATGAAAAGCAGTGGGTGTGGTGAAAGCCCACAGAGTAGATAACAGCATGTCGAGAGACAGTGCATTTGCTGCCTAGGCTCGACTTAACAGGGCAAAAGCAGGAAAAAGCACTTAGAGAAACGGGTAAAGGTAAGGAGAAAACAATAGAACACCACGAAAGATCAGGAGAAAGCATTTCAGAAAAGTGGGTGGGGGGAGGAGAAAGCAGTAAGAAATTAGGCAAAAGCAGGAGAAACTACTAAGAAAAACCAGGGAAATGAAGGAGAAAGAAGTAAAATGAGGTAAAAGCAGTAGAAGGCATTTAGAAAAAATGGAGGAGAGGAAGGCGAAAGAAGTAAAGCGAGGCAAAAGCAGGAGAAAGTGCTAAAAGAAACAGGGAGCAAGCAGCGAGGTGCAGCAGCACTGGAAGAGCAGGGCCTGAGGTCGTGCTGCAGCCTCCATTAAGTAGGTCCTGGGAGGAGGTAGGGGCATTAAAAAGCAGTGGGCGGGGCTAGGCACGAGGCGTGAAAACAGGCTGCAGCTGGGAACAGCACATGAAGAAAAAGCAAGGTGAAGCAGTGAAAAATGAAGGCAAAGAATACAAAGCAATCACAGAAACGGGAAAAAAGAAGAAAGCTGTAAAAATAAGGCACAAGCATGAGAAAACACTCAGAAAAATGGAGAAAGGAAAGAGAAAGCAGTAAAATGAGGAAAAAGCAGGAAAAAAGCAGTCAGAACAACAGGGGAGAGAAAGCAACTGCATCATTTTATTTTTCATTTAATGGCTCTGAACCAGGCAGTGAAGCGACACTCCTCTGCCATTGCGGATGAACTGCCACTGATCTCCTTTCAGGGGTGTAAACACTACCAGGAGTTGGAACCAAAGACCTGAAAAGATGGCTAGTGAAGTGGCACATCAAGGTGGTAAGCTTCAAAGCATTTACTGCCTTTGGTATGCATCCAGGCTGCCTCCCAAAAGAGTAAAGAGCCCTCCCCATCCCCCAGGCACACTTAAACCCAGGCAGGCAGGTAAATTATGTAGTCAAGAGGTGTATATCCATAGAAGGCTAGCCACGACCATAGGTTGGGCTACCTGGTCTGTACAGCTGAGAAAGACTTCTGCCATTTTTAAAAGTAGTAGAATAGTGGGTTCTGGGCAGAAATACTGACAAATACCCACGTATGTGGTCCTTTCAGGGGCAAATAGGCCACTTGGGCTAGTAATCCTTGCAACCACACCCCAACACCCTAAATCTATGATTTAAGGGGCACCTCTGAAACCAGAACATCAGTTCTGATATGACTTGCATAGAGGAAAATGGAGGATTGTGCCCTTACGATTTGTCAACAGTAGTCCAAAAGGAAAAGTCAAATGTTCTTTTAAAGTTTTACGTGCGTGATTTTTATTTCATGTTATATTTGTGAAAAGAGGACAGCCGACACGTGTTTTGCCCCTATAGCCTATAGGCCATGGGCTTTTTCAAGGCAAATATCAGTTGTTGGGGTAGGTATAATTCATGATTCGCCAGAATATCGGTATGTAGTTTCTGCGGTCCTGGAACAAAAATACTTGCAGCTAGGACAAAAGAAGAGACCTGTGTCTGCAACAGGATCTGCACAAAGCAAAGGTATGATACTCTGCACCTGTGGCAACCTTCCTGTAACTACACAGCAGCAACGTGTCCCAAACCAAAGATCTGTTCCACAGACAGAGGGACCCCGTTGAGAGCCAAAGGCAACTTCATACTCTCCTTGACTAGTGACACTAGTCCCCTGCAGTCCGCAGGTAAAAAAATATACCGAAACTAAAGAATTGCAGGTCATCTGGCCCTCCTAGGCATTGCCCAAAAGTAATTGGTCCAGTGTATTGTGGGAAATTAAGATGTGACCTCCAGCAAGTTTAAGTTGGCTACCACTTTCCCACGGACCTCTGGACACCGAAGCATCTAAACACTGACCTTACCAATGCCAAGGCTTGTTGGTGGCCAGTCAGGCAACAGCCACATTTACTGGACTCTGCAACTCAAGAAAACTCCATAACGCCTTCATCTGATGCCAGCAGTGACTTTGTTGTCAACTTTTTGCACCTATTTCCTCACCAGCACTGTGTGAGCAGCAAAACAACTCCCCCGTGGCCCCCGCTTCAGCACCTTTGAAAGTCAGGACAACTCTGCACCCAGGGTTCTCGAGCCAGGTAAAATCAAACTGACCGTTGTGGTTTGGTCCTATGACCCGCATCACTTTTACCCTCCTAGGGTTCCACACCTTGACCTGCAAGCGACCAATTGACATTAGTGCCTTTTCCCATTGACTACAATGATAACGTTTTTCACTATTGATTTGCATTGATTTGGTTTTACTTCTGAAATTGATAACTCCGGTTATATGTATCTGATTGTGTTTGTTGTGGTGTCTAAATTAATATAAAAATCTGCTTTATTTTTATAAATTGGTGTTAGATTTCAATTGGATCATGTCAATTACTTATCATCCATTTTAGTACTTTGAAATGCTTAACACATGCTCCTCTAGTAAAGCCTGGCTGCTCTTTGTCACATTACCAGAACTGAGCTAAAAATATATTATTGTGAATCCAAGGACCATATTTTGGGTATTGTTAGAGTATTACATAGTGCAGCGTAACCAGCCACACTAAATAATACTCCACTTTCCTACAACATGCACTTTAGACAAAATACCCAAAACACAACCCTGAAGGGCACCCTACCATACAGGCCACCCCCAACCAACTTCAGTAATCTCATCTCAGATTTCATAACCCCCCTCACTATCAACTCCAAGGACTTTAGACTTCTCTGTGACTTCAACTGCCACCTGGAGGACTCTACTAGCCACTCTTCCACCAAGCTCTTTCAGAGTGTGCATGGCATTGGTCTTTCCCATCTCATCATGGACCCCACACACATAGCAGGACATACTCTAGACACAACCTCCGGCAGCAACGTTAACCTCCATCTCATCACTCAAATGGACCGACCATGCCATCATCCACTTCACAATCTCCACTCTGCAAGCCAAAACACCCTCCAGCATCAAACAACCCTCCTGGGAATGAAACCGAATAACAGAATCTGACTGGCTCAGCACAGTTGAGACCAACCAGCCGCACCCACTGACAATCTGGTTGAGGATATCACCAACGAGTGGATCTTGAATTGTGCTGACGCACTTGCACCCTTCAAAATTTGTAAACACCGCAGAACGAACAGGCAAGCCACCGGGTACACCAACGAACTCTGAAACTACAAAAGATACTGCAAGCAGCAGGAAATTTAAACATGAAGGTGATGCAAGATCTACCTACAAGGCTGCACTCAGGCACTACCACCATCTTCTGAGAGACACCAAAAGAAAATCCCTCTCTGACTGGATTGAAGCTAGCCCCAACAATCACAAAAAAATCTTTACTATCATCAAGGAGCTCATCGCTCCAGAAGCCACAGCCAACTCCATCACTCCTGCCCAGGAACTGTGTGACACCTCTCAAACTTCTTTCACAGCAAAATCGAAAAGATCTACAACTTTGAAAAACAACCCAGCCCTAAGAATATCATCCACCAATCTACCAACCGCCTACCTGGACACCCATTTAACCAACTGTAGAATGCTCACAGAGGAATACACTGCGACAGTCATGTTATACATCCACTGCAGTGTCCCTAAAGACCCCTGCCCACATCACATCAATACCTTAAGAAGTCCCATGATCAGCAAATTCCTCACACACATCATCAACTCCTCCATCGAAACCACCACCGTACCCAAGGACTGGAAACAAACAGCAGTCACGGCCCTCCTTAAGAAACCTTCGGTCAACGCCAGCAAGATAAACAACTTCCACTGCTCCCATCCCTAGCCAAATTGATAGAGAAGACAATAAACCAACAACTCACTAACCACCTGGAACTCCACAACCTTCTCGAACTCTACCAACCCAGTTTTTGAAGTAACCACACCACCGAGGCAGCACTCATCATCGCCACAGATGAGACTCAAACCATACTAGACTGAGGAAATACTGCCTCCTTCATAGTACCGGACCTCTACGCTGCATTCGACACTGTGTCACTCCAGCCTCATCAAAAGACTTCACAAAAAAGGTATCCAAGGACCAGCCCTCAAATGAATATGTTACTTCATCCTATGAAGAACAGAAATCGTACACATCGGAGCCCAAGGACTTGATCTGCGGAGTCGCAAAGGTTCACCTATCAGCACAACCCTGTTCAAGATCTACATGACACCCCTCGCCAATGTCATCTGAGCACATGGCATATCCGGTTCACTGACAAAGTATTGATGCCCAAAATATCTCCATATTAAAATATTGTGACCACATTATCGATGGCAAAAATATTGACATCATATACGTATAATGGTAAGTACAAAAATATCGGGGGGAAATATCGGTCATTAATATACATTTTTTAATATATATATATATATATATATATATATATATATATATATATATATATATATATATATATATATATATATATATATATATATCCATCGCATCCAGGAACCCATTTAAGAAAGGCCACATGGAAGTTGGTAAACCACGTAGTTTATTGGCAGCATGCTGGTAGCAGATTACAGCAGGAAAATCACCTCCAATTCAGTAAGAGCCAGACGTGTTTCGGGACTAACCACATCCCTTCTTCTGTGGCTTTAGGAAGTGCAGAAATGAGCTTGTCAATGTTCTCTGTATATTTAAAACACCTGCCTCACCGAGACTCGATGGGGCGCGGCCGTCAGCACAGCCTTCTGGATGTTGAAGTTTTACAAGTTCATTCAACCCGGATGGGTGCACCGTTCATTTCAAAATATGCATGAATAATTCTCCAGTGGGTGGTGGTGAAAGCCAGCCATCTGTCACCTTGCTTTCTCGCCGCCAACCGTGTCAAAATGCACGCTACCTGGAATCGCGCACAATTTTGTATTCCATCCTTGCTGCCAGACACTCGCCGAGTGCCTGCATAGGACCCGTTTGTTGTTAAACGGGGGGGCCTTCCTAACGACCGGGACCGGCCGTTTAAACATCCATCGCATCCAGGAACCCATTTAAGAAAGGCCACATGGAAGTTGGTAAACCACGTAGTTTATTGGCAGCATGCTGGTAGCAGATTACAGCAGGAAAATCACCTCCAATTCAGTAAGAGCCAGACGCGTTTCGGGACTAACCACATCCCTTCTTCTGTGGCTTTAGGAAGTGCAGAAATGAGCTCGTCAATGTTCTCTGTATATTTAAAACACCTGCCTCACCGAGACTCGATGGGGCGCGGCCGTCAGCACAGCCTTCTGGATGTTGAAGTTTTACAAGTTCATTCAACCCGGATGGGTGCACAGTTCATTTCAAAATATGCATGTTTTAAATATACAGAGAACATTGACGAGCTCATTTCTGCACTTCCTAAAGCCACAGAAGAAGGGATGTGGTTAGTCCCGAAACGCGTCTGGCTCTTACTGAATTGGAGGTGATTTTCCTGCTGTAATCTGCTACCAGCATGCTGCCAATAAATTACGTGGTTTACCAACTTCCATGTGGCCTTTCTTAAATGGGTTCCTGGATGCGATGGATGTTTAAACGGCAGGTCCCGGTCGTTAGGAAGGCCCCCCCGTTTAACAATAAACGGGTCCTATGCAGGCACTCGGCGAGTGTCTGGCAGCAAGGATGGAATACAAAATTGTGCGCGATTCCAGGTAGCGTGCATTTTGACACGGTTGGCGGCGAGAAAGCAAGGTGACAGATGGCTGGCTTTCACCACCACCCACTGGGGAATTATTCATGCATATTTTGAAATGAACTGTGCACCCATCCGGGTTGAATGAACTTGTAAAACTTCAACATCCAGAAGGCTGTGCTGACGGCCGCGCCCCATCGAGTCTCGGTGAGGCAGGTGTTTTAAATATACAGAGAACATTGACGAGCTCATTTCTGCACTTCCTAAAGCCACAGAAGAAGGGATGTAGTTAGTCCCGAAACGCGTCTGGCTCTTACTGAATTGGAGGTGATTCTCCTGCTGTAATCTGCTACCAGCATGCTGCCAATAAACTACGTGGTTTACCAACTTCCATGTGGCCTTTCTTAAATGGGTTCCTGGATGCGATGGATGTTTAAACTGCCGGTCCCGGTCGTTAGGAAGGCCCCCCCGTTTAACAACAAACGGGTCCTATGCAGGCACTCGGCGAGTGTCTGGCAGCAAGGATGGAATACAAAATTGTGCGCGATTCCAGGTAGCGTGCATTTTGACACGGTTGGCGGCGAGAAAGCAAGGTGACAGATGGCTGGCTTTCACCACCACCCACTAGGGAATTATTCATGCATATTTTGAAATGAACTGTGCACCCATCCGGGTTGAATGAACTTGTAAAACTTCAACATCCAGAAGGCTGTGCTGACGGCCGCGCCCCATCGAGTCTCGGTGAGGCAGGTGTTTTAAATATACAGAGAACATTGACGAGCTCATTTCTGCACTTCCTAAAGCCACAGAAGAAGGGATGTGGTTAGTCCCGAAACGCGTCTGGCTCTTACTGAATTGGAGGTGATTTTCCTGCTGTAATCTGCTACCAGCATGCTGCCAATAAACTACGTGGTTTACCAACTTCCATGTGGCCTTTCTTAAATGGGTTCCTGGATGCGATGGATGTTTAAACGGCCGGTCCCGGTCATTAGGAAGGCCCCCCCGTTTAACAACAAACGGGTCCTATGCAGGCACTCGGCGAGTGTCTGGCAGCAAGGATGGAATACAAAATTGTGCGCGATTCCAGGTAGCGTGCATTTTGACACGGTTGGCGGCGAGAAAGCAAGGTGACAGATGGCTGGCTTTCACCACCACCCACTGGGGAATTATTCATGCATATTTTGAAATGAACTGTGCACCCATCCGGGTTGAATGAACTTGTAAAACTTCAACATCCAGAAGGCTGTGCTGACGGCCACACCCCATCGAGTCTCGGTGAGGCAGGTGTTTTAAATATACAGAGAACATTGGCGAGCTCATTTCTGCACTTCCTAAAGCCACAGAAGAAGGGATGTGGTTAGTCCCGAAACGCGTCTGGCTCTTACTGAATTGGAGGTGATTTTCCTGCTGTAATCTGCTACCAGCATGCTGCCAATAAACTACGTGGTTTACCAACTTCCATGTGGCCTTTCTTAAATGGGTTCCTGGATGTGATGGATGTTTAAACGGCCGGTCCCGGTCGTTAGGAAGGCCCCCCCGTTTAACAACAAACGGGTCCTATGCAGGCACTCGGCGAGTGTCTGGCAGCAAGGATGGAATACAAAATTGTGCGCGATTCCAGGTAGCGTGCATTTTGACACGGTTGGCGGCGAGAAAGCAAGGTGACAGATGGCTGGCTTTCACCACCACCCACTGGGGAATTATTCATGCATATTTTGAAATGAACTGTGCACCCATCCGGGTTGAATGAACTTGTAAAACTTCAACATCCAGAAGGCTGTGCTGACGGCCGCGCCCCATCGAGTCTCGGTGAGGCAGGTGTTTTAAATATACAGAGAACATTGACGAGCTCATTTCTGCACTTCCTAAAGCCACAGAAGAAGGGATGTGGTTAGTCCCGAAACGCGTCTGGCTCTTACTGAATTGGAGGTGATTTTCCTGCTGTAATCTGCTACCAGCATGCTGCCAATAAACTATGTGGTTTACCACAATAAACTACGTGGTTTACCAACTTCCATGTGGCCTTTCTTAAATGGGTTCCTGTCCTTTGAAGTTCTTTATTCAGGCACAGCAAGCGATCGAGGACAACGCGTTTCGAACAACCCTGGTTGTTCTTGGTCACATGACCCACGTTCCTCCCACTCCACCTTTTAAAGGTGTATTAACATTTTTTTCATTGTTTTGAACTTTATTGTTCCAAGACAAAAAATCACATATTTTAAGTCAGTACATCTATGTTTTCTGATGAAAATTCATGAATTAATTATAATCAATTACAGTCATTGATTTTAAGTGCTAATAATGTGCAATTCTCGTGAAAAGGTGCAAATAACCAGCTTTCATCTTGGCTTTCATGGTTTAAGTACAGTGGGCCCTCTTAGGTTTCTAATTGAGGTTTAGTACCACTATACATGTATTTCTGTTAATGAACATCATCCGACTGGAGATCATGCAACAATATCGGTCTAGTACCATAGTTCATGATTTTCAAATATAAGGTCCATAACAATTCTTCTGAAATTTCTTCTCGCTCCAACCTAAAACAAACAGGAGAAGAGAAGGTATTGATGCGCTATAGTGTTCATGATCATACAGTTCTGTTTAAGGAGGAGGTATAGCATTTAATCTTGTTGTAGAAATACCATATATAATCACAAGGCCCACATTGATTTGCTGGTATAAGTTGTGAGGGTGTGAGGGTGTACAGGGTGGGAATTAAAAACAAAGATATCTACATGTCTAATGGGTAATCAGCCTAGAATCGTTCAGTCATATTGCCCTGTACATGATTTCATACTTGTTTCTCCTATAGATGGGAGTGTAGCTCTTCGTCCATGTTCAGACCTCCTGGGAATCGAGTTCCTGCCAATAAAATTAATCTTGACTCCAATTTCCGTAATGCGGCTAACCTATCTCCACCCCTGACATTATTTTTAATCGTGGCTATCCCTATATATTTGGCCGCTGATATTTTACTCTGATGGAACTGGCTGAATTGTCTTGCAGTACTGTATGAAAAGTCTTTGTTAGTAATCGCACACCAGTGCTCCAGAATTCGTTTCTTTACTGGCGCAGTTGTTGACCCTATATACCATAGGTCACACGGACACCGTATAAGGTATACCACATATTCGGTGGAACATGTTATCAGGGACTTGATTTCCCATTTCTTTTGGTGGCAGATGGCTCTGTACTAGGCAATCTTTTAAAGATTGTCCACGTCTGTAGGATATGCCTGGGGTTGTTCCAATAGAATTCCTTAAAATGGGATCCTGTCTAATATATCCCATCTATTTTTCAAGATTTTTCTTATTTGATAGGATTGGCGCCAGTACTTAGTTATGAATCTAATTTCAGGCGTTTTTGTATTTGTCTTGGGGATGTCTTTTTTAGATGTTAGTGCTTCTTCTCTGGTTACTTTATCAACTCTATCTTCAGCTTCTCTCGATGACTTCTGTGAGTATCCTTGGGCTAAAAATCTCTCTTTCATCTCTTGTTTTGTTTGTTGGAACTGAGATTCCATCAAACTGTTCCGTTTTGCTCTCAAGAACTCACTAAAAGGGATTCCCCATCTAAAGCTAGGTGGATGGGCGCTGGAAGAGTGAAGTATTGAGTTTCCAGCTGTGTCTTTCCTGAACAGTGTTGTGGTTAGGTGGTTACCTACTTTCGTGATTTTGACGTCTAAATAGTCTACTGTGAGTTGGCTGTAGTGTCTTGTGAATTTCAAATTCACCTCATTCATATTTAAACAATCAATGAAGCAGTTCAAGTTTTCTTCAGACCCCCTCCACACAAAAAAGACGTTGTCTATATATCACGTACACTTTCTCACATTCAGTGCCCACTTCTCCGTGAGGTCGTTCCAGAGCACCTGCTTCTCCCACCAGCCAACCAACAGGTTGGCATAGCTGGGGGCGAAGCAGGTGCCCATTGAAGTACCCTGTTGTTGTCTGTAGTAGATTCTGTCAAATAAAAAAATGTTCTCATTCAGACACAGTCGGACCATTTCTAGTAGCATATATGTATGCTCCTAATATTCCATCCTACGTTGCTTCAGAAAAAACTGGCATGCCTTGATGCCGTCCTGGTGTCTGATACTGGTATAAATGGACTCGACATCAAAGCATACCAGCCAACACTGATCGTCTACTTCTAGTTTGGAGATTTTATGTATAAAGTCAGTGGTGTCTCTTATGTACGATGTTAATTCTTGTACATAAGGGAAGAGAAAATAGCCAATGTAGATACTAGTGTGTTCAAAGAGACTGTTTATGGATGAGACTATTGGTCTCCCTGGTGGTCTAGTCATACTTTTGTGCACTTTCGGCAATAGGTAAAATGTTGGAGTCATTGGATTGTCCTTGCGAAGATACCGTTCTTCGTCCCATGTTAGTAGTCCTCTCTCTCACCAGTGCAATAATATCTTATAGTATGTCTCTTGCAGATTGGTCAAATGTTTTTTATCCACTTTGCAATAGCATGTTGTATCCAATAATTGTCATTTTGCCTCATCCATATACATCTCCCTGGGCATGAGCACAATCTTTCCACCCTTGTCAGAGGGTTTAATTATTGTGTTTGTGTCTTGTTTCAGATTGTGGATCACCTTCCATTGCTCCCTATTAAAATTTTTACTAGGGGATCATGTCGCAAGTAATTTGGCCAAATCCCCTTTCACTAGATCACTGAATACATCCACATTGTCTCTAGGTGTGACGGGTACAAATTTGCTCTTTCTGCGAAAGGTAGTACCAGCTGGGGCATTCAAGGTTCCATCCGTAAGACTGGTCACCTGTGTCCCAATTGCTGTATCAAAAGGATCTACTATGATTGAACCACTAGTCTGACTGTGTTGAGTTCCTAGTGTTGTCAATGTTGTGAGGATCGGAATATCCCCTATTGTGGGACCTCCTGTATCTAAATCCATGTCCTCTCTGTTCTGTTGTAATATGTTTTTGCCTGCATGTATCTTGCATAACTTCAATTTCCTTTCAAATGTATACAGATCAGCTCGTACATCAGCATAGTCAAAATTAGAGTCTGGACAAAACGACAGTCCTAGTTGCAGTACTTTGATCTCATTTACAGTCAATATTTTATCTGTAAGATTAATTACCGTGAGTTCTGTGTGGTTCTCCATCATTGTTGTTTCTTGTTGGATTGGCCTCTCTTCCCATGCCGGCCTTTTCTCCTGGTTTTTCTCTGGATATTCCTTTTTTGATTAAGTCTCCGTCTCCTCGTGTTTTCATTTTAGGCCGGCCCCTGTTCATATGTTCTCTTTCTTTTTGTAAGATTAACAGTTACTTGGAAAAAACCTGCTGTGAATTTGTCGCTGAGGAGCCGCTTGCAATGGAGTCAGTGTCAGAGCTTAGATCCGTTAATTCTGATTGAGACCCACTCTTCTGTCTATCAAAGGTACTTAGTGCTTGCTGCTTTTGTACATCTGTGCGGGGTTTGTCGTATTTTCTAGCAAACGTTAAAATTCTGCCAGCCGCATAATCTCTTTCATCCCACACAAATTTCCGTTGTTTTCTTTGAATTATTTCCTTCTCATACTTTTTTAGTCTTTCATCCATGTTTTTCAATATGCGTTCAATCGCGTTCTGTTCTGATACTTTACCCAAATCTGTCATGTTGTCGTCTATTTGCTTGGTTATTTCAGTGTGTTCCTCCCATGCACTCTCAATCAGGATTTCAATCCTCCCTCTAGAGCAGGTATTCATATTATCTGTCCATTTCTGCAAAATGTGGGGGTTGGGTATTGACAGCGTTGGAATAATGAATATCCGTAGGCCCCTTGGGTTGCGGTTGACTTCGAAGTACATCTTAAGGGAAGTAGCCTCCCACCATCGACTGATTTCTTTTTTCTTCAGTCTCTCCAATTGGTTCGTTTTACTTCTCCAGCCCTATGGTGTATCAGATTGTGCTGTGGCTGTGGCCATTGCTCCCAGTGGCCCGCCGGGCTTTATAGGCTGGAAGATGGCTTGGACTGATTTCTCCCGTTCTTTCATTAACTCGCTCGTCATCTTGATAGTGCAGTTACCGAATTGTCTGGTGGGAAGATCCCAATGCCTTGTTTTTAAAGGACTCGCGTGTTGCAGTTAATAAAGTAACTCAGGCACACTCTGACTTTCAAGAAGAAATATCCGATGTTGTCACAAAGCACTGACCCGGAAGTCAGGCAGTCCGGTCCGCAGGTCCTGGTACGTCGACTTCCTGGAGAGATGTAGCCGTTACCGGGTCCTCTCTTCCAGCATCAATGATCGAACACTCACGGACTGTTCTTCTTCATCCGTTCTCTCTCTCCTTCCATGAGAGATGTTTTCTTGGAATATTTCCTCTGTGTGTCGGCGGGTGTCTCCAAAGGGCAAGACAATCGGTAATCTTCTGGGGTGGCGGAAAAGACACCCAGCCAGCGAGTGAGGGCTTCGTCAGGCGGACGCCGCCACCTTTACATGAAGCAGCAGAATTCCAGTAAGCAAAGAATTCAGACGAGCCCGTAGTCCTTTGAAGTTCTTTATTCAGGCACAGCAAGCGATCGAGGACAACGCGTTTCGAACAACCCTGGTTGTTCTTGGTCACATGACCCGCGTTCCTCCCACACCACCTTTTAAAGGTGTATTCAAATTTTTTTCATCGTTTTGAACTTTATTGTTCCAAAGCCAAAAAATCACATATTTTAAGTCAGTACATCTATGTTTTCTGATGAAAATTCATGAATTAATTATAATCAATTACAGTCATTGATTATAAGTGCTAATATTGTGCAATTCTCGTGAAAAGGTGCAAATAACCAGCTTTCGTCTTGGCTTTCATGGTTTAAGTACAGTGGGCCCTCTTAGGTATATATATATATATATATATATATATATATATATATATATATATATATATAGATATATAAAAAATAATAAATATTAAATATAGTAAATAGTAACATTAATTTAAAAAAATATAAAAAAGATGTAATATGTATATCTTAACAAAAATAACAAATAAACTTATTTAAAAAATGTAAACACAAATATGTATTAATTAATATATATATGTACATATATATATACTTAAAACAGTTATTAAATGAATACACTTAATTTATATTATAATTT
This sequence comes from Lissotriton vulgaris, assembly GCF_964263255.1. Classification (NCBI taxonomy): domain Eukaryota; kingdom Metazoa; phylum Chordata; class Amphibia; order Caudata; family Salamandridae; genus Lissotriton; species Lissotriton vulgaris. Next base: position 54,132,331 of record NC_141696.1, read on the forward strand.
ATAAATAATATAAAAATATAGCAAATGAAAATATATCTACATATACCAATAACATAAAATCTTTGAAAAATAAAAAGTATTCAAGTTTTAATATAAAATTAGAAAACAGCAGTTGATGGACAGAATGCAGAACAATGTCATACGTTCGCCCCAGTACAGAGATCTGGGCCTAAATCCATTGTTTTTTTGCACTCCACACCACCCCAGTTCAGACATGGCCATATGCAATACAGCCTTGACCCTGTGCCTCATGGGAACAGTCCAGCCCGAACTGCCAAGCCATGTCTTTCCTGGACCGGAATCATCAATCGACTATATTATAATATCAAACGTTTTGGTCAGTTGAGTAATGACTACTGCACCATTAATTAATACTCTAAGTGATAATTCTGCCCTTAGCCTCGAGCTTCGCCTAATCTATCATCATGTTACTCAAAGTATACCCAGCGTGTTAAGCCAGAATGCTTTGCAACTGGATAAGAAGCCCTAAGTCACTTCGGGGTCATCTTAAAGACAATAAAGGAATCACTTACGATTAAGCAAAAAAATAGTCGCCCGAAGAAACTAGGGTGGTTTAACCATAGATGCACGGCAGCCCATACAAAATTAAAAATAGCCCTGCAAAAAATTAATAGAATGCCACAAGAAATTATAAGTTTAAGGAAGGAATATAACATTGCATTAAAGGAGAGGAAGGCAGAATTAAAACAGGCTTTATGGGACCAACTACATAAAAGCAGCTTGAATAAAAACAGCGCAGCCTTCTGGACTGTGGTTAAATCTCCCTTCCTGGTGGATCCAAAAAACTGTCCGACCATTGATGTAGCTATTGAGGAATCTGTTTGGGTGGCCCATTTTGCTAATATATTTCGGAAAGGCTTAGTACCAATGGGTGAAGATTTACTTCCCACTAGTAGCCTTCCTGCGGTGTCCTACCCCATTGCACTAGAATTTACCATAGATGAGGTTCTCCAAGCCCTCACAGCAAGTAAAAACGGAAAGGCCCCGGGCCCAGACGGGGTTCCCATAGACCTGTTTAAACATAACCTGGACCATGTTGACAAGAATATTCAATGCAGTCACTGAGGTGGGTCTGTTGGATTCCTGGACCAAATCTATCATGGTTACGGGTGGGCGTAAAATCCGTTTCGTGGTCGAATTTGCGGATTTTCCGCAATTTCGCGATCCGCGAATCTCGCGAAATCGCGGTAAAATCCGCGAATCAGCGGGGACGAATTTTCAGCCAAGCAAGGGTTACAGCAGCAGGTGCAAAAGTTGAACCTAATGTCTTTGTAACCTTTTACAAAAGGGTTACAAACAAATTAACTTCAACTTGGACACCTGCTGCTAATTGCTTCCTGGCGCCTTGTTGCCTACTTGCAACTATTCTCTGACCCTGCTCTGAGCCTTGAAGCAGGGTCAGAGAATAGTTACAAGTAGGCAACGAGGCACCTGTCCAAGGAATTAAACCTCATCAGGAAGCACTTACAGATATAAAAAACAGGAAGAAGGGAGAGGATGGCAAATACACCCATTTTGAGTTGTCAGGAGGGGTTAAACTAAAAGAGACCTTTACAGCACAATTTTCATATGCATTTTGCTAAAAATAAAAAGCTGTATGTTCTGTAGGGGCAACTCAGGAATCTGGCCCTTCAGAGATCCGGCCTCTCTTTCTTTCTCTCGTTCTCTCTCTCCCTCTCTCTTTCCCTCTCTTTCTCTCTCTGTCTATCTATCTATCTATCTATCTCTCCCTCTCCCATAAACGACTGCATGGGTAACTTCGCTATGCAAGCGGCTCGCGAAGACGCAAAAAGCCCCGTGAACATGCAAAAAAACAAAAATCCGCAAATTCGCGAATTTTGCGGATCGCGAATTCGCAAATCCGCAAATTCACGGATCGCAAATTCGCCCATGCTTAATCATGCTCCCTATTTTTAAAAAAGGAAACCGCCAGTAGGTCTCCTGCTATCGCCCAATCTCTCTGCTGGATTCGGTGTGGAAAGTGGTTGGTAGAGTCGTCCTTGAGCGTCTCCAGCAGTGGGCGGACGATGGGAGGGTCCTCTCGGACCTCCAATTTGGATTTCAGAAGGGTTTTGGAACAACCGAACAGGCCTTGAATCTATCTATGTTATTGGGAAAATATGTTTGTGCTAAGCCGGGCAGACTATTTATGGTTTACGTTGATTTGTCTGCAGCATTCGATTGCGTTTCCCACGCAAAACTATGGTCTGTTTTATTATCAATGGGGGTCGACTCACCTCTGGTGGATTTCCTAAGGGAATTATATTCTAATGCTTCTGCAAGGGTGCAGTTTGGTGTTAGAGGCAAGTTGTCGGCGTCGTCAGGAGTAGAGCGGGGAGTTCGGCAAGGGTGTGACCTGGACCCCTTTCTGTTTTCACTCTATACTAATGGCTTGGAGATGGCCATGCTGAGGGGGGGCCAGGATCTTCCACAAGTGTACAATCGTCCGTTCCCCGCTCTGCTCTATGCGGACGACGCCGTGATACTGGCACGTACCCCGCAAACTCCAGAAGGCGTTGGACAGATACTCAGACTTGATGAGGAAGCTACACTTACACATAAATATAAAAAAAACATACGTAATGATAGCTAGTCCAGGGAATAAAGTATCTGGGTATTATCATCGATGATAAACTAAACTGGAAACCCGCGATTGAGGCGAGAAAACATCATCTTATGAGAGCAATTGGTGCACTCATAAACTTCTCTCAAAAGCTGGGTAGGAGGCCACCTGTGGAATTGCTAAGTATATACAGAGCTAAATGCCAAGCAATCGCCCTCTATGGGGCTGGCGTGTGGGGGTACGCGAGCATTAGCAGTCTGCAAGTGGCTGAGAATTCTTTTTTAAGTTTTCTGTTAGCGGTACCCAGTAGCGTGTCGACACTTGCATGCCATATGGAATTGGGGCTCCCCCACTTAGTAGATTTGGCCAAAATCAAACCCATTCTTCTCTTACCAAACAAATAATCGCAGATTGTATGTCACTGGACTATTCGTACAAAATCTGATGGCTATCATACGTAAAAAGCTTTCTGAATGACTTAGGACTAGGGAGCTACTATACCGTTCCTGGAACGGTCCGGGCAATATCAAGGAAGACCCTGAAAGCAATGGCCCTGAGTCACCTAGAAGAATTACGAAAAGCTAAGGAAGTAACTAAAGTTTCAGTGCAACATGCAATGGCAGTTCAAACTGTTTCTTTAATCCAGCCGTATTTAGCTTTGACCTCACTACTTTTGAAAGATTACTCCTGACGAGGTTCAGGCTAAATATCTTTCATCGATGGGTTACTTTCCCAGTGAGAAACAATTGGGACTCAACCTAACCCCCTTGCCCATGTGATGAGATCTCTGTGCAGGCAACCATCCACACTCTTTTGGTCTGCAAATTTTACGATGGGCACCGAAAGATTTGGCTGGTACCTTTGTTAAAATTGCTGGATATTAGAAGATGCCGTCCAGCACTGTTACGCCTTCAGTTTTTAGAGACAGTATGGATCTCCAAATCCATAGTAACATTTTTAAAATGTATTCTTAGACATAGGATGAACTTGTAACAACCTTTTTATGAAGTGTTTTAGATAGATTCAGTATTACTATGTATTAGATATCATGGTTAGACCTTTTTGTTGTTCCCTCCTGTTACTGTCCGTTACATTGATTCGTATCCATTTTAAAAGCGAACTACTTGTTTTTTAATTATTGTTATCGCTTTTATGGTTTTTCAAATGTTAAAAAACCGAATAAAGAAATATTGATTGTTTGAACTGGGGTGGTGTGGAGTGCAAACAAACAATGGACTTAGGCCCAGATCTCTGTACTGGGGTGAATGTATGACATTGTTCTGCATTCTGTCCATCAATTGTTGTTTTTGCATGAATATAAAATTAAACAACATGAAATTCTTTCTATTTTGTAAAAAAATGTTGACTCATAAAAAATAATGAAAAATATATGTTTTAAATAAAAACATAATAATATACATCTATACTACTATTATAAAGAGAGAACTTGCACCTTTGAGCCAGGAAAACTCGGGAACCACAGCGCCAATCTACACACCCGATACATCGTTGAAAATGTCAGGGTGTGTAGATGAACATAGGCTATATACATTTTTTTTAAACGTAAATTTAAACATTTAAGTTTAAAAACAAAGTAGTCCCTTGAAAGTAGCGCCGGCCGGGACGTAGCGCTGGCTGCACGCGACGTGCGTGATGACGATGGAGGAGCGGCGGACATGGTGTATTCCAGCAGTTCTGACAAGTGCCGGCTCTTAATGGGTGTCTGCAAGTTCCTGTTAAGTGATCTGTAGCATTCAATCTGGGTCCTGTCCTTATTTTCTCAAGGTGGCGTTACTGTTTTTTCCCTGCACGTTACCTCTTTAACGCAAGTGATACAGAGATGGATTTTGTGGCTTTTTATCGTTCTGTATTCACAGCTTTAATTTTCAGGGCAGTTGTCACTTCCTCTTACATAATGACTGAAACCTCGAATCTACCCGTGCTTCAGAGTCCCGTCACCTTTATTGAGCACGCAGACTTGTGGGCACCAGCACTGGCTCTCAATAGAGACAGGTCTGTTCGAAATATAGCTGCATGCCTGCCTTGCCTGCTTAGTTCACCTGGCGAAAAATTGCTGGGAGCATTACGTCACAGGGTGCTCTACATAAGGATTCCGCAGTGCGCCAGCAGACGATTTAAAAGCCGAAAATGGGTCTCGACCAGCGGTCTGGATTCCCTGAAAGGGGGCTGTAAACATCAGGATCCTTCAAAAGCAAGCATGATTGATTATGACAAAGGGTAAGAAACTACCAGCCGGAGGCAGGGCACAGAGTTCACCACAACTTGAAACCAGCAAGGGTGATGGTAATAATTGTGATGACATTCGCAATGAAACAAGCCAGAATTTGGGCAGTGCAAAAGGTCAGCAATTTCTCCCAAGCTCTGAGAATGCCAGCTCTGAACCTTTCACACAGTTCCCGATGGCGGCAGCGATCACCCTATTGTGACGTCTTTAATGCAAGTGATACCAAGATGCATTTTTGTGGCTTTTTATCGTTCATGGCTTTAATTTTCAGTCCCGCTGTCACTCCCTCTTAGATAATGCCTGAAACGTCTGTACGTTGAATCTACCCGTGCTTCAGCGCACAGTCACCTCTGTTAAGCACGCAGACTTGTGGGCACCAGCACTGGCTCTCAATAGAGAGAGGTCGTGTAAGATGGAATTGGTGTACAGGGCGCAGTACTAGAGGCCGTTATAAGATGTCCCTGCAAAGTCAGGCTTCAGTACAGGGTAAACCAGGGTGCAGTATTGAAGTCTGCGCCTAGAGGTCCCTGTAGAGCCAGGCTCGAGAACTGGGTGAATGCCTGCAGCATCGCAGTCTGTGACTGGATGTCCATGTAGAGTTCAGCTCTAATGCATGGTGAACCAGGGTTCAGCCTCACAGTCCGCTCCTAGAGGCAAAATGTTACAGACTATTACAATGCTTTGTAGTTTAGTATCCACACAATCATTTCGAAATACTTAACACCTGGGGTAGGTGAAGCATATTTTAGTTTATATTATGTCCTTTAAAACATGCAATGTTGTAATTAGCTGAAGCGCCTATAGCCTAGATGTATGCATAGTGCTTGCACACACGTAACGCTTTAAAATGACACTGGTACATAGCACAATGTAGCGTGGTTTAATTGCTGGCTTTAAAATAAGAGAGAGAGAAAATGTGTGTGTATTTATATATATCTACTAGCAGCCCACCCCAGCGTTGCCTGGGGGCAATGAGGCTTCAGGGCCAACCGCCCGGCCAGGCCCCCGCCCCGACATTGTCCGTGCATGCCCATGCACGGACACGGACCAGGCCCCCCTCCCGCCCCGACTCACTCTGTCGACTGGCCTCCTGCACGGACACGGACCAAGAATATCCAATCTCGAATGTCATTGCAGTGGCTCCGCGTGATTTTGTAGTTGTTACCGGCAAGTTGCACAAATCCCTTCTCTCATAACTGTCTCCCTCCCGCCCGACTCACTCCCGCGCTCCGTGTTTCTGTCGCCTGCCCTCCTTCATGGACACGGACACGGACACGGACCAGGCCCGCCCCGACTCACTTCCGCGCTCTGTGTAAACATTCCCTTTCCTTACCTGTGCCGCCGCTCAGCCGCTGGTCACTGCACCGCCTCTCCCCCTTCATCGTCATCACGTCGTGTCTCGGTCATCACGCACGTCGCGTCGTGGCCAGCGCTAGGTCTCGGCCGGCGCTACTTTCAGGGGACTACTTTGTTTTCAAAAGAAATTTTTTTAATTTACTTTTTTAATTTATTTATATAGCCTATGTCCATCTACACACCCTGACATTTTCATAGATGTATTGGGTGTGTAGATTGGCGCTGTGGTTGCCGAGTTTACCTTGCCTAAAGGTGCAAGTTCTCTCTTTATAATAGTAGTATAGATACTACTACTATAAAGAGAGAACTTGCCCCTTTGAGCCAGGTAAACTCGGGAACCACAGCACCAATCTACACACCCGATACATCGTTAAAAATGTCAGGGTGTGTAGATGGACATAGGCTATATAAATTTGAAAAAAAACATAAATTTTAAAATTTAAGTTTAAAAACAAAGTAGTCCCCTGAAAGTAGCGCCGGCCGGGACATAGCGCTGGCCGCGACGCGACGTGCGTGATGACAACGAAGGACGAGCGGCAGACATGGAGCGGAGGTGCAGTGAGAGCGGCGGCTCAGGTGCGTCATGAAGAGGAGGAGCGGCGGTGCGGCGGGTCAGGTAAGGAAAGGAAAGAGTCGGGCGGGAGGGAGTCGGGTGGGCGGTTTGATTAAGAGTGGCATTGCAAATCGGCATTGCAAATCTTTACTGAGCTTTTGGAAAGTTATGGGGTGTGATCAGTACCACGAGTGGGGCCGGAGGGAGTCGGGAGGTACATCACACCTACCTCTGCTCGCTCGACCACATGCTGCCCCCAGCCCCCTTCTGCCCTGGGCAAAAAATGCAGCCCCCAGCCCCCTTCTGCCCCAGGCAACGCTGGGGCGGGCTGCTAGTTTAATATAAAATATATTATAAAATATATAATTTAATACGTATTCTATTTGCACTGCAATTTATACAAACTATGCAAACTAATAAAGTAAATATATAAGAAATGTGATACTCCTACCTAGCGATACGCAAAAACAATAACATTTAATAAAATTTACAAATCACCCTCCAATAAATGCAACAATAGTAAAAGAGTTGGATAGAGGAGGGATACAATGCACTATTCACACTCCAATTACTACAACAGTAGGGAAAGTGTTGGATTGCGGAGAGTTAAAATTTACCGTTCCCACTCCAATAAGTGAAACAGTAGGGAAAGTATTGGATTGGGGAGGGGTATAATTTACTATTCCCACTCCAGTCAGTGCAACAGTAATAAAATAGTAGGATAGAGGAGGGGTAAAATGTACTATTCCCTCTCCAGTCGGTTCAACATTAAAAACTAACAAAATATCTTGAACAAAATAAAATTATTTAAAAAACAAATTATTTAATACAATATACATATTTTGAAAATAAAATACAAATATATTAAATACTAAAAACTTTTTTAAACAAAACCATATTACAATGTTAAATACATATGTCAAGCACCTACAAACATTATTATAAGTACATTTCAAAAATAATTTTCATATAAATAGTTTATTTACCAATTATTTATTTTAAAAAACATTATTTATTACATTAATTTAATTGAGTTATATTCCAATCTACAATGCAAAACTCACAACCTGCACCTAAAACATACCTTTTATAAACAAAAAAATATTTACACTTTTAATATAAATATTTATTCTTCAAAAACTAATTATCATTAATTTAATATTAATGATATACCCCCAGGAAAACACTCATAAAATGTAAAATAACATTAATTACATAATTAACATAATTAATAGTTAAATTAATAAAGAATTACATTATTTAATGCTTCCCACCCTTTACTCCTATAAACCCCAGAACCCACACTTAAAATTAAAGTAAACAAAAAATGTATAACACAAGTAAAATCATTAATTTTCAATTAAATAACAAATAGTTTTTAACAACTAATTATTAAAAAATCATTAATTTTCAATTGAATAACTAATAGTTTTCAACAACTAATTATTAATTAATCTAAATTAATTTACTCCCACTCTTTACCCCAATAAACTCAACAACCTACACATAAAAATGTTTTATTAATGATTTAAGATAATTAATTAATTATTACTAATTAACTAATTATTAAATAATTAAAAATAAATTACTTCCAACCCTCTATTACTTACCTTAAATTCGATATTCTTGACACTGATATTCTTGCTGACTATATTTCCCTATCACGATATTTAAAACGTTATCCTTTGGTAAGGGGATATTTTTTGTTCGATATTCTGTCTAAATACCGGCATATCCATCATCTCGTACACCGACAACACCCAACTCATCCAATCAATGTCAAACAAGCATTTGCAATGCAATAAGTCTCGCATTAGGAAAGTTTGAGCTATTGGTTTTGTAAATGACACATTTTTTATTTATGTGTTGGTTTTGAAAATAGCGAAATTAATAGCTTTGTCATTTACAATGCCAATAGTTATAACTTTCTGAAATGTGATACCTATAGCATTAGAAACAATATGGGGCCGATTCCGATCCGGGAAAAAAAGCGTCCGCCCGAATCGTATCCGGATCCCTCTCCGTATGATTCGTAAACATGCTGTACGACCCGACGAGTATGATCTGGACCGGGGTATGAGGACGCGATTCGTACGGTACACGTCAGGTAAGGGCGATTCGTACGGACAACCACACAATCACATACACACCGTACAGTGCGTACACCCCATGTTCACAGGGGTACGGTTCGTACCCAGGCTATCATGGGGTGTATGCACTGTACCCCATGATCGCAGGGTGTATGCACAGTAGACCCTGTGATCATGGGGTACAGTGCGTACACCCCATAATCACAGAGGTACGAACCGCACACCCCATGATGGCAGGGATACAAACCGTACCCCTGCAGACATGGGGTGTACGCACCGTACCCGGGGCGGGCGTTCCGTACATGTTTCGAGGTGTACTCTGCTTCTCCAGACGTTTTGGGCTCCCGTAAAAAAAGCGTTGTACGGTGCGTACCTGACACGAATCGTACTTGCTGGGTCGGGAAAACTTGCTTCGAACCGTACGGATATCGCGTACAGCGGGTTCCGAGGGAGTATCGTACGGAGATTAGAGTCGTACGGTCTTTGTACGATTCGTATGGAGTCCAGCTCCTGGTATAAATCGTACTTCATCGTACGTACGGGGGAGGTGCAGGGTACGATTCGTACAGGAAAAATGCTCCATACGGCTATTCTGAGTGGTTTTTCCCGGATAGGAATCGCCCCCTATGTGTTGTATTTACGTGACTTAGATGTATTGATATTACAAATAACAATGGCTTTTAATTTTCTTTAATAATTAATGCTTAAATAAAAGTTATTGTAATTTATAATGGCAATAGCCTAAACTTTTGTAAATAACTTTTGTGAAGATTATGTTCAGTGTATTTTATTGTGACGAAAATCCAAGAACAGAAGTGGAATATTAACATCTTTTTGTGAAATTTGTAATAAAGCTTGAAACATTGAGAGAACATATTTGAACCAATTGTTGTTGAATGGTTGCGCAGATTGATACTGTGGTGGTGGCGCTGAGTGATGTTGTGGTGGCGACCAGTGATTCTGTGGCGTTCAGTGATGCTGTGGTAGCGCATAGTGATGTTGAAGTGCCCCTGAGTGATGCTGTGGTGGTGCTGAGTGATGCTGTGAATGAGTGCGATAGAGTGAGGGTGATAGATAGAGGGAGGGCGATAGATAGATAGAGTGAGGGGATAGATAGAAGAGTGAGGGCGATAGATAGAGTGAGGGAGATAGACAGATGGATTGATAGAGTGAGGGGCGATAGATAGATAGAGTGAAAACAATCATCAAGGCGAGTTAAATTGTGAGGTGCGCTCAAGAATAAAGACGAGGCCTATTTTAAAATATGTTTTGGTCTCACTGACGGAATAATGAGCGGGGTCTATTACTCAGTGAAACCCCTTCTTGTAATAGATGTTCTGCAAAACATTAGCACAAACCTAAGATTCCTTTCTTTTTGTGCCTATAAAACTCTCGAGGCTTTCCAATAAATCATTTAATGCAGCATTTTTTACAGCAGACACACTGCCTCGCGCTGTGCCCTAGGGAGCGGCCTCTCCGTAGAAGCTCTTGATGGGAGCCCGGGCGCAGACAGGCCTCGCGAGGAGCATTTTTCAAAACGACCTTGAGTTTCATATTACTTGTGAGTCAGAGTTGCTTTTGTAGGCAAAGAAATCCCGGTAATTTGTGGCAACAATTTGAGTTCTATTTAAACACTCCGTTATAAATAATATGGTATAAAACAAACTACATGTCGAAAAATGTAAGGAATTCCAGCAGTTTGAAGCCTTGCAGTAAAAGAAGAAATCTAAATATTATGATATATGTCATACCTGAAGTGACCAGCTAGTCACGGTCTAGTGTTTGTAAAGTAATGTATTTCCACCAGCCACTCCTAGACGGCTGACCTCCATATTCACCCCACACATATCCAGCACGGGTGTCACCGGTCAGGTGACCCTGCTAATAAAAGAGGCCGGCCCACTTGCTCTAGGCCAGTTCCAGATATTTTAACCATGTGTCTGTGTCAATAATGCAAATGCATGAGGGCCTAGAGCTCTGACCCTTAGAATGGCGACAAGCAGGTTGGACCTGAGTGCAGCAGCAGCCCTGATGTTTGCGAGGGGGAGAGTGAAGCCCGCAATGAGGACACACCCTGCCAGCAGTCATAAGCAGTGACCAGTTACCCGCTGGGCATGAGGTGAGCCCCGGGTAGACTGATGTAGCGCAGGTGTGGCAAAGAAGCTAGGCACGTGTGGCAGACCGTACTGTGTCCCTGGTACCTGCACGCTGCTGACCAGCAGGGCGAGGGAGAGCACCAGTCACCAGTCACAGGTGAGCACATAGGGGATCATCTCTGCAGCAGCTGACATGAGGGACACCGCCTGCGGCCTGGTGACAATGGATGGTCCTGGAAAACAGGGGGGAGAGATCAAGGGATGGTGTTCACCTGGGGCAAACGGAGAGTACTCCTATTCCCCTGGTCAAGGACTGAGTTAAACAAAGAGAGGAGTACCACCAGAAGTGAAACTGAAGGTTTCCTAATGGGATGTTTTGAATGATAAAAGGAATGGATTCATCCTTTTGTAAAAAAAACCCTCACTCACCAACCTAGTGGTGACATGCTTCATCATCAGGGTCCATCCTGGTGGCCTAGCGTCACCAGGGTGTGCTTCAACACCTGAGGTACAGTGGAGCAGGTTGTGAATGTAAGTGCAAAAAAAGAATGTTAAAAATTGTCCTGGTTTAACTTATAAAAATTTGAATTTTATTTTAAAGCAACTGGACAATATTAAAAAGGGGTGGCGAGATACTTAGAGGGAAGTTACGGCCAACGTATCTCTATATGTGTACTGGTGTGTTGGTAAACATGTTTCTACCATAAGGGTGAGTACCCGGTATTCATCAGGACCATAAACAAGGAGATGGACGGTATGGACCCCCTAAAAGGCACACCCTATCCTAAATCCTTGTGTACCTATTGGCAAAATCGCCAAAGGTAAGATGCTCGATCAAAAATGGATGAGCATGAGTATTAAAAAGCAAAAGACCTGTGGAGAAGAGAGAAAGTAAACAGGTGTCAGGTGTGATCATTCTTACTAGCCTGTTATGTCGTGATGTGTCTCTGTGCTCTCATACTTCATGCCACTATAATTAGGAAAGCTTCTTGTGATCAAAACGTGGTAAACAGGTGTCCGTGGAGAGCTTATTGTAGTGCCAGGACAGATATGCTTATCAATAGGTGCGTGCTCTGTCGCATGCACTATATTTATCGCAATCCCACTCATTCTTGTTAAAACAAGGAGGCACAATATCTCATTCTGTTCACCCAACTATGGTGGTCAGGAAAATCGGAGTGCAAAGTTTGCCCGTATACATAAATAACGCACAAGGACTAACAAACACGTCACATTAAAGAGGCACACAAGTACTGCATAACGGGGAAAGGCTTACTTCTTATTGTGTTGTCAAATGCTTCGGCGGGCAGGGGGTAGTCTCATCATGCAGTTGAACATATTCTGTAATAATATGGAATATGCACTGGTAGTGAGAGACGGGTCCGCTAACCGCCGAGGGACACGGTGAATGCCAGACTCGGTATAACAAGGTTCGCGGTAAAATGCCAGGTTAGGTATGAAAGGGTTCTGTGCGAAGAAGGCATACAGTCTATTTACAGTTCTGTGATGACGCGCGAGGCCAATAACCTACTTCTACCATCCGCTGCTCGGCTAGTAGTGCCGGTTGAGCCAGGATCGGTAATTTTAAAGTTGGCGGCTTCAGGGTGTGGCGCGATCACGTGATGACATTGTCATGGTGACGTGAGGGAGGCCAAGGGCTACGGGAGCCGAGAGGCGGCAAAAGACCTGGAAGTATCACATACTCTGCCTAAGGCGTGGATAATGCGGAGCGTATCCTTGGAGATGTGTAAATTCCGAGTGTTGCGAGTGTGCAAACAAGGATCGGCTGAGTCTAAGGATAAATATAGTGCATCAAATTAATGCAAAGAAAATGCACATGAATAAGACTATGCCCTGGGAAAGTATTCCAATTGGAGCAAAAGGCATCGATCACCCCGAATGTGGGGCGGTAGCGGAAGGGTGGGGGGTGGGCGAATTCAGAGGAAAGTGCCTAGGAAGCAGGAAAAAGGCCACCCATGTGGGGGCGTATATCTCTACGATGGCCTTAAAGAAATCCTTATTGTTACATGGATTGTGTAAATCCATGAGAATTAAATTTTCGTAGTGTGAGTACAGGGATGGGATATAGAGAAAATATCAGCCAGTAGTTGGATCCTGATAAGGCAATATAACTGGTTCATGGTTCATGGGGTCAAGAAAAAGATGTATTACTTTAAGACTGACGCCCACGGAATATTGTCGTTCAGGCCTATTTTGTGGGCCGAAAGTCTGTAGATCCATCGTTGTTCCTTTTCAAAGAGACGATTATGTGCATTGGGACCTGATTGGATTTGTTCGATCACTGTCCATTTCATGTCGTTAGGAGTATGGTGTACCCTTAGGAAATGGTCTGTGAGTCTTGTTGTGTTTTTCTTACATCGGATCGTACTTCGATGTTCACATATGCGCTGCTTCACCTTGTGTGTGGTCATTCCTATGTACGGTTTTCCACATGTGCATTTGATCAGATATATTATGTTGCTGCTGTTGCAGTTAGTATGTGATCTCTGTTCCCAGATTTTGCCTTCCTCTAGGTTGAGGGTATTGGTGTTGTTAGTGAGATGGCACACACTGCAATCTCCGCACCTTGAGTGTCCTGTAACGGGTGGGAGCCCCCAAATCTGTGTGATGCTAGGATTGGTGATGGTCATTGTAGTCTTAGGTCTGGTATTTACTAAGCTGTCTTTGAGACTCTGTGCTTTTTTGTATAAAAAAGGGGTTTGTCCCATTTGAAGTTGCCTAAATTGAGTATGGACCAATGCTTGTTTATGCTTTTGCTTACTTGATTGGATATTGCGTTGTAGGTGGTGACGCAAGTGAGAGGTATTGTCTCGTCATTTTTAGTTTTCTCTTCAAGCAGGGCTTGCCTGGGTTGGTTTCTTGCCCTCTTCTGGCATTTGTTGATGATTTTGGACGGGTATCCTCGATTTCTGAGTTTCTTGGTGAGGTCTTCCGCCTGGTTTTTATAGTCAGCCAGCTTGCTACAGTTCCTTCGTAGTCGCAGGTATTGGCCATAGGGCAGGTTTTCCCTAACAGGTTGTTCTTGGCTGTGGGCTTGAAATGGGTTTTCGTTGTAAGGGTGTTGTTTTCTCTTTGAATTTCAATGTCCAGAAAACCCATTTTGTCCTAGTCTGAGAAGTGTGTAAATCACAGGTGTGGGTCACAGTTGTTGAGCCAAGTTATAAAGGACATTAATGTCTCTTGTGGGCCTTGCCAGATTGTTAGAATGTCGTCTATATATCTTCGCCAGAATTTAATGTGGTCAATATAGGGATTGTCAGATGACAGAATGTATTTTTGCTCAAAGTCAAAGACGTAGAGCCCCGGTACACTGGGGGCAAAAACACCGCCCATCGAAGTGCCTCCTATCTGGAGGTATAGTGATCCTTCATATTCACAGAAGTTTTTCTTGAGGGCAAGGGTTGCACACTCTATGATGAATTGTTTCGGCGTTCGGTCGTCCCAGTTGGCGTCTTCCAAGGTTTTTTTGAGAACATTTATGGTTGCATCCTGTGGTATGTTGGTATAGAGACTTTCGATATCAAAACTCACAAGGATGGTGTCTTCCTCTATTTTGATGTTCTCTAGGAGTACCAGTAGGCTTTTGGTGTCCTTCAGGTATGTAGATGTTCCCTGTACTATGTACTCAATTCAGGCAACTTCAAATGGGACAAACCCCTTTTTTCATACAAAAAAACACAGAGTCTCAAAGACAGCTTAGTAAATACAAGACCTAAGACTACAATGACCATCACCAATCCTAGCATCACACAGATTTGGGGGCTCCCACCCGTTACAGGACACTCAAGGTGCGGAGATTGCAGTGTGTGCCTTCTCACTGACAACACCAAGACCCTCAACCTAGAGGAAGGCAAAGTCTGGGAACAGAGATCACATACTAACTGCAACAGCAGCAACATAATATATCTGATCAAATGCACATGTGGAAAACCGTACATAGGAATGACCACACGCAAGGTGAAGCAGCACATATGTGAACATCGAAGTACGATCCAATGTAAGAAAAACACAACGAGACTCACAGACCATTTCCTAAGGGTACACCATACTCCTAACAACATGAAATGAACAGCGATCGAACAAATCCAATCAGGTCCCAATGCACAAAATCGTCTCTTTGAAAAGGAACAACGATGGATCTACAGACTTTCGACCCACAAAATAGGCCTGAACGACAATATTCCGTGGGCGTCAGTCTTAAAGTAATACATCTTTTTCTTGACCCCATGAACCAGTGATATTGCCTTATCAGGATCCAACTACTGGCTGATATTTTCTCTATATCCCATCCCTATACTCACACTACGATAATTTAATTCTCATGGATTTACACAATCCAAGTAACAATAAGGAATTCTTTAAGACCATCGTAGAGATATCCGCCCCCACATGGGTGGCCTTTTTCCTGCTTCCTAGGCACTTTCCTCTGAATTCGCCCACCCCCCACCCTTCCGTGACCGCCCCACATTCGGGGTGATCGATGCCTTTTGCTTCAATTGGAATACTTTCCCAGGGCATAGTCTTATTCATGTGCATTTTCTTTGCATTAATTTGATGCACTATATTTATCCTTGGACTCAGCTGATCCTTGTTTGCACATTCGCAACACTCGGCATTTACACATCTCCATGGATATGCTCCGCATTGTCCACGCCTTAGGCAGAGTATGTGATACTTCCACGTCTTTTGCCGCGTCTCCGCTCCCGTAGCCCTTGGCCTCCCTCACGTCACCATGACAATGTCATCACGTGATCGCGCCCCACCCGGAAGCCGCCAACTTTAAAATTACCGATCCTGGCTCAACCGGCACTACTAGCCGAGCAGCGGATGGTAGAAGTAGGTTATTGGCCTCGCGCGTCATCACAGAACTGTAAGTAGACTGTATGCCTTCTTTGCACAGAACCCTTTCATACCTAACCTGGCATTTTCCCGCGAACCTTGTTATACCGAGTCTGGCATTCACCGCGTCCCTCGGCGGTTAGCGGACCCGTCTCTCACTACCAGTGCATATTCCATATTATTACAGAATATGTTCAACTGCATGATGAGACTACCCCCTGCCCGCCGAAGCATTTGACAACACAATAAGAAGTAAGCCTTTCCCCGTCATGCAGTACTTGTGTGCCTCTTTAATGTTACGTGTTTGTTAGTCCTTGTGCGTTTTTTATGTATACGGGCAAACTTTGCACTCCGATTTTCCTGACCACCATAGTTGGGTGAGCAGAATGAGATATCGCGCCTCTTTGTTTTAACAAGAATGAGTGGGATTGCGATAAATATAGTGCATGCGACAGAGCACGCACCTATTGATAAGCATATCTGTCCTGGCACTACAATAAGCTCTCCACGGACACCTCTTTACCATGTTTTGATCACAAGAAGCTTTCCTAATTATAGTGGCATGAAGTATGAGAGCACAGAGACACATAACGACGTAACAGGCTAGTAAGAATGATCACGCCTGACACCTGTTTACTTTCTCTCTTCTCCACAGGTCTTTTGCTTTTTAATACTCATGCTCATCCATTTTTGATCGAGCATCTTACCTTTGGCGATTTTGCCAATAGGTACATGAGGATTTAGGATAGGGTGTGCCTTTTAGGGGTCCATACTGTCCATCTCCTTGTTTATGGTCCTGATGAATACCGGGTACTCACCCTTATGGTAGAAACATGTTGACCAACACACCAATACACATATAGAGATACTTTGGCCGTAACTTCCCTCTCAGTATCTTGCCTCCCCTTTTTAATATTGTCCAGTTGCTTTAAAATAAAATTCACATTTTTATAAGTTAAACCAGGACAATTTTTAACATTCTTTTTTTGCACTTACATTCACAACCTGCTCCACTGTACCTCAGGTGTTGAAGCACACCCTGGTGACGCTAGGCCACCAGGGTGGACCCCGATGATGAAGCATGTCACCACTAGGTTGGTGAGTGAGGGTTTTTTTACAAAAGGATGAATTCATTCCTTTTATCATTCAAAACACCCCATTAGGAAACCTTCAGTTTCACTTCTGGTGGTACTCCTCTCTTTGTTTAACTCAGACAATGGATGGTCCACAGCGCGAAGCAGTCTGTGGTGGGCCCTCCAGCAGCAAGCAGCACAGGGAAATCTGCAGGTGACGGCCCCAATGCAAAAGAAGGAGGGGTATGGAAGAAGAGCACCTTCCCAGCATGGTGCGCGAATACCGGCCTGCATCTGTATTAAGGGAAGCCTCCACCAGCACCCTCAGCCTGCACATCAAGTTTCCCCATGAGAAGAGGGATTGAAAACTAGCCTGCCTCCCACGCTGCTTCCACAGTGCCAGCGGTACTCCCAAGTCGTGAGAGGCACACAGACACCAACTGAACCCCACTTGCGCACCAGAAGGGCCTCTGTGGGCAACAACCCTGCACCCAACGTGTGGCGGCCGACGCTCCCGAGGAAACAGCTCCTGCCGTCCTCAGGGTATTGTATTGTATTGTATTGTATCGTGATTTGTAAAGCGCGATTGCTGCCCAAAAGGGCGTCCAAGCGCTAGAGTATAGAGAGCAGAGCTGGGGGGTAACGGAGACTGAGATTTAGGTGGGCCTGGCAAACAAATAAGTCTTCAGTTGTTTACGGAATGAGAGTAAGTTAGGATTGGACCTGATTTGTAGCGGGAGTGTGTTCCACATCTTCGCGGCGTTTAGGGAAAACAACCTTCCTCCGGTCCTGGCTCTCCTTACTCTTGGGACTACGGCCAGGAAGGCCTCCGTAGACCGAAGGGTTCTGTTGGGATGGTATTGAGTAACCAATTTGTTAATGAGCGCTGGACCTGACTTCCAGAAAGCTTGGTGCGCGATGCATAGTGCCTTAAAAGCCACTCTCTGTTTCACTGGGAGCCAATGTAGGCTGCTCAGTGCGGGTTTAGCAGACTGTGTCCTTGGAATCTGTAGCAGGGCGCGGGCTGCGCAGTTCTGGACCACCTGTAGTTTTCGCATGGACATCTCGGGGGCCCCTACATACAGGGCGTTGTTTGAGTCCAACCGGGACTGAATAAGGCCCTGAACTGCCACTTGTCTGGCTTCCATAGGGATGAGGGGGAGGACTTTCCTTAGTGTTCTAAGTAAGCCAAAACAGATGGCGGATAGTTTAGTAGCCTGGGTGGAGAAAGAAAGGTTTTTGTCCAGCCATACTCCTAGGCTTTTTACGCTCTCCTTGGGTGTGGGAGGGGTGCCCAGACATCCAGGCCACATGGAGGGAATTGATGTGGGTAGTGCGGGGCCTAGGAGCATAAGCTCGGTCTTGTCTCCATTCAGTTTTAAGGAGGAGCCTGTCATCCACTTTTTTATGTCCTCTAGGCAGTTCATCAGACTTCCTGAGGTGTGACCGGCGCCTTCCTGAGTCAGTGAAACCACTAGCTGGGTATCGTCAGCATATGATACGATTTTTATACCTGACGGTTCGACCAGCCCAGCCAATGGTTTCATATAGGCATTGAAGAGCACAGGGCTCAATGAAGAGCCCTGTGGTACTCCACAGTTCAGGGGTTTACTGGCTGATATTATGTCCCCGTCGAAGATCTGGAAGGATCTATTGTGCAGGAATGATTCAAGCCATTTTAGAGCATCGCCTCCGACACCGATGTTGTGCAGACGTTCAGCAAGGTGGCATGGCTGACAGTGTCGAAGGCTGCACTTAGATCAAGGAGGATCACTGCCACTGATCCTCCCTGATCTAATATCCTTCGGGACTCTTCGACGACTGCCAGCAATGCGGTTTCAGTACCATGTTTAGGCCTGAAACCTGTCTATGATGGATCAAGGAGTGCATAGCTTTCCAGAAATTGTGTCAACTGCGTGTTTATGTGCTTCTCCAGCACCTTACTTACCCAAGGAAGTAGTGAGATTGGGCGGTAGCTGGAGTGATCTTCTGGGTTTAGGGTAGGGTTTTTTAGCAGAGCCCGTACCATCGCTCTCTTCCATCCAGTGGGTACTGTGCAGGAGGATATAGATGAGTTGAGAAGCTCGAGCACCACTGGAAGAATGGTTCGGCTTGCCTGAAGCAATATTTCTGGTGGGGCAGGGTCAAGGGGAGAGCCAGATTTGACTTGGCGTGCCAGTTGTTGCAATGTCTCCAGGTTTAGTGGGGAGAAGTGGTCCAGCGTAGGCTGTCCTGGGAGGGGGGAGTTAATCGAAGAAATCTGATTGGGTGTGATTGAATTGTTGGCTGTTACCGGGAATGCAGAGTAGATCTGAGTGACTTTAATATGGAAAAAGTCTGCAAGTTCATTGCATTGATCTAGTGTTTTAGGGACTGGGGGGGCAGTATTAACGGTAATGCATTTTTTAACCAGATGGAAGATTTCCTTGGGTTTTTATTTTGCTGCCATTATTTGGTCTGCGAAGTAGGAGGCCCCATTTCTGTAGGTCTTAATAGCCTCTCTGTATTGGATTTTATTTTCCGGGAGAAAGTGCATTCGCCAGGCTCTCTCTTTTTTCCTGCAGAGGCGTTTTAGGTCTCTCAGGGAATCTGAGAACCAGGGGGCAGATTTGTGTGACCTCTTAGGAATAGATTTCCGTAGAGGGAGGATCGTGTCCAGTGATTCCCTGATCCAACCCTCATAGTTGTTATTTGCTTGATTAGGGTTTGTGCAGGGAGGTGGGCGGGAACATTCAAGGTTAGTTGTCCATGGCTCTATGGGAAGTTTTTTCCAGTTTCTCTTAGTTATGGGATGGGGGTCAGTGAGGGAGGCTTGGTGGTAGACCAGGTGAATGGGACAAGAAAGTGGTCTGACCATGGGAGGCAAATAGGTTGCCCGACCATCAATTTAGTGCAGTTACTAAAGATAGGGTCCAGTAAGTTCCCTTTTTCATGGGTGGGGGATCTGACCAACTGGATCAATTGTAAGGCTGCAAGGTCCTCTGTTAGTTCCCTGGCGGCAAGGTCTGTAGGGGAGTTAAAGTGTAAATTGAGATCTCCTAGAACCGTATAGTTAGCTGAGGTTAGAAGTCGGTTCGCGATGATATCTGGGAGAGATCTGTGGAACAGCTTCCCTGGGTCTGAGGGGCGGTATATCAGAGTGCCAGAGAAGGAGCTGTTCGCGGAGAAGTCTATGCTGAATGCTAGGCTCTCGCACTCAGGCATAGCTTCGATAGTGGTACGGCAACAGTACTTATCTTTTAGAATAATAGCCAGGCCTCCACCTCTTCCCTTGGTCCGGTCTAGTCTATAGATTTGAAACCCGGGGGGTAGGGCAGAGACTATGTCTGGTCACTGGAACGAGAGCAGAACTGCGGGTAGGTGGAGGACATCCTGCAAAGCGAGCCTGCTGCCGGCGGCTGCTTTACCTGGAGGTGGGAAGTGCAGGGCTGGTCGAGGCCGCACGAGCACAATGGGAGGCCCCGGGTGGCCAGTGATGAAAGAGAGGCTGCTGCCGGGGCAAAGCAGGACTTCGGCAGCAGCCCAGCTGGAAGGAGGCAGTGGCCTTCCGGCCGAGTGTGAGAACTGGAGGCAGGGCCACCTCTAAGTCTCGGGAGGCACGGTGGCCTGTGAAACAAGCATTGGCGAAATGAAATAATTTTTTTTTAAAATAAACGTGAGTTGTGCGAGCACGAGTAAGAAGAGGGAGAGAGAGGGAGGGGGCGGGGTGGGGCGGGTTGTCGCGGCCCTACAGTGACTTGTGAAAGCGAAGGGAAAACAAGCATTGGCGAAATGAAAAAATGTTTTTTTTAAACACGAGTTGTGAGCACACGCAACGAAAAAAATGTGTTGTGCAGGTCGCGCGCTTGCTTGTGCGCGTGAGAGTAAGCTGGTCACCGCTTTGGAAGCACTTCCAAAAGCAGGCTTACTAAATGTCTCGCTGAGAGCGCATGCGCACTGGATAAGCGAGACCTAAAAAGTCCAGCACCACCAGGGCCAACTTTACTGACTGCATGTCAAGTCGAGTCAAGTCAATAAATTTATATAGCGCGCTACATACCCAGAGGGTCTCAAGGCGCTTGAAGAAGGGTGGGGAATTACTTGTCAAATATCCACGTTTTAAGTTGCTTTCTGAATGCTAGGTGGTTCTGAGTAAGGCGAAGGTGAGTGGGAAGTGAGTTCCAGGTTTTAGCTGCCAGGTAGGAGAAGGATCTACCTCCCATGGTGGTTTTGTTGATGCGAGGTACAGTGGCAAGGGCTTGGTTGGAGGATCGTAATTGGCGGGAGGGGGTGTAGAAGGACAGTCGTGTGTTGAGGCATTCGGGTCCGATTTCGTAGAGAGCTTTGTAGTCAACTGCCTCAAACTCAACTCTGAGAAGACAAAGGTGCTGATCTTCAGGAACAGAAACCACCCCTGGGAATCAACCCAGTGGCTATCAGAGAGCGGTCCTGCATCAATACCCAGTTATCACACAAGAAACCTGGGAATCATCTTACACCACAAACTCAACATGTCAGCACAGGCAAACACAGTCTCCTGTTCTCTTATACTACGCGTCATCAGAAAAACCTTCAAATGGATCCCAGGTGTACAGCCACTGAAGCCCTCCTCAATAGCAGACTAGACTACAGTAACGTTCTCTATGTCAGAATCTCTACCCACCGACTTCAGACTTTCCAGAATGATGTAGCAAGACTCATCCTAGATGTCCTGCGTTGCGCCCACATCACGCCACACCTCAGAGAACGCCACTGGCTTCTGATACACAACCACTGTTGATTCAAACTCCTCCTTCAAGTATAGAGAGCACCGCACAATGTAGCAATGCCCTGTACAACAACAGCCTCCTGCACTTTCACTAACCCATCAGACACCGGCGCTCAGCCTCACTCCCTCTCGCACCACCACACACCCACCACCCAGATCTGCAAAAGAAGAACCCTACCTTCCTTTTACCTCACGCCCAAAACATTGAATAACATGCATGTGACAAGCCACGGCCTAAGTCATTTTTGTGCATGAATAACTGCGGAACTATGTCTATTAATAGCTATTCTATTCAAAGGGATTTCTAACGCATGGATACCAAAAAAAGGCTTCCCAGCGCTGCCTCAGTCTTTTTTTTTTTTTCAACATGATTTTATTACATTTTTTACAGACAGGCAGGCCCGGCTCCAGGAATTTATATTTGGGTGGGCCAATGGTGCATTCGGGTGGGCCACTGAGTTAATCGCGGCCTGCATGACTAGCGGGGGGGGATGGAGAGGGGGCAGGGGGTCACGCGGGGGGGGGGGTTAATTTAATAATATATCTTTTTTTTAAGTCTAGCTTACCGGGTCCCATGTCTTCTCGGCTCCTGCCCAGGATGCAAGTAGCCAGGCTCCCTGCCCAATGCTGCATAATTCCAGTGGCCCTGGTTATATCCATACACCCCAGAAGGAAGCAGTAAATGAGTGTGCTATCTGAAAAAATAACCTACAGGCATAAACATTTTCAGTTTCGCTGGTTTTGATCGAAAGGGCTTTATGTTTTTAACAAGGAAGCAGTACATGATCAAACATTTGGTCTCTCAAAAAGAACCATAACAGTTTCTGTGGTGGGCCTCCTTTGACTGAGGTAACTTAAAAGTTGCACAGTGGTGGCACTAGGGCCCAGGAAACTCGCTGCCAAGGGCATCTGCTGACAAAATCTATACATTAAATGCCACATCTCAAAGAGACAGGTAAGGCAGGGTTAGTTTCTGGTTCAATTCTGAGTTTGAGATGGGAGGTTGGTAGAGCAGTGAGGATGCCTTTCCTGGCCAGCATGAATTGGAGTTGGGCCAGCCATCCACTGCAAGGAGGGATGGAGGGAGCACAACCCTGTTTTTTGCCCCATCACCTCCTGCTCCAAGGGGAGTAAAAACTCTGGCCCGCAGGGGCAGCATCTCCCGTGGTGAGGCCTCACTGTCATACCCTAAGACAGAGGTGTTCAAACTTTTTTGCACGGAGCCTCCAAAGCAAAATGTTTTGAAGTCGGGGACCCCTGCAAAACTTTATTCCAAGGATTGGGAAACAGGAGAGGCAGGGCTGAGCGCAAAGGCAGAGCTTTTGCGATCATATAATGGATACTTTTTTGTAGCTCATAATCCACAGTAAATGTGAAACATTTGATAGGGAAAATCATCAAACAATAACAGAAATTGACAAAAAAACTGTTCTCTCCATAATTTGGTTCTTGTGAGCCCCTCGAACTCCTGGGCCCCAATGGAATTGCACTTTCTGCACTAATGATAGCTGAGGCCCTAAGTAGCCCTCCACCTCCTCTGCCTCTTTCACAACTTACTGACCATGGCTATCACTGCAATCTTGAAATAGGTTATCCATCCCTTTTTTAGTTTTATGTAGGGAGGACCCGGCCCAAGGGCATTGGGAAACTTTAAATAAGCACCATTTGCATTACACAAACACAAGTTCATATTAATTTATTATATATATACATATATTTTTTTGTAGGCACTGGACTATTAAATGATTTGAGTTGAGCTGACAGGAGGACCTGAACTAGGTTCCAAAGTAGGACACAACTCCTCCCTTTTAGAAATAATGAGCTCCAACGTGCTGCCCCCACCTTTTTGCAGTAAAGGTGCTCTCATCTCTCTCTGAAACGCCCTTTGCAAAGCTTGACTGGTCACCTTTCTTTTGCTTTTTGATATATTTGGGTATTATACCAGCATTAATGAGGTGAAACCAATGCTCAGATAGTTTTTACCACATGTAAAAATGACAAAGTAACAAATCAAATGTATGACAAAATGTTCTGTATAACCCTACACTATTTTCCTTTTCATGACACATAATTTAGTCAACCTCGACACATGATTTGGTCCTTCCCTGCTGCATAATTCCAGTGACCCTGGCTTTAATAGGCCTCTCATGACACTGGACCCTATGCAACTGGTTAAGCAAAACACATTAAAGCAGCAGAGGAGCTAATATATGCTTTAACTGATGCCAGAGTGCTTTCTACCACAGACATGGAACGTGTAGCTCTATAAATACACTAGTTACTATTTCCCACTGTGAAAACCAGGTTTCAAATCGGCGACTCTGGTCACACAGAAATCTGCATTGATAGCTTTAGATAACGGAGGTTTATAACGTAAGAGAGAGTATATTTTCCCAAAATCCGTTTCATTTGCTTTGCTTTTTCATTTACTGTGTGTGCGCGTTTTTTATATATGCAATTATATGAAAATGACAAAATTACATAGTTATTAGCATGTTGTGTTTACCCTAGAGCGCCCTCTCCCTACTCAATGACAGTGCCCCAGGAAACACTCAGGATTACAGGTGCAAACTTTTTATGCTGTTTAACTTCTGCATATAAAAGAAGACAGCCTGTGAACTCCCCGGATAAACGTCGACCCTTCCCGGCTATCTTCATTTACAATTCCTTCCTTGCAGACGCAGTTGTGCCCCCCTGGGAATGCAGTCACGGGCTCCCAGGAAGGCGCGCACCACCGTTTGAAGACCTGCGCTCTAAGGCCAGGGCCGGAGCTCCCACCACATGCTGTGCCTGCTGGCTTTGGCCCATTGTCATTCTATATGTGACAATGGGCCGCGATAATTTGTGCTGGGCTGCGCAGAGGCTGCAGCAGCCTCATAAATTCCGATCAGGAGAGCCAGCCAGAACACCGGTGGGGGCAAAAAACGGCTCACATCAAGCCTCGGGCCAAGGCCCAAGCCTTATGTTTGGGTGGGTCTGGCCCACCCGGCCCACCCTCTAGAACCGGGCCTGCAGACAGGCAAGCACGCTTTACCATTACAGGGTATTTTTGCCATGATTACAGGTAGGTTTTATACATGTTTGGCTGCCCCCCTTTCCAATGCCTCGCTAGAAGAATAAGGGTACGGAAAAGGGAAAAGAAAGAGAAGTGAAGTAGTGTGGCTCACTGGTTAGAGGCGGCCGACCCGAGAGCAGAGGACGGCCCGGGACCAGGGTTCGATTCCCGGCGCGGCAGGTTTCTGGACCAGGGTCAGCGGACTCGATAATTCTCTCGCCTCGGTGCCCACTCTGATCAGCGATCACACTCGGCAACTCTGGGCATTAGCTTGCCTCATCTTCACTAACGGCCCCACCAGACCGCTGGGGATGCCTGGTCTCACCCTGGAGATACCCATTAAGGGACCATCTCTCAAGGAAGCCAGGAAGGGTTTCGCAGCGGTCGAAGCGCCTTGGGACCCTACGGGTAAGTAGTGCGCTATATAAATGCCAATACATTTACATTTACATTACACATTTACAGAAAAGAGAAGGTAAAAAATAGTGTACAAGCAGAGTACTTTGGCCTATTCTGGGCCTATGGAGTTTTGTTAAATGCGCGGCTCATGATGGGACACGAATGGAAAAACAATGGCTTAATCTGCTTTCGTGTTGCTTGATTGTTCAAGATGCAGAACTCAATAAACAAATGTAAAAAAAAAGGATGCCGCCTTGGTCTGTGGCGCAAGGAAGGGACATTCAAACCGCACTGAAAGTTCAGGGGGTGTCTTATCCCCCTGTACAGGCGCCGCTCTGCTCTCCACCTCCAGCTATCAGGGGAGGGGCGGGGACAAGTCAATAGTGCCTCGAGCGATAGGGTCACAGTCCGTGGGCTGCACAGAGGGAGAACACAGGCGGAGGAAAGAGAGGCACAGAGCAGAGGAGCCAGAGAGAGGCGACGACGATGGGTGAGGAGAGGCGAGGCAGAGAGTGTGGTGTGAAGGAACAGAGACGCAGCCGTGCGCCCGAAGTCAGAATGATAAGTACAGACCAAAAGAACCCTCTGCGCCTCACGAAACGGAGAATGACCTCCTTTTTCGTTCAGGGGAAGTTTCTACAAAATCATGAAGTACGGAAAGGCTTGGAAAAGTGGAAGTCCAGCGGGGGGGTTGCTCCAGCAATGCTTGACAAGCTCGACCGCTCTCTTCGGGAGTCACCCGACATGCTGGAGGTGTGTTTGGGCCTGGAAGCCCCCCGCTTCCCCGTCATCTGGCTGAAACATGTCACCACACTGGAGAATTTCCGAGGGATCTTAAAGGACGGCGCTTTCTACGGCTCCAACCGCCCCTTCTACCTGAAGGGGAAAGTCGTAGATCTGCGGGTCTCCTGCTGGTCCCCGCACATCCCGTGCCCAGAAGTGGAGAGCTTAAAAAACAAGCGCTTGGCGGAGTTCATGCAGCGCCTAGAGGACCGCAGCATCTCTTACCAGCACATTTGCCAAGAGGTGCCAGACGTGCGAGAGATGGTGGCCAACTCCCCGGCTCTGCGCCTTGACTCCCGCTATGGGAACTGCATGTTCCCTTTCGGCCTCGAGGAGCTATTGTGGTACTACAAGCAGCAGCACTGCGGGGGGCAGGAGCCGGCCCTGAGGGTCCTGGGCACCGAGGCCTACAAACTGGAGGTGGTGCACTGGGTGCTGATCCACAGCCCCTCCTGGGGGGGTTTCGAGCACCTGCCCCTGCTGGATTCCGTGTGGCCCCGCTCTCAGAAAGGGAACCTGATGTGGGTCCCCGAGTCCACCACAAACTTTTACACCTGGTACATCGACCCCTTCACGGGCCGCCTGGAGAAGTATCCGCAGGAAACAAACCCACGGAAAAAGTACGACCCCTGGATGTGGAATAACCTGGTCTTCGCCTTCCACCTGCCTTGGGGTCGGAGCCTGGAACTGGAAAGAGACCTCCTCTTGGAGCGCGTGGAGGCCTGTGAGACGGCAAGGAGTCTGTGGGGGGACAGCGGCCCCGTCCTGAGACACCCCCCGGAGAAATATGTATCCAAAGAGCACGCGGAAAACATCATTCACCAAGAGAGACGGCGAGTCCGAGGGCGCGCCGGGATTCTGGAGAACCACAGGCACCTTCTCGCACCCAACAGCGGCGACACGTAAATGACGCCCCCCCCCCCCCTCCAGAATGTGAAGAGGGGCCCTTTAGTCTCCCACATCTCACGGATACTCATTGTGCTGAGAGCCCTTGCCGGGTTAGGGTCTCTCCGCGCCGCAGGGCCAGGGGAGGCCTGCTCTTACCCCCTGGTTTTGACCGAATCGTATTTTCACATTTTGCTGCGCATTATCAGACGGCTGCCCTCTGCACAGCCGTTTTTCTGCCCCCTCCCCCTTTGTATCACCCCTCTGGCCTTTGTATGTGAAACTCCCAGTCATCCTGGTTCTCTGCCCGGCACTTCTGGTAAGTGTGCATAAACTCTGACGTCATCAGTAGCATCCCTTTTAGTTTTGGCAAGAACTGTTGAAATAAAGGATTGTTATTCAGTTATTTAAATCTTTTCAGCTGGAGCTTGCAAAATGATTCAAGTGTCATGCACGGGCTGTAGTTCAGCCAAACATTTCGGGCAAATATCATGTATAAATACGGGAGAAAGAGGACCACAGTTGAGGTGTTAACACCAAACTGAGAGCCAATCCCCACATTTTAACAAACACTGAATTGATAAGGGAAAAGAAGGGGGTACATATCTGGAAATGAACAAACTAATTTAAATCCTTTTCATGTTTTAGAACAACTCCTTAAGAAACTAAGTTGATCATTCTGCAACAACTTTTCAAGCTGATTGATTACAACCAAATCAATAAACCATTGTAGGTAGGTTGATATACACTTGTGGATATGTCATTTTGTTGGCACCACCCGACTTTAGGGTAACGTAATGAGAGAATCCATGGATCAACAAATACTAAAATAGTTGGGGAGATAACAATGAAACGATGTATAATGAGTAGAGGTTAGGCATGAATCATGTTTAGATAGATATTTTTTAATTAGCATAATTGTACTGTATACAATTTCTTTTTTCTCTCTAGAGTGATAATGAATGTAAAGATAACATTCTATGTGAATGTGACAAAAGCTTATGTATGATGAAGAAAGGGACCCTAAGCAGGAATACTGTTGTGTTAATTGTTAGAAAGGACTTGGTCAATAGAAATGCTCTGGATAGTTATAATAAAATAAAGATGATGAAAATTCAACAAGATGTAAAGGAATTAAGGGCAATAGGCTGGGAGTAGTAGAATAATTAATAAAAATATTGATGTGAATAGCCAAGTCAGCTGTGGCTATAATATATGTTTTATATTCTTCTTGGATTTAGATTGTTTTTAAAATGAAAATAGTGTCCTGAAGAAGGGGACGATTTCACTCACCGAAATGCCGCGCCGACAACATTTTCTTCCTAGAACATGAATTGTTTTATTATGTATTATGTTTTTTTTATAAATTTGATGATGTTTTTATAAATGTGATTTAATAATATACAAAGAAAAGTGGGATAAATAAAATAAGAAATATAAATCTATTTTCCTTGCTCTCCTGCCCTTTTTGCGATTTACTGCATAATGTTGAGAATGTGTTTAGGTTTAGATATCATATAGCTGTAAATTTGTTGATCTACTGTGAGACGCCACGTTATACCCTACTGGACTTCAATTTACTACTCATTCAAGACCTGTAGAGATTTTCTCCTTACGTATTAAGGAAAAGGGACTCTTGTATTTGCGTTCAGCCGTTGCACCCTGAGATTGTCATGTCAGGGCTCGAGTCGGGGTACCACGCGGGTGGACGGTGTCCCCTTACTTATTTTACCGGGTGTACGCCGTCCCCCCTGCCAAATAGCTGGACTCAGCTGGACTTCACTCTTTGGCCTCTCTGGGAAGAAATTGGAGCTCACCGCACGCTGCTCACGCGCTGGCTTCTCAGATGCAATCGCATCTAAGGGGTGAGCGAGGGGCGGCAATGAGCGCGATGATGGTGCAAGCCACCTTTCGTGGCGTCACTTCCTGTCGTGACATCACTTCCGGTGACAGCGTCCCCCTACTTCTTTTTTTAGGACTTGTGCCCTGCTTGATGATAAAGTTGCCCTTGGTCTCATGGAGGCCATGTTTGGGTCAGGCAGTGGTGCGATCTGTGTGCAGCACAGTAACGCCTGGTTTCAGAGTTTCGCGGAGGAGAGCGTTTTCATCTGTGAGGCTCAGGAGTTGTCAGTCTGAGAGATTCACTTGGTGTACAGTACAGCGACGTCCTGGGAATCCTAAGGCAGAGTGGAAGACATTCTGAAAAGTAAACAGCATGCTTGAAACCCTTCAATTCTATCAAAGCATTGAGATGTCAGTATTTTTATAAAAAGACACAGAGAAGAGCTGGCAATGGACAGATTGGTGAATTGAGCACATGGAATAGAAATGGTGCCACCTGCAGGCTACAGGCAGGGTCACTGGAATCATGCGGCAAAAGAGGGCCAAATTATGTGTCAAATTATGTATCAGAGTTGAGTAAATTATGTGGAAAGGAAAGGCAAATTATGCGGCACATTTAAAAAAAAATATTACTTCCTTATTTGAACTTTTTATACTTGTTAACACTGTTTGGGAATTGGGTGCACCTCATTAGTACCAGTTTAATACTCGAAATGTAGCAATAAGCAAAAGGAAGTGTTATGTTTCATATATGTACCCCAATATAGGCTCAGGTAGTAACCTTTCACATATATTCTCCCCTACCATTACACTACATAGCAGTTCTTGGGACTGACCTTTTACCTAGTTACGGTACTGCTTACAGGATGCAGGTTTTTCCCTGAAAACTAGCCTCATTCATAATGCATGAGGATTCTTGGAAACTCAGCGGGACTACCATCTCCTGCATAATTGTGTATAAGGGTCATTCCCTCCGTCATCCTAAGTCCGACATGACACAGCAACTTAGAACCCCTGAGGGTACCACTTTGGGTATATAAACACCATATCTTGTTAAGGTAGTTTGAGGAGAAAAGGCCTACCTTGCCGACACACTGACGCAAGACGCTGAGGCTCCTGCATACAGATACTCCAGCTTGCAGTGGTGTGCCATCCCTTGCGTGGTGTCCTTCTCGAGACCAAGTCAGGGTCCCACAGTCTCTCACTTCAGGTAAAGGGTTTGACTAAATCCTGGAGGGATTCTTGGCTTTACACCTACATACATACTAGGTACACTTAGGTCAGGGTTCTTCAAACTGTGGGGCACGCCCCCCTGGGGGGGGCGCGGCACCATCCCAGGGGGGCGTGCTCCACTCCGATCTTCCCTATGTGCCCGTTCCTTTGTCTGGGTGATTCTCCCAGGAGGGGGCCAATTCATGGAGTCACAGCTTCGGCTGCAGTGCAGGCAAGGAGTCTCCTCTGCTAAAAACGAAAGCAAACAAACAGACACACTTTCAGCTTTAGCAGAGGAGACCCCTTGCCTTCCACTGCAGCTGAAGCTGTCGAATCCGTGAATTGGCCCCCTCCTGGAAGAGTTAGCTCTTCCCAGAAGGGAGAGATGGTTTACGGAGAGGGTTTGAGGCACGGGCGGGGTGGGCTCTGGCCCAGGGCCCCAGCCTTTCAAAGGGGGTGGGAGTGAGGGGGAAGGGGGGTGCCTCCTTCCTGGGTTGGGGATGCGTGCATTATGTAGTTTATTTCACTTGGGCCCGGGTTCTGTCGCAGGCAAAAGAAAGCATACATTATTATTGGTAGCCGTGTCAGCCCGTCTCTCATCAGCGCTCATGGCTGCTCAATTGGTTATAAGATAATTGCCATCTCCTGCAGACCGTGCCAGACACATGTGGATCTATGAGGCAGCACCTTTGCTTGGCTATATGTTCTGGCAAGGCGTCTGCCCTGTAACTATGCTGCACGATTATTTAGATTTGCCACAAGGTAGAATTTACAGCAGCCCTGAGACGGCCCTAAGCACAAGCACCACTGCGACGTCACCAGTGAAGCACTGTGCCAGGCAGACTCGCTCCTCCAGGCACTTGTGAGCTGGCTGCCTGGGGAAGGTGTGCACAAAGTCTCTCTGATTCTGTATTGAAGTTCACTGTGAACTGGACGCTGCTGGCATGTATTTAAACAGTAGTAGTAGTAGGCCATAATTCCAATTAGTTTACACCAAAATAAGTCAGAGACATAGTTTTCTTAGTTTATATTTCACTCATTTGAAACGCAAAAAAATGTCATGCGTGTAGGTTAACTTGTTACATCCACAAAGAGTGAATGAAGGCATGAAATAATTTGAGATGACTCATGTTGTATCTTCAGTGACCTCTTAAAGTTTCTTGTTGCTCAAATGGGTGTAATTTCTGCTATTTAAATGTTTCATTTGCTTGCGGAAAAGTGTCACTCAGTCATTGAAATGTCACTCATAATTACACTGAAATTATGAAAATGTCACACATAGTCATCTGAAACCTTGGCAGCATTGGGGGATGGGGGGCGGGAGTCCTTCAGTTATTTTGGGAAGGGAGGGAGAGGTTGCAATCCGGGTTTGGGCCATGAATCGAGACGGTGGGCTCTGGTCTGCGGTCATCAACTCATGAGGATCTTTGTGTGGGGCACCGAAGTGTCTGTGTTCAGGGATGTTGGTCTGCAGATTCGAATTTGAATCATCAAATGTGTGAGGGATGTCGGGTGGAGCCGGCCACCAGACGTCCGTTATGGTGCCATGTGGGTGAATAGATGTATGGGCGGAGTGGTGGATGTATGGGTGGAATGGTGGATGTGTGGGTGACATGGTGGATGTATGGGTGGGGGGGTGGATGGATGAGTGAGGGGATGGATGGATGGGTGAAGGGGTGGATGGATGGTGGGAGAGAGGATGGATTCATGAGTGGAGGGAAGGATGGGAGTGGATGGATGTGTGTATGGTTGGAAGGGTAGATGGATGGGTGGAGGGATGGATGGATCAGTGAAATGGTGGATGGATTGATGGGGGGGTGGATGGTGGACGAGTCGGTGGGTGGATGGATGAGAGAGGTGATGGATGTATTGATGTATTGATGGGTGAAGGGGTGAATGAATGAATGGATAGATGGATGAGTGAAGGGGTGGATGTGGGGATGGATGGGTGATTGAGGAGGGTGGATGGACGGGGGGATGGATGGAGGAGTGAAGGGGTGGGTGAGAGGTCAATGGATGGATTCATGAGTGGATGAGTGGATGGATGAGTGGGTGGATGGGTGAAGGGTGGATGGAGGGATGGGTGGCTGGGTGAGGGGGGAATGGGGAGAGAGGGGGAGGATGGATGGATGAGTGAGGACATGGATGAATAATTGGCAGAGTGGATGGGCAGGTGTGTGAATGGATGGGTGAAGAGAGGAGCATGGAGATGGATGGGTCAGAGAGTGCATGCATGAGTGGGAGAGGGTGGAGAGCGGGAGGGATGGATGGGTGGGTGGATGGATGAGTGGGGGGTTGAGTGGGTGGACGGATGAGTGACTGGGTGGATGGATGAGTGGGTGGGGGGATGGCTGGATGGGTGAGAGGGTGGGTGGTTGGATGGATGAGTGAGTGGATGGATGGGTGGAGGAGTGGATGGATCGGTGGAAGAGTGGATGGATGAATGGAGGAGTGGATGGATGAGTGGGAGGATAGCTTGGGTGAAGGGGTGAGTGATTGGATGGATGAGTGGGTGGATGGATGGGTGGAAGAGTGGATGGATTGGTGAGGGGATGGATTGGGTGAAGGGATGGATGGATGATGGATGGATGGGGGAGGGGGTGGATGGGTGAGGGGGTGGATGGAGGGATGGATGGTGGATGGGTTTGCAAGTGGTTGAAGGGGTTTGGATGTGGATGGGGCACAGATGGAGGGACGGAATGAATGGTGGGGGAGTTGGTGGATGACAAGGTGTACATGATGGATGGGGAGGGTTGTGATGACTTCCTTTGCCTTGGAGGATTGTGTTTTGAGCTGTGTGGTACGCCTCTGTCGTTTCGCCACACCCACTCACAGGCCTGCAGTTTGCTAGACACTCTTGTTGTGTTGAGCATTGTTTGCCGGATATGGCCCGTGGTGTGCGCGTTGCAGTCGATCATGTGGTGTGCCGGATTCCCGAGGTTTCGGTCGGGTGGTGGGGGGCCCAACATCTGGGGGAATTCAGCTGGGGGGGCTCAACCTGGAAAAGTTTGAATACCTCTGACTTAGGTACATCTAGTTAGGGTTGCATCGTAGGAGTACGCATTCTACTGTAGTGTATTTTATATACTTGCCTTTATTCATTGTTTTAGCACAATGGAAGAAATCTACCATCCTTTTACTCTGTTGGCGCTTATAATCATTTATATCTGTTTCTGTCTAATGGTTGTTGCAGCACACCTATTTTACTCTAGAATAACGCTGGTTCAATAAATGATTATTGAAAAACGTCCCCACCGTTTATTCTGTGTATCTCTCTGAGACAAAGTGAGCATGAGGGACCGAGCGAAAAGCATCACACTGTTTCCACCGTACTGAGGGTTGTCATGTTCGGTAGTTGCCAAGAACTAGTCTCTCCTTGGTAAGAGGGCTTTCTAGTGGCATTGTGAGCTAGCTGGTACACAGGCTAACATATCCAGTAGGGGTGTCTAGAATCAATCTGAACACCAGTGTATGTTGTCTAAACGCACAGATCCTATATAGGTTTATAGGAACTACACAACAGAAGGTGGCCAGTCAACCTTTCCAATTGACCTTCCATTGCGCAGCAACACGTGCCACTACTTTTAGTAATTTTTTTAACCGTTTGAGCGGCAAACACTTTTTTTTGTTAAAGTCTGCAGATTATGAAGCAGATGATGGATTATGTGGCAAATACGGCAAATCTATAGACAATCTCCGCAGCTGCACGATCGCTTAATTCCAGTGGCCCTGGCTGGTGGCTCCAATTGAAACTCATGAGGTCGAGCGTCTGCTGTGGTGAACTGCATAACTTACAAGTCCCTTGTTCCAATGCTAGTAGGCTAGGTCAAGGGTGTAGCTATCAGAAGTGCAGTGGTACTGGGCCTAAGGGGTCTAACGGGCCAGGTGGTACTGGACCTCCTGTGTCTGGGGTGCGCCTTTCCATGAGTGCACTTTATTTATCATGCTAGGTCATTTTTAAGTCGAAGCCTCACAGCACAACTGTCTGGTTTGCTAACAACGCCTTGTAGGCATTCTGAAAGCTTCCCTAGGAAGGCTTTGCACCGATTGCAGACTGACCATTGGGTTTGTGGTTTTTAACTCACATTTGCTTGCTTTCTATTTGCTGTCTTTTTATCTGTTTTTGGATGTCCAGTTTGTCTGTCTGGGGGAACATTGCCTGTGTACTGTATACCTTGATATTTTCTCATCATATTCATACGCTCAGTTCCTGACGGTAAACATCAATAAAACTAAGGTCATGATGTTTTGTCCAAAGGAGTCTCAGATAAATAGAAAGTATAGGTGGTCTTAGAACAGCTCTGCCCCAGAAGCAGTAAAATCCTACCCTTATCTTGGAAGATTTATGTCAGCAAAGTTGGCGGACAGCGAACATATTGCTCATATATCAAATAAGGCTTTTGCACATGGAAATGCACTGAAGGCAACTGGAGCAACAGGTCGCAGGCATTTCAATGATCTCTTAACAGTATATAAAATGAAGATTCTGCCAACACTTTTGTATTTGACAGAGACCATAAATACCAACCAGTGGCACTTTATGAATAAGGTGGAGGGTAAGATTATTCGCATTATTTGCACTTTAAATTCTATGGTTACAATAGACTCCCTAATGTTGGAATTAGAACTGGTCTTTGCGTATTCCCTGCTATTTTAAGATGATGCCATTGTATTTTACATGCCAAAGAAAGTCGTTGAGGAGACTCCTGGGCTCGGAATATCTTGCCCCTAATGTTGAGGCCGGAGCACTTTACTTTGACTAGTTTAGATATTCAGAATATGAGCTATGTTCATCTTAAAAATGATCTCTAATATGCAATGAAAAATTGCTCCATGGAAAATGATATAGAGCTACGTAGAGCAAAACATCGATTCCATTTTAGTATTCAATCCTGTCAGGTAGCCGTCCCTCAAGTACATTTGAACTGGACTTCGGATCATAGAGTGCGAAGGTGCATAATGCTGTCTAGGCTGAAATGTTTACCATTAAAAACTGTGACAAATTAAAAATTGTGATGGATGCAAGGCAGACTGTATATTGATCTGAAAGAATATGCACCATATGTTATAATGGTGCAGAGCAGGACTATCGACAGAGAAGTATTCTGGGACATTAATACCGCCGCAAAAACATCATGGGGAAGAAATATCGACAACAAAAATATAGTTGACAAGAATATCGACTAACAGGTAAGTAATATCGATTACAAAAATATCGTTGTAATAAATATCGTTTACAAGAATATAGTTGACAACAATATTGATTTATTAATAATGTTATGTATTTTAGTGTTTTTAATGAGAATTGTTCGTCATTTTATTATATGTTTTAGAATTTTACTAGTTATTAATATATTTTACGTTTAATTCTGCATTTTTAGCTCCGTAGCGGGTTGTGGGTTTATAGGGGAATAGGGTGGGAAGTAATTTAATTATATAAAATGTATTGAATAATTAATGTGTTTATTGATTCATTAATAATAGTTTAATAATTAGTTGTTAATTAATTTCAATTAGTTAATTAATAATTAATTATGTTAATTGTCTAATTAATTTTAGGTTTGTGTTGTGGTGTTTATATGTGTAAATGGTGTGAAGGGTGGTAAGTAAGTAATTTTTTATTGAATAATTATTAAATATTTTTAAATTAATTACCAACAATTAATTATTAACTATTAATTGTAATTGTGTAATTAATTTTAGGTGTGTGTTGTGGTGTTTATATGTGTAAATGGTGTGAAAGGTGGTAAGTAATTTATTTTTAATTGATTATTAAATAATAATACATTAATTGTCATTAATTAATTAGTAATTATTACATTTAATTGTGTAATTAATTTTCGGTGTGTGTTGTGGATGTTATAGTGTTAAATAATATGTAATTAATTATTTTATTATTATTCTTGATAATAATAATATATTTAAATGTATATATTAATAAAGTTAATAGTGGAAATAAAATTTAATAAAAATGTTGATTTTTTTTTGTTTTGGGATCCAGCGCTTTCCCTACTGTTGCGCTCACTGGAGTGGGAATAGTAATTTTTACCCACCCGCTATCCAACGCTTTCCCTACTGTTGCACCCTCTGGAGTGGGAATAGTAAATGTTACCCCTCCGCTATCCAGCGCTTGCCCTACTGTTGCACTCACTGGATTTGGAATAGTAATTTTTACCCCTACCCTATCCAACGCTTTCCCTACTGTTGCAGTCACTGGAGTTGGAATAGTCATTTTTACCCCTCCACTATCAAACGCTTTTCCTACTGTTGCACTCACTGGAGTTGGAATAGTAATTTGTACCCCTACGCTATCCAACGCTTTCCCTATTGTTGCACTCATTGGAGTGGGAATAGTAATTTTTACCCCTACGCTATCCAGCGCTTTCCCTATTGTTGCACTCATTGGAGTGGGAATAGTAATTTTTACCCCTACGCTATCCAGCGCTTTCCCTACTGTTGCACTCACTGGAGTGGGAATAGTAATTTTTACCCCTACGCTATCCAACGCTTTCCCTACTGTTGCATTTATTGGAGTGGGAATAGCAAATTTTACCCCTCCGCTATCCAGTGCTTGCCCTACTGTTGCACTCACTGGATTTGGAATAGTAATTTTTACCCCTACCCTATCCAACGCTTTCCCTACTGTTGCAGTCACTGGAGTTGGAATAGTCATTTTTACCCCTCCACTATCAAACGCTTTTCCTACTGTTGCACTCACTGGAGTTGGAATAGTAATTTTTACCCCTACGCTATCCAACGCTTTCCCTATTGTTGCACTCATTGGAGTGGGAATAGTAATTTTTACCCCTACGCTATCCAGCGCTTTCCCTATTGTTGCACTCATTGGAGTGGGAATAGTAATTTTTACCCCTACGCTATCCAGCGCTTTCCCTACTGTTGCACTCACTGGAGTGGGAATAGTAATTTTTACTCCCTCGCTATCAAATCAAATCAGGTGTTTGTTAAGTGTGACTACTCACCCGTAAGGGTCTCTAGGCGCTAGGGGTGTTGGGGGGTTCACAGGTTCCAGGCCATCAAGAAGGGGGCTTGTTGAAGAGCCAGGTTCTGAGTTTCTTGCAAAGATGGGGAGCGATGTTATCTGTCTGAGGTGGAGCGGAAGGTCGATCCAGGCACTAGCCGCGCGGAAGGAGAAGGAGCGGCCTCCCTTTCTGGTCTTTCTGGTGCGGGGGACCACGGTGTAGGAGAGCTGGGCTGATTGTAGGGGCCTTTGGGGTGTGTGGAATTAGAGTCAGCTTTTCAGGTATGCTGGTCCAGTGTCGTGGAGGGCTTTTTGAGCGTGGGTTAGCATCTTGAAGGTGACTCTAGCTTCGATGGGGAGCCAGTGGAGTATGCACAGGTGCTGGGAGATGTGACAGTGGCTTGGCAGGTTGAGGACCAGACTTGCAGTGGCGTTTTGGATGTTCTGTAGCTTGTGGTTGAGGTTTTTGTTTGTTCCGGCATAGAGTGCGTTGCCGTAGTCGAGCCTGCTGGTGACCAAGGGCGTGAGTGACGGTCTTTCTGTGTTCGAGGGAGATCCATTTGAAGGTCTTACGTAGGAGGCGGAGGGTGTGGAAGCAAGAGGACAAGACGGAGTTGATCTGACGGTCCATTTTGAGCACTGAGTCTAGGATGATTCCCAGTTTGCGTGCTTGGTCCGTGGGGGTGGGTGGGCTTCCGAGGGCGGGGGCCACCAGGTGTCGTTCCAGGCGTCGAGCCCATGATGAGTACTTCCATTTTGTTTGTGTTTAGTTATAGGCAGCTCTTTTTCATCCATTTGGTGAAGGCTTCCATGCCTTCTTGAAAGTTGTATCTGGCAGTGTTGGGTTAGTTGGAAAGGGAGAGGATGAGTTGGATGTCGTCTGCGTATGACACAATGTTGAGTCCGTAGGTTCTGACGATGGGGGCGAGCGGAGCCATGTAGACGTTGAAGAGTGTAGGGCTGAGGGAGGCCCCCTGGGGGACTCCGCAGGTGGTAGGTGTAGGGTCTGAGCGGAAAGGGAGGAGTCTGACCCGCTGCGTTCTGCCGCAGAGGAAGGAGCGGATCGAGTCGAGGGCCTTCTCTTGGATCCCTGCGTCGTGGAGTCTGCGTATTTGGGTGCGATGAGAGACTGTGTCAAATGCCGCTGAGAGGTCGAGGAGGATGAGGGCTGCTGTTTCTCCCTTGTCCAATAAGGTACGGATGTCATCTGTTGCGGCAAGGAGGGCGGTTTCCGTACTGTGTTTTTTTTAAAGCGGATTGGGAGTAGTCGAGGATGTTGTGCTCTTCGATGAATGTGGCGAGTTGGCTGTTGATGGCTTTCTCAATGACTTTCGCTGGGAATGGGAGCAGGGAGATGGGTCTGTAGTTTTTGAGGTCGGTGGGGTCTGCCAAGGGTTTCTTCAGAAGGGCGTTGGTCTCAGCATGCGGGAACGAGGCAGTTGCCAGGGAGTGGTTGATGGTGTTGCTGAGCATGGGTGCGATGGTGTCGGCGGCTCTGTTGAAAATGTGGTGGGGGCAGGGGTCCGTGGGGGCCCTGGAGTGGATTGACTTCATCATCTTCAGTGTGTGTTCAGTGGTGAGGGCTGTCCAGTTGTTGATCGATGGCTAGAGGGTGTTGGGGGTGGTTGGTGAGGGTTAAGTGTGTTGGTTGTCTGCGTCAAAGTTGTCGTAGATGCTCTTGATTTTGTGGTGGAAAAAGGTGCTGAATTTGTCTCAGAGGTCTTGTGAGGGAGAGATGTCGGTGGACTTGCTTGTGGATTGGGCGAATTCCTTGATTTTCTCTTCTCTCTGAGAGAAGGCATTTGCTTGGCTTATATTTTATGTCTGATTTCTAACGTGCTCTGTTGTTACAGTAAAAATAATGCTGGTGAAATGCCGATCACAATTTGGGGGAACCACGGCCTTAAAGGTGACAAAAGGGGCAAAAAGGTGAAAGTGGCGAGAGGAAAAGGCAAAAAGCCAAAAGCACAGAAAGGCAAAACTGAAAAGAGGTGAAAGAAAGGCAAATCCAAGAGACAGAAATGAAAAAAGGAGGCTAAAAGAGAGAAGCAGATGTGGGTCTCAGATTTAGTGCAGCGGCAGCTGGGCTCAAAAGGGCGGGCAGGGCCAGCAGGGCCAGGCAGCGCCTTTTCAATCAATGTTGAGCAAACAAGATTTGCGGTTGTTGTATATGCTGAACAAACACACTTTTATAATCAACGTAAGATTGTTTGCAGTGCTTGGAACAAAAGAAATGCTTTTTAAAATTGCAGCAAACATAGCTGTCACATCGACAGCCTGTATAATGTAAGAATCAGTATTATTGTTGTATTTATACCCCTGTGCGAAGTTAGCACCCGGTGCGGTGGCACCGGTTGCACCGCCCTAGAGCCGGCCCTGAGTGAAGGGTGTCAGAGCACTGTACATAACGCACACATTACACAGAGACTATCAATCATAGGTGTGCAAATCAGTGTATAGGACATGTTACATAAGACAAAGGATAACAAGGGGTGAAATAACATGTCATCCATATTGGTGGACAGTATAGTTGAAGAGTACTTGGTCTGGAGAAGCACAAACTCTGAATTTAAAATGTAACACAATGGATTGGGGCTCTTTTTAATGACAAGAACAGATTTGTACATAAGTGAACCCTTTTTGCAACATTAGAATAATGAAAGTCTGGGGGAAAACCCCATATGTTCTAATCTATACCTTGAAGTCTGCCAGCAGTTCTTTGATGACAGATATTAGCTCACTGTAAACTGCAACTAACAAAAGGAAGTCTCTGACAAACGCAGTAACCCACGTACCTGTTTACGTTACATTCACTTTGTGATCTGCACGGTACATGTTCTGTGCAGCAGGCATATCGACCCTCTGCACTACCTAACCAAGAATAACAACTTCCTAGAGTCAAAACTTCTATTAGACAAAACTCTGATCTCGCCTGCTAGAGGCCAGGAACGGGGCAGCAGGTGATTTTACGCCCATAGCAAAGTCAGCACCCAGTGTGCTAGCACCGGTCGCACTACCCTAGAGCTGGCCCTGTCTTCACTTTTATGAGTGACGCTATAAAATGTATTAAATGCATCTGAGAGAGATTGGTTATCAAGACTGTTAAAGGGTAGTAGGGAGGCAATCCGTGGCGGAGGTGGTCATTTGGAGGGGGGTGCCAAAAAATAGTGTCACACTGGGCGCCACCAGTACCGTTTTATCATTTATACCCGCATACTGATTTATACATTTCTGAGCCCGTAAAATGGTACTGCGGAGGAGAATATGGACAAGTCAGCCTTCCAAAGCCACATTTATTCCTCCTGGCACAGTAAGCAGCCTTTCTAAATTATTTTCCAGCCATCCATGACACTTGTGTCTTTAAAGAAAAGCGCATCAATGCTTCAGTTTTTCATCCCCAAAGATTTCCCTTGCATATGACTGGCTGCAGTTGGAGTTAAAATATTTGATACTTTCTACAGCACCATACATAGAGAGCAGCTCAATATCCGCAAGCCACAGTGTTATTGCTATTAAAGCAACCGAAGACATAAGAACAATAAGAGACCAAGGCGGAACAGCGGTGCTGGTACTGCTGGACCTCTCAGCAGCTTTTGACACGGTCGACCACGGTACTCTGGTCGGCCGTGTTGGAAAAATAGGCATCTCCTCCACGGCAAGAGCTCTCCTCGCCTCCTTTCTCTCAGAGAGAACCCAGGCTGTCTCTTTGGGCCCCTATCCATCTGCCAAATTGTCACAACCGTGTGGGGTACCTCAAGGCTCATCCCTGAGTCCGACACTTTTTAATATATATGTGTCGGACCTGGCCAATGTCATCAAGGCACATGGGATGAGCCTAACCTCCTACGCGGACGACACACAATTGGTGCTGGCTATAAGGGGTGATGGCGAGGAGGTAGCTAAAAGATTCCAGAGAGGACTGACACAACTAGGTGAATGGATGGCAGCAAATTGCCTAAAACTAAACTCGGAAAAAACCGAAGTTATGATTTTTGGACAACTTTCACCAGAATGGCCTACCTCGTGGAGGGCCCAAACTTTTGGTGCCCCCCCTAATCCAGTGACTAAAGTAAGGAACTT
Source organism: Lissotriton vulgaris (assembly GCF_964263255.1). NCBI lineage: Eukaryota > Metazoa > Chordata > Amphibia > Caudata > Salamandridae > Lissotriton > Lissotriton vulgaris. The sequence continues at coordinate 54,173,170 of NC_141696.1, forward strand.
AGGAATAGTTTTTGACAACCATCTGAATTTTATGGACCATGCCAGCAAAGTGGCCTCAGTAGCCCACCATAAACTGCGCATGATCCGAAAGATAAGTCCCTATCTTCCTACCACCGCCATTAAAACTCTGGTGAGCTCACTAGTCCTGACATCCCTAGATTATTGCAATGGGCTTTTTATCAACGCCCAAGTAAGAGTCCTAAAAAAACTGCAGACTATACAGAACGCAGCAGCACGTCTCATTCTGGGAATTCCAAAGTTTGCTCCTCTATCCAATGCCATTCCCAAACTACACTGGTTGACGATTCAGAACAGAGCCAGATTTAAATCCCAGTGCATTGTGTACAAAGTCCTAAACAAACAGGGCCCACAGTTCCTTAAAGACCATCTACGACCGTATCAACCCACAGGCCAACTGCGCTCTACCAACAGTAACCAACTTATGGTACCTCGCACCAAAACTGTGATGTGGGGAGACCGACGGTTTGTAGTGGCGGCTTCCAAACTTTGGAATACTTTACCCCAGGACATTAGGGCATGTCCCACACTACTCCAATTCCGCAAAAAATTAAAAACTTGGCTGTTTAATAAATAATTTACTAAATGATTCCAGGTATAGAATAGTGATCAGAGCAAGGCAGTTTCTCATCCAGCCGGCAAATTATTCAGCGCCAAGACACCCCAGGGTATATGCTGCGCTTTACAAATGCCAATAAATAAATAAATAAATAAATAAATAAAATAGGTTACTCAAGTAAGGAGAGTGTCTTACCGTTTTTACAAGAAGAGATAAATCCTGCTCACTCTACTCCTGTCAGACATACAATGACTCAAATATAAGCCAATCCTGTGCCGTTATGAATAATAATGCTGGTGATACGGGTGTAAAATGGAGGTTGGGCAGAACATCGGCATGGCATTTTATTAATTACTAATCAAATGCCCAACCTCCATTTTACACCCATATTACCAGCATTATTTGTACTGCAAAAAGCCAGTTAAACTAAAGAAATCAAGGTCCTAGGACAGGTAGGATTCTTGTCTGCAACGCCCATAGTTATAGTTGTAAAAAAAAAGGCTATTTCAGGGTTTAGTGAGGCACTGAGAATTACAAGTACAGGGGAACAAACTGTACCACACTGTGCGGTACGCTTTACCCATATTCATCATGAACTGTTGGAAGCTTTGATTTGATTCGGATTCGGTAATGCACGTCCATGGTCACCATGAGGTTGGATACTCATTGTTACAAGGAAATATAGCCCTGATGGTATACTTGAGGCAGGGCGACGTGAAAGCAATAGAAATGATAGTAGAAACATTTTGCACATTAGATGTTATTATACTCTTGGCCATGCCGATCTTAGACTTAAATCCTACAATATTAGCCACTCAGTCATACTGTGGTTGTGATCAGGATTTCAAAGGCTGTTTGATATTAGGTGCCCTTTTTGGGATAGAGCTGCACTGTGGACTGCTCCCTCACCATCTGCTCACCTGACATGCTTCTAGGACTTCAGCTTTGATGAGTTTCTGACCCGGCGTAACCCAAGAAATTTGCAGGAAATTTTTCTCCTGACCCACAATGTCTGGAAATGTATGCAAATTCTACTTATACTTGTCTTACCTCGATGTTTTGTACTTCAGGCTTATTATTCTGTGGAGACTGTGGATGAGACTCGCAAGAAACCTGGAAATACTTCAGCAAAGGAAAAGAAAAGACGAGCAGGAACTTTACAGATAGAAAGACCTTTCTTATATATTTTGGTAAATTCTTCTCTTCTCTATCTGAATAATTAAGACGAGAGGAACTGATTCCCATCTTTCTGATTGACAATGAAGAGATTTCTAATGCCAAGTTCGCCTGAGCAAAGTGAAGTTGCAGGTTCTTCTGACAAAAAAGAGGATGGGAAACGAAAAGCCAAGTGCAGGAAGTACGATGACAGGTATCTGGTTTATGGTTTTACGTGTGTTCAGGTTAATAATGAGAACCGTCCTCAATGTGCACTCTGTTTAAAAGTTTTGGCTCTGGAATCCATGCTTCCAAGTAAACTTAAGCGGCATCTTGAAAGTCTTCACCCAAATGTGGTCGGAAAGCCAAGGGAATTTTTTGTAAGAAAAGTTGCAAATGCCAAACTACAAAAGTCCACTTTCTCAAAACAAACCAAAATTAATAGTAACGCCCTCATTGTCTTCATATAAAGTGGCCTATCTAGTTGCACAGAGTAAAAAAAAAACCCACAATTGCATAAGAGCTGATTTTCCATTCCACTCCACCCCACTCTACTCCACTCCAATACACTCCAATCTACCTGAATTCACCCACTTCACTCTATCCCACTGTACCACACCTCCAATCTACCCCTTCCACCCAGGTCCCTAGTCTACCCAACTCCACTCCAATATACATCACTCTACTGCAGTCTACCCCAATCTACCCCTTTCAACTCAAATCGACCCCAGTCCTTCAATCTACCCCAATCCACTTGAATCCACCCCACTATAATCTACCCCACTCTACCCCAATTTAACCCACTCCAATTTAACCTACCCCATTCCAATCTACCCCACTCCAATTTAAGATACCCCACTCCAATCTACCCCACTCCTATGCACCTCAGTCTATCCCAATTCACACCACTCCATCCCACTCCTTTCTACCCCTCTTCACTCCAATCTACCCCACTCCAGTCTACCCCATTGCATTCCAATCTACTGAAAGCTATCCCACTCCAATCTACCACAATCAACCACACTGCACTCCAATCTACCCCACTCCACTTCAATCTCGGCTCCACTCTATCCTACCCCACTCCAATCTACCCACTCCACTCCTATTTACCACAATGTAAACCACTCCAATCTACCACAATCTACCCCCACTTCACTGCACTCCAGTCAACCACAATCTACTGTACTCCACACATGTGAAAGCGCACATACATCAATGGCCCCAGGCAGTGATTAACTTCTCCGACTCCAACAGTTATGCCCATCAGTTAAAACAAGTGCACATAAATCAATGGTTCAAGGCAGTAACACAAACCCTAATTTATTACTACTTTATAATAAACCTAATGTCTTTGACACAGTTAAACCAAGGAGAATACAAAAAACAGGTCAAAGAATAATAATACATTTTTATAACCTCTTACTCCCAAAATTGTTTTGTATGACCGTGCCAGCTGCTTTAATCCCCCACCCTCCCAAAAATTTAATGCAAATCACAAATCATCTTCTGTTTTGATTCAGTGGTAGAGCCATTGTCTACCACCTTGGAGCACTGTCCATTAAAGTTGTGATGATTGTCAAAATGAAAGGGGTTTCATCTATTCTCTGCAGAAATGCTGAAGGGACAAAGGAGCCTGAAATCTACGCCCTATAAGAATCAAACATATCACAGCATGTAAAGCAATAATTAGTTTAATTATTTTACTGACTTTGAGGACTGGTGCTGAGGTAAGGTACAGATCTCGGCTTATGGGTGCATTAAATCACTAAGCTACTATTTTTCACTTGGCCTATTAGGGTTAGACATTTTTTAAATGGCAATACAATAGAATGCCACCTATAATGTGCAGGCCACACTCAAATATCTACTGTAGATGCATTAACCCACTGTACTGTTAAAACAGGCACACAGTCTTCACATATATCTCTGCATTAGGTTCAATAACTCACTGAGCTACTTTCCCAGCTTAGCCTGGGTTACCTTCAGATTGACAGATACTTCTGCAGCAGGTGGACTGGCACACAAATGTTGGTGTTAGCGGTGATGGTAGTTTTAGTGGTGGCAGTATTTGTGGTAGTAGTAGACGTGGTGGCTGTGAGTGGTGGTAGGATGTTAGTGATAGTGGTGGTGGCAGGGATGATGCTGTGTGCAGTGGAAATGGAGGAAGTAGTGGCAGTGGTAGCAGTTGTGATGGTGGTGATTGTGGCAGTAACACTGGTGGGGACAGTGTTGGTGATGATGGTGGTGGTTTTGGTACCGTTGTTGATGGCATTAGTAGTAGCAATGGTGGTGAAAGCGCAAAGATGGTACCAGTAGTAGTCTTGGTGGCAGTAATAGTGAAGATAGTAGTGGTAGTAGTGGTGATGCTGGCATTAGAGCTGACAGTGGTAGCAGTCATGATGGTGATGATGTTACTGATAGCAGTAGCAGTGGTGTTGGTGATGATAAGGATGGTGTTAGCAGTAGTGTTTGAGTTAGACATTGTTTATGAGTGGTGATGGCATTGACAATCGTGGTGGTGGTAATGGTGAGTGGTAGATGCCATAGTGGTGATTGTGAGGCTTCTAACTTGTTAGTCATAATGGTGACTGGCAGAGCACTTTAGGCGCACACACTCTGCTTTCTCACTTTTTTATAAATATGTTTTATTGGTTTTCCAAGCATATACAACTGAACACACATTCACAAAGGTAAAGTTAGGCCGAAAGTGTAACTTAGGCCAGAAGTCTAACTTTGCTAATCTTCGGTATTCACAAAGGTAAACTCAGACCAAAAGTCTAAGATTAGACCTAAAGTCTACATTTACTACTAGTAAAGTTAGACTTCTGGTCCAAACCAGGAGAGCATCAGCCTGCTTGCTTCCCACTGCCCGTCTCTTTAAAGAGGACTTATACCCCCCCCCCCATTATCTCACTGGCCTGCTGGATGCCGGAGCCCATGCCTGACTCCTACCCAAAGCCTCAACACCTACCCTGCCCGCTTCTGTTTCACACACTGTCAGCTCATACTCCGCTGCTGAGCTGCTCCCTTTGTATGCAATGAACGAATCTTTATTATTCAGTCAATAAAAACTGGTAATACAAAACACTAGTTTAAAAAAGAAAGTTCAGTAAAAAGACCAGCTGTAGCTTTGGTCTCTGTGTTTTTTACATTCACTGGTTAAAAACTGTCATCCTTGTAACCCTTATGGGGCGCCGCCTGCCCTGCTCCCAGCCTTGCCATAGTCACCAGCCAAGCAGGGCTGGAGAAAGGGCAGACAATTCAGTACCAGCCTTTTCTCAAGTTTGGGCTGTGCTTGACTCCAGGTAGTCAGTCTGTAGGGCATGCCCATATAGGAGGAAGGGGATGGGTAGGTAAGTTTAAGTGTGTCTGTATCAGTCAACAGTTCTCACAGGCCTGAAGCAGAGTCATCAGGAACTCTCTCTTCATGAGGCATGTCCCTACCTGTTGTGTCCTGCACCTCCTGCCAGCTTCAGCCGCCTCCAAGCCAACCGCACCAGCTTCTGCTGTATTCCCTGTAGTGTGGCATGCCCCTTTACACCAGTGTGCCTCCTTCCTGCTGCAGAGTACTTGAAAAAACATATTTACAAGTCTGCACCAGCAGCTGCTCACATGGGTAGCAGCAGCGGCAGACCCTGATGCAGAGGTCTAGCCTGGGACCAGGGTTCAATTCCCCGCCTCGGCGGGTCTTGGGCTCAAAATTCCACGGGCCTGATAATTCTCGCCTCGGTGCCTATTCCAATCATGGAGTCCCACTCTGCAACTCTGGGCAATAGCTTGCTTAATCTCCACAACGGCCCCCACAACGCTAAAGGATGCCTGGCCTTCACCCTGGGGGTGCCCAGGAGTGGACGCCTCACAGGGAAAGCCAGGACGGGTTCCACAGCGGTATTCGTACAAGCGCCTTGAGACCCTTGCGGGTGAGTAGTGCGCTATACATGTATCAATTTTTTAAACCTTCCTTTTATTTCACCCGGGACTGGGGCTGGCAATGTTATCAAACTTAGCAGCCAGAAACAGAATAGGCAAAGACATATCTGTGACTGTGCAAAGCACACTCAGCAGTAAAGCAAGCTAAGTTTCAGCATAATCCTGGTATACCGTCAGGGAAAATGGAAGGTTATGGGCTACACACGAATAGGCACTTTCTGTCAGCTGGGGCATGAGGGTGCCATTCCCAAGAGGGTGCGGTTTGCCTTCATAGTGCTGAAGTGGAGGGGATGGAGCACTAATACGGACAACTACCAGAGCACATTTTGCAGTCATAGTTGAGAGGGTTCAGGGACATTACTCATAGGTTTAGTCCATGTCCCCTTGTTCAAAAAGGATTGCATGTTACCAGTCGCTTCAGTTAAGCGAAGTTTCCTTGGGAGTTGTCAGCTAACATGGGGACTGCATTTTGATGGTCAGCCGGTTGGCAGGCCTTTTAGATGTGGGTTTATAGCTCAGGCATGTCCAAGTAAGTAGTAGGAGGCGAGAAGTCAGCCCAGGGATACAAGTTCACAGGCCTGTGGAGCGGCAGAACTGAAAGGGGCTTGTGTTCGACCTCTTGGTCACAGGTTCAGATTCTGGTAGGCCCACTTAGCATTTCATCCTTCTGAGGTCGATAGAATGAGTACTATCGAGTTGAGTAACAATAAAAAGGTTCCCACCCTATAGCCTGACTGACAGCCATGCAGGTTGTGGAAGTTGTCATCCAACAAGTGTGCCACGGTCCAAAGATTGGGGAAACTGTGGGTTAAAGCACAAATGGGCTATAAGGTATTAAAGAACATTTGGCATTCCCAGTATTCAATAAAGGGCAGGTAATTTTACATATGGTTCCCCTCCTGTTCACACTGTCTTGTCTGCTCCCTGGTATACTAGCTGATGTTTGGGAGGGCAAGACGTCACCTAGGGGGTGACTGGTGTAAATCGGTGGACATGCTCCAACAAGCGCTATACACAGATAACTGGGTGAGATGAAGTAAGGCGAGCTTGATTACTCTTACTTCTACCCACATTGGCACATCTTATCAGGAGTTGATTGTAAAAGGTTCTGTTCTTCAGCCAGGCAAGGTTAACATCCAGTCAACACCATACTAATTATTTTAAGTCATTCTGGGCTCATATACACTCGCTGGGGTAGGGACATCAGTGTGGCAACACCACACCTGTTGCCAGGTGTCATGATACTAAATGTGGGGGCCAGGTTGCTCCTACTATGCCGCTCCTTTTCAGGGCAGCACTGAAGGGCTGGGGGCGAGGCAAGTGCCCCAGATACTGGGTCCCCCTTTGAGTTTCTGACTCTGCAGGACATGCTTGCGGGAGGGGCAATGAGAATCCCACGGCGTTAAAGGGTACAGCCAGCCGTAAGCCACCCTGGGGAGGAATGTGTTATTGTGAAGGCACTGGAACAGCTTCTGTAGAAGCAGTGGCACGGGCTGGGTGGGGTGTGTCTCCCCTCTCATCAGTGTGGTCTGACACCTGCGAGGCAATTATTTGACTTTCCGGGGTAGGAGGGAACTGCTGCCAGAATTGAATTACTCCTGGGGTAAGTATGCAACCATTGGTGGGCATGTGAGTTTGATAGTCAGAGATACCCCAGTGTAGTATGGGAGGGGCCCAGCCAGGGGTTGCTGTGGAAACCTCATGCAGGAAACTTAATAGTGCCATGTGTAGAGGCCCGAACAGAGGGGTTTGGTTTTATCAGGCATGGCCGGCTGCACGCCAAGTCCACAGGGTGTTTTGATGAAGATGGGATACACCTGTTCAGAGTGGGAATGGACCGGTTCTTGCTTGATTTGAGGGAAGCCTTGGAATCAGCAGGGTGTGGGTAACTAGGCCTATCGTGGTGGGGGCCCTGGGGTGACGGTGGCCACACCTAGTGCTGTGGCGGACTTACAGGGCAATCTAGAGGCTGTAAGGTACAGAAGGGTACCCTCTGCAGGAACACAGTAAGGGGCTAAAGCCAAATATCCCCATGGAGGTCTTCGCGCTGGAGGAGGGACGGTGCCCAGTTAATCCTATGGGCAGTTGTGGACCTGAGCAACCGGGGGTTGCCTGCAACGATCCACCCCCTTTTTGGGGGGGCATGAGTAAGGGGGTGTACTGGCCATCCACCGGTGGGAGGGGCTATCCCCTTCCCCAAATCTAACAAACACTGATTGGCTAGGGCCACGATGTAATTTGGTTCATCAGGTGGGTAGGAGACGAGGGGCTGCCTGCCCTGGGATCGCCCGTAAGATAACCCACCATGTTGGCATGTTTGTTATACAAATGAACCTGCAGCAATTTTCTCCACAAAGAATGTGTCTTGTCTTATTATTTCTCTAGGATATTGCTGTGGGAGGGATGGGGAGGGTTGCCGATATTGGCACTAAGCGTATGAGCCCATTAAATCCAACATAATCCGGTGTACGGATAGCAACCGGGGACAGGACGCTGCCGGATTGCTAGGTGGCCACCCTGCAAAATTTCATTGCTGCCTAAATCACTGCGTGTGACAGGAAAGCTGAAGAACGACAGAGTGGCCGGGGCAGGCAAAATGGCACCGCCCACGTAATGTTTGAGAAGGAGGAGGCTCGTTGGAAGTCCGAAGAAGCTAGGGCGCCCTGCAGGCTCACAGGAAAGGCTCCAATACATAACACATGCGAAGCACTCATCGCGGCAAAAGTAGAGCGCAGAGACCCGCAGCTGCAGTATCAATTATCGCAGCGGGGGCGTGTGGGACTGCGCAACGCCCTGAATATGGCTGTTTGCGTCTACCGAAGCCTGTGCCTGAGCCGGTGAGGAGATACATAGCAGCGGGTGCGATCGCTACAGAGTCAGCGCAAGATAGGAAGTTTATTGACTAAGGTACTGGAGGGCCTAATGAGTGCTGGTGATGCGCCTCCTCCCCGCTGCAGGCTTGAGAGGAGAGGACTGTCTTTGATCAGATTAGGCTAAGGCACTATCCATCAGAGCCTTGGGTCTGGTGGTTGGACTACGGGCAAGAGTCTTGGTACCTGAATGAAAAGCACAGCGAGCACGTTTAATCAGCAGCCAGACCTGGAGCCAGGAGATGCATATGGACAAGTGAACTAGAAGACTGTTTAATAGGAATTGAAACATGCACTGTGCACGGCCCCAGCATTGGTACTGCGGACTATAAACTGCTTTCTCATATGTATGTGTCAGAAATGAATGGCATTGCAAATGGTGTACTGATTCAGCAGCATGGTTCTGGAAATAGACATGTGGTGTACAATTCTGTGACTCTACCCACAGCAGTAAGGGCCATCCTGCTTGTTTGTGATCAGTGGCCTTGGCAGGGGTGATAGTAGAAAAGACAGCTCCCATTGTGCTGGACTATCCTTGTACTAGGCATGTGCCTTATTCTGTGCAGCTATTGTTGTCCTCTTCAGACACTCAGCACTTCTCTGTCTCAAAGAAAATGGGATCTGACGCCACCCTGCCATCCAAAGGCAAGATTACCCTAAAGAGAGGCTCACCCGTTAATTTGGTGACACTTGTGCCTTCCCCGGGTGACTCAGATAAGTTAGAGGGTCATGATTTTTTGGAGATGGTGGATACTTGTACCACACCTTGTCCAGGCATGTCAAAGACACCCTGAGCTAATGCAGGTCATGACTAGGATGGATGGATCATCCAGCAGGTTATCTGATTCAGACTACAGTGTAGGGTTCACCATTACCATAACCCATAGCATAGCCGAGAGTGCTGCCCCTTCTCCGGGTACTTCCACTCAGCAACCTGGATTATACGCTGTAACAAGAGCATGTATATTGCTGGGCGTAAGACTCTAAACCAGGGGTCTCCAACCTTTTCTGCAATGAGAGCTACTTCTGATTAGTGGAAATCATTGAGATCTGCTGAAGGCCAAGTAACTTGCGTATTGTTACAAGGTACCCCATCCCCTGCCCAGCTACATTTACTTAAACCTAATGTCCATGGAGCCCTATACTATGGTTTGAGCAAAATAATGTAACTAGGGGTACTAAGATAGGGCTGCCATGTGAGCCTGTGAAGTTCTGAAATATGGAAAAGTGGATTGAGAGTGCCCTCCTTCTCCTGGGTCAGCAGTGCCCCCAACCCTTTTCTTGGGTCTGATTTCTGTAACATGGAGAAGTACAATGAGAGGCCTGCATGGTCTTGGGTCCACAAATTATAGGGCAATGACGGACCAAGTAATGCGGTAACGCTGACTTAGGTGGAGGGGGCAGGTACAAGGGGAGATGAAAGGTGGCAGATGGAAGCTTGCCTCATGTCCTAGTGGGTTGAGGGGTATTAAGCTTTATAAAGGACGAGGCAAGGGCGTTTCAGCACTGACGTTTCGCTGCGGGTGGGTGGAGGAGCTGTGTGGTTTGTGTGGCAATGCTAGGGACTTCATCACCGTACTGTAAAGCCAAACCCTCCCCAAACATGATGTCACTCAATTCCTCTTTGCCAAGGTACCGAGGCCACGAAATGCAGCCCTGTAACAAGAGTGGACAAACACGCATGCACCCAGATGCATGTTTTATTCAATAAGAGAATTTAACATTTTAAGCACATTGTTAGACCTAGCTTCCTTTGGCGTGTTTCCCCTGTCTTTTTTTAAGTCTGGGCGGTGAACTCTGCTCTGCTTGCAGAGTTTGCGGAGTTTTCCGCACTCCGCGTTACAAGGAGCTCACAGAGTTCTAAAAAACTCTGCTTCGAGTCGCGAAGCAGAGTTTTTTTCCATGCTCGCGTTTGTCAATGTTAAGTTGGCTAGCATGAGGGAGGAAAATCCACCTCCCCATGAGATTTTTACTCGTTCGTTATCGTCAACATCAAGTTGGCGAGTGCAAGCATGGAAAACTAACCTCCATGAGAGATTTCTCAACGCATTCAGATTTCTCATTGCCAGTGAATGTGTATGCTCTTGTTGAGAAACCGTCCGTTCACGATGAAAAAGCTGCAGCTCAGGTAAAAATCTACTTGAGCGGCAGAAAGGAAACTGCGCTCGTTTGCACTGTTTTTAGAAGTGAGAGGATAAAGGTCCCAATCCCTTACAAGCCAGAAATTAAGCTTAAATTCTTCTTTTTCTTGGTTTTTGCCCTTGACAGGGGGAATGACCCCTAGCCCCCTAAGATAAGCAGGATTTTTGCAGGTTTGTCTGAGCAAGACTCGTTTCTTCTGAAATTTTCTAGAAAGAATTCCAATTCCGCACTGGTTTTTTATGAGGTAATTGTAGATTTATTTGTACTCAATTCATAAGAGTAGGTGAAAAGAAACAGCCAACACGTGTTTCACCCCCTCACATGGCCATCCGGCCTGGGGCTTCCTCAGGGTGAGTGGATGCTTAGTATAATCTATCAGCGTCGTTGGTAACTATAGTTTCTTGAAGATTCTCAAATATCAGGCATAAAGCCAGGACGGGATGCGGTGTTCTTGTTGAGAAACCGTCCGTTCACGCTGAAAAAGCTGCAGCTCGGGTAAAAATCTACTTGAGTGGCAGAAAGGAAGCTGCGCTCGCTTGCACTGTGCATTGTGCTATTCGCAATGATTGTACAGTGCTGACAAGCATCTGGTACGGAAAATCACTGCGAACGGCATTTATCTAACGCACTCCGCTGCTCGCGGAGCTCTGCTTAGCACAGCAGTTTTTTTTGCACTTTGCGAAGTTCTGCATAGCGGATCTCCGCAAACTCTGCCCAGGCTTAGTCTTTTTGCTTTCTGACCTGCTAGTTTTGACTCATTTTGCTGGTTTGGTGTCTCTGTGCAGTTTCTCACTGCTGTTCAGTGTTAAAGTGCAAGTGTTTCTATTGTAAATTATTGTATTTTGGATTGGTGTTTTCATGATTGGCATATTTGATTTACTGGTAAGTCCCTAGTAACGCACACTAAGAGTGCCAGGGCTTGTAAATCAAATGCTACTAGTGGGCCACAGCACATATTGGGCACCCACAGAAGTGGCACTGAAAAAGTATCTCAGACTTGCCACATTAGTGTCTGCTTGCAATTCTTACTGCCATGTCGACTTGGCAAGAGCACGCATTTGCCAAGCCCTAACCATTGTTTTGATTATATGTAAGGCACCCCTAAGGTAGACCCAAGGTGCAGGCAGGGTGCAATGTATGTGAAAGGTGGGATGGGTACTGGTATGTGTAACATGTCCTGATAGTGAAATACAGTGAAATTCGTTTTTCATTATTGAAAGACTATCTGTCCCATAGGAAAGAATCGGGAATAGTATGTAACAAGTATAACTTCTCATGGGGACAGGAAAGAGAGATGGATTTTAGTATACCTAAACTCCGAATATAACAATGTATCTTTTAGTAAAGATGATTTTTATTTTGTGTGTTTGAAAATACCACTTTTAAAAAGTAGGTATTTTCTTACTTAGTCATCATGTGTGCCTCTGCTGGGTTGTGGGTTGACTGTTTAGCTTTGGAGTGACAGGAGCTGGGGATGTGCATTCTCTTCAAACAGCCACGGGGGGGGTCAAGGTATGTCCTGTCTTTCCTATATGAGTCAGGGCTGGACTGAATAGACGTGGGCTGCATTTAGAGTAGGGGGAGTAGATCGCCTTACACCTGAATGGGCCTGGCCTGCCTTGGACAATGCTGTCTTCACCTCCTGTCAGGAAGTTGGGCCAGGGAGGACCAAACTAGTTTGTACTGAGCACAGACTCTCTGCCACAAGAGAACAAAGGGAAATGTGGTATAAATATTGGGGCCCAGACCCCAGGATTTTAGAACTCTTTTGGATTCCGAAACCTGCCAAGAAGAAGAGCTGAAGAAGCTGTGAGGAGGAACTACCACTTTGCTGTGTGCTTTGCTGTGTTGGCCTGTAGTAGCTGCTTCTGTCTTGGGCAGAGAAAGGACTGGACTGAACATTCTGCAATGTCTTTGTTTGAGTTTCTGCAAGAGCTTGAGGTGGAGCCAGCCCCATGTTCAAGTAGTCTCAGGAAAAGCAAAGACTTCAAGTTCATCTACTACCAGCACTGGGAACTGTGTGTTTTGTGCTGAAACAGTAGAAAATGCAACCCAACTCCATCACCAACGCCACTGCGGTCCTGAAGGTACCGGTAAGAAAACAAACACACTCGCAACCCTGGTCTCACAGCTGCTGGCGTTCGACGCCACCACCGAGCCGCTGCTTGCACCATGACCTGTGTGACTCGCACTTTGCACGGCCTCTCCTTAATCCGCTGCCCTGGTATCCACGCGCCATGCCGACATCAATGCCGAAGCTTGCACCGTGGTTTGAGGGCACCGCTCGTAAGTTACAAGACGTACCACCCTCATCCCGCACTACAGCCTTGGCCTACCTATGCATGCGCCATCTACTCTGGTTCGCCAGCCGATGACAGCGCTTCTGCAGTGATGACGACGCTGCTTGCACCGTAACCTGCCAGCACATTGACAAGCACTGCATCACTTCTGACCTGAGGGCACCGCACGCCACACCGCTGCACTTCGCACTACAGCCCCATTGCCTGCCAACGCCGGTGCTCCCGAATTTAACTGAAAGGAATTCGATCTGCAACGTGTGTGACTTCAAGGGCCCGACGACTCCTGCACCGACTTTCGTAACCAACGCCTGCCAACACAGGCACTTCGGAGCTCAGGAAGAGATCGCCGACACCCTGTATTTCTAAAGGTACTGTTCTGCGGGTCCTCCCGATACTGTAGTTGGCCCGTGATGTCGCGGTCAGCCAGAACTATTTGGATTTGTTGTTCACGACACCATGACAGCCGAACGGAGCTATTGTCTTCAAGGACCTTTATTTTAAGTGTATTTTTGATTATTGAGATTCCTGAGAACTTTATGGTGGATTTTTATTATTTTTGGTCTTGTTTGCACAGATAACATATTGTTTTTTTTTCTAAAACTGGTGTGGTGTCCTTTTGTAGTGTTTTCACTGTATTACTGTTAGTTATGTGCAAATGCTTTACACACTGTTTCTGAGATAATCCTGACTGCTTGTGCCAAGCAACCAAGGGGGTGATCAGTAGTCATTTTAGTAATGTATCCCCCTTATCCTGACTAGGAAGAAGGATCCCTACTTGGACAGGGTAAAAACCTGCCAACTAGAGACCCCATTTCTAACACACACAAAACAAAAAATAAAATAACAGGAATCGCAATCAAACCACAAGGGTTTGTTTGCTTGCCACAGTAATGAGGGGGTCACAAGGGCTCAAATAACAATGTTAAAATCCCCAGAATTGTAAGTTGTGTGCTTTAAATTGCAGGAAGGTTGACATGTGAATCTTAACTTTGTGCCCGGCCCTGGCATGAAACCCATGGTCTATCTTGCCGTTTGCGGCTGTTCATGGGAGGTGAGGTATTTCACATGTGTAGGGATAGGGGTGAGGGGGCAGGTGCTGCCGGGATGTGAGATGCGGCAGAGGAGGGGGGAAGGTGGGCAGTATATCCTGTTTGAATTGCAAATCACCACATACAGTCTCTCATTTGTTATATACATATGTAATCAGGGGCCCTGTCCACTCACTGCCTCTTGGACCCCCTATAAGCACCTGACAGCCTCACTGTCCCTCTGGCCCTTCTGTGGGACCGGTGAATATCCGTGGTACTGCAGCAGTCCAGAGCAGCTTGTGCTGTATTAAACATGTACACACAAGCTGGCAGGTACCACTTATGCGTGCCCAATGCTAAAAACAAACACTAACTCGCCCTTGCGCTGAGTGTTCCCATAGCTAAAGCTGTGTATACCCCAAATGCTAGGGGTAGACACAGAGCCCCAGGGGTACTCCTGAACTGAAGCCTCGTTCACTCTCCATTCTTTCCATTTTCCCTTCTTTCCATTGCCCCTTCTTCTTTCTATTGCCCCCTCTTTCAAGTACCTCTTCTTTCCATTGCCCCCTCTTTCAATTACCCCTTCTTTCCATTGCCCTTTCTATCCACCTTGCCCCTTTTTTCCATTGCCCCTTCTTTCCATTGCCCCTTCTTCTTTCTATTGCCCCCTCTTTCAAGTACCTCTTCTTTCCATCGCCCCCTCTTTCAATTACCCCTTCTTTCCATTGCCCTTTCTTTCCACCTTGCCCCTTTTTTCCAGTGCCCCTTCTTTACATTGCCCTTTCTTTCCATTGCCCCTTCTTTCTATTGCCCCTTCCTTCATTTACCCCTTCTTTCCTTTGCCCCTTCTTTCTATTGCCCCTTCTTTCTTCCAACTCATTACTTTTATCTTCATCTCTTTCTCACTTTTCCTCTCCTCAATCTCTGTTTATTTAACAAAGGGCAGCCCACCAGCCTTTTGGCCTACCCCCGTGGGTTTCCTGCAAAGGAGAGGTAACACCTAGCTCTGTAGCAGCCTGCTATTGTTCCTACGTCTGGGAGTTATCCACTCTACTCCCCAAGAGGCCAGAAAGCTGTCTGGTGCGGAATGACCATGTGAGGCCATAGGAAAAACTGGGTCACAGAATGGCAACTTTCTAAAAGTTGCCTTTCATTAACAGTGACAATAAATTTGACTGTCAAGTTGAGTTTAATGCTATGATTAATTTGATCCCTTACAGTTCCCATCTCAGTAGTCCCATTCAAACGTTGGCCAGGCTGATTGGTCAGACGATGGGGCTACTAACTCTCCCACAGCCAAGCGACAACTTGGAAGTGTTGCTGCCAGGATATATATAAAAACCATAGGATTCAGGCACGTTATAGTTAGGAATTAACATTAAAAACATTTGAGATGTCATCAGTGATTTCATGAGTGATGTCACTGACCATGTCATGAGTGATGTGATATGTGACGTCATCAGCAGTGCATTGCGGGCGCGCGAGTTATAGTTAGCTGAACTAACTATAACGGGGGAATTTCAAAGGTTTTGTATGAGTGAAATGCCCAGCTAACTATAACATGTGTGAAACCTATGGTTTTCTCAGTGAATTTCGAAGGTTTTTTTAATGCTAATTCCTAACTATAACGTACTTGAAACCTATGGTTTTTTCAGTGAATTTCAAAGGTTTTTTAAATGCTAATTCCTAACTATAACATGTGTGAAACTTATGGTTTTTTCATTGAATTTCTAAGGTTTTTTAAATGCTAATTCCTAACTATAACGAGGCTAAAACCTATGTTTTTTTTCAGTGAATATATATATATATATATGCACTGGAAAACTAAACACCCACTTCCCTTACAAAGAAATGGAAAGTTTACATTTCTGCAGCCTCTCTTATTTTTCACCTTATTCATTTTCCGCTCAATCAACACATCATCCACAAATACACACACCTACTTACTGCCTTTCTTGACTGGGCTTATCAATTATTCTTCTTTAATTCAAATTCAAAGTCAAGGCCCTTTATTCAGCCTTCTTGGTAACTACTACCCATCAATAGCAGTGGGTAATTTCCACACTTCCGTCCTTTCTTCCGTCCTTACTACCGCACACTATGTGTACTTTATGCACTAGCTTGCTTCCTTAGATGTGCTACTCATTTCTCTTGGACCCACTGCGGAATCCAACACCCTATCTGTGTAATGAGCTGGAAATCCAAAGATTCTCTTCATTGACAAGGCAGTGGGTAGTTTGCGTGTCTCCAACCTTTCTTATTTTTCACCTTTTTCATCTTCCACTCAATCAACACATCATCCACACATACACACAACTACTTGCTGCATACATTAGCTGTGATTATCAACTATTCTTCTATTTCATATACCTATTCAAAGTGCAGACCTTTATCGAACATTATTATTGTAACAAGTCCCCCAGCCGAAGACATTGTATATTTGCACACTTGCTCCATTTCTTGGCTGGGGTTATCAATTATTCTTCAATTTCATATTCTGATTCAAACTCAAGGCCCTTTATCGAGCCTTTTTGTTGTAACTACTGTTGCAGGAATTCTGCTCCTACACAGAACTGTGCATAAAGACTTAGGACCTCAATGAATTACGGTGTACCAAAACCCACCTTAGTACCCAAACCCCCTACCAGACTAGCAATCAGTGACTTATTGGTTCTTCGTCCTATAGCAAAAACACCAATGACTAGTCATCCCAGAACATTCGACTTAGATTACCTCAAGTAAGATAGATAAAAAGAGCACTCTTTCGTTATAGTCTTACACCAGTCCAAAACAAGGAGTAAATAAAGACACGTACACGTTTGAAATGTTTATTTCTAACGCCGTAATCTCATGCACAGTACCTTAGATAATACAACCAAACATATTATCAGAAACAAAGTTGTCAGCATTGATACTATTCCATAAAATACAAAGTGAGAAAGCATCTTGTATTGCTAACGGGAAACAGGTTTAAAATATACCTACATTTCACCCTCCCTACCTACCAGGTTAGTTTATAACTACAGAAGGTCTCATAGGATTACATGGACAGTCCCATATCTCTGGTACTCAGCAGTAGTGGATCACATTGAGTTCTGCACAAACTGTCAGGATACCAATGTTCTCCAACTGTGTCTAATTATGCCTCCACAATACATTATTACACGCGCCAGAATCAGAAGTGGCCACAACTGCATATGTGTAATAGGTCGAACGTGCGAGGATCATTTTGAATAACAGACACCGTATCCAAAATATCCTTGATGTTCCATGCTCTCACTATACACACTAAACAAGTGAGGCAGTCTAGAAATGTAGCATAACAAATTATTCTCATGTGAAACAAAATACTCAGCCTTCTTTAACCTTTTCCATGCTCATGACGGAGCCGCTCCGTCATGAGCCTCGGTTGAGCTGTGCTCATGACGGAGCGGGTCCGTCATGGCCCGCTCGGCGCGCCTGCGCGGCGCGAGTTACGTGCCTGCGCTGGACGTTCCATTGAGCGGGCGGGGCCAAGACGGAACCGCTCCGTCATGAGCACAGCTCAACCGCGGCTCGTGATGGAGCGGCTCCGTCACAAGCATGCGAGCGCCACTCGGCCTCCCCTGCCCCCTAGCGCTGCGGCGGAATTGCCCCCGCAGCGAAGGGGCTAAACAATATCAAAATTGCGTGTCATATACAAAGCAGAGCAGGAAAGCAAAAATGGCGTTTAAGCTTCTAATGAATCCATGCTAACTTAACACAGTGTGAGTGCAAGGCTCAGCCCATGACACCCTCCCTCGATAGAACCACGTGATATAAACCTGGGCGAACTAGGAACGCAGAGTACAAGCCTGAAAAGCAGAGTCAAGTTCAAATTTGCATAAAAAATTATTCGCTGTTTGATAGAAAACAGTAACTAAATAATAAAGAATAGGTAGAAAAATCAAAGAGTCTTAATCCAACAGCGTATAAGCACAGTATGTAGCAACAGCCTCCCAGAGGAAGTCATTGTTCTCATCTGAAAACATTTCAGCCATCCAATTCAATAGTGAGAATGAACATACATGTTCCTCAACGACCGGAGCCTCTATCACCATCGGAGAAAAACTCGGGTCATCTTCAATGTAACTGCGTGCCAAGAAGTCATGCGTCGCTGCAAAAACATTCCAACGTCCCATTATTCCATGTATTGCTGCTAAGGCCATAATCCCGCCGCCAGAACAGAGCAAGTCATGAACCACTAAGGGGCTCATCAGCTGGTAATAATCCGCGTTTATTTATTTATTTATATATGCTTCTATAGCGCAAGAATCGAGCCCGAAAGGGTTATCTCCGCGCTTTGACAACAACAGGCCGCAAGATACTGTATAGGCAGCAGTCCTAAAGTTATGTCTCCATAAACAGAATCGTTTTTAGCATTTTTCTAAAGGTGAGGTGTTTGGAGATCTGTCTTAAGCTAGGCGGCAAGTTGTTCCACAGGGCCGGCCCCACTGATGAGAGGGCTCGGCCGCCTTGTCTGGCTTTTTTAATGAAAGGTGGTTTGAGCAGGAGTAGGTTACTTGACCGTAATTCTCGTTCTGGTTTGTAGGGCTGGAGTAGTTTGGCTAGATATTTGGGGCCATTTCCAAATAAACACTTATGTACTGTGCAGCAAATTTTGAATTTAACCCGTTGGCGTATTGGGAGCCAGTGAAGTTTTTTCAACAGGGGTCCAGAAGATGTTCTGGGGGGGGCATTCAGAATCAATCTTGCCGCCGTGTTCTGGACCACCTGCAAACGATTGATGGCATCCTCATTGGCTTGTATCAGAAGCCCATTGCAATAGTCAAGGCGACTTATTACAAGGGCTTGAACCAGGGTCTTTCTGTAGGTGTCAGGTAACAGGGGGAAGACTCGCCTGAGTAATCCAATGGTGTGAAAACAAGCACCTGCAATTACATTTGCATGTTCTTTAAGAGTTAAGTTTTGGTCTAGTTTCACACCCAGATTTTTGATGGTGGGTTTAGGGGAGGGTACAGGTCCCAAATCTTGGGGCCACCAATCAGGGGACCAAAGCATGCTGGCTTTCCCAAAACACATCACTTCGGTCTTCCCGACATTGCACTGGAGGTAATTGGCAGCCATCCAGTTGGAGATGGCCCTCATGCCTTCCGCAAAGTTTTCCCTAACATTAGGGTCAGGGGCATGGAAAGGGTAAAGGAGTTGAGTGTCGTCGGCGTACGACACTGGAGTGAATCCGTACTTCCTCACAATCTCAGCAAGGGGGGCCACATATACATTGAATAATGTGGGGCTTAGACATGAGCCCTGTGGCACCCCCTTGTCGAGCGCCCTGGAGATGGAGTGGTAGGGGCCCAGGCTGACAGATTGTGAGCGACCGGAGAGAAAACTCTCCAACCATGCAAGTGCCTGACCTCTAATGTCCACTCCTTGTAACCGGTTCAGCAAGATCTTCTGAGAAACAGTATCGAAAGCAGCTGACAGGTCTAACAGCACCAGAATCATCGAGCCTCCTCTATCCTGTGACATCTTGATGTTATCGGTCACGGAGAGGAGTGCAGATTCGGTGCTGTAGTTGGGCCTGAACCCAGATTGGGATTGGTCCAGGCCCCCTGTCGCTTCGATAAAGCTAGAGATCTGAGTGTTGACAAGTTTCTCAGCCAGTTTGGTCAGGAGGGGCAAAAGAGAGATAGGGCGGAGGTTGGAGAGTTCAGTCCAGGGAGAGGTGGTATTTTTACGTATCGGGTTCACAGTTGCCTCTTTCCACTGTTGCGGGAGCTTACCTTCTTTAAAAGAGAGGTTAAGGATTTTAGTAATAATAGGGCATAATGATCTGCTCAGGTTATTGGTTAACCTAGCCGGGAGAAGATCACGAGGAGAGCCAGATTTCATATTTTCCAGGAGTGTTTGAACTTCATTTTCTGTAACTTCTGGCATGACTTTAAGGGTCTCCGAAGGGGTTTCTTGACATAAGGTAGTGGAGTCTTCCGGGTTATTAGGGTGCTTGGCTAAGATTTTATTGTAGATGGTGTCAATTTTGTCCTCAAAGAATTGGGAGATATTGTTGCATAGTTCTTGCGAGAAGGTATCCGGACTTTCACATGCCAAGGGGTTAGTGAAAGTCTTGAGAATTTTATATAGTTCTCTAGTGGAATTAGCAGCTTCATCAAGCTGGGAGCGCAGGCAGGTTTTTCTTGACTTTTTGATGTTATTATAGTAGGTGGATATGGCCTGCTGGTAGAGTGCCTTACTAGCAAGAGAGTGATCCTTTCTCCATTGCTTTTCCAGTTTCCTACATTTTTGTTTCTCTGTTTTTAGTGAGTTGGAGTACCATATTTCTTTTTTGGTGGTCGGGGTTTTTTTGACAGTCTTTTGCGGGGCTAGAGAGTTTATGGTCTCTAGAAGAGAGCTATTTAGTTTGGATAAAGCCGAATCGATGTCATCAGAATCGGAAATAGTTGGCTCTTTCCAGGTTTGTTCAAAGGAAGTTGGAGTAATTTTGTGCCATGCTCTTTTAGTGATGCTCATAGTGGCCGGGGGAGCAGGGGGTTTATCTAGTCTCAAGAAGGAGAATTCCAACATGCTGTGGTCAGACCAGCTGATGGATATAGGAGGGTGACAGTGTATTACAGGATAGTTAGTAAAGATCAAGTCCAAAGTATGGCCTTTCCTGTGAGTAGGGCCACAGTTTCTTAGGTGAAGACCTAACAGAGCCAGATCGGCAAGGAGAAGCTTGGTATCAGGATCATCTGCAATATCTGCATGGAAATTGAAATCTCTGAGAACAATAAAATTTTCTTTAGCTCTTAAGTGTGGGGCTAGTATTTCAGTTAAGGCGAGTGAAAAGCCAGCATTGGGGCCCGGAGGTCGATATACTAGGGCGCCTTTCCAGTGATCTTTAGTTTTGGTGTGAATTTTAAAAATCATGATTTCCATAGTCGGTAAATTAATTTGTTCCACTACCGTAATATGGATGTTTTCTTTAAAAATGATGGCAATTCCTCCACCAATTTTTATAGGGCGGTCTTGTCTTAAAATTTTATATCCTTGAGGGATACCCAGAGTTATGGATGAAACAGTGTGAGGCTTCAGCCAGGTTTCCGTAAGGAAACATATTTCAGGTTTGTGACTTTGGATAGTATCCCAAATCTCTACATGATGTCGGGGCAATGATCGAACATTCAGGAGAAAACTTTTCCAGCCTTTAGTTTTTAAGGTGGTCTCATTGTCCCTAGCAGAACCAGTAATAATGCCGTTGGAAGTGGCTTGGAATCTGCATAGGGGACAAGAAAACGGGCCCTCGGGAAAAGGCCAGTTGTCGCTGGCACACCTCTGTAATCCCTGAGGTTGGAGTGCTAGCAAGGACTGCGAGGTGTACCTGATGCGAGTGTCTTTAGTAGAGGCCATAGTGGAAAAGGCAAGCAGGGTAAGGTGAGAGGCCCCTGGTCCCGTCCTGTCGCGGACGGGCGCAGACGGGCTTCTCTCTGGCGCGTCTCAGGCGCTTCGCTGCGCGCGACCGCTGCGCGCTTGCTGTGACGAGGGGGCTAAGTACCCTCAGGTGCAGCAACTAGAGCGCTGACCGCTCAGAGAAAGCGGAAGTTACCTTGCTCTGCCTGACCCGCCCTCCGCTCAACGGCACTGGTTGCCGAGTCGGACCGGGGCGGGCAGGACGAGGTGTGAGGCGTTGGATGACACCGTACTGCAGAGACACAAATCCAGGGTCCAGTCGAAATCGCAGCTCAGGCAATGGAAGACAGGTTGAACGCATGTGAAAAAGGAGAATCGAAACGATAATCCATAAACTGCACTCAATATAGCCAGAGGTAGAGCTCCGTAATAACTAAGCATTCGGTTGCGGAGCAGCAACAGCCGAGAAATATTGTTGTGTGCTGGAGGATGTGCATCCATATTTAAGTAAACAAATTAATAGAAGCACACCGGCAACTAATGTGACTATTAAGAGGAATCCACCAAAGATGCTGGAAAAAAGCAAATGAAAAAATGCCGAAAAGACACCAAATATAGTTTGAAAAGAACTCACAAGACCACTGCTTCTAACTTTAAAAAAGTAAAGTAACCCCGTAGTCAAGGACGCATTAAAGATACTCTGAATTAACTCCCCAAAATACAAAGGCACGTCTGTATTTAATAAATCATACACTTCTGTGCGGTGTTTACTACATGAAGGACAAAGGTTTCTCTAGCAGATGTAAGAGCAACCTCTTTTTGAGCTAATAGCGCTCTTATACGGCTCACTTGGTTGACTCTTCTTTCAAGGTCGGAATCAACGGCTAGATGGAAACATCCAGCTTCCCATGCAGAGGAGTAAACGCAACTTTTTTTAGCAAACCACACGCTCAGTTACCGTAATCATGTAACCGATGCCTGGTAACATTGCACAACAATCTGCATTATTTCAAATTAAATAACTCACGTTTCCAGTAAACTGAATGATGGTATGATAGCGGGTGTCGCAGTGCCTTTCAAAACTCACACCAAATTAGGCGCATCTTGATTACAAGAGCCATGCAATTGTATGTGTCTACAAATTAAGGAGTAATGTGGTGCTATTGTGCAATCCTCGCCATTCACATAGACTTCTTTTCCCTCCTCAGACACCTATATGTAAATGATAATAACCAAGCTTAATGGAGATAAGCGCTGCCTAAACATCCATATCTGCCTATAGCATAGTATTACATGCAAACCTCAAACTTAAACAGGCTAAAAAGTAACGTTATGATACCGTGGATAAGCCACACAGGTGAATCGGATTTCCAATGAGTGACCACTTCTAACCATTTTCATAGCGCGCCCTGTGCTCTGATTTGACAGTGGGAGAGTGATCGCACCATAGTTTGTACTGCTAATCATTCTCAGCATACGCTACGAATACGCTTTCACGTTACACGACGCATGGAAGCTTCTGTATGACGTCATGTACGGCGCCCCGTACACAAAGACGCAAATGTGTTTAATTGTTTAAAAACATATTTATGTATTTATTGAACATACTAAGAGAGCACATTATCTAGGATAATTATGAACATTTTTTTTTTTAAGTTCACATTAATCCTACATTACTTTTAAAAGCAATTACACCAGTCGCGGTGAAAAGTCATGCGTACTCGCATCCTAAGAACACCGTAATAACAGCGTAACAGTACGCAAAGCCATGTGACTTTAAAAGAAGAAATTTCATTGGTTCATAACACTTCCTCTTACAACTGTTGAAACTTCCGTCAGATTTTAAAAATTCTACTTTGACTTTCTAAAAAGAAACATTTCTTCTGAGAATCTTGTCAAATAGAACAAAGTTTACCATATTAAAAGCAATGGACTCATCTTCCAGCCATTCTTCAGAAGAATATTTCATTCCTAAAGAAACTCCAAAGAAGAGGAAAGAAGATCTAATTTGGCAGTTTTTACTTTTCCAGAAGGGCAAAAAAAGTTAATGCTTCAAAAGTAACTTGTAAAATTTTCCAAACTCTTTCAAGGGGTGATCCATCTCAAAAATACTCCTTTAGCACAGCAAATATGGAGCGACACGTAAAGAACTTACACCCCAACAACTTTGCTCAAGCTGCAACACAGAGGTTGAAGGACAACCCACCTGCTACTGCACCAAGCACATCAACTGCTACACCAGCTTTTTCAGCAAACAGTCCACGTACACAAATTCATCCTGATTTTGCTTAAGTTAAAATTCTATACATTTATTGCAATAAACTTTTGTGTTATGGGAAACAGTCTATTGACCTGATATAACGCAGGAAGCAGGAGCATCACTGTCCTCGACATTACTTTTTTTTCCATTCTTTTCTTCCTGTTGGACCCTACCAAGCCCCCCATTCTAGAAAAAAATTCCCCCCTGGATTTGGCTCCCCCCCCCCCCGGGAACTAATTAAGAATAAAACGAACTTCTAGTTTTTTTTTCCTTTTCTACCGCGTACTAGTACAATACGCGTACCATGCGGGTTTTTTATTTAAAAAAATTAATAAAAAATTGCGCCTAAACATCCATGTGAGACCCCCTGAGCAGGCCTAGAGGGTCAACATGTTTCTACCCTACCCCCTTTCCTTATTTTTCAACTTTGTTTTACTGTTTTCTTGTGACTCAGTGCTACCGAGGCACAAGATGGCTGCCAACACTTCCTGGTTTGGAGTGTTGACAGACAGTTGACATCCAATCAGCATGCAGCTCATGCTCGTAATTGTACGGATTTCCGTACACGTGCTGTACTTCGTCTCTAGATATTGCTATGATTTTACTTTTGATTCTCTCAGGAACTACTGAACGGATTTACACCATTTCACAAAAAACACAATCTGAAAACCAAACTCTACCTCTCTGCCAAATTTGGTGTAATTCCGTTCAGCCGTTCGGGCTGTAGCCCTGGCTAAAGGTCCCTATGGAAAATTGCACGGGGAAAACACCTTTTGGGACCCCCCTTTTTTCTCAGCCCCCGCTTGACGAATCACCCCCCAAAACTTTCAGGGAAGGAGCGGAGCGGAGCAGGCCATTTTTCTTGGGGAAATTCGTGACGATTCGTCCACCGGCGCCAAAGTTATTCCAAATAGAATGTTGTGGATTTCCTATGGAAACTAGGTCCTAACTATACCTACCTACTGGCGACCGCCAGTAGGTAATATATATATATATATATATATATATATATATATATATCTTCACGAAGAACTCCAAAAACGCCACTTCCAACCACACAGATCGGGAGACGGACCACCAGATTGGATAACAGTTCTTTAATCCAGGTTAGATGTTATTTTGCAGGAAATGCATAATATATATAACATGTCCCACTTGATAATATAGAGCTCCCTGCCGTAGGACTTGATAGGCCTTTCAAAGGGCAAACTTCCATATATGGTCAAGGGAAGTGGGGGCTTTGCCATTGGTTTGAATGGCAAAGTCAGACGAGCAGTGTTACCACTGCCCAAGTCTGCAGTGGTAGCCTGGGAGCCATTTTGTACTAGGCACCTCCCATACCATTGTTGGGTTTCGGAGAACTTTACATCACACACACCTACGGAGACAATGATTCATAGGTGGGTAAATCAGTGTTTTAGCAAAGGTGACATCATACACACTGGTAGGAGTTTATAAACAGTGCTTGGTCTGGGGAAGCACAAACTCAGGATTCAGAACGTAACACAGTGGTGAGAGTTGACTTTATTAATAAGAGCTTATATCTACCCAAACAAACTTTTTATTAGCAAAATGAAGATAATGAAAGACTGGGAAAAACATAACCTTCTAACCTAGATTTCGAATGTAACTTATCAACTGCACATTGCGGGAGCTTAAAATCTGATTATTCCTTGCACAACATATACATCAAACATGAGAACAAAAACACATAAAAATGAATGTGCGCCTTGCACACGTTTTAGAGAATGACAATGATTTTGAGTTAAACATAATACAAGCACTGTAAAAGAGTGCTTGGATGTGAAGAACTAGAAGATTTTCACATATGATGTGTCTAACTGTCTAACAGCTGATTTCATTTAAGATTTAAACAAATGTTGAAATGAAAATCCACAAACGATATTTTCTGAATTCACGCAAATAATAAGAAATTAATATATGGCAAATAAGTATGTATGTAATATTGAGTCTTATCTACAATATTTTAGGCTATTATGATGTATGTGAACCATCCTTCACTGCTTCTATTGTAATGCACCATAGACATAGAAATGTTGATGCAAAATCCATACACAATTACTTAGATGAATGAAACCTTCTCTGCTGAAGCTTTATGCTAATAGAGTCTTAGATTTCCTAAATCAGAAAGTCCTAATCAAGAATATTTTACATGTATGTACTTTGAAATTGTGGCAATAGGCCATACTCAAGACTGAGCACTTCTAAGAAACAATTTATGGCATATGACTATTCTGACACAAATGCTTAATTGAATTACACTATACTTGAGGTTATGTGTGTACTCATCTTTTAATTAAGACACACAGGGCTAGATGTAGGTAAAATAGATTTACCGATTTTAAATTACCGAATTTTACCGATTCGGTAATTAAAAATCGGTAAATCTATGGGGTCGACATGTAGGTATTCCAGATGTGCTGGAATACCGAATCGGATGATTTCGGTATTTACCGATTCGGTAAATACCGAATCGGTAAAGCCCATTCATTCCTATGGGCTTTTAAGCCCATAGGAATGAATGGGCATTACCGATTCGGTATTTACCGAATCGGTAAATACCGAATTTCACAAGGGTGCAGGGTGTGTCACTTTGACACCCTCTGGCATCCCCAAAACAGGCTCGGGTGCCATGTGGCAGGCATACATGCCCTAAGGGCAGGTCTGCCTGTCACATGGCACACCGGAATCGGTATTTTACCATCAAATTGGATTTGATGGTAAAATACCGATTCGGTAAGGCTCCTGGGACTCTGAAGAGTCCCACCTACATATGGGTGGCTCAGATTCGGTAAATTTACCGATTTTTTATTTTACCTAATCGGTAAAATTACCGATTCGGTAATTTTACCGATTCGGTAAAATAAAGTCCCCTACATGCCAATCACCTATTTACCGATCGGTAACGGCCGAAAATACTGATTTTCGGCCGTTACCGACCGACCTACATCGGGCCGACAGTCTTTAAATGCACGAAGTTACCTTTTTTCCTTAGGTCTGCACTGTCTCAAATGTATTAATGAAAAGGGATCGTGCTTCGTTCTTACTCATGTGACTTTCTTTTTCTTTCTCTCTTAGTAGTCCTACCAATCGACGCTCCTCCCCCTTTCCACTGTCACATAGACCCCCCTCGTGTGTCCTGATTGTCTTATTATGTATTTAAACATTATATGGTGTATGATTATCAGAAGATCTGAAGCTACCCCCCCCCCCCACACTTTTACTGACCAAGCTACGCTTCTGTTTAGAGTAGATAGGGGTGGGTGGAGCTGGAGGGTGGTGGGGTGTGGGGTGGTCTGCAGCCTTGGCCGATAAGGTTAGCAGATAGGCTGGGTGGAGCAGGGGGGGGGGGTGGGGGGTAGGGCAGTGCGGATACTGTGCAGAGACAAAATTGACTCATTTTTCTTCTGTTTCCACACTGTGATCGCAAGATCAAAACTTGGAGTACAAAAACATATTTGACACGAAAATATACATTAAACAGTCCATAGAATGTTTGCAAAATGTGTGAAATGAAACACGGCTAGGTCTGGCCTAAGGCTGCGTTAAGCATTAATCTGCAAGGGTAATTAAAACAAAATTAGGAAACCAAGAATGCAGCCATATTTCAATATTCACATTGAATAACTATTCTCAAAATCTAAAACATTATCAATTTCCGTAGTAGAAGTGAGACGAACCACCTGATGGTTTGCCACTTGTTTGTGGTCTGGTGTTCTACAACAAAACTACGTCATTTCTAACGCAGAGGAGACGCCCCCTTCCTTGCCCCCCTGCGACAGACTTATTTCGAGTCCTTGAGGTTAGGTTCAATTCGAATTCACAATTACAGCGCAACCCAGGTGGTCACACAGTGAAGGTCCGAGTCGAGAAATCGGAGTAAGCAAAAGTTTCTTACAAATTCAAAGCCAAATTAAGATAAATCAGTCTCAGAAACATATTTTAGCAGCACAAGATTATCAAAGGAAACCCAAAAAAAGGCGTACAAAGCTTATCTTCAGTAGCAGGTAACAACTTCGGATTTCAGTAGCAATCGTGCAAAGTATAAGAAAACAATTTGGTGGTGATATTAAAAGGACAGCGGTCCTCCTGCCTGTAATGCATGATGGATTCTAATTTCTCCAACTGATCTACTCTAAAGAATGCTATATGAACGAATGAATGAATGAATGAATGAATGCCGCTGGCATCCTTGAAACACTGGTTTTCGCATCTGAACTGATTATGATACTTTTAGTGTTTGTGAACAAGACACAGGGGCTTATTTATGAGACCCTGAGTCACTTTTGCGCCGCAGTTGCATCACTTTTTGGGATGCAGTGGTGGCGTAAATACTCCGCCATGTTGCGCCATATTTGCAAAGTGACGCATCTAGGCAGATGCGTCACTTCATAAACCCCTGCGCTACATTATACGAGTGTCAGGTATAATGTATACAAGGTGGGCGTTTCCTGCAAGAAAGGTGGTGGGAGTGGCGCAGTGAAATCTATAAGATTTCATGGCGCCACTTCTAGGACGCCAATGCGTCAAAACCTTACGCCTGCCTCATGGCGGAGGGAGGGTGACGCAAGCCCTATCATATGGAGCTTGGCCCATGTGAAAGGAAACATTGCTGGAGTTGCGTCTGTTTTCAGACACACCCCAGCAATCCGTCACTTTTGTGCTGATAGATAAGTCAGTAATACTGACGTATCTCTCATTCCTTGCGACATGATGCCTCATACAGTAAATCCATCGTGTCGCAAGGAGGGCACACTGAGAAATGGTGTATCGCTGCTTTCACGCCGCGATGCAACACTTCTCATAAATGAGGCCCACAATGTTTTATTCTTTGCAACATATTGGATATAGGTTTATATAAAGAAATAGCAATAAAAACTACTTAAAATTTTTTTTGTAAAAAATGCGAAACAAAACCTGAATTAGATCTTTTAAAACTGAATGGTGTCAGCATAGAAGAACTTCTGTAAAAGTTCTCCAAGGCAAGAGTATTGCAAAGTATGAAGCCACGCAATGAGAGAAGCGCAGATATGTCTGTAACTCTCCTAGTATGAAAGGAGTCTGAACAAAGCTAAGGAGTATTCCATAGTTATTGCCACAAAAGGAACCTTCTGGAAGCACTATCAAAGGTCCAATTAGTGTCCACCTTCAAATGATGCTCCTTGGCAGACACACTTGTAACTCTTCTTCTTTGATCCCCATATCCGAAGCGACCTTTGGTCCTACCTTCTCATTCCGCAGGGACAGGCGTCCTCCCTTATGCTCGTTCATTTTTATCGACCTCGACTCCCCTCAAGTTCCCCGTCTTGTTCATCCAATGCGCTTTCCTCCCTTCATAGGTCACACACAAGGCCCCTGCGGAGGAAAGACAAATAGTGCACCCAAAGAAAACATTCAAGTTGAAGGTTAAACGTTGCAAAATCCAAATGCTGAAAGCCTTTGGTCAAGATGGCAAATCTAAGATTTCAGTACCTGTTGTCACTGGATTTTTACAGATACATAGAAAATCACATTATAAGTGTAAAATGCAATTCTAATTGGTACATGTTCCATTATACAATAAATGCAAGATACTTTTACATGAATACATGAGTGTATGACAATTATCGGTGTTATTGAAACTCCACACGGGTACATATATATGAGAACTGCACTTCACTTCGTTAGTCGTAATTGAATAAGGCCCTGAATACACATATGTGACCTAGTCAATAGTAAGAAGGGTGGAGCCAAAATGATGCTGCTCCATCATCAGTATGGGCCTAGAAAGGAAGACAAGGTCGAAAAGAACCACTGCGCATGTCACTACTCCTAAAGCAATCACCATCAATTGAAGAGCTGCACCACCGAGCGGCTCGAAAGGCAGACACATCTCATCCCATGTTGTATGCTCAGCTGCGTCATGTGTTTGTAGTTTGGTGATGGTGCACATAGGCCTACAGGAATGTATTTCACAGAGGGGTTCTGAGAGACATCAAATAGACAACGAGAGCGAAGCTCGACCTGTCTATGATGTCACTCAGAGCCCTGAGGTGAACAATATCTCATTAATTCACTTAATACCCATCTATGGGCCGGATTCACAAAGGTAAACCAACACTTTTGTGTAACTTTACTACTTTTCGGTATTCACAAAGGTAAACTTAGACCAAAAGTCAAACTTTACTTCTTTTCGGTACTCACAAAGGAAAGCTACTACTAGTAAAGCTAAACTTTTAGTCAAAGTCTACCTTTTGAATCCCAAAAAGTAGTAAAGTTAGATTTGTAGTCCAAGTTTACCTTTGTGAAAACAGAGAATTAGTAAAGTTAATCTTTTGGTCTAAGTTTACCTTGTGAATAAAGAAAAGTAGTAAACTTACACAAAAGTGTAAGTATACTTTTGCGAATTGGGCCCTATAACTTTATGTTATATATGGACCCCCAAAATCATCTGGCTCTGCCTTCATCTGGTACGTAGGAGCGGAGAAGTGATGGACACCCATAGATAACACGACCTCTCCTATGTGTCCCAAACTAAAAGAAAAACGTGCCTGCCATTCCTAACCAACCCCAGTCACCTTCCTTGCCTTGCTTCCCCCTCCTGCAGTTGTACTTCCAGTCAAAGCACACAAGCAGCGCTACACAGACGGGCTCTCTATGAGCACTGTCAGCCTGGCCTGGAAGGCGTCTATGAGCAGTAAGTTACTAGATTTAGAATCTGGTGTGAACGATAGAGGCTTCGTACAGAAGCTATTAATAACGAAGGCATTTCCTGGTTAGCAGAAAGTGAAATTTTTAAACAAATCCAACTATTTGAACCAGCATGTTGTGATAGCTGCCCAACAGTTGTACCATAACATTATCCTGCTACCCTTCTCGGCTTCCATTGACTATTATAGCCTTATAGCCCGCCGTAGCGGGCTATACCGGCTATTAAAGGCCAACTGAATCGTTAAAGGCCCGAGCCGAAGGCGAGGGACTTTAACGAGACAGCGGGACTTTAATTGCCGGTATAGCCCTGCTACGAAGGGCTATAATGCATTAGAACATTCTGCCACTAGAGGGCAGAATGTTCTAACAAATTAAACAAAGGGTTCTCGAAGCTCTAGGGGATATAAATCCCCTCGAGCTTCGAGAAGCCTTTGTAGAACATTGGAATGTTGCTCTGCGGGCCTTTACCGGCCCGTAGAAGCAGGGAGCACTCCATTGTCTGCAATGGAGCTCCCAACATTCCAATGTTCTAATGTCTCTTGTACTGTAGCTTCAACGGGAATTCTATGGCTTGTCCTCCAATGCGTTAACGCTCCAGCGAGCATTACCACACAGAGCAGAAACACAATACATTGCTTGGCAAGTGTCCCTCAGGTACTGGACATCTTATCAATGCTGCTGACCGAGCCGAGCCTCAAGTTGTACTTGTTCCGTCCCTCCTCTTGTGGTTGGTCCCGTGGTCCATCTGTGGTCTATGGCCCCTCATGAGTGTATGCTCCTGCCAGGGTTGATGAAGGCACTTTCCAGCTTCAGGCCGAGTGGATCTATTCTGGTGGTCCTTCCACCTTCACAGCGATCCTTGTTACCAACACCACGAGTTCCGGCCCACTGCACCTTGGGGAAGAAAATAAATCTTTCTTTTTCTCACCATAACCATGTGACCAAGTTTAAAATGATGCGCTTGGCTCAGATGAGGGTTAGGGCACTGCCGCTTTCACCTGGTGATGGTAATGCTGCGACACAGTTGACAATTGTATGTCACACTCAAAGATATTCTCATCTGCCCATAGAACCTGTAAGAGGCATTCCCCAGTGTCGCTCTCAGTGCTGGTAGCACCAGGGGCACAGTGCATTGGGCCACGAAGAGCCTGTCGCCGCAGTTGTTTCGGCTAGCCTATCCAGCAGCTTACCATTCACTCATTCCAACATCCCGAGCTGGGAGGGGTTGTAATGGGGCATGTAAGAGGTGCTGCTATGGCGCATGCAACTTCTATTCTATCCCCAAACATTACCACATTTTCTGTACAATTAATGCCACACCATCCTCATCACTGTCAATGTTTATGCTTTCTGAGTGGTGTCACTTCTCCCAACAAAACTCTTATAACCATTGCAGCATCATTCATTCTAGTTGGGAATGCCTCGGCCCATTTCAAGAACATGTCCAGACAGAATAAAGAGAAAATGAAACCATTCACAGAAGTCATGGAAGCAAAATCAATCAGTACATTGGAAAGAGTTTTGAGGCAACAGTAGGTGGTCGTGTGAAGCAAGTGAGTGGTCTTTGGTATACTGGCACCAAATGAGACTTTGAGCAACATTGTGCCTTGTAATTCCTGGCACAAACTAATGCTCTCAATTAAAGCTCTTCATGCCTTTTTCCCTACATGTGAGGGATCATATGCCAAGGCGTGTAAGGCTGAGCCGCATGCTCCAAGGAGCTACAAGTCACCAGTCAGGGTGAACCTAAAGTCCATCCTCGTTATGGTCACATCTGCATCTACTCAATACTTCTCTTCCCTGTCCCTGCTGACCACTGAGCATTCCTAATGCACTGTCCCTCTAGTTGAAGGACCCTATGGATGCACCTTGCCATACGATGTACCATCTACAGTTGTGCAACATATTTTGCTTGGTGGCTACATCCACCATTGCATTACCCTTCGCTACCTCTGAGGTGGAGCCTGTAGGAGCCTCACATTTGATAGCAGCAATCAGATGCAGTAGCAGAATCTCCTCCAGGAGGTTCTCCACTACATGTTTATTTTGGACAGGGGTACATTAGGAAATGATTGACGCCCTGCTCTGCCACAACCGGCCGAAATCTTAGACCACCCCAAAGGCATACCGCCAATCTGTATGAATGTTTAGAAGAACAACATCACATGTGGAGAGAACTATCTCTGGAGTACAAGCACAAGCAGTGTGAGAAGTTGGCCTGATATGTAGTGTTTCCAATTCTGGAACCACTTGGTATCAGTCCAAACAAACCCCAAAGATGTCTGGTTGTAAGTCAACCTTGTTAGACAAGCTATCCTAGTGGTAGCATGGACTAAGCAGCCTTAAAGGCTTAACTTAAGAGGTCGTGTTAAGCGAGCTGTTTTACCACATACAATCCTGTAATCAAATGAAAGGACACCACACAAGTATATATTATAAAAATATATGTATTTATTTCTAAATTACTCCCCAGTACTCTTTATGAGGAAAGGGGCACAAGCGTTAAATCAAAAGCACAGTAAAACATATAAAGTTGCACAATTATGGATGAGGGCGGGTGGCCACTCAGACCATATACTAAAAAAGTGGTATAAGGAACACTTATCGAACAATGGTTAGGCCTAGGGCCTAGAGATTCGCTGGGAGCAGTCAGGACTAGCAATGCTGAAGTCGGGAGTAGCCCACAGGAGACGGGTGCAGCACGGAAAGTGCGGCGCGCACCAATGCAATGTCAATGGTGCGTAAAAGTTAGATAAAGTGAATTAAAAGATACTTCCGCTGAACCTAGAGGAACAAAACTTTAGACACAGACCCTAGAGGTGTGTACCAGTGTAAGAACACCAGCGTTGCAAAGTTACCTCACCCACAGGCCGTGGGTGCACAGGGTCGAAGTGGCGTCGGGTTCTGTCACGCAGGTTCTTGGTGCTTGAAGCTGTTGCAGCTGCAGGCGCTGTGAAGCAGAAGTGTCCGGTGCGATCCAAGGGTGGATCGAAGTGGTGAAGACCTGAAAGCAGAGGGGACAATGTTCAAAGTCACTGACCAGTGACCACCGTGGAACCAGATTGGAACCAAGCAAAGTCGGGTGCAAACAGGTGATCAGGGGTTGCTTCTCTCTGCAGCTGCGTGGACACGAAGAGGTCAAGGACGTCCAGGAGTCGATCACGAGCTGTCCCTCAAAGGCTCTAGCTGATGGCGGTGTCGGCAACTCGATTGAAGCAAACAAGCCTTGGCTAATGCAAGCCACGGAGAAAGTGAAAAAGGCTTATTACTCGGACCAGCAAGGTCAGAGCGGGTACTCCTTTCTACAGGAGCGAGGGCAGGTCTGGAGCAACCTGACCCACAGTGTAAATTGTAGGATTCGTCGCCAAGATGGCCGCTGACCACGTGACAAGCGGCCGGGATGGCGAGTCGAGTGGCACAAAACAAAAGGGCCCCACGCAGATCGTGGAGATGCTGGAGGACTGATCTTTGGTGCAAATGCTGCTCGGTTGTGGGGCTTTTCAAACCCCAAAGCACAGAGTCGAGGGTGCCTTGGGTGCTGCGCAGTCAGCGTCTCGGGGGTCTTTCAAGATGGCCGCTCCCACGTCTCTCGGTGCCTCCACGGGTCCCTTCTTTGCAGGGACTGTGGATCGGGCTGGGAGAATTCTAGGAAGCTGGGTCTTGTCAGGCTCTGCACTCGGGCTCCGGCGGGAGGCGGCGGCAAAGCAGACGTCGAGGTGCTGGGTGATGCCTGTGTTCACAGGGTGGCCCCTCCTAGGCCACAAGGGAGATGCTCTTCAGTCTTCTGTCATCAGAATGTCGAAGTCCAGTCGTCTTCTTAGTTTAAAGTTGATTTCAGGATGATCTGAGTTGCATTGGCACTGCTCCCCCTCTTATTCCAATCTGAGGGGTGGATCTCCTGCTAGGTCCCTCCCCTATGGGTGGGACCAGGAAGGGGGGTGGTTACACCCCCTTTCCTTTGTCCAGGTCTCACTGGAGCTGGGGCTGGGCTGCCCCAGAACCGGTTTGACCGGATTATGCAAGGGGAAGCCTTGTGCTCCCCAGGCACTGTCTGGTTTCATTCAAACCTCCCTGCTACAATCCACTATCTCCTGTCTGGGGTGGTGTCACACCTCCCTGTGACAGGAAATCCTTTGTCCAGGCCTCCTCTGCTGAGTTTCGGTCAGCAGCAGGAGGTCAGACATGTGTCTGTGGCAGAAGCATCCATTTTGTGGATCTGAGGCTCTTTTAAAAATCAACCGCGTTTTAGCAAAAGTAACATGTCGTCCCCTCTAGAGGGGTGGAATGCTACCCCCGTCGCCAGGACTGGCGAGGGGGTAGTATTCCAAATCGTATGACACCTTACACGACATGTTTTGATAAAGCCAAACCAAAGTTGACATATAACCGCGAGGATTATAATGCACTTAATAGTATATGGTTTGGCATTATCCCGGAACAGCTAAGGGAATTGGTCCCGACAGCTGCAGACAGGCTCAGCTCATGCTAGAGCACCATCTCACATTAAACCACGCACTCTGCCTTCAGGATTGTTAAGGCCTGCCATAGGAGTGGCTCACAGGTTTATATGTGTCCAGATAGGTTTAGATATAGGCATACTATATCTAAGCAAGGGGTGATTACACCACCTTGCCCCAGCTGAGTGATCAGCCAGTTGTGTCAATTTTAGATAGCCAGCCAGGGGTGGCAAAAGATATGCTGCAGCCCCTGGTAGGCCTTGGATGCACCTATGCCCTGGGCACCTATAGTGCTCTGTACAGGGGCTGATAAGGTGACCCAAGCCAATCTAGTTGTGCACCTAGGGTACATGGAATCCATTTTACAGAGAGAGCAGATAGCCTGGGGCCCTGATTAGCAGGGAACCAGGCCAACTAAACCATTGATGATGGGTTCTTGTTTATATTTGCTCAAGGTATTTGGGCAAACAGAGAAGTTGGCAAACCCCATGCCAGTCTCATAAACAAGATCATTTGGGGATGGGGACCTGGATAGGCCAGGGTCCTCCTGGGCTCCAAAAGTAAACCCACCCAGATTCCTGGGTGTGCTCCCACTTCCTGGGGTATTACTGCTGACAGTAACAGGAGGTGTTGGAGCTGGCTTTGGAGGTATGTTTTCTTTATTGCCATTCTTGGGACAACAGCTGTCTGTTTTGTAATGCCCAACCTGTTTACAGGCATGACAATAAGGCTTTTTCTCTGTAGATGAAGTGTCTTGGGACCCACCCCCATTCTTGGAGTTTTGGGGCCCTGGGGAAGTCTTTTCTTTACTTTTATCCCCACCCTTATCTTGAGGCTTGGTAGACTCCTTCTTCTGGTTATTGTCCTGATTCTTAGGCCTAATCCTGGTTCTGACCCATTTATCTGCCCTCTTTCCCAATTCTTGGGGAGAGGTCAAATCTGAGTCCACCAGGTGCTGGTGTAAGAGCTGGTTCTGACAATTACTTAGGATCTGCTCCCTCATAATCAAATTATACAATCCTGTGAAGTCATGTACTTTGCTGCCATTTAGCCAACCCTCCAGAGCCTTAGTTGCACAATCAACAAAATCAGTCCAGTCCTGAGTCTGTGTCTTCTGGGTGTCTCTGAACTTTAACCTGTACTGTTCAGTGGTTAAGCCAAACCCATCTATTAGAACACTCTTCAGGACTTTGTAATTGCTGGCATCCTCATGTCTGACAGTGAGGAGCCTATCTCTCCCTTTCTCTGAAAAGGAGTACCATAAGATTGCTGCCCACTGTTCCTCAGGAACCTGCTGTACCATGCAGGCTCTCTCCAGAGCAGTCATCCATTTGTGGATGTCATCCCCTTCCTTGTAGGGGGGCACAATCTTTGTCAGGTTTCTACTATCATAGGACCTGGGTTTCTCTTTAGGAATATTGCTGCCACCAGTGGCATCTAAGCCACACAATTTTCTTTCTCTTGCCAAAGCAAGTTTAGCTTGAGCCAAGGCTACCTCTTCCCTTTCTATTTGGAGTTGGACAGCCCTCATCCTGGCCCTATGCTCTTTTCTCTGGGAAGGTGTCATCCCTCTTTGAGATTCTCTTGAGGCACTAGAAAGATGAGAGTCCCTTGATTGAGATCTCACCCTCCTGTTACCTGGGAGAATTTGGTTATGAGATCTGGAGTGGTGCTGGCCCTCTCCATTCTCATGTAGGTCCAGGTTGGCCTGGTTAAGCCTGGCAACCTGTACCTGGTTTCCCCTCTGATCCTGATCTTCAGGCTCTTCTACATCAGAGCCTTCCTCTTCCTCTTCTTCTTCTGGAAGATTCTCATTCTCAGGGGAGTGTATCCCTTCACCTGATTCTAAGGGAGCCTGACTCACCTTATCTAGGTCATCCTTTTCTAGGAGAGCTACTAGGGAAGGAATGGTAGGGCCTCTGCCCTTTTTTAGCCCCCTGGCTGTGCACAAGGCACTCAGGTCTTTGTGGCTAAGGTTGTCATATCTGGATGTTGTCCCTATAGGATCAACTATTACAGGAGCAGAGCCTGAGGCTCTACCTGTATCAGACATGACTGCTAGTGAGGTGTAAGTGATGCACTTACCTACACTAAGTGTTTTCCTACTGTACCTTGCTAGTGAGTTGTAGTCAGGGTGTGCTAATCCCTTTAATCTACAACTACTAAGTTCAGTAGAACTTAATATGCTAAGCTTTTGATTTATATGTACCTAGAGGTACTTGATGTGATCTTTCAATTTGATAAAGATTGCAATGGTAAAACAAACAGCAAGCTCAAATCCGCACCGCTGCACACCAATGTGAGAAGTTGGCCTGATATGTAGTGTTTCCAATTCTGGAACCACTTGGTATCAGTCCAAACAAACCCCAAAGATGTCTGGTTGTAAGTCAACCTTGTTAGACAAGCTATCCTAGTGGTAGCATGGACTAAGCAGCCTTAAAGGCTTAACTTAAGAGGTCGTGTTAAGCGAGCTGTTTTACCACATACAATCCTGTAATCAAATGAAAGGACACCACACAAGTATATATTATAAAAATATATGTATTTATTTCTAAATTACTCCCCAGTACTCTTTATGAGGAAAGGGGCACAAGCGTTAAATCAAAAGCACAGTAAAACATATAAAGTTGCACAATTATGGATGAGGGCGGGTGGCCACTCAGACCATATACTAAAAAAGTGGTATAAGGAACACTTATCGAACAATGGTTAGGCCTAGGGCCTAGAGATTCGCTGGGAGCAGTCAGGACTAGCAATGCTGAAGTCGGGAGTAGCCCACAGGAGACGGGTGCAGCACGGAAAGTGCGGCGCGCACCAATGCAATGTCAATGGTGCGTAAAAGTTAGATAAAGTGAATTAAAAGATACTTCCGCTGAACCTAGAGGAACAAAACTTTAGACACAGACCCTAGAGGTGTGTACCAGTGTAAGAACACTGGCGTTGCAAAGTTACCTCACCCACAGGCCGTGGGTGCACAGGGTCGAAGTGGCGTCGGGTTCTGTCACGCAGGTTCTTGGTGCTTGAAGCTGTTGCAGCTGCAGGCGCTGTGAAGCAGAAGTGTCCGGTGCGATCCAAGGGTGGATCGAAGTGGTGAAGACCTGAAAGCAGAGGGGACAATGTTCAAAGTCACTGACCAGTGACCACCGTGGAACCAGATTGGAACCAGGCAAAGTCGGGTGCAAACAGGTGATCAGGGGTTGCTTCTCTCTGCAGCTGCGTGGACACGAAGAGGTCAAGGACGTCCAGGAGTCGATCACGAGCTGTCCCTCAAAGGCTCTAGCTGATGGCGGTGTCGGCAACTCGATTGAAGCAAACAAGCCTTGGCTAATGCAAGCCACGGAGAAAGTGAAAAAGGCTTATTACTCGGACCAGCAAGGTCAGAGCGGGTACTCCTTTCTACAGGAGCGAGGGCAGGTCTGGAGCAACCTGACCCACAGTGTAAATTGTAGGATTCGTCGCCAAGATGGCCGCTGACCACGTGACAAGCGGCCGGGATGGCGAGTCGAGTGGCACAAAACAAAAGGGCCCCACGCAGATCGTGGAGATGCTGGAAGACTGATCTTTGGTGCAAATGCTGCTCGGTTGTGGGGCTTTTCAAACCCCAAAGCACAGAGTCGAGGGTGCCTCGGGTGCTGCGCAGTCAGCGTCTCGGGGGTCTTTCAAGATGGCCGCTCCCACGTCTCTCGGTGCCTCCACGGGTCCCTTCTTTGCAGGGACTGTGGATCAGGCTGGGAGAATTCTAGGAAGCTGGGTCTTGTCAGGCTCTGCACTCGGGCTCCGGCGGGAGGCGGCGGCAAAGCAGACGTCGAGGTGCTGGGTGATGCCTGTGTTCACAGGGTGGCCCCTCCTAGGCCACAAGGGAGATGCTCTTCAGTCTTCTGTCATCAGAATGTCGAAGTCCAGTCGTCTTCTTAGTTTAAAGTTGATTTCAGGATGATCTGAGTTGCATTGGCACTGCTCCCCCTCTTATTCCAATCTGAGGGGTGGATCTCCTGCTAGGTCCCTCCCCTATGGGTGGGACCAGGAAGGGGGGTGGTTACACCCCCTTTCCTTTGTCCAGGTCTCACTGGAGCTGGGGCTGGGCTGCCCCAGAACCGGTTTGACTGGATTATGCAAGGGGAAGCCTTGTGCTCCCCAGGCACTGTCTGGTTTCATTCAAACCTCCCTGCTACAATCCACTATCTCCTGTCTGGGGTGGTGTCACACCTCCCTGTGACAGGAAATCCTTTGTCCAGGCCTCCTCTGCTGAGTTTCGGTCAGCAGCAGGAGGTCAGACATGTGTCTGTGGCAGAAGCATCCATTTTGTGGATCTGAGGCTCTTTTAAAAATCAACCGCGTTTTAGCAAAAGTAACATGTCGTCCCCTCTAGAGGGGTGGAATGCTACCCCCGTCGCCAGGACTGGCGAGGGGGTAGTATTCCAAATCGTATGACACCTTACACGACATGTTTTGATAAAGCCAAACCAAAGTTGACATATAACCGCGAGGATTATAATGCACTTAATAGTATATGGTTTGGCATTATCCCGGAACAGCTAAGGGAATTGGTCCCGACAGCTGCAGACAGGCTCAGCTCATGCTAGAGCACCATCTCACATTAAACCACGCACTCTGCCTTCAGGATTGTTAAGGCCTGCCATAGGAGTGGCTCACAGGTTTATATGTGTCCAGATAGGTTTAGATATAGGCATACTATATCTAAGCAAGGGGTGATTACACCACCTTGCCCCAGCTGAGTGATCAGCCAGTTGTGTCAATTTTAGATAGCCAGCCAGGGGTGGCAAAAGATATGCTGCAGCCCCTGGTAGGCCTTGGATGCACCTATGCCCTGGGCACCTATAGTGCTCTGTACAGGGGCTGATAAGGTGACCCAAGCCAATCTAGTTGTGCACCTAGGGTACATGGAATCCATTTTACAGAGAGAGCAGATAGCCTGGGGCCCTGATTAGCAGGGAACCAGGCCAACTAAGTCGAAAACCAGCTAAACACAAGGCAAAAAATCTGGGGTAACCATAGTCAGGTAGCCACCTTCCTACAAGCAGCTACAAGTCAAACAGGAAGACCTGGAGCACAGATCCAAGCAGAACAATCTCTAGATAAGGAATCTACCAAAAGGCTTCTGGATCTGACAGCCACAACTCTTGACACTGGCCACTGATGAGCATTGATGACACCCATGAAAGTTCACTGATTTCACCTGGTTTTGGGCCAAAGGGAGCGGGGCAGCAGAACTAGGCAAAACACAGGCACTGCTACTCCACTCAAGGGGAAAGTGAAATGACAACTTCTGGACCCTTCTGGTTGGGGTTTGGACCTTTTAGCGTTGGTTACAGTTTGCTTTGTTGGCGGTTTGTTGAGATATGGTTGTTGGGGAGGGAAATTACACACCGCTAAGGATGACAACATCACAGTAGAATCCACATGGCCACCCTATATAATTCAGGCAGCCAAAAGTGGTTACAAATTGTAGGTTTTAACATGAAATAGATCAATGCTCCTTTTAAAATGGTCCTACTCATGAGCCATTTGAAAGAAGCAATCTAGGAGGAATCTGTTTCCTACAGTGAACACTTAAAATTCAGTGTGATTGATCCATTAAGCGCTCTGTGTAAAATTTCTCTTTGGACCTGACAAAGAAAGCAAGAGTAGTGGTAATTTGCTCCGATGAGTTAGAAGATTGGCAGCAGAATGAGCTGGTAGATCACTTACCATAGTGGTGATAGATTTAAACGCCTGCACATTCTCTTCTATAAATGCCCCTAAAGATAATCAGGAATCTTTCCTAAATTGGCCATCTTTGATATCTTCTTGTTTGTAGAAAGAGAGCTTATAATTGAGGATGCTTTGAATGTAGTTCAGGAGAGCTCCGAAAACAGGCCATCAGATTTTATCACGGGCCAGTCTCACAGGACTTTAAGAAATGGTTAAAACCCTTTGGACACACAAAGAAATCAGTGTCGGGTGCACAATAATATTCATGTCTCAACCATTTTCTGACAGGCTCTGGTCTCCTGCAGCAATTCACTAATCCCACCAGTAGCCGCGTCGCTCTTTTGGACCGCACTGTGATATCCATGTCGCTGATACGAAGAAGTAAGTTGTAAGACGAGGTGTAGGGGCAGGTGGATCCTTAACAATATTCTGCTTCTTGATGCCTCACTTACGGGGAAATAGTGGATGCCACTGTGAATTTTATGCTTGAGAATGACAG
Source organism: Lissotriton vulgaris (assembly GCF_964263255.1). Classification (NCBI taxonomy): domain Eukaryota; kingdom Metazoa; phylum Chordata; class Amphibia; order Caudata; family Salamandridae; genus Lissotriton; species Lissotriton vulgaris. Next base: position 54,214,200 of record NC_141696.1, read on the forward strand.
GGTTGCTGTAGAAAATAGTGACATTCTGGGACAACTGAAAAAGATGAGGGTGGAGGATATTTGGGTGATTTTGTAAATTGTGGTTCAAACAATAGTGGTAAGACAATAGAAACTCTGGGACAGTTTGGCCCAGTAAATTGCACAAGTATTATCTAAGCCAAGTCTGTAATTTATCTTTGAAAAAAAATAGATCAATTAAAATTGAGACAGATACAAAAGCCATAATGTCCCAGCTCCCCGGATGTTACTGTAGCTCTGAACCACCAGGTGCTCTAATTTTCAATGTCTAAGTCCAGTGTTGTCCTGTGACAGACTCTGCGTGGTCTCCTGCATGAGAGATTTGTGTTACATGACCCGCGGCGGGTGCTCTACATTAGCAGGGGTTGCTCCCTTACAGATTATTTGGCTCTGTTGGAGGCAAGGGTTCACCCATGTTTGCCCTAAGATGAACACAGATGACTACCTAAGACTAATCCATGACTTGACTATCGTAACTGGCTTTGGATCCACAGTCATGGAACACAGACCCTTTCCTATGTATCCCAGGTTGCAACACAGCCTTCGGTCTGTTAGAGTGTGGTTATGTACCAAGCAGGAACTGACATTTAGGGCCAGTTGTACAACTACCCAATTCGCGACTCTCAAATTGCATCACAATTGTGACTCGCAATTTGCGAGTCACAAATTGGGATGTACAACAGTGTCAGAGACACTGTTCACTATTCCTAATGGGTTCCCAAATTGCATTCCTCATGAATATTAATGTGACACTAGCAATTTGCGACCCCATTGGGAATGACTGGCCCTCCCAGGTATGGTGGCCTAATGGGCTCAGCAGACCTCCATGTCTGGGACTGCTTTTAAATAAAGCAGTTTTTTTTACAATGCAGCCCGTTTTTCTGAAAGGAAAACAGGATGCGTTTAAAAAAGAAAAATTAAACATTTTTGTTTCATTTTTTAAGGGCAGGTAGTGTTCCCTGGGACACTGCCTGCCCCTAAAAATATTTTCCCCTGCTTTTGCAAAGGGGAAGGGGTCCACTGGGGACCCCTTCCCATTCGCGAGTGCATGACCACCCTCTTAAAGAAGTCAGTAAATTGTGAGTGTGTTGAAACCCCAATTGCGGTTGCAAAACATTCTTACATAGGGTTGAGAGTCGCAATCAGGAAGGGACGCCCTTGGAACGCCACTTCTTAATTGCGAGTCCCAAATCCTATTTAGTAAGTCACAAATAAATTGCGATTCGCTAAATAGGGTTTGTACATTTCCCTGCTAGTTAGGTCGAGCAGACCTAAAAAGCATGCGAAGCATGCTTTGCCTGCTCGACATCTTTTGCTGGCGTGTCTGGGGGAATGTGAGACAGCGATCGCCCACGAGCCTCGCTGTCTCAGATTCCTCCTCGAGGGCGCGCACGTCGCCGTGCGCATCCCCTGCCTGCCATTCACTCTCAATCACACACAGCCACACTCACGCATGCACGCACACACACATACACCCACGCAGGCACAATGCATACACACACACACACACACGAGCGCCCATGCACGCACGCACATACATACATGCAGAGACACCTCCCGCACACATACACACACAAGAGCACTGAGGTCCCCCCCAGCCCTTTGGAACTTACCGGGCCAATCTCGGGGGACTCCACTCGCAGCACGCTCCTTTCCCGGGGCTCCCACTTGGTCAAGGGAGCCCCGCAACACTTCCGCAACCTCCTGCTGGCGGCCCCGGGGCTCTCCACCGCTAACAGGAGCCCCGGGCCGCAAGACGGATTTACGCCTCCTGCCTCCTCTTCCGGTCCGAACGCGGCCACGCCCCCGTCACAAGGCGACCTTGCCTGACTTCCTGTGCGGCCACGGCGGGATTCTGTGCAAATCACTTAAGCTGCCCTTTCCTAAAAAACAATCCGTATGCAATTGGTGCTCTTGAAAAGCTCTCTGATACCTTCGGGTCGAGTTCGCGCTACTAAAATTGAAGGGGGAAAAAAAAGCTGGTCTCCACGCACTTCCGAAGGCGCCGGAACCGAGAGCTGGTTGACAAGCATGACTCATACGCACTTCTGGTTGCACCGGAAGTAACCTTACCTGCAAAGCCTCCCCGTCTGGTCTACGCTGCGAACTGCGAGAGAGGGAGATGGTGGAGAGACATTGTGGTCTTTTAAAGTGTGGGTATGGCGTTTCTTGTGCTTTTCGTTTTCTGCGCGCAGACAGACCTTGAGTGCGTGGTTGAGAAAATATTTTATAAACTAAGCACGCGGAGATCAGATTATCATCTCCAGGAGGACGATCCGGTTAATTATTGATTTCTGTTTTGGATGGAGATTTTTGGCTTCTGCTGTTCGATTAAAGGGGTTGTTTTTCAAATACTCAACGGGACACAAACAAACGCCGCAAACTGTAAATGTGTAAACATGTAATCATGTGTTCAGGGCTAAATTCTCGCAGGGACAATTGAAGTTGATGGTGTATAGTGTAGCAGTAACTTTAGAGGGGTAAAATCCCTCGCAGATTCCATTTTTTTTTTTTTACATTTATTTTTTCTTTAAGTGGTATAGTGACCAAAATGGGTGATTTTCTAAGTGCAGGTCTGTCTTAGACAGGTAAAATAAACATTTCCTTTCAGGCTGGATAGGGAAATCGAGTGTTTTTAAAAGACAAAAGAAAGTTACATTTTGGGCAATGGTTTGAAAAAAAGGGAGCTAGTTCTGTTAATGTTTTGGACAGTTAACCTGCTATAAAGAGCAAAGCGAAGCAAACTAGTTCTGTGCAGACTCAGCCTACCACATCAATGCGCCCTTTTACGTAACGCTATTTCATTCTTTGTGAGAACTGAGATGTGAGTACACCTCCCAACATAGCAGACCGCAATGAATTTAGGGTTGTACCAAAGGTAGTGTGTGTGTTAGGTGTGGAAAACTCACCTGGGCTCGGGTTAATATAGGCTTTTTTTATTTTAAGTGGCCAAGACTTGTTGCACTTGTACGTGTCACTGCGTCGGGATCTGGCGAGTCCCCTCACTGTATTTTCCTGGTAATTATCTGCAGCGCTAGGAGTACGTTACTAAGGTAGAATGTGTAAATACAAAACTGGCTGTTCGTACAAGTGCATATGCTATACATGTGTGGTCACATGCGTGTAGGTGAAGTTGAATTTATGTAGGGGTTTCTGATCAGACCAACGAACATAGCTTCATTCTGGACTTTGCGTACAACAGTTTTACATGCATGCTAGTACACGGCACAACTAACAATGTGTAGTTTTCTGTACAATACAAAATTATAAAGTTGTGTGTGCCTGCTAGTAGCTCCTACAGTATAGAGACCATGTTTGTATGTGCGAGGGTATATGTTTACTAAAAAAACGTTTGTACACATTTGCGGTCATGCTTTTGTTACACAGTTTGTGCGTCTTGGTGCATACTTAAAAGGAAATACTTGTTTCGAGTGTGCGAACTGTGTGTGTATAACCATCAGAGTGCATTTGTTTGTTTCGGAGTATATTTTCTTGTAAGTGGCTTACGTTTCAAACTAGTGTGCAATTAGGCGCTACGGGCACTTTGAAGATTGACTTTGGAGTCTGTGAAAGGCACTGGAACGACCGCACTAGAGGTTAAGGATGGACATGTTTTACCTCCAGAGTTTTGATGTTCGTTTCCACCTTTTGAGTGCTGTGTTGCTGCTAGTGTCTTGATGTAGTAGCTCTCCATTGGTTGTGATCCCTGTGATGCAGTGAGTTGTTTTTCAGTATTCTGAGGCTCTGGAGGTTTGAAGTTGGGAAGTTTTCTGAAGCAACAAGTATTGTAAATGACTGGTCTTGTATGCGTCTCCTATTTTATTATTCTGATGCTGTAAGAATTTGAACATTTTTATTTTGAGTCGCGATTATTTCTTTATATTACAATTCAAACATCAGCTGGGGGGGCACTTGCTTTATTGCACTGGGGCTCATGACTCATTGGCTTCGCCGCTGCTGGTTCCCCATGTGCATCTCTAGCCACTAGACCACATCTCCTCCTGTGAAAGCTCAGGTCATTGAGGTTCGGGGTTCCAAGAGGACTTCACCCTGAGCTGTTAGTTGCTCGCCCACTTATATTGAGCGGTGTGTGAGCTCACCTCTCAACACCAGTGGGGCAAGCTCAGTTGAATTTCATGCTTTATTAATGTAAAATGAATGAATGAATGAATGAATGAATGAATGAATGAATGAATAAAAAACTTGGTTAAGCGCACTGCGGCCAAGCGGCTTCCTGGCGCTGAGGACTCAACAATACTCACAGATGGGACCCAAGAGGATTAGCAGGGGAATGCCTGAGAAAAAAGAAAAGTTTTGAGGGCCTTGCGGAAGTGGGTGTAGATAGGAATAGAACGAATGGAGAGAGGAAGACTATTCTAGAACCGGGGAGCCAGAACCGAGAAACGGGTGCCCCCTGTGCGTGATTTCCGGAAACGGGGGACGTGGAGGAAAGAAAGTGATGAAGAGCGGAGAGTGCGGCTAGGGGCGTTAGAGGTGATGAGAGAATTGATGAAGTGTGGGGCGGAACGAGCGTGCACCCGAAAGGCCAAGCAGGCTAATTTGAAGTAGGATCTGAAATGAACCGGGAGCCAGTGAAGGGACTTGAGTGCAGAGGTGATGTGAGAAGATTTGGGAAGACGAAGGATGAGGCGGGCCGCCTGGTTTTGGATGGCCTGGAGGCGGCGGGTTTCGTAGACAGGGATGCCGACGTACAGGCCATTCCCATAGTCCAGGCGAGAGGTGGTGAGAGCCATGAAGATGGTTTTGAGGGCATCTGCAGAAAAAAAACGGGAAATCTTACGGATTAAACGAAGGGACAAAAAACTGGAAGACACAACGGAACTAATTTGGGCATGCATGGACAGATCGTCGCTGACCTTGATGCCCAGGGTCCGAACAGAGGAAGCAGGTGAGGGAGGGGGACCAAAGGAGAGGGGCCAGTGTGCCGGGGACCAAGGGTTAGAGGGACCACCAGTGAGGACGAGCTCTGTCTTATCCGGATTGAGCTTCAAATGATTGAAGCTCATCCACTGAGAATCAAAAACTAAGGTGGAACAGAACTTAGGAAGAGAGTGGGAGCCTATCTGAAAGTGGTTGAATGTGGCACTTAATTTCGAAAGAGGTGGCAGTGGGAGTTTGCGTCTCAAAGCCTGGTCATGTTATGTGTCATGAAATGTCAGAATGTGGTTCTCCAGTAAAACATAATCTTGATGGTATGACTGCCGCTTTATTATTTCCAATCCGGAATAACTATTGTGATGCCCAAAACAGTATTTAATAGCACAATGAAAGAGTCACTATTGTGTTTCTTGGTCAGCAGAGTTATACACTAGATGAGACTGGCCCAGGAAAGATAGCTGTTCTTCATCATATTTAGATATTGTATCACTATACATTAGGAGGCAGAGGTGTACACTTTCTCGCTCTCCCTCAGTAGCTGCTTTTCTTGATCTACTTCTTACCTCCCTCCTTTCCTCCTCTCCATTCTCCTTTCATGCACTGCCTGTTTTTCTTCCTACTCTTTGCTCTCCCCTCACCAATTGCTTTTCACTTTCCTGTCTTTCCCTTCCAATTTCTTCTTTCTCCCCTTTTACTCTAGCCTCTAGGTCAGTTTCCCCCCACCCCCTCTTTCCACTTGCATAATTTTCCTTTCTTGCGCTCCAAAATCTGCTTTTCCCAATTCTCTTCACTCATCTCATTCCTTGTTGACCCAATTTGTCTGGTTTCCACATACGTCTCGTCCACACTCCCTTTATTAGGTCTCAATAATTCTATCCCGTAAGGGATAAATAGACGAGAGTATAGAGGGCAAACTAAGCTCTGAAACCATCGCGGATTGCGTCCAGTTCATGTGGTGCCATCGTGAGGAATGCGTGCCCACATCAAAGCCATCAGCCTCCCTCCCACAGGCATCTGAAGCTTCCCCAGCATGCGCTCGGCCTCAGGCATTGAAGCGTGAAGCTTTCCAAGCCCGCGCTCAGCCTCACTTCTCCTCCCCCCTAATTCACCCCTGCCAGGACCCGAAGGCTGACTTCTTAGGACTGACTTTTCCAAATCTCTGTCCCTCACCCCTTCTTTATTTATTCTTTCTCTCACCCCTTTATTTCTTTTCTATATCTGCTTCTTTTCTATGTTTACTTCTGTCACCCCTATAGTTTTCTCTTGCTATCTCACACTTTGTTTCTTTCTCTCTCCACACTATTCTTTCCTACTTCCCGCTGTATTCTCCCTTTCATCCTCATTCTTTCTCTTTCATCTCCCCTCCCCTTCTATCCTTCCTGCCTCTCTTTAGCTCTCTCTTCGTATTGTCACGTCTTCTCCCGTCTCTCGCCTTTTATCTCGTTTGTTCTCTTTCTCACCCTCTCTACTGTCGTTACCCCGCCGCTGTTTCTCAAGTGACTGAAAGAGTGTGTTCTGAAACAGACGATTCAATAGAAGTTGGAATTTACTTAAAAACCCCACTATAAGCTACAAGATAATGCATTTAAACCTGCGAGGATTGTACCTCGGGAAGACTGGAATAATTGCCGGCTTTGCCTTTCTGCCTTTGCCCTTTCATGAATACATGCCCTCTTTTGTTTGGTTTCAGTGCACCACAGTTGTCTTCTGTCTGTGTACACACACGTACAAACAAATCAGCCACATGAATTCACATGAACAAATGCTCCCACATGCAACATCTCACATACATATCTACCACGCAAAAATACACACACACACACACACACACCTAAACAACCAACCACACAAACAAACGCACACGCAACTACCCAAATATACATACACAGTTACACACACAGACGCAACTACTCAAATACACGTATCTGGGCAAGCAAATAAACCAGACGCCTCACAGACACAAACAACCACATTAATACACCTACTCTGCGAAACGCGCAAACGCAACCACAACAATACACTTGGTACCCATGCAAATATATCCACACGCACAGACGCAGCTATGCAAATACGCATTCGCACACATTCATAAGCCCCATATACACACCTACCCGCACAACCACATAAATACGCACACAGACATACGTACATTGGCTAATATACACACGCAACCACACAAATAAGCAAAGATTACACCCACCCACACAAACATTCACAAACAACCAAATACACATAAACCCCTACACACAAACGCCACCACACAAAATACATACGCGCACACAAATGCGCGTACATACTTACACACACACACACACTAAAACATGCTCACATATACACAGATATGCTCTCATATACACCCATGCCTACACGTATCCACACACACATACATACACGTGCATAAATACCTTCAGCGGTTCAGTTGTTTGATTATTCGGTAGTCACTGAAGCAATATTCTCGTGGTGTTTAATAAATATGTATACTATCTGCCCGTGACGTTTCTCTGGGCTCAGATAGCTGGACCAAGGAATGTAATGTTTATGAAATGCGTGAATGGCCCCTCCACTGTTTTCCTCGTTAGTCAACAAAAAAAAATATAGGGTTATGCCTAATGTTTATGAAAACACAAGTCCTGTAGCAGGACCCATGGGAGTTGGGAGAGATACAGGCACAGCCTACGCTTTTAAAGTCATTGTCTTATCAGAATGTTCGACCTTCACCATCATTGGTCGCATTAGGACACAGGTAACTGGAAACAGATAGGGAAAGGCTGGGGATTTCGAGCACATAGAGGCAGTAAAGGCCTGTGTAGCCACAACCACCACAGCAACACCACAGCATCACTCAGCACCACTCAGCACCACTCCAGCATCACTCAGCGCCACCCCAGCATCACTCAGCACCACCCCAGCATCACTCAGCACCACCCAGCATCACTCAGCACCACCCCTGCATCACTCAGCACCACCCCAGCATCACTCAGCGCCATCCCAGCATCACTCAGCGCCATCCCAGCATCACTCAGCGCCATCCCAGCATCACTCAGCACCACAACAGCACCACTCAGCATCATCTCTCAGCGCTACCCCAGCATCACTCGGCACCCCCACATTATCACTCGGCACCCCCACATTTTCACTCGGCACCACCACAGCACCACTCAGCACCACCACAGCACTACTCAGCACCACCACAGCACTACTAAGCACCACCACAGCACTACTCAGCACCACCACAACGATAGCAGCACTCAGCACCACTCAGCACCACCACAATATCACTCAGCACCACCACATTGTCACTCAGCACCACCACATTGTCACTCAGCACTACCACAGCATCACTCAGCACCACCACATCACCACTTAGCACCACCACAGCACCACTTAGCACCACCCCAGCATCACTCAGCACCACCCCAGCATCACTCAGCGCCACCCCAGCATCACTCAGCACCACCACAGCACCACTCAGCATCACCACATCATCGCTCAGCACTACCCCAGCATCACTCAGCGCTACCCCAGCATCACTCAGCACCACCACATTATCACTCAGCACCACCACATTATCACTCAGCACCACCACGTTATCACTCAGCACCACCACATTATCACTCAGCACCACCACATTATCACTCAGCACCACCACAGCATCACTCAGCACCACTCGGCACCACCACAGCATCACTCAGCACAATGCATCACTCAGCACCACCACAGCATCACTCAGCACCACCACAGCATCACTCAGCGCCACCACCACAGCATCACTCAGCACCGCCACCACAGCATCACTCAGCACTGCCACCACAGCATCACTCAGCACCACCACCACAGCATCACTCAGCACCGCCACCACAGCATCACTCAGCACTGCCACCACAGCATCACTCAGCACCGCCACCACAGCATCACTCAGCACCGCCACCACAGCATCCCTCAGCACCGCCACCACAGCATCCCTCAGCACCGCCACCACAGCATCCCTCAGCACCACCACCACAGCATCCCTCAGCACCGCCACACAGCATCCCTCAGCACCGCTACCACAGCATCCCTCAGCACCGCCACCACAGCATCCCTCAGCACCACCACCACAGCATCCCTCAGCACCACCAACACAGCATCACTCAGCACCAGCGCCACAGCATCACTCAGCACCACCACCACAGCATCACTCTGGAACACCACAGCAGCACTATGCGCTACCACAGTAGCACTATGCGCTACCACAGCAGCACTATGCGCTACCACAGCAGCACTATGCGCTACCACAGCAGCACTATGCGCTACCACAGCATCACTCAGGGCCTCCACGGCATCACTCAGGGCCTCCACAGCATCACTCAGGGCCTCCACAGCATCACTCAGGGCCTCCACAGCATCACTCAGGGCCTTCACAGCATCACTCAGGGGCTCCACATCATCACTCAGGGCCTCCACAGCATCACTCAGGGGCACCACAACATCACTATGCGCTACCACAGCATCACTGAACGCCACAGCATCACTCCGCGCCATCACAGCATCAATCTTTGCAACCATTCAACAACAACTGGTTCAAATATGTTCTCTCAATGTTTCAAGCTTTATTACAAATGTCACAAAAGATGTTAATATTTCACTTCTGTTCTTGGATTTTCGGCACAATAAAATACACTGAACATAATCTTCACAAAAGTTATTTGCAAAAGTTTAAGCTATCGCCATTATAAATTAAAAGTACTTTTATTTAAGTATTAATTATTTAAAAAAATTAAAAAGCCATTGTAATTTGTAATATCAATACAGCTAAGTCACGTAAATACAAAACATGTTACATTACAAATGCTATAGGTGTCACATTTGCGAAAGTTACAACTATTGGCATTGTAAATGACAAAGCTATTAATTTAGCTATTTTCAAAACAAACACACAAATAAAAAAAATGTAGTTTACAAGACCACTAGCTCAAACTTTCCTAATGCGAGACCTATTGCATTGCAAATGCTTGTTTTTGTATGTGCAAACGGGTCGCAAACCTGTTTATGCATGCAATTCAGGGTTGTACATCTGGCCCCTAATGCCTTATCTAGAATGCAGTCTGAGAAGTAGGAATCAAGAGTGGCACTTTATTTAAACAAGTACAAGTGTCAAAGACACGTCATTAGTCAAGAGTAAAATCATGCAATCAAGCCAAGATTAAATCACTGTAATTCAGAGAGAGGGGGAGACATTGAAAAGCAACATTTAGTGAGACAGTATAACCTTATCTACTAATGAAATATCAATAAACCAGTCAGCTAGCTGGGAGCACCTTTTTGTGAAAGACACAACACAAGGAGCACAACGAGTTGGTCAATGGACAGTCCTTTTATATAGTTTTAATGAGGAACTGGTGACCACAGAATCAAAACATTAGCAGGTGTTTGACCACAGAACAAAACAAAAGCTGGGCATATTATCGAAAACAATTTACGTTACTTCTTGGAATATAAGAAAGCAGAAGCTACGAAAGGTACAAACATTTATCAAAGGTTACAGGTTATTTTGAACCATGTAGCTGTCTTAATTTTCGAAGCTAGGAAAACATCAGATGTGAAATTGTGGTTGGCTCCCACCTCTACTCTCAGCCCATCTTGTTCTTCTGGATGGCAGATGCATCCTGTTTATTTCTTCATGGCCTCAATTTACAGTAAAATGTGAGCACAGAGGACAGGGGCTCAGGGACTTGTTTATCAAGGGGTTATTGGCCTTCACAGGAGAGCTTCATCTGAGGTTACAAAAGGGCAGTTGTGAACAATTTAGCATAACCCCTGCCTATGGTTTTGGAGAGATTCTTTAGACCCTGAGGCTTCAAGCGTGGGAAGAATGGGCCAGGGGCATTATGTGGTGAAATTAGACCCTGCTTCAGGTCCTTTTCTGGTACACACTTGCACTCTGCCATGGCTGCAACCCCTCATTTTTCACCAAGTGCTGGATATATGGGTCTATTGTGTTTTGGCATGCACATGACGTTTGCGGTAAGCAAAGCTTGGAGTTCCTGTCTGTGCATGTCTTTGAAAACTCCAGTTTTGGATTCCCATTGAGACAGCTCTAGACCTTGCTGGAAGTTGTTTTCCCTTTGACCTAGGCCTCCCTACTCAGAATATCCCTGCCGTGCTCCTTCTGCTCCCCCCTCCCTGCAACAGCCATTGTTACTTTGGTTGTTATATGTCTGGCTCTGATTAACTAACTCCTTGTTTGAGAAGAGGGCATGTGATCCCCCACCGCTCCTGCTGGACACTCATGTCTGACTGTGGCATGCCATAAGCATCATATACACAACAGAAGTACCCTTGTTTATAGTCATTTACTCCCACTTGGACTAAGGGATGTGCCACTTGCGGCATTCGAAAGCATCACCTTGTCTATGTTGCAGAACCACCAAACTTCTCAAACCTTTTCTACTAATCTGACTTGAAATGCCAACCTCAGGGACCACATGAAACGAATGCTAAAGAAGCCCCACTGCTCCCAGTAAAAGATCTCTGCAGTTCAAGGTTCTGTCTTTGACCTACAAAGTCCTGCACAGAACATAAACACCTACCTATTCCTATCACCACCTACAAGATCACAAGTCCAGGTACTCATTGCCAGAGGTGAAAGCTGTATTTGCTGGTTATGGTGTTATGTTATGCAGATTTGTAGGAAACACCAGCACCTGGGAGGGCATACTGGCACTCAGCAGGTATGAGTTAAGCCAAACCTAGGGCTGAGTGGGACTGTTCCAAAAGCCAAGTCTTCAACCTCTTGTGGAATTCTAGAAGTGAGGTGGAAGCTCTTTTGTGTAGCAGTGGGTTGTTCCATGCTTTGGGAGAGATGCAGAAGAAGGCTCGGAGCCAGATCTGGTTTTCCATATGTGTGGGATGTGTGCAAGTTGGAGTCCGGACCAGCGTCCATGTCTAGAAGATCTGGGAAAGCAGATTAGATTGCTAAGGTATGCTGGGCCAGTGTTACGTAGTGCCTTGAAGTGGGTGAGAAGTTTCAGTTATGCTCTTTAGTGGCTTTATCAGATGGGGTTTGATGTGAGTGTAGCGGGGGACTTTGAAAGCGATTCTGGCCCCGTAGTTCAGAACGGTCTGCAGCCTCGTGGTTACTTTTTGTTGCTCCTAGCATAGACGGTGTTGCAGCAGACCCGCTTGCTTGTGTCAAAGATGTATGTGACAGTTTTCCAGGTGCTGATTGGGAGCCATTTGAAAATCTTCATCAGCATCTTTAGGGTATGGAAGCATGAGGCGGTGAAGGCATCGACTTGTGTGGGTGGTCATGCCGAGTATGCTGTGGATGATGATTGCCAGATTCTTGGCGTGGGTGAGTTTTCAGTCCCAGCTCTGTTGGTCACCAGATGAAGGCCCACAGTAAAGTGCTTTTTATGAAGATCACAACTTCGGTCTTGTCAGTGTTCAACTTCAGACAGCTGGTTTTCATCCAGTGGGCGATTTCAGTGATGAAGGCATTGAATGTGATCTGGGTACTGGGCGGTCTTGTCCATGAGGGGGAGAATGAGTTGCATGTTATTGGCATAGGAGAGGACATTGATGTCATGAGAGCGGATGATACTAGCTAAAGGGATCATGTATGTTTTGAAGAAGGTTCCTTACGTAACTCTGCAGATAAGGTTATGGGTGTCCGAGGTGTATGGTTTGTGGCTGATTGACGGAGTCCTTCCAGTCAGGAAGGAGCAGAGGCATCAAAGTGCATGTCCTTGGATTCCAATGTTGTGTAGGCGTGGGATGAGGATGGGGTGGAAAACTATGTGTAATAGAAGGGGGTTCCCCAGGGCAAATAAATGATGTAGGCAGGAAGGAAGGGGAAAACACATAAGTAAATAGAAAAGATCACCCTGCCACGGAAGATAATCAGTGGTCCCTAGTAGGATCCAGTTCTGGTTAAGGGAGAGCAATATCCAATGAATATCTGAGACCAAGATAACAGATGGACAGCAGTCAATTCATCTTTTTATAGAAAATATATATTTTTTATTTATTATTTGTTTTAGTGCAATTAGTCATATTTACAAAACAATCAAGGAATAACAGGTTAAAAATTTAATAAAATCCTTTTTGCTCGACCGTGAATGTCTGATGTTGATCACCCGTCCGCCACCTCATCAGGTGAGTGTGCCCTCATCTTCCCGTGCCCCTTGAATTTAACCATTAAATCGCCCCTATTCTTTGTTCTGGCCGTCCCGGCTCTCCTTGAGCCACTGATTATCTTCCGTGGCAGGGTGATCTTTTCTATTTACTTATGGGGTGGAAAACTATGTCAAAAGCTGCAGAGAGGTCCAGCAAGATGAGGACAGCAATATGTCCTCTGCCCAGAGTCATGTGGATGGCATCTGTGGTGGTGATGAGGACAGTTTCTGCCCTCTAGTTGGGTCTGATCCCTAACTGAATGGTGTTGAGGAGTTGGTGGTCATTGAGGTATTCAGTGAGGCAACTGTTGATGATTTTCTTTAAGACCTTACGGTGAATGGTAGGTGGGAGATCAGTCTGTAGATGGCGAACATTGAAAGGTCCACGGAGAGTTTCTTCAGCAATAGGAGGCAGTTGCGTGTTTTGAAGTGTCTGGGAAGGTTGTAGAAGAGGGGGAGGCATTCAGAATGGGTACGAGCATGGGACTGATGGGTTGCAGTCCTCTGCATGGTGGAAGAGGGGTCAGGTGGGCCCAGGCGTGTATGGAGTTTATGGTGGCGGTCATTTAGTCTGGCATGATGACGGACAAGGGACTCGTTGTTTTATCTTAAGTGGCTAAAATCAGGGGCGTTGTCAACCCCCTGCTTTGAAGCTGCAATGGGATGGGTTTTTGATGGGCCTTTTTTGTCTGCAATTGGGCAGATGAAACTGTGGGAAGGGTGTTAGGATGGATGGATGGATGAGTGAAATGGTGGATGGGTGGGTGAATGGAGGGGTGCATGGATAGGCGAATGAGTGAAAGAATGGAGGAGTGAAAGGAAGAAGGATTGATGAATGGATGGGCGGGTGTGTGGAAGGATGGATGGATGATGAAAGGATGGATAAGTAAGTGAAAGGATGGCTGATGAGTGAAGGATGGATGCAGTGAAAGGCTGGATGGATTGCCAGGTTGAAAGGGTGGATGATGGATGGATGAGTGAAAGGATCGATGTATGGATGGATGAGTGTAAGAATGGATGAATGAGTGAAAAGAAGGTTTGATCGATGGTAGGATGAAAGGATAGATGGATGAGTGAAAGGGTGGATGATCAGTGAGTGAGTCAAAGGATGGGTACGTCAAAGGATGGATGGATGTGTGAGTGAAAAGGTGGATGAGTAGATGCATGGACAAATTAGTGAGATAATTGATGTAAAGATGGGTGAGTAAGTAAAAGGGAGTAAGGATGGATGGATGAGTGAAAGGGTGAATGGATGGATGAGTGAAAGGGTGGATGGCTGGATGGATTAGTGAGTGAGTGAAAGGATGCATCGATCAGTGAAAAGATAAATGGATGGATCAATGAGTGGATGGATGGACTGAGTGAAAAGGTGGCTTGATGGATGATTGGATGACTGAAAGGATGGATGTAAGGTTGGATGGGCGAGTGAAAGTGAGGGTGGATGGATGGCTGGATAAAATGGTGGGGGGATTGCTAAGTGAAAAGTGTTGATGGATGACTAGTGAAAGAATGGATGAGTAAAAGCGTAACTGAATAGGTGCATGGATTCGTCAAAGGGGAATGAATGAGAGAAAGGATGGATGGCTGAGTGAAAGGGTGGATCAATGGAGGAGTGAAAGGGAGATTGAATGAATGTATGGAGCGAAAGGATGGGTTGATGTTTGAAAGGGTGGCAGGATGCATGTAAGGATGTATGTATGAGTGAAAGGATGGATGAATGAAATGATTGAAGGATGAATGGATGAAAGGGTGATGAACAAGTGAAAGGATGGATGACTGAGTGAAAGGAAATATGTTTGATGGATAGGTTTGAAGATAGATGAATAGGTTTGGATGTGGATGGGCAGACGGATGGACGGAAAGGTGACAGAGTGTTGGATGAAAGACTAAATGGATGACAGAATGTAATGGCGCTCATCAGAGGGTGGGTGGAAGTTAGAAAAGATGAATGGATAGATGCTTGGATGGAAGATACAAGCAAGCCGTCTTTGGGAGGGTACCAGTGACTTGCTTTGCCTGCTTGGTGTCATAAGAGTTTTCGTTCAAGATGGGTTGTATTTTATTTTTTTGCTACTCCCTTGGCTAAGACCCCCCTCACTGCTTTGTGGGGTCCTTTTCCTACAGGTTTCCAACTCTTTGAGCCTTGCAGCCAATCAAGGCGGGGCAGGTACCCTCATGGGATTCAAAACAACACTCAGCAGGGATCGAAAGAAGCACAAGGCCTTCCAAGTTTGCTGAGGAACAGAAAGAAACGTTTTGGATAAACCAGTGCTTGTTTACCAGGCCAGGGATGTGCGAGCACCAGCGCTACCCGGAAGTCAGATGTGGTCTTTGCCGGGAGCCTAAAGCGGCTGCATTATATGCATTACAGGAATAAGGTTGTCAGGGTACAAAGCCTTACATTATCGGACAGAAGGGGCCTACGACGTCATGATGACGTTACTATAGATTTCACAGAAATTAGATAATAAACACAATATAGCGTGGGGGGTGGTGGAGGGGGGGGGGTACTGCATCTGTGTTTCGCTGTTAACGTGAAACGCAGCCTTGGGCGCAGCCGGGCTCGGTCAAGGACGGCAGTGATGGGGAAGGAAGGCCTGTTCCAATGTCCGTGAACCTGCGGGGCCGTTATGAGTTAATAAGTAACATATGGCCCGCACAGCGGATGCAGAGAAGAGCAGCTTCGGTAGTCAGAGCGGGGATAGCTCAGTGGGTTGGGGCAGTTCGGATGAGATACAGATGAAGGTGTATTTGCTGTCACACCTCATTCATGCCGGAAAGAACGCAGACAACGTGGGGAAGTATTAAAGCTCAGTTTGGGAACGGCGAGGCCCCCCTGCCAGGGCCAGAGCCAAGCTTGACGGAATGCGCACACACCTGGCCTATACTGAGGGTTCAGTGCAGGCCACTGTACAAGTTCGTTTTATGTCATGTACACTTTGGTGCAGCGTGTGTTAGGAGCTGTGTGGAGAGGCCGCTGTGCCTGAGGTTGCTCAGCCAACTCTATCCCGACTTACAAAGGATGAGAAGGGACGTGAATGTTTACCAGGAGCTCAAGGCGCTTTCCGGAGGGTGCGGCCAGAGGCAGGAAGGAGCCTGCCCACGATACAGCTGCCTGTGCTGACCGATTCCAGCAGGCACTGGCAGACAAGGGACAGGTGGTGAACCTCAGGAGTGGGTGCCATGGGTGAGAGCTCTCTCTGCCCAGGGGCACAGCTACCAGGGGGGGCAGCTAGATTTAAAGCTGGCAAGCTGAGACTGCATTCTGCGTGCCTGTGCCTGGCTGTGTCTGTTTACCTTATGGATGGGCGGGGAGGAGGGGGCGGGGAGGAACGGAAAGTAAGTGACGTGGTGGTATTTACTATGTAGTTGGTAAAAGTAATGCAAAGATGCGCTGTGTGCTACTTTACAACACGTGGGCGTTCCGTGGGCGTTCCATGGGCGTTCCTGTGCAAACTCGTATGCGTTCTGATGCAAATCCCTGTGTCCACTAAAAAGTGTAGGCAGGGATTCGCACTAAAACCTTTCACTTTCTTGCAACACCCTGCATGTGTCTGCACTGTACAGTACGCACACAACGTGGGAAAAGTATTAAAGCTGTCTTTGAACGGCGAGACCCCTTCCAGTGCACAACCTATGCTTGAAAGAAAGCACACAAGTCAAGTCAAGTCAAAGATTTATTGCATAATTAATTAAAATTATTACAAATTCACATGATAAAATAACAAAGCAAATTGCTAACATTTCTTAAATTGCTACTTCTCAAGATTAAAATGACCTTAAAAGTGATACAAATTAAAAAGCAATAGGAGGAGCTTCCTCTGACATTAATCAGTCTATCTCCGGGTCTCTTTTTCTTTTCCCAGTATGAGACCCTGGAGTTAAGGTTTCCCTGATAGGCTTTTGTCACGATGTTCCCCCTGCTCACATTCTCTTAAGCGTTTACTAGCCTCCGCCATAAATTTAACTCTCCGGCAAATCAAAATTGAGGAGGAACCTCCCAACCAGCTTGTAACTGCATGTCTGCATGAGCGAATGTTCATCTCTTTAAAAATGGATTTCAAATGTTGTCGTCTCTGTCCTATCAGTGCCAGACATACACAAAAAAGATGGGCTAAAGTTTCATATTTATACCCACAGAGTCGACATTGCTCCGACTGATAGGCATGTTTCCAAGAGGGTAATAAGTCTTTTGAGACATGCATGCCCATCCTATAGTTTGTGAAAGCTTTTTTTAAATGGCCATTGAAGTGGGATGTAAGATATGCCTGAGGTTTTAGTATTGCGAAAGAGGGAATAATGGTCCAGCCATGACGACGATTTGCGAGGGAATATTTATCCTCCAAAAAGGATTTCTTTTTCGCTGCCCCGTTGGCTAGTCTGCTTAGGGTTGATTTGTCTGTCCCAGCTTTCAAGGCTAGTTCCAGGTTCAGCTTTTCTACGCACAGTTTCAGGTACTTCCCCCACACACAAGGTGGGAAACATATTAAAGCACAATTTTTGTGACGTTAAGCTCCCATTCCAGTGCAAGAGCTACGCTTGACAGAAAGTACACAATGCAGGAAAAATATTAAAGTGCAGTTTTTATGTGGCGAGGCTCCCCTTTCAGTCCAAGAACTAGGCATTAAAGAATGCACACAAAGAAGCAAATGCATTAATCACAGTTTTAGTTGGTGAAGCTCCCCTTCCAGTGCACGAGCTCTGCTTGAAAGAACTCACGCAGTGTGGGAAACGTATTAAAGTGCAGTTTTTATGTGGCGAGGCTCCCCTTTCAGTCCAAGAACTAGACAATAAAGAATGCACACAAAGAAGCAAATGCATTAATCACAGTTTTAGTTGGTGAAGCTCCCCTTCCAGTGCATGAGCTATGACTGAAAGAACTCACGCAGTGTGGGAAACGTTTTAAAGTGCAGTTTTTATGTGGCGAGGCTCCCCTTTCAGTCCAAGAACTAGGCATTAAAGAATGCACACAAAGAAGCAAATGCATTAATCACAGTTTTAGTTGGTGAAGCTCCCCTTCCAGTGCATGAGCTATGCCTGAAAGAACTCACGCAGTGTGGGAAACGTATTAAAGTGCAGTTTCTATACAGTGAGGCCTCCCTTCCGGTGGTAGAGCTATGCATGTGTGGCTCACTGGTTAGAGGCGGCAGACCCGAGAGCAGAGGACGGCCCGGGACCAGGGTTCAATTCCCGGCGCGGCAGGTTTCTGGACCAGGGTCAGCGGACTCGATAATTCTCTCGCCTCGGTGCCCACTCTGATCAGCGATCACACTCGGCAACTCTGGGCATTAGCTTGCCTCATCTTCACTAACGGCCCCACCAGACCGCCGGGGATGCCTGGTCTCACCCTGGAGATACCCATTAAGGGACCATCTCTCAGGGAAGCCAGGAAGGGTTTCGCAGCGGTCGAAGCGCCTTGGGACCCTACGGGTAAGTAGTGCGCTATATAAATGCCAATACATTTACATTTACATACATGAAAAAAGGCACACAACGTAGGAAAAGTGTTAAAGCACAGTTTTTCTACAGTGAAGCTTCCCTTCCAGTACAAAGCCTATTCTTGACAGAACGCACACAATGGCGAGACTACCCTTCCGGTAGGAAACTTATGCTTGAGAGAAGGCACACAGCATAGGAAAAGTATTAAACACAGTTTTCGTTTGGTGAAGCTCCCCTTCCAGTGCACGAGCTCTGCTTGAAAGAACTCACGCAGTGTGGGAAACGTATTAAAGTGCAGTTTTTCTACAGTGGGGCTCCTATTCAAGTGCAAGAGCAATGCTTGACAGAATGTACACAACGTGAGAAAAGTGTTAAAGCGCAGTTTTTGTACAGGCACTTGCCTACATATGTACACTTATGAGTAGCATGTGTTAGGAGCTGTGTGGTGAGTTTGTTCAGCTGTGTGCCAACTCTGGCTTGACTCACAAATGATGGGGCGGGACATGAATGTTTGGAATTAGTTCATTGGACATTCTGGAGAGTGCAGACCGAGGCAGGAATGAGCTGCGCCCTTCAAGGACATAAACTACTGTATCCTACAGTCCCTTTTAAAACAAGGAACAGACGAAGCATCTCTCTCCCACAGTCTTCAGGCCAGCTCTGTCCTTCACTGTGTCTTTGGTGTCAGAGAAATTACAACCTTGCTTCCCTGTGGACTCCCCCCGTGGGACTTTAGAGACACTCTTCCATGCAGACATGTTTGGCCTCTTTCATCCTCCCGTTACTTCAATAATATGCTTCCTTCACCTACATATTTTGGGGGCTCTCCTGCCTTCAAGTCCATATTCCTTCCAGTGCTGGGTCTCTATTGAGTGTGCAGACGCCTTCAGGGACTCAAAGCTGGATGCAAATAAATGTTGGTCTTTGAAGCTCTATGCTCTGGGACTTTGCCTGTGGCCTTCGTTGCATGCAGTGCACCATTAGGGTCAGGGGGTGGCATCTGCGTGGAGGCGCCCCCAGTATCTGGTGCCTGCACCCCGCACTCTGGGTGGAGGTTGACGGCCTGCCTGGTGCAAGGGATAGATTCACACAGTTGAGCTGAACTGAGCTTCAAGGTCTGTGGTGCACGGTGTCCCTGGGGCACAATGGGCACTCGCACCTCTGAGGTACGCGATACTACGGCGGGATATTTATGGACCTTTGCACCACTGCAGCATCACAACAAACTACAAAATCATATTTATGAGGTCACACACTACCACTTTGTGTGACTTTGAATGGCCCCATAGATATGGAATAAGGCAAAGCTGTGCACATCGCTGTGTTGCCTTACTCTGCGCTAGGGAGGCATCCCATCAGCGTTCCTGTGGATGTTTCTATGCAACACCCATGGATTTTGAACCTTCCCTAGTTTTACAAAATCATGTACACCGGGGGATGCTCCAAAACCTTACACCTCCCAGGGAAATAACTTTATTTCTCCTCGTTTTTCCTCTTTCTATGTGTGCTGGAAAATAGGGAAGAGCCTTCCAGGATTGATTTTGTGCAGGAAGGATTGGCTTGAGCGGGCTGGTTTGACGCTCCACTTAGGACAGGGAGTCTGTGCTGTACCAAGCTGCTTAATACAGCTGTATTGGAGAAACCTAAGGGCGCATTTGTGTCTGGCCAGCCTAAGACAGCCCGGCCAAACAAACATGCACACTTGAAAGTGCACAAACCAGTCCTCTTCCTTCTTCCCATGGTCACGGTCCCGCCCATCCCCATGCACGCTGGCTCCATCAGCAGGTGAAGAATAAAACTGTGATTGAATATCCTTGTATTTTTCACCTGCTGGCTCTGAGCCAGTAGAGTGGCGCTCCTCAGCCTTTGAGGAGGTGCCGCCCCTGGTGACTACCTTCTCTCCTTCGAACACCTGTGGGAATTTGTGCTTTAAAAGATATTTTGATAAACACAACTCACAACAAACATATAACCATGCCACTTTGCTGGATGTGAGAAAGTAAGAGGTCCCTCTGTCCACTCACCATGCATGTAAGCAAAGAATGAAATAAACTCACTTGAGCAGACCGCACATATACTACGTATGATGAATCCTCAACACCTTGCTGTTCCTTGCATTTTTAATGTATATAACTTGTCCTATCAAAATCAGGGTAAGAGTTTCAGTGTACCTTCACTTAGCCAGGATATTGCCTCTTAAAGTGAGTAAAACTCATATGCCTTTTTATCAAGTTGTGATATTTGCATATATATCTGTCTGGTCAGCATTCATGCATCTTTGCATCTGAGGATCTAAACCTACGTCATCCAGGAGTAAGTCTTCAGGACTTGGCCTCAATATCCCCTGAAAGTCAAAGCCTAAAGGGGGGAATGTTAGTGAGCTTGCAGTAGTATCTGGTGTCTGTAGTGCCAGTGGTAGTGCCAATGCTACTTACAAGGATTTCCTAGCTGCCCCTTGGTGACAACATTTAGCCCATGATCCTTCTCAGATCATCACCATGTGCCCCCTGAGTTGGGTATCAATAAACACCTGTTAGCAACACCAAAAAATATGAATTATATTTATTTATTTATTTATATAAAATTTGTAACGCGCGCAGTTACCCAGGGGCATCCCGGCGCTGTGAACACAGACACGAAAGGCTATTACTCAATCCTACACTGGAAATAAGTGTGTTTTAAGTAGTTTCCTGAAGTGCAGGATATTGGGCTCAGCACGGATCTTAAGGGGCAAGGAATTCCAGTGTGACGCTACTTGCACCGAGAAGCGTCGGCCCCCAGAGCGAGCTCTTTTTACTCTTGTGGTCTGCATCAGATGTCTTTGATCCGAGCGCAGTGGGCGTGTGGGCTTGTAGGGGTGTGCCATAGAAGACAGAATAGAAGGGCCCCTGCCGTGCAAGATTTTATGGGCCGTACATAGCGCCTTAAATTTCACCCGCTCCTTAACAGGGAGCCAGTGGAGCGCTTTCAGGGCGGGGGCAGCTGATTGTCTACGTGGCACTTCCATTAACACCCTCGCTGCTGCATTCTGCACCTGCTGAAGGGTTTTGAAAGTTGCTTCTGGGGCGCCCAAAAATAGTGCGTTCCCGAAGTCGAGCCGCGACAGAATTAGGCCGCGAATCAAAAGCTTCCTGGAAGAGTTAGGGAGCAGAGGTAGCACTTTGCGAGCGGATCGCAGCAAGCCAAAGCATACCCCCGCGGTTTTCCTAGCATGGGTCCTGAAGGATAGATCTTCCTCCAACCAAACCCCCAAGCTCTTGATTTCCTTCTTGGGGGATGGTGGATCACCCAGGGACCGCGGCCAGCAACTGGTGATGAGAGAGGGACAGGCCTTGCCCAGCACCATCAGCTCAGTCTTGTCACCGTTGAGCTTCAACGCAGACTGAGACATCCAACGATGAACATTGGAGAGACAGTCATGAAGGACTTCGGGTTGTTCTTCCAGCTGGGTGAGGCCCACAACCAGCTGCGTATCATCAGCGTAGCTGATGATCTTCACTCCTGAAGGGGAGACCACTCTTTCAAGGGGAGCCATATAGGTGTTAAATAAGGTAGGGCTCAAAGATGAGCCCTGCGGGACTCCACATTGAAGAGGGAACAAGGTGGACTGTTCTCCCCCTTCCCAGACTTGATAGGACCGGTCTGAGAGGAAGGATTTCAACCATTTGAGGGCCGTCCCTTTAACACCCACCTCTGCCAGCCGTTGGAGGAGCACCTGATGGTTAACGGTGTCAAAGGCCGCACTCAAGTCCAGGAGGATCACTGCCACTGACCCCCCTGAATCGAGAATGCTCCTTGCTTCCTCCACCACTGCCAGTAAGGCTGTATCTGTCCCCTGACCAGGGCGAAAACCCGTCTGGGAGTCCCCTAGCAAATGGTGGTCTTCAAGATGGCGAGAAAGTTGGTAATTGACCAGCTTCTCTGCGACTTTAGAAAAACCGGGCAGGAGTGAAATGGGCCTAAAATTGGCCAAATTAGACGGATCTAATCCCGGTTTCTTCAAAAGTGCTTTGACAACAGCGGATTTCCACCTTTGAGGCACTATTCCTTGTGCAAGCGAAAGATTAATAAGATCCGCAAGCGGAGTGGAAAGAACATTTGCCACCTGTTTGAGGGATTTCATAGGCGCCGGGTCACTAGGAGACCCACTCTTCATCTTTTTCAGGACCTTTTCGACCTCCTCCTCTGAGAAGGGGCCGAACGATAGCAGCTCAGCAGGACTTATTGTTGAGCTGATGTCCATTTCCACGCTCTGCAACAACGCTGGCAGTGAGGACAGAATCTTTTCGATTTTCAAATGAAAGAAGTTGGCGAGCTCCTCACATTTCTCCTGCGGGTTGTCATGGACAACTGGGGGAACCGGGGCCTTCAGCAGCTCTTTAAAGATCTTAAAAGATTCCCCTGGGGAATTGCTTGCCTTCTCGATCCGAACACTAAAAAAGTTCTTTTTAGCCTCCTTCAAAGCCACCTTGTACTTCCTCATCCCTGCCTTGTAATCATTCCGATTTTCGTCGGTCCGCTCTCTTCTCCAAGCGCGTTCTAATCTTTTGCATGACGTTCTGAGAACCCTAAGTTCGGGCGTATACCAAGGGGCAGAGCCAACTCTTCTTTCTCTGAGAGGCCTCCTCTTTTTCGGGATCAGGGAATCCAGGGTGTTAGTGATCCAATTACCCACCTGCTGATCCGCCATAGTGGGGTCAGTAGCAGGGGGAGGACAGGTTCTTGCTAACTCGGCTGCCCAACTTCCCACTGGCAGCCTCGACCAGATACGTTCCACAGTATGCCGTTGAGGTACCGGGTCTCTCCCTTTCACCCACTGCCAATTGAAAGGAACCATATGGTGGTCAGTCCAGGGAAGAGCAAAGGGATGTAGGGCAAGCAAATTTTTTGAGTTCGCAAAAATAACATCCAGCTGATGGCCTCTCTCATGGGTGGCGCCGACGTTAACAAGGTGAAGGTCAAGTGCACCCAACATGCCTTGTAAGTCTTTCGCCCATCTATCATGGGGGTCATCAAAGTGCACGTTGAGGTCTCCAATAACTAAAAAATTAGATGATGCCGCGGCTAAAGGTATGACTGCTTCGATAAGAGAGTCTACAAAGTTACCCATAGTAGCAGGAGGCCGGTAAAGAAGGAGGCCTGATATAGAGAAAGTGGGGGATAGTCGCAACACGAATTGGCAGCTTTCTGAATTATTAATGCCGCAATCCACAGCCTTGCACATGAAATTGTCTCTGTATAGGATGGCTACCCCTCCCCCCCTTCCATCTGGTCTGTCCTGATGAAATATGAGGTATCCAGATGGGAGGGCTTTTACAATATCCGGACCAGAGCTAGAGGTTAACCAAGTTTCTGTAAGAAACAACACATCCAGCTTATGGTCAATGATCAAAGAGTGGATTTCCGTGGCATGACAGGGTATGGACCTACAGTTAAGCAGCGCCATAGATAACAGTGTTTGGTCCCTGGTTACACAGGCCACACCACAGAGAGCACAGTTCAAATAGGGGGTACCCTCTTCCCATCGGTAGTTACAACCCAAACATCTCGGGGCATGTAGTGACATCAGATCATTCCTAGTGTACCTGATCCTAGGACCCATGTGTTGTACAGGAAGGAGCAGATTGCCATGCCCTGAGCCCGGCTGAGCGCGGACGGGCGCAGACGGGCTGGACTCAGGCGCGACTCCGGCGCAGGTCCGGCGCGTCCGCTGCCCACGTCCGCTGCGCGGAGGCATGCCTAACCGTTTAAGTAGAGCGACTAGAGCGCTCGTCCAATCGCGCCCAACCCAAGATGGCCGCCAACTGCAGCAACCCGGGACCCGGTAAGCTTAGCCTCGAGGACGGCCAAGCCCCCCTGGGAAGCGAGGATGAATAATAAAGGTGCTAGCGTGACTTCTAAATAATATCAGCCCATAAGGTATGCTAATCTGGTTCGAGGGGGGGGGGGGACGGACACAAAGGGAAATTCTATACAGCAGTAGCAATATTGAAATTTTTAAAAGTTTTAAATTTTAAAAGGAGCTCCAGAAAGCTGCCATATGGCCCCTGTCCTGTCTGAGGCAGATCTGGTATTTATCCTCAGCACTTACATTCTGAGACCACTGACATATCATTCAAATGTGGAAGGTAAAACTACAAACCAAAAATGCAAAATGCTGTTGAATCAAAACCAAGGACTGGCAGAAGATGCCCCCCAAGATAAGAGGTCATTGATCATCTAGGACTGGAAGACTAACATGTGACCCTGCTGAAACTACTGGAAGCCTGCTCAGCCATCACCCCCACCACCCCACCCTTCTCAGCATCTCAACACCCCACCAGATAAAGCAGAAGGAATCCTCTACCTGGCTCAACGCCCAGACAGCTACAGGGAGAGAGAAAAGTAACCCTGAGAAAAGCTGCTGAAAGCATACCTTCCATCCCCCCCCCCCCAGTCCTCTGCCCCTTGAGCAGCTGCAGGTGGATCACAAAACATTGGGACTGCGGCTATTTTGTGTCCTTGGTGGCGGTGTGTTCTGTTGTTTTTTGTGGTGCATTATTACAATCTGCTTTGTACCGCAGTTGTTGTGTGGTGTTCTCTTGCTGTGATGTGCCCTGTCATGTTTTAATTGTTTTGTTATATTGCTTTGTGTTTGTTATTACATGATGTTCGTCGTTTACTTTAGATGCGTGAACAAATGCTGCTACATTTCCAGCTAAAAGTAGCACATTTTGAAAACTCCTTTTCCAAAGCACTTACCACTGTCTGAGTAAAACAGCGTCGCTCCAGCTCTTCAACTCCCTAAAACACCAGCCAGAACAAAACTGCGGTGGAAACCGAGGGCTGGTGGATGGGTTCCTCTGCCAGAAACATGGCATTATCCTGTGTACGTTATTACAAGTGCATTATATGCCATGGCACTTGTATTACGGCTGATGGGAAATCCACTAAGTTAGTGACGGAGTAACCTGTCTGCCAAACTCTGTCTGGCCGTGACTTAAGTCAGCCCTCGCAGTGCTCACTTCACGCGGTGCAGATCACTTCACGCTGTGCGTATCACTTCAAGCTGTGCGTATCACTTCACGCTGTGCGTATCACTTAAAGCTGCGCGTATCACTTCACATAATGTGGCTCACTTCATGCGGTGCGGATCACTTCACACAATGAGGCTCATTTCAAGTGATGCGGATCACTTCAAGCAGTGCGGATCACTTCACGCAGTACGGATCACTTCACACAGTGCAGATCACTTCGCGCAGTACGGATCACTTCACACGGTGTGGATCACTTCATGTGATGCGGATCACTTCACGCATTGCGGACCACTTCATTCAATGCAGATCACTTCACGCAGTGCGGATCACTTCACGCAGTACGGATCACTTCACGCAGTGCAGATCACTTCGCGCAGTACGGATCACTTCACACGGTGTGGATCACTTCATGTGATGCGGATCACTTCACGCATTGCGGACCACTTCATTCAATGCAGATCACTTCACGTGGTGCGGATCAGTTCACGTAATGCAGCTCACTTCACGCGGTGCGGATCACTGAGCAGTCCTTGTGCAGGGAGATGGTAAGATCCCAACAGTCTCTTAAAGCAGTGTGAACTGCAGAGACAGAACACGCATTGAAAATGCAATAGGTCTCGACTTTGATTAGGTTAAAGCCATTGTATAGCAAAGCAAATGGCTTTAACTTAATGAAAGGCGAGACCTATTGCATTTTTAATGCTTGTTCTAGGTCCAACTTGATGAGGTAAAATAAGTGCTGGTGGGCCCCACCTGCCAGCAACAGCTCAAATTAAGCATTGCGAATGGGAAAATTCCACAACCCAGCAGAACTAAGCAAAGATAATGTTCCACACAGATCCAGAGCCCAATCTAGCAGTTAACTTTACAAAATATTCCATGACTAAACAATATATAATCCTACTCCAGCCTTACTAATGACCATCCAACACACCGTATTAACAATAGGAAACACTACAAATTGGAATATCAACAGAAAAAACCTCAACAAGAATGCGAGAAACATAAATGGCACACAGATTGTGAAAGCACCTGGGAACTATAAGATTGTGCATAGCTGCCAAGGTTTCAGATTGCTATGTGTTACATTTTCAGCACTTTAGTGTAATTATGAGTGACATTCCAATGATGAATGAGTGACACTTTTGTGTGAGCAATATTAAGCAGCGAAGACGAGGGAAATATTAGAAATGACACCCATTTAAACAATAAGGAACTCAAACAAGGGTTTAAAAACTGCTGCAAAGGAACTGATCATACTGTTAAACAAATGTGTAACCATGGCCGTAAACAAGTATTTCAAAGGTAGTATTTTATTAAAGTTATGTGCACATAAGGTAGAATCACACCCAGGTTGGGCAGGGGCACAGGCTGAAGCAGGAAAACTTCAGAGCTGCGCTGCCAGAGCCTTATTGGACACATTGATGTGTTGCCAGGCAGGATCGACAGAAAAGTCAATTATCAGCAGCCCTGCGGCCCGCCTGCATACTCTGAAATCACGTGACACTGCAGAGATTATGATAAACTAGTTTAAACCAGGAGACGCAGGCTCAATGTGACTCCGGAAGGATGATCAGACAGAGCAGCCCTGCTGATTGATGTGTGCAATTAATTTGTTTAGATCATGATGACTAATGAGTTAGTATTAAAACACTTACTTGTAGAGTTCAGAGACTCTTCCCTGGTCGTTGACTGCGCTGCTGTTGCATGAATCGATGCATTCTGCAGCAGCAGCCTTCTTCTTCTTAATCCCCTAGGCTGCTGACTCCCTTGTCCCTGCCCCCTGCGCCGCTGCCCAGCCGCAGTAGTAGTTTGCGCCGCCTACCGCCCTGATCAATCACAAAGCCACCTTGTCTAAAATTGGCTTGTAGGAATTTTCACAGCCTGAAACTCATCAATGCAGTCTATACGCCAATGACTGTCCCTCTTTGAAACCTTCACTATGTATCATAGGATCTCCCTGTCCCCAACGTATCTTTTTTCTTTAAATTGCTGCTTTTCCCTAGTTCTGCCTCACTTACTCTTCCTCCGTACGTGACGGCTACGCCGCCACATCCGGATATTAATCACGGCCCCATGGTGTGCCACAGTGTGACTGACAGCAGTAGCATCGGCTGCTGAGAGGGCAGCCCCCCCACTAATTGGCAGCCTTATTGGGTGAGTCAAGACTGTGTGTCAATTTAAGCCGCATGTGCACGTGTACGGAGGGAAAAAGAAGGGCGTGGGCTGTTCACATGCACGTGCATTTGCACTCATATGTGAACAGCCCGACGACATCTTTGTCTCTCCGTACGCGTGCACATGTTGAATTGATTACAAAAAGCCCCTCACATGGCGAGAGCAGCGCTGTGAGCTGCTTTCGCCAGGTGAGACCTAAAAAAGTGAAACTGTGTTAGAATGTGGAAGTATCCCAAAACAGAGACCTCATCAGTCTCCGTGTCATTCAGTTTTTAGGTCTCGCGTGCGAACGCAGAGCTTGCTCTGCTTCGCTGGCGAGACTCTATTGTCGTCGCTTTTGTTCTCGAAGGGAGACAAACCATGTGCGAGCCTGCCGCCGGACAGGTGATGTGCACGCGCATGGCGTCTCCCACCGGGCGTTTGATTTATTATGGCTCGGCCGCTCGCTCTCTCCTTGCTCGCGGTTAACTTGTTACGTTAGCAAGTGTACATGTATGTATTTGCTCGTGCCAAAACAGATGTCACTAAAGTTTGCTCAGAGTAAAGTTTTCTGGCCTACGCTTGTGAATTCTTGCAAGCTGTAAATCTGCACAAATGAATGTCATACAACTGCCAGTGCAATGTTGTGACTTTCTCGTATAATGGGGCTCTTTTTTGTTACATTACCTTTGATGGTTTTGTACTGGTTTCCCATTATTATTTTTTTGTGATCTCGTGCACCTAACTTGTTATAATTTATACTTTATAGAAATTGTATAATTTAAGTTTCTTTTAAAACTACGCCATAGTTTATCAAATTTGTCCGTGCTTTCCATATGTTTTTTTCAGATTGCAAATATTTGGGTACTTTTTATATTGAAAACAGTCACCAGTATTGTTTCGTTCTTCTACATATGTTTGTATGTAATTAAGGAGCATTCTCCGAACATAGAGCTTCATTTTAATTGCGTGTGCAGAATTTTATATTAGATTCACAGTCCGTAATATAAGCTGAGTTTACAGCTAACTGCATTTCCTTAATGTGCCCACCCTAATAGAAAATCTATGCGTTTAATGGTCCATATATACAATTGCGAGGTTTATATACACCTGGATGCACATCATGCCTTAGCAAAAGACAATACTCCTTTTGCACAACTAAATCACACACTATACATTGGCTGCCAAAGTGTTTGTGCAGGAGGGGCTTGGGTCTGCATTTCCAGTGGACGCTATAAACCTGAACACTTCCTGTCCTGGCCAATTAGCAATATGTCCTGGCTCCCAGACTTCAGGGATTCCACACCCCTGCACTTAACGAGGTATGTGTCTAGTAAATATTGTATCAAACAACCCCCTTACTGGTTCACCTTTCCAATCTCATTCTATGCCTTGGGTTTCCAGATCCAATCACTGGCACGCGGTGTCCCTTATTAACGCAGTTGGTGTGCAGGAAAGTCTCTTGGGCAAATGGGGTACATCTCCAGGTATAGAAATCTTGCCACCCATGGCATAGCCAACAGCGGCTTTCAGATGCAACAGGGCGCATGGGACGGATCCCTGGCTCCGGTGCTGGTTCCAGGCTGCTCTGAGGTTCTGCACTCTGTACCGCATGCACTTTCAGGCTCTTGCTCAATAGTGAAGAATAACCAGAATGCTTAATATAAGACATCTATGAACAAAGGAACCGCCTTCCTAACCCCTTTTGTAAAGTTAACGGTTCTGGGGCCTCATTTATGACTTTTTGCCGTAGGGAAGCGCAGCAGGCCTTCCTGCTGCGCTTCCCTACGGCAAAAGAAAAGGGCAGAAATGCGCTGTATTCCTGTCCTTTTCCCCTCCGCCGGCGCACAATGGGCTGCCTGCGCCAGCGCAGGCACCCTTGCACAATGGTGCAAGGGTGCCTGCGTTGCGGGGAAGATTATTTTTGTACAGGAAGGAACACCTTTCTGTACAAAAATAATCACAAGAGGCGTTTCCTCTTTCTATGTGTGCTGTAGAATGCAGCGCGCAAAGAAAAAGGAAATATGAGGAGAAATAAAGACATTTCTCCCTGTTGCGCCTCCCTTACGCCTCCCCTGGGGAGGCGTAAGCTTTTGGCGCTGCTTCAGAGTTACGATTTCTGGTAAATCTGGGGCAGTGTCAAAAGGCCATGGATGTTGCTGGGAACGCCCCCAGCAACACCCATTGCACGCCCCTTTAACGCAGTACACTGCGTTAAAGGGACTGATATTTATCAGGCAGCAGTACGCCACAAAAACTGGCGTACTGCTGCCTGATAAATACCACGCAGGCTTCTGCGCCACGGAACTTCATGAAAAGTGAAGTTCTGATGGCGCAAGGGGCCTCATAAATGAGGCCCCAGGAGTGAAAGTGCAAACTGCATGGCTTGGCTTATGTTGTCTCTCATAGAAAAACGTGTTTCCACAGGAACACATCCTG
Organism: Lissotriton vulgaris; assembly: GCF_964263255.1. NCBI lineage: Eukaryota > Metazoa > Chordata > Amphibia > Caudata > Salamandridae > Lissotriton > Lissotriton vulgaris. The sequence continues at coordinate 54,244,324 of NC_141696.1, forward strand.
GGCACCGAGGGTTGATTTCTCTTCCAGCTTTGAGGGTGCCTGAGAGGTGAATGATTTTGCGTTTGTGAACTTGGGTGGGCTCCTGGTTTACCTTGTTCAGAGTGCTGGGTCTGTCTATGTTTGTGCTGTGCCTCCTGCAGTAATGGCTGCTTGGATGCACACTTTGCACCCGTGCAATCTCATCCGGGAAGTGCTTTAATGTCATGATAGTGCACCCTAATGCCAACAAAGGAGGGCCTTTTCGTCGTCTTCTGCTCCACCCTCCTGACGCAGGTGCATGGTCAAACAAGCGGGGGGAGGGCGCACTGGTATAAACTGGTGCCCATTGGCGATGGACCATCAAGGTACTCCATGCAGGCAGGCGCAGACATGCAGTGCGCACAGCAGGGGGGGTACGCGGTCACTGTGGGGTGGGGAGGCTGGCTCACAGGCCAAAGCTCCCGTGCATCGGCCGGGGCCTGTGGACACAAAGGGCATCGTGGGGGCGAGAAGACGCCCCCTCATACCTTGCAGTAACATCCGTCATATCGACATCACTTACTGGGTTCGGAAAATTCTCGGACGCTGAAAAGTCGCTTAGATCACATTCCAGTCCACTGTTTTGTGTGTTTGTTTTACCCACTGTGCACTCCAGATGGAGAAACTAAATATAAATCAATCTTGGACCTGCTCCAGTATGAATAGTTAAACTACCAGGCTGCGGCTCGCCTGAGGGGCGACATAGGCAACCCCAGACAGACTCTAGAAACGCCATTTACGCAGTTACTGTCTGCAATGGCACAAAACAAAGTACGTTAAATGTAAGTGGCCAATGGGAACCTCCAATGCCCTCAATCAGGTTTCGAATTCGAACGACAAAGAGCCAAGCCTGTGCCCTTACTCTACTAACCGCTCACCCAGATCACCGTGGCCTTCAGCCTCGACGGGGCACATGCCTGCTGGGAGATAGGAGTGGAGAGGGCTGCAGACAACAGAGGGCTCAAGAGAAGCCTCCAATTTAACTGTGGGGCGCAGATTTTGAGCTATTCGCATGGTAAATGACAATGCCTTTTTTGTGTTTTGTTTTTTAAAACATAAATAAAAGGCATTTTGTCTGAGCGCCACAATGAGGGTTGCAGAACAGACAGGGTGGTCGGGTGGAAACCACCATTACAGGAGCAGGCTGCACGAGTGAAAGCTGGTAGTTTTAAGAAGTGGTGGAAAGAAAGTGGACTTCTGGAGTTGGCACACTTTGTTACAACGAGGCACATACAGTTGGCGGGGATACAGATTGTTGTGGAAGATGCCGAGTCTACTGTTTGCGCTGACAGTGGACGTGCACATACATTATACACACGTGAATGCAGCCTTGGTCTGAATGTCTGTGCTGCACATTTAGTCTCCGCGTTGGCAGTACTATGGGTCATATTACCAAGGGGGGCGGTAGGCAATTATCGCCGATTTAGCGGCCGTTTTCGGCCGCTAAGCGGCGATAATTCTATCGCTATATTAGCAAGCTGTCGCTAACTGTTAGCGACAGCTTTTAGGCGATAGCGAGCGATTTGAGGCCCGCTTTGCATGTCAGCGATATTTATCACTAATGACATGCAAAGTGGGCGTACCCAACCTGTTAGCGACTGAAAGCAGTCTCTAACGTCGCTATCGCCTATAAGCAAGGTGGGCGTAGCAATGGAAATATTCCCGCTATCGCCAAAAACTAACGCCTGCTCAGACCAGTTCTTAGCCATGTTATCCAATGGGAGGTGGATAACATGGCTAAGAGCATTTCGTTGCTAATGCGTGAATATCTCTGTATTCTCAGCGATATTCATGCTATCGCCGGAAAAATTATCGCTTTGGAGATAAACGTTGCTAATAGAACGTTATCTCAGCGATAATTTCCGGGGATGCTTAGCGATAAAAAAATAGTTGCTAAGCCCAGTTACCGATAAATATCGCTACTCGTTGGTAATATGCCCCCTTGACTCCTACCTCCTACTCTCTCTCTATGACTAGCTGGGATTAGCTGTCAACATCTTGGAGAAAAAAATAAGTATTGCATGTACATGAGTTTATGCCATCTGCATTGGAAATTCATGATATTTAAGTTGTATAAAGACATTACCATTTACAATGCCAATAGCTCACACTAGTGTAAATGCAATGCACTAGGTTTCGCATTTACAAAACTTTTAGTTATTCACATTTTAAATTACAATGCCTTTTATTTATGTTTTGCAAAAGAAAAAAACAATGACATTTACAATGACAATAGCTCAAAACAATGTCAAATGAGACCTATTGCATTGCAAATGCTTGTTAAAACAGGCTTTGCTTCCCAGGATCTTAATTAGGGCTCCCGGTTTTCCGTTTAAACGGATTGATACATATAAATACAGACGGAAATCATTTATTCCTTTGTCTGTATTTATAAATAGAAACGGAAAATTACTTATCAACTGGCTTTATTGTGTCTATGTGCTCCTCTGTAAAATGAGTGTCTGAGGCATACGGGGGCTAAGGGAAGAAATTTGAAACTGCTACTGCGATGTCCTGCAGATTATGCTCCCCTCTAAATCACCCCACCCTACCGAGTCTGGGCTAAGCACTCTGCTGCCAAGGGAGACTGATTAGTTAATGAGCGACCCTCTGTACCTCCCAGACAGCAGCAGGCAGAGAGTGCTTATCTGCCTTTAACATACACGCTGTTGACCATGCCACAGGGTTAATTGACACCCCCACGCCCCCAGACATCAAGTCAAGTCAAGTCAAGTCATAACATTTATATAGCGCACTACATACCCAGAGGGTTTCAAGGCGCTTAGGAAGGGGAGGAGGATTATTTGTCAAAAATCCACGTTTTAAGCTGTTTTCTGAACGCTAGATGATTCTGGGTGAGGCGAAGGTAAGCGGGGAGTGAGTTCCATGTTTTGGCAGCTAGGTATGAGAAGGATCTGCCACCCATGGTGGTCTTGTTGATGCGAGGTACAGTGGCGAAGGCTTGGCTGGAAGAGCGAAGTTGGCGGGAGGGGGTATGAAAGGACAGTCGAGAGTTGAGGCACTCTGGTCCGATGTCGTAGAGTGATTTGTGTGCGTGGGTAAGCAGTCGGAAAGTAATCCTCTTATTGACGGGTAGCCAGTGGAGGTCTTTAAGGTGACCAGAGATGTGTTCGTTGCGTGGGATGTCTAATATGAGCCTGGCTGAGGCGTTTTGGATTCGTTGTAGTTTCTTCTGTAGTTTTGCGGTAGTACCTGCGTAGAGGGTGTTTCCGTAGTCCAGTCGGCTCGTGGCCAGAGCGTGGGTGACTGTTTTCCTTGTTTCGGAGGGGATCCAGCGAAATGTTTTTCTGAGCATGCGAAGAATGTTAAAGCAGGAAGAGGATACGGCGCTGACTTGTCTGTTCATTGAGAGTGAAGAATCCAAGATGACGCCTAGGTTCCGTGCGTGGTCTGTCGGGATGGGTGCTTTTCCGAGGGCTTCCGGCCACCAAGAGTCGTCCCATGCAGAGGGGGATTTACCTAAGATGAGGACTTCTGTTTTGTCTGAGTTCAGTTTCAGTCGGCTTTGTTTCATCCATTCGGCGACTTCTTTCATTCCCTCGTGTAGGTTAGTTTTGGCGGTGCTGGGGTCCTTGGTGAGAGATAGGATCAGTTGAGTGTCATCCGCGTAGGAGATGATGTTGAGGTTGTGTTGGCGGGCGATGGCCGCGAGGGGGCTCATGTATACGTTGAAGAGGGTGGGACTGAGTGAGGATCCTTGTGGTACGCCGCAGATGATTTCAGAGGCCTCGGACTTGAATGGTGGGAGGCGGACTCTCTGGGTTCTTCCGGTGAGGAACGAGGTGATCCATTCCAGTGCTTTTCCTTGGATTCCGATGTTTCTGAGGCGTTGTAAAAGGGTGCTGTGGCAGACTGTGTCGAAGGCTGCAGAGAGGTCGAGGAGGATGAGGGCGACTGTGTCTCCATTGTCCAGTAGAGTTCGAATGTCGTCTGTAGCTGCGATGAGGGCGGTCTCAGTGCTGTGTTTGGCTCGGAAGCCAGATTGTGAGGGGTCGAGTGATTTGTTGGCTTCGAGGAAGGCGGCGAGCTGGTTGTTGACAGCTTTCTCGATGACTTTGGCCGGGAATGGAAGAAGCGAGATGGGGCGGTAGTTTTTGAGTTCGGTGGGGTCTGCTGTTGGTTTTTTCAGAAGAGCGGTGAGTTCAGCGTGTTTCCAGTCTTCTGGGAAGGTAGCGGAGTTGAATGAGCAGTTGATGACGTCTCGGAGGTGCGGAGCTATGACGGAGTCTGCTTTGTTGAAGATGTGGTGAGGGCATTGGTCTGTGGGGGATCCAGAGTGGATGGAATTCATCAGGCGGATGGTGTCCTCAGTGGAGATTGGGTTCCAGGCGTTAAGGGTGTTAACGGGGGGAAGATGGTCAGCTGATGGAAGGGTGGGTAGGTTTCCGGGTTGGTTGTCGAAGCTGTTGTGGATGTCAGCAATCTTGTTGTGGAAAAAAGAGGCTAGGGAATCGCAGAGGGTTTGAGAGGGGGTGATGTCGTTGGAGTTGGCCGAGGGGTTGGAAAATTCCTTGACGATGTTGAACAGTTCCTTGCTGTTGTGGGCGTTGTTGTCAAGTCGATCTTTGAATGCTGTTTTCTTGGCTTTTCGGATCAGTTGGTGGTGAGTACGGATGGCGCTTTTGAAGGCGTCCTTCTTGCTGGTGGATGGGTCTTTTTTCCAGGCATTTTCAAGGGAGCGGCACAGTTTCTTGGACTTCTTGAGGTCGTCGTTGAACCATGAGGCCTTCTTGATGCCAAGTTTGTGTTGACGTTTTTTCAGTGGTGCTAAGTTGTCGGCGGTGTTGGATAACCAAAGGGTGAGGTTGGAGGCGGCTTCGTTGGCGTTAGAAGAGAGGGCTGGGGAGGTTTGAAGGAGCGATGTGGAGATCTGCTCTGTGGTGATTTTGTTCCAGTTTCTTTGTAGAGTTGGTTGGAGGTGGATGATGGGTTTCGGCTTGTTGTAGGTGAAGTGAACGCAGCTGTGGTCAGTCCAGAGGAGATCCGTAGTGTGGCTGAAGGAGACATGGTTGCTGGAGGTGAAGATGGGGTCGAGAGTGTGGCCTGCGATGTGGGTGGGGGAAGTGACCAGTTGTTTAAGTCCGAGGTTGGCGAGGTTGTCCAAGAGGGTGGCGGTGTTGCGGTCGTTGATCTTTTCAAGGTGGAAGTTGAGGTCTCCCAGAAGGATGTAGTCTTTGGAGGGGAGCGCGTGTGGGGTGATGAAGTCCGTGATGTCTTCACTGAATTTTGCGCGTGGTCCTGGTGGTCTGTAGAGGAGGGTGCCTCTGAGTGTGGTCTTGGGGTCGATGTGGATCTGGAAGTGAAGGTGTTCGGAGTTGGCGAGGTTGGCATCAGAGCTGGTTGAGATGCGGATTGATTTCTTATGGACGATAGCGATTCCACCTCCTGTATGGTCGGTGCGGTCCTTGCGTGTGATCTTATAGTCATCAGGGATAGCGATGGCGATGTCAGGGGCGGAGGAAGCTTTCATCCATGTTTCCGTTAGGAAGGCGATGTCCGGAGAGATGGTGTCTAGTAGGTTCCAAAAGGTCAATGGCGTGCCTGTGGACCGAGCGGGTGTTGAGAAGGATGCATTCTAGGTGGTTGGGGTCGGGGATCTGTGATGTGGTCGTAGCGGAGATGTTGTCGGTGCCGCTAAATTTGCAGGAGACGCAGGAGAACGGTCCATGGGTGCGTCCAGGAGCGGCTTGGACGCAGTTGGGGGCGCGACCGGGGTTAAGGGCTAGGAGGGCGGCGGCATCATAGGTAACGCGGGGGGGCTGGGCAGCGCGAGGGGCAGGGTGTCTGGCGCTGGGCGCGGTCCAGGCGCGGACGGGCGTAGACGGGCTTACCTTTGGCGCACCTTCGGCGCGGATTGGGCGCGGGCGCTGCGCGTAGACGCTGCACGCGGGGAGAACTGTCATATATGGATAGTGGAGGGGGAGGGGCGAGGGCGTCTCAGCTGGGAGGCGGGGCGGGCTAGGTAGGAGCACAACAACAACAAAATGGAGGGCGCTTGGGGGGAATACGCTTTACAGAACAGTGAAATAATCAACGCGGAGAGCAGAGCGCAAAGCAGGCAATGTAAATGACACGAACAGTTAAATAAACAAAGCGGAAAGCAGAGCGCACAACAGTCAATGCAAATGACACAGTTTGAGAAAGGAAGCGCTTTACAGAACAGTGAAATAATCAACGCGGAGAGCAGAGCGCAAAGCAGGCAATGTAAATGACACGAACAGTTAAATAAACAAAGCGGAAAGCAGAGCGCACAACAGTCAATGCAAATGACACAGTTTGAGAAAGGAAGCGCTAAGCAACGATACCGCTGCCCAAGGGAGCGACCACTCAGCAGGAAGCGTCGAGTGAGTCACAGCGCTTCCAGGTAACGGAGCGCTGAAGTAGTCTGTGGGAGGGCGTCTCAGCTGGGAGGCGGGGCGGGCTAGGTAGGAGCACAACAACAACAAAATGGAGGGCGCTTGGGGGGAATACGCTTTACAGAACAGTGAAATAATCAACGCGGAGAGCAGAGCGCAAAGCAGGCAATGTAAATGACACGAACAGTTAAATAAACAAAGCGGAAAGCAGAGCGCACAACAGTCAATGCAAATGACACAGTTTGAGAAAGGAAGCGCTTTACAGAACAGTGAAATAATCAACGCGGAGAGCAGAGCGCAAAGCAGGCAATGTAAATGACACGAACAGTTAAATAAACAAAGCGGAAAGCAGAGCGCACAACAGTCAATGCAAATGACACAGTTTGAGAAAGGAAGCGCTAAGCAACGATACCGCTGCCCAAGGGAGCGACCACTCAGCTGGAAGCGTCGAGTGAGTCACAGCGCTTCCAGGTAACGGAGCGCTGAAGTAGTCTGTGGGAGGGCGTCTCAGCTGGGAGGCGGGGCGGGCTAGGTAGGAGCACAACAACAACAAAATGGAGGGCGCTTGGGGGGAATACGCTTTACAGAACAGTGAAATAATCAACGCGGAGAGCAGAGCGCAAAGCAGGCAATGTAAATGACACGAACAGTTAAATAAACAAAGCGGAAAGCAGAGCGCACAACAGTCAATGCAAATGACACAGTTTGAGAAAGGAAGCGCTTTACAGAACAGTGAAATAATCAACGCGGAGAGCAGAGCGCAAAGCAGGCAATGTAAATGACACGAACAGTTAAATAAACAAAGCGGAAAGCAGAGCGCACAACAGTCAATGCAAATGACACAGTTTGAGAAAGGAAGCGCTAAGCAACGATACCGCTGCCCAAGGGAGCGACCACTCAGCTGGAAGCGTCGAGTGAGTCACAGCGCTTCCAGGTAACGGAGCGCTGAAGTAGTCTGTGGGAGGGCGTCTCAGCTGGGAGGCGGGGCGGGCTAGGTAGGAGCACAACAACAACAAAATGGAGGGCGCTTGGGGGGAATACGCTTTACAGAACAGTGAAATAATCAACGCGGAGAGCAGAGCGCAAAGCAGGCAATGTAAATGACACGAACAGTTAAATAAACAAAGTGGAAAGCAGAGCGCACAACAGTCAATGCAAATGACACAGTTTGAGAAAGGAAGCGCTTTACAGAACAGTGAAATAATCAACGCGGAGAGCAGAGCGCAAAGCAGGCAATGTAAATGACACGAACAGTTAAATAAACAAAGCGGAAAGCAGAGCGCACAACAGTCAATGCAAATGACACAGTTTGAGAAAGGAAGCGCTAAGCAACGATACCGCTGCCCAAGGGAGCGACCACTCAGCTGGAAGCGTCGAGTGAGTCCTGTCAACACCATGACTTTGGTCATCTTATAGTAACTGCGTGTCCGGAGGCATAGTTTAATGATCAAAGAAATGGGCAAGCAGCAGGACAGTGATGTTCTCTTTGTCTTCGAATTACGCATCTTAAAGTGCGTGTGAACATCTGCACATCTGATGCACAGCAGCGCCTGGTTCACAGCCTAGAGCCAAACACAACACCGAGGTGAATTACAGGGTGGCAAAGGCAAGCATGCATTTCAGGCTGATTGGCATACCGGCAAGCGAGGTGCCGCGCTCTGCCCAAGACGCCAGAATTCCAATGATGCAATGATCACCTGTTAATGCGCGCCCAGGCTGTAGTTGTTTCGTTTCAAATAAATAGACAATCACGGTACTTTGCAGACCTTGCAGGTAGTCTGACTTGCTGCTAACTGTGGCATTTTAGTACAAAGGTGTAACCACAGGAACACTGAAGGGGTGAGGAGGGCACAAGCAAACGAGGGTGACTTGTTGAGTAGCTCTCAGCATGTAAAAGCTACATAGATGTCTAAATGTTGCTGTTCCACATTTCTGTAGCCCGATCTCTAATTGTATTGAGAAAGCTGGAGCCCCTTACAAGTGCATTAATCTTGGTGGCCTAAAGTGTCAACATGTAGAATCTGTCTTTACATTTATTTTATTAATTATATGGCAATGGGTGTATACATCAGCCAAAAAGGTGGTGCGTGGAGGAAATGGTAGTAGTTGATTTGGAGGGACTTGAATGTCGTGGTCAATTAGCGTTAGTGAGGAATACAGATAGTGAACCACCCGACTTGCTTGGTCATCACTGCTGTGCGAAAAACGGGAAGAAATCAGGAATCTAGAGCCCTGTTTACATTCCTTGATTATCACTCAGCTTTATTTTCTTAGCCTCACACCAGGAATTGAGTGACTTATGTGGGGCTAAGAGTGGACATAACCCTGCGATGGCAAAAGGATTGTGATGTCACCTTTACTACCCATAGCACTGGGGTGAATTAACAACCATGGATGTGAACATATAGGCTCAAGTCTCGGGTTTGGCTCACCATTCTATGATTCTGGCCAAATCACTAAAGTTCCCTGTGTCTGTGAAAATCAAAATGACCTCGTGTAATCAAACTGTTGCACTTCAGTACTTTTGGTCCAAAGTCACACTACAAAAAAACGGCAAAAAGAGTGCTTTGTCTATTTAAATAAATGTGAAAAAATACTAGCTGCAGCGTCTTCTTTTGCGTGCCACAAAAATAAATGCGGATAAATACAGATAAAATGGTAAAAAAATAAATATGGATAAATACAGACGGAAATGTGCAAAAAATAAATACCATAAAACCGGGAGCCCTAATCTTAATGCAAGCGGAATGACCGCTCCAAGGTTCAAGGAAAGGCGCTTTAAATCTGCCCGGCTCTGCCCTCTTCCACCGCTGGCTGTATTTATGTTATGACTCAGGGGTATAGAATCTTCTGGTCTTTTCTTTTTCCAACTTATTTGTATTCATTTAAAATGTCAGATTGCCATACAGGCCAACATTTTAGGGCAGACAAGTGGGAGATATACATATTTTTTTAATAGTCGGGATTATTTAGTTTCCGCATTGATTTATATTGAAGCAGATGCAACCTGTCTGAGTCTGCTCTATTGCCATGAATGGTGAGAGTCAGCATTTTATTTTTGCCCGTTGATAACATAACACAAACTGAGCTCTACTCTGTTCCAGTGTGTGCTATGTAAAACTGCCAAAATAAAATGCCCAGGCCTGCCACGTGCTCTCATCGCCCCTTCCAAGAATGAATTACAAACATTACAAAGCATTAACCTTTGATGTCAGAGGTCATTCTAGGAGGGGGGGGGGAGGTGCACGACAGGCGTCAACATTTCACCTGCGCCTTGTTTCCAGCAGGAGTCGGGAGGTGGGTGACTAGCCTTCAAATCGGGAGGGTTGGCATATATGGATTACAACGAAAATATACTTAACACGACGCTGTTCTTGTTCGTGAAGAGGCTCACCTATTTTGTTGTGGAGATTCTGAGGGCAGTTCCGCCCACACGGCTTGCCGCTCCCGCTCCGCGGGAGCCGCTGCGCACAGGAGTGCGTGTGTTTCCACCAGCACCTGGACACTGGAAGTAGAGGCAGGGGTAAGAGGAAAGGCGTGGGCTGCGAGTGTGCTGGGACTCCGTTATCCAGGAGTCCCAGCGAAGACCACGGAGTAACATCCGGTCCGCTCTCCCCGCCGGCCCTCCCCCCGCCCACCTGACAGCTTAAAAGGCGCTTTCACCACCACCCCCGTGGGACGCTGTTCTTGTTCGTGAAGAGGCTCACCTATTTTGTTGTGGAGATTCTGAGGGCAGTTCCGCCCACACGGCTTGCCGCTCCCGCTCCGCGGGAGCCGCTGCGCACAGGAGTGCGTGTGTTTCCACCAGCACCTGGACACTGGAAGTAGAGGCAGGGGTAAGAGGAAAGGCGTGGGCTGCGAGTGTGCTGGGACTCCGTTATCCAGGAGTCCCAGCGAAGACCACGGAGTAACATCCGGTCCGCTCTCCCCGCCGGCCCTCCCCCCGCCCACCTGACAGCTTAAAAGGCGCTTTCACCACCACCCCCGTGGGACGCTGTTCTTGTTCGTGAAGAGGCTCACCTATTTTGTTGTGGAGATTCTGAGGGCAGTTCCGCCCACACGGCTTGCCGCTCCCGCTCCGCGGGAGCCGCTGCGCACAGGAGTGCGTGTGTTTCCACCAGCACCTGGACACTGGAAGTAGAGGCAGGGGTAAGAGGAAAGGCGTGGGCTGCGAGTGTGCTGGGACTCCGTTATCCAGGAGTCCCAGCGAAGACCACGGAGTAACATCCGGTCCGCTCTCCCCGCCGGCCCTCCCCCCGCCCACCTGACAGCTTAAAAGGCGCTTTCACCACCACCCCCGTGGGACGCTGTTCTTGTTCGTGAAGAGGCTCACCTATTTTGTTGTGGAGATTCTGAGGGCAGTTCCGCCCACACGGCTTGCCGCTCCCGCTCCGCGGGAGCCGCTGCGCACAGGAGTGCGTGTGTTTCCACCAGCACCTGGACACTGGAAGTAGAGGCAGGGGTAAGAGGAAAGGCGTGGGCTGCGAGTGTGCTGGGACTCCGTTATCCAGGAGTCCCAGCGAAGACCACGGAGTAACATCCGGTCCGCTCTCCCCGCCGGCCCTCCCCCCGCCCCTTCCGCCCCGCACGCCCACTATAAATTGGCTCGTCACTCCCGCAGCGCGGGACGCAGCACGGGCGAAGACAGGGCTAAGACCGGGCCGTTTGAGGCCGTTAGAGGACGGTAGAGGTCTGGTCTGGCCCACCCTCTATCGTTTTCTTTAGACTTACTTCTACTCGCACAACACAAAATGAGTACTAGAGCAACTCGGAGTAAGACCTCCAAGGCTGTCCCACAAACCAGCGGCCCCATGGATGACTTTATCACCCGCACTAACATTGCCATTGACAATGAAATATCTAAACTGCAAACCCGGGTGTCCTTAGAACTAGATGCTGCTAGACGTTTGTCGCAAGTGATAGCGCATTCTAAAAAATCCTCTCTAGGTCACATAGCCACTGCAGTCACGCCAGAACGCCCTATTGTCCCTAAAGGCATAGTCACACAGGTTGTTGTCCACCAGATCCCATCTAACTCCACCTCCCCTCCTCAGCTAGAGCAATCTACTAATGTCGAAGAAGCCAAACCCTTACCTGTGGCTACACTATGCGCCAAGACTACGATTCCTAACCCCCAGTTGCCCTCAAATCCCATTACTAGTAAACCACCTAAAAGAAAGCGTAGAGCGGGCACTGCTTACGCCCGTAAAAAGGCGAAAATCGTGCCTCCCCAAAACCTAACCATAGCGAGAGCCTCATCACCTAACGTGCCATCAAATGTCTCCCAAGGAGAAAGTATGGGGTCACAATCAATTAGGGAGGGAGGTACAGTGGCTCCAGAAGCTATCTCAAACAGTATGGCCCAAGAGACTGAGGGCTTGCAGACCGAAGGGTTAGGTAACAATGATAGGGCATTTATTGAATTGGTTTGGACAAGCTTAAAGAAACTTCTTTCCCCTCTCGATCTCAGACTCTCGAGAATAGAGAATAACTTGCTCGAGATGGAAAAAAGTATTATTGCTCTGGCTACTCTTGGTCTGAAAACCCTTGAAAATCAGGGGCAGCTTCCCCCGGACAACACATGTCCAATTTCCACAACCCAATTGCAGGATGTCCCCCCTCGCAACTTAGCCGCTCCACGACAGGATGTCCCGCCTATAGCACCACCCCCTTCTCGACCGATACCCAAGCCAAGGTCGGTGGCAGTGAATCAAATCCCTCCTGCCACCAAACCTAAAGCTCCTCAACGACCCACAGAGCCCACTTCATGTAAGCCCAAATCTGATGCCCAGCCCAAACCCACCACTGGTACCGCACAGGACCCGCCTCCGAAGGAAAATTTTAAAGGGGGATATATTGATCTTCCCCCTGAGGCCAACGACTATGTGGTGGTCCTAACGGGCGTCCCTCAGATTGGTGCAGACCAATATGAGAACCACTGGTCACTAAAAAATAAAATTATGTACTGGCTAAATAATAATAGACCTATTCCCAACGGCCAGAAAAGCAGAGTACTGATGGTTCGCAGAACTCGCTGGGTGGGCCCCACAAAGAAATCTAGCCCAGGGGATTGCATTGTGGTGACCTTTGAGGACCCGCATACGGCACAATTTATCTGCTCCTGGCCTGGCCTTGAGGGGTCCCCCGTAATACCTAGACCTCTGTCTTTCTTTTACCCACCCCGTTTCCAACAAACTCCAGTGGATAATTGGTCCATAGTTCAACACCAACCCTGGAAAAGCCATCCTAAAGCCCATAATCAATTCCAGCCACTTTGGAATGGCTTTCCCACTTCCAACAGGTATGGTGGCCTGGAGGATGTGGATTGACTTTCTAGCCAACGTCTCAAGCACAACCTTGATAAATCTCTTGATCTGTCTGCCGGAAGCCCACTAGAGCACGTACCCTCTTATCCCGTAGTGGGCTTAGTGGGATGCACCAATGGTCTGGGTATTAAGGAAGGGTTGATGCCCTCTGGTATTTCAGTCTTTTACACTTCGGAAGGAAACACAGTTTTATCTCTTACGTCCCCTCAACCATTGAGTCTAGGGAGTGCTGTAGAGGTGTATGGGGCTGATGCACCCAAGAGTCCTCCTCTGCAGTATTCTAAACCTAAACTAAATGTTCATAGAGACGTTGTATTTGAAGTTGCTCCGCCTACCCTTGCACCCGTTCAGCATGCATCTGATCCAGCGGTAATAAAGGTTCTGAGTTGGAACGTGGCTGGGCTCGATCGCAACCTTGATAATCCAGACTGGACTGCATTCCTAGAGCCATATAACATCTGTCTCTTTCAGGAAACTTGGTGTCAAGAACCAAAGCACAGAGTGGGGTTTTCGACCTACTTTGTCCCAGCCGTACAGTCTCCTGGATCTAAAGGTCGCCCATCAGGCGGTCTATTGATTTGGATTAGTATCGCCCTAAGGCTAGGTGTCACCCAAAGGTCCACTAAATCCCTTGACCTACAATGGCTGTCATTACATTGCAAAGGAGGGAGGTCCTTTGAATTATTCAACATCTATCTGAGGGGCACTAATGGTGGCTCTTCACGATTATCATCCACAGGCCTAAGCAATGAATTAGCCTCTTGTAAAATTGATTCTTATGTCCTGCTGGCGGGTGATTTTAACTGTTGCTTTGAGCCATTGTCTAGGGACGATATTCTGGATACCTTCGAAGAGGACTCCAAGAGAGGTATCCCCATTTTAAACATTGATCCGATCCCCAAATGGACTCAAAGCGCAATAGAAATCAATGCCCTTTGCCTAGAACACAACCTAAGATCAGTCAACGGTCGCTCCAAATCGGATCCCAATGGAGCCCACACTTACAACAGAATTGGTCGGACCTCAAGAATTGATTTTATTATGCTTAATTTTAATCTGTGGGCTTTCCATCAAGACATGGAGGTCATTACAACTAGCGACAGTGACCATAACCCACTGTCGATCTCGATCACTAGCCCATGGAAAGAGAGGACATTTGCTGGATCAGAGCATAAGTGGAAATCCTCCCGCGAAATCGTTCCTTCTAATTGTAGTAGGCGCTTGAAGTGGGCAAGAGTCTCGGAGGACGAAGGGATGTTATCGCAAGCGGCGTCCATTCTGTTAGAGGCTGATTCTAGGCTGGATGCATTGATCCCCACAGACGGAAGGACCTTGCCCCTGTTCGTAAAGACAACGAAGGCCTTGAGTGATCTTTTCCTTATTCCCCAGACAAGCTCTAAGGCTGTCCGTAACGGTGCTTGTTCGTCCAGGTCATCGTGGTACTCTTCGAATTGCCGAGAAACAAAAGGGGCCCTTATCGCGGCAATAAAAAACGAGGATCCTGACAAAGTGAGGGCCGCCAGGAAGACCTATAAAAAAATCATAACAGCAGCAAAAGAAGCATACGACCTAAATTTCTGGCGGGATCTGGCGGAAGCAAGTAAAAAGAAAAATGCTAAGGAGTTCTGGGACTTACTAAGAGCCAGGGAAAAGCCTATTGATCACCAAATAACCTGCAACATCTCCGGTGCCGCTTGGTTTGACCACTTCTTCAAGTTGTACTCGATTCCACAGGGGGCTGGTGACCATATTTCGGCTCCTTTGCTTCTTTCCACAATAGTTCCCACGAGCAGCGATGGCCTCTTTTCCAAGCAGGAGGTAGAACTTGCAGTTAAGGGCATTGTCTCCAACAAAGCTGCAGGCCCCGATGGAATCCCGGGTGATCTGCTAAAAACCTACCCGGCGTGGTGGAGCAGGCTGATCACCTCCCTTCTAAACGAGGCCCTGCTAGGCGGCGCTTTTCCTGATTCTTGGAGGGGAGCGGAAGTGGTCCCCATCTTTAAGAAAGGCTCCAGGGACGAGCCAGCGAATTACCGCCCTATCAGCCTGCTGGACTCTACCCAAAAAGTGGCGGGCAAAGTTGTCCTAAACAGGATATTGCAGTGGGCAGAAGAAAACCAGATACTGTCCAACCTACAAGCAGGTTTCCGGAAGGGAACTGGCACTATCGAACAGACATTTCGCCTCCTTATTCTCTACTGGAAAGTGGTGGTGTTGGGTGGGGGGAGTTTGTATTTGGTCTTTATCGATCTACGTACAGCTTTTGACCTGGTCCCACGAGCATCACTTTGGAATACTCTCAATGAGCTAGGCTTACCACCATACCTATTAGCCCTACTGAGAAAATTCCACGATAGCAATTTTGCCCAAATTAGATGGGGTTCCCAAGGCGAAAAAACATCTCGCATCCCGGTCAACAGGGGCGTCCGCCAGGGTTGTGTACTTGCCCCCACTCTGTTTTCTCTTTACGTTAACGGAGTGGTGGAGCACCTATTACGAGATCCATCTGATGCTCCGACCCTGGCGGGGAAAAAAATTCCAACGCTCCTGTTCGCGGATGACACCCTTCTAATTTCTAAGACCCCAGTGGGCATCCAAAAATTGCTATCCAGTTTTAAATCTTTTTGTGATGACAAAGGTCTGGCCATTAATATAGCAAAGACCAAATTCCTTGTGCTCAATCCCCCAAAAAAAGCAATCGCTACCCCTGTCCTTGACTCTGTGCACTTAGAGAGAGTCAAGGAATTTGACTATCTGGGTATTCGGTTATCCGATTCCATGAGTTGGAGGTCACATCATCAGAAGGTGTTCCTTGCACACAAGAGGGTAGCTGGAGCCCTGCTTAAACAACAGCGAGCTTCGCCACTGAAACCCATTGGGGCTGTTCTAGACATATATAGGGCAAGGGTCGTAAGCGCAGCACTATACGGCGCGGAACTGTGGGGCTTGCAGAAAATTGATACCCTTGCCTCCCTTGACAACAACTTTCATAAAGATCTCTTGAGGCTGCCCCACAGTACCCCCACAATCCCTATTATGCTTGACGCCGGGTCACGCCCGATTTGTGATCAAGCAAAACTACGCCCGCTCCTATTATGGGCTAGAATTCGTAATGTCCCAGAACTTAAAAGCTATGCAGAGGCCCTGGACGATCTTTTATCCCATGCAGGATGCCACAAGATCGCTTGGCTTAGAGATATTAAATCTCTCCTCTATAAATTGGGGCTAGGAGATCACTGGGTTAGTAAAACCTCACCCCCAAAACAAGTATTAAAAAAAGCCTTCTGGTTGTGGCTAGACAATGAATTGCTGCGAAATCCTAATCATTGCAAATCTGTTGCTCAGTTCCTCCTAACTAAAGATCTTCCTTTTAGGGAACCCTACCTGGACTCCATTAACAACCCTGGAGACAGAGCATTGTATATAAAATTCAGGCTAGGTGTCCTCCCTCTTTGCCAATTCACCTCATCCTGGAAACCGCCATTGCAGACGGTGCCTTATTGTCCCTTTTGCGAAGATAGGGTCGAAACTGTTGCACACATGCTATTTGAATGCAACCTCTACGTTGCACCCAGGAAGCTGTGGTTAAAACCATTATGTAGAACACTGGGAACAAGATCGCACGTAGAAGCCCTACGTATATTGAGCACTGATCCAAGACCCTTCTTCGCCTGCTGTTTGGCAAAATTTTTAGGCTGGGCATGGCGATTACGAACTGCAAAAAAATTGTTGTTGCAGTAGTATTCTTTTATTTTTCCCTTCTCATCTGTATAAAAATTCCCATATGACTACCCTGCTTTTACTGTATAATATGTAAACATTTGCACTATTGTATGCGTCAAACATTGTTTTTAATTGTTATAAAATGCAGCTTTTATGATATGTTTTTATATCGAAATAAAGCTTATTCATTCATTCACTTAACACGAGCCACCGGGAATTAATATGTGAACGTATGTTGTCATATCTGTAAACCATTCCCTGAAGGAACAGATTTTTTTTATGTTTCAATGAAAAAGGACACTAAAACGTCAAGCCAACTACAAAACACAAAGAGACATGTTATCTTTTTTTAACTGTTTTATTGGGTTTTCATCATATATAACATGAGGATTACATCGGTTTTGATTAAGATATGCAATGTAATTAATACATGCATTTGGCTTATAGTTACATGGTTTCTGCTAATGTATTATAGGTCCAGCATTCTGACCAATATCTTATTGAAATTCTGTTGGTCTCCGCTTGACTTGGATTCGATATGTTGCATTGTAACTGTGACACATGTACCTCCAGTACATGGTAAGGGAGTGCGTCATGGAAGTGTAACCATAGTAACCTAGGGGGATTACACTGAATGAATTGGGGTGTAGGATAACGGGCGTGGAAGAGCGATTCTGAAAGTGTACCCGTTTGCGCGTAGGGGACGTCGGGGTTGTGTGGGTGAACAAGAATCGGGGGACTGCTCCTGGGTGTTACTCACTTATGTCATGTGTGTTGCGTCAGCTTGGCGGGTCTTCGTGTTCTTGTTCGGAGGTGGGTGCATCCAATGTGGCCATCTGAGGGCACGGTGATGGCAAGGGTGATCTTGTGTGCGCTAATGTGCGTTTAAAGGTATGTAGGAGTGTCATCCATTGCATAGATATACAGCGTTTACGAACGCCTTGGGCTTCCCAATATCGCAGAGCATGTGCATCCGATGCTCCCCACTTAGCCACTGCTCCTATCCAGGCTGCCAATGGAGGTCCTGCTCGGGTTCTCCAGTGCATGGCAATTCCTCTCTTAGCTAATAGGAGGGTCAGGGACGCAAAACGTGTCTCGACTTTGTGGTGCTTGCGGCGCTTGAATATGCCCAAAGTGCAGGATTCCCAGGTGATAAGGTCTGTGAGCCCGTTACTTCACTTAGAGCGGTATGTATTGCGATCCAGTAGGAGTATAGCACTACGCAGTCCAAAAACATGTGAAAGAAATTTGCACTGGGCTGTGACACCTAGGGGATGCAAATAGTGTGTTCGGGTAATTTTGTTGTAGGTTCTCGGGTGTCAAGTAACCCTGGGCGTAGTTCGCGTAGTAGCGCTACGCGTAGCTATGCAAAGTGCACTTCGCACTACGTGAGCTGCGTGTAGCTACATGAACTGCATAGTGCACTGTGCAAAATGCTGTTCGCACTGATTGCACAGTGCCGGATGCTTGTCCGCACTGTGCAATCAGTGCAAACTACATCTTGCATAGTGCAAGGGGTCGTTTTCTGCTGCTCAAGTAGATTTCTTCTAAAGCGGCAGCTTTCTCAACGCGGGCTGGTAGTTTCTCATCGCGAGCGGTCGCGAGTATACGCGACCACTTGCAATGAGAAACCTGACCTTCCCGCGTTGAGCATCTTGCCAGTAGGTTTATTTTCCATGCTCTCCGGGATGTCATTTTGCTTGCTTCGGTCGCCAACTTGACATTGAAGACCGCGAGCAAGCAAAAAATGACCGCTGCGCTAGCGCTACGCTACTCGTGTTTGCACTGTGCTATGTGCAATTCGCGTCATGCGAAGTAGCAAAACTTCGCAAACTACTCGAGCGTAGCATAGTACTTCACCCAGGGTTAGTGTCAAGGATGCTCGGTGCAGGACAAAATCTTGGATATTTTTAAATTTGGAGTTACGGGACACTTTCTTTGGATATTCCAACGCTTGTTCCCACTACTCGTCATTCAGGGGCCTCTGGACTCTGGAGCTCCTCTTCCCATTTTTCCCACAGAGGAGTTTAGGGACACTGCTTAGGTCCCGAATGGCCTCGTAGATCCACGTCCCTATATGGCATCTGGGACCCATCAGCAGAATGGCATTGAGGACCGGATGCATTGCCAGTTCTTTGTCGATTGTTTGCCAGGTTCGACGTCAGTCTGCCACCAGTTGACCATAAATGAGGAACTGGCCTCTAAGGAGGTCTGTCACGTCTGCCAGCTCATCAAAGGGAAGGAGGTGACCATCAGTAAATAGGAAACCTATCTCTGTAAGCGAGTGGTCTGTCCGGACTTGAAGGGCTCACTGGAGTAATGTTCACAGTCTCAAGGGAGACCTGCTAGTGGTTGCAATGGGGTATAAAGCGGAGTCTATTGAGACATTCGGTGAATGTGTTGCATGCAGTTACATGCCCCCGCCACCAGCAATGGGCAAGTTGCTCTTGGTCTGGATCATGGAAGTAGCTTACGCTTAATTGCTGGAATGGATAGTGGTCCGGTGTCTATATTTGTCTCCCCTATTAGGCATCCAGCTGTTCAATGCGAAATCCACTGAGGCTGGGTCGACAGAAAGTATACCTCGGAAGATGGGGCTCCAAGGCCGCCTTGATCTACCGGCAGCTGCATTTTGGTCAGGCCTACTCGCCTGCGCCATAAAGACTATCCGCCTGATTCATCAACAAAAATAGCGCTCGCAAAGGGCCAGATTCTAAGAATCTGGCCCTTTGCGAGAGCGATTTTTGCATTTGGGATTCAGCATCCCAAATGCAAAAATCGCTAATTGCGATGTCGCAAATGTGCGAGGAATTACATTTAAGGAATCTCTATTAGAGATTCCTTAAATGCAATTCAACATCCAATTTAAATTAGCGAAATCGCAATTTCTTGCCGCAATTTACCGCAAGGTCAGACCTCGCGGTAAATTGCGAAAACTCAGAAAAATGCATTTAAATGCATTTTTCTGAGTTGCATGTTACACACACACATGTCCTTTGGACATGTGTGTGTGCAACACCTGTGTGAAATTTCATTTGAGGGGTGCTACAGGGTGTCCTGTGGACACCCCTGGCACCCTTCAAATCGCAATCTTATTTGCGATTAGCTAATTGCTAATCGCAAATAAGGAATACTCCCCATTCATTCCTATGGGCCTTTTGGCCCATAGGAATGAATGGCGAGTTATTCCTTATTTGCGATTAGCAATTTGCTAATCGCAAATAAGGAATCAGTAGGAATCGCATTTTATTATGCGATTCCTACATGATTACCGTTTTGCGAGTCCTTAATAGCGAATCGCTATGATTCGCTATTAGGGGCTCGCAAAACGGCCCGTTGATGAATCAGCCTGTATATGGTCTGGGAGTTGGTCACTACGAACTCCACGGATCCATAATGGCTTTACTGAAAACTGGGAAGTTTGGTGGCAAGCTGCTCAGCGCAATAAACCCACAATGATGCCAGCATGGGACTTAATGTAAAAAGCACTCAGAGGGCATCTTAGACATGCTCCCTGAATAACGACCTGAATGGCTGTCCGCTATTTGCCACCGCCAGACAGGTTTCTTTACCCCTGGGTAGAGGGCCTCCGCTCGCTGGGTCCAGAAACAAAGCCCATCCTGGGCAGAGGTGTCATGTCTCCTCCCCCAGGATGGGCTGGGTCCACGAAGGGGAAACTTCAAAGGCATGCCGCCTTTGTAAGCTGCCCCTGCCTTTTGCTGCCCCCAGCAACTTGCTCCCACCGGTTCTAGCCCCCACTTTGGGTAGGAGAATCGGCAGGAAATCCAAGTTAGGAGGAGAGGTATGTCCACCTTTGCCAACCCCACCCTCTCAGGTGGGGGAGATGAGGTGAAGTACACATCTCAGTCCTCTTCATCTTGAAGATGAGGTGACGAAGCCAATTAGAGAGAGGCTTATGCCTCCTTCCCACTGGAGGGTGCATTAGTAGGTGGTGTACTTACCCTAAGAAAGGGACCTTTTGGTGCTGACCTGCACACCCCTGTAACACCCCTAAATTTAGTATTTATGGGGACCCTTAACCTTGCCTCCCTAGATTACTACAACCTAGTAGAAGAAGGACGGAAGAAGTCACACAGCAGAGGAGACTGTGGAGAAGAACTTACTTGGCCCCAGCCCTACTAGCCCGTCTGCAGTTTCTGAAGATCCTGTGCCAAAGTCGACTTCTCCTGCAGCCAGCAACCTCCAGAGCCCCTGGGAGGTTTGACTACCTTCACCAAAAACCTGATCTCCTGCGAACAGCAGCTCTGTTGCAAAGAAAGAAACTCCAAAGAAAGACTCTGAGGCTGCTGAGGGTAAAGAAACTCAATGTATGGAATCACCACTGCACCCGTCAACTACAGCCCGAATCCAAGTGGCCCATCAGTGCCAACGAGGTCCCCCAGCACTCCAGAGTTGAGTCTACTGTGGATTGACCCTACCAGGACTCCCCGGCATCGTCAGGAGCCTCTGCATGGAGACCTCCCCAACCGTGAGTGGCCTGGTAAGGTGAAATCTGACCTCAAAAGGCACCCCTGCATCTGAGGACCTGAGGTGCACCTACATCCCAAACACTCCAACTTACAAGCACTGCGGTTGGTTCTTCCCAGAAGACTTCCTGGACCGAGCCTGTAGCCAAAGTACAAAACTGGCAACCTCAATAGAATTGCATTGGGTTCCCGACCCCTTCTAAGCACCCTGCACCCGACACCCCTGCACCACTGGTAGTGTGGACTTGGTGCTGACCTGGGAACCCCTTTGCCCTGTCCTTAACCAAGGAGCTAGGCTCCCAAGACTGAGTAGAATGCCTGTGAGCAGAAAGCACAGTTTTTGTTCGGTCTGGCTCCCATTTCAGTGCAAGAGCTATGCTCGACAGAACGCACACAACGTGGGAAAAGTATTAAAGCACAGTTTTTGTGTGGGGAGGCTCCCCTTTCAGTGCTCATGCAGATGTGTCCAAAAATGGGGTAATGGGCACCACCTTGCCTTAAGGCTATAAGGCCTGCAGTAGGGGTGACTTATCTATACCTCATGCAGTATATGGAGGCATAGCACACAGGACTGTGTGTCATGTTGACTCTTCAGTTTTCTCTTCACCAAGACACGTAGCCTGAAATGGCAGTTTGCATGATCCTGATGAAGGGTCCCTTGGGTGGCACAATTTGTGCAGCAGCCCTAGAGGACCCTCCTCAGCACCAATGCCCTGGGATTCAGGGGTGCCATTTACTAGAGACTTATAGGGGGTAATAGATGTTGTGCCAAGCGTGGCACAGTTTTAGGAAAGAGATCTGGCACTGGGAACCTGGTATGCAGGGACCCAGTGCACTTACAATTTGAAATCACATCATACATCAGGCAAAAAGTTGGGGCTAACCATGTCAAAAGAGGCACTTTTCTACCTATGTAAACTTATGTATAGCATGTGTTAGGAGCTGTGTGGAGAGGCCGTTGCGCCTGAGTTTGTTCAGCCGTGTGCCAGCTCTGGCTTGACTTGCAAAGGATGGGGAGGGACATGAATGTTTGTCAGGAGTTCATGGGACTTTCTGCAGAGTGCAGCCAGAGGCAGGAATGAGCCGCACCCTTCACAGACATAAAACCATGTTTTTTCTCAGACTACTGTATCCTGCAGCCCTTTCTTTCAGAAATTCTAGTCCCAAGGAACAGATGCAGCATCTTTCACCCACGTTCTTCAGGCTAGCTCTGTCCTTAACAGTGTGTTTGGCCTCAGAGAAAAGTGCTACATTGCTTACCTGTGGACTTCCTGCCCCCCTGTGGGGCTTTAGAGACACTCCTCCATGCAGACATCTTTTGGCCTTTCAGCCTCCCATTCTGGCTGGCTTACTTCAATAATATGCTACTTTCACCTACATATTTGGGGGTCTCACCTGCTTTTAAATCCATATTCCTTCTAGTGAGGTGTCTATATTGAGGGTACATGCTCCTTCAGCTGGGGACTGAAAGCTGGATGTAAATATGTTTTCTGGTCTTTGAAGCTCTATGCTCTGTGACCTTGCTTGTGACCTTCGTTGCATGCAGTGCACTTGTAGGATTAGGCAGTGGCATCTGAGTGGAGGCACCCCCAGTATCTGGTGCCTGCACCACGCACTCCGGGTGGATGTTGACAACATGTTGCAAGTGATAGAATAACACAGTTGAGCTGTACTGACCTTTAAGACCTCTAGTGCACAGTGTCCCCGGGGCACAATGAGCACGTGTGCCAGTTCTTGCACCACTGAGGTACACAGATATTACAGGCATATTTATGAGCCTCTTACACTGCCGGAGTGTCACTTATTGTGATGCGCTGGTGGTACAAACTACAAAATCATATTTATGAGGTCACACAAAGCAACTTTTCATGGCTTTGAATTGCCTCATAGATATGGAATAAGACAAAGTTGCTCAAATCTCTGTGTTGCCTTACTCTGCGCTAGGGAGGCATCCCATCAGCGTTCTGGTGGGTGTTCCTTTGCAAGTCACTTGGATTTTGCCGCTGCTCAAGATTTACAAAATCTTGTACACCTTGGTATGCGATAAAAAACCTTACACCTCCCCAGGGGTTGCGCAACAGGGAGAAATAACTATATTTCTCCTCGTTTATTCCTCTTTCCATGTGTGCTGCATTCTGCAGCCCACATAGAAAGAGGGAAAAGCCTCGAAGGATTGTTTTTGTGCAGGAAAGTGCTCCTTCCTGCACAAAAACAATCTTGTTGACAGCACAGGCACCATTGCACCATGGTGCAAGGGTCCTTGCATTGGCTCTAGGCTGTAGAAACAGTGGCACCGCAGGGGAAAGGACAGGAATACGCCGTATTGGAAAAATATGGTGCATTCTTGCCCTTTCATTTTGATGTAGGGCAGTGCAGCAAGGTGACTTGCTGCACTGCCCTATGCCAGAACCCCATAAATGAGGCCCTACATCCAGGGCTGCAGACATGTGCGGTCCCTTCTCTAATATGGCTGGCACATTCTGCACCCAAGAGATCCTAAGTGGGCGATACCACATTTGTATGGGGGCAGGTTCACATGTAAATGACTGAACACTTTTAGCAGTGTGCACCTACTGTCCGTGCTTAATTTGAGTTGGTGGTCACCGTCACTAATTTTTGGGGTCCAGCACTTATTTGTCTGCATTTGATATTAACCAAGAGAAAGAGAGAGGAAAACACACAAATCGGACAGACGGAGGAACATGAAGGGAGAAAAACAGTCACAAAGGGAGAAAGCAGGAGCCTGAAACAACATCCTAACTTTACTACTACTAAATACCTTCTGTGAATACCAAAAGTAGTAGGACAGACTTAAGACAGACTTAAGACAGACTTAAGACAGACTTAAGACAAACTAAAGACAAACTTAAGACACACTTAGGACAGACTTAAGACAGACTTAAGACAGACTTAAGACAGACTTAAGACAAACTTAGGACAGACTTAAGGCAGACTTAAGACAGACTTAAGACAAAATCCTAACTTTACTACTACTAAATGCCTTCTGTGAATACCAAAAGTAGTAAGTTTAGGATTTTGTCTTAAGTTAGTTCTGTGAATCGGGCCCTGTGATTGCAGGGTTGACTGCGTGGCTGAGTAAATGTGGGTGACTGGGTATAAGAGTTGAGTGAATGGCAGTAGATAGCTTAATGTGGATGAGTGAATGAATAGGTGATAGTGATAGAAGGCAGCGGGTGAGTGAATTGTTGAATGTAAGTGGGTGTGTAGTGAATTGAAGTGGGTATTGAGACTCACTCGCATGGTCCAAATCCATGTTTGTAATTGTGCGCCACCACTAGTTTCAATCACCAACTGCGAATGATCATCATTCTGTTTGTGTTCACCATAGAACCATCGCAAATTGGTTTAGACATTATGGTGCCATGGAGGGTCACAAGGTTTCAGAAACTGACCATACAATGTACGCTGCTCACAGATGAAATTGTGTTGCATCTACCAAACCTTGAGACCCAGTTGATATATATACGTGGTTATGTGAGAGACTGGGTGTGTCAGTGGGTGTATGAGTAAGTGAGTGGCTATGTGAGTATTTCTATGGGTGAGTGAGCTGGAATGAGTGGCCGTATGGGTGAGGGTGCAGGTGTGTTAGAGGCTGTAAATGGTGAATGAGAAAGTGCTTTATTTGCTGATTGGGTGACTGAGCAGGTACATAAATGTCTGTATGGATGAGTGACAGGGTACCTAAGTGACTGGGTGCATGAATGGGAATGTAGTGGGTGTATGGGTGAGTCAGTGGGTGTGTGAGTGGATGTATTGGTGAGTATGTGAGAGAAGTTGTATGGGAGAGTATGTACTTGTCTCAATGACTTTATAGATGAGTGAGTAGATGTTAGTATATCTATGAGTATGTGAGTGGATGTGTGAGTAATTGTATGGGTGAGTGAGTAGGTATGTGAGTATTTGTATAGGCGACTGAGTATGAGAATGGTTGTATAGGTGTATCAGTGGGTGTATAAGTGTCTTTATATTTCTACGACAGGATGTGTGAACCGCTTGATTGGTCAGTGAGTAGGTGCATGAGTGGCTGTATTTGTGAGTTAGTGGTTGAATTAGTGGCTCTATGAGTGAGTTGATTTGTGAGTGTCTCTTTGAATCAGTGAGTAGGTGTTTGAGTGTGGATGATGCCATAAGAGATATCATCAGTGATGTCATTTGAGATGTCATCAGTGATATCATGAGTGATGACACTGACCATGTCATAAGTAACGTAATATGTGAGGTCAAAAGCAGTATAATGCAGGGCGTCAGTTATAATTAGAGAAAGTTGAAAGTTGAAAGTATTTGTAAAGCGCACTGTGGCCAAGCGGCTTCCTGGCACTGGGGGGATTGGGCAGTGGCAGAAGGAGAGGGCACCAGGAGATTACTGAGAAGAAAAAGCTTGAGCAAACAGGTGAGTTTTGAGCGCCTTACGGAAATGCAGATAGTCAGTAATAGACCTAATAGAGAATGGAAGACTGTTCCAGAAGCGCGGGGCAAGGGTAGAGAACCTCGTGCCGCCTGTTCTGGACTTACGGAAGCGGGGGACACTGAGAAGTGCCTGACTGGAAGAACGGAGATCGCGGCAGGGGAGATAGTGGGTGATCCTAGAATTGATGAAAATAGGAGCCGTATGGGCGCGGGCCATGAAGACTATGCATCCCAACTTGAAGAGGGCTCTCTGCAGGACGGGAAGCCAATGGAGGGACTTGAGTAGGGGAGTGGTGTGATGAGACCTAGGGAGCCGGTGGATGAGACGAGCGGCCTGGTTTTGAATGGTCTGGAGGTGGCGCTGCTCGTAGGCAGGGATGCCCACGTACAGGCAGTTCCCGTAGTCCAATCTCGAGAGGATCATAGCCAAAACAATTATCTTAAGGTCATCAGATGAGAAAAAATGAGAGATCTTGCGAATAATCCTGAGGGACAAGAAGCAGGATGACACAACGGAGCTGACCTGCGGGCGCATGGAGAGGTCCTGGCTGATTTTGATTCCCAAGGTTCTCACTGAAGCAGAGGGAACCGGCGGAGGGCCGAAGATGGGAGGCCAAAAGGCAGAAGTCCAAGGGCTAGTAGGACCACCAGTCAGGACCAACTCCGTTTTGTCCGGGTTAAGCTTGAGATGGTTTTGGTTCGATTACAAGGGCATTGACGGATTACAAGGGCATTGACTGATTACAAGGGCATTGACGGATAGCCTCGGCTCGCTACGGTGGAGTTCCACGCCTCCACGTAGCACCTGTGAGCCGTGCTGCGACTCCTCCCCTCCACGAGGCTGACTCTGATGGCGGCGGACGCGAAGTGTGTGCAGCTACCTTCTCCGGCGTTTGGAATTCCCTTCTTCAGCTAGCAGGCAGACAGCTATCCTGAAAACGGCGGAACGGAATGACAGAGCGCTGCTCCTTTAATATCTTTCAGGCGCCCGGACTTTCTGCTGTTTCAATTTAATTGAAATTCTCCGGACAGACACCGGGAGCGGTGGGCATATTTTCCGGCATCTGCAGCATCTGGGCCGTCGATATGAATACAATACCGACGGTAGGAAAGGCAGAGCACTTTATTTCTGTCTGTTAAAGCGGATTAAGCACTTTCACTTTCATTCAAAATCTCGTACATTCAACAAGGCTGCAGAGATTGTTTAAGGGAGTGCTTTAACAGTTAATAGTTAAAGTGCCAGTAAAAGCCCCGGAAAAGGTATTGAGAAGGAGAAGCAGCAAGGAAGCAGTAAAGAAATGGCCAGTGCAGTTTTTGTTTGGTGAATATGGTGAATATCGAATTGGGAGCTTTACCAAGATACATACGGCATTTCTGGATGGTACTAACTGGCTTGGACGTATAAAACTGTAAGCTTCCCTTCCGTTTTTTTTGTTTTTTTTTCTGTTTTTTGTTTTTTTGCTGCCTATTGACTGTTGCCTGTAGTGTGGGGCTGAACCAAGCAAACAAGTAAGGAAGAAAAGAAGGAAGCAAAAAAAAAGGGTTTGTCTGATATCTAACTCCTAGCTGTTTATAATAATTCCAAGACTACTTAAAGACTACTTAAAGACTAATTAAAGACTCAAATACTATTCAGAGCCTTTTTTGCGACCCTAATCCAGCCTAGTGTGAGCACAATGGGGAAACTGCTTAACGCTCGTCTCAAAGCCAAACAACGGCGACAGCAGGCAAAGGAGGCAAAGGAGGCAGTTGCTAAATCAACAGAAGGAAACTCTCTGAAGGATGATGACTCAGTACATTCATCTGATAACTCTGAGGTCGAGGATCTGTTAACAGACAGTCAGTCGCAAATGGGAGATAATTTGACTGAAACTCCCCTTGGTGATGTATTTCATACCCATGACTCATCTCATCCACTTCCACCTCTGCCGCCTCCACCGATTCCTTCGGCGGCTAAGCAGTTCCCCCTTTTCGCAAAAAAAATCTCGCCTCTCTCACCTAATTTGGTCCCCCCAAAGAATTTAACAAACATAGATGCAATACAAAATCATTCAATTGGCATAATCTCTGCAAAGGATCCGTGTATAGCAGCGACCCCTTCAAACTTGGTATCTCTCACTAATTCTGCTCATGACTCAAAGCAAGCATTCGATGCCTCTGAAGACAAAACGATAGATACATTAAGTGCAGCAACAGTGCCACTTCAAGATTTCGATATGGAAGCAGGAGGGGGGACAAAAGGGGGAGCGGCGGACCACCTTGGGCCCTTGCTTGAGATGAATACGGAAACAGAGGGAGAGATGCGAATGTCTGTGAAGGATATGCTCAACCTGATTCTCGATGAAGTTAGAGAAATAAAAAGGTCGCAAAATGCAGAACTTTCGGCAATCCACCAGAGACTGGATAAAATGGACAAAATCGAGGAATTAGTATCTACTTTCCCAGCCCGCTTAGTGGAAGTAGAAGAACGGATTTCAACACTGGAGGATCAAATGGTCGAAGTTAAAAAAGACACTAAAGGGACTATAAAAACCACAAGGGCTCTTGAACTAAAACTTGATGAGTTGGAAAACTATAATAGGAGGTCCAACCTACGTATCGTAGGAGTTCCGGAAGGAATTGAGGGGTCAGATACATTGGCATGGGTAACCTCTTTTCTTCAACAAGGGGTGATACCGGAATATAAAGGAGACCTCACTATAACAAGAGCCCACAGAGTTCCTGCTCGACCATTTCCGAACTCTACCCTTCCGCGTACTATTGTACTAAATTTTGCAGACGTTAGGGTAAAGGAACAAATATTGTCTAAGGCTATCAAACAAAGACAATTTCCTGTGAATGCTACGGTGAAATGCCGAATATTCTCAGATATGTCAGCTATTGCGGCCAGACGTAGGAAAGAATTTGTAAAGATGCTCCAACTGTTTAAGGCTCAAGGGGCTCAGGCGATGATAGCACAGCAATCTAAACTTAGAGTTCTGATTAAGGGTAAATTCTATCTACTATCCGATATTGAGGAAGCACAGGATTTGCTGCAGGAAATACAAAATGTATAATAGGGATAGAACAGTTTAATTTTTTACTTCTCTTTTGTTACTCTTAAACGCCATTATGTCTATACTCTTTGGTTTTGGGAGGGGAGAGAGGAGCACGGGTCCAGGGGTTAGGGGGTGTTCTATCACTACACCCCAGGGTTAAAAGAAAGGGTGCTGTGGCAAGCGTGGGGGGAATGGACAGCGAGTTAGTAGGGGGCCACAGGCAAGGGGGGGTAGGGGGGAATTTTTTTTTTAAAAAAAGTGTTCTTGGTGGAGAGACGTTGCATTGTGCTATTTTTGTTTGATGATTAATATATTTTGTAAGCACAGAGTGGATGGTTCTAAGAAGTTTGGGGAAATAAGGGCTGAAATGCACGCTATGCACTTTAATTATATGTTTGTACTATGTCTAAGTTGGGTCTGAAAATTATTTCTTTTAATGTTAACGGTCTCAATAATAAGAAGAAAATGAGGGCAATAGAGGCATGGATTCTAACAGAGAACCCTGCAGTCATTATGATACAAGAGACTCATATTGCAATTTCTAAGGCAGATACATTTTCCATGTTTAAAGGATGGGCCGACTATCGAGGTTTCTCTTTCTTTTCAGAGTCCCAGCGGGGGGTTGCACTATTCTTTAGTAAGAAATTAGAGGCAGAAATAATTCTTACCGAAGCAGATACACAGGGCCGTTGGTGCTGGGCTAATTGTAAAATTAAGAATAGACCATCTCCCATTACTTTTGTGAACTTCTATGCTCCCATTAACGATTGCCCTTTAATATATGAAGAAATGTTTCAATCTCTCCTTATGGTCAACGGAGATATAGTTATTGGAGGGGATTTTAATATATTGATGAACCCACAATTTGATTCAACTTTGGGCGGAAAAAAGCAGTCTAAACCTAAATCTTATCAGATTATTCTTAACAATATTAGGACTTTAGATCTAGCTGAGTGTTGGCGGTTAGCAAACCCTCATAAAAGAGAATATACATGCTGGTCGGGGAGGCACAAGTCATTTTCTCGTATAGATTTTTTTCTAATTTCCTCAATACTCACTAGTCGAGATCATAAGTTTTTACATAATGGCTTCTCCGATCACGCAATGCTTGTTCTTGAAATTGAGCTAGATGTAAGGACTAATGTGGTGAAACGCTGGGTCTTCAATAAATCCTATTTGAATGATGAACCTTGGGTTATGTCTGTCCAGGCAGAGATTAAGGACTTTGTAGAACGAAATATGGGGACAGCACCAATTCATATTATATGGGACACCTTGAAGGCGTATATCCGGGGCATTATTATGAGTAGGGACGCAAGGGAGGCAGCTATATTTCGCGATACAAAAAACCAGCTACAGCAAAAAATACAAGCCTTAATACATCAAAAATATTATAATCCCTCGGTAGAGTTAAAAAACCTATTAAATGCAGCAAAACGTGAACTGAGTGCTCACTATTTCTTAAAAAGTGAGGAAATCTTTTATAGGCAAGCGCAGAAATCCTATGAGCATAGCAACTTTACTGGAAAATTTTTGGCATGGCAAGTAAAAGAACAAGCCGCAGCCAATCTGATTCGTTCTCTAAAATCGCCTACCACCGGAGAAGATACCTCAGATCAGGCGGAAATAGGAGCAATTATGTTAACCCATTACGAAAATATCTACTCTTCTTCCCATATGTTGGATCAAATTAGTTTAAATGTATTTCTAGATAAATACTCTCTTCCATCACTTTCCAATATGGATCAAGAAGTAATGGCTTCTCTTTTCTCTATTAGAGAATTGGAGCAGGTAGTTAAAAACTTGCCACATGGTAAGGCTTGCGGCCCAGATGGATTTCCAGCTGAATTTTTTGTCACCTTTTTTGGCTCTCTTTCAGAAATACTTCTTTTATTAGTAAATTCAATGCTTCAGGGGGGACCAATCCCGACATCTTTCTATGATGGTACAGTGGTTAGCTTTTTGAAAAAAGGAAAAGAAGCAAAAGACCCAAATTCCTATAGACCTATAACTTTATTAAACTCGGATTACAAAATCATTACAAAATTGCTTTCTATTCGTTTCAATAAGGTTGCGTCACAGTTAATTCATACAGATCAGAATGGATTTATAACTGGCCGCCAACTTCTCACTAACACACATTATTTAGCAGAAGCACTAGATTTTTTTGAAACTCGTAAGGTATCAGCTTTAATTCTTCTTTTAGACGCAGAAAAAGCTTTTGATTTAGTAGTTTGGGACACTCTTTTTTTTATTTTATATCGATTTGGTATACCTTCACAAGTCATCACTTTAATTAGAAATTTGTACCAGGGAGCAAAAGCCCATATTCTAATCAATAAATTGATGGTTGGGTCTATTCCTGTTCAAAGAGGAACGAGACAAGGTTGCCCTCTCTCCCCCACTCTTTTTGCTTTTTTTATCGAGCCTCTAGCATCTGCAATAAGAAAAAATAAAAATATTTCTCCACCGATAGATGGTATGGATAAGATCAAACTGTACGCAGATGATATTATGCTTCTGTTGAAATCCGATATGCAGTCACAAGAACAAGCCTTTCTCATTTTTTCACAATTTGAAACATTGGGGGGGTATCGCATTAATAAGCGGAAAACTGAGATTATTATCAGCGGGAATAACAACCCGGACCTGCATCCAGATATTCGGAGATGTATAACCAATAAACCCAAAAGATACCTAGGGGTTTATTTTTCATCTACAGTACGCGATCTATACACGCTTAATTTTGAACCCTTGATTAGGAAAGTCCGTACTATGTTCCTAAGATGGGATACACTTCCTTTATCTATTTTGGGCCGAGTAGCATTAATTAAGATGTCAATACTCCCACTTTTCAACTTTTTGTTTTCAACCATTTCTTGTTCCCTTCCTGGCCTTTTTTTTCCAAGATTGAATCTCTTTTTTCAGCCTTCATTTGGGCAAAAAAGACTCCAAGATTAGCTATAGAAACCTTATATGTAGACAAGGAACACGGAGGATTGGGCCTACCAAATTTAAAAGACTATTACTATGCATATTTTGTGCAGTATCTTTCGAGATTTAAATATCCAGCACTTAGAGATGTATTGTTTATTAATTTCTTTTTTGACTTAATCTGCAAAGAATCCAAAATACCTTCTCCTCTCGCGATTTTTAAATCACCCAAATTAGTCAGATACAAGACTCTGCGTTGGTTTCTTAAAAAGCGAGATGTTATGCTGAAAAGGTACTCACTCTCTCTCCTATCCCTAGTAACTCCATTAAGAGAGGCTGTTTTTGGATTAGGGACCAGATTAGAATTAGACATCACACTTACCTGGGCAAGATATGGGTTCATTAACTTATCAAATTTTATTAAATTTGGAGTCTGGTTGACTCCCGATGAGATGGCAGTGTCAATAAGTGGTAATTTTCTTCTTATGGGCTCATATGTAGCGCTGTATAGGTTACTGAGTATTATTGATATAATACAATTAAGTCAGATCTCTAATTTAACGAACGATATCTTTTGGTCCCCAGTATTCAAGAGGGCGGGAACATGGAGGAAAAGTTTGGCAGAAAATAGGGAGGAGGATCTGAGTGCCAAAGCGGTAAATAAATGGCAGAAACATGAAAGCTTCAATTTAAAGGAAATAAACTGGACAACACTAAATAAATTAAACTTCACGGTCCTTAGAGGGGCGAACTGGAGACGTATGCTTTTCTTTAGCAAATGGCTATTGTATTATACACCGGCAACGATGTCCAAAATGTACAGTAATGCAACGTCTAATTGTTTTAGATGCACTCAACCTGATTTGGCTAATTGGTCACATATTATTGCCTTTTGTCCCAAAATCAAGGTTTTCTGGGAAAATATGTTTTTTATATTGTCTCAATATTTACATTTTACGATCGATAACTATAATAATTTGATTATACTTGGGGTTGATCCAGAGCTTAATTTGGAAGATTCCTTGGTGAAGCTTTTGTACATCATTGTTGCAATTGCCAGATCTCTTATTCTTAAATATTGGAAATCAGAAATAATTCCAACTGCAGATGAATGTTTTCAAAAAATCAAGAGAGTTAGAAATAGTGAATTGAGGTATGCAAAAAGGATTGGAGCTTTACGTAAATTCACTAAAATCTGGAAAGATTACTTTGACTGAGAAAAGCGTACAACGCTGGATATCTGGGATCTGGGACAGTATGTTTTTGTTTAAATACAATCTTTTGTTTGATCTGTACCTATCTTGGGCAATTTCAATGTATTTTCAGTTTAGTATGTTTAGATTTACATGTCGGATTTTTGGTAATCATTATGTCATTGATTCTCTGCCAAGAACTTAATAAAAATATGTTAAAAAAAAAAAAAAAAAAAGAGATGGTTTTGGTTCAACCAATCAGAAATGAAAATAAGAGTAGTTTGAAATTTAAGAAGGGAATCAGGAGAGGGAGAAAGATCGAAAACAAGCTGAAGGTCGTCAGCGTAATTGTATACGGAGACCCCCATAGTGAGCAGTGAAATAATAAGGGGATAGATGTAGAGATTAAAAAGAAGAGGGGAGAGGGAAGTACCTTGGGGAACCCGAGAGGACACCGAAAGGAAAGGGGCGGAGAAGCCAGAGAGACGAACAGCTTGCGTCCGGCCTTTGAGGAAAGAAGCGAGCCAGGAAAGAGCGGTGCCCTGGATGCCCGCTGCCCTGACACGGTCGAGAAGGATGGAGTGGTCGACCGTGTCAAAAACAGCAGACAGATCGAGAAGCACCAAGGCTTGAGGAGAGTTGGAATCCGTCTTGCTCTTCAGCTCGTCCAGGACAGAGAGGACCACAGATTCGGTCGAGTGGACCGGACGAAATCCCGCTGGTGGGAGGCCAATAAATGGTTGGCCTCAATGTAGGCCGACAAGCAGGAAGTAATGTGGCTCTCCAGGATTTTACCTAAGTAAGGGAGCAGGGAAATGGGCCTAAAGTTAGCAGGGAGAGTAGGGTTAGAACCGGGTTTTTTCAAAATGGGGATAATAGTGGCTGATTTAAAGAGGGACGGAACTATGCCCTGAGAAATGGATGCATTGAGAAGGGATAAGGGGGGATCGGGGCAGCCAGAGAATAGCTCCCTTAAGATGCGGGCCGGCCCACAGTCAGCAGGGGAGCCTGACTTGACCTTCCTGAGCAGGGCAAGGAAGGATTCCTTCGAGATAAGTGAAAAGTAATTAAGAGAAGAGGACAAAGGGGGAAGAGAAGGAGGGGGAGGAGGAGAAGATGTCAAAGGGATGTTCCGTTTGATATTGGCAATCTTCAGGGAGAGACAGAGGGCTAGGGAGGGTACAGGGTTGGGATTAACTCGGTCAGATGCGGCCAGGTTATGAACAATGGAGAAAATCTCCTTGGATTTGTTAGCCGCAAGTAAGATTTTTCCAGAAAAGTATTCAGATTTAGCTGAGAGGATAGCTCTCTTATAGTTCTTTAAAAGAGACCTGTATCGATCCATCAGGAAGGGACAGTAGTTGCGCCTCCACTGAAGCTCTGACTGTCTAAGAGCCAATTTAAGGGCTTTGAGGTCACTGCCCTGCTAACTATAACTGCTGAATTTCTCTGGTTTTGTTCGAGTGAAATGACAGTTTAACTATAAAGTCACTATAACCTTTGTTTTTTTCTGTGAATTTCTAAGGTTTTTTAAATTCTATTTCCTAACTCTGATGTCCTTGTAACATTTGTTTTATTCATTGAACTTCTATGTTTTTTAACTAGTAGTCGCGTTTGTAGAGTGGTGGAGAAAATGGGCAGGGCCCACAACCAGCTCTCACGAATCCTGCTGTGTCACACTTTCTAGAGGTAACAAGAGGGCTTATTGGCCCCTAAGAATCCGCAGCTTCCAAGAGGACTTAATCCCCCTACCAGTAGTGCACCAGGAGGTGCATTTTTAGAGTGGTGGAGAAAGGGGGCATGGCCTCTAAAGACCATTCAACAATCCCGCTATGCGGGATTTACTATAGGTAACAGGAGGGCTTGTTGGCTCCAATGGACCCTTAGCAGCCAAGGCGACTTGATCTCCCAACCAGTAGTGCACCAGGAGGCACATTTGCAGACTGGTGGAGAAAGGGGGCGTGGCCTCAGATGACTTATCAACAATTCTGATGTTTGGGACTTACTGGAGGTGACAGGAGGGCTTGTTGGTCCCTAAAGACAAACAGCATTCAAGGGGACATCATGCCCCAACTAGTAGTGTGCCAGAAGGCACGTTTGCAGAGTGGTGAAAAAAGGGGGCATGGCCCGACCACCTTTTGGCAATCCTGCTGTGTGGTACTTACTAGAGGTAACAGAAGAGCTTTCTGGCCTCCAGGACCCTCAGGAGGCAAGGGTACTTCATCTCCCAACAAGTGGTGCGCCAGGAGGTGCATTTGAAGAATAGTGGATAAAGGGGGCACGGCTTCTGAAGACCTCCCAGCAATCCCGCTGTGTGGGACTTACTGGAAGTAACAGGATTTCTTGTTGGCCCTAAAGGACCCCCTGGAGCCAAGGGAACCTCATTTCCCAACCAGCAGGGCACCAGGAGGCATTTTTACAAAGTGGTGGGAAAAATGGGGTGTGGCCTGTGACTCATCTCAGTAATCCCGCCGTCTGGAACTTACTAAAGGTTACAGAAGGAGTTCCTGGCCCCAAGGACCCTCAGCATAAACCGAACTTCAATCCCCATCCAGCACTGTGCCACGAGGCGCATTTGCAGAAAGAGTAGTGAAGAAAGAAGTTGGGCCTTTGGCGACTTGCTGGCCCTACATGTTTTATTTTTATTTGATTTATATGTGAGGGGGCTATATGGCCCCCCCTTTCAAGGGGTGATTTGGGCCCTGGGGAACCACGTCCCCCATGGAAGGCCTTTCTATAATGGGGGATGGGGAACGCTTGGCTCCTTCTCCCAGGACTGATTCACTCCCCCGGCACCCCATCCCCGTAGCACGGTCTTTTCTTTTTTATTATTTTTTTAAGTGAAATTCCCCTTCCCTGGCTGATTTCAACCCCAGGAACACCATCTCCCAGGGCCTGGCTTCTAGTCTGAGTGCCCTGTTCCCTCCCAAGGCTCCCAGTCACGCTGTTGGGGACTGCAGGGTAGCCTGAAGGTCAACGTGGTCCCTGCCAGCTTGTCCGTGTCCTGCGGGAGCGGGCATTTCATTTGGACAGAGGGAGCTGCTGAGGATGCAGATCCCTCTGTCCAATTGTGCTCCACTACTAGTAAGCAAGAGCATTTTTGATGTGCTTGCTTGCTAGCAGTGGAACAGAGTGTACTATGGCTTGCTCCCGTCAACCCATAGCAAACTGCAATGTTCCGGGGTGGGCACCCCGGGACATTGCAGGCACCGGCCCCTGGGGGGTGGCAATCCCCAAGGCTATTATTGGCTCCACAAAGGGGGCCCGTGGCTCCTCTCCTTTTTTGTCAATTGCCCCAGGGAGGTGGGGGTCCCCGGGGCTGGGAAGGGTCCAAGCGGTCCTCCCATTCATTAAAGTTAAAGCCCCTGGGAGGTGGCCGTCCCCGGGGCTGTTGGGTGGTCCGTGCACCCTGCAATATTTTCAGATTAAGCCACGGGGAGGTGGCTATCCCCAGAGATGGGGGGACCAGAGAGGACCCTCATGGAAAAAATAAATAAGACCTGAGGAGGTG
Source organism: Lissotriton vulgaris (assembly GCF_964263255.1). Classification (NCBI taxonomy): domain Eukaryota; kingdom Metazoa; phylum Chordata; class Amphibia; order Caudata; family Salamandridae; genus Lissotriton; species Lissotriton vulgaris. The sequence goes on from NC_141696.1 coordinate 54,280,359, forward strand.
GTGATCCCTGGGGCAGCGGAGGAGCCCATACGTGCCTCCCCCGCATTCATTGTTAAAGAAGCACCCGGGAGGTGGTGGTCTCCGGGAGAAGATTAGGCTGAAGGGGGGGGGGGGGCGTATTATATATTGCCTATTGATGTTTTCCAGTAGGTAGTTTTAGTTAGGAACATGTTTCCACAGGGAAATTATTTTTTAACTTGCCTATATCTTTGCCACCTTCTCACAAATCACAGAATCTTCACAAAAAAACAATGTTACCGAGACATTATATTAGGAAATGGAATTAAAAGAACCTTAGAAGGCGGTGTGATTAGAGTTGCGCTTCCCACATGCACGCAGTCCACATATTGTGGGGGAATAGTAGCGGCAGACGTATATGCGTACTATGTCGCATCTCATATCCTGATAATAAATGACTGGTGGTACAGCTCCCAAACTGACCCAGCCGACCCAGCACTCGAGCAAACAGCAATGAGGGGGACTTCCCTTCTTCAGCTCCTCTATAGCTCTGACTCCTTTGCGCTGCTTCCCTCTGCATTTAAGGCGGTGATAAAGCTCTGGCAGGACAGGTTTAAGCAGATGGGGTGGCGTGGAACACTAACTTGAACAACTCCCCTGTAGCACGGTACATACCTCCGTCCAGTGGCGGCCTTGAGGGGATTCCGTGGGTGGGACTTGGTGGGGATCTCTACCCTGGGCGATGTGCTGCGCGGCACCACACTGAAATCCTTCCAGCAACTTCACGTAATTTTTCAGTTGCATAAGACCCAGTTCTATAAATACCTCCAACTCTGCCACGCTTTGACCCCCCCTGATCCAGACCCTGGAGTCTTTACCGGAATTTCATCCTCTAGAAGGACGCCATTTAATGGGGGATTTAGGCCTACACAAAATCAGACAAACTTAGCAAACACTGACCACCCACACTAAGACTGCCCTCAACAAGACCAGAAATGCGTGGCTGGCGGACATTCCTGACCTGACCAATGATGACTGGGCAGAGGCCATTGCTAGCCCTCTGGGTGGAGCAGTTTCTACACAGTGCAGTCTCATTCAAGTACTTACATCGGGCATATTATACCCGAACCAGGCTCTGGAGGATGGGTGCCATTCAGTCCCCTGCATGCTTACGGTATGATAGAGAAGAGGGGACCTTTCCCCTTACAGTCTGGGGCTGATCTGTGTTGCAACCCTTCTGGCGCAGGGTAACCTCTTGCCTTAGCGAGATGCTATCATCGGAAGTACCATACAAACAAAGACTTTTCCTCTTGCGTATCCCGGATGGGATAGGGGGCAATAAATATAAACAACACTTAGTCTTTTTGGCCCTTACTATCGCCAAGCGCGACATTGCACAGCTATGGAAAGGGACTTGCCCCCCAACTTTAGGCAAGTGGAAGGCTGAACTGGATAAATGTATGGATGAGGAGACTGCATTGTTCTTGGCATGCAGTTCCCCCCATACGCACTGGAAGGTCTGGACTCCCTGGGCAGAGTATCGTGGGATTGAGCCCCCTCCCCCCCCTCCCATCCCCAGACCCTTGACCATAACTCCTCTAGATATAATCACTCCACACTACACAATTGTTTATCATCCTGTGCTCATATCTTAGATATAGGAACGAATGTCTGGACCTCTCTGCATAGTGTTTTGATGTATTTCCCTGCATGTTTGCGGGTATTGAAAAGTTTTGAAATATTGGTTATTTCTGTCTACTTTGTATTTTTACTGGTATTTGTGGGGCTTTGCCCAAAGTTCATCCGGAATAACCAAATAAAATGTTTAAATATTTTTTGGGGGAATGAACCTTAAAAATTCACTGAAATTACAAAGGTTAGAGGGACGTTATAGTTAGGCTCAGATTTCACTCATACAGAAACATAGAAAATCAGCAGTTATGGTTAACTGAGCTGATTATAACTTACGCCATTGCACTGCACTACTTATAACCTCACATATTACATCAGGCAATGTCCAATAAAACACACATATATAGCACTCACGAACGGGTCCGGCATCACAGTGGTGTACCGTGAAACAAATCAAAGCTTCAATGCTCCCCTTCCCAGAACATAAGCCAGCACTCCCGGGGTAATTGCAAAAGGGTTTTAATGTCCTCAAAGCAACAACAAACGGGTTTTGGCTTTTGCACCTTCGTCAGTGTTACTGACACACCTGTGGTGACCATTTTTAAACCCATTTCATTCATTGACATAAACATGAAAAAGGACCAGTTTCACTGCCACACATGGACGCCATCTTTGAATGTCTCAATACTGTCGCCCTGATACATTGTATATACATATCATACAGAACTCCAATAGATACGCATCCCTTATTGCCGTATATCGGCTTTGCATTGCCAAAAATGGTTTACTATTGTGTTAAAATATAAGACAATATATGCCTTCCAATTAACAGACCAATTTAATATCCACAATTACGCCGCGCATCGGCTTACGTGGCCTATGATAAGATATACCACTGTGTATCGGCTAAGGATTGTAACTGCCACACATGTACGCCATCTTTGAATGTCTCAATACTATCGCCCTGATACATTGTATATACATATCATACAAAACTCCAAAAGATATGCATCCCTTATTGACGTATATCGGCATTACATGGCCAAACATTGTTTACTATTGGGTTAAAATATTGGACAATATATGCCTCCCAATTAACAGACCAATTTAATTTCCACAATTACGCCGTGTACCGGCTTACCTTGGCCTATGTTATGATATACCACCATGTATTGGCTAAGGATTGTAACACTGTGTGACATTCCTCATACTAGCCTCCGATCATATAAAATTTAATTATTGGTTAAATGAGGACAATTTCATAAAACACACAAACACATTTCATTACACTGTATATCGGCCATTTGGTTCCCAAAATCGACTGCTAACTCCTCCCCACTGTTTAAACCTTTAGGGGTTTTGGTTTTCAGGTCAATGATGAAGCGAGATTCCAATCTACGCAGTCTTAGAATCCTGTTCCCTCCTCTAATGTTTACAGGGACATGGTCTAAGCCAAAGTATGTAAACAGATCCCTGTTGCTTTGATGTGCACTAGCAAAAAGCCTGGCTACTGGATACACCTGATCTTGCTTCGTGATGGCCCGCATATGTTCTAGAATGCGGACTTTCCCTTGGTGGATGGTACTGCCTACATACCTTAATCCACATGGACATGATAGACATCACACCGCATATGCAGTGTTGCAAGTTATAAATTTCACTATATGTCTTTGTGGTTGGATCTCCGGAATAGTGTAACAAAAAACCCTTTTACTGTTCCTAAAGGTTTTGCACTGTTCGTATGGAAAGAAACCCATATCTCTTTGGGATTGCCTTCCTTGTGTACGCCAGTGTCCTGATGGCTATGGACTAGCATATCCCTGACTGCTCTCGCTTTTCTAAAAGTCATTAGTGGACCATTAGGTATGTCTTCACTGATGATAATATCTGTCTTCAAAATATGCCATTTCTTTTTAAGACTTCTTTTCCGAGTCGTGGCTCCCGCTGAAAATGTGGTGATCATTCTGAATTTCCCTTCACTCTGATCTTTTCTGCACCTTTTACTTTCATGTACTAGGTTCAGTCTCGAGATTGTCCTCAACTTCTTCAATGTTTTTTCCAAGAGGATACTGTCATAACTAAGTATGGGCCGAAAATTTGTTCCGCTCGCGAAATTTGCGGATTTTCCGCGATTTTGAGATCCGCGAATCTCGCGAAATTGCGGGAAAATCCGCAGATCCGCGAGCGGGACACATTTTTTTCCAGTAAGCACTTACAGGGTTACAGCAGGTGCCCAAGTTGAAGCTAATTTCTTTGTAACAATTTACAAAATGGTTACAAAGAAATTAACTTTAACTTGGGCACCTGCTGTAACCCTGTAAGTGCTTCCTGAGGCGCCTCCAGAGTTGTTGCAACTATTCTCTGACCCTACTCTGACCCTCAATGCAGGGTCAGAGAATAGTTACAAATATGGCTCCTGTCACAAAAATTAAACTGCCACAGGAAGCACTTACAGATAAGGAAGCAGGTGCCGGACTTGAAGCTCAAATTCAGTAACACATTAACCAGCCCCAAATTAATTTGTCTCGGTTGAGGCTGGCTGGGCAGGTGTGCTTTCTCCCCATAATCTACAGTGGTGAACCAGAGGGTGCTGTGATGAACCAGAAGGTGCAGTGGTGAACCAGAGGGTGGCAGTGGTGAACCAGAGGGTGGCAGTGATGAATGAATGAATGAAGCAAATTTTATAATGCGCAACTTAGCCCAAGGGCGTCAAGGCGCAGGGCAAAGTCAAATAAAAACAAAAAGATCTCAAAGTTGCAGGGCAAATTGCTTACTGATAGACTTCACAGAACAACCAGGTTTTTAAATCCTTGCAAAACAAGGCCAGAGATGGTTGTGCCATCAAGTCGGGGGGAAGGGAATTCTAGAGCTTAGAAGTAATGAAGGAAAAAGCTTTCCCCCCATCTGGCTTTAACAAATCTGGGCACTTGAAGGAGTTTTTTGGTAGAGGATCGAAGGGCTCTGGTTGGAACGTAAGGAACAAGCAGGGACCTAATACCCTCTGCCCCCGAGCCACAAATGGCCCCATGGGCTAGGCAGAGAAGTTTAAACAAGATCCTTGCCTGAATGGGCAGCCAGTGGAGATTTTCCTCGCCAAGGAAGCTGACGAAAGTCTAGGGAGGTTAAGCACCAACCTGGCTGCCGCATTCTGGACCATCTGTAACCGATGGACAGAGCTCTTATTCATGCCCACATATAGCGCGTTACAGTAGTCCAATCTTGATAATACTAGGGAAATCGTCGCCTGCTTCCTTGAATCTAAAGAAAGATAGGAAACTATCTTTTTGAGGATTCTAATAATCCCACAGCATGTGGATACAGTCCTGTTTACCTGGCGGTCAAATGAGAGGGAGGTGTCAAATAAAACCCCAAGGTTCTTAGCGGAAAGAGACGGAAGAGGACACTCCCCAAGGGAATCCGGCCACCAGTCTTTGGACCATGTATCCTGTCCACCACCAAAAATCAAAACTTCAGTCTTTTCGCCATTAAGTTTTAAATAATTTTGCACCATCCAGTGGGAAACTGCCTCCATACAGGTTTTAAAATTGAGGGCAGTGTCTTTCACCGACTGGGTGAGGGAGACCATGATTTGGGTGTCGTCTGCATAGGACAACACATCAAAACCATAGGATCTCACTACCTTAGCAAGTGGGGCCACATAGAGATTGAACAGAGTGGGACTTAAATTTCTAATTTAATTTCTAATTTAAAACATTTATAAAGCGCAGCGTACACCGAACGGTTTCTTGGCGCTAGTGGAGGGGATTGGCTACAGAGACAGAAGGGAGCCCGGGATTGGACCGGAGAGGGGGTTTACACTGGGAATGCCTGATTAAAAAGAAACGTTTTTAGATCCTTACGGAAGGATATATAGTGGGTAGACGCACGAAGGTGGTCTGGAAGGGAGTTCCAGAAAGTGGGGGCCAAGGTGGAAAAGTTGGACCCACCCCACTTTTTGCGTCTGAAGCGTGGGATTTGGAGAAGGGACTTGGAAGAGGAACGAAGTTGTCTAGAGGGAACGTATTCTGTTATTAGTGAGGAGATGAAAGCAGGTGCGGTGCCTTGACGAGCCTGGAAAACCATGCAGGCGGTTTTGAACAGAGAACGTTCCTTTATCGGGAGCCAATGAAGCTCCCTGAGGAGGGGTGTGGAGTGGTGGTAGCGTGGGAGACCAAAAACCAGCCGGGCGGCTTGGTTTTGGACCACCTGTAGCCTCCTTAGACTGTATGCTGGTATGCCGTTGTAGAGGGCGTTGGCGTAGTCCAGTCGTGATATGACTAAAGCGGCCATGATCATTTTGAGTGCCTGGGGGGAGAAGAAGCGAGCGACAGTGCGGATAGTTCGGAGAGTGAGGAAGCAGGAGGAGACTACGGAGCTGATTTGAGAGTGGAGGGTAAGCTGATTATTCATTTTAACCCCCAGAGTTTTGACCGTGGTGGAAGGAGTGGGGGCGGGACCAAGGGTAGGGGGCCAGAAGAGAGAATTCCAGGGACTGGAAGGACCTCCGGTAAGAACCAACTCGGTTTTGTCCGGATTCAGCTTGAGATGGTTATGGTTCATCCAGTCCCTGATAAATGTCATGGTGTACTGGAAGCTGGAAACAGAGAGGGGAGAAGAGGATAGATCAAAGATGAGCTGGAGGTCATCCGCGTAATTAAACACGGTGACCTCCAGCTGTTGAAGAGCGAAGATGAGGGGGAAGATATAAAGATTGAATAGTAGGGGGGACAAGGAAGAACCCTGGGGGACACCACACGTGACGGGGAGTGGGGTGGTTGTAAAATCTCCGAGCCGGACCGCCTGAGTGCGGTCCCTCAGGAAGGAGGAAAGCCACACCAGGGCTGCTCCCTCAATTCCAGCCGCCTTCACACGGGACAGTAAGATGGTAAGGTCTACCGTGTCAAATGCGGCCGAGAGATCGAGGAGTACCAGGGCCTGGTGTTTGTTATGATCCATACCCTTCCTGAGGTTGTCCAGGACTGATACCACGACTGATTCAGTCGAGTGCCTAGGTCGAAAGCCAGCCTGGCGGGAAGCCAATCCCCCATTGGCCTCTACATGGGTGCTGAGTACCGTGGTGACATAGCGTTCCAGCACCTTGCCCAAGTAGGGCAGCAGGGAGATGGGGCGGTAGTTGGCTGAGATGGATGGGTCGGCGCCAGTTTTTTTTAGGATGGGCACTATGGTGGCTGATTTGAGCGTAGTGGTCACTACTCCCTGCGCTAGGGAGCTGTTAAGAAAGGTAATGGGGGGTTCAGGACAAGAAGAGTAGATTCGTTGGAGAATTCGCGCCGGACAGATGTCTGCCGGAGAGCCTGACTTTACTTTGGGGAGTAAGTCTAGGAATACCTCTTCAGTGATGGGGGGATGGAGGTGAGAAGGTTTTGAACAGTAGGAGGAGAAGGGTCGACATAGGCTGATGAGGGGGGGGGGGGATGTTGGCTTTGATGGTAGCGATCTTATCGAGGAAGTAAGTGTTAAGTTGATTACAAAGGGGCTGGGATGGGGGGATTTGAGGTGAAGCCCTGTCGGAATAAGCCAAGTCCTGCACTATGCTGAAGATCTCCCTAGGTTTGTTTTCGGCAGACATTATTTTGGTTGAGAAATAGGAGGTTTTGGCGGAAATGATTGCGATCTTATAGTCGGCGAGTGATTTCAGAAAAAGGGATTTGAGTGAGGGACAGTAATTTTTCCTCCAGTGCCTTTCTGCCTGTCGAGCGGATAGCTTTAGTTCTTTTAGGTGGTCATTAAACCACCTGTTAGACTCCTTTGGTCGCCGGACGGAGATGCGGCGCAGGGGAGCCACTGAGTCACAACCTCTAGCCAACCAGGTGTTGATAGTGTTGGCTTGGGAGTCGGACGAGAGATCAGAGAGGGACGGGGTAGAATTCTGAAGGTGAGACATAAGAGTGGGAAGGTCAACTCTATTCCAATTTCGCGCCCAGGTGTTTTTAGCGTGGGGGACTTTGGATATCGGGTTGAGAGAAACGAAGAAAGAAATAAGGGCATGGTCGGACCAGGGACAGGGGGAGACCGTCACCGGGGAAACTGGAAGATTAAGAGACCAGACCTGGTCAAGAGTGTGACCATGAGAATGAGTGGGGACAGAGATGTGTGGTATGAAATTTAAAGATGTGAGAGTCTCTGTGAATTCTTTCGAGGCTATACACTCAAAAGGGTCCGAAGGCCAGTAGTTGAAATCCCCTAATACCAAGACCGAGGCATAGTTGACCACCATGTTGGCCAAAAGGTCTTGAAAGGCCGGCAAGAATAGAGGCAAAGACTGGGGAGGACGGTACATTAGGAGACAGGTGATAGGAGGGGAGAGGGCGAGGGAACGGACAGTGAGGAATTCAGTGGAGGAGATGGGGGGAGAGGGGATGAGTTGAAAATTTAGTTCCGACCGAACAATAATCGCCACTCCACCGCCAACTCTACCTGCTGGGCGGTCAGCGCGTAAGGCCACATAGGAGGGGGGGAGGGTAGCCAAGAGAACAGGCAGGGAAGAGTCACAGAACCAGGTTTCGGTCAAGAGCAGTAAGTCAGGCTTTTCAGAATCAAGCAAGACAAAGAGCTCATGATGGTGCTTGACCGCAGACCTGGTGTTAAGCAAGAGGATGGATAGTGACAGGGTGGGAGGGGAAGGGCCGGGTGGGAGAGGGTATTGCGGGGGACAGACGGGCGGAGAGAGCGGCAGAGTAGGAGTGGGCGAGGGTACAATCCCTAGAGAAGTAATATGTCTGCGGACAGAGTCCGAGAGTGGCAAGTGGCCCTGGAGGGTGATAAGATCCTCCGAGGAGTAGGAGATAAAATTGGCATGCAGTCGTGCCCCTAGCCCCGTCCGGCCGCGGACGGGCGCAGACGGGCTTTCCTTAGGCGCGCCTTAGGCGCGCAAACGTCGCGCCCGCTGCGCTCGTCCGCTGCGCTTCCTACCAAGACACATGCTTTATGCCGATGGCTCGAGGGGTTGGAGGGGGTGTGGCCAGCCGAGGGGGCGCGTCTCGCCTCGCCCTCGGGAATGGCGGCCGAAGGAAGGGAGTCGTTGCAGCGAGTAGCGCTGTTTCAGAGAAGCCAAATGTTCAGGTAGGTGGGGGTAACAGTTAAAAAACACAGTATCACATCACAATGATTTTAAAAGTAATTAGTCCCCGCTCCCGGCTTTTCGCCTCAGGAGCCAATCGTGAATGCGGCGCCTAGCGTTGGCGCGCTCTATTTGTATGTTTGGCGGGGGGCATGGCCAGCCGAAGGGGCGTGTCTCGCCTCGCCCTCGGGAATGGCGGTCGAAGGAAGGGAGTCGTTGCAGCGAGTAGCGCTGTTTCAGAGAAGCCAAATGTTCAGGTAGGTGGGGGTAACAGTTAAAAAACACAATATCACATCACAATGATTTTAAAAGTAATTAGTCCCCGCTCCCGGCTTTTCGCCTCAGGAGCCAATCGTGAATGCGGCGCCTAGCGTTGGCGCGCTCTAAAGAAGATCCCTGAGGGACCCCACATTGCACAGGAGTGGAAGGAGACAGGAAGTCCCCCTCTTTGACTCTCTGCTCCTTTTTGTGGAGGAAGGAGGCAAGGAGTCTGAGGGCAGTGCCCCCAACACCCATCTCCCCCAGCCTGGAAACTAGGATGGAGCGAGACAAGGTGCCGAAAGCTGCTATCAGATCAAGTAATACCAGCAACGTGATTTGCCCCCTGTCTACATTAAAGCGAATGTTGTTAACCACCATAGTCAGAGCAGTTTCGGTGCTATGGGCTCTCCGGAAACCATGCTGTGAAATATCCAGGAGGTTCGAATTGTCTAAAAAGGTGGTGAGATGTTGATTAAGATGGATTTCAAGAATTCTGACAGGGGCAGGAAGCAGGAAGATGGGTAGAAAGTTTTTCATAACTCTGGGGTCCAAAGAGGCTTTTTTCAAGAGAGGCTTGACCACAGCTAACTTCCAAGGACGGGGATGAACCAGAGGGTGGCAGTGGTGAACCAGAGGGTGGCAGTGATGGACCAGAGGGTGGCAGTGGTGAACCAGAGGGTGACAGTGATGAACCAGAGGGTGCTGTGATGAACCAGAGGGTGGCAGTGATGAACCAGAGGGTGACAGTGATTAACCAGAGGGTGGCAGTGGTGAACCAGAGGGTGGCAGTGATGAACCAGAGGGTGGCAGTGATGAACCACAGGGTGGTGCTGCTATACTGCCCGGGAGCCCTGTGGGTGTGAGCCCTCGTGCTGCTGAGCTGCCCAGGGGTTGTGAGCCCCTGCGCTACTGAACTGCCCCGGGGCCCAGTGGGTGTGAGCCCCCGTGCTGCTGAACTGCCCCGGAGCCCTCTCAGTGTGAAAATCATTTGTGCTCAATTGCCTGGGAGCCCTCTGGGTGTGAGCACACATTGTGCTAAGTGCCCCCTTGCCCCCAGTACATATATACCCGTACCGCACAGCACCATTATGCTCTTGCACCATGAAGTCTGGTGCCTGGATGCTCCTGATCCGTGTAGGTGGTACCACCTTCTGGTGCAGTCAAAATGTAAAGTCATAACTTGCTACACAGCCCCAATAAACACGTGTCCCCCCTGGCACTGGTATGCGCATGTACCAGGCGTGCAGCACCCGCATGCCACTGCACCCTACTGCCCAGCGCCAGCATATTCCTGTACAGGGCAGTTTAGTATGAGGTGGGACATTGTCCAGCAGCAGCAGCTGCATGCGCCTGAACCCACTGAGCAGGATCAGAATGCTTTGTATCAACACGCGCAGCAGAGCTATCTTGGACATATGAAGGATTCTGGGGTCCTATCCAAACGTATTTTTGCATCCACGAGTTTCCCGAGCGCCATCCCCGTGAAGCTCCTGTGACCAGGAGGCTGCTTTCTCCTCATCTGCTGCTCTGCTCGGTCTCTGACCCTTTATCAACAAGATGCATGTGAACTCGCATAGAAGCCCCGCCCGTTTGGTCCCGTCACACACACACTAGCGGTATGAAACGTCTTCCCGCTCGTCCCCACTATAATGGCCAGCTCACTCAATGGACCTCAGCGCCTTTTGTCGCGCTGGCAAAGTTACAGTTCACAAATTTGTGCAAATGGCAAAAAAATCCGCGAGTTCGGGGGAAAATTTACACTCGCGGATTTTTTTGCCATTTCACGCGAATTCGCGGACCGCAAATTCACAAATTTCACCCATGCTTAGTCATAAACTCTATTCCTGAATCTAGTAATACATTCCTATGCTGCCATCTCAAAGTCACAGTTCCTAGAACGGTTTCTTTTGAGTTTCAAAAGTTCTCCATACAGAATACTCTGTACTAGCTTTGGTGGATGGCTGCTTGAGGCATGGAGCATTGAATTCCCAGCCGTGGGTTTTCTATATAAGGTCGTTTTCAATTTGCCATCTGCTATAAACACCCTAAGGTTGTGGTAGTTCACTGCCACTGAACTAACCTCGCTAGAGAAGTGTAAATTCAGAGTATTGTCATTTAGACTGTCCATGTAATCATAAGTAGATTCACTTGACCCCTTCCAGACTTAAAACAGGTCGTCGATATACCTGTGCCAGTGTTGGACTTGGTCCTTTTGGCAGGGTCATCCCTGAACTTTTTGCCTTCCTCCAATATTCTCTCTGACCTGTTTTTGTTGGTTTAATGACTCTAGGCACTTTACCACTGCTGACCAGTGCTAAAGTGCATATGCTCTCCCTGTATAAAGTGTAACTGTGATTGATTTCCATGATTGGTTCATTGGATTTACTGTCAGTCCCCAGTAAAGTGCACCAGGAGTGCCAGGGGTTGTAAATGCCAATACTGCTAGTGGGCCTGCCGCGCTGGTTGCGCCACCCACAGAAGCAGCCTTTTAAAATGTGACTAGGGTCTGCCATTGCAGAACCTGCGTGCAGTCTGGTACTGTCACGCTGGCTGGGCAAGTGCACACACTTGCCAGCCTCTAAACCTTCCCTTAACTTCATATTAGTCACCCCTATGGTAGGCCCAAGGGCAGGGTGCATTGTAAGTGTAAGGTAGGACATGCTCTGATGTGTGTGGTATGTCCTAATAGTGAAATACAGCCAAATTCGTTTTTCACTATTGTAAGGCTACCTGCTCTCTTAGGCCAGATGGGCTGCTGGAATTATTACACTCTACAATCCCAGCAGGCTCAGGGAACATGGTAGAAAATAAAGTTTAGTATGCCTTAACTCAAAATAATAAAATACTTCTTTTAGTAAAGTTTATTTTAATATCCTGTGTTTGCAAATGCTACTTTTAGAAAGTTAGCATTTGCTTGCCTAGCCATTTCAGCCCGCCTCTGCTAGTATGTGTATCTGACTGTCTGGGATGTGTGAGTGACAGGGCTGGGGGATGACAGGTGGTGAATGCGAGGATTACACCTTGGTGGGAGGTGGGAGTGCCCCCTGGACTCTGAATAGGGCTGTTGTTAGAAATGGGATCCCTGGCTGGCCAGGGCTTGCGCCAAAGTCAGTCAGAGACCACCACTCCCAAGTCAGGGCAAGGGAGTTACACGCCAAGATAACCCCTGCTCACCCTCTAGGTAACGTGGCGCGAGCAGCAAGGCTAAACTGGAAGGCGATGTGAGTTAAGTATTTGCGCACGCACCCCAGCAACAACACCCAAGGCCCACCACAAAGGAAACTCCACACAAGGTTATATATAAAAATAGCCTTTGTATTACACCAAAACACATTAGATAAAACACTCACTTTACAATGTGCCAACAGGCACGGGCAGAATTTACAAGGGATATGTACAAGACAGGGCCACATGGACCACTGTCAGGAATCGGCACTTTTAGAACTTAGCACTAGGTAGAATTAGCACTTAGAACATAGAATATAGAATGTAAAATCACTTTAGCACACAATCAGTAACTACTGGTAACCAGGACCTCACTAGCACCACCTGTACTAGGAGAACAACCACCTAAGTATCACAATACCTGTAGGGGTGTAAACACATTAAGCATGAGCGGAAAATCCGTTCCGCTCGCGGATTTTGTGGATTTTCGGTAAATTCGCAATCCGCGAACGCTCGCGAATTTACCGAAAATCCGCAAATTCGCACGTAGCGGATTTTTTTTTCTTGGTGATACAATTTTGCGGCGTGCGGTGTAAGTTCGCAATTGCGAACATGTAGGTGCGGCGGGCAACAACAATCTTGCACTCGCGAAATTACAAAAATTGCAATTCTGCACAAGAAATCTACTAGCAAGCAGCATAGACCTTCTGAAAATGATGATTTTTATCAGAATAACTCCTCAGGTTGACATTTGCCTGCACTGTTTTGGATTTGAGGCCTTTTGACTTTCTTTGGATCACTTTTGGATTAGAAATCAACTTTCTCAAGTAAGCTTGTTTGGGGCATTACAGTTGCTGTAATGCTGTTCTGCAGAAAAACGAGTTTTGCAAAAGTGAAAGCATTCAGCAGGTTCAAAAGTTCAAACTCATCATTAGTAACCATTCCCTGTAGTGCTTCCTGACAAGGGCCCCTCCAGAGTTCAGTTGCTAGTTGCAACAATTGTATGACCCTGCTCTGACCCTCACAGCAGGCTCATAGAATAGCTACAAGTAGGCCACAAAGGTCCTGGAAATAAAAATTGCACTGCAACAGAAAGCAAATTACAGATAAGGAAGCAGGTGCCAGACTGGAATTTTAAAACAGTGACACATTAATAAATCAACCCCAAATTAATTCATGTCAGTTGAAGCAGGGCAGGTGTGCTTGCTTTTCCCCCCCCATAATCTACAGTGATGATGAACCAGAGGGTGGCATTGATGTACCAGAGGGTGGCATGGGTGAAACAGAGGGTGGCAGGGGTGAAACAGAGGGTGCTGGGAACCTGTGATGATGAACCAGACGTAGAAACAACATAATTGCGACCATTGCGAGCCGACATGTAAGTTCGCAATTGCGAACTGGCACAAAACCCTCGCGAACTGGCAGAAATCCTTGCGAACTGGCAGAAATCCTTGCGAACACAAAAAAAAAATCCGCAAATTCGCAAGAATTCGCGGATTTTGCGGATTGCGAGTTCGCAAATTCGCAAAATTCGCGAACGCCAGATTCGCAAAATTCGCCCATGCTTAAAACACATAACACATGATGCCTAACATACATTCAGAGGTGTAAGGGAGGAAAACACATGATGCAGAACCTACATTCAGCGGTGTAAGGATAAGGCACATGACGCATAAAAACACATTCAGAAGTGCAGCAAAAGAACAATTGCGCCAAACTCACATTAGCAAAGAACTTACATCAAAAGTCCAGGGTCCAGGTTGCGCCACTGCACCAAAAACTAAACATAGCAGCTGCCCCCTACTTGCTGGGCAGCTGAGGGACAGAACAGGGGGCCTAAACACTGCAGCTGGCACTAAGTGCTGCGCAGCTGGGGAAAGGCCAGGGATGAAGGAGTGCGTCTCACTCCTAAGTCCATAGAACACATGTCCCTAGGAAGGAAAACCTAAACGGTGCAGCTGCCCAATAATTGCTGGGCAGCTGGAAAACAAATCTGCGACATGGGCTCTCACTAGCCCCTCAGGAAGCAAAACTGCGCAATAGGTTGGAGCCCTCTGGCTCTGAAAACAAATATGCCCCTGGTTGGAGCCATCTAGGCTCAAGAAACACTACTGCCCAGCGTGGGGGAGCCCTCTGGCTCCTGAAAGAAATCAATGTCCCCATCGTTGGAGCCACGTGGCTCAAAATACATAACTGCCCCCGGGAGCCTCGGGCTCTGAAAGAAAATGCCCCCGGGACGTTGGAGTCCCCCCTCCGGGGACTCGTGAACAACTGGGCACTGGGGAGCCTCTCAGGGCTGGTCCAACAATGGAGGGGGTAGGCGGAGTCCCTCTCGGTGGACTCGGCATCACTTGAGGCCCCACGGGCCTCTCAGCACAACAAGTGACTCGCTCTGGAGGGGAGGGGCGGGCACCGGCAATGTGCCCCGGCGCCCCTCCTCTCCGGTAATGCACTCACCGGGTCTGGCGGCGCTCGGCTTCGCTCTCTCTCCCGGGCGGCGGGGCTCTACTTTGGACTCGGAGCCCCGCCTGCCCCTTCCGCCGCTTCTCTCCTTGCTTTCCGGGTGGCCCAGAGGCTCTCCCTCACTCCTGGGAGCCCCGGGCCGCAGGGATTCGCCAGCTTTCTTCCTCCTTTTTCCCCGGCGGCAGCGGGCAGCCAATCGGGGCGCGGCGGCGGACGGGACTTCCCTCCAAAACCGGAAGTCCCGCCCCGGGTCAGGCACCGTAGTGCCTGGCTTCCTGTTTTGCGGTGCTCGGGCCGCGGCGGTGAAAACTGGGGGCATAAACGAGGGGTGGGCACCCTCGAAGTCTAAAATAAATATATAAGCGAGGTGGCACTCGCAAAATAAGTAAATAAACGGGGTGGCACGCGTAATTAAAAATATAAGAGTGCACACGAAGCACTCGGGCAGACAAAGGGCAGGAGCGCTTCCCTCAGAGGGAAAACGACAGCGCTATGCCCAGGACTAGAAATCAAGCGCTCACAAGGCGCTAGGGGCAACCACAGCCCTGGGGCAAGGGCACAGCAGAAGGTCCTGGGCATCAGGAGGAGCATGCAGGGCCCAGGGGCCAGGGCCCAGGGGCCAGCGCACAGGGTAGGAGACAGCCCCCATGGCGGTCCCTCCTGGGCCCCACCAGCAGCAGCAGCCCCCTCCTATCAGGATCCTGGAAGAGAACAACATCTGTGGGGACACAGCCCCATTTTTATACACCACATTCCTTTGTTCTGGCACAGGGTGAGGGGAGAAACCAGTCGCAGCTGGTTGGTGAGCACTCTTGATGTGCTCAATCACCCTTTTCATTAACTGGCAGGGTTAGGGTCATCAGTCGCACCACAGGGGGCGGAGCCAGCATTGTGTGGGAAAAGCCCAGCCCCATTCAGGACACAGGTGCAGCCCCTCCCTCACATCAGCATGCTAATCTCTCCATTCACCACCGGGGCAGACCCACACAGACTCCTGGAGCCAGGCTCACCAGCCAGGTCCAGCCAATCACACTCCAGCACGCTCACAGCACACATACAGCCATGTCTAGAAGTGGCACTTCCCCACTAGACACATACACGCCGCACATACCATTGCGCAGCATTCACTCTCACGAGTTCGCACCTACCAAACTCGCACATGCACACCTCACGCATCAGGAACTACCAGGGACACAGTTATTCCCCATGCATTCCTATGGGAGGGCAGGCCAATCTCACACACGCACTCAGGGAGAGCATGCACTTTACACTGCGCCACAGTGTCAAAGTGCGCAAAGACCAGAAATCACAATAATTATTTATTAACACTAGGCAAAAAGTTCAGGGGTGAACCTGCCAGAAGGGCCAAGTCCAACACAACCCCTTTCCAGCCAAAACACAGGGGAGAACAATCACCACAGTGATGGACTTCCCTGCTTGGGGCGATAGAACACGGACGTAGGCCCGCACTGCAGGGACACCCTCCGGTTCTACGCCACGTTGATCCATAAGACAAGCACATACTTAAAAAAAAACAGGCCCAACTAGGCTACCCCACTGGTACTCCTTAGTTGTCCACGGCTAGGACCAGGCCCTAGGCCACCCAGATACCACTGGTCCCTGCCAATACACAGAGTGGGGGGTGGTAACCCCTGGCCTACATAGCCATTCTCCACTCCCATTCTCAGTGTAGTTCCAAACTACCACTGATCCTTCAACCTAGGGTCCGCACCCTCAGGCTGACCAGAGGTCACGGGCAAGAATGCCCCACCCTACCTCTACTTCTGAAGCACCCTCCAGAACACAACTCTCCCACCAGTTTAGGACCTTACTCCCTCAGCAGCAGTGACCGCGGTCAGACCAGCACAAGAACGGTGTAGTGAAGCAGAAGTCCAAAGGCAACTATCAGATGAAAGGTACTATAAACTAACTGATGAAAACTGGAATAAAAAACTATCGAATCGACTAGAGACACTGGTAGATGAAGGCCAAAGAGAAGGCTGGCTATCCAAAAAAGAAGGAGAATATCTTATAAACAAGAACCCCAGAACTCCTTTGATGTATGTCCTTCCGAAGATCCATAAGGACCCCAGAACCCCACCTGGTCGACCAATAATTTCGGGAGTTAATTCCATACTTGAACACCCAGCAAAATACGTGGATACCTTTCTGAAACCACTTGTAAGCCAAACATCTAGCTACATAAAGGATACCATGGAAGTAATAAACTTCCTAGATGGACAAAATTTTGACGAATCCAAGGAAATCCTAGTAACTATGGATATAGTTAGTTTGTACTCTAACATCCCACAAGAAGAAGGCTTGGAAGCCCTTGAATACTTTCTAGACAGAAGAGAAAGACCCCACAACGTCCCCACAGACTTCCTGTTGAAACTAGCAGAAATCTGCTTAAAATTCAACTTCTTCAAATTCAACAATATACAATATTTACAAACGATGGGGACCGCCATGGGATGTCCCTTCGCGCCGGAAATGGCGATCATGTACATGGCACTGTATGAAGCCAAATGGATTTATAACAACAATCCCTACGATGGGCATATTAAAATATGGCGTCGGTATATCGACGACGTCTTTATGCTTTGGAGAGGTGGTGAAGAGCAACTAAAAGAATTTTTTGTATGGCTCAACAACCGAATCCCCAATATTCAATTCACACTGGCATACAACAAAAAAGAAATTAATTTCCTCGATTTGATGATAAAACATGATGAAGGTATCATATATACTACCTTGTATACAAAAGAGACTGACCGGAACACCTTCCTTCACTTCTCTAGTTTTCATCAACGCAATCTTCGAGAGAATTTACCTCTAAGTCAATTCATGCGATTGCGCAGAAATTGTTCTAAGAAAATTGACTATTTCTCAAATGCCAAAGAACTGATGGAAAAATTACTAGAGAGGGGATACCCAAGAAAATTACTGAAGCGAACAATGAAAAGAACATGGTATATCCCAAGAGAAACCCTCCTGACCCCGAAAGAAAAAACGAAGGAAGAAGTGCCACTAGTATGCGTGGCAACGTTCTCAGGAGCTACAACTCAAATAAAGAAGATCGTTTGCCAAAACTGGAATACAGTAAAAAGCTTGAAACCCTTTGAATCTCTGCCAATATTTGCACTAAAAAAGAATGAGAATGTGAAAAACAAATTGGTCCGTGCGGATACCTTTTTGCCTCCACAAAACACTACCATCCATGCCCTTCTGAATCTCCCACCAATCAAAGGGCATAAGAAATGCGGAAATTGTGTGTCGTGTTCAAGCACATTGGAAGGAACCACATTTACATATGGACTAAAACAAATCAAACATGATGATTTCACGAACTGTAACACAACCAATGTTATATATTGTGTGGTGTGCCCGTGCGGTCTTGTCTATGTGGGCAAAACAAGCCAACCAGTTAAAACAAGAATATCACAACACCGCTCAAGAATCAGATGCAAGAAAGTAGATGCACCTATGGTCCCACACTGTATTGCTATGAACCATGGACCAGATGACATAAAATGGACAGTGGTCAAACACATTAAAGGCAAAAATGTGCCCCAAAACTTATCAAAGCAGGAAGCTACAACCATCATGTATCTTGGCACTGTTGATAATGGATTGAATGAACTTGCAGAAATTTCCAGTTTTGTATGATAAAGTTCTACCCCTCAATGTCAAAAAGAATCCATATTTCGGATAATGTCATGACATAGATAACCATGGAGCAACAAATGATATCATGACACAGACAACTATGAGGCCAAAAATGATTTGCTGTCATCACTTCCAAAAACAAGAATACACACCGTGCATAATAACAAAAAACGTTAGTTATCCAATACCTTCTCTCCCCCCAAAAAAGTTGGTAATCACAGCCCATGATAAACGTCCGATATGATTATAGCTTTCCAACAATACTTTCCATACGCCATGGAAACGGACTGGAACCACACACAGCCTTCAAAACTATCTAACATTCGGACAGGATGACGTTACAATATCGAAAATGCACTACAAGTTCTTACAAAGTTACCGATGGCCTCAAAGACGCACCAGCTCATCTTAGTAAATAAAATCAAAAGCTTCCATAAACCAGGGACAACGAAAAGCTTCATGTAACCGTGGCAACAGGCCTCTTGACCAATAGGAAAGCGGAGTCTAACCTAGAGTGCAGCTCAGCCAATGGAAATACTGCAAAGTCAGGCAAAGTGTATTAACATCCAAAAAACGGCAACCAGTTCTACCTCAGGTTGCTGACTTTACAAAAACAACATATGACACACAGGACAACCTGTCCGCTTGACTCGAAATGGAGTCGAAAAATTATATGCTTTTCAAAGCAACACAGTCCCGACAACCCAGGACCCATAGAATGTACAACGCGCCATGGAAACCGGCCTCATATCCAATAAGCATGGTGCTTTCAAAACATGGGCGAGCGCACCCTATCGGAAATGAGAAAAGAAAAGAAAAGCCATAAAATAACCAATGAACGATATCCCTGTGAAACCCAGGTTACTGACGAAACGCCGGCATAGGAGGAAAACCGCCACGAAGAGATAACGCACCGTGAACTGCCCAAATGAAATCCAGATACCAGGCGGCAAGATACAGACATTAAGGTACGACCCACAAACCCTGAAATGTGCCGTACTTTATAAAGGTCCGAGTCTGGGGAGGCGCACCCAGCATGACGCCCCGCCCCACAGACGGGTTAAACAACTATGCAGAGACACTGCTCCCCGGGGCAACAGACTCATTTAAGAATGGAAACACGCTCACCCCATTTCCTAATAGAGCAAGATAATCTTAAACATGAGCCACATAACAACAAATTAACTAGAATGCCTATCCTTGTCCCGCCTCTAGGTTGTCTTCCAGAAACCTCCCGGTAAAGACTTTCAAACACAAACCTACTCCAAGAAGAAAGCTTTATCTTACCGGTTGTTTCAACATTTGATGCTATGTAAAGACACGAAGGATAAAGTCAAAGAACAACCACCGTTCTACCACAAAGGGTACGTGATCCCTAATATTTATTCAACACAAGTGTATATAAGACTTCTGATCCCCCCCACTAAAACATGCCCCTTATAATTCTACAGGTATAGCATGATGTCCTACACAAGACTACCATGAGCCCTGATGAAGACCTTTCCTAACTCACATCCTGTTACTTGAAAGAAGGTCGAAACGCGTAGGCTTAATATCCAGGCCAGGAGAACCAGATGCCTTATGATTTAATATACTAATAGGACATACAGTGAGAGACGTATCTCACAATAACGGCCAAAAAAACCTTAAAATATTTCTCCGACCTTATACAGGACAAAATTCACTGTTTCTTTGTTGGAAATAATTATACCTCGAAGAATAGTTTATTCACTGAAAGAAAGTAGGACTGTTCTAGCGAATTTGGCAAAATAACAAATTTGCAAGCCCACTTTTTGTATGTTTTAAGAATAATAACATCAAGATCAGAGTTTTTCTTTAATGTTGTATATTGTCGATTTTTGTCTTTATGTAATATAATGAAATGTCGTAAAGAATTTAAGTTAATCATTGTTTTTGTTGAATGTATTTTACTAATGGAGATGATCTAAACAAATGTGCTATCACCCTATTGTGCAATACTGAAAAAGTCTTTTGAAGTAAATGCAAAAATTTAACTTGCTTACAATGTCAATAAAATAGGACATTGGGGCAAATCGATTGTATAATTCATGGTGTCAGAGGCAACTGCCTTTTTTGCTAAATTTTGGCCAATCTCACACACGCACTCAGGGAGAGCACGCACTTTACACTGCGCCACAGTGTCAAAGTGCGCAAAGACCAGAAATCACTATAATTATTTATTAACACTAGGCAAAAGGTTCAGGGGTGAACCTGCCAGAAGGGCTAAGTCCAACAGCTGTGCTCTGCTACCACAATGCTGGCTCCACCTCCTGTGGAGCGTCTGATGTGCCTTCCCCTCACACTGAAAGCAGAAGCCAGATTACACCCCACAAAGTGCTCAGAGACTGAAAGAAGGTATGCAAAGGACCCCTGGCCTGAAAAGATAAAAGAAATGCTGTATAAAAGTAGGAGCCCTGCTCCTTGTAAATCAGAATCCTGTTTCCCACAACGAACCTCTGCCCGAATAGAAGGAGAAGAAGACGCTGGAAGGACTGGCCTGCTGCTTGCCTTGCTGAGGAAGGAGAGGAAAAGACTTGCTAAAAAGACTTTGTAGACTTGTGCTTTGAAACATTCTCCAAGGGCTTGATTGAGCTTGCCCCCTGATCTGAACCCCAGGACTAGTGGGTTCATGGTGCCTTCGCTCGCTCTCATCTATCCGTGAGCTTTCTCCTGATGGAGCTGAGACCTTGTGCCCCCTTCACCCCCTCCTAGGGCCGCGACACCCAGGAGCCTGCCCGCCCGTGTCCTGTGAGAGACTCGCTCGTTCAGAGTCGCTCTCTTCCCCGTGGACCGGGCTGCCTGCTCCCCTGTTACCTGCCTGCTACTGGAGCGTGCTGTGGGCCCTCGCTCGCCCCTCCCGCTGGAATTCCCTCTTCGAGCGTGATATATGCCCCGGGCAGCCGCCGTACGTCTCCAGCGTACCCGGCCGCCCCCTTCGCCCTCTGACTTGGGAAGAGGCCGTGCCGCCCCCTGACGTGCCCTAGTATAGACACTGAGAGTCCGTGGGTGTCCCCGCCGAGCACTGAAGGAGTGCGGGTCGTCTCTGCCTGCCCGGAATCTACTGGACAACTGGCAAGCCCTCTTCAACGGACTTGGGGTCCGCACCGTTCTGTTTTCCCCAATCCTCGACCCGGCTGGCGCCTGCCGCCTGCGCACCCCCTTGTCTAACCCCTGAGTGCCAGGTGTGATCGCTGAATACGCCGAAGCGTATCTTCTACCGCCAGTGAGTACAGTTCGAGCCGTACTGTGAGGAGCGCCTGCAAAGTACGCCTCGCAGCCCCCATTGAGAGACCGTGTACACCTAGCCTCCCCCTCCCCAGCGGGTACGCTTCGTCGTCTAGCCAAGAAGCCGTACGCCGCATTGATCCGCTCACGCGGGAAGCGTGAGCCGTGGTAGGGCCCGAGGTTTTCTTCCGTTAGAAGCGAAGAGGAGCGATACAAAGCGCAACGAGGTGCTTGGGAGGGTGAAACCGTCCAGAAACAGGGCAAGAGGCCCCTAGATTGCAGGCCCAGACCTGAAAGGACAATCTAATAGTGAACTGATCTAAGAAGAGACATTTTGGAACTTTAAATGAAAAGGAGTTGCCTATTTACAACCTGTGGCCCAACAAAAACGTTATTGGTCTTGTGATAAGTCTGATCTGATATATATATTTTTACATAAAGGAACGTATTTTTATATATAATACCTGCCTGGTGTCCATTTTTGGGGGGATTGGTACATTTTACTGTGTGTGTTATTACAAGTGCTTAACTCCATAACACCTGAAGAATAGCCTTGGCTGCTCACGCCACGCACCTAGAGGGTGAGCAAGGGTAATTCTAACTGGTCATCCTTCGCCCTGACTTAGAGGAGAGGGTCCCTGCTTGTCACAAGTGAAAACTTGCGCCAACCAGAGACCCCCAATTCTAACATTGGACGCAGCGGTGAGGATTTGCGAATTTGCATTTGTAGTTGATATACAGTGAATTGCTGATCACCACATAGTGAGAGCAGACCTATAACGCAGCCACAGATTTCCATTTTTATTATTTTGCTGGGAGATCTCCATGTGTTTTTGAAAAACATCATGTCTGGTTCAGTGAGGATGGAAAAAGCAGAAACCAGATGCCTGTCGCCAGAGGAGCTGGCAGACAGGGCGGCAGACAGGGCACATGCAATGGAGATGGCAAAGTTAGCTGGACAAATAGAATTAGAAAAACAAAAATTGGCAATGGAAGCGCAAAAACGCCAAAGAGCTCACTACTTGAGGATGAGAGAACTTGATTTGGAGCTTGAAGCCAGGAGGGCTTAAGCCCAAAATCCAGAGATGTGTGTAGCTCACAGATTGAGCTTTGCTGAGTTGGAGGTGGAGTTCAGCTCAGCTGGTGGCAGCAACATTCAGGTATCTAGTGCTGACAGCATAGTGCGCGCACATAGAGATATGGCACCTGACTTGGAGGGGGTTAACTTACACCAGGAGGTTCAAGGGCATAAGGTAGCTCCAGTAGTGCGCAGCGTCCCTGAAGGGAATAGGGTAGCTGGCGTAGGAGTTCATGGTCCTTTTGGTGGGAGGGATTCCCCCATGGTTGAGGTCCTGGTAGGTGAGTGTAAAGACCGCCCAGAAGAGTGTGGGTTGTGTGACAGAGACAGTCCACGACTGTCTGGCCAGTCTCAGAAGAATGGTGTGGAGTATGTATGTGAGGCACTGGATGGAGAGGTGAAGGATAGTTTGGTTAACCCCGCTAGGGGGCTGTGTAATCCAATTGTGGGAGAGCATACTTTAAGTCCCAGTTTTCCAGAGCTATGCCAACACCTGTTTGAGAGTGAGTTCTCTGACCCCAGGAAGCTCACGTTGGAGGCAGATCTTGTGGTGGATTCCAGAGGGTCTGGAGAGGCATTGGGGTGTGATCCTGTGGGGAGTGGCTCAGGTATCTTCCAGCCCAGAGTCGTGGAAGTGGCGCAGAGTAGCCCAGCTAGGTCCTGTAGTAGTGAGAGGGGTGTAGGGCCTCACGTCCTGTCCTTAAGGGGAAGGAGTGAGAATGGGTTTTGTCCCGGTAGTGCCCAACCTCAGTCTCAGAGCCTGGATGGTTCTTTAAGGGAACACCAGGTGGGGAGCCTAGGCTGTACGGATGAGTCACCCTCTGAGGGGGATTTCCAGTAGCTAGAGAACGTGCAGGCTCTGTAAGCAGAGCTCCAGTAGTTCTGGTGTCTGGTAGTACCGCTCGAGTTGGGAGGGTGCAGAGGTCCGGATGGAGGGGTGAGAGGGGGAAAGAGTCCCCAGTGGAAGAACCAGTGGGTCAGGGGCCAGCTAGAAGGGCTGCGTCCCCCTGAAGTGACCATGGTGACACCACTTCTGTCCTGGGGGATCTTCACGCACTGTCAGATGGACAGGGGACGGGAGATCGGTGCCAGGCAGACTGTCACACAACACAGGAAGTATGTGTTACCCTCAGGGGGGGCATGTGTACTCCCCAGGAAGTCCTGGTGCGCCAGGTGAGTGTTCGACTGCAGGGTTGGGTCCCTGAGTTGGAGAGCCAGGTTCAGGTGTTGTCTGACCTGGAGGGTGGGACCACTGTAATCAGTGTCCTGGCCCATGTCACTACTGGGGGTACCACTCCAGTGGGGAGTGGGCAGTACTCTGGAAGGGGGTGCAGAGGGAGGGAGTCCTTGCCTCTGACCCCGGTGCAGTTTGAGGGTTTAGACCCTAGGATAGAGGGCCAGGTGCAGGGTGTCCCCCCTTACCTGGTGCCCCAGTTGCAGGATAGCACCCCTGAACTGGTGGGTGAATTGTGCAGGTCACCTGCCACAGGTGCCCTGACAATTCTGGAAGGGGGTACCACTCCAGGTGGGAGAGTACAGAGCCCCAAGGAGGAGGACCGGGTGTGGGAGAGCCAACCCCAGTCTTTGGTCCAGCCGCCAGGTACAGGCCTGGGGCTGGTGGGTCAATGCCAGGATGACATACCTGACCTGACAGGAGGGAGAGTGGACAAAGGGTGCCAAGCACCTGGGGCTACTGCCCCCCACTCTCTGAGGACACAGAGGTTTGGGAGCCCTGAGAGGCTTGAGGCCTGGGTCTCAGCCCTGACTACTGTCAGTGGCCACTGTGATTTGATGACTGTCTGTTGGGACACACCTGTGAGCAAGTTAAGGTTAGAGGCTGCACTGGTGGTGTCCACAGAGGAAGAGAAGGGTGCCCCATGGATTTGCTGGGTGGACCCTGAGATTATGGACAGAGGATTTGAAATAGGTTCAGATTGATGTAGAATTGGAATGTGCCCCTGCTGTTGCGGGCCAGGTCCATGCTCTATCGCCCAAAGCAGGATAGTCCATCACAGTGGTGATTGGTCTACCCTGCGTTTTGGCTGGAAGGGAGTTGTGTTGCACTTGGCCCTCTTGGCAGGGTCATCCCTGAACTTTTTGCCTTCCTCCAATATGCTCTCTGACCTGTTTTTGTTGGTTTAATGACTCTGGGCACTTTACCACTGCTGACCAGTGCTAAAGTGCATATGCTCTCCCTGTATAAAGTGTAACTGTGATTAATTTCCATGATTGGTTCATTGGATTTACTGTCAGTACCCAGTAAAGTGCACCAGGAGTGCCAGGGGTTGTAAATGCCAATACTGCTAGTGGGCCTGCCGCGCTGGTTGCGCCACCCACAGAAGCAGCCTTTTAAAATGTGACTAGGGTCTGCCATTGCAGAACCTGCGTGCAGTCTGGTACTGTCATGCTGGCTGGGCAAGTGCACACACTTGCCAGCCTCTAAACCTTCCCTTAACTTCATATTAGTCACCCCTATGGTAGGCCCAAGGGCAGGGTACATTGTAAGTGTAAGGTAGGACATGCTCTGATGTGTGTGGTATGTCCTAATAGTGAATTACAGCCAAATTCGTTTATCACTATTGTAAGGCTACCTGTTCTCTTAGGCCAGATTGGCTGCTGGAATTATTACACTCTATAATCCCAGCAGGCACAGGGAACATGGTAGAAAATAAAGTTTAGTATGCCTGAACTCAGAATAATAAAATACTTCTTTTAGTAAAGTTTATTTTAATATCCTGTGTTTGCAAATGCTACTTTTAGAAAGTTAGCATTTGCTTGCCTAGCCATTTCAGCCCGCCTCTGCTAGTATGTGTATCTGACTGTCTGGGATGTGTGAGTGACAGGGCTGGGGGATGACAGGTGGTGAATGTGAGGATTACACCTTGGTGGGAGGTGGGAGTGCCCCCTGGACTCTGAATAGGGCTGTGCTCTGCCACCACAATGCTGGCTCCACCTCCTGTGGAGCGTCTGATGTGCCTGCCCCTCACACTGAAAGCAGAAGCCAGATTACACCCCACAAAGTGCTCAGAGACTGAAAGAAGGTATGCAAAGGTTCCCCTGGCCTGAAAAGACAAAAGAAATGCTGTATAAAAGTAGTAGCCCTGCTCCTTGTAAATCAGAATCCTGTTTCCCACAATGAACCTCTGCCCGAATAGAAGAAGAAGAAGGCGCTGGAAGGACTGGCCTGCTGCTTGCCTTACTGAGGAAGGAGAGGAAAAGACTTGCTAAAAGGACTTTGTAGACTTGTGCTTTGAAACATTCTCCAAGGGCTTGATTGAGCTTGCCCCCTGATCTGAACCCCAGGACTAGTGGGTTCATGGTGCCTTCGCTCGCTCTCATCTATCCGTGAGCTTTCTCCTGCTGGAGCTGAGACCTTGTGCCCCCCTTCGCCCCCTCCTAGGGCCACGACACCCAGGAGCCTGCCCGCCCGTGTCCTGTGAGAGCCCCGCTCGTGCAGAGTTGCTCTCTTCCGCCTGGACTGGGCTGCCTGCTCCCCTGTTGCCTGCCTGCTACTGGAGCGCGCTGTGGGCCCTCGCTCGCCACTCCAGCTGGAATTCCCTCTTCGAGCGTGATATATGCCCCGGGCAGCCGCCGTACGTCTCCAGCGTACCCGGCCGCCCCGCTTCGCCCTCTGACTTGGGAAGAGGCCGTGCCGCCCCCTGACATGCCCTAGTACAGACCGTACTGAAGGAGCCGGGCCTCGCCTGCCTCACAAGAGCCGCCGACACTGAGAGTCCTTGGGTGCCCCCGCCGCGCACTGAAGGAGTGCGGGTCGTCTCTGCCTGCCCGGAATCTACTGGACAACTGGCAAGCCCTCTTCAACAGACTTGGGGTCTGCACCGTTCTGTTTTCCCCAATCCTCGACCCGGCTGGCGCCTGCCGCCTGCGCACCCCCTTGTCTAACCCCTGAGTGCCAGGTGCAATCGCCGAATACGCCGAAGCGTATCTTCTACCGCCGGTGAGTACAGTTCGAGCCGTACTGTGAGGAACGCCTGCCAGGTACGCCTCACAGCCCCCATTGAGAGACCGTGTACGCCTAGCCTCCCCCTCCCCAGCGGGTACGCTTCGTCGTCTAGCCAAGAAGCCGTACTCCGCGTTGGTCCTCTCACACGGAAAGCGTGAGCCGTGGTAGGGCCCGGGGTTTTCTTCCGTTAGAAGTGAAGAGGAGCGCTACAAAGTGCAACGAGGTGCTTGGGAGGGTGAAACTGTCCAGAAACGGGGCAAGAGGCCTCTAGATTGCAGGCCCAGACCTGAAAGGACAATCTAATAGTGAACTGATCTAAGAAGAGACATTTTGGAACTTTAAATGAAAAGGAGTTGCCTATTTACAACCTGTGGCCCAACAAAAACGTTATTGGTCTTGTGATAAGTCTGATCTGATATATATATTTTTACATAAAGGAACGTATTTTTATATGTAATACCTGCCTGGTGTCCATTTGTGGGGGGATTGGTACATTTTACTGTGTGTGTTATTACAAGTGCTTAACTCCATAACGCCTGAAGAATAGCATTGGCTGCTCACGCCACGCACCTAGAGGGTGATTAAGGGTAATTCTAACGGGTCATCTTTCGCCCTGACTTAGAGGAGAGGGTCCCTGCTTGTCACAAGTGAAAACTTGCGCCAACCAGAGACCCCCAATTCTAACAGCCAGGATGTCACCTCTCCTGATCCATTCACACCCTGATGCAAACTGGACACCTGCTCCTCCCACCAGCCAACTAATCCATTCACATAGCTGATGGCAAAGCAAGTGCCCATCGCGGTCCCAGAGATCTGCTTATAATAATCCTCTTGGAAGAGAAAATTTTTATTCATTAAGCAGAACTCTGTAAATTCTAGAAACATCATATTGTGCTCTGCAAATTTCAATGGACGTTTGTTCAGATAAAACTGGATAGCTTTTAAATTGACTGGAGTGCTCTATGCGGATATATAGACTGGTTATATCTAACCCCATTAACTGATAGGATGGATCCCAATTCAATGCCTCAATTTGATTTAGATAATCTTTGGTATCTTTTACATAAGTGGACAATTGTAACACTGCTTGAAATAAAAAATGATCAATAAACATAGATTAATGTAATTTTTCTTTGGTCGACCAAAGACACAGGGGACAACAAAAAGGAGACTGGGCTGTTCCTAAAGGAAGAAAGGGGCGGTCACTAAGGTACAGGGGGTAGTACTCAAGGAGAGCTAACCCTGGGTATCCATTATGTTGGATATAATGGCTTCACACACCCTTTCGAGTGTCATGCTTCATCATAGGCAATGCTCCTCGTTAGGCAGGCGGTGCAATACCCAATGGGCACACCTTAAAGAGGGGCTCTTTATCGGAGATATTTTATCCAACTGCCTATGGGTGAAGTGTGGGTGAGGGGCCAGAACAGAGTAGATGGTGTGGGTGAGGATAAAATGAGGCACAAGGTACTGGAAAACAATTTTATTCTGGTGGTCCTCTGCTGCAAATAAAATCAAGAATAATCTGTATCCGCTGGAACTTAGGTTTCCAGGGGAGATACAGTACTAAAATGTGAAGGGTGTGGCCAACATGTTTCTCGCTTAAAGTTCATTGACTGTGATTCTTCAGGACCTAATATATCTAAAACTACTATCTACAGAAACATGACCTACAAGAGTATCAGTTTGCAAACAGCACACAAGTTGTACTACCTGTTCAACACCTGCTCTTGCCTAATAGTTAGAGTAAAAGGGTGTCAACAGTACCCGGTAGGTCTGACATCAGGGGGGAAACCATTATGATTGAGGTTTCTACTGCATAAGTCAGCGACGATCACGCCTACCCATCTACCGGGTCCGGATAGTGACACTAAGGGTACTGTTGATACCCTTTTACTCTAATTATTAGGCAAGAGCAGGTGTTGAACAGGTAGTACAACTTGTGTGCTGTTTGCAAACTGATACTCTTGTAGGTCATGTTTCTGTAGATAGTAGTTTTTGATATATTAGGTCCTGAAGAATCGCAGTCAATGAACTTTAAGCGAGAAACATGTTGACCACACCCTTCACATTTTAGTACTGTATCTCCCCTGGAAACCTAAGTTCCAGAGGATACAGACTATTCTTGATTTTATTTCCGGTACCTTGTGCCTCATTTTATCCTCACCCACACCATCTACTCTGTTCTGGCCCCTCACCCACACTTCACCCATAGGCAGTTGGATAAAAGATCTCCGATAAAGAGCCCCTCTTTGAGGTGTGCCCGTTGGGTATTGCACCGCATGCCCAACGAGGAGCATTGCCTATGATGAAGCATGACACTCGCAAGGGTGCGTGAGGCCATTATATCCAACATAATGGATACCCAGGGTTAGCTCTCCTTGAGTACTACCCCCTGAACCTTAGTGACCGTCCCTTTCTTCCTATAGGAACAGCCCAGTCTCCTTTTTGTTGTCCACACTCTCCAGGGCTGCGACTGTGGCTGGACCTTCCATTCAATTTTCACCGTGGTAATCTAAGCCCTACTGGATCACATTTTGATCCTCCTCCTCCCCTCCTTTTTGTTATATTATACGACCAAAGACACAAGCATTGGCATAGCCAAAAGGTCTCGACTTTGGAACCTTATAAGTATTTAGTTATCCGGCACAAAATCCTTGGTGCAACAACATCAAGTGTTGCATGGCTAAACACTTATACGGTCACAAAGGCAAGACCTATTGGCTATGCCAATTCTTGTTTTGATGAGTGGCTTGTGCAGGTATGCCACTGTGAGGTAGAGATGTGGTGAGAGTGAATGTGGTGGTGGATGTGGTGGTGGTAGCCGTGGTGGTGGTGGATGTGGTGGTGGTAGTGGTGATGGACATGGTGGTGGGTGTGGTGGTGTTTGACGTGGTGGTGGTGGACGTGGTGTTGGACGTGATTGGTGGTGGACATGGAGCTGGTGGTGGATGTGGTAGTGGTGGAAGTGGTGGTGGTGAAAGTGGTGGTGGTGGACAACATGGTGGGTGTGGTAGTGGTGGTGGATATGGTGGTGGTGGACATGGTGGTGGACATGGTTGTGGTGGTGGATATGATGGTGGATGTGGTGGTGGTGGACATGCTGATGGTGGACATGGTGGTGGACATGGTGGTGGACATGGTGGTGGATGTGGTGGTGGTAGATGTGGTGGGAGTGGATGTGGTGGTGGTGGCAGTGGTGGCAGTGGTGGTGGATTTGGTGGTGGATGTGGTGGTGGACATGGTGGATGTGGTGGATGTGGATGTGGTGGAGGGTGTGGTGGTGGTGGATGTGGTGGTGGTGGACATGGTGGTGGACCTGGTGGTGGTGGACCTGGTGGTGGATGTAGTGGTGGTGGACATGGTGGTGGAGGACATGGTGGATGTGGTGGTGGGCATGGTGGTGGATGTAGTGGTGTGCATGGTGGTAGATGTGGTGGTGGACATGGTGGTGGACAGTGTGGTGTTGGACGTGGAGGTGGACGTGGTGGTGGTGGAAGTGGTTTACATGGTGGACTTGGTGGTGGTGATGGATGTGGTGGATGTGGTGGTGGAGGTGGTGGTGGTGGTGGTGGATGTGGTGGTGGATGCGGGGGTGGATGTGGTGGTGGTGGACGTGGTGGTGGTGGACATGGTGGTGGTGGATGTGGTGGACATGGAGGTGGTGGACATGTTGGCGGTGGTGGATGTGGTGGACATGGTGGTGATGTATGGGGTGGTGGTGGAGGACGTGGTGGTGGACATGGTGTTGGACATGATATTTGACGTGGTGGTGGTGGATGTGGTGGTGGACATGGTGGTGGTGGTAGATGTGGTGGTGGATGTGGTGGTGGACATAATGGTGGTGGATGTGGTGGTGTGGATGTGGTGGTGGATATGGTGGTGGTGGACATGTTAGTGGTGGACCTGGTGGTGGTGGACGTGGTGGTGGTAGATGTGGTGGCAGTGGACATGGCGGTGGTGGATGTGGATGTGGTGGTTTATGTGGAGGTGGTGGTGAATGTGGTGGTGGTGGTGAACGTGGTGGTGGTGGACAAGGTGGTGGTGGACATGGTAATGGTGATGGATGTGGTGGTGGACATGGTGGTGGATATGGTGGTGGTGGTGGGTGTGGTGATGGTGGTGGACATGGTGGACATGGATGTGGTGGTGGTGGAGGGTGTGGTGGTGGTGGATGTGGTGGTGAACGTGGTGGTGGTGGACATGATGGTGGATGTGATGGTGGTGAATGTAGTGGTGGTGGACGTGGTGGTGGTGGACGTGGTGGATGTGGTGGTGGTAATGTGGTGGTGGTGGATGCGGTGGTGGGCATGGTAGAAGTGGTGGCTGTGATGGACTTGGTGGTGGTGGTGGACATGGTGGTGGAGGTGGTGGTGGACATAGTGGTGGACATGGAGGTGCTGGACATGGTGGTGGTGGATATGGTGTTGGTGGATGTGGTGGTTGTGGATGTGGTAGTGGACATGGTGGTGGTGGATGTGGTGGTGGACGTTGTGGAAGTGGTGGTGGACGTGGTGGTGGAAGTGGTGGATGTGGTGGACTTGGTGGTGGTGGTGGACATAGTGGTGGTGGAAATGGTGGTGGATGTGGTGGTGGTGGACATGGTGGATGTGGTGTTGGTGGACATGGTGGTGGTGGATGAGGTGGTGGTGGATGTGGTGGTTGTGGATGTGGTGGTAGTGGATGTGGTGGTGGTGGATGTGGTGGTGGTGGATGTGGTGGTGGTGGACATGGTGGTGGTGGACTTGGTGGTGGTGGTGCACATGGTGGAGGTGGAGGTGGTGGTGGTGGATGTAGGGATGGATGTGGTGGTGGTGTTGGACATGGTGGTGGTGGTGTACGTGGTGGTGGATGTGGTGGTGTTTGACATGGTGGTGGTGGATGTGGTGGTGTTTGACATGGTGGTGGTAGACTTGATGGTGTTTGACATGGTGGTGGTGGACTTGGTGGTGGACGTGGTGGTGGTCATGGTGGTGGATGTGTTGGAAGTGGATGTTGTGGTAGATATGGTGGTGGTGGATATGGTGGAGGGCATGGTGGTGGACATGGTGGTGGTGGTGGACGTGGTTCTGGACACGGTGGTAGTGGTGAATGTGGTGGTGGCAGATGTGGTGGTGGACGTTGTGGTGAATGTGGTGGTGGACGTGGTGGTGAATGTGGTGGTGGTAGTGGACTTGGTGGTGGTGGATGTGTGTGGATGTGGTGGTGGTGGATATGGTGGTGGTGGACATGGTGGTGGTGGATGTGGTGGTGGATGTGTTGGATGTGGTGGTGGACATAGTGGACGTGGATGTGGTGGTGGTGGAGGGCATGGTGGTGGATGTAGTGGTGGTAGATGTGGTGGTGGTGGACCTGGTGGACCTGGTTGTTGTGGGTGTGGTGGTGGATATGGTGCTGGTGGTGGACATGATGGTGGTGGAAGTGGTAATGGAGGATGTGGTGGTGGATGTGGTGGTGATGGAGGTGGTTGTGGTGGATGTGGTGGTGGTGGTACACGTGGTGGTGGTGGACATGGTGGGGGTGGTGGTGGATGTGGTGGTGGACATGGTGGTGGAAGTGGAAGTGTCTGACGTGGTGGTGGTGGATGTGGTAGTGAATGTGGTGGTGGACATGGTGGTGGTGGTGGACATGGTGGTTGACATGGTGTTTGTTGATGATGTGGTGGTGGATGTGGTGGTGGTGGTGGTGGACGTGTTGGTGCATGTGGTGGATGTGTGGATGTGGTGGTGGTGGAGGGCGTGTTGCTGGTGGACATGTTGGTGATGGAAGTGGTGGTGGAAGATTTGGTGGTGGTGGAAGTGGTGGTGGTGGATGTGGTGGTGGTGGACCTGGTGGTGGTGGACCTGGTGGTGGTGGACGTGGTGGTGGTCAATGTTGAGGTGGTGGACATGGTGGTGGTGGATGTGGTGGACGTGGTGGTGGTGGATGTGGTGGTGGTGGAAGTGGTGGTGGTAGACCTGGTGGTGGACCTGGTGGTGGTGGACCTGGTGGTGGTGGATGTGGTGTTTGTGGACGTGGTGGTGGTCAATGTTGGGGTGGTGGACATGGTGGTGGTGGATGTGGTGGACGTGGTGGTGGTGGATGTGGTGGAGGTGGACATGGGGTGGTGGTGGTGGTCAGGGTGGGGGTAGATGTGATTGTGGTGGATGACGTGGTAGTGGTGGTGGACATGGTGGTGGTGTATGTGGTAGCGGTGGTGGACGTGGTGGTGGTTGACGTGGTGGTGATGTACATGGTGTTGGACATGGTGGTTTACGTGGTGGTGGTGGACGTGGTGGTGGCGGTAGATATGGTGGTGGATGTTGTGGTGGTAGTTGATGTAGTGGTGGATGTGGTGGTGGACATGGTGGTGGATGTGGTGATGGTAGTGGATGTGGTGGTGGTGGTGGAGGACGTGGTGGTGGTGGACATGGTGGTGGATGCGGTGGATGTAGACATGGTGGTGGTGGAGGGTGTCTTGGTGGTGGACGTTGTGGTGGTGGACATGGTGGTGGTGGACATGTGGTGGTGGAAGTGGTTGACGTGGTGGACTTGTGGTGCTGATGGCCATGGTGGTGGACGTGGTGGTGGTGGTGGATGTGATGGTGGTGGACATGGGGGTGGTGGATGTGGTGGTGAAGGACATGGTGGTGGTGGTGGACATGGTGGTGGACATGGTGGTGATGGATGGGGTGGTGGTGGATGTGGTGGTGGTGGTAGAAATGGTGGTGGTGGTGGAAGTGGTGGTGGATGTGGTGGTGTTTGATATGGTGGTGGTGGTGGATGTGTTGGTGGATGTGGTGGTGGATGTGGTGGTGGACATAGTGGTGGAGGGCCTGGTGGTGTTGGAAATGGTGGTGGACATGGTGGTGGTGGATGTGGTGGTGGACATGGTGGTGGTGGACCTTGTGGTAGACATGGTGGTGGTGGACATGGTAGATGTGGTGGCAGTGGATATGGTAGTGGTGGATGTGGTGGTGGATGTGGTGATAGTGGTGGCTGAGGTGGTGGTGATGGACATGGTAGGGGACATGGTGGTGGACTTAGTGGTGGTGGACGTGCTGGTGCATGTGGTGGACGTGTGGATGTGGTGGTGGTGGAGGGTGTGTTGCTGGTGGACATGTTGGTGATGGACATGGTGGTGGAAGATTTGGTGGTGGTGGATATGGTGGTGGTGGAAGTGGTGGTGGTGGAGCACCTGGTGGTGGACTTGGTGGTGGTGGACGTGGTGGTGGTGGATGTGGTTTTGGTGGACGTGGTGGTGGTCAATGTTGGGGTGGTGGACATGGTGGTGTTGGATGTGGTGGACGTGGTGGTGGTGGATGTGGTGGTGGTGGACATGGGGTGGTGGTGGACATGGTGGGGGTAGATGTGATTGTGGTGGTGGATGTGGTGGTGGTGGATGTGGTAGCGGTGGTGGACGTGGTGGTGGTTGACGTGGTGGTGATGGACATGGTGTTGGACATGGTGGTGGACGTGGTGGTGGTGGACGTGGTGGTGGTGGTAGATATGGTGGTGGTTGTTGTGGTGGTGGTTGATGAGGTTGTGGATGTGGTGGTGGACATGGAGGTGGATGTGGTGATGGTAGTGGATGTGGTGGTGGTGGTGGACGTGGTGGTGGTGGAAATGGTGGTGGATGTGGTAGATGTAGACATGGTGGTGGTGGAGGGTGTCTTGGTGGTGGATGTTGTAGTGGTGGTGGACATGTGGTGGTGGAAGTGGTTGATGTGGTGGACTTGGTGGTGCTGATGGACTTGGTGGTGGAAGTAGTGGTGGTGGACATGATGGTGGTGGACATGGTGGTGGTGGATGTGGTGGTGAAGGACATGGTGGTGGTGGTGGACATGGTGGTGGAAATGGTGTTGATGGATGGGGTGGTGGTGGATGTGGTGGTGGTGGTAGATGTGGTGGTGGTGGAAGTGGTGGTGGATGTGGTGGTGTTTGATGTAGTGGTGGTGAACATGGTGGTGGATGTGTTGGTGGATGTGGTGGTGGTGGATGTGGTGGTGGACATAGTGGTGGTGGGCGTGGTGGTGGTGGACACGGTGGTGGGCATGGTGGTGGTGGACATGGTGGTGGTGGACATGGTGGTGGTGGACATGGTAGATGTGGTGGCATTGGACATGGTAGTGGTGGATGTGGTGGTGGATGTGGTGATAGTGCTGGATGAGGTGGTGGTGATGGACGTAGTAGTGGACATGGTGGTGGACATGGTGGTGGTGGACGTGGTGGTGGTAGATGTGGTGGCAGTGGACATGGTAGTGGTGGATGTGGTGGTGGTGGTGGGGATGGACTTAGTAGTGGACATGGTGGTGGACTGTTAGACCTGGCATCTTGGCGTGAGTTTCCCTTCCACTTTTTGCTGATGTGCCTTAGATGTTTTTGCTGGTGTCCGCCGCTCAGGGCACTGCGCCACGGCCAATCCGTGCCGCAGTGCAAGAGCTCCCTATGTAAAGTGTATATGTGATTGATTTCCATGATTGGTTCATTGGATTTACTGTCAGTCCCCAGTAAAAGTGCACCAGGAGTGCCAGGGCTTGTAAATGCCAATACTGCTAGTGGGCCTGCAGCGCTGGTTGCGCCACCCACAGAAGCAGCTTTTTAAAATGTGTCTAGGGTCTGCCATTGCAGAACCTGCGTGCAGTCTGGTACTGTCATGCTGGCTGGGCAAGTGCACACACTTGCCAGCCTCTAAACCTTCCCTTAACTTCATATTAGTCACCCCTATGGTAGGCCCTAGGGCAGGGTGCATTGTAAGTGTAAGGTAGGGCAAGCCCTGATGTGTGTGGCATGTCCTAATAGTGAATTACAGCCAAATTAGTTTTTCACTATTGTAAGGCTACCTGTTCTCTTGGGCCAGAAGAGCTGCTGGAGTTATTACACCCTATAATCCCAGCAGGCTCAGGGAACATGGTAGAAAGTCAAGTTTAGTATGCCTGAACTCAGAATAATAAAATACATCTTTTAGTAAAGGTTATTTCAATATCCTGTGTTTGCAAATGCTACTTTTAGAAAGCTAGCATTTGCTTGCCTAACCATTTCAGCCCGCCTCTGCTAGGATGTGTATCTGACTGTCTGGGTTATGTGAGTGACAGGGCTGGGGGATGACAGGTGGTGAATGCAAGGATCCCACCTTGGTGGGAGTGCCCCTGGACTCTCAATAGGGCTGTGCTCTGCCACCACAATGCTGGCTCCGCCCCCTGGGGAGCGACTGATGACTCAGCCGACACCTGGCCCAGGAGAGGCGAAGCACTGTCAACAAGGTACTCCTGGCTGCCCCTGTCCACACAATGCTGGCTCCACCTCCTGTGGAGCGTCTGATGTGCCTGCCCCTCACACTGAAAGGAAAAGCGAGGAACTGCACAACAGAGTACTTCAAAACTGAAATGGACTATGCAAAGGCCCCCCTGGCCTATAAAGACAAAAGAAATGCTGTATAAAAGTAGGAGCCCTGCTCCTTGTAAATCAGAATCCTGTTTCCCACAAAGAACCTCTGCCCAACTAGAAGGAGAAGAAGACGCTGGAAGGACTGGCCTGCTGCTTGCCTTGCTGAGGAAGGAGAGGAAAAGACTTGCTGATAAGACTTTGCTGATTTGTGCTTGAAACTTTCTCCAAGGGCTTGTCTGAGCTTGCCCCCTGACCTGAGCCACAGGACCATCTGGCTCAACCTGCTTTCTGCCTGTCTGCCGGTAATTACGAGGACTTCTGCCCCGCCGGAGCCGTGATCTTTGGTGACCCCAGCCCCTCCGTGAGGCCGTGACCAAACCGTGTTTCCCCGTACCCGCCGAGGAAGAGCCCCGCCCCGTCGAGCCGCTCTCCCCCCACTGAGGGAAATCGCTGTGTCACCCCGCCTTGGGAGGCTCGCTGTCATGACCTGTGTGGTGCCCCCCAGCCCCTCCTCGAGGCCGTGATCGAACTGTGCTTCCCCCGTTCCCGCTGAGGGAGAGCCCCGCTCCGCCGAGCCGCTCTCCCCCCGCTGAGGGAAGTCGCTGAATCACCGCCATTGGAGGCTCGCTGGTGCACCCCCCACACTCCCGCCTGTCGTCCCCACCGGACCCAATAGACCCAGAGACCAGACTCCTTGAAGCTTCGGGAGCCTCGGGTGCCAGCCTCGCTCTGCTGAGAGCCGCTGTGCGCCCCGCACCCACCTTCACGGAACCCATAAGAAACGCCGCTCACCGGCGCACAGTGCTCACCACGGGCTAGGGGCCCGCAAAGTTCTTCTTTCCTCTCGAGAGCACTGTGCGCGGCGATCGCCCCTATGCACCGGTCTCCCCACCTGAGCCGCCCTTCACCAGACAGCGCTCATGGTACGAATTGAACCCGTGCTCACGCCGGATGCGTGAGACGCGGTAGGGGTCGCCGTTCACACCGGGAGGAGCGCACAGAAGCGCCACAAAGCAGCTAGTGAGTCCTGAAAGGACTCAAGGTCCTAAGAACTGTAAACAAAGAGAACATTTACCTATTTCCAATCTTGTGGCATATAAAAACGTTATTGGTCTTGTGATAAGCCTGATCTACACATATATATTTTTACATAAAGGAACGTATTTTTATATATAATACTTGCCTTGTGTCCATTTGTGGGGGGATTGGTACATTTTACTGTGTGAGTTATTAAAAATGCTTAACTGCATAGCGCCTGAAGAATAGCCTTGGCTGCTCACGCCACTCACCTAGAGGGTGAGCAAGGGTAATTCTAAGGGGTCATCCTCCGCCCTGACTTAGAGGAGAGGGTCCCTGCTTGTCACAAGTGCATACTTGCACCAACCAGAGACCCCCAATTCTAACATTGAACGCAGCGGTGAGGATTTGCGAATTTGCATTTGTAGTTTACATACAGTGAATTGCTGATCACCACATAGTGAGAGCAGACCGATAACGCAGCCACAGATTTCCATTTGTTTTAATTTTGTTGAGACATCTGCCATTTTTGAAGCCATGCCTGGCTCACTCCCTGCTGGAAGAGCGCTCTCTACCTTCTCTGGAGAAGATGACATAGGTTGGGGAGTAGAAGCCCTGAGGGGCTTAACAAATGATCGGCTGAGGGATCTCTGCGGGAAGTGCAGAATTTCCAAACATGGATTGAACAACAAGACCCAACTCGTCACGGCGCTGAGAGCCTGGAAGGAGTCAAGGGAACCACAGAATGCGGTGGATGTCATACCACCAGATGGCATTGTGGATCCCAGCAGAGGCCTGTCACCAGAGGAGCTGGCAGACAGGGCAGCAGACAGGGCACATGCAATGGAGATGGCAAAATTAGCTGGACAACTGGAAATGGAAAAGCAAAAATTGGAAATGGACAAGCAAAGATTGGCCATGGAGGCGCAGCAACGCCAGCTGGACCATGACCTAAGATTGAAGGAGTTGGAGCTGAGAGGTTCGGGAACAACTCCTCCTGGTGGCAGCACAACACCAGTGCAGGTAGAGTCCAGGGTGTATATACCCAAAGATGTAGTTAAGTAGTTCTTTAAGGGTGATGACATAGGACAGTGGTTTAGGGCATGTGAGGTAGCCATGTCCTCCCACCGGGTCCCTGACAAGGATTGGGGAGTGGGGTTGTGGGGGAGGTTCCTTAGCGAAGGGTGGGACACTCTACTAGATTTGCCCACTGAAGAACAAAGTTCCTATCACCGCATGAAAGAGGCCTTAATGACCAGGTATGAGCTTATCCCTGAAATGTACAGACAGAAGTTCAGGAAGAGTGAAAAGCGTCCTGGGAATACGTATGTGGAGTATGTGACCGGTTTTTGCAGAACACTGGATGGATGGGTAAAGGGTAGTAAGGTAAATGATTTTCAGGGGCTTCTTGATTTAATTGCATGGGAGCACTTGTCTGATCACTGTTTTCCTGAGCTATGCCAGCACCTGATTGATAGCAAGCTGTCCAACCCGAGGAAGCTTGCTAAGGATGCGGACCGCTGGCTCAGCACCAGGGTCCACCAGGGTCCAGTGGGAGACTCCGCCAAGGGGGGGCAGGGTCCCCAGCAGAAGAGTGGGGGGACAGGGGTAAACAAAGAGGGTTCCAGCGAGGCCCCCAAAGTAGTCCCCAAGGGAACCAGCAGAGAGGTTCTCAGCCTCCCCCACCCCCAAAGCAGACTGGGGCCCCGGCAGGTAGGCCTGTTCCAAAGGGGCCCTTCAATTGTTTCAGGTGTGGTGACCCAGGTCACATTGTCAGTGACCCCAAGTGTCGCCTGTTTGGTAAATCAGCACCCACTGGTGCTCCACCCCGGCAAGTAGCTAGTGTTAATTTGGGGGAAGAAATAGTGGTCCCCGGGGGTGGAGATCCGGTCCAGATGACCCTAGTCTCGCTAGTAGACAGTGAGATGGTCCCTGAGAACTACCTGCCCTCTAACACTAAGAAATATGGGCAGGTGGTGACCATCAATGGTAAGAAAGCTGAGGCTCTTAGAGATACAGGAGCCAGCGTGACTGCAGTGAGGCAGCACCTGGTGTCTCAAGAGCAGGTTGTACCCCATGCCTACTGTAGGGTTATCAATGCTGATAATTTATAGAGTCAGTGTCCGATGGCTCAAGTTCCCTTCGAGTGGGGGGGGCTCTCTGGTACTCTGCAGGTCTGTGTGAGGAAAACCATGCCTGTGGACTGTTTGCTAGGGAATGACTTGGAAGACTCCCCTTGGGAAAAGGTGGAGAAGACGACTCACCTGAGGATGGTGGGTCTGCCTGACTGGGGGTGCGTGACCACCCGGTCAATGGCAGCCATTAGGGGTGCTCAAGAGATCCTGGGGCCTGAAGGAGAGGCCCAGGAACCGGCCTTAGAGAGGAGGCGCAGGGGGCACAGGAAACAGGCCCCCGAAGTTCCCACAGTCCAGGAGGAAGCAGACCTTGAGGGGGATGCCCTGGAGCCTACAAGGGAACAGATTGCTGAACTGGGGGACCTGCCTGAGCTGACCCATTGGCAGCAAGAAGGAGGCCCCTCCAGGGAGGAATTCTGCAGGGAGCAGAAAGAATGCCCTTCTCTCGTGGGTATGCGGCAGCAGGCTGCAGACCAGGCCAATGGTGTTCAGGCCAAGACACATTATGTGTACTGGGAGAATGACCTTCTGTATTCAGAGCCTAAGGCTGCTGAACCTGGGTCAGCCCGTGTGCTGGTGGTACCCCAGAAGTTCAGAGCCTTCCTACTGGGGCTGGCTCATGATGTGCCGTTAGCAGGACATTTGGGGATGGACAAGACCTATGACAGGCTTGTCAACCACTTTTATTGGCCCCAAATGCACAGGAGCTCAGATGCTTACTGTAGGACCTGTCAGACTTGCCAGGCAAGTGGTAAGAGCGGAGGGAAGCACAAGGCTCCTCTGCAACCCTTCCCCGTGGTCGGTACGCCATTCCAGCGAGTGGGTATTGACATTGTTGGGCCTCTGGACCCCAAGACAGCCATGGGCAACAGGTTCATCCTGGTCTTGGTGGACCACGCCACCCGGTACCTTGAAGCCATCCCTCTGAGGACAGTGACGGGCCCCGTGGTGGGACGGGCACTGATGGGAATTTTCTCACGAGTGGGATTCCCTCTAGAGCTGGTGAGTGACAGGGGGACCAATTTCATATCCAAGTATATGAAATCCCTTTGGCAAGAGTGTGGTGTAACCTACAAGTTCACCACCCCTTACCATCCCCAAGGAAATGGGTTGGTTGAGAAATTCAACCGGACCCTAAAAGGCATGATCATGGGCCTGGAAGGTCCAATGAGGCATAAGTGGGACGTCCTCTTGCCATGTCTTCTCTTTGCATACCGTGAGGTGCCACAGAAGTCCCTAGGGTTCAGACCCTTTGAACTGCTGTGGTCACCCAGTGAGAGGACCTCTGAGTTTGGTAAAGGAAGGCTGGGAGCAATCTCCCAGGAAACCTCCCCAGAATGTATACAGTTACATGCTGGCCTTCAGAAACCAGACCAGGCGATTCAGGCAACTTGCAGAGGCAAATCTGGAAGCCAGCCAGGAAGAGATGAAGCGGTGGTACGACCAGAATGCCACTCTGGTAGAGCTTCAGCCTGGACAAAAGGTGTGGGTCTTGGCCCCAGTGGAGCCTTGTGCACTTCAGGATAAGTGGACAGGTCCATTTGAGGTTGTGGAGCGCAAGAGTCCGGTAACCTACTTGGTGGACATGCAGTCTCCCAGGAACCCTTTGAGGGTTCTACATGTTAACCGCCTTAAGCCCCACTTGGAGAGGTCCGAAGTGGGCATGTTGTTGGCAACTGATGATGGAATGGAGGAGGAGTCAGAGCCTCTTCCTGACCTCTTGGTAGCCTCTGAGAAAGATGGGTCAGTGGATGGAGTTAACCTCTCACCCACCCTGACACCTGAGCAACAGGAAGACTGCCGCCAATTGCTGGGGCAGTTTCCAGATCTGTTCTCCCTGGTTCCTGGTGTCACAGATTGGTGCGTCCATGACGTGGACACAGGAGACAGCTTACCTGTGAGGCATAAGGCCTACAGAGTAACTGACAGGGTCAGAGCCTGCATCACGGAGGAGGTCTCCAAGATGCTTGCTCTTAGGGGGGTTGAGTCCTCCAGCAGTCCTTGGTCCAGCCCTGTCGTCTTGGTCCCAAAGGCTGCTGCGCCGGGAGCCACACCTGAACTCCAGTTCTGTGTGGACTACAGAGGGCTCAATTCGGTCACGAAGACTGATGCGCACCCTATCCCCAGAGCTGATGAGTTCATTGATCGGCTAGGGGCTGCCCGGTTCCTCAGCACGTTTGATTTAACATCTGGGTACTGGCAGATCGCCTTGACCGATGGGGCCAAAGAGAGGTCAGCATTCTCTACACCAGATGGTCATTTCCAGTTCCGGGTTATGCCATTTGGAATGAAGAATGCCCCTGCCACCTTTCAGTGGTTGGTCAACCAGGTGTTGGTTGGGCTGGATGAGTTCAGAGCCGCCTACCTGGATGACATCGCAGTGTTCAGTGGCACCTGGCCAGAACACCTGCGGCACCTCTGGGAAGTGTTGATGGCGCTGCGCGGAGCAGGCCTCACAATCAAGGCAAGCAAGTGCCAGATTGGGCA
This sequence comes from Lissotriton vulgaris, assembly GCF_964263255.1. Classification (NCBI taxonomy): domain Eukaryota; kingdom Metazoa; phylum Chordata; class Amphibia; order Caudata; family Salamandridae; genus Lissotriton; species Lissotriton vulgaris. The sequence continues at coordinate 54,321,881 of NC_141696.1, forward strand.
GGGTTCAGTGGTGTACTTGGGACACCAAGTGGGGAGTGGCAAGGTGGCACCCTTGCAACCCAAAATTGAGACCATCCTGGTTTGGGAACTCCCCAAGACCCAGACTGCAGTGAGAGCCTTCCTGGGGCTCACTGGGTACTACTGGGGGTTTGTCAAGGGCTATGGCACTATTGTGACCCCCTTGACAGAGCTGACTTCCAAGAAGCAGCCCAAGAATGTGATCTGGACTGACACCTGTCAGAAGTCTTTTGACGCCTTGAAAACTGCCATGTGCACGGCGCCCGTGCTCCTGGCTCCTGATTTCTCCAAGGAATTTCTAGTGCAAACAGACACTTCAGAGTATGGTGTAGGGGCTGTTCTCTCACAGATGACTGAACGTCTGTCCAGGTATTTCCGCCTTTGTGATGAGGAACTCCCTGGGGAAGAGTAGTTCTCCCCACATTTCGGCTGGAGGGGACACGTGTTAGACCTGGCACCGTGGCGTGCGTTTCCCTTCCACTTTTTGCTGATGTGCCTCAGATGTTTTTGCTGGTGTCCGCCGCTCAGGGCACTGCGCCACGGCCAATCCGTGCCGCAGTGCAAGTGCTCCCTATGTAAAGTGTATATGTGATTGATTTCCATGATTGGTTCATTGGATTTACTGTCAGTCCCCAGTAAAAGTGCACCAGGAGTGCCAGGGCTTGTAAATGCCAATACTGCTAGTGGGCCTGCAGCGCTGGTTGCGCCACCCACAGAAGCAGCCTTTTAAAATGTGACTAGGGTCTGCCATTGCAGAACCTGTGTGCAGTCTGGTACTAGGTGCCCTAGGGCAGGGTGCATTGTAAGTGTAAGGTAGGACAAGCCCTGAGGTGTGTGGCATGTCCTAATAGTGAAGTACAGCCAAATTCGTTTTTCACTATTGTAAGACTACCTGTTCTCTTAGGCCAGATGAGCTGCTGGAGTTATTACACCCTATAATCCCAGCAGGCTCAGGGAACATGGTAGAAAGTCAAGTTTAGTATGCCTGAACTCAGAATAATAAAATACATCTTTTAGTAAAGGTTATTTTAATATCCTGTGTTTGCAAATGCTACTTTTAGAAAGCTAGCATTTGCTTGCCTAACCATTTCAGCCCGCCTCTGCTAGGATGTGTATCTGACTGTCTGGGTTATGTGAGTGACAGGGCTGGGGGATGACAGGTGGTGAATGCAAGGATCCCACCTTGGTGGGAGTGCCCCAGGACTCTCAATAGGGCTGTGCTCTGCCAACACAATGCTGGCTCCGCCCCCTGGGGAGCGACTGATGACTCAGCCAACACCTGGCCCAGGAGAGGCAAAGCACTGTCAACAAGGTACTCCTGGCTGCCCCTGTCCACACAATGCTGGCTCCACCTCCTGTGGAGCGTCTGATGTGCCTGCCCCTCACACTGAAAGGAAAAGTCAGGAACTGCTCCTTGTAAATCAGAATCCTGTTTCCCACAAAGAACCTCTGCCCAACTAGAAGGAGAAGAAGACGCTGGAAGGACTGTACTGCTGCTTGCCTTGCTGAGGAAGGAGAGGAAAAGACTTACTGATAAGACTTTGCTGATTTGTGCTTGAAACTTTCTCCAAGGGCTTGTCTGAGCTTGCCCCCTGACCTGAGCCACAGGACCATCTGGCTCAACCTGCTTTCTGCCCGTCTGCCGGTAATTACGAGGACTTCTGCCCCGCCGGAGCCGTGATCTTTGGTGACCCCAGCCCCTCCGTGAGGCCGTGACCAAACCGTGTTTCCACGTACCCGCCGAGGAAGAGCCCGCTCCATTGAGCCGCTCTCCCCCCCGCTGAGGGAAATCGCCGTGTCACCCCGCCTTGGGAGGCTCGCTGTCGTGACCTGTGTGGTGCCCCCCAGCCCCTCCTCGAGGCCGTGATCGAACTGTGCTTCCCCCGTTCCCGCCGAGGGAGAGCCCCGCTCCGCCAAGCCGCTCTCCCCCCGCTGAGGAAAGTCGCTGAATCACCGCCGTTGGAGGCTCGCTGGTGCACCCCCCCCATGCTCCCACCTGTCGTCCCCACCGGACCCAACAGACCCAGAGACCAGACTCCTTGAAGCTTCGGGAGCCTCGGGTGCCAGCCTCGCTCTGCTGAGAGCCGCCGTGCACCCCGCACCCGCCTTCACGGAACCCCCAAGAAACGCCGCTCACCGGTGCACAGTGCTCACCACGGGCTAGGGGCCCGCAACGTTCTTCTTTCCCCTCGAGAGCACTGTGCCCGGCGATCGCCCCTGTGCACCGGTCTCCCCGCCTGAGCCGCCCTTCACCAGACCACGCTCACGGTACGAATTGACCCCGAGCTCACGCCGGATGCGTGAGACGCGGTAGGGGTCGCCGTTCACACCGGGAGGAGCGCACAGAAGCACCACAAAGCGGCTAGTGAGTCCTGAAAGGACTCAAGGACCTAAGAACTGTAAACAAAGAGAACATTAACCTATTTCCAATCTTGTGGCATATAAAAACGTTATTGGTCTCGTGATAAGCCTGATCTACACATATATATTTTTACATAAAGGAACATATTTTTATATATATACTTGCCTGGTGTCCATTTGTGGGGGGATTGGTACATTTTACTGTGTGTGTTATTACAAATGCTTAACTCCATAGCGCCTGAAGAATAGCCTTGGCTGCTCATGCCACGCACCTAGAGGGTGAGCAAGGGTAATTCTAAGGGGTCATCCTTCGCCCTGACTTAGAGGAGAGGGTCCCTGCTTGTCACAAGTGCATACTTGCGCCAACCAGAGACCCCCAATTCGAACATTGACATGGTGGTGGTGGATGTGGTATTGGTGGTGGACGTGGTGGTGGACATGGAGGACATGGTGGACATGGATGTGGTGGTGGTGGATGTGGTGGTGAATGTGGTGGTGGTGGAGGACTTGGTGGTGGTGGTGCACATGGTGGTGGTGGACGTGGTGGTGGTGATGGATGTGGTGGTGGTGGATGTAGGGATGGATGTGGTGGTGGTGTTGGACATGGTGGTGGTGGTGTACGTGGTGGTGGATGTGGTGGTGTTTGACATGGTGGTGGTGGACTTGGTGGTGGACGTGGTGGTGGTCATGGTGGTGGATGTGTAGGAAGTGGATGTGGTGGTAGATATGGTGGTGGTGGATATGGTGGTGGGCATGGTGGTGGACATGGTGGTGGACATGGTGGTGGTGGTGGACGTGGTTCTGGACACGGTGGTAGTGGTGAACGTGGTCGTGGCAGATGTGTTGGTGGTGGATGTGGTGGTGGTGGTAGACGTGGTGATGGTGGATGTGGTGGTGGACGTGGTGGTGAATGTGGTGGTGTACGTGGTGGTGAATTTGGATGGTGGTAGTAGACTTGGTGGTGTTGGATGTGTGTGGATGTGGTGGTGGTGGATGCGGTGGTGGTGGACATGGTGGACCTGGTTGTTGTGGGTGTGGTGGTGGTTGTGGATATGGTGCTGGTGGTGGACATGGTGGTGGGGACATGCTGGTGGTGGAAGTGGTAATGGAGGATGTGGTGGTGGATGTGGTGGTGGTGGAGGTGGTTGTGGTGGATGTGGTGGTGGTGGATGTTGTGGTGGTGGTACACGTGGTGGTGGTGGACATGGTGGGGGTGGTGGTGGATGTGAAAGTGTCTGACGTGGTGGTGGTGGATGAGGTAGTGGATGTGGTGGTGAACATGGTGGTGGTGGTGGACATGGTGGTTGATATGGTGTTGGTTGATGTGGTGGTGGTTGATGTGGTGGTGGATGCGGTTGTGGTGGTGGACGTGTTGGTGCATGTGGTGGATGTGTGGATGTGGTGGTGGTGGAGGGCGTGTTGCTGGTGGACATGTTGGTGATGGACGTGGTGGTGGAAGATTTGGTGGTGGTGGAAGAGGTGGTGGTGGACCTGGTGGACCTGGTGGTGGTGGACCTGGTGGTGGTGGACCTGGTGGTGGTGGACGTGGTGGTAGTGGATGTGGTGTTGGTGGATGTGGCGGTGGTCAATGTTGGGGTGGTGGACATGGTGGTGGTGGATGTGGTGGATGTGGTGGTGGTGGAAGTGGTGGTGGTGGATGTGGTGGTGGACCTGGTGGTGGTGGATGTGGTGGACGTGGTGGTGGTGGATGTGGTGGTGGTGGACATGGGGGGTGGTGGACAGGGTGGGGGTAGATGTGATTGTGGTGGTGGACGTGGTAGTGGTGGTTGACGTGGTGGTGGTGGACATGGTAGCGGTGGTGGATGTGGTGGTGGTTGATGTGGTGGTGATGTACATGGTGTTGGACATGGTGGTTTACGTGGTGGTGGTGGATGTGGTGGTGGCAGTAGATATGGTGGTGGATGTTGTGGTGGTGGTTGATGTAGTGGTGGATGTGGTGGTGGACATGGTGGTGGATGTGATGATGGTAGTGGATGTGGTGGTGGTGGTGGAGGACGTGGTGGTGGTAGACATGGTGGTGGATGTGGTGGATGTAGACATGGTGGTGGTGGAGGGTGTCTTGGTGGTGGACGTTGTGGTGGTGGACGTGGTGGTGGTGGACATGTGGTGGTGGAAGTGGTTGACGTGGTGGACTTGGTGGTGCTGGTGGCCGTGGTGGTGAACGTGGTGGTGGTGGACATGGTGGTGGTGGTGGATGTGGTGGTGAAGGACATGGTGGTGATGGTGGACATGGTGGTGGACATGGTGGTGATGGATGGGGTGGTGGTGGATGTGGTGGTGGTGGTAGACGTGGTGGTGGTGGTGAAAGTGGTGGTGGATGTGGTGGTGTTTGATGTGGTGGTGGTGGATGTGGTGGTGTTTGATGTGGTGGTGGTGGACGTGGTGGTGGACGTGGTGGTGGACGTGGTGGTGGATGTGTTGGTGGATGTGGTGGTGGATGTGGTGGTGGTGGGCCTGTTGGTGTTGGACATGGTGGTGGTAAAAGCTTTGCAGACCTTGTACAAGGAACCGGTCGCAGCTTTAAGAGTCAATGGAGGCATCACGGGACAATTTATGATTAAAAGAGGTACACGGCAGGGGTGCCCATGTTCTCCTTTATTGTTTGCCATGTATATGGACAGGGTCGGATTGGGATCACAATTCGGCCCGGGCACTGACGAAAAAAGTGGCCCACATTCAAGAGGCGTGGCCCATATTTAAGGGGCGTGGCCCACATTCAAGGGGCGTGCCCTTTCATGAAACACCATTTGCACAGACAAGGAATGAAAGTGGGAGGATACTGTTCTTGCACACGACACAGGGCCAAGGTGACAATGGCCTACATACTGAGCAACTAAAAAAAAAATAGCGAGGCCCCTTTTTGTCACAAAATTATTCCAGCCCTCCAGCACAGGAGCACCTGAAAAGCAGCAAAGCCCCTGCTATTACTAACCTACTCAGCCCTCCCCAGACCTTCAGCTCAGGAGCACATGAACAGAGGTAAGGCCCCTGCAATTAGTAAATTAATCAACCCTCCAGGCCATTGGAAAATGTCCTGGCAGGGGAGCAAAAAACACAGCTTTCTGGGTCATCCAAGGTAGCCAGGTAGCCAGGGGGGAGGCTGAGGTGAGGCTGGTGCATGGGAAGTGCCTTTCCAGTGTGTTCTGGCAGTTTGAGTATTTACCATTTACTGTAGTATTACCCTTGTACCTGTGTATGGTATCCTTTTGTAACTTGCACAAGTCACTTTTCTCTTGTAACACACTGTTTGCTACCTCTCACTTTTGTTTGCTTTAGATACTTGCACAAGTGCCACCATTGCCTACGTAACGTTTGTTCTTGTGCTGGAGTGTCTGCCATTAATTGCAGTATTATACCTCTACTTGTATTTTGTACGCTTTTGTAACCTGCACACATATCTCTTTTTCCTCCTGTAATGTATCGTTTGCTCCTCTTGTATTTTGGTTGCTCACTATTGTCACTTTTGATTCATGTAACTTAATGTTTGCTTTTGTAACTTGTCCACTTATAATTTTCTCCTCATGTATTATTGCTGTTACTAGTGTGAAGCGCTCTGACAACTTCGGGTAAAGCCTGCGCTATATAAAATCGCATAAATAAATAAATAAAACAAAAAAATTCCAAACATCACCAGGCCCCCACAGCAAGACCCATTCTTCCTCGCCCACTATGCCCTGAATGTGAAGGGCTGTGGGCGAGGTGTTAAGACTAACACAGTTTCTGGGCTGCATGGGCGCCAGGGGGCCGAGGTGCAAATGGCTCAAAGGCCTGAGAAACACCTGGCCCCAGGGAGGCCGATTATTGCAAACAATCACCCCTCCCCAGCCCAGCCTCAGCTTGATTGCTTGGCAGGGCAGGGGTGAAGGAGAGCCCACAGCTGACAATCTCTGTCTGGCCGCAGAGCGAGGCTGCTTTCATTTTCTCAGTCCCTGTCTCTGTGGGCCGTTTTTTTTTCTCCCCTTTCCTAGTCCACTCCCTGTGGACTGGGACAGGGGAGAAAAAAACGGCCCACAGAGGGCACTGAGGCACCGGCCCTTCGGCCCATTCCCGAATGCCCGCCTTGCCAATCCGCCCCTGTATATGGACCCATTGATTCGTAAGTTAGATCTATGTCCAGAGATAACTCCGTTACCTACACTGTTGGGACCCTGTAAGATACTCGCCTACGCTGATGATGTGGCAGTGATAACACCAAACCCCACTGAGGCAACTGAATTAATAGAAGAAGAGGCTCGTAGATTTGGACAGGTATCGGGGTATGCCCTAAATGCTTCAAAGACCCAGATTATTAAAAACTCAGCGACCATATGTGACGATAATCGAGTGGTCCAGGCAGGGATTTATCTAGGAATAAATATTTCGGCTGACATAAATAATTTGGTGGAAAAAAATATTGTTCCAATAATAAATAAAACAAAGAAAGACCTGGATCGGTACGAGAATTTACATCTGTCGTTAGTAGGCCGAGTCAACATCATCAAAATGATGGTGCTGCCAAAGTTTTTGTATATCTTTAGGGCAGTACCACTTCTATTTGATAACAAATGGTTCAAAATATGTGAGCAAATGATCAACCGGTTTATATGGGCTAGAGGAAAAACACGCAGGGCATTGAGATACATGTCACTCCCGCGGGAGCGAGGGGGTTGGTCTCTACCGGATCTAAAATTGTATTATTGGGCTGCTGCATTCCAAAACATGTTGGGATTGGTTGGGGGGCTGAGGTGGATGGATGGGATAATATTGGTTCACTTGTTATTTATGGTTTGGTTTTGGGTAAAAATGCGGAAAATGTTTTTTTGAGATTTACTGAGGAAAGTTATTACAAAAGAACACGGTTTAAGACTATAATGGCTGCTTATAACATATGGAAAGGAATATCGAAAAAGATAGGAATTGGGAAATACAATGCTTATACCAGGTTTAAAAATAACCCTTCTCTGCCTAGTATGGTTTTTTCAGGAGTTGTATTCCAAGATTGGGAGAGGCGGGGGATAAGAAAGATCGGAGATATCCAGGGAACCCATGGTATACTACAATTTGCAGAATTACAGAATAGATATACTTTAAATACAAAGCATTTTTTCAAATATCTCCAAATAAGAAGTTGTATATTAAATAAAAAAGGGGGGCCTTTGGGTTTTGACAGAACTGTATTGATGGACCTTATAGAAGATGGCTCCGACTGTACCATAAAGAGTCTTTATTTGGAAATGACAACACTAAAGAAAGATGATTTGGAGAAATGGATAAATAAGTGGTCTGCAGATTTGGATATAACTAGGGATATCTTTTCGGAGTCATTAGAAATGGGAAGAAAATTGTTGTGCTCATCATCTCTACAGGCTCAACATTACAAGATTTTATATCATCTGTATTATACACCTGGGAAAATTGCTCAATGGGGGGTCTATCGGGAACTACCTGTTTTAGGTGTGGTAGTGCGGAGGCGGATTTGATACATATCTTTTCACTTTGCCCACATTTAGATGGAGTAAAACAGGACATTGGGAATTTTCTTCAGAATGTATTATCAACTACGATAGAATTAAATCCAGCTGTAATGTTACTAGGAGTTACCCCTGAGGGACATGAGAATAATGAAAACTTTTTATTTGTTGTAATGGCTATTTTTAGATTGCTAGTGGCCTCGGCATGGCTTGATCCTAACCCTCCCACATATCATCAATGGTTGGGCAAGGTATTATCAATACAAAAATTGGAATTTGCTATATATGCTAGGAAGGGGAAAAAGGGTAAGAAACTTGGTATGCAAATATGGGAGCCTCTCATTCGATGGAAGCAAGGTTCTGATCATTAATCATCGACCATTGGGGGGGGGGATGGAGAATGTATTGTATGGAATTTTTTGTTTCTATTGTTTCTATTATTTATTTTGGAACAACTATGTATGATTTGGTATTTTATACCTTTATATTCCTGTTGTATATATGAATGTGTGCTCTACTATTATGAACTCTATTGTGCCCTGCTCATGTTTTAAGGGGGAAAAATGGGGGAAAATTCTTCAATAAAAATTATTTTTTTTAAAAAAGGACATGGTGGTGGTGGATGTGGTGGTGGACATGGTGGTGGTGGACATGGTGGTGGTGGACATGGTGGTAGACATGGTGGTGGTGGACATGGTAGATGTGGTGGCAGTGGATATGGTAGTGGTGGATGTGGTGGTGGATGTGGTGATAGTGGTGGACGAGGTGGTGGTGATGGACATGGTAGTGGACATGGTGGTGGACATGGTGGTGGTGGACATGCTGGTGCATGGGGTGGACGTGTGGATGTGGTGGTGGTGGAGGGTGTGTTGCTGGTGGACATGTTGGTGATGGACATGGTGGTGGAAGATTTGGTGGTGGTGGATATGGTGGTGGTGGAAGTGGTGGTGGTGGACCTGGTGGTGGTGGTGGACATGGTGGGGGTAGATGTGATTGTGGTGGTGGACATGGTAGTGGTGGTGGATGTGGTAGCGGTGGGGACGTGGTGGTGGTTGACGTGGTGGTGATGGACATGGTGTTGGACATGGTGGTGGACGTGGTGGTGGCGGTAGATTTGGTGGTGGTTGTTGTGGTGGTGGTTGATGAGGTTGTGGATGTGGTGGTGGACATGGTGGTGGATGTGGTGATGGTAGTGGATGTGGTGGTGGTGGTGGACGTGGTGGTGGTGGATGTGGTGGATGTAGACATGGTGGTGGTGGAGGGTGTCTTGGTGGTGGACGTTGTGGTGGTGGACGTGGTGGTGGTGGACATGTGGTGGTGGAAGTGGTTGACGTGGTGGACTTGGTGGTGCTGATGGACGTGGTGGTGGAAGTAGTGGTGGTGGACATGATGGTGGTGGACATGGTGGTGGTGGATGTGGTGGTGAAGGACATGGTGGTGGTGGTGGACATGGTGGTGGACATGGTGGTGATGGATGGGGTGGTTGTGGATGTGGTGGTGGTGGTGGTGGAAGTGGTGGTGGATGTGGTGGTGTTTGATGTGGTGGTGGTGAACATGGTGGTGGATGTGTTGGTGGATGTGGTGGAGGTGGATGTGGTGGTGGACATGGTGGTGGTGGACATGGTGGTGGTGGACATAGTAGATGTGGTGGCAGTGGACATGGTAGTGGTGGATGTGGTGTTGGATGTGGTGATAGTGCTGGATGAGGTGGTGGTGATGGATGTAGTAGTGGACATGGTGGTGGACATGGTGGTGGTGGACGTGGTAGTGGTAGATGTGGTGGCAGTGGACATGGATGTGGTGGTGGTGGTGGGGATGGACTTAGTGGTGGACATGGTGGTGGACATGGTGGTGGTGGATGTGGTATTGATGGTGGACGTGGTGGGGTTGGATGTGGTGGACCTGGTGGTGATGGACCTGCTGGTGGATGTGGTGGATATAGTGGTGGTGGATGTGGTGGTGGTGGTGGATGTGGTGGTGGTGGCGGATGTGGTGGTGGTGGCGGACGTGGTGGTGGTGATGTGGAGGTGGTGGTGAGCGTGGTGGTGGACGTGGTGGTGGAAGTGGTGGTGGTGGAAGTGGTGGACTTGGTGGTGGTGATGGACGTGGTGATGGACGTGGTGGTGGGCGTGATGGTTGATGTGGTGGACGTGGTGGTTGTGGAGGTGGTGGCAGTGGACATGGTGGTGGTGGAGGGCATGGTGGTGGTGGACGTGGTGGTGATGGACCTGGTGGTGGTGGACCTGGTGGTGGTAGACGTGGTGGTGGTAGACGTGGTGGTGTTGGACATGGTGGTGGTGGTGGTAGACTTGGGGGTGTTTGACGTGGCAGTGGATGTGGTGGTGAACGTGGTTGTGGACGTGGTGGTGGATATGGTGGTTGATATGGTGGTGGTGGACATGGTGGTGGTGGTGGTGGTGGTGGATGTGGTGTTCAAATAGCTGGCACAGTTGCCGTTAGGATCCATACAGCATGGATCCTAACCGTAAATTCTGGTGGTGGTCCACTACCACGTCCACTACCACCAGAATTTACAGAGTGTTGCTAAAAAATAGACAGATGGCACCACCATGTGTTAAGCTGTCATAAAACATGTGATGATGTATCTATGTAAATGCTGGTGCCAAGCACTGGCAAAGACAGGCACAAATTAAGTACTTGTTGTCATAAACACGTGATGATATATATACATAAATGCGGGTGCCAAGCACTGGCAAACACAGGCACAAATTAAGTACTTGCTGTGCGTTGTCCTCCATCCCTTGTGTCTCAACTGCTTTCTCCTTTATGTTTCAATCCTTCAGCAGCTTCACTGTTCCTTCTCACAGACTGCCCCAGCACCTCCCCCATTCATGCATTCACCCATTCATTCAGTCATGCACCCCTGCACTTTTCCACGAATCAATTCGTTCACTCACCTGTCACTGCCCCTTGTCCATGCACTGCCACTTGTCTCACACCGCTCTCTTTGCTTGTAAGAATGCCATTGTCAGAAACACTGCCTGACATATGTTGTGCCCTAAAATATCGCCCTGTTAGGTGTAGAATGTTTATTATTAACTCACTAGGGGGGAGGGGGGGATATTTTGGTATATGGTATTTACAATAAAATATTTATGTCAGTCAATATTCTGACAACGTTATTGGAGTATCGTCACCTACCGTCAGTTAGTCAGCTTCAAAATCCCACCCTTGCATCTCACATGAAGTCTCTGCCCATTTATTCATTCACTCATTCATCCAGCGACCAACCCGCAAGCACCTCGTTATAGACCACAACTACTCACTTCGCGAATGCTTGTTTTTGTAATCTCATTTTCTTTCTGATGCAAGCACACACAGCACCTTCAGTCAGAGAAGCTCCTCTTGACATTAAAATGTTCTGTGCCATGTGCCCTGCTGCAACTGGAGACAGCTTTTGCTACATCAATATATAACATAAAATAGAGCTAACCTTGAGGACACAATTATACACTCGCCCGCGGGAGCAGCAGACGCATTATCCCACCAAACTATCTACAAGATATTGGAGTCTGTCACCTGTAATGTATGCACAGATCACTACAGAAGACACTCTGCCTCCTGGGCAATGCGATTGGCATCAAACCTGCAGGTGGCACAGTGTCTGTGGCATGTGGGCTCATCAGCCTGCTGTGCCCGCTTCTTCCCAGGGATCTCAGCGCTTGAACAGGTCTGAAGCGCTTCATCCTGTTCGCCCTTCATAAAACTGCCCGGGCTGCCCTGGCACCCCTCGGACGCCCCTGACCTTCCTCACCCCCCAGAGGGACTATCAGGACGTTGTCTTAGACTCACGACACCCCCGCCCCCTTCCCAACAGATTAAGATATACTACTAGGCAGATACCGTAAAACAGGCACGGCTGCCTGACCCAGACATGGCCTCTCTGAGCCCAAGGCCACTTTAACATCTTGCAACAATGACATGCTCAGGGCGCAACAGCTGAATTAGAATATTTCACATAACGAATGGACTTTTCTGCAAGACTCACTAAAAAAAATTAACTAACTTGATAAGTAGGCTCTTATGCCAACTGTGTACCGTTTCAGTATGCATCAGAGCAGCTCTCACCAGACATGAAAGGTTTAAAGGAGTATCCAATTCGGAAAAGTAGATTTTCTGAGCGTTTAACATTAAACTTTAGGAAAACATAAAGAGCAGATTATTTATGGCTTTATTGGGAGGGTATAACATGCGCGTTTTAGCCAGTAAAAAAAACAGCTTAAGCTTTGAATATGAAAAGTAATATATTTTTTGCAGTTGTATGTAGCGCTGACTTCACTCGGAGGTATTGCAGCGCTTTACAGGAGCACCAGTCACAATATGAAAACCCAAGGGCAGTCCGCGGGGTCGGGTGAATCTCCCAGCTGTCGGTTTCTGTTGGGAGAGAGCGCGGCCTTCAGTGGCAGGAGAGGAGGACGGGGAGAAAGCAAGGCGGTCCAAGAGGCGGCTGTGCGGGGGCTGTATCTGATTATTGATATAAAGTGAATGAAAAAAAGAATTACTGCCCTGCAGACGAGGCTTTAACTCTCTCTTCTTGAATGATATATTCCGCCTGCTCTTTCGATACATATTCCTCCGGGGGGTGTCTCAGGACGCGGCTGCTGTCCCCCCACAGACTCACTGCCGGCTCACAGGCCTCCACGTTTCTCAGGAGGGGGCCCCGTCCCAGGATCAGGGTGCCACCCCCGGGCAGGTACAGGGCGAAGACCACGTTGTTCCACCTAGAGGGGTCGTACTTCTTCCCTGGGTTTGAGTCCATTGGATACTTAAACATGTGGCCCGTGCGGGGGTCGATGTACCAGGTGTAGAGGTCTGTGGTGGACTCGGGCGCCCACATCAGGTTCCCTTTCTGAGAGCGGAGCCACACGGAATCCAGCAGGGGCAGGTGGTCGAAGCATCTCAGGTACGGACTGTGGATCAGCACCCAGTGCACCACCTCCAGCTTGTAGGCCTCGGTGCCCAGCACCCTCAGGGCCGGCTCCTGCCCCCCGCAGTGCTGCTCCTTGTAGCTCCTCAGCAGCTCCTCGAGGCGCTGGGTGAACTGGAAGTTCCCGTAGCGGGAGTCGTCGCGCAGCGCCGGGGAGTTGGCCAGCATATCTCGCACCTCTAGCAACGCTGGGTCGAGTTGCGGGTCGGTGGCGCTGATGCGGTCGTAGCGCTGCATGACCGCCTCGAAGAAACTGCTCTTGTAGCGCTCCACGTCTGGGCGCGGGATGTGCGGGGACCAGCAGGACACAGTCAGGCGTACGGGCTTCCCATTCAGGATAAAGCTCCTGTCGTAGCCGCGGATAGCGCCTTCATTCAAAATGCTATAGAAATAGCCCAGTGTGGTGACATGTTTCAGCCAGATCACGGGGAAGCGGGGGGCCGCCAGGTCCAGGCACTCCTCTTCTAAGCTGCGGTGGCGCCGATGAAAGCCCTCGATTCCGGCAGCCTCCCCTCTGCTGGACAAACACTCTCCCTTGGCCTCTCGCACTTGACGATTTTGTAAAAACTCTCCCTCCCAGAAACAGGAGTCGTCTCTCCATTTTCCGGGGTACAGAGGGTCGAATTGCTGGATAGGTGTCATTTTCATTTGGGGTCCAACGCTCACTCCCGAGAAAGAAGGTTCCATCCGGTTTCAAACTTCTCAACTTGTGATTTTTTTATACTGTGTGATGAGGGGGCGTGGCCCTGAAGGGGCGGGTTTTAGTGCAGAGCAACAGCTGCTCGAGACACTCCAAAACCAGCATTGGATTGGTAATGGGGGCATTCGTGCAATGCCTGAGGGGCCGGTGTCCATAACCCCCCGCACAGGGCCCACTCCAGAAAACAGACATGTTACCAAAATCACAGCCAACACGAGTTGTAGTTTTTAGGTCTCGCCTTTTCTATTCCACAGGAATGGAAAATGGAGAGAATTCTAGTGCTCAAAATACTCGTCAAACTAAGGCTTTTTTCTGTGCGGTTTTCTTCAAGTTCACGTGAATCACGTGACCAAACAAGCACGCGCATCAGCCTCCCTCCCTCCCTCCTAATTGCATTTTTTCACGGCCGCCACCACATCAAAGGGCTTCTCCCAGCGTGTGCTCTGCGGCTTCTCCTCCAGGGGCGGATTGGCAAGGCGGGCATTCGGGCATCGGCCGAAGGGCCGGTGTCTCAGTGCCCTCTGTGGGCCGTTTTTTTCTCCCCTTTCCCAGTCCACAGAGAGTGGACTAGGAAAGGGGAGAAAAAAAACGGCCCACAGAGGGCACAGAGACAGAGACAGAGACCGAGAAATTAAAGCAGCTGTGCAGCCGTACAGCGATTGTCAGCTGTGGCCTCTCCTTCACCCCCTGCCCTCCGAAGCAATCACGCAGAGGCTGGGCTGGGAAGGGTGATTGTTTGCAAGGTGTTGCTCAGTTCTATGAGCCATTTTCACCCCGGCCCCCCTGGGCCCCACGCAGCCCAGAAACAGTGTTTGTCTTAACACCTCGCCCACAGCCTTCACATTCAGGGCTTAGTGGGCGAGGAAGAATGGGTCTCGCTGTGGGGGCCAGGTGATGTTTGGAACTCGCACCCTTCACCTCAGCCTCCCCCTGGCTACCTGGTTACCTTGGATGACCCAGCAGCTGTGTTTGTGCTCCCCTGCCAGGACATTGCCCTGAGGCCTGGAGGGTTGATTAATTTACTAATTGCAGGGGCCTTACCTATGTTCATGTGCTCCTGAGCTGAAGGTCTGGGGAGGGCTAAGTTGGTTCGTAATAGCAGGGGCTTTTCTGCTTTTCGGTAAACAGCCTTTACAACGAAACTTTTACAACGCACTACCATTACGACGCAATCATTACAACGCAAACCATTACAACGCATTGCGCTGGGGGGCACTCTAGGATAGGGAATAGATTTAATTTACTATCCAACACCTTCCCTACTATCCACGGGGACTGGAGTTGGAATAGTAAATTAAACTATTCACTATCCAGCACCCCAAAGCGCTATGCTTTGTAATGGTATGCGTTGTAACGGCATGCATGGTAAAAGCATGCGTTGTAACGTCATACATCCCTGCTTTTCAGGGGCTCCTGCACTGGAGGGCTCGAATAATTTTGTGACAGAAAGGGGCCTTGCTGTTTTTTTTAGTTGATCAGCATGTAGGCCATTGTCAACGTGGCCCTGTGTCCTGCGCAAGAACAGTATCCTCCCACTTTCATTCCTTGTCTGTGCAAATGGTTTTTCGCTAATGGGCACGCCCCTTGAATGTGGGCCACACCCCTTAAATATGGGCCACGCCTTATGAATGTGGGCCGCTTTTTTCTTCAGTGCCCGGGCCAAATTGTGATCCCAATCCGACCCTGGTACAAGGGGTGTCTCAGGACGCGGCTGCTGTCCCCCCACAGACTCTTTGCGGTCTCACAGGCCTCCACGCTGTCCAGGAGGGGGCCCCTTCCCAGGTTCAGGGTGGGCCCCCCGGACAGGGTCAGGTCGAAGGCGAAGACCAAGTTGTTCCACCTGCAGGGGTCATACATCTTCCCTGGGTTTGAGTCCAGCGGATACTTAAACAGGTGGCCTGTGGGGGGGTCGATGAACCAGGTGTAGAGGTCTGTGGTGGACTCGGGCGCCCAAATCCGGTCCCCTGTTGCGGAGCGGGGCCACACGGAATCCAGCAGGGGCAGGTGGTTGAAGTATGTCTGGGAGGGGCTGTGGATCAGCACCCAGTGCACCACCTCCAGTTTGTAGGCCTCGGTGCCCAGCACCCTCAGGGCCGGCTCCTGCCCCCCGCAGTGCTGCTCCTTGTAGCTCCTCAGCAGCTCCTCGAGGCGCTGGGTGAACTGGAAGTTCCCGTAGCGGGAGTCGCCGCGCAGCGCCGGGGAGTTGGCCAGTATCTCCCGCACCTCTAGCAACGCTGGGTCGAGTTGCGGGTCGGTGCTGCTGATGCGGTCGTAGCGCTGCATGCACTCCTCGAAGCGCTTGATCTTGAAACTCTCCATCTCTGAGCGCGGGATGTGCGGGGACCAGCAGGAGACGCGCAGGCTTACGGGGGTCCCCTTCAGGATGGAGGTCCTGTCGCATCCGCGGATAGCGCCTTCATTCACGATGTGACGGAAATAGTCCTCTGTGGTGACATGTTTCAGCCAGGTGATGGGGAAGCGGGGGGCTGCCAGGTCCAGGCACTCCTCTTCTAAGGTGCGGTGGGAGCCCTCGATTCCGGCAGCCTTCCCTCTGCTGGACAAACACTCTCCCATTGCCTCTCGCACTTGACAATTTTGTAAAAACTCTCCTTCACAGAAATAGGAGTCGTCATTCAAAAAGCCGGAGTACAGACCCTCGTATTTCTCGATAGGTTTCATTTTCATTTGGGATCCAGCGCTCACCCCCGAGAAAGAAGGTTCCATCCTGTTTCACACTTCTCAACTTGTGATTTTTGTACGCTGTGTGAGGAGGGGGCGTATCCCTGAAGGGGCGGGTCTTAGTGCCCAGCAACAACTGCTGGAGACACTCCAAACCCCGTCCATTAGCTTTTTACCTAACCCCATGTCCCATTGGATTTATACGCCGCTTATAGTGCCAATATCGGCAACTCACCCAACCTGAAAACCATAGTGCCAATATCAGCCCACACCATCCCCCAAATGAACAATATCCCCATCATAAGAATTGGACAAGACAACTTGTTGTTGGGAAAAAGTAGTCGCAGGTTTATTAGCATATCATTGCTAAGACATGGTGGGTTAACTTACAGATGATCCAAAGGCAAGCCGCCCCTCGCAGCTTGCCACCTGATAGGCCAAGTAGCCGGCGGCCTTGGCCATACGGTGCTTAGCGGTTGTGGTGAGAGGGTAGCCCCTCACCTGTCCGGTGAACCATTGGTCCACCCTCTAGCTCACACCCCCCCCTACGAGGGGCGGAGCGGTCAAGCAACCCCCGGTTGTCCAGGTAACCAACCGCCCGTAGGATAACGGGGCGCCGTCGTACCCCCAGGGTCCACCGCACGGATCTCCCAGGGATAATAGGCCTCAGCAGCACCCTTTGTGCTTCTGCATAGGGTACTCCTAAGTACCTTTCGCCTCTGAATCATCATGTAACTCCTCCTGCAACACAAATAACAAGTATTAAAACATAGCACCCCCCCCCGCCCCCTGAGATGTAGGGTAAGCGGCAGGGAGGGCAACATCGAGGGCAGTCAGAAACAAAGAGACTGCTCTGAGGCGGGGAGAAGACATAAGTACCGTGTCCACTCCCGCCCCCCAATAAAACGCCATGACGTCATGGCAGCGGCCCCCCGGCCGCTGGACACCGGAGGGCTGGTGCGCCTGCTATCTTGTGGCACTACGGTGCCCGCCCTCTTATGAGGGTCACCTGCGGCGACGTGTCGGGCGGCCTGCATAGTGCCAATATCAGCCCGCACACCATCCCCCAAATGAACAATATCCCCATCATAAGAATTGGACAAGACAACTTGTTATTGGGAAAAAGTAGTCGCAGGTTTATTAGCATATCATTGCTAAGACATGGTGGGTTAACTTACAGATGATCCAAAGGCAAGCCGCCCCTCGCAGCTTGCCACCTGATAGGCCAAGTAGCCCGCGGCCTTGGCCATACGGTGCTTAGCGGTTGTGGTGAGAGGGTAGCCCCTCACCTGTCCGGTGAACCATTGGTCCACCCTCTAGCTCACACCCCCCCCCTACGAGGGGCGGAGCGGTCAAGCAACCCCCGGTTGTCCAGGTAACCAACCGCCCGTAGGATAACGGGGCGCCGTCGTACCCCCAGGGTCCACCGCACGGATCTCCCAGGGATAATAGGCCTCAGCAGCACCCTTTGTGCTTCTGCATAGGGTACTCCTAAGTACCTTTCGCCTCTGGATCATCATGTAACTCCTCCACAGCCCTAAATGTGGCGACCGTCACAGGCAGGGCCCCCCACCATAACTACCTCCTATATGCAGCCCGCAGAGCTTAGAGCCTCCTGAATGTCCAGAAGAAATAAGTCCATGCCTAGATTGGACAGGTGGACGCCGTCTTCGTCAAGGCACCCGGGGGCTTTGGCATGGAGTTCCCCGTGCCTGATAAAACCAAAACCCATCCGCTCCGCGAACTTACGCATAGCGCAATTTACTTTCCTTCGCGCCCCCTCTATCGCCTGCGCAGAGCGAGCACCTAGCCAAAGCCGGCGTGGTGTGATCTCAGACCACCAAAGATCGCAAGGACCCAATAAATTGCTGATTTTGGTGATTATTACTTTCATGTCTCTTAGGAGAAATCTTTTCCCCAGGCACGGCAGGTCGTACCCTCCCACGTGCAGGATGAGCACATCCGGGGGCTGAGCATTCCCTTTTAGTTCGTGTGTTAGCAAGCCCAGCACCCCGCTCCATCTTAGGCCAGTGACTCCACGCCAAACAAATTGAGTTTCGCTAAACCCATGCTTCCACTTTCTCTGTTCTGCCCAAAGGGCCAACCTGGAAACCCCCTCGTGTCCCAGCACCCAGACCGTTGTTCCTGGTGAATAAAGAGAAGTTTTGTATGTAACTCTTTATTAACACACACAAATTACACTGTCAAGATTACCATACTGCAAACAAAACTCGTCGAAACATTGTAAAGGGGACATGGCCCCGGGTGTCTAATATACACAATCCTGTTTCACAACTATGACAACATATCTGGCATTTCTTTCCACTGTATGTTACTGCCTGGTCTTATATATCTCTTGTAACAATCAGAAGACCATCTCCCCAACTGTTTAATACCTTCCACCTGTACACCTTCTGAGGATGCAGTTGTGGCTGCACCTATGCGGAAGGAGTGGGAACTGTACTTTTTGCCCACCGTTGAGACACCTGCTGCACCCAAGCATGCGTGCATTACGTGATCCACCTGGAATTTGGTCAATGGCGTGCCATCTGCATGTAAGAGGAGGTAACCCATACCGGGTGGACGAATGGCAAGGTAAGCCGACAGAAGGCTCACTGGGCAAAACTTGGGCGCGCCTAGGCTTTTGAGCCACAATTCTATACCCCTGCCCCTCTGATCAGTCTTGGATTGGCGCAGAGTAATCTTCATTGTGTCTCCTAAGACCAGGACGTCCTGCCGTGACAACGCTACCCCTGACATGTCCTGCTTGGACTTCGCAACCAGCTCTGAGATTCTGAACGCGCCAAAAAAGGCTAGGCTAAAAGCAGCTGCAAACAGGGCAGACTCATAATCGGACGAAGTGACCTGTGGCAGACACAGGATCATCCTCTGAAGATTGGCAAAGTCAATAGGCGATCTGCTATCAGGCACTCTATGTTCTCTCCTAGCCCATCCCTTCAATGCTGCCCTGGTCACAAATGCCCTGGTAGGGTCCGCCTGTCCTAACAACTTTGCTTTGTGGCTGATGGCTGCTATGTGTCCAGAGATCCACAAATGGCTCTTGTTATTGTCTTTAGCCCACAGGATGAAGGCCTGCACTTTCAATTCTGCCGCATCCCCAGCCACTTCCCACTCTCCGACAGTGGCGCAAATTTTTTTAACACAAGCCTTGTATCTGTTCACAGTGTTCTGAGCCAAGGACATCTCCCCTAAAGCCCTCATCCTCTTTACCACTTCAGCAGGTACCATAGATGCGCAGGGAAAGGGGTGGCTTCCTCTCTCGCTCTCGGCCAGGCTTCTCGGAACCGTTGCCACTGAAAACGAGAGAGAGCGTCAGCAGCGATGTTCTTGATGCCCTGAATGTGCCGCGCCCTGCATTCAACATTGTTATACAAGCAAGTCCGCACCAGCTCGCGCAGCAAACAAAGCACCAAAGGGCAAGAGGCAGAGTGGGAGTTGATGGCCTGAACCACTGCTAAATTATCCGACCACAGCAGAACTCTTTTGGCGGACAGGATTGTGGGCCAAAGGTGGAAGGCCACCACAATGGGGAAGAGCTCCAACACTGTGATCTTACTCGTCACTTTTTTCTTGATCCATGCATTGGGCCACTTCTCTGCGCACCACTCCCTGTCTAGAATGGCCCCAAATCCGTGCCTGCCAGAAGCATCAGTAAACATAGCGAGGTCGGGGCTGCCAGCCCACGGAGCCCTCCATATCACTGCCCCATTGAAATTCCGCAGGAACTCTGCCCACATTGCCAAGTCATGTTGGATACCCTTGCTTAGCTTGACCATGTGGTGTTTTTTGGAGATGTTGGCAGTGGCCCTAGCAAGTCTCCTGGCAAAGACCCTACCTGCTGGAATTATTCTAGCAGCAAAGTTGAGCAGGCTTAAGATACCCTGTATACAGCTCAGGGAAGCTCTGTCCAGCCCTACCAGTGCCTGAATCTTGCTGGACAGGTCGCGCACCTTCTCTTCCGGTAATCTGGATTCCCCTGCAATGGTGTCAATCTCTATGCCCAGAAAGGTCAGAATTTGAGCTGGCCCGACTGTCTTACCAGGAGCCAGGGGGATCCCCAGGTGGTCTGTAAGGCGGACGAAATCCGCCAGGGCCTGTGAGCACAGCTGTGTCCCGTCATTCCCGATGAAAAGAAAGTCATCCAAGTAATGAGTCACCCCTTCTACACCACATGTGTCTTGGAGTGCCCATTGCAAAAAACAACTGAAAGTTTCAAAGTATGCACAGGACACAGCGCAACCCATGGGCATGCATTTGTCAAAGTAAAACATGCCGTCGAGCTTGAAACCTAGTAAGTGATAGCTGCTCGGGTGGACTGGTAGTAACCTGAAAGCCGATTCGATGTCCGCTTTGGCTAACCAGGCCCCTCTGCCCGCTCCCCTGACCAGATCCAATGCTACATCCAGCGTGGCATAAGACACAGAGCATGCTTCCCCATCCAGCCCGTCATTGACCGAAGTCCCTTTCGGGTAGGAGAGGTGGTGTATCAGCCTGAAGGCACCTGGTTCCTTTTTGGGCACGACCCCCAAGGGAGATACAACAAAGTTCTCTAAAGGTGGGTCCAGGAAAGGGCCTCCCACTCTGCCCAGCGCTCGCTCTTTCTCCACCTTTGCCCTCACTACCTCTGGTTGCTCCCTAGCAGATTTTAAGTTATCAGCGTCCCTGCTTCCCAGCGGACCCGAGTATGGGATCCTGAAACCTTCCTGGAAACCAGCTAGCAGCAAGCGGCTGTCAGCCTCTAAGGGGTAACGCCTTAGTAAAGGAGCAATGTTGTCAATGATCACGGGGGATCCTCCCAGCGGCACCGGCCGGCCCGGAGTGATAGAGGGAGAGGGAGTGACTGGGAAATCGGAGCGCTCCGAACGCTCGCTGCTGTGCAAAGGATGAGAAAAGGATGGTGTGACAGTAGACACAAAACCTGGGGAGCTGACGCCTGACCTCAACTTACTGTCCACCCTTGCTAGCTGGCTGTGTACTTTGTTTTGAATGGCAAGAGGTGGAGGTGGCGGGGTGGGGTCCCCCACATGTGCTACATGCGTGAACAAATTTGCATGTTTTCCCCCAGGAGCAAGACCCATTGTTAAACAGGCGACAGGTCCCGGGCGGAGAACGTTCGAAACCCCCTCTGGCACCTCCTCCTCTGCGGCCCCCTCGAAAGGAATGCTTACCTTTGCCCCGAAAAAAGGAAGATCCCCCATGGAAGCCTGCCCATTGGAAGTTTTGCTACTGACACCCCCCGGGAGCTGACCCCGTGCTCCCATGTGCTCCATCCAGAGCTGCACCTCCTTCTGATCCCAGCTCATCTCTGGGCACTGCGACATTTTCCTACGGAACTCCCTGTCATAGTTGAGCCACCCGTTTCCACCCCATTTCAATGCCTCATTGTGTATGATCCTGGAGTATTGAACAAGGCCTGGGCCCTGCTCGGGAAAGCGCTCCATAGTGACGGAAGCAAGGATTGAGAAAGCCTCCAACCAGTTAGAAATGTTCTTCTCAGGCCAAGGCTGGTACTTTACCTTTTTATCCTCCTCCTTAACACCAGATTTCCTAGCATCCAAACCTTCCTGACCTAACATGAGAAGTGTGAAAATGTCAATGAACTCCCGTCTCCAGATGGCCTCTTTGGCGGCCTGGGGTACCTGCCAGGCCAGAGAGCATCGCCCGAGAGGAGCGGAGCCGTGGTGATCGCAGGGACCGGAGTGGGTATGGGTACAACAGGCGAGGTGCTGGTGACAGGAGGCCCCCCCGAGTGACCGCTAGATGAACCAGAGGGAGGGGTGGGCACCATAGCGGTGGCTGCAGGAGGAGCTGTGGGGGAGTTCACGGGCGGCGCCCCACTCAACGCCCCTTTAGAGTAACCCTGGGCGTAGTTCGCGGAGTCGGACTCCGCGGAGCTACGCGTAGCTCCGCAAGCATGCGGAGTTGGTTGCTGGGCCCGTTCGCGCGCCGTTTTTCGTCTTCGGGAGCGCGGTGCGCGTGTTCGGGGCGTTGCCTGCATGCTCGGGATGGCTAGCGCGCTAAATTACCCCAGAGGTTTGTCCCGCCTGCTTGCGTTCCCTTATTTCCTGTTCCGGGTCACAATTAACGTGGTCGCGTTGTGCAAGACATGTTCGGGAACTCATCTTCTCGTTCGCACTACAAAAGTGCGTGATCGCGCTAAATATCGCGCGAACCTACCCATGCGGTCGCGATGGGCGCAGCCATCTTGGATCACACACTCTGGCTATGGTTTTGGGCCTACTTTTGCATCCTGTTAAAATCTCTTTAATCCTTGTCTTTTTACCCACTTTTTCTAACTTTCTTTAGTTATTACCTATTTCTCTCTGTGCCTAGGTTTATATTTTTCATTTTATTTCTACTTTTACAACTTTTCTATTGCTTTTTACTTCCTTCTTGTTCTTTTACCTTGCTTCTTCTTTCCCCTACCTTTTTGTCTTGAACTTTTAGTTTTCTTCTACCCTCCACCCAGAACCATGGTCAAGGGCGCCAGCAGCAGCGGCGGCTCAAAGGGCAAGGCGCCAGTGCCCCAAAAAACTAGGCTGCCTTGCGGCAGAATGCGCCCCCTAGGGGTGAGGCCCCGCCAACTTTTTGGGAAGGAGGAGGTGGCTGCCCTGGTTTTTTTTATCCAGCGCTACCTCCCCTTGATGTTGGCAGCAGGTGGCAGGCCCGGCTCCGGCTACCAGCATATTGAGGAGCGTCTCCGGCGGTGGGTGAAGGTGCGCCGGGCAGTCTTCCGCTGCTCCGGTATCCGGTGTACCCACCACCAGCTGACCCACCGTTGGGCAGACATTTTGGACCGGGAGCAGGACCTGTTGGACCTGCTTGGCGTCGAGGTCGTGGGTCTTGGTGAGTGGCTACCCAAAAAAAAAAAGTGTGTGTATAATATATCTCTATAGTAGTATAAGTATTGTTGTTGTATCTTTGTAAATCTTGGCTGAATAAGTAACGCGATGACTGGTGCTCCTAGTTACATTTCCGATGTATTCCGTTATTATATCTACTGTAATTGTATGACACTGGTCTATGCTGCGCTTCTTCATCTTCACTGACTCTTGCGTGTTCAATTTGGCGCTAGCTTTTGCTGTTTATTGGTGTGAGATTTTCTTTATTGTAGAGAACTGAAGTTAGTTAATGCTATTAATAGAGTCTTGTCCTTCCTTTGTCCGTCAGTGAAATAGCCGTTGATGGATAATTGTACGTGTTTGCAATGCATATTGTATCTTTTTTTCACGGCCTTCTCTTCTGCATGAATAATACTCCTCTGGCAATGAATGCAAAAGTTACTTTGTTCTTCTTACCTCAGCCAGGGCCGGATTTAGGCATGTTCAAGCTGTGCAACTGCACAGGGCCACCAAACGCCAGGGGCCACCCCACCAATATATATCCTTAATTTAATAATCCTCAGAGGATGGATACATATTTGCGTGGCGGCCCCTGGCAGGGATTTGGGGCCTCCGGCTCTGTTCCACTTCCAAACACCCTGACTCCCCCCTCTTCACTGGCCTCCGTGCTCCGCCCGACCTCCTCTTCCGGGCCCCCCACCTACGCTCCCTGGCCAGGAGTCCAGGACCACCATGAGCCTATAGCCGCCCCTGCCTCAGCCCTCCATAGAACTGATGTAGTTTGTTTATTGAGTGGGTAGGGCAGCAGTAGCATTCAGTCAGTAGCAAAACAAAATATGATGCCATGAACGTACAATTTCGTGTTAGTTAGTATGCACAAAGTTAAGCATGTCTCCTCCTTGCGATCTATGCATTTTGCTGGAAAAAAATGAAAAAGAAATGGCTACTTACAGATAATTGATTGATTACCCCATTCTTGAATCTGTGGTGTTGTTCAGGTCTTACTGCCTCTGTGTTACTTAGTAATCTGCAATCAGAATGTTTATGGGACATTTGATTTGTTTTCACCAAGTACACTAGTCAGTGAATCATGCAAGGCAGTAGTCATTTGGTAGACCAATGTTTGTTTCTTTTAATTTTGTAGCAATGGTTTTTGAAATGCTTGCTGTCTATGTTTCACAGCACTCAATGTTTTCTCTTTCTTTATTATTTCTTACATGAACCACAGAACCCAGGGGCAAGCAGAAGGCTGGGACCGAGTCGGCAGGTGAACGTGATTGTGAACCACAGGCACAGAGCTCCTCTACTGAGGATCCTGCTGCTGTCCCTAGTAAGTCCAACAGTGTTTTCTTTTGGAACAATGATATTTCCCTAACTTTCTAACGGAGCTTTTTTTCCAACCGATTAATGACATTTCACCTAACTGTTTAGTTAAGGTATCAATCTTTTCAAAAAATCTGTGATCGAATAGCGGAAGGCACAGGGTCCACTCCTGTCTTATGCTTTTTCCTCTGTAATGTCTCTTCTTTGGCAATTGACACCAACCAAGTATGCATGCAGATGTTGGTCTACTATTTTGTAAGCGTTAGTAATGAATACCACTACTACTCTTGCGGGTATTCTTCTATGCAGTGACATACATAACTATGTATGCACCCCAAAATTGGATGTTGTTGTTGATAGGCAGGTTGGACCTTACTTACTTACAGTCTTACACCTCAGTCACAGAACTCAGAGGAACCCACAATTCAATGAACGACAACCTATATGGGCTCAGTCATTGGTCAATTATTCAATTACCCCTTTCCTGAACCCCAATATGAAGATGCCAAATGCTTTTATTACACAATCCATAACCTAAGTAACCCCCTTTTTCTCACTCTCTCGTGTAAGTCTACAAGACAACAGACACTGAAAATATACTTCCGAGTCAATGTGGTACTTCAAAACCTTTATTTTGTTAGAAGTAACTAAGTAAGTAACATCAATGTTTTTAAGTTGTTCTGTCAAATACGTCAAGGGCAGGGCCACCAGAAGAAATCCAGAGTTAAAAAAGGCTCAATAAAAAGTATTCTACATTTGTACAGCTACCAGTGCACGATAGGGAAATGTGGGAAATGTCGGAGACCCCTCACCATTGAACGTATACTGGTTGCATATGCCTCTTGTTGGTAAGCTCTGCAAATCTTTGCTTCGTAGAAGTAAATCTTCTCATCTGCCGAAAGATAATGACAAAAGTGGTGCACGTTAGACAGTATGAAAACATTACATACATTTATTCAACTTTTTAGCTGTCATGCTAAAAAAAAAGGTGTAACCTGAGGCTGTAAGGAAACTGGATTCCACAATCCACATTCAAAAAGTAAATACGGGCCTCTATTTTCCAAACTCTTCAGGTGTATGCTTTGAACTATCATGTGGCCTCAAAGGCGTCTTCTCGTACTGCGCAACAAGCTGTGAGGTAGCATGCGCAAAACTGTAGACATGTCATTGATGTACAAACTGGTTAGGTTACATGGTTTAGTCTAACTTTCCAAGGACTAGAGTAGCAGTATAGATGAGATGAGCTTGGGTACCATACCATACCAAATAAATGCTGATATGTGTAGTGTGTTACTTACTCTGCTGTACTAGGCAATGTGGACTACTAGTGATTACGTTGTACTTAACTGTTTTGCAGAACTCCGTTCTTGGTGAACAAGTACAATGGGGGCTGTGCATCCATCTAAAAAGGTGTACTTAATTACTTATTTTTATTTTTGTTTTGCAGAACCGGTACCATCCACCAGTGCCGACGGGGGCAGCGGCGCTGCAACGCCGTCAGCAGAGGCGATCCCGGAGGGGAATGGAGGACCACCAGAGGCACCTACAGCAGCACCGGCAGCAGCGGGGGAGGAGACAACAACGGTGGGCGATGGTAAGTTACATTCAATAGTGATCCGCATTACTTGGTGGGTGGGGAAAACTTCCTCACTGTACTCTGATATTTATAATGAACTTGAAGTTCTACTGGACAATATATGACGCCACTGTTCTCATTACCAAGCTTAGCAAAAGCATTACCACCGGCCAGAATTGATAAAATTAGTTATACAGGCCTCTTCTATGTGACTACAACTCAGCTGTGAAAGGTTGGTGGCAGACTAAAAAAGTCTTATCCACAACATTACATGACCGCGATGGATTAACATGAGATTGATTTTAAGTATGATGAAAGGTGCAAGGAAAAAGCTCTAATCATATAATATAGAAGGATACTTTGGAATCAGCAATGCAGGTGTTTGAGAGCAGTTGGATGCATGGGTTGTTGTGGAAGCATAGAAAGTGGAAAACACAGCTGCCTGCGTGGGTGGGAGACACATCCAATATCGGTGGTTAGTGGATAGTGGATACTAGTGTTGGCAGCGGTGTTTTGGTTAAACACAAAGGCAAGGGAAGGAGGGGACGACTGGATGCATTCCGGGTCGTTGCTGGCGAAACACAAACCACCTAACGTTTGTTGGCGATATAAAGAATGATAGTCTCTAGAGTAGACATTTACTAGTACTAGCTGGCCACTGTTAATTTAATGTTAGTTTGAGACTGTCACTTTTCCCGGAAGCACAGAGTATATGATATAAAAAAACGAGATATGAAAAAGACAGGTGTTCGTATGTGACCGTTGAAGTACACCCATGCTATGTTACTAGGGCAGGCATAATGCCGTGCCAAAAAGGCAGACAAATGAAGTATATAAGGCGTAGAATGTTCAAGATAGATAAAACAACATTTTAGGTACTCAACTTGCTTGCTATTGCTACTGTACTGTGCCGCCCACTATGTGTTGGATCCATTTTGTGTTCTTTATTTGCTGGGATTTTTGATTACAACAATTCTGTCTCTTTCTTTATAGTTACTCCTTCTAAACCAACGAGGAAGGAGCTGGCAGTCCGGGCCCGTCAGCGGAAACTGCAGGCCATCGTTGAGGCCTACCGCCGGCTGGTGGCTCAGGCCGAGGAGGAGGAGGAGGAGGCGGCGGCAGCAGCTGCTGCCTCTTCCAATGCCCCGGCCCCCAAGCCTGCAGGAGTACGTCGGCGTGGTCAGGCAGCCGCCCGCCGCCAGATTTTCCCCGCATCGTCCACCCCCCCACAACAACATGGCTGCCAATGTAGGTGCCGCCAGTTCCAGCGAAAAATTCTCCTCCGGGTAGCCAAGCTGGAGGCTCAAAGCAGTCAGACTAAAAAACAGATAGAGGAGCGTGTAAAGATCCTGGTGGATCAACACTTAAAAGCCCGCCGGCTATGAGATGGACCCTGTTTGCCCCTTTTTCAATCCTTTTGTTGGTGGGTGGGAATTGGGTGTTGGGTTTTTACTTTTTTTTTACATGACATTGAGCGTGGGAATTTGGTTGGGGTTAGGGGAGGCGGGTAGGGGGACAGCTTGGTGTAGGATTTATATATATTTTATTTTTGTATCATCTTTAGTTATATATTACATTATGTTAAAATAAACGAGACACAAAGTTATGTTAAAAAGAAAACATTTGAAGTTCATTTGCGTTTCTTGTGGGGTTGGAGGGGGGAGTGTTTCACCAAATAATGTACGTTGTGCAACCTCGCAAGGTTTAATTTGGCCATGCAGGTCGGCGGACAGTGCTTTTTAATAATAAAATATATTGCCCACATCTTTAACATGCAAACAGATAGATGCAGTAAACCCTCACCGAGTTATATTTGTAGTATTAGAAGAACGACCAGTCTGTCTTGCGTTATACCTCACTGCAAACTTATCTTACCTGTGATTGCTGATGAGATGATGATGATTTATCATGAAGTGTGGCACTGCAAGGGCTGCATTTGATTTCCAAGACAATGGCGAAGAATCTGTGGTTCAGAATCAGAACTTCTGTGATAGTAGTAGACAGACCCTGCCAGTAGCGACAAAAAGAAAGAGACAGTCATTTGCGTGACAGACAATGTGGGGGTAGTATAAGTAAGTACAGTACATTGCATGGGTGACCCAATATTGCAACTGCTAAACTGAAACAAAACAATGGTTTTGGGGACTGGAAACAAAGTGCAAGAGAAGATAAGAAGTTCAACTTTACTTGTAGTACTCACGGCAACGTCAAACTTTTTTAAATCATAATGCTTTACACTTTAAACCCAAAAAATTACGCCAATTCATTAGATGCATTCGTTGTTTGATGTTAATGGTAAATTATTTGGCGTTATACACAGAGCTTGAGTTGGGAAGCCGCAGAAGATCCTGGCCATGCCTTGTTGACATTTCACTATTGTTGCTTTGACCACATCTGCCCCAGCAAGCGCGTGATCAAATTGTTGGTGTATATTTAATGTAAGAAACATCACACCTCAATGTAACCACGCAGCCCGGGGGAAGAGGGTTAGGGATTGTTTAATGGATGGGTACGGGGGTTTTGGGAAAGGTTTGAGAAAGAAAAACAGTACGCATGGAGATTGGAGACAACAAAAGCAAAACAATGAAGACGATGATTTATGATGTTGATCAGCTAGCTAATGATTGTAAGCAATGGACGTAAGAAAAGGACACGCTGAATATGATTCTTGGTTTCCCGCAATCCAATTGCTTGATGATGAGGATCTGTGGTAAGGATGAGAGTTGATGCTCATACTATAAAGCAGTGGGTGAACCGTGAAAGATGTCCAGCCTGAAAAAGAAAAGGCAAATACAAAAGAATGTGAATGACCTAAACAAATTGTAATACAGTGAAGATAAAAAAAACAATACAAGAGGAGTAGTCGTATGAGAGGACTTTCAGACTGAGGCGGCTTGGATACAATTTGTATAAGTCTACTAGTTGCATATCATTTTTAATCTAGAAGTACAAAAAAAGACAGGAGCCAGCACACAACAACAGGCCCACGACGACACAGGTTTGGCCGTTATACAAACTGCATTTCCCTAAAAATTTCAGAGCCACAGAAAGGTGAATGAAATTGAAAAAGCAACCTAGCATTTACAAAATTAATCAACAAAATCAATGCGTCATTCTCAGTCATCAATCATACCACTATTGTACTCTACCACAGCACTGTGCACAAACATGTAGTAGCCTGGGTCTACTGTGCTGTGACTCTTATTTGTATTTATTTATTACCTTGTATTCCACTCCAAGAAACATCGTGCATCAATCAGCTCAGATCCAACTGCCTGACAGCAAAGATATGGTGGTCACCATCATTATCATCAGCAACTCAGTCTGTAGTGAGTGACTACGATAAATTAAGTCCTGACTGCATCTGTAGTAGTAGGAACACAAGTGCGTAAATAATTTCTATTATTAGTAAATAACATGGAAGAATTGGCTATCACGTGAGTCTGAACTGAAGTTACTAGTATACTTCAACTCCATGCACATTAGCTCAGAGTCAGCCAAAAAATACATCCAATGCAATGCATGGCATCATTCATTTTTATACCTGTTTTGCTCTTCTTCTCTTTCACTGTCAGAAGATTGATCACAGATGCTGCCGAGCCTTTGTAATGCGAGTCATCACAACAAGTTGACTTCAGTTGTGGATGCCTGCTCAAGTTTCTTTTGACACAGAAGAGTCGTCTCTGAATGCCTGCAGACAGAGGTGGTAGCCTTAACAGTAAGACTCAGCAAGGCAGTTATTATGAGTTGCAGATTTCAAATGAAATAGAGGATGGCTGTAGTCATGTACGGTTCACTTATTATGGAGGGACTGTTAGAGGCTACATTATTGTTATTGTACTATACTCCATCTACAACATCAAATGTATGGCTGCCAAGATGGAATTGTATTGACTTGAGTGGGAGTCAAGAAGATGCAGCAAGACTCTGAGGAGTGCAGTCAACATGGAACATAAATGCACAGGCGTGCAACTCCAGGAGGTAACTAAAAAAGATACAGCGAAAATAAATGCACAGGTGTGCAACTCCAGTAGGTACATTAAAAGAATGAGTGGTGGGGATGGATTTGGTTGAGCTTTTTATTTTAAGATTAGCAGTTTTGCACCAGAAAGTCATTTTTAATAAGAAAATAAATAACACAAATAAAAGAAGGGAAAAAGTCACAATTTAACAGCCTATTGGTCAGGGAAGAGGTGCTCGTCCTCAAACTCTGCGGGTCCGGACAGCAGTAGGTCATGTAACCCAGCAGTGATGAATTCTTCGGGCTCGCTTTCTTCATCCTGCTCTGATTCACGTACAGTATAGTCTGGTGGTATGAAGTGTTGATTCATTTTTATCATTGTCAGCCTCTCGACGCTTTTGGGGGAGAGGCTGGTCCTTTTCGATGTCACAATGGCACCAGCAGCACTGAAAACCCACTCAGAGGTGACACTGGCTACAGGACAAGCCAAATACTTTATCGCCAGCCTGCTCAGCACTGGCCACTGTCTCCTTCTTTCATACCAATAGACCAATGGGCTTTGCTCCATGAACACCTCTGTTGTGTCATCCAGATAGGCCTGAACCATCCGCTCAGTGTTCATTGGTGCTCGGCTTTGCTGCTCCTCTTTCCCCTTTGCAACAGCAACGGACTTACCCATCCCCTTCTGTAGAAAAAAAGCAGTTATGCTTTTGGTTGTGTCTGCTGAATCAGATCGTGTAGGTGCTGCTTTTGGTACTGTTGGTGCCTGCTGGGAAGCGGACGCACCGCTCTCATGCTGTGATGAACTTGCCTGAGTTGCCTCAGGAGGATGGCCTGGAGTACTTTGACTGTCCTGGGCTGGCACTGTCAGGCCTTTAAGTAACAGCCGTTCAGTTTCGAAATCATTAGCTTCCACAGCTATGGAACTTTTGTAATTGGCAACATCCCCATCTGAAAAAGGAATGACAGCGCTACTGCTGACAAACAATTTGTACCGTGGATCCAAGATTGTTGCAGTTATGTAATTTGGATCTGACACAATCATTTTAAGCCTTGCATTTACAGATAAGCGGTTGCGTAAGGCCTTGGCCAAGGTACATGCATCAACTTTTTCTTCGTCACCTTCGTATGTTTCACAGACCTCCTTCAGCTGTTGCTCGAGCATGTACAACAATGGGATGGCTTGGCCCATAGTACAGTCCTCCCTGCTAACTGCACGTGTGAACACCTCAAAAGGTTGTAGCATCTCTGTCAAGCATTTAATAATGTCCCACTGCCACATCTCAACGGTCAGGCTTTTAAGATTAACAGTAGGATCCACTAATCTTCTTGACATTACATAAGCATTCAGTGGTATGTACTGCTCAAAGAGACGCTCAAGCATGAAATAAGTCGAGTTCCAACGTGTTGGGACCTCCTGGATCAGTGCTTTGACTGGCAAATTATGCTCCAGCTGAATGACGCGTAGCAGCTTCCGCGCTTTGAAAGAATGGTTAAAATGCGTGCATATTCTTCTGCAGATGGTCAGTATGGTGCTGACTTGGAGTTCATTTTTCAGAAAGTCTTGCACGACTAAGTTAATGCAGTGTGCCAAACAGGGTACCCTGAAATACTGTCCATCTTTCATTGCCCTCACTACATTACTGCCATTGTCGGTGGCAA
Source organism: Lissotriton vulgaris (assembly GCF_964263255.1). Lineage (NCBI taxonomy): Eukaryota > Metazoa > Chordata > Amphibia > Caudata > Salamandridae > Lissotriton > Lissotriton vulgaris. Next base: position 54,353,443 of record NC_141696.1, read on the forward strand.
CAAAACCAATCTTAAGGCCTCTTGGTTTCAGCCATTCAAAGACCTTGCTGTTAAAGTCAGACAAAATGTTGTCAGCAGTATGATTTTTCTCCATACCAAACATGGCTACAGTTGCATGTTTGCGAGTGTCATTGAAAATCCCAGCAACGTCAAGAAGGCCTGATGTTAACTTGTCTTTCACACCTGCAAAAGAGATCCAGTGTGCGGTGATGCACATGTAATCTGCTGTGGCTTCGCGACTGCTCCACATGTCGGTTGTCAGGTGGATACAATGGACAACACTCTGTTGTAAGGCTTTCCCAATCAATCCCAGCACGTCGTGGTGTAGTGCTGGAATAGCAACTCTTGCAAAATAGTAGCGACTGGGAACGTCCCATTTTGGGGCGAGTGTTGCCACTAATTGCCGAAATCCCACTGCCTCAACAAATGAAAATGGGAGAAGGTCCAGTGCCAACATTTTTGCAAGTTTCGCATTGTACAAACGTGCTGTTGGGTGGTTCCGCTCGTACTTTCCCTCCTGCCTAAACATGCCAGTAATGGTAAGCTGCTTGGTAATTCTTTCTGTTCTGCTAGACGGACCACCTTTCAACGCAGACTTTTCACTCCTTGCCCTTGGTGTCTCCGGCTGACTCTGGTGCCACTGAGAAGTTGCTGATGCTGAGGATTTGGACTGCACCACTCCAGTGCTGGCGACAGGGCTCATTTGTGTACCACTCCCAGATAGAAGGTCATCGTCTCCCTCTTCTTCCATGAGTGGACCTTGTAGTACTGTATCCTCCCCACCAACACCAGTGCTTACATCTTTTAAGCTTGCAAGGTGGTTCTCCCATACAATTGTGTGTGTTTTTTTCATATGGGTCGTTGGGCCTCCAGTACCATAGTTTGTACCAATCTTACCACGACTAACATTGGTGTGACAAATGGTGCATATAGCAATGTTCTCCTGATGTGGGTGAACTGTAAAAAAATCCCAGACTGGGGAGCTAAACTTTTGTCTCCTGCCATAGGAAGAGGAGGACCCACTTCCAATCCCGGATGAACTGGAGCCTTTTTGTTGAATTTCCCAATGTGACAGTTCAGTACTAGTACTGCCACTACCTCCTTCTGTTGAGGTGGCGCTTGCGCTGGATGTCGCACGCTGCCGGGCCTTCGCTGATGCAAAAATGGGAGCTGGTGTTACTTTGGGTGCTGAGTGTGTAGGAGTTACACGTGCTACCTGCTCATCACTAATCGCAGCCCTTCTGGATAGGGTGAAAATGCTGGTCTCTACATCCTCTGCACCAGGAATAACGCTTGTGATGATGACATTGTCAGTGTCAGACCCGTCTTTATCACCATCAGTATCCTGCTCACCTACATCGAACTCCGGAAGTTCAAGCCTTGCCGGATCCTTCCTTTTTCCCAGCCTGGTCTTAGGATGTCTCTCCTTTGAATGCTCAGTTACTCGTGGTGGACGCCATTCGTTATCAAGGTCATCTGAAGGGATGCTATGCGAAGAACTCGATGCACTGCCACTAACACTGCTTTCCTTTCGTAAATTTAAAGACAGTAGATCACCTCCAGAAGTGGCTTCCTCTTCTTCTTGCTCGGAATGAGGCTCTACTTCCTGAACTGCCCCGACATCGGGAGGAACAACTTCTACTATTGCGTGTGGAGACGGTGGTTGTTGTTCTTGAGGAAGTACTATAGCGTGCTGTGGTTCTTCAACAACTACTATTGTGGGATTTGGTTGTTGTTGTTGAACAACTATTGCGGGCGGTGGTTCTGGTTTTTCAACAACTATTGCGGGAAGTGGTTGTGGTTGTTGAACATCTACTGCTGGCGGCGGTTGTTGAGCACTTTCATCTTGCGTGGATTGTGTGCTACTTTGAGACAGCGATAAGTTAAGTTCAGGCTCAGTATCACTGCTTTGTAACACTAGGCTGGCTACCTCTTCGACCCTCATGTGCTTGGCCCTGGGTTGGTGGCTTGCCCCCGCTAATGCGGATGTGCTGGCCCCAGCTTGCACCACGGACACCGCTGCTGCAGGCGTACGTTTTGGGGGCCCAAAAAAGGTTTGGGGGTCCATACCAGCCTTAAGTGACACTTCCTTCTTCTGTACCTTCTTCTCAGCAACTTTCTTGGTGGTGGAGGACCTGGTACCTGCTCTCTTAGGGCCCATCTTCTTCTGATGTCAGCACACAGCAGCACTCAGTAGCACAAATTGCAGAGATGTGTGGTCAGATGAGTCACACACCACACGTGGCGTACAATTGAAGGACGTCCGTCTGGCAGTTGAACGGGCGATGGATGAAAACAACCCGCACCTCCTCAGTCTTTTTCTGTGCACCTACAAGCAAAGAAGACAGAACACGTCAGTGAAACAAGCAGCAAGCCAGCACATGAACAATTGAAAGACACACAGGCCAATGTATAAAACACAAAAAAGAAGACTAATACTACCAGCACCACAGCTCCCAGCCACATGAAGTCCAGAAAGAACCAATAATAAAGTCAAGCAGGCCTATCATATACCAATATGGACAGAAAAAGGAGGATGCCTGCTACACATGAGTCATGACAGGTTAATGCAAGGAAAATCAAAATACCCCATGGCTAAGAGTTTGTAAAACTTCACTGCAAAAACACATACAAGCCATAAAATTATTACACACACAAAAAAGTTACCTACCCCCCTGCCCAGACAACAAACTTGGAAATGCAATGGCATACACACATGCCGTAATGATGGTAATTAAATAGACCAAATAGAAACAGCTACATAAAGCAGCCCCGCTAACTAGTAACTACCACCTCTGGGACTCTGGCCTACTATCAGATCAGACCAAAAGCAGGGAGGCCAATGATAAATGCACAAAGGAAGTACCTACAAAATGGCCGCCACCACATGGCCTGTCCAGGAAGACAAAACTACAACCAAATAACAGATAAATGAGGACTTTTTTGTAGCACAGGGGACACATTAAACATTTTCGAGGAACTGTTATGCAACTCGGGACATATTGTTCGCGAGAATGCAAAATCGGCGTGTTCGGCAACGCGAATCGAGTAAAAAGTCGTTATCGCGTTCCCGAGCCAGTATATTGAGCGCGCGAACAAGACAAAAAAGGTAAGGTCGCGTTCTCACACGGTGCGACGTTACCAAAACTACCCGAGCTGTATTCCTAGGGTTACCTAATGGCAGGGAGTGCCATAATAGCTACACACAAGCAACCCAAAAACTAAAAGTACCACCATTACAAAAAATGTGAAGCAATCCAAAGCCATACACGGTGTAATTAAAGTTACACCACAAAAATAGTTGATTAACTTGAATGCACCTATGGCTGTGAGTGGTAGTACCTACAAAAGCCTTGGATGGCTATGGCAAAAGAAGAGAACCAGGGAAGGACACAGAAAATGGCTGCCTCCATAGGGCCAGGAGGACAGGGACACCCAAAAACAACATGGAAAAGGGATGCACCCAAAATGGCCTCCACCACATGGCAAAATCAGTCACAAAGGAAGCATACACAAAATGGCCGCCACCACATGGCCTGCCCACCAACAACAACATAGCAGAATCATCACAAAGGAAGTAAGTACACACAAAATGGCCCTCACCACTACATGAAAAGAAAGAGAGGACAGACAATAAATGCCTATGCCAAAGGGACAATGCTTAGCTTCACAAAATGGACACACCAGACACCACCCCCCAAATTGGTCACCCCAACCATAAACAAGAAATCATTTACATAGAGGACAGAAAGGAACTGGGAGTGGCCCATGCTCCAGGAAGACAAAACTACAACCAAATAACACAAAAATGAGGACTTTTTTGTAGCACAGGGGACACATTAAACATTTTCGAGGAACTTTTATGCAACTCGGGACATATTGTTCGCGAGAATGCAAAATCGGCGTGTTCGGCAACGCGAATCGAGTAAAAAGTCGTTATCGCGTTCCCGAGCCAGTACATTGAGCGCGCGAACAAGACAAAAAAGGTAAGGTCGCGTTCTCACACGGTGCGACGTTACCAAAACTACCCGAGCTGTATTCCTAGGGTTACCTAATGGCAGGGAGTGCCATAATAGCTACACACAAGCAACCAAAAAACTAAAAGTACCACCATTACAAAAAAATGTGAAGCAATCCAAAGCCATACACGGTGTAATTAAAGTTACACCACAAAAATAGTTGATTAACTTGAATGCACCTATGGCTGTGAGTGGTAGTACCTACAAAAGCCTTGGATGGCTATGGCAAAAGAAGAGAACCAGGGAAGGACACAGAAAATGGCCGCCTCCATAGGGCCAGGAGGACAGGGACACCCAAAAACAACATGGAAAGGGGATGCACCCAAAATGGCCTCCACCACATGGCAAAATCAGTCACAAAGGAAGCATACACAAAATGGCCGCCACCACATGGCCTGCCCACCAACAACAACATAGCAGAATCATCACAAAGGAAGTAAGTACACACAAAATGGCCCTCACCACTACATGAAAAGAAAGAGATGACAGACAATACATGCCTATGCCAAAGGGACAATGCTTAGCTTCACAAAATGGACACACCAGACACCACCCCCCAAATTGGTCACCCCAACCATAAACAAGAAATCATTTACATAGAGGACAGAAAGGAACTGGGAGTGGCCCATGCTCCAGGAAAACAAAACTACAACCAAATAACAAAAATGAGGACTTTTTTGTAGCACAGGGGACACATTAAACATTTTCGAGGAACTTTTATGCAACTCGGGACATATTGTTCACGAGAATGCAAAATCGGCGTGTTCGGCAACGCGAATCGAGTAAAAAGTCGTTATCGCGTTCCCGAGCCAGTACATTGAGCGCGCGAACAAGACAAAAAAGGTAAGGTCGCGTTCTCACACGGTGCGACGTTACCAAAACTACCCGAGCTGTATTCCTAGGGTTACCTAATGGCAGGGAGTGCCATAATAGCTACACACAAGCAACCAAAAAACTAAAAGTACCACCATTACAAAAAAATGTGAAGCAATCCAAAGCCATACACGGTGTAATTAAAGTTACACCACAAAAATAGTTGATTAACTTGAATGCACCTATGGCTGTGAGTGGTAGTACCTACAAAAGCCTTGGATGGCTATGGCAAAAGAAGAGAACCAGGGAAGGACACAGAAAATGGCCGCCTCCATAGGGCCAGGAGGACAGGGACACCCAAAAACAACATGGAAAGGGGATGCACCCAAAATGGCCTCCACCACATGGCAAAATCAGTCACAAAGGAAGCATACACAAAATGGCCGCCACCACATGGCCTGCCCACCAACAACAACATAGCAGAATCATCACAAAGGAAGTAAGTACACACAAAATGGCCCTCACCACTACATGAAAAGAAAGAGAGGATAGACAATAAATGCCTATGCCAAAGGGACAATGCTTAGCTTCACAAAATGGACACACCAGACACCACCCCCCAAATTGGTCACCCCAACCATAAACAAGAAATCATTACATAGAGGACAGAAAGGAACTGGGAGTGGCCCATGCTCCAGGAAGACAAAACTACAACCAAATAACACAAAAATGAGGACTTTTTTGTAGCACAGGGGACACATTAAACATTTTCGAGGAACTTTTATGCAACTCGGGACATATTGTTCGCGAGAATGCAAAATCGGCGTGTTCGGCAACGCGAATCGAGTGAAAAGTCGTTATCGCGTTCCCGAGCCAGTACATTGAGCGCGCGAACAAGACAAAAAAGGTAAGGTCGCGTTCTCACACGGTGCGACGTTACCAAAACTACCCGAGCTGTATTCCTAGGGTTACCTAATGGCAGAAATTGACAGACACCCGAAACCTGACATACCCCACACATAAACATAAGATTTTCTAAATCAAACCAGTCCATCCATGATTTCCTAATTAGAGGTACACCAGAAAAACAGTTGATTACCTTTCATGACCCTATGACTAGTACCTCTGGCCTACTGGAAGAGTAGGCCACAAGTTTGGAGGCCTATGGCAAGACCAAAGTGGCTGGGAAACATAAAATGGCCGCCAACAACACATGGCCAGGCCAACCACAGAAAGTTATTACAATGAACTCAAACATGCCTACACACTAACTAAATGGAGTACTAGGGTCAGCTATTGGCTTAAAAAAATAAAACACTTTTTCATTTTTCATTTTTCATTCATTCATTGCTATTGCATAATGATGACCATAATCCAATGCCAGCCATGATGTTTGTTTACAAACTTGAATAAAAATTTAAACACAGAATTATGATTTTACCCCTGGGTACCTCTCTATGTAGCCTGGATGAAATTTAAAAAGAAATACAAGTTGGGACCTCATAAAAGTAGGCACCCATCAATAATTTAAATCAAGGAATGAATACTGTAGTTAAAAAATTTAAAATCAAACAAACACAAGTCTACAACATCATACTCACTCATACATTACTGAACTTACTTGAAAAAGAGAATTCAAAATCCAAAAGTCCTCAGTAAGATTCAAAAAAAGCAGTAATGCAGCCAACACACACAGAAAGTGATCCTGCCAGCTCAAAATCCAAATGAAAGTGACCACCTCATGGACAAAGCACTGGGAGGAGCCTGGTGGACAGGAACAGGAAGTTGTAAACTCCAGAGCCCTTCCTCCTTAATATTCAAAAATAGAGTAGAAACAGAAAGAGGACTCCTTCCCCCCAAAAAATACATCCAAAGGTACAACTTTGAGGGGTTTTTCACTTGTTTGCTAACCAAAATGGTAATTTATTATTATGGTTTAACTTTTAACATGCTCGCGAGTTATTCTGTGCAAGATTGCAGGTTCTGCGTGTTCGGCAACTCGATCTTACCAACAAACATACTCGCACGTCCTTATGGCTTTATCGCGCTTCCAATGACGTTATCGCGTTCGCACAGCTGCACGGAAGGGTTTACAAACATGGTGGCAGACGCGACCGGGAAAAAGCGAACGCAGAACCAAGGTAAGCCATTGCCGCGCACGCGATAATGTTATTTAGCGCGCGACAATGTTATTTAGCGCGCGACAACTACGCTCCGCACCGGATAGCGGAGTTATCGGCAGCTACGCGAACTCCGCGGAACGCGGAGTTGCCAAAACTCCGCAAACTCCGCAAACGGAGCGTAGTTCTTCGCCCAGGGTTACTTTAGAGGCCGTGGGAGCCCCAGGTGGTGAAGGAACAAGTACTGAAACCCCTTGCTTCGGAGCCTGCAATGAAGACCAAACAGTGGAGGCTGCCAGAACAGAACTCCCGCTACCCAAACCCGTACCCCCGGCTGTCGAGCAGCTAGAGACAGGTAACCCCCCTTGTAAGCGTTCAAAGAAATTGTTCAACGAGTCCAAGACTTTTGTCAAATCGTCTTTGGTAGCAAAATTACCTTGAGTCGCCTGATTGTCCTTAGGGAGAGCAGGAGACGGTGGCGCAGAGCTCGCCCCCAGAGACTGGACCTCCCGGGGGGTCGCCACCTACTTGCTACGAGTCATAGGCAACGATTCCAAGGGGAAATCCCTAATAGCGGGCTTCCTGATCCGCTTAGGTCTGGATGGAGCGGCATCAGTATTGTTCACCGTGTCGGACGACGGGGATTCCACCGGGCAACCAGAATCCTCTGGCTCTGGGGTGTTCAATAAGCTCTGTGCCCAAGTCAGGCCCTTCAGTTTGGCCAGCTCCTGGAAGTCAGCCCACACTGCATCTTGGAAGGTGCCCGGCAACGAGTCCTCCACCTGGGTGTTCTCTTGGAAGATGGGAGGGGAGCTTTGGCTGTCCATTCCGACTTCTCAACGCTCGCAGGTATCTGAGGATAAAAATGGGGATCAGCCACAATACACAAATGACGTAGAACCTGGCCTTCCTGTGAAGCCACCAGTGCGTGTCCCACACCCTTCCATACTTACATCCCAGTGATGCGAAAATTGGGAAGAGAGTTTTGAGCGATTGGAGGACTCCGAGAATGCGAGTGAGAAGGGCTATGGAGGGAAAAAGCGGGCATTAGTTGTCGCACTAGTCGGTGACAGTTCCGAAGATCACAAACCGACTTGTCCCCTCTCCCCTACTGCGTGAACATTGTTGTCTCTCCATGTCCCCCCCCCATTGGCACATTCTACCCGTATACCTGTGTCAATAACACTAGGATCCAACCTTCGCACCCGTTGACCTTCCGCTGTTGATTTTACTTGTAATCTAAAAGACAAAGCACAGCGTCAAAACATTTCTACTATTACATAGAAACGCTCTCCTTCGCCTGTAGTGCTCCCTCCTCAGGTGCCTTGCCCCTTTACTTCCGCTCCTTCCAATCCGGTCCTCACCAGCTGGCCACACTCAGTCCTGAAAGATATGGATATTAGAGGAACCTTATATGAACTAAGAGACACTCCCTTGCAGCTCTCATGCATTATTTAAATAAATTGTCTACACCAACGGAATCCCCCGTTATTGATATGGGGAAACCCGTTAACCCTGCACGATAAGAAACGGAGCCCTACAAAGGCGCGAACAAACATCAATCCTCCGTTCCCCTCGACAATTGGTGAAATGCCCACCTGAAGACTTGGACGCAACCCCTTCGCTGACCGTCGCACTCCTCGCCAATTGCCACGTGCCACCGGGCAGGAACTACCCGGGGAAAATTACCGCTCATTTACACAACCCGGCTGTAATATGAAGATGCCTCACCTGCACGGTCCCCAATATCAGCACGGGAATGCGACCTAGGCCTAAGCCTGCAGAAGAAAACCCAGGAGGTGCGCTGCCCCGGAGCCGGAAGGTCTAAAACGGGAGCTAACCCGCGAGTTCTGAATCTGGAGTGCTGGACTATAGGCCGAAACGCGAAACAGTCGTGCAAGGGTGCCCGGGGCAGGATGCAGCGCGGCACGCGCGCAATGGCCGGTTGATGTTGGAGCAGAGACTACTCCCCCTGCCCCACGGGCATAAGACCACCCCTTGACTGCCCGGCCATGAGAGCGAGATAACAGGGGAGGGCCTAGCTAACCTGCTGACAACCGTAGAGGTAGCCGGACTGCCATTGCCAGAGCCGTAATGCTACCCCCTAAAATTTCTGCCTGCATCGCCAGTTAGGTACAAGGGGGACAAACACTAACCATGCCTCCCGTCCCGTGACTCACCAAACACGCCTATAAGCTGGCGCAAAGCTTAACCTAGAGTGTGCGCACATACTGCACCACGGGCCCGCGGGATGACCTTACCACATCGAGTGCGAAAGGTCGCCTGTGCATCGCATCCGGATAAACGATCCATCTTGGTATCCGGTCCCCGCAATATAATATATAAGTAAATAACTCGACCGACCCCACTGGCGGGCCAGCCGCCGCGCCCCCCTTCGTTGTAATGCCAGAGGTGGAGGTAACAAAAATGGCCGCTCCCCCCGCCCCTCCCCCTTGGCCGGGCAGGTCGAGACCCTCAAAAATGGCCGTAGGTGCGCATGACCCTCGTGGCCGGTATGCAACCATGTCGAGTAAACGCACCACGAATGACAACTACCTCGCGCGCTCGGCAGACACTGCACGACAGCTTCGAACTCCCATCAAAGTATTTCCAAAGCAGCGCCAGTGCCCTCCCCCCCGAACGCCAACTTACTGTCCACCCTTGCTAGCTGGCTGTGGACTTTGTTTTGAATGGCAAGAGGTGGAGGTGGCGGGGTGGGGTCCCCCACATGTGCTACATGCGTGAACAAATTTGCATGTTTTCCCCCAGGAGCAAGACCCATTGTTAAACAGGCGACAGGTCCCGGGCGGAGAACGTTTGAAACCCCCTCTGGCACCTCCTCCTCTGTGGCCCCCTCGAAAGGAATGCTTACCTTTGCCCCGAAAAAAGGAAGATCCCCCCATGGAAGCCTGCCCATTGGAAGTTTTGCTACTGACACCCCCCGGGAGCTGACCCCGTGCTCCCATGTGCTCCATCCAGATCTGCACCTCCTTCTGATCCCAGCTCATCTCTGGGCACTGCGACATTTTCCTACGGAACTCCCTGTCATAGTTGAGCCACCCGTTTCCACCCCATTTCAATGCCTCATTGTGTATGATCCTGGAGTATTGAACAAGGCCTGGGCCCTGCTCGGGAAAGCGCTCCATAGTGACGGAAGCAAGGATTGAGAAAGCCTCCAACCAGTTAGAAATGTTCTTCTCAGGCCAAGGCTGGTACTTTACCTTTTTATCCTCCTCCTTAACACCAAATTTCCTAGCATCCAAACCTTCCTGACCTAACATGAGAAGTGTGAAAATGTCAATGAACTCCCGTCTCCAGATGGCCTCTTTGGCGGCCTGGGGTACCTGCCAGGCCAGAGAGCATCGCCCCGAGAGGAGCGGAGCCGTGGTGATCGCAGGGACCGGAGTGGGTATGGGTACAACAGGCGAGGTGCTGGTGACAGGAGGCCCCCCCGAGTGACCGCTAGATGAACCAGAGGGAGGGGTGGGCACCATAGCGGTGGCTGCAGGAGGAGCTGTGGGGGAGTTCACGGGCGGCGCCCCACTCAACGCCCCTTTAGAGGCCGTGGGAGCCCCAGGTGGTGAAGGAACAAGTACTGAAACCCCTTGCTTCGGAGCCTGCAATGAAGACCAAACAGTGGAGGCTGCCAGAACAGAACTCCCGCTACCCAAACCCGTACCCCCGGCTGTCGAGCAGCTAGAGACAGGTAACCCCCCTTGTAAGCGTTCAAAGAAATTGTTCAACGAGTCCAAGACTTTTGTCAAATCGTCTTTGGTAGCAAAATTACCTTGAGTCGCCTGATTGTCCTTAGGGAGAGCAGGAGACGGTGGCGCAGAGCTCGCCCCCAGAGACTGGACCTCCCGGGGGGTCGCCACCGACTTGCTACGAGTCATAGGCAACGACTCCAAGGGGAAATCCCTAATAGCGGGCTTCCTGATCCGCTTAGGTCTGGATGGAGCGGCATCAGTATTGTTCACCGTGTCAGACGACGGGGATTCCACCGGGCAACCAGAATCCTCTGGCTCTGGGGTGTTCAATAAGCTCTGTGCCCAAGTCAGGCCCTTCAGTTTGGCCAGCTCCTGGAAGTCAGCCCACACTGCATCTTGGGAGGTGCCCGGCAACGAGTCCTCCACCTGGGTGCTCTCTTGGAAGATGGGAGGGGAGCTTTGGCTGTCCATTCCGACTTCTCAACGCTCGCAGGTATCTGAGGATAAAAATGGGGATCAGCCACAATACACAAATGACGTAGAACCTGGCCTTCCTGTGAAGCCACCAGTGCGTGTCCCACACCCTTCCATACTTACATCCCAGTGATGCGAAAATTGGGAAGAGAGTTTTGAGCGATTGGAGGACTCCGAGAATGCGAGTGAGAAGGGCTATGGAGGGAAAAAGCGGGCATTAGTTGTCGCACTAGTCGGTGACAGTTCCGAAGATCACAAACCGACTTGTCCCCTCTCCCCTACTGCGTGAACATTGTTGTCTCTCCATGTCCCCCCCCCATTGGCACATTCTACCCGTATACCTGTGTCAATAACACTAGGATCCAACCTTCGCACCCGTTGACCTTCCGCTGTTGATTTTACTTGTAATCTAAAAGACAAAGCACAGCGTCAAAACATTTCTACTATTACATAGAAACGCTCTCCTTCGCCTGTAGTGCTCCCTCCTCAGGTGCCTTGCCCCTTTACTTCCGCTCCTTCCAATCCGGTCCTCACCAGCTGGCCACACTCAGTCCTGAAAGATATGGATATTAGAGGAACCTTATATGAACTAAGAGACACTCCCTTGCAGCTCTCATGCATTATTTAAATAAATTGTCTACACCAACGGAATCCCCCGTTATTGATATGGGGAAACCCGTTAACCCTGCACGATAAGAAACGGAGCCCTACAAAGGCGCGAACAAACATCAATCCTCCGTTCCCCTCGACAATTGGTGAAATGCCCACCTGAAGACTTGGACGCAACCCCTTCGCTGACCGTCGCACTCCTCGCCAATTGCCACGTGCCACCGGGCAGGAACTACCCGGGGAAAATTACCGCTCATTTACACAACCCGGCTGTAATATGAAGATGCCTCACCTGCACGGTCCCCAATATCAGCACGGGAATGCGACCTAGGCCTAAGCCTGCAGAAGAAAACCCAGGAGGTGCGCTGCCCCGGAGCCGGAAGGTCTAAAACGGGAGCTAACCCGCGAGTTCTGAATCTGGAGTGCCGGACTATAGGCCGAAACGCGAAACAGTCGTGCAAGGGTGCCCGGGGCAGGATGCAGCGCGGCACGCGCGCAATGGCCGGTTGATGTTGGAGCAGAGACTACTCCCCCTGCCCCACGGGCATAAGACCACCCCTTGACTGCCCGGCCATGAGAGCGAGATAACAGGGGAGGGCCTAGCTAACCTGCTGACAACCGTTGAGGTAGCCGGACTGCCATTGCCAGAGCCGTAATGCTACCCCCTAAAATTTCTGCCTGCATCGCCAGTTAGGTACAAGGGGGACAAACACTAACCATGCCTCATGTCCCGTGACTCACCAAACACGCCTATAAGCTGGCGCAAAGCTTAACCTAGAGTGTGCGCACATACTGCACCACGGGCCCGCGGGATGACCTTACCACATCGAGTGCGAAAGGTCGCCTGTGCATCGCATCCGGATAAACGATCCATCTTGGTATCCGGTCCCCGCAATATAATATATAAGTAAATAACTCGACCGACCCCACTGGCGGGCCAGCCGCCGCGCCCCCCTTCGTTGTAATGCCAGAGGTGGAGGTAACAAAAATGGCCGCTCCCCCCGCCCCTCCCCCTTGGCCGGGCAGGTCGAGACCCTCAAAAATGGCCGTAGGGGCGCATGACCCTCGTGGCCGGTATGCAACCATATCGAGTAAACGCACCACGAATGACAACTACCTCGCGCGCTCGGCAGACACTGCACGACAGCTTCGAACTCCCATCAAAGTATTTCCAAAGCAGCGCCAGTGCCCTCCCCCCCGAACGCCAGCCCCTAGCACACCGTGCGAACTACAGGTACACTGTAGAGACCATAGCAAAATGTTTATGCTTAATAGAACTACCCCCCTCGATGAGCTAAGAACCAAGCCTTAAGAGCGCTACCACCATCGAAGCTCCTAAACGACCCAGCCAGCCCCAGGGCCGGAGATAGCGCGCATGGACTGCACCACTGCCTACACATTCCTTGAATACCATACCAGACCCGCCCTACCATCGAAAACAGATCTGTAACACATCGCGCCCCAGCGCAACTGACGAAACATTCCTTAAGACAACACACCAGCAGAGACCCGCCCCCCACAAGGAGAACAGATCCATCCACATCGCGCCCCACGCCACTGAGGACACATTAATTCAACACTCATAAGAGACCCGCCAGACATTAGAGATCGGATCTATACACCTCGCGCCCCAGCGCCCCTGAGGAAACATTAATTAAACACTCATAAGAGACCCGCCAGACAGTAGAGATCGGATCTATACACCTCGCGCCCCAGCGCCACTGAGGAAACATTAATTAAACACCCGTAAGAGACCTGCCCCACAATTGATAACAGATCTGTACCCCTCGCGCCCCAGCGCCACTGAGGAAACATTAATTAAATACCCGTAAGAGACCTGCCCCACCATTGAGAACAGATCTGTACCCTTCGCGCCCCAGCGCCACTGAGGAAACATTAATGAAATACACGTAAGAGACCTGCCCCACCATTGAGAACAGATCTGTACCCTTCGCGCCCCAGCGCCACTGAGGAAACATTAATGAAATACACGTAAGAGACCTGCCCCACAATAGAAAAAAGATCTATACACATCGCCCCCCCAGCGCCCTTGAGGACACATTAATTAAATACACATAAGAGACCCGCCCCACCATACGGAACAGATCTATACACTTCGTGCCCCAGCGCCATTGAGGAAACATTAACTAAATACACATACCAGACCCGCCCCACAATAGCGAACAGATCTATAGACATCGCGCCCCCAGCGACATTGAGTACCTTCATTAAATACCCCTAAGAGACCTGCCCCACAAACGAGAACAGATCTACACACATCGCGCCCCAGTGCCATTGAGGACACCTTAATTAAATACCCCTAAGGGACCCGCCCCACAATAGCGAACAGATCTATACACATCGCGCCCCAGCGCCATTGAGGACACAATAATTAAATACACATAAGAGACCCGCCCCACAATAGCGAACAGATCTATACCCCTCGCGCCCCAGCGCCATTGAGGACACATTAATTAAATACACATAAGAGACCCGCCCCACACTAGAGAACAAATCTATACACATCGCGCCCCAGCGCCATTGAGGACACATTAATTAAATACCCCTAAGAGACCCGCCCCACAAAACGAGAACAGATCTACACACATCGCGCCCCAGCGCCCTTGAGGACACCTTAATTTAAATACCCCTAAGAGACCCGGCCCACAATAGCGAACAGATCTATACCCCTCGCGCCCCAGCGCCACTGAGGAAACATTAATTAAATACACATAAGAGACCCGCCCCACACTAGAGAACAAATCTATACACATCGCGCCCCAGCGCCATTGAGGACAAATTAATTAAATACACTTAAGAGACAATAAAAGTTAAGCAGAAACATAATAACTCTTCCACACAACCTAATGCAACAGATGAAATGCCGCCCTGATCTACGGAGACAAACCCCAATAGGAATAAATACTGCCCCCCCCAACCCGGTGCCCAGCCCCCCAAGCCCCACAGCCACCTAGAAAGGCAGGCCTAAGAAACAATGCAACAGTCGCCCCATACTTACTGCTAGAGAAAACCCCAGCTAACGCTCCCACCCCCACACCCTGGCACACATTCCCCAAGCAGCATAACAGCGCTTGAACGCCAGCCACAAGGCCCGGAGACACCACCGGGCGGGTGAAAAGGTCACTCACCTCCAGGCCTGGGCACCAACATCGAGGGCAGTCAGAAACAAAGAGACTGCTCTGAGGCGGGGAGAAGACATAAGTACCGTGTCCACTCCCGCCCCCCAATAAAACACCATGATGTCATGGCAGCGGCCCCCCGGCCGCTGGACACCGGAGGGCTGGTGCGCCTGCTATCTTGTGGCACTACGGTGCCCGCCCTCTTATGAGGGTCACCTGCGGCGACGTGTCGGGCGGCCTGCATAGCATGCACATAATTAAATAAACACACAAGTCTCGTTTTTTGGAGAATATTTTTCTGCAGGTTTTGTTTCAATCAAAAAATATGTCAACGTGATGGGTCAATTTACGGGCGATCCAAGGACAGGCAGCAGTGACTCTCCCAAGCTGCCCTGCCCACCTGATGAGCCAGCTGCACTGTGGCCAACATAATCGACGCTACCCTTTTGTGGGGATTATCCCCTGAAATACCGTGGACCACCAGTCCACCCCTTTACTCACGCCCTTTTAGGGGCAGAGCGTGTCCAGGCAAGCCCCGGTTGCTCAGGCTTACAATCAACCGAAAAACTAACGGGGTGCCATCGTTTCCTCCAGGGTCCTGCCGTAAAGACTCCTGGGGTTGCACCCTTCCTGTGCTCCTCCAGAGGGTGCGCCTATGTAACATTCAGCCTCTGGATCACCCTGTAACTTCGCCACAGCTCCGTCACATCCAGGGCCCCCCACCAAGACAGGCAACTTTCTTCCTTACAACCAGTCTCCAGGGCGTCGCCCAGGTCCAACAGGAACAGATCCATGTACACTTTAGATAGGCGAACTCCATCCTCGTCCAAATATCCAGTCTCCTTGGCATGTAGGAGTCCATGTCTGATAAAGCCCAAACCCCTCTGTTCCGTGAACTTGCGCATGGACCTGTTTACCCTTCTACGGGAAATGTCAATGGCCTCTCCTGACCTGGCTCCGTGCCAGTCCCTCCGTGGTGTGATCTCGGACCACCATAACTCACATTGCCCAATGTGATTACTAATCTCACCCATCATGGCCTTCATAGCCTGTAAAAGTGCCTTTCTATGCATGAACATCAAATCATTGCCCCCAAGGTGAATGACCAAAATGTCCGGGGGAGGTCTGCCTCCTGGTAGTCTGTGCCGCAGCTTCTTCAGCAAGCTTGCCACTGCATGCCAGGGAACCACAACCAGGTTATCTCAGTGAGGGAAAACCCATGCTTCATTCCTGCTTTCTGCCCGTTACCCCACCTTAGCGATGCCTGAATGGCAGATCACCCACACCCTTGATCCTGGAGAAATAAAGAAATGCAAAGTTGCAACCACTGTTTAATTATATACCCAATACATGATTGGGATATCAAGTAACACGCATAACTGACAAACTGTTTGCTATCATACTAACACTGCAAGCTCATCAAGCACATCTATTTTAAGTTCAGAATAAAATTTATTGAAAGTAAAGAGGTGTCAATACAATAAGACAAATGATACAAAAGAGGAGCAAAATAAGCTGGAGAATCTTTGCATACATAGCCATATATAAAATACAATGAATATGTACATCAAGTGAAAATCCGGTGAAAGCAGATATTGAGAGAAAAAAAGAGGAAAACAATAGTAAATCTGTTATACATGTAAATACTTAGGAACGAGAAGGTCAATCAAGGAGGTTTGGGAACTTCTTGTTGATTTGGTAACAAATGAATTGATTTTTTAGCAGAGGCATCAAGGTATACTGTTATAGGGAGCCATAAAACAGTGCGCTTCATTGCTAATTGAGGAGGAAAAACAAAGGCAGTGTCCAACCTATGGTTGTGACAGACATTATACCACCATGCTTTAATCGATATCTTCGTAAAATCTTTCCAATTAGCAGTGATTTGTTGGAATGCAACCGCTATCAGTAAATCAATAATTCGTATATCAAAAGTGACCTGGTCCCAGCACGGAGAGAGACTGCCAAGAAAAATATGAATAAAAGTAAAAGGGATTTGGGTGTGAAAGATATCGTTAATTTGGGACCAAATTCGCTTCCAGAAGTCCTGAATAATAGTGCAGGAGAAGAGCATGTGAAACAAAGTAGCATTAGGAGTAGAGCAAGACCAACAGAGGTCAGGGACAGAAGAAAATCTGCTGTGAAGCAGATGTGGTGTAAAAAGGAGTCTGTTATAGATGAAAAATAAAGTTTGAGTGAGATTGGCAGCTCTGGAGGATTTACGAAGTTTTACCCAGAGCTTGTCCCAAAGTGAAGTGGACCATGAAGTAGCAAAGTCGCTTTCCCATTGCTCCTCTACTTTAGATTTTGGGCGGGGAAGAGATTTGGAGCGCAGAAATGCATAAATAAGGGAAGCCTTGGAATGGGTAGTCAGGAAAGAGTGGAGTAGGGAGGTGGGAGTAGGAGCTGAAGAAAGATTATGGGAATGCAGAATCTGGGTATAAAGAGGCAAGATTGCTTCTTTCAATAAGAGATATTTACGAGTGAAGGAAGCAGGTAAGTCAAAAGAGAGGCGCAACAAGGGGAAAGACAGAAATGTGGATTGAGAGAAAAGTTGAGAAACCCAAATCAAACCCCTCTGTCGTCAGGTTTTCCAATAGAAAGGTTTGCCATTAATAAGGATATTGGTATTATGCCAAATAGTAGAGGATAAAAAATCAGCAACAGACGAAGGGACGGGCGGGGAAGAAGATAGAAGTAACTTAGTTGTGTGTTTATGTATGGGAATGGATGGTATCTGTGGCTTGCGAGAAAAAGATAGAAATTCAGCAAAGGTAAAAGGTGAAAGAGAAAGACGTTCAACAGTAACCCAAAGAGGACAGAGTTCTTCGGGGTCCCGTAACCAAAAGGAAGCTTGGCGTAAAAGAAAAGCTTTATGATAGGTAGGAAAATCAGGAAAATTGACACCTCCTTCCGATTTAGGGCGTGTTAATCGGAAAAGAGACATTCGGGTTTTTTGCCGGACCAGAGAAAAGAAGCAAGAATAGAGTGAATTTTCCTAAAGAATTTCATGGGAATAGAGACAGGAATATTGGAGATGGTATACAAAACAATAGGGGATAACATCATTTTAATAGTATCAAGGCGTCCCCACCAGGAGAGATAGAGTGGGTGCCATTTGGTAGTAAGATCAGTTAATTTCTGGATACATTTACTACGGCAAAGTGAAACCGTATCTGTGATGGAAGGAGTAACATGTAAACCTAAATATTTGATATGAGAGGAGTTCCAGGTGAAATTGGATGCAGCAAAATCAGGTTTGAAAGTGAATTTAGTGAGGGGTAAAATTTCGCATTTGTCATTGTTCAGTTTGTATCCAGAAATCAGCGAATATTCATGAACTTCAGAAAGAAAGGCGGGGATAGAAACAGTAGGGTTAGAAATAAAGAGCAGAATATCATCGGCGTAGGCAGCAAGCTTAATATGAGATTGTGAAAAGTGAAAGCCGTGAATGTCAGGGTTTTGTCTAAGTTTGGAAAGGAAGGGTTCCAAAGCCAAGTTAAAGAGGAAGGGAGATAATGGACAGCCTTGTCGGACACCTCTGCCCAGGTCAAAGAAGGGGGAAACCAGACCATTTGCACAAACCGCTGCTCTAGGATTGGAGTAAAGAAAGGAAATTAAGGAAATAAATTTGGGACCAAAGCCAAACCATTTAAGGGCAGAAAAAAGATAGGCCCATTCTACTCTATCAAACGCTTTTTCTGCGTCCAGGGCAATAGCTTCTAGGGAACCTGAAACACGTGGAGATTTGGACAAAACATTAAATAAAAGCCTAGTGTTATCGGTAATAAAACGGCCCTTAACAAAACCAGATTGCTCAGGACCGAGTAAATCAGGTAAAAAGGAGTCTAATCGGGCTGCGAGAGATTTAGCATAGATTTTATAATCAATATTGACAAGGGAGATTGGTCTATAATTCTTGCAATACCTAGAATCTTTGCCCTCCTTGGGAATAATGCAAATATGGGCATCAGCAAAGGTACTTGAAGAACCTCCCAAGGTTACAAAGGAGTCAAGAAGAGAGTGCAGTTTGGGGATCAGCAATGCAGAAAAATGGAGAGAAAACTCAACAGTGAAACCATCAGGTCCCGGAGCCTTATCTTTTTTGAGGGAATTGAGAGCAGAGAGTAACTCCTTCTGGGAGACATCCAATTCCAAAGAGGTTAAATCAAAAGGGAAATGGTCTGGTTTGCGGATGGTAGAGAAGAAATCAGAAAGAGATTGAGAAGTGGGGTGAGTTTCAGAGGAGTAAAGGGTTGAATAGAAATGAGAAAATTCATCCAGAATATCAGCATCTTTGTGTCGGTGGATATCATTATTATCAAATACAGATTCAATATTTAACTTGTTATGTTTAATTTTTAAATAATTAGCAAGAATTTTGCCTGCTTTATTTTTCCCACCATAGAATTTGGAGCTAGATTTCAATAAATAAAGAGAAGCATCCTCTGTAGATTTCTTGTTAAATTTCAACTTAGCATCAATAAGTGCTGTCAAGCTTTCCTTGGAATGGGAGGTATAGTAGGAGTGCTCCAAACTCTTGATTTTGCGGAGGAGGTCACTGTTATGCTTACGTGCATCTTTTCGCTTTGCAGACACAAAGCGGATGATGAAATCTCTAGCCGCGGCTTTGAAAGCATCCCAGATTGTGTGGGTAGGAATGGAGGGAGTATCATTAAAAAGAAAGTATTCATTAAAAAAGTCAATAAAAGAGGTGGTAAATTTAGGATCTAGAAGTAGGGAGTTGTTAAAACGCCATCTCTTTGGCCCCGCAACCTTGGGTAGGATATCAATATCAATATGGACAGGAGCATGGTCAGACAAAAGAATGGGGCCAATTTCAGCATGAGTGAGGGATTGTGCAAGGTGATGGGATACAAAAATATAGTCAATACGCGATTGGGAATGGTGAGAGGGTGAATAAAAAGTGTATTCTCTGGCTGTTGGATTACATAAGCGCCAGGCATCGATGAGTTTATGCTGTGAAATAGCATGTGTGAAAAGTTTATGAGGCTTGTTTGGGACAAAAGAGGTCTTAGAATTTCGGTCTAGAAAAGGGTCAAGAGGTAAATTACAGTCTCCCGCTAAAATAAAGTGATCATCTATGAGACTGGTAATGCGAGTAGCCATCTCATGCCAAAAATTCGGATATCCACCTGTGGGAGCATAAATGTTGAGAAGGGAGAGTGGAACACCCCCCAAGGAAAGCTTGACAAATGACCATCTACCATCAGAGTCGAAGTCAGTTTCTAAAACAGAATAAGTAAGAGACTTACGAATAAGAATAGCAACTCCATCTCCGGGAGCAAAATGTACCTCTCCCACCCAACCTCTTCTAAGCTTAACAGATTCTGCTTCAGTTAAATGAGTTTCTTGCAAAAAAGCGAAATCTACATTCAATTTAGCAAGGTGAGAAAGAATTCGCTGTCTCTTAATGGGAGAATTCAGACCTTTAACGTTCCATGAAACAATACGTACTGACATTAAGAAAACATGAAAGAGGAGAGGCTGCTACAATAAGGGCTAACAACCAAAGTACGAAAGATATAGGAGAAGGAAAGGTGAAGAAGTAATAAAGATGATATAGTAGAGAATAATTGGATGAAAGGAATTTGAAATAGGAAAAGTAAAAATGACACCTCGGAGAAGAGAAAGGGAAGAGAGGGTAAAAGGAAAGAAGAATTGAGGATAGAGTCAAAGATGAACATGTCAATAAGGAAAGGAAATGTACTTACGGGTAGGGGAGGTGAGGGAATACAAACAGGAAGGGGAACCAGACGTGTGAAACGGGGGGGATAGAACCAACTGGAGGAGACAAGGCGGTCAGGACAAGCGAACCACCCGGCTGGGAAAACATGAAGCACTGGGGATCATCTGTGAAAATAGAAGGAAATCATTAGGGAAGGAAATAAAATAGTACAGTCAAATAGACAACGCGAAGGACATATCAATAAAGGCAATATATATAAAAGGGGAGAAAGACAATAAACATAATGAGTAACAAGAGCAACCTGAAAAGAGGAAGTGAAAACATAAGGCATAAGTAGCTATAATAAGAGTAATAAACCTATGCAAAAACCTATGTAAATAACAGTGGACAGCAAATAGGAAAAAGTTACATTAGTCATATAAATCAAGGAGGAAATGCCGAAGAGGGACCAGAAGTATCCATGGTCGATGCATGGCAGGAGTCGAGGAAGCTCTGGAGACGTACAGGATCCTCGTAAGTCGTCGTCTTGTTGTTATAAGTGACCCGAAAGAGACAAGGATGGAAAAGACCATAGCGGGCACCAATGGAACGAAGTGCAGGTCTCATGTCCAAAAAGGCTTTGCGACGATTGGCCGTAGCTCTAGCGTAGTCCTGTGCAAAAAACAAGGTGGATCCAGACCAAGTGAGACGAGGAGCGGCTCTAGCTGCTGAGCGAACCTTCAAAAGGTCAGTGTATTGTAGGAAATACATGATGACACCTCTGGGCTTTACTGAAGGAGAAGTAGATGCAGGAGCTCGACCAAGCCTGTGAGCCCTTTGTATGTTATGTACAGTGTCCTCCGGAAGATGGAAAAGTGTAGGAAGGAAGGACTTGAAGAAAGCTATAGGATCACTCCCCTCGCAGCCCTCCGCAAGGCCGTAGATTCGCAAATTATTGCGTCTATTCCTGTTCTCAAGGTCTTCAAGCTGCCTTTGAAGAGAAGAGATCTGAGAGTGCATCTGGACAGTTTTAGCAGAGGATTCCTGAAGCGAGGATACAGTATGCTCCACAGATGTGACCCTCGCCTCCATTTGAGCCCAGGTATCGGTTAAGACCTGTAATTTAGCATTAGTTTCTTCCATGAAAGGGCGGAGTGCCCTAATCTCTTCCAATAACAAGTCAAAAGAGGCAGACGGAGCCGAAGCAGAGGCAGTTGGCGAGGGGGGATCTTTTTTCAGCCGCTTAATTGTATTCTTCCCGTTGGATTGAGGAAGGGGTTCCATGGCTGACTTCGACATAAGAGCAGGAAGTTCCTGAGAAGATTCTAGTTGGGCCAATGCTGAGAAAACCTTTGAATTTTTGATGAAAGTGCGCTTTGAGGTTTTGTCGGCGCAGTTCGTGATGAGTTTGCCCATCAGGATAAGAAACTACACCCAAAGCAACCGCAGGTGACAAAAAATAGAGGAGATCCTTTATCATCCAGTAGAAGTAGTCACCAATATGAGAAAAAGGCGAATGCCAACAACAGTAATGGGTTGAAAAGTTGAAATGGTGTAGTCACAACGCGTATAAAGGAGTGCCTTGACAGGAACGAAGAGGAGGGACTACTAAAATCAGGAAAAAGGAAATCACCTATATAAGGATGCAGTCTTCCAGTCAAAAATAACTAGTGAGATCCTGTGACATACATTGTTGAGGCAAAGAATGCAGGTTGACTGCTAATGTAGAAAGTAGGAATGAGATAGTCTTCCAATATAGGCTAAACACAGTTATTTTACATGAGTAAAGCAGAGTAGGCGTTGTTGCGCAAGCTGAGGTATAATGAGGGAGCTTGAAGACACCAAGGCATCAAAATGGCCGCTCTCGCACGTAGGAAAAAAAGTGAAGAGAAATGTCACTTTAAAATATCACTGTAAAATAGCATTGGCCGTTTTGAAGTAGAGAGCAGTCAATTGATTGCAAAATGAGACCCACCATGAGGGAGGAGGGTGTTGCCAAGCATCGGAACGGGGTTGCTGGAAGCGCCGACTGTGTAAGTGTGTGGAGCGCTGCGTGAGGGAGAGTTCACAGAAGATGGCGGCCGCGGCCGTTACATAGCCGCGGTGTTTGCAGCGTCACCTGGAAAAGGCTGAAGAGGAGCACAGATGTTCATGCGAGGGGTCGCATTTTGGTCGGGACGTACTCCGCCGGCCGAATCCTTAACTCGGCGAGGCAATTTCCCACTCGGTCCGCTTGTTCACCCCAGCCGCAGCGGAGCGCTCACGTCGGCACCGCCATCTCCAACGGGTGCTATACCACGCCCCCCTCATCAAGCACATCTAAAGCCACACTAGTGCTCAAAGCATACACCATTTTACATTTTGAACCTTTATGGGCGAATGTAGCTCTTTTAGCACTGTGTCTCCCATCGCCCCACCTGTTTGATGTGGTCCGGCGGTAGGCCAACCTTAAACGCAGAGGTAGCTGCTCCTATCCTAAAGGAATGGCTAGGAGAATGCTTTGTTATGTTATGTTATGTTACACAGTCTTGTATATCACACAGCTGCCCCAGCAAAAAGGCATCCCAGGGCTGACAGCAGAGAAGAAGGGCCACCAATGGAGCTAGGGCCTACAACAGAGGGAAGAGATGTGTTTTGTTTGCCTTCCGAAAAAGCCAGGTAGTTATTCAGGGTGCGAATCCGTAAAGGAAGGGAGTTCCAGAGTTTTGTTGCCAGGGTGCGGAAAGAACGCCCCCCAGCACGCAGCCTCCTCAACCGGGGAACAACCACCAGGCACTGCCCCATAGAGCAAAGTTGGCGAGTAGGTACATAAGGCAAGAGTAGCTTGGCCAAAATACCTGGGGAGGAAAAATTCAGAATTTTGAAGGCCATGTAGAGGGCCTTAAACTCTATCTGCTTAGCCACCGGCAACCAATGCAGCTGAAGGATGGCCTTGGCTGAAGAGCAGCTTCTGGGGAGACAAAGCAGGGTTCTGGCAGCCACATTTTGGACCCTCTGCAGTTCATAACGTCTGCCTTGTTTATCCCTAAATAGAGCGAACTGGCATAGTCCAGTCTGAACAAAATTGAAGCCTGGACAATGGCTTGCCAAGTGGACAAATCAAAGAATCCTAGAAGAGGTTTCAGCCCCAGTAATCGACCAAAACAGATCCCTGCCACTTACTTTGTTTAAACTTGGAAACTGAGGGCCGAGTCCATCCAGACCCCCTGATTTTTTACAACCTACTTGGGGGTAGGCACGCCAACAAGGGTTGCAGGCCACTGTTATGTTTATTAATCCAGTGCTATTGTTCAATGTAAGCACGCGCGCTATGTTCTCTGCACGCGCTACCTGCCGGTGCATTGTGACGTCAGGGTGTTCTACCTGACCACCGGCAGGTTGACAGCTACGATATGACAGTTTCTTGTGAGTGGCGATTGCTAGCAGACGTACCCTGGTGTCAGGTTATAACTTGAATAAAGAGTTTACTACTTACCTGCTTCCTGGTCATCTTTACAAGTTGGCGACGAGGAGAAGAGCCTGACACCACGAAGAACCCACCAGAAGCCACCTAATGAGCTGTTGGGTACGTCTTGAGACTGCGACAGTTGCCTTCTCATCGGAGTTCCGCGATTTGAAGTTGGTGACTAGCGGAAACTAATGGAGAACAGCTGTCCCTCCACGCTGGTATTGCGTGTGATAACCAAGTCGATGATCGTCTAGCGTCGTTACTGTTATCGTGGGCATCTAAGGAAGATTTATGGAAGCAGCATTCTAGATGTCGCACTGAACACCGCTAGTTAAAGGGTGAGTCGCATTTGCCCTGCTGTTTGTGTGAACCCAGCGCGCTGACAGGGTTTTACAGAGTTTCGCCCCTCCTGCGCTGATGAGGAAAATGAGGAGGAAGTTAAAATAAGCAGTGGGTGCTTTAAAGGATAATTAATGGGAGGCGTATAAACTCTTTAGCCACCGCCAGCGGATTTGGTTCATGTTCGCTCCCCTCATCCTTTTGCCGGTTTGCTGTTTCTGCGGATGAGTTTAACATACAAGTTGTGAGGAGATTTTCCCTCTGCGTGTTAATGGCAGCTTGTGTCAGGGCAGGTCGGTGTGGAGCAGATGCACGCAGTTGCTGTATTGGTAGAGGAATGACTTCGCGTTGAGATTCGATGCGTATGCTGTATTGGCGGAGGAACAACTTCGCGTTTGGATTTGATGCGTATGCCACCTTCCTGTGAAGCTACACGACGGTTCCTGAGGAGGAATTCCTGTCAGGCTTAGCGGTGACGTCATTGGAACGCAGCGTCCGACGATGTTTGGCGGCCATTTTGGATAGGTCGGAAGCAAGATTTTGTGCTTGTCATTTTAACGGTGATACGCACACCAAACTAAAATAACAAATCATTCCTAGCACCACTGAGTGATCCAAAGACAATTTTGTACACTATTTAACAACGGTTTTGGAATCTGCGTGTGGTATAGAGCGGTGACACGCACACCATTACATTATACTGTTGGAAAATAAAGTATTAGTTCAAAAACACTTACAATTTCTCACAAGACTTGAGAAATAAAATAGGGGCTGTACAGCTAAAGTTACAAACATTCTTCAAAGGTGAGAATCATTAACAGTTTTGTACATATAGGTCAGTGATATTATTCTAGGAAAAAAAAAATATATCATTTAGTTTAGTATTGGTCCTAAAGTGTTACATAAAAGTATTGACTATGGCGTCAGGAAATGTTTGGAATTTATCACCACCCTTACCGTTCATACCCTCTACAGGGGATGATGCCCTTAAATGGGAAGAGTGGAGGGAGTACTTTGAGAACTATTTATCCACTTTTGAGGGGGAGGAAGAATTGACCCCAGAGAAGAAAAAGAAAATTCTTCTTCATTGTTTAGGCGCAAAAGCTATGAAAATGTATAATCGCATAAACAAAAAAGCTAGGCCAGGTGATGTATATACTATTGCATTAGAAGATTTGACTATGTATTTCAAGCCTACCATTTCTATTTCTGTCAACAGGTTCAAATTTTTTCAACGCAAGCAAGCTCCAGAAGAGTCTGTAGAAGATTACGTTGCTGCGTTGAAAAACTTGGCACTATCTTGTAGATTTGGGGCATTACATGACGAGCTTGTTCGTGACCAGGTCGTTATGAGATCCTCAAATAAACATGTCCAGGAGAAATTGTGGGCTAAGGGTGAATTACCGTTGGAAGAAGTAGTAGAAATAGTTAAATGTACTGAATTAACAGGAAGGTGTGCAAAGGCTGTTTTACAAGAAGAAAAATCCTCTACGGAGGAAAAATCTATGGTGGCAAAAGTTATAAGTTCTAGTAAAAGTAATGGTAAACCTAATATGTATGTACAGAAAAGAGAATTTAGCCATAAAGCAAAGCTATCAGATGACAGGAAATGTTATAGATGTGGCAGTAGATACCATTTGACCAACGACAGATCGTGTCCAGCGGTAAGACAAAAATGTTCTAATTGCAGTATGGTAGGACATTTCAGTGCCATGTGTCCTAAGAAACAAAAAGGGGGTAGAAATGTAAATGCTGTGATTTCAGAAGAAGAAGAAAGATTTACGTCTTCAGATGAAGATTATAAGAACTTATTTGTGTTGAATGTGGAGGATGGTGTAAACAAAAAGAAGAAACCGATATGTGACATGAACATTGGCAGGGTGGACATGTCAATTGTGGCGGATTCTGGCTCGCCATATACAATAGTGAATGAAGAAGTATGGTTAGAGAAATTTGTACCAGTCATTGGCAAAAAACTAAAGAACCCAGATATTTTCCCAAAGTCATTTAATTATGAACCTATTGAAATGCTAGGTTACAGGGAACTTCAGTTCCAATTTAAATCCCGCCAAACAGTTGGAAAACTATATGTCTCAAAGGTAGGTCCATCTGTGTTAGGGTGGATTGACCAGGGAGAATTAGGTATAATTCTGGATCCAAACAGTCCGGATGCCGTCCTCATCTTACAAACAGAGGAAGAATGTAACAACTTCTTCAAAAAAAGGTATCCTAAGGTATTTTCAGAGAACATTGGGAAACTTAAAGTTTCGTACATGAAATTAAACTTAAAAGAGATGTAGTGCCTTGCATACACAAGTCCAGAAACATACCGTTTTCAATCATTGGTGAGGTGGAAAATGAACTTAAGAAATTACAGAAGGAGGGCATCATTGAGCCGGTGGAATCAGCAGAGTGGGTTTCGCTTTTGGTTATCGCGAAGAAGCCCAATGGCAAGCTCCGTCTATGCATTGATCTATGCGATCTTAATAAAAACATTCTGGTGGATCAATTCCCCTTGCCAAAAATTAGTGAGATGCTGTCCCGTACCAATGGTGCGAAATGGTTTTCAACCATTGATCTAAGCTCTGCCTACCACCAAGTGGCTTTGCATCCCAAAAGCAGAAGCCTTACCACATTTGTAACCCCGCTGGGGTGTTTCAGGTTTAAGAGAGTTCCTTTTGGACTGGCCTCTGCTGCGGCCATGTTTCAGAGGTTGATGAGTGAACTTTTCACAGGTGAGAAAAATTTCTTAATTTTCCAAGATGACATCATGGTAACAGGAAAAAGTAGAGGTGAACATGATGCAAAACTCAACAGAGTCCTAGGGTTGCTAGAACATCATGGGCTTACAGCTGATCTGCGCAAATGCAAATTTGCTGCAAATAAAGTCACCTATTTGGGTCATGAAATTGATGGGAATTGTATTAAACCAAAGAAAGAGTTGCTGTCGGCAATTAGAGAAGTCTCCTCACCCAAAAATAAAGAAGAGGTCAGAGCATCCCTAGGCCTCTCAGAATTTTATGCAAAATTCGTAAAGAACTTCTCTTCTAAAACCTTACATTTAAGGGAACTCATAAAGCAGAAGAATAAATTTGAGTGGAATGCTACTTGTGAGGAAGCATTTAACAGAATACAAGAGGACATTTGTGATGCCCCACCCCTTCAAGGGTTTAACACCTCTTTGAATAGCATAGTGACCACAGATGCAAGCAACAAGGGGTTGGGAGCGGTACTCTCACAGATTACTGAAGAAGGAAAAGAGGTTACCATTGCTTTTGCCTCACGTTCAATCACACCCACCGAAGTAAGGTATTCTGTGATTGAGAGGGAGGCACTAGCATGTGCATGGGCATTGAACCATTTCAGACACTACATTTGGGGGTACAAAATCACCCTTAGAAGCAATCACAAACCTTTAGTTAAGGTGCTTTCCACAAAGGGTCTCCAAGTTGCTTCCCCCCGATTGTCAAGGATTTCAATGAAATTGTTAGAATATAACTATGAAGTTGAATATCTTCCAGGTGTGAAAAACAAGGTGGCTGACTGTCTAAGCCGTTTACCTCTGCCAAACAATGAAGATCAGGTTTCAGAAATTGACACTTTCTGTATAGCTAATGTCGTAGACGAAGTGCAATGTATTTCTGGTGCAGAGTGGTCAGAAAATATGGTAAAAGATGATGTTCTACATGTGGTAAAGAAATACATAAGAGCAGGCTGGCCTGATAAGAAAAAATTACCTGCTCTATTACGTCCTTTTTGGGAACTAAGAGACGAGTTGTCTATCGAAGGTGATTTAATTTTGAGAAATGGAAAGGTTGCTCCACCCAAAGGTTTACGTTCTAAACTCCTTGATATTTGCCACGAGGGGCACCTTGGAATTGGTAAAACAAAGAGTAGAGTGAGGAATTCATACTGGTGGCCTGGGTATGACCTAGAGATTGAAAGAAGTATCAGGAATTGTACAGCCTGTGAAAACTCAGACAAGACAAAACACACATTAAGACCACCTCTTCAACCCCTGTCTTGTCCTAACAAGCCTTGGGTCAGATTGGGAATTGACATTTGTGGGCCCATTCATGAACAAGGAGAACTGTTTTATCTTATTGTACTGGTAGACCATTTCTCAAAATGGCCAGAGGTTGAAGTGGTACAAGATGCAGATTCGAAAAGGGTTCTAAGTTTTTTGCGCAAACTATTCCTAAGACAGGGCCTTTCAAAGAATTTCTGATGAAACATGGGATAAAACACAAAACAACGTCTGTTTACCATCCTGCAGGTAATGGAGCAGCTGAAAGGTTTAATCGGGCGATTAAAGGTATAATCCAACTGGCAAATCAGAATGACATGTCATGGAGAAAGCAACTAATCAATACTCTATGGTTATTTCGTGTTACGCCCTGTGTATCTACAGGTACCAGTCCGTTTGTACTCTTGAGAGGGAGGACTCCCATTACAAAGGATAATGTAGGTTGGGCTACCCCTGAAAGAGTGATGTGGTCTCCAGAGGAGATACAAGAGAATGTACTAAAGGCACAAACCATTGGTAAGAAATACTATGACAATAGGCATGCATGTAAAAGGGTTAACATCAAGGCAGGTGACAATGTAAGAGTGAAAATGGCAAGAAGCACCAGCAAGGAAAAAAATCATTACTCACAAACAAAGGAGGTAAAGAAAGTGTTTTGTAATTCTGCCCTGTTGAGTGATGGAAAAACTTGGCATTTTTCTGCTTTATCTTTATGCAAGGAAGGGAAAGGAATGTGTGATTCTCTATCCACTCAAGGAAATAATGAGGTTTCCTGTTTTCAGGACTACGATTGGATTCTGGACCGCGATGGAGTTGAGGAGTCTCGGCCAGATGGTATTAACATTGTATCTTTGGGTACAAACAAAGTATCTTCTGAGAGTGAGAACACCTCAGATGCCTCATGTAGGAGAGTAGGGTCTGCAATCCTATGATCACCCAGATTTTTTGCTTTTGTTTCACTGGTTTACGACTTTCTCTGGCTGTGGGCCTGCTAATCAGACCCACAGCCTGGCTGTTCTCTTTCTAAATTACGATATGTACCCTAGGTGCATTTACCAATTGGTACTGGGCCACCTTATCAGACCCTGTAACTCAGGGCATAGGTGTACCCAGGGTCGCCAGGGGCTGCAGCATGTATTATGCCACCCCTGGCTGGCCTCCTAAATTTGACACAACTGGCTGCATGACAGCTGGGGCGAAGTCGTGTAATCACCCTTTGCTTTAGATATAGTAGCCCTATATCTAACCCTACAAAGGACACCCGAGCTCCTATCAGTCACTCCTATAGCAGGCCTTGACAATCCTGAAGGCAGAGTGCGTGGGCTCGTGTGAACTGTGTTCTGGCCCGAGCCGAGCCCGGTTGCAGCTTGCGGAATCCAGACCCAATGGCTGTTCCATGATAACGCGTACCATATCGGTAACTTCGGTGCCGCGTTATCAAGACATGTCGAGTAAGGTGTCATACGAATCGGGATGCTGCCCTCTCACCGACTCTGGCGACGAGGTTAGCATTCCGCCCTTCTAGAGGGACACGACATGTACGTAACTGTGAACCCCGGTTAAAGTTAACTAAAGCCTCAGCTCCACAAAATGGATGCTGCCACCACAGACACGAGTCTGACCTCCTGCTGCTGGGAGTCCTTCCAGCGAGGAGCGCTTGGACAAAGGGTTTCCTGTCGAGGGCGGTGTTCGCACCGTCCCAGACAGGGTTTGTGTATTCTGGGTAGGTAGGGCTTTTGCGAGAAGGTGACTGCGGAGTGGCACCCCGGTGCTCACTACGCATCTGCCGGTCAGAACCAGTTCCAGGGGCGCCAGCCCTGGCCTGGGGAAAGTCCGGCAGGGGAGAGGGGTGTAACTACCCCCCTTCCTGGTCCCACCTTTAGGGCAGGACCTAGTCATGTACCCACCCCTTTCTTTAGGATAAAGACCGGAGCGGGGACCCTTCCAAATTAGATCATCTTTGAATCAAGAATACTTTCTACGAAAGGACTTCGAGACTCTTCTCAAGATTTCTCCCTTGTGACTAAGGAGTAGTCACCCTGCATCAGCGGGCACCATCTAAGAACTCTGCGGTTTGCTGCAAGTCCTTCCTCAAGGATCCGACGACCCAGCTCGACGAGAACCGGCTTCCCTGGCACCTCTGACCTCTACCCACGTCATCAGCTCAGCTGTGATCTGTGGGTGCGACGAGACCTCGAGGGACCGGCCATCATCAGAACCTGCACGCTCTTAACCAGCACGACCATCGAAGCAATTCTCTGGTGAGTGCTCTGGGGTCCGAGAAGCCCCGACCCTGAGCCGCTCCAGCACCGAAGTGCAGTCTCCCAGCATCTCCACGATCTGCGTGGGGCCCTTCTGCTCGCTGCTCAGCACGTTGTCTGGTCACTAGCCGCTGGCTTGTGCCCTTCCTTGACGACAACCGACAAACAACACTGCTGGTCTGGTTGCTCCAGACTGGCCCTTGCTTCCATCTTTGCGAGAAGCACCCCGGACCCTCCTGGTCCACTCAAGACGCCATCTTAGGCCTACCACGTGGCCCTGAGATCTGCCAAGGCTTGTTGCCCCATCCTGGGCCCAGCGACGCCGACAGCATCATCCTTCGTGGGACAGCTCGCACCTCCATCCTGGTCGCCGACAACGCCTGCTGGTCCGTGAGACTGCAGAGCCTAGCGTCGCCCACTCACCTGGTCGAGGTGACGGCCAACCGGTGCCTTCCTGGTACCCTCTCACTACTGGCTAGTAGTACGAACTTGGTCCCCTCTGCTTTCAGGTATCAACGATCTCTGATCCAGGCTTGGATCTCTACGAACTATTCATCACTGGTCGCCGGCCAGCAACTCCTTTTCTTCCGGCTCCTGGCTCGTCAGCGAAGACCCCGACGCCTGTAAGACTTGTGCAGCCGCAGCCCTCGTGGCTAGGTAACTTCGGCATTTCGGTGCCTGCATAGCCTCCTTACTCTAGGGTCCCGAGTCCCTCGCTTCCGACTTGCCTTATCGGGTCCGCCCGAGACCACTAAACTTTCCGTGTCCTCGGACACGTGTTTTAATTGTGCACTTGAAGTATTTTTCTAAGAGATTTGGTTTGTGCTTAGTACCCTGTCCTCATAAAGAGTACAGGGCTGTTGTGATACTTAATAAATATACTGTTTATTTTCATAACACTTGTGTGGTGTCCTTTCACTTGGTGTTCAAGGGGTACATGTGTGGTAAACAGCTGGCTTAACACGCCCTCTCGAGTCTTTAGCCTTAGACTGCTCGTATCCACGCTACTAGGATAGCTGGTCTATAGGTTGACTTACAACCAATCACCATAAGGGTCGTTTGGAACGATACATAGCGGTCGCTAGAATAGCGAACGCTGCATATCGGGCCAACTTCTCACATTGGTGAGCAGCGGTTGGGATTTGAGCTTGCTGTTGTTTTACCACACGTATCCTAAGAATATCTTGTCGAAAGATCACATAAGTACTGTTAGTACATATAACTAAAGCTTAGAATACTCTGAGTTCTACTGAACCAGCTGTTGCAGCTCCTCAAGGCTTAGCACACCTTGGCTGCAACTCTTAGCAAGGGATCGGTAGGGAAACACATAGTGTAGGTAGGTGCATCACTTACACCACTCTAGAAACAGTATGTCGGACAAAGGAGGAAACTCTGAGTCTCCCCTTGTGTCAGTTGACCCTCCACAGGTCATCCCTTCAAGATATACTGTGCTTAGCTTCCGCGAGTTGCGACAGGTATGTAACTCTAGGAAGATTAAGCCAGGGGCTAACCCCACCACCTCCTTTCTGATTGGTCTCCTAGAGACTTATGATGCCAGAAAGGCTGAGAAGCTTCTTAGCCATTCTAATCCAGAAGGAGACATGCCTCCCCTCGAGGGAACCAGAGACGATCCTGACCTCATCCACCTCGCAACTGAGAACGGAGGTGTGGAGGAGGATGAGGATGAGGATCCCTCTGGGGATGAGGCAGAGAAGGGACAGGTAGAAGTCGTCAGACTAACCCGGTCCAACTTAAGCAAACATGATAGTGGTACCGGGGGACCCCCGGCGCTACTGTCAGGTCAGCTTAACATTGGGAATGGACGAGCCCGATCTCTGTCAAGAGACTCTGGCAGATCCCTTCAAACCAATGGCTCTCACAACTCTTCTCAAAGAGGGATGACGTCCCCTCAGAGGAGAGTGTACGAAGCTAAGGAAAGGGCAGCTAATCTGAGGATTGAAAGGGAAGAACTTGCCCTGGCCAAAGAAAGGCTTGCCTTTGCTAGAGAGCAACAGTTAAGTGGGGTAGTCCCCACTGGTGGCAGCATTGTACCTAGCAATAGAGAAAGGAGTTTTGATACGAAACACCTTGGTAAGATAGTGCCCCCCTTTAAACAAGGGGACGACATCCACAAATGGATTACTGCTTTGGAGAGGGCCTGCACTGTGCAAGGCGTTCCCCAGAGTCAGTGGGCAGCTTTCTTGTGGCTCTCCTTTGAAGGAAAAGGAAGAGACAAGCTCCTCACCACAAGGGTGGAGGATGCTAACGATTACCAAGTCTTGAAAAATACACTCGTTGAAGGGTTCGGCCTAACCACCGAGCAGTACAGGGTGCTGTTCAGGGATACCCAGAAAACGCAGACTCAAGACTGGTCTGACTTTGTCGATTGTGCCACTAAGGCTTTTGAGGGCTGGTTGCTGGGCAGTAAGGTTACTGATTACAAAGGATTGTATAATTTGATGATGAGAGAACAAATTTTAAACAATTGTCAGAACCAGTTGTTGCATCAGCATCTTGTCGACTCGGATCTGACCTCTCCCCAAGAATTGGGAAAGAAGGCAGACAGATGGGTTCGTACGAGAGTTAAACAGAACCAGGGCCAGAATCAAGGTGGTCAGAAGAAAGCAGACCAGAAGGGTAAAGATTCTAAGGGGGAACAAAACGACCAGAAGTCTTCGACAGGTCCCCAACAACCCAAAGAGGGTGGGGGTCAGGCTCCCCAAAAGAAGAAAGAAGGCCAATCCAAAAGATGGTGCCAGTACTGTAAAAGTAAATCTCACTGGTTTAGTGAGTGCACCAAGAAAGGAGGAGGGCAGACTCCTGCCACTGCAGCCCCTAAGGCACCTGTGCCCCCTAGTACAGTCAGCAGTGGTAGTGCGCCCCCCAAGGGTTTAGTAGGGTTAACCCTGGGTTCTGAGGGGCGTGACAACTTAGTTGGCACACTCACTCAGGCTGTCCTTGTCAGTACAGGGGACGTGGACGTGTCCCCTGACATAAGTCCCAATACTTTGGGCAAATACAGACAGACGCCTTTCATAAATGGAAAGATGGCTCAGGCCTATAGGGACACTTGTGCCAGCGTCACCATGGTGACGCCTAACTTTGTGGACCCTGGACAGATCATGCCAGGTACAGAATTCCTGGTGACCAATGCAAGCAATGTCACTACCAATCACAGTATGGCAATTGTAGCTTTCTCCTGGGGAGGGGTAACTGGCCAAAAGAAGGTTGTAGTTAGTTCAGACCTCCCAGTGGATTGTTTGTTGGGCAATGATTTGGAGTCATCACAATGGTCAGAAGTGGAGCACCGGACTCACATGGAAATGTTAGGCTTGCCCGCACATGTGTTCGCTGTGACCAGGTCACAGGTCAGGAAATGCCCCACTGAACAGGTGCTGGATCCTGGAACAACGGACCAGACACCTTCCAAGAAAAAGAGCAGTAGGGTTAAGGCTGCGCCTTCCCCCTTGCCCCAGGTCGTGGATCAAGTCTCAGAGGAGGCTGACCTACAGGAATTGAGGGAAACTGAGCCTAGAGAGTTCGAACTTGATCAAGTTGAATTCTTGGGTTCAGGGGGACCCTCAAGGGAAGACCTGGGGAAGGACCAGTTAGACTGCCCTTCTCTTGAACCCCTCAGACAGCAGGCTGCTGCTGAGGCTGCTGGGAACGCCACAGGTACCCACAAGGTATACTGGGAAGATGGACTCCTGTACACTGAGTCAAGAGACCCCAAGCCTGGCATGACCAGGAGGCTGGTTGTACCCTTGTCTCAGCGAGGTTTCCTACTTACCTTGGCCCACGAGATTCCCTTAGCAGGTCACCTAGGCCAGACGAAGACGTGGGACAGGCTTGTCTCACATTTTCACTGGCCTCATATGAACGAAGATACCAAGGAGTTTTGCCGCTCCTGTGTCACTTGCCAAGCCAGTGGTAAGTCAGGTGGCACGACAAAGGCCCCCCTTATACCAATGCCTGTGGTGGGGGTGCCCTTTGAACGGGTGGGGATCGACATCGTCGGTCCCATGGAACCACCAACAGCCTCAGGGCACAAGTTTATACTGGTGGTAGTGGATCATGCCACCAGGTATCCTGAAGCTATTCCCCTTAGGACCACTACAGCCCCTGTTGTGGCAAGAGCCCTAGTTGGAGTGTTCTCCAGAGTGGGCTTCCCTAAGGAGGTCGTCTCCGACAGAGGTGCAAACTTTATGTCGAGCTATTTAACTGCTATGTGGAAGGAATGTGGTGTCAACTACAAGTTCACTACACCCTATCACCCACAATGCAATGGGCTTGTTGAGAGATTCAACAGGACCCTGAAAGGGATGATTCATGGACTACCTGAAAAGCTTCGGCGTAGATGGGACGTCCTGATCCCCTGCCTTTTATTCGCTTACAGAGAAGTCCCACAGAAGGGGGTTGGCTACAGCCCTTTTGAACTTTTGTACGGACATCCTGTAAGAGGACCCCTGTGTTTGGTGAAGGAAGGATGGGAGAGACCTCTCAAAAAGCCTGCAGCTAACATAGTGGACTATGTGCTTGGCCTCCGCTCGCGGATGGCTGAGTACATGGAGAAGGCATCTGAAAACCTTAAGGCCAGCCAAGAACTCCAAAAAGCTTGGCATGACCAAAAGGCTGTCTTGACTGTTTATCAGCCCGGACAGAAGGTGTGGGTGTTGGAGCCAGTGGCCCCAGCAGCACTCAAGGACAAATGGTCCGGGCCCTACACCATCCTGGAGAAAAAGGGAGAGGTCACCTACCTGGTCGACCTGGGAACTCCCCGGAGCCCCCACAGGGTGCTTCATGTCAACAGGCTCAAGGCATATGTCGACAGGAAGGACATGAGTTTGCTCATGGCCCTAGATGAGGGACAGGAGGAGGAGAGTGACCCTCTCCCCGACCTGCTCACTCAGAATCCTGACGATGGATCGGTAGATGGTGTTGTCTTTTGTGGCAGCCTCTCCGAACATCAACAGAAAGACTGTAAACAGGTTCTTCAGTCTTTCCGACATATGTTCTCTCTAACACCCAGTCAGACCGATTGGTGCACCCATGAGGTTGACACTGGTGACAGCTTGCCAGTTAAGAGTAAAATCTACCGGCAGCCTGATCACGTTAGAGACTGCATCAAGAGTGAAGTGCAGAAAATGTTGGAGCTGGGAGTCATTGAACCCTCGGATAGCCCTTGGGCTAGTCCCGTAGTTCTAGTGCCGAAACCTCACACCCCGGGCGGTAAGAAGGAGATGAGGTTCTGCGTAGACTACAGGGGTCTCAATGCAGTCACTAAGACTGATGCCCACCCAATACCAAGGGCAGACGAGCTTATCGATAGATTGGCTTCGGCCAACTACTTAAGTACGTTTGACCTGACAGCTGGGTATTGGCAAATCAGGTTAGCTGAGGACGCCAAGCCTAAGACCGCATTTTCAACCCCTGGTGGGCATTATCAGTTCGTGGTGATGCCCTTTGGTCTGAAAAATGCACCTGCCACCTTCCAAAGGTTGGTGAATCAAGTCCTTACTGGGCTGGATGACTTCTGTGCGGCGTATCTTGACGATATTGCTGTCTTTAGCTCCACCTGGGAGGATCATCTGGTCCACCTGCAGAAAGTGTTAGAGGCTCTGCAAGCAGCAGGCCTCACTATCAAGGCCACCAAGTGCCAGATAGGGCAGACACAGGTTGTATACCTGGGCCACCTTGTAGGTGGAGGCCAGGTTCAGCCACTGGAGAGCAAGATACAGTCAATCAGGGACTGGGCTCCTCCAACCACCCAGACTCAGGTTCGAGCTTTCTTGGGCCTGACTGGATACTACCGAAAGTTTGTCAGGAACTATGGTTCCATCGTGACACCATTAAACGAACTGACAAGTAAAAAGATGCCAAAAAAGGTTCAGTGGACAGCGAGCTGTCAAAAAGCATTCGATGACCTAAAGCAGGCCATGTGCACGGCGCCTATCCTTAAGAGTCCAGACTACTCCAGACCATTCATTGTCCAAACAGATGCTTCGGAATTGGGTGTGGGAGCTGTTCTTTCTCAACTGAATTTTGATGGTCAAGACCAGCCCATTGCTTTTATAAGCAGAAGGCTGACCCCCAGAGAGAAGAATTGGTCAGCTATTGAGAGGGAGGCCTTTGCTGTGGTTTGGGCCCTGAAGAACCTGAGGCCATACTTGTTTGGCACTCACTTCAAGATTCAGACCGACCATAAGCCCCTCTTGTGGCTAAATCAGATGAAGGGTGAAAACCCCAAACTGCTTAGGTGGTCCATTTCCCTACAGGGGATGGACTTTACAGTGGAACATAGACCTGGTACTGATCATGGCAATGCCGATGGGCTCTCCAGATATTTCCACTTAGAACAAGAAGACTCACCTGGTCAAGGTTAGCTTATTGTTCCGACGTTTGGGGGGGGGTCATGTAGGAGAGTAGGGTCTGCAATCCTATGATCACCCAGATTTTTTGCTTTTGTTTCACTGGTTTACGACTTTCTCTGGCTGTGGGCCTGCTAATCAGACCCACAGCCTGGCTGTTCTCTTTCTAAATTACGATATGTACCCTAGGTGCATTTACCAATTGGTACTGGGCCACCTTATCAGACCCTGTAACTCAGGGCATAGGTGTACCCAGGGTCGCCAGGGGCTGCAGCATGTATTATGCCACCCCTGGCTGGCCTCCTAAATTTGACACAACTGGCTGCATGACAGCTGGGGCGAAGTCGTGTAATCACCCTTTGCTTTAGATATAGTAGCCCTATATCTAACCCTACAAAGGACAACCGAGCTCCTATCAGTCACTCCTATAGCAGGCCTTGACAATCCTGAAGGCAGAGTGCGTGGGCTCGTGTGAACTGTGTTCTGGCCCGAGCCGAGCCCGGTTGCAGCTTGCGGAATCCAGACCCAATGGCTGTTCCATGATAACGCGTACCATATCGGTAACTTCGGTGCCGCGTTATCAAGACATGTCGAGTAAGGTGTCATACGAATCGGGATGCTGCCCTCTCACCGACTCTGGCGACGAGGTTAGCATTCCGCCCTTCTAGAGGGACACGACATGTACGTAACTGTGAACCCCGGTTAAAGTTAACTAAAGCCTCAGCTCCACAAAATGGATGCTGCCACCACAGACACGAGTCTGACCTCCTGCTGCTGGGAGTCCTTCCAGCGAGGAGAGCTTGGACAAAGGGTTTCCTGTCGAGGGCGGTGTTCGCACCGTCCCAGACAGGGTTTGTGTATTCTGGGTAGGTAGGGCTTTTGCGAGAAGGTGACTGCGGAGTGGCACCCCGGTGCTCACTACGCATCTGCCGGTCAGAACCAGTTCCAGGGGCGCCAGCCCTGGCCTGGGGAAAGTCCGGCAGGGGAGAGGGGTGTAACTACCCCCCTTCCTGGTCCCACCTTTAGGGCAGGACCTAGTCATGTACCCACCCCTTTCTTTAGGATAAAGACCGGAGCGGGGACCCTTCCAAATTAGATCATCTTTGAATCAAGAATACTTTCTACGAAAGGACTTCGAGACTCTTCTCAAGATTTCTCCCTTGTGACTAAGGAGTAGTCACCCTGCATCAGCGGGCACCATCTAAGAACTCTGCGGTTTGCTGCAAGTCCTTCCTCAAGGATCCGACGACCCAGCTCGACGAGAACCGGCTTCCCTGGCACCTCTGACCTCTACCCACGTCATCAGCTCAGCTGTGATCTGTGGGTGCGACGAGACCTCGAGGGACCGGCCATCATCAGAACCTGCACGCTCTTAACCAGCACGACCATCGAAGCAATTCTCTGGTGAGTGCTCTGGGGTCCGAGAAGCCCCGACCCTGAGCCGCTCCAGCACCGAAGTGCAGTCTCCCAGCATCTCCACGATCTGCGTGGGGCCCTTCTGCTCGCTGCTCAGCACGTTGTCTGGTCACTAGCCGCTGGCTTGTGCCCTTCCTTGACGACAACCGACAAACAACACTGCTGGTCTGGTTGCTCCAGACTGGCCCTTGCTTCCATCTTTGCGAGAAGCACCCCGGACCCTCCTGGTCCACTCAAGACGCCATCTTAGGCCTACCACGTGGCCCTGAGATCTGCCAAGGCTTGTTGCCCCATCCTGGGCCCAGCGACGCCGACAGCATCATCCTTCGTGGGACAGCTCGCACCTCCATCCTGGTCGCCGACAACGCCTCCTGGTCCGTGAGACTGCAGAGCCTAGCGTTGCCCACTCACCTGGTCGAGGTGACGGCCAACCGGTGCCTTCCTGGTACCCTCTGACTACTGGCTAGTAGTACGAACTTGGTCCCCTCTGCTTTCAGGTATCAACGATCTCTGATCCAGGCTTGGATCTCTACGAACTATTCATCACTGGTCGCCGGCCAGCAACTCCTTTTCTTCCGGCTCCTGGCTCGTCAGCGAAGACCCCGACGCCTGTAAGACTTGTGCAGCCGCAGCCCTCGTGGCTAGGTAACTTCGGCATTTCGGTGCCTGCATAGCCTCCTTACTCTAGGGTCCCGAGTCCCTCGCTTCCGACTTGCCTTATCGGGTCCGCCCGAGACCACTAAACTTTCCGTGTCCTCGGACACGTGTTTTAATTGTGCACTTGAAGTATTTTTCTAAGAGATTTGGTTTGTGCTTAGTACCCTGTCCTCATAAAGAGTACAGGGCGTTGTGATACTTAATAAATATACTGTTTATTTTCATAACACTTGTGTGGTGTCCTTTCACTTGGTGTTCAAGGGGTACATGTGTGGTAAACAGCTGGCTTAACACGCCCTCTCGAGTCTTTAGCCTTAGACTGCTCGTATCCACGCTACTAGGATAGCTGGTCTATAGGTTGACTTACAACCAATCACCATAAGGGTCGTTTGGAACGATACATAGCGGTCGCTAGAATAGCGAACGCTGCATATCGGGCCAACTTCTCACACCTCACGGTTGGAAGACAGTAGTAGTAGGCAGAGCAAGGGGACATCGGAAGAGTACAGGTATCATACCAACAGCGATACGGATTCTGATTCTGATGATTCTGTTTATGAAGATGTTACGTCACAGGACATCAGTTGTGAGGATGAACCCACTGTGAGCAGATATGGAAGAGCAGTCAAACCTCCAGCTAAGTTAAAAGATTACATTTGTGATTAGCTGTGGTTTTCCTCTCCTCATCCTTTAGCTTCAGCTGGACACCCACTGTTTCTCTTGTTGTTTTAGAAAGGGAGATGTGTTATGTTTATTAATCCAGTGCTATGGTTCAATGTAAGCACGCGCGCTATATTCTCTGCACGCGCTACCTGCCGGTGCATTGTGACGTCAGGGTGTTCTACCTGACCACCGGCAGGTTGACAGTTACGATATGACAGTTGCTTGTGAGTGGCGATTGCTAGCAGACGTACCCTGGTGTCACGTTTTAACTTGAATAAAGACTCTACTACTTACCTGCTTCCTGGTCATCTTTACAGCCACCAGCGCTCACTCCATAGCTCAGTGTCTCTCCCAACCAGCAGCACCTCAGACTTGTTGGCGTTAAGCTGGAGACAGTT
Source organism: Lissotriton vulgaris (assembly GCF_964263255.1). Lineage (NCBI taxonomy): Eukaryota > Metazoa > Chordata > Amphibia > Caudata > Salamandridae > Lissotriton > Lissotriton vulgaris. Next base: position 54,393,591 of record NC_141696.1, read on the forward strand.
GGCAGTCATACACTCTGCGACAGCTGCAAGATCGCTCTGGAACTCGGGAGCATCCTGTGTGAAGTCGTCAGAGAGTGCCACCACCAACTGTGTGTTGTCAGCATAAGAGACAATATTGAGCCCTCTACCACTGGCCACTGCTGCCAATGGTTGAACATATAGATTGAATAATATTGGACTCAAAGCTGAGCCCTGTGGCACACCTTGTCTAATAGACTGGACACAGGAGAGAAAAGGGGGGCTGTCACCTGGAACATCCTTACAGAGAGAAAGGATCTGAACCAATCCAAGGCAGAGCCCACAGTGCCGGCCTCCTCCAGACGATGTCATAGGATCTTGTGGGAGACCACATCACACGCTGCACTGAGATCTAGTAATATCAGTGCCGCGTGCGCTCTGCATCTAATGCTGTCCGCAGATATTCAGTCACAGCTAGGAGAGCTGTCTTTGTGCTGTGACCTGGGCAGAAGCCATTCTGAGAAGGATCTAGAATGCTATTGTTGTTCAGAAGTTCTATTAGAATAGAATTGATGTTAGCCTCGGTAATCTTAGATGCCCAAGGTAGAATAGATATAGGGCGGAAATTTTCCGGTTTTGCTGGGTCCATCGTGGGTTTTTTAAGCAGAGGGACCACCCATGCCTGCTTTCACATCCTAGGGATGACCGCAGTGGAAAGAGATGTATTAATCACCTGGCACAGAGGTGCCAGGAGCACAGGCAGGGATTTTATAAATTGGTCAGGCTTGAGAGGGTCAGCAGGAGAGCCAGATTTAACTTTGCTACATAGCAAACAGAGTTCATCCTCTGAGATCAACGGGAAGGCCACAAGAGTACAGGTGGAAAGGGCGCTATGTACAGAACCTAGACACGTTGGAAATGGAGGGAAGGACATATAGATATTTTCCCCTTTTGTAACAAAGAAAGTGGCAAGGTCCTCGCAATGCTGATCTAACGTGATCACAGGAGCAGTTAAAGTCTACCTTGATTTAAGGTCTTTAAGTATTGAGAAGATACTTTTGGCCGGATTGCTACTCGCCTTGATTTCATTTGCAAAGTAGGTTGCCCGTTCTGATTGAAGCAAAACCAAAGGGGATGATGGACGGAGTGTTGAACAATGCAAGCACTCACCCCCAGTCAACTGATATCGGTTTAATCCATCATTATTTAGCTCACTCCGCCACTGAAAGATCCAGTTGCACAGAGCTTTCTAAGTTGTGTCCAGGTCAGCAGGCAGACTGGAAGTATTCAGAGAGAGAAGGGCATGGAATTGCTCCAGATTCAGTTTGTGCCAGAGGCTCTTAAAAGAGGTCTTCTAAGCTACCTTCTGCAGGGTTCTATGCCTGTGAGTGTCATGGAGATAAGATAATGATCTGACCAGCACACTGGGACAGGAGTGTTAACTGTAAGGGAAGAGAGGTTGGAAAAGACCGGGTCCAGCAGATGGCCAGTGGAGTGGGTAGGACCTGAGACCAGTTGAATTAACTGACAAGCTGCAAGGTCCACTAAAAAGCGACCCATTTCCTTGTCCATATGGCTATCTAAATGTAAATTCAAATCCCAAATAATGCTGAAGTTGGCCGCTTTCATAGCCCAGACACTGGCTACATTGATGAGTGCAGCCTTAAACTCTTTGGCAGGACCTGGTGGGTGATAAACCAACAACTCGGACATGGTGTAGTTAGCGCTAAATGAAATCCCAAACTGTGCAGATTCACAGCCCGCCAGAGTTTCTTTGACAAAGGTGTTGTTGTGTTCTATGAAGAAAGACACCAGGAGCCTGGATGTATATTTAGGTCTTCTATATTCAGTCTTCAGATCAAGTTACATCTGTCTTAACTCCAGCCAGCCTAGTGTGGTACCAGCCCCACCAGGAGCAGCCTCTTAGCTGCTCAGCCCATCTCTAACTGCCACATTCATCCCACTCAGACACCCAGGCATTCCACGCATCACAGGCCCACCAACATTCTAAGACCAACTCACACTTTGGCTGAGCAGCTAGAGGCAGCAGGCTAGAGTACATGTTATACTAGTAAGAGGATATAACATTATCCCTTTTTCTTTACACAAAAGCAACAAGCATTTACAATGCAATGGTTTTGCCTTTGTTCAAGTTAGAGCTATTGGCATTGCTCTTGACATTATTTTTATTTATGTTTTTTTTAACATAAATAAATGGCATTGTCATTTACAATGCCAATAGCTTAATCTCTCGCAAATCCCACACACAAACACCCACAGAGAGCCCCCCCACACACACACACAGCGCCCCCCCACACAACCACACAGCGCCCTCCACACATACACCCACACAGAGCCCCCCCCACACAGAGCAGAAGTATGCTACATTTAATGCGAGTCAAGAAAGATAATGCAAGTCAAAATTGCCAACATGATGAATTACTTGATAAGTCACATTGGTTTGTCTTAAACTTGGATTCTACGGTCAGGAATGTTAAGACTTCCTGTTATGGGAGCTTTCCTCAATCACAGATACATTGAATCAGAATCCTCTATCTTTTACCACTGACTCACATGTGCAGATGATTCCCAAGAGGTTCTTTTGGATCAAGGTCCAAGTGATAGGAGAAGAACGCAAAATGACATGAACACCATAACCACAATTTCTCGCAATGTTTCCATGCTTGTAAGATGCAAATACTTTTCTTCTTCTCCAGGTATATTGTGCTTTGGTAGGGAGAAGAAAATGTAATCCAACCACCATCACTTAAGAGTTCTCTTGTTTATCCCCCAGACTGACCTAGATTTACGTACATAGATCTCGTTCAACGAACGACAGATGTTATTCTGCCAAATAAACATGTATACTGAATCCATGCAAGGTGGAAATGCTGACATCACTTGTGTTAACGCGCAGCCCGCTTCCCTCCAAACGTGAATAATGGTGTACACGAAACAGATATCTTAGGTACAATCACGATAGTCTTTCCCTCCCTGGTAAACTCTAACTACAACATGGAGAAGAAAATGCGCATTAGCAGGGTTGTTATGAATATGCTAGTCGACTCTGGAAACAAAAACTATAAACGATTAGGCAACAATAAAAAAAAAATGTGCATCCATTGAAGACAAGATGGGGTGCCAGGGGTTGCCTCTAACGTGCACGGCAGTCAGTTTGTAGACGGCAGCACATCTGCTCCGATCATTCAAGTCACAACAGGTGAAGAGCGGTTAAAAACTGCAAACCTGTTCACACTCCTAACCACAATGAAAGCGAAGACAGGTTTGTTTTATTAGCTGTCTCGGAGCTTTTGATCACAATGCTGCTGTTATTTAGCGATTATATAGCGCACAAACAAAAAGAAACCTGTTCAGCATCGAAGGACTTTCGATAGCCTGGGCACTAGGGAATGAATATTGATAATCCTCACAAGCAATAGTTCCAGGGTTTCTAAGCACAGGGTCAATGGTTTTTAGCATCTATACAGCAAACAGCCTGCTATGCTTTCGTTGGTCCAGGTGCCGCAGAAGGGGCATCAAGCTGAATGAGGCATGGAGACTGTCACGCCCGCCTTCTCCTCCCCACCCCGCCACGAATGATCCATTTTATGGAGTAATCGATATCTAGCGCTTGCTCGCCCTAGGAGTAAATAATCTGCGTCTTCGGACAGTGCTGCTAATTTAGGGTTTCACGTCAGAACCGATCTCTAAAACAACAGCGGGGCATCCCGTGTTTAGGAATGTAATCCTGGCTGAGAAAACGAAACCCCACCTCAGATGATCCGTGGGACCCTAGAGGTCAACAGCTCTGTCAAAGAATGAATGCACTCCCATAAAGATTCCTGTGCAACCCGTGCCTCAAAACAACTGCACTACCGTTTGCAGAGGTACCTGTCTGCATCAGTGACTGCAACCCTGACATGGTGAGTCCTATCCTACCCAAGTGAGTGCAATGTGGTTTGAGGCAGCGAGTCTGGCTGAGTCACTACAGCCCTGTACGAGAGGCTGCAATCCTCCCCCGGTTACTGTAATAACGCCCCATGGTTCAAACAAGAAGCAGCTAGAGATGCTCACGAGTAACAGGAGCAAGGATCCCTCAAGCTGGCCAGAGAAAAGAGGCATACACACGCACTGCATGGTACACAAAATCTATAGATAGAACAAACCAGGCAGCAAGCACGCTCAAAAACTTTGAACAAATGTAACACTAGGAAAGCGATTTGGAGACTTTCAGGAAGATATGGTTCTGACTGCGGCCCTGCCTGGATGAGGATAGTCCTGTCGGAGTGACTTGAATCAGCCTCACTGACGGCAATCCTATTCCACAGTCATCGACCCTACAACCAGGCAGCAAGCACGCTCAAAAACTTTGAACAAATGTAACACTAGGAAAGCGATTTGGAGACTTTTAGGAAGATATGGTTCTGACTGCGGCCCTGCCTGGATGAGGATAGTCCTGTCGGAGTGACTTGAATCAGCCTCACTGACGGCAATCCTATTCCACAGTCATCGACCCTACTTGCGCGCAGCAATACTACCAGAGTGGTAGCAATTTTGTGAGAGTAGCAGTAGAGTTACCACAATCTTGTTACTGAGTGTGATCCTGATTCAGGGGGCGCAGTTCTGCCAAAGTGACAGTAATCTTGTATTAATCCTGAGTTAATAAGTGATATCCAGAGAAACTGCAGTCTGTCTTGTTAACGTGAAAACATACCTGCTTTAGTGCCCGAAGTTCTAGTTTAACTTTAGTACAGAAAACAAAGCGAACGCACTTTTTTGTCAGTGGCAGCAAACCCCCTTAGTTACTATAATTCTGCTTGAATGCAATCGTGTCAATGTCAGCGAACCTGCCTTAGTGTGTACAATCCTTCTTCAATGACTGCAACCACGTCCTGATTAGTGCATTCCTATGTTCGGAACCGCTATCTTGCTCCAGTGACAACAAACCTGCATTAAACACATTACATACCCTCTCTTGGTTTTACTTCCTTACCTCTCCTTCAGAAAAAGCCTTGATAAAGGACTACATTAACTACAGAAACCTTCCCTAGATTTATTATCACATCTACTTCTACACTTGCCTGGCTGGCCGCCAAAAACACGTCTCTACTCCAACTCTCGAACTTCGCCTGCTTAATCATCCTACAGCACCCACCGTTACTAGGATAACTACCACGAACCTTTCAGAAACTACGTTACTGTGTAATATGATCATTATTAAAAATGTCTTCTAAGTGCATCACCCACCATACTAACTTTAACTATATCGCCATGTAGGTCTTACCCCAACGTACTGTGCATTTACCCAATAGTAGCTGCGCAAACACCATGCTCTTTAAACATTATTCATACATGGTTGTCGCTAGTTTGATTAAATACAATCTATCCGCCGGCATGTACATTGTGGTAACACTCTGGTTGTAAAATAGAACTGGGATGCTGCAAAGTGAAAGATGGATCACCCCCCCCCCCCCCACCCGAATCACTAATAAAAGATAACAGCCCCGACATATTTATTTAAAAAAAGGTCTTTTGGACACAGTTTTGCATAAGGCAAATTTCTGCTAATACTGGCGGTTTAAACATGCATCGACGAGGCCCAAACATTATAATTAAGCAATTTTAAAAAGATGCAATTGTTGTATAAAGTGTCCTAATAAAAAGGCTGCCTTTCTTCACAGAATAAATCCCACAACGCTTAATGCGATTTGTATAACATCGGAGGTTCTGCATTTCTCCACCCTTCCTTCGCCTGAGACGAAGGGCGGAGTAATGTACGTGAGCGTTCATTATTCTCCTGGGTTGGGGGGAGGGAGGATCCTAGCCATCTCCGGCCCACCTCCAGTTTGTGTGGGGGAGGGGCAGCTAAAGGAGCTTCTGGTGACAACGCCGACGATCGAGAACCGCGGGCCAAAGAAATGGCAGAACATTGACAAACCTCCAGATGAGCGCCACCACAAAAAGTAGAAATTATTTGACGTAAACACCGGCGTGACTACCCTGGATTTTACAACCTATACTTCCAAACATTTAACTACCAAGGAGGGTCTGCCTTCCAAAGGCAGGAAATACTAAACATGTGTACTTTTACCTCTGCCCATTGCAAACATTTACCGGATACCAAGTACAGCGCCTATGTTCCTCATACCCCTAAACTGCATGATTAAAAGGACTGTTAAGCATCAGCTACACGGCAACTTCCTCCTTAAGAGTACAAAAAAACGAATACCACTGGAATATTACGTCCAAGCCGTGTAATCGACGTTAGGTGCCTTTAAACCTAAAATATGTCGATTAAACAGTAGGACGGGGCCAGCAGGTACAAGTACTTGATAACCCTGGAATCGTTATTTTGGAGTCTGTACCATTACTAGAGAATCTACCATCCCACAATTAACCTCTCCCCCATCCATTGCAAAACGAAAACTGGCATCGAGTCATTGGCAGGGTACATAGGCATTATGACATTGCCCCGGTTCCTTTAAACAGACACTAGCGGCAGGAGGACGGCTGTAGCCAGGCTTCACTCCAGTTTACCAAAGCGGTTAAAGTACCACATGAAGGGTGGTGCTTAGGTTCGGTGTCGAGGACCGGGATGCAGACACAGAGGCACACGTATTGTGCGAGGCACGGACGCAGAGTTGGCCGCGCCGTGCCCAGCAACAGAGATGCACCTCCGGTTGTAGACTTTACTCACTGTGGCTCTCCAGTTGTCCTCCAGCTGTGGTTGCAGCCCTAGGCAAGGCATCGGAAGTAGTGAGCGGGGGACAGGGAGGCTCCGGACGGGGCCTCGGGTCCGGTGTGGTTTACTTCATACGGAACAGAAACCAACAATTTTTCGGGGATCTGAACCTCTCCACTCCTAACCTCCCTGCCTCATCCTCCTCCAGAGGCTTCCCGCCGGTACATTCAAGCAGGGAACCTGTCGTGCCCCCTGGGACTTGTAGTATACAAACCCCTCCCCTTCTAGTAAGCCAATAGCTAACAGAGAACGAAAATACTACACGTCCCAAGATTCATGAGCGACCAGGACGCCATTTTAACCCAAGCCGGACTGTTGCCAGACCACCATCACAAATAAATAAATAAACAACGGAACAGCAGGTTAGTTGGGGGAAAAATGCAGCGGGTAGAAAAGATGGCTTTACGAATACACACGTACCAATGGACGAGGTGGCGAGAACGTGAGGAGAAGAGGTGGGGGCAGAGGCCAGCTGGGGCCGCCCTACCTCCACTCCCGCCCATGTGCCGCTCTCCGGCACCAACAGCAGCCGCACGGAGCCCTCCCCAGCCCTTCAGACTCACCGGGCTCTCTTGGGCGGGCTCCTCCGGGCGGCGGCCTCTCTGCTGGGCGGCGGCTCGGCGGCGGGTCTCCTCCTCATAATGAAGCACCGCCTTCTCCTTCCGCCGTCGTCCTCCCGAGTGGAGCCGCCAGGCTCCCGATCCACTTCTCCTCCGGGGCGCCGGGAGCCCCCAGCAGCGGCGACGCGACCTCTCCTCTTCCCCGGTCTCCCTCTGGGCACGGGAGACCGGCAACTCCCGCAAAAGCTTCCCCCAGGCAGGGGGAAGCGGAACAACACGTCCTCCCGGCCCCGCCCACAACCAGGCGGCGGGCCGGACCTCTGCTTCCGGGGAACAGCCAATGGCTGCGCGGCAACTCTCCCTGGGCCACCCAATGGCAGCGCGGCCCTCCTGACGAGCCCACTGGCTCTGGTCGCGCTGTCGAAGCCACGGCGACGGTTTCAGCGATTGAAAGAATGGGGAAAGGGTTTCCCAATACTAAGGACTAGTGGACTCGCCATAAATCCTCATTAGTGCGCAAGAGGGCAAAGTGGTAGGATGCAGTAGTGCCGGCAATGCCGGACCAGACACGGGGGCGTTCCCGGCGTCCCGTGACGTCGGCAAAAGCCAAAGAATGTCGGGAACGCCCCCGTGTCTGGTCCGGCATTGACGGACAGGCCCCTCGTCCAATGGCAAGGCTCCGTTTACGGAGCCAGCCAATCAAGGACGAGGGCCGAACCAAGCCACACTATGCAACTCAACAGGATTTCGCCTGCGCCGAAAAGATGCGCAGAGCGCATCTTCGGCGAGGCAAAACCTAAAAAGGAAACAAGAGAACTAAGCCCATGTAGAATAAAATAACGAATCTCAAAGATGCAGCAAATGGCAAAGCATCAAAGAAGATCGAACCACGAAAACAAAAAAAATCAATTATAGTACAACTCTCTATGATGCAGCAATGAAGACAAAACATCACAGGAGAAAAAAACATTAGTTAAAGAAAGGATGGTTGAGATACATACATTTGAATAGCAATATCCCCCATCCCCCTTAAAAAGAGAATTTTCTAAACATATTTCAGTACAAAGAATTTAGAATCTTATACTGCAACGTAAAGTCCTATAACGCAAAAGGTAAAAGACTTCACAACTCAATTGCCAAAAGCATGACATAGAATACCCTGCGACTTCAATCCCAAGAGTAAGGGAAACAAGAACAAATGGGTTGTCATCCATAGAACCAACGTAAAGATATGTACTATTGTACTGCGCTCAACTATAACATGGTTTTAAAACCCACATCCAACCCCGTGTAGGAGTTTACCTAGACACATACGTAGGGGAACTATTAACTAACCCATGTCCCAAACCCCTTGTAGAGCTTACATACCCCCTGGTAGGAGTAACTGACAGTATTAGTTAATTTAGAAAATAAACCCACAGCCACCCCTCAAGTAAGGGAACTGTGTGATGACTACACACAAGAACTCATGAAAAACCATCCTAAGCAAAACTTCAGCCTGTGGCAACTCAACACATGAATGTACAGTAGAAGTTAAAACATTAGTTTATACTAAACATGCATAAGATTTTTTCATTACAACAACAAAACCTAAAATTCCAATTTGAATGGAACACTGCTAAACTGTGCCCACGCCGGTGAACGATGTTTCACCCGAGTTGTGGTATAAAAACACTTTCCCTGTACAAGAAAGAGAAAACAAAACAGCCCAAACCAAATAGCTAGGTGTGTTAAAAATGCAATACCACAAATAAATGTTGTAGAGTGCATACAGTTACATTTTCATAATAGCCAAAGTAACATTACACTGAATCACATAGTCTCATGAGAATTAACCTATGCCCCAAAATAATGCCTAACAGTGCGACCTGTAAGAAGAAATAAATGATATTGAACATGAATATGGTCACATGTTTGTGTTGTAAAACATTCCTCAAAGTCCTTGCAACAGATGTGGTTTGTATTACCAAATGCCATTAAATTTGACAGGCTCCCTGAATGATAAACGATGTACAAAGCAGGAAAGATACCAAATGAAAATTTTCTTCGACATACTTGAAACGAAGGATGTCCACTCCCAAACTTGTGCTGCAAAATGACACGCCGACTCCTCATTTCACATGGTCTCCGACAACCAAGAATCGGAAAGTCACATGTAAACATCCCACAACGTGTATTCCACAAGCTGTTTAACACCTTGGCTGCTTTGAGTTTTCCCCGTGCCTCATGACGAGCTGAGCTCGTCATGAGCAGCGAAGGGGTTAAAGACGCTCTCAGTTGGAAGGTAGTACATTGTTATGGGCGAAAACCGTGCCATCAACCAATCACAAGATGGCGGCATGCTTGTGGCGTTACGCTGGGTGGCTCCCGGCACACGAATGCTCCAAAACACGCTTGAACACTGGTAAAGCGTCACAAAAGGACGATCTTGGATCTGCGCAGCATGGAGCATCAGAGGTAAGGTTCCTCACACTGTATGGAGCTCGCGCTTCATCTTTTGAATTTTGAAAACAGCTATTGAACTGACAAATAACCGCTACCAGTATTGAAGGAAAAACAGATGGAAAAGCGCTGTAATAATACATTTGAAGAAAAGCTCACTTCAAAAGCGCTGTAGTAGAACATTTGATAAGTTTCCTCCATATTGTGCTACATAAAACTTCGGCTTCGGCTATATAAAAAAATGCCAAAAGTAATACAACATTGTGTTTAAACTCCAGGATCACCAAAACAGTGCTCGAAAAGCCATACTCTGCCTAAATTACACTTGCAGAGTCTAGTGCAAGAGACGATCACTGTTTTACGATATTCCAAAGCAGAAAGACATCAAGACACTCTCCGCCAAACGTCCAGACAAGAAGGATGACCCGCAATTCCTCAAAAAGCACTCTAGGAAGTAGCATGTAGTAGAACTCTGTGTACCCATGTAGACAGGGGCCAACTTGTAGAAGTCAAAGGATACACAAAGACATTGAACTAACACATGGCTTCAAGAATAGTCACCCAGAAATTGACGAAATAGAGGCAGGTCCCTTCATTCTTAAAACATGCAGCTGCACAGTAGCACATAATATCTGGTTGATCAACGGCTTTTTGTTGAAATACTAGTCACAATCTGTGTTAAAATTCTTGTCTGGCATACAACATTGTCCAACTGTGCTACTACTGAAGGGAGATCGTTGTGACAAAACCTTTTCAATAAAGATCTCTGTAGTCATTTAAGTACTTTAATTGTCAGGTACTGTGAAAAAAAATCACTTTAAAATTGTCTTAATCTTAAAAGACACTGTAGCGATGTGGCTGGAACACCAACACCTGGTTGTAGAGAGGCTACCCATCCAACTCACAAACACTTTTGTACGTTACCATGTGGCTGGAACACCAGATGTGGCTGTAGTTGAACTACTCCTCCAACTCACTGTTGTCCTCTGTGGCTGGAACACCAAATTCGATTGTAGTTGTACTACTCCTCCAACTCACTGTAGCTGTAGTATTCCCAGGCTGTAGTGTCAGATGAAGGTGACACTACTCGCTGGGGCTGTCCTTTGGAAGGACACTGGTGGGGCTGGCGCTGGCTTGCCTGGAAATACCTTCTTGCAGTTGTAGTTGCTTGTAGGATCTCTTGGTTTCTCTGGTAGTTCCTTAGTTTCTTTGTTTCTTAGCTGTACCAAGAGTCTCTAGGGTTCAAGTCTGCCCGTCGCTAAAAATATGCTGTGTCCTATGTAGAAAGACACCAGGAGCCAGGATGTACTATGGCTGAGCAGCTAGAGGCAACAGGGCTAGAGTACATGTTATACTAGTAAGTAGGATATAACAGGTGCACGTATAACAAGATTTAAAAACGACCGCAATGCCACCTCCTCTAGACTCTCTATTTAGAGTCATAATGCTATAGCCCAGGGGAAGTGCTAATCCTGGCTCAGCAACCATATCATCAGAGAGCCAGGTCCATCCGGGGATTCATCCTTCACCAACTCATGTACATCCAGGAAGTGTTTAGCTAAAGAGCGACAGTTAAGGCTCAGGATTTTAATGATGGTCGTGGACGAAAGTAGGGGAGGATGTGGTTGTGTTGTAGCCCAGGACTCAAACCTACAACTATTGCAACAAAACGGGCCCTCATGGAGATCGGATAAAGGATGGCTACACAAACTCACCGAGTTCCTGGCAGCCACCAAATCACCACAGGAGTAAGTCAACACATCTCTCACGCCATCAGCAGCATTTATAGCGCCTGGAGACTTCATGGCGTAGACGGGCTTGCCTTTGGCGCCCCACGTGGTGCTCGCTGCGCACATCCGCGGTGCTTCCGCGCCATAGCCTCCTTTTGAGTTGTCATGACGGTCCGAATACAGGAACACTAGACCGCCTCTCCGCCAAGATGGCAGAAGAGACACGTCCCCCCGGAAGTGAGTCTCTCTGGAATGCAAGGAACGATCTCCCTCCACTCAAACAGCCCGGTAATGACTGTGGTGGACCGGGGAGAGTTCCAAAGAGCAGCACTACCTAACTGGACGGCAATTTCTAAATAAGCACGCCAGTGCAAGCAAAACTGCACAATATGCAGCACAGTGGATAACTTGTCATACAGGAATCTTACAATAAAACGTATTATATCCAGTTTCCCGACAAATCACGGCACAACTTCATAACTTGCTCCACCTGGAACTTAGTGAGAGGCGTGTGATCTACATGTATTAGCAAGTAGCCTCCCATATCAGGGTGGAGGGCTAAGTAATCAGAGACCAAGCCCACAGGGCAGTACCTTTTGTCCCCAGAGGTTGTAGCCAAATTACTTTCCCCAGCCCATCCTGGTTCGTTTTGGTCTCTCCACCTGAATTCTTTTGGAGTCTCCTTCGAGCTGGGTATCCCATCCACAGGTTTAAAAAATGTTCTTCTGGTGCCCTCTGTACTAATGGGCCTTCTGATTAGGGCTTGGCTGGGTCCAGTATATACCCCTTACTGCCCCGGCCCGACTTCAGGAGTCACTGGTAAATGTAGAGGTGTCCGCCTTCACGGCCACAAGTATGGTTGTTTAATAAGTTATTCTTGTGGCCAACACAATACCCTTATCTATATCTGCTGACCTCCATTTGTTTAATTGTACAGAACCGGCCAGGCTTTAGGACCCCTTGGGGATATAAAACAGCTCTCTTCGTAACCACAGTTCTGTGTGATACCAACCATAATGCACTGTGTGCAAGTTGTTGCATTTTTTGGGGGGGTTGACTAAGCCCTTGTTTGCCCCCTTACTTAGAGGGTCCCAAATACAAGGGTTCAGTCTGATGACCAAGTGCCACACCAGCAAGTGAACATGTAGACATGAACTGCGTCATGTCTTTTCGAGGACGCCTGGTGCTCATCTACCTCCTAAAACATGACAAAGGTGGATCTAAAAACAGGGGGTGAGGCTGAGTTCCACCAATTTATTCCAAATATACTGCTACATTTCACACCCTTATTGCCTGCGAGACCCATCAGCCTGACTGCGATCAGTAGAATGCTGTTTCTCCATGCTGGCGTCCACACCCTAGCGTATGTAGCCCATAGCCAGACTTTCGCCAAAGGCATACCAGTTTGCAGAAAAGATGCCAAGGCGTTTGGATAGTGAGAACCGAGGGTAAAATATATGAACAAACTTACCTGCAACTTCCTAACTAGGAATGCAAGATGTGTTCTGGTGATAGTCAGCATATCTGCTCCAGGCCAAATTTCTCAACACTATTGAAGCCATACCACACTTTTTAGAATGACCAACTAACCTCCACCCTCGTGTGGGTAGCCAGGGCCAGACTTCTGCTGGTGTATTCAGCATGCACACAAGTGGATGGAAAAGCTACTGGGATGGAGAGAACAAGAGTGCAGATCGCCTGCCCTTTCTTATATTACGGGAATGTCAAATGCCCAATAAATTGTAACCTTTGTGCTGTAACCCAGTGTTTCACAAAACTTTGGAACCCCAACACACTTGTTATACGGACAAACTTATGCAACCCGCCAAGCTGCAATGTTGATAATGCAGGTGCATTTGGCTTATCTAATATTTCTGTTGCAAAGACCAATCTTTTTGCACAGACAGTTTTCTTGAAAAACTATGAGACACAGATTAATAATGTGTCATATCTGGTTCCAGTGAATGTTTGTCTTGTGTGCACCAATCCCAGAATATGGGCGAATGTAATGCCTATAGCATTTCAAATCCCAACACAGAGCTATTGGGATGGTGAGAACAGGAGGATAACCATATCTGCAGATTACTTGTCCTTTCTCAACTTGTGGGATTGCAGAACATTTTCTAATAACCGTGGCCTTGTTGCTCTAACCCAGTGTGTCCCCAGAACCTTGGAACCACAGCATACTTTTAGGATGACAAGCTTAAGCAACCTGCCTAGCTGCAGTGGCGGTAGGTGGGTAACCCGTCACAAGCACTCATTTAGCGCATTTTCTGTCAAACTGAAAATTACATTTGCACAAACCATTTTATTGAGAAACTATGGCAAACAAATTATTACTGTGTCCTTTGGTTTCATGAATGTTTGTCTTATGTGCATTTGCCAGTAAGTAGGCACTTTGATTTGTCTGGCTGTAACACGCTTGTTTATCTCAAGCACCTCTTCTGTCGCAGTGACAGATACATTTTTACAGACAGTTTTAGTGACAAACTATTGCGAACAAATTAATACTTTGTCAAGTCCAGTTTCTGTGAATTTCTGTCTATAATGCCTCTGACAGCGAGTCCCTGAATTTGTTTTGGCTGTGTTAAAATCGTTGCTTCCGTCATACTTCAGGGTTACAAGACGTGCTTAATCTTTTAGCTTTCACCACTGAGTGTGCCCAGTCAGTTCACCGGTATCACATTGCAATTACCTAGACCGCAAAATGGCAGGAGATAGTCAGCCCCAAACCCAGTGCTAATACAACAAGCATTTGCAATGCAATAGGTCTCGCATTAGGAAAGATTGAGCTATTGGTATTGTAAATGACACATTTTTTATTTATGTGTTGGTTTTGAAAATTGCAAAATTAATAGCTTTTTCATTTACAATGCCAATAGTTTTAACTTTCGCAACTGTGACACCTATAGCATTTGTAATGCAATATTGTTTGTTCTAGTTGATTCAATGCCCATTAGATTTCCAATGTTAGACTAATGTTCTGATTTGTTAACGTTGCCTCAAATTGTAAAGCGCTCTGATATCCTTCGGGATCAAGTTCGCGCTATATAAAACTTTATAAATAAATAAATAAAGAGGAGAGTAGAGCTAGTGGTGAGAATATGGTAAGTGGAGTAAAGTGCAGGAAGTGAAGTTGTGGATGTAGGAAGACAAGAGATCAAGGACTAGGCAGCAATATATAAACATTACTGGAGAGGGAGGGCGATTGAAGAATTGAAAGATTAAAATGGGTAGTGAGAAGTTAAGCCTTGGCTCTTCTTGTCATCCTTCACTAAAGGTAGATGCAGGAGCTGTTTTTCAAGACTACAGAAAGTGAGACGGGGAGGAGTGGAAAGGTGAGGGTGCTTCTCGACAGAGCAGGTTTGACTTGCTCCCCTGCATGTGCAGAGGTTGTCGTGGCATTGTTACGCCCCCAAAAGAGGCAGCTTTGGTGAGAAACCGAGCCAGACACCTCCCAGGAGAAGAGAGTTATGGGCTGACCCTCTTTTGAACCAAGATAGAGTAAACAGGGTACCCCCATTAAAAGAGAACCATGTGCTCATAACGCTATTGTAAGGGACAATTGCTCCTCTTCAAGGTAGTATTTCATCTAATATTATGGGGACCAATTACTTGATTTTAATGCGTCGATAAATCAACTTGCATAGATATGAAAATCAAGTTTGTGTTTCCTAGATTAACTGATGGAATACTAGCAAAGTACCACCTTTTTAGCACCGGGGGTGCTCACGATTACCAACTTGGAAAGAAGAAAGAGGGATTCCAGAGATGTTCACAGTCATCACAATAATGCAGGTGTTTACACCCAGTCTCTCTTGTGCTCTCAGTCGCTTCTGGGAGCTAAAAGGTGCACAATAGCAGCCTAGCAGGAGGTCAGGGAACATTTGTCTAGGTGGTCTGACTGTGGACATTCTCAGCACACCCCCGAGTTCTGTGTAAACTGCGACGAGCCGTCCATAAAGGGAGTGTGGTGTCTTGCCTCCTCAAGAAACACAGGGCTGGGAGACCATTTGTGGGCATCTCTTTAGCCACCAAGGGTTCCTCCGTGGGGCGCTTTAATCGGTGTTTGCGTGGCTCCTGCATTAGGGACCACACAACGCAGCCAAAAAAATGCAGAGGATATCCGATCTCGGGTGACAAAATACGAGAATAATGGTAGGGCGGTACTCTGGATACGACATGCACGGATTAAGTCATTAAACCGAGGCATGATCTTTCATGGAGAATGAGGGGCGGACAACTGATGAGGCCGCGGTCAATATCCAAGTAAAGTATTCTTAACATTTTGCAATCCCGTCCTTCGCAGCACGAAAAAAAAAACATTAAAAAAAAACAAGCAAGATTTGCAAACCCTTCCGTCATTTCGGCAAGATGCTGATCTAACCATGCCACTAAAAGCTCTCAACATTTAAGCTTTACGGGTAACTAGTAATTAAGTAACCTTGGCTAGCAACGCGAATAGGTTTCAATCGCAGTGTAAACATGGAAGGCTTTATTTAATCCTCTGCCAGGCATCTAACATTTCAGTCGCTCTGAACAGAACCCGGGGGCGCGCGCCGCCTAGGAACAAGGAAGCCCGCGCCGGGATCCAGTCAGCGCGCGCACCGTCGGTGCACTTGACGGACGTCTGAACACACTGTAATCAAAATCAACAGCCTGTGAACACGGTGTTTATAGCGTGACTGAAATTGCAATCTAGCGCCAATGTGCATTCATTAAGTGTCAGCCTCTCTCCACTACCCAAGGAAATTCTGTAAGCACGGACACCCCTGCATCTGAAGAAAAGGGACTGCGCATCGGAGTGCCGCCGCGCTGCCCGCGGCGACCCGGAAGCTCTTGGCCGGCCGGCGAATCAGGTCGCGGCCGACCGGAAGTCCCGCCTCCCGAGGTCCGCGAGCCCGATTAAGAAGAGGAGACGAGCCGCGCCGCGACGTGAGGAGCCCGCCGGAAGAGCGCAGTCGGTGAGTGGGGCCCAGGGCTGAAGTGAAGTGCGTGCGTGCCTGTGTGTATGCCTGGGAGGGGAGGGGGGGAATGTGTGTGTGCGCGCGTGCGTGACTGTGTGTGATTGAGCCTGTATGTGTGTCGTATGCCTGCGTGTGCATGCGCGCGCCTGTGTGTGTGTGTGTGTGTGTGTGTGTGTGTGTGTGTGTGTGCGCACGCGCGCCTGTGTATGCGTGCATGCAGAGGGGTGGGGGCTGGCTGTGTGCGAGCAGGGGCTGTGAGTTGATCTGCGCAAGCGCGGGTCAGACGCGCGCTCCCGCGGGGAAAACTGCAAGCTCGTAACAGATTGGTGTCCTCATTCCCCAGCATTCTCACTAACGGGCCACAATAGGTCTGAAGCAGACACCGTCAATGCTCACGCATTGAGGGTAGGTCTGCTCGACCTAAAAATGTCATAGCCCAATCTGCCAGGGCACATAGCCTCATGTTCACCTTCAATGGTGTGATCTGGACTGCTTTGACTACGCGCCACTGAAGGTCTCGGCAAGTAACATTGTACTGGATGTTGGAATAGAAATGCTTTTAGCCAAATTCTCTATGCATTGTACTTCTAAAGTTAGCATTCGCTGCACCATTTTATATTCAGCTGCCGTTTTGAGCCATGATTGAAACGAACTTCTCTCTCACTTTTATGTCTGCCTCAGCAAAAAGCAGCTGCTAAATGATATTTTCTCCTTGTATTTCTCCAAGGTTGTTTCTGTCATTACATACCTTTCTTACAAGATTTCTCCCTTGTGACTAAGGAGTAGTCACCCTGCATCAGCGGGCACCATCTAAGAACTCTGCGGTTTGCTGCAAGTCCTTCCTCAAGGATCCGACGACCCAGCTCGACGAGAACCGGCTTCCCTGGCACCTCTGACCTCTACCCACGTCATCAGCTCAGCTGTGATCTGTGGGTGCGACGAGACCTCGAGGGACCGGCCATCATCAGAACCTGCACGCTCTTAACCAGCACGACCATCGAAGCAATTCTCTGGTGAGTGCTCTGGGGTCCGAGAAGCCCCGACCCTGAGCCGCTCCAGCACCGAAGTGCAGTCTCCCAGCATCTCCACGATCTGCGTGGGGCCCTTCTGCTCGCTGCTCAGCACGTTGTCTGGTCACTAGCCGCTGGCTTGTGCCCTTCCTTGACGACAACCGACAAACAACACTGCTGGTCTGGTTGCTCCAGACTGGCCCTTGCTTCCATCTTTGCGAGAAGCACCCCGGACCCTCCTGGTCCACTCAAGACGCCATCTTAGGCCTACCACGTGGCCCTGAGATCTGCCAAGGCTTGTTGCCCCATCCTGGGCCCAGCGACGCTGACAGCATCATCCTTCGTGGGACAGCTCGCACCTCCATCCTGGTCGCCGACAACGCCTCCTGGTCCGTGAGACTGCAGAGCCTAGCGTCGCCCACTCACCTGGTCGAGGTGACGGCCAACCGGTGCCTTCCTGGTACCCTCTGACTACTGGCTAGTAGTACGAACTTGGTCCCCTCTGCTTTCAGGTATCAACGATCTCTGATCCAGGCTTGGATCTCTACGAACTATTCATCACTGGTCGCCGGCCAGCAACTCCTTTTCTTCCGGCTCCTGGCTCGTCAGCGAAGACCCCGACGCCTGTAAGACTTGTGCAGCCGCAGCCCTCGTGGCTAGGTAACTTCGGCATTTCGGTGCCTGCATAGCCTCCTTACTCTAGGGTCCCGAGTCCCTCGCTTCCGACTTGCCTTATCGGGTCCGCCCGAGACCACTAAACTTTCCGTGTCCTCGGACACGTGTTTTAATTGTGCACTTGAAGTATTTTTCTAAGAGATTTGGTTTGTGCTTAGTACCCTGTCCTCATAAAGAGTACAGGGCTGTTGTGATACTTAATAAATATACTGTTTATTTTCATAACACTTGTGTGGTGTCCTTTCACTTGGTGTTCAAGGGGTACATGTGTGGTAAACAGCTGGCTTAACACGCCCTCTCGAGTCTTTAGCCTTAGACTGCTCGTATCCACGCTACTAGGATAGCTGGTCTATAGGTTGACTTACAACCAATCACCATAAGGGTCGTTTGGAACGATACATAGCGGTCGCTAGAATAGCGAACGCTGCATATCGGGCCAACTTCTCACACCTCACGGTTGGAAGACAGTAGTAGTAGGCAGAGCAAGGGGACATCGGAAGAGTACAGGTATCATACCAACAGCGATACGGATTCTGATTCTGATGATTCTGTTTATGAAGATGTTACATCACAGGACATCAGTTGTGAGGATGAACCCACTGTGAGCAGATATGGAAGAGCAGTCAAACCTCCAGCTAAGTTAAAAGATTACATTTGTGATTAGCTGTGGTTTTCCTCTCCTCATCCTTTAGCTTCAGCTGGACACCCACTGTTTCTCTTGTTGTTTTAGAAAGGGAGATGTGTTATGTTTATTAATCCAGTGCTATGGTTCAATGTAAGCACGCGCGCTATATTCTCTGCACGCGCTACCTGCCGGTGCATTGTGACGTCAGGGTGTTCTACCTGACCACCGGCAGGTTGACAGTTACGATATGACAGTTGCTTGTGAGTGGCGATTGCTAGCAGACGTACCCTGGTGTCACGTTTTAACTTGAATAAAGACTCTACTACTTACCTGCTTCCTGGTCATCTTTACAGCCACCAGCGCTCACTCCATAGCTCAGTGTCTCTCCCAACCAGCAGCACCTCAGACTTGTTGGCGTTAAGCTGGAGACAGTTGGCAGTCATCACTCTGCGACAGCTGCAAGATCGCTCTGGAACTCGGGAGCATCCTGTGTGAAGTCGTCAGAGAGTGCCACCACCAACTGTGTGTTGTCAGCATAAGAGACAATATTGAGCCCTCTACCACTGGCCACTGCTGCCAATGGTTGAACATATAGATTGAATAATATTGGACTCAAAGCTGAGCCCTGTGGCACACCTTGTCTAATAGACTGGACACAGGAGAGAAAAGGGGGGCTGTCACCTGGAACATCCTTACAGAGAGAAAGGATCTGAACCAATCCAAGGCAGAGCCCACAGTGCCGGCCTCCTCCAGACGATGTCATAGGATCTTGTGGGAGACCACATCACACGCTGCACTGAGATCTAGTAATATCAGTGCCGCGTGCGCTCTGCATCTAATGCTGTCCGCAGATATTCAGTCACAGCTAGGAGAGCTGTCTTTGTGCTGTGACCTGGGCAGAAGCCATTCTGAGAAGGATCTAGAATGCTATTGTTGTTCAGAAGTTCTATTAGAATAGAATTGATGTTAGCCTCGGTAATCTTAGATGCCCAAGGTAGAATAGATATAGGGCGGAAATTTTCCGGTTTTGCTGGGTCCATCGTGGGTTTTTTAAGCAGAGGGACCACCCATGCCTGCTTTCACATCCTAGGGATGACCGCCGTGGAAAGAGATGTATTAATCACCTGGCACAGAGGTGCCAGGAGCACAGGCAGGGATTTTATAAATTGGTCAGGCTTGAGAGAGTCAGCAGGAGAGCCAGATTTAACTTTGCTACATAGCAAACAGAGCTCATCCTCTGAGATCAACGGGAAGGCCACAAGAGTACAGGTGGAAAGGGCGCTATGTACAGAACCTAGACACGTTGGAAATGGAGGGAAGGACATATAGATATTTTCCCCTTTTGGAACAAAGAAAGTGGCAAGGTCCTCGCAATGCTGATCTAACGTGATCACAGGAGCAGTTAAAGTCTACCTCGATTTAAGGTCTTTAAGTATTGAGAAGATACTTTTGGCCGGATTGCTACTCGCCTTGATTTCATTTGCAAAGTAGGTTGCCCGTTCTGATTGAAGCAAAACCAAAGGGGATGATGGACGGAGTGTTGAACAATGCAAGCACTCACCCCCAGTCAACTGATATCGGTTTAATCCATCATTATTTAGCTCACTCCGCCACTGAAAGATCCAGTTGCACAGAGCTTTCTAAGTTGTGTCCAGGTCAGCAGGCAGACTGGAAGTATTCAGAGAGAGAAGGGCATGGAATTGCTCCAGATTCAGTTTGTGCCAGAGGCTCTTAAAAGAGGTCTTCTAAGCTACCTTCTGCAGGGTTCTATGCCTGTGAGTGTCATGGAGATAAGATAATGATCTGACCAGCACACTGGGACAGGAGTGTTAACTGTAAGGGAAGAGAGGTTGGAAAAGACCGGGTCCAGCAGATGGCCAGTGGAGTGGGTAGGACCTGAGACCAGTTGAATTAACTGACAAGCTGCAAGGTCCACTAAAAAGCGACCCATTTCCTTGTCCATATGGCTATCTAAATGTAAATTCAAATCCCAAATAATGCTGAAGTTGGCCGCTTTCATAGCCCAGACACTGGCTACATTGATGAGTGCAGCCTTAAACTCTTTGGCAGGACCTGGTGGGTGATAAACCAACAACTCGGACATGGTGTAGTTAGCGCTAAATGAAATCCCAAACTGTGCAGATTCACAGCCCGCCAGAGTTTCTTTGACAAAGGTGTTGTTGTGTTCTATGAAGAAAGACACCAGGAGCCTGGATGTATATTTAGGTCTTCTATATTCAGTCTTCAGATCAAGTTACATCTGTCTTAACTCCAGCCAGCCTAGTGTGGTACCAGCCCCACCAGGAGCAGCCTCTTAGCTGCTCAGCCCATCTCTAACTGCCACATTCATCCCACTCAGACACCCAGGCATTCCACGCATCACAGGCCCACCAACATTCTAAGACCAACTCACACTTTGGCTGAGCAGCTAGAGGCAGCAGGCTAGAGTACATGTTATACTAGTAAGAGGATATAACATTATCCCTTTTTCTTTACACAAAAGCAAAAAGGAAACAAGAGAACTAAGCCCATGTAGAATAAAATAACGAATCTCAAAGATGCAGCAAATGGCAAAGCATCAAAGAAGATCGAACCACGAAAACAAATAAAATCAATTATAGTACAACTCTCTATGATGCAGCAATGAAGACAAAACATCACAGGAGAAAAAAACATTAGTTAAAGAAAGGATGGTTGAGATACATACATTTGAATAGCAATATCCCCCATCCCCCTTAAAAAGAGAATTTTCTAAACATATTTCAGTACAAAGAATTTAGAATCTTATACTGCAACGTAAAGTCCTATAACGCAAAAGGTAAAAGACTTCACAACTCAATTGCCAAAAGCATGACATAGAATACCCTGCGACTTCAATCCCAAGAGTAAGGGAAACAAGAACAAATGGGTTGTCATCCATAGAACCAACGTAAAGATATGTACTATTGTACTGCGCTCAACTATAACATGGTTTTAAAACCCACATCCAACCCCGTGTAGGAGTTTACCTAGGCACATACGTAGGGGAACTATTAACTAACCCATGTCCCAAACCCCTTGTAGAGGTTACATACCCCCTGGTAGGAGTAACTGACAGTATTAGTTAATTTAGAAAATAAACCCACAGCCATCCCTCAAGTAAGGGAACTGTGTGATGACTACACACAAGAACTCATGAAAAACCATCCTAAGCAAAACTTCAGCCTGTGGCAACTCAACACATGAATGTACAGTAGAAGTTAAAACATTAGTTTATACTAAACATGCATAAGATTTTTTCATTACAACAACAAAACCTAAAATTCCAATTTGAATGGAACACTGCTAAACTGTGCCCACGCCGGTGAACGATGTTTCACCCGAGTTGTGGTATAAAAACACTTTCCCTGTACAAGAAAGAGAAAACAAAACAGCCCAAACCAAATAGCTAGGTGTGTTAAAAATGCAATACCACAAAGAAATGTTGTAGAGTGCATACAGTTACATTTTCATAATAGCCAAAGTAACATTACACTGAATCACATAGTCTCATGAGAATTAACCTATGCCCCAAAATAATGCCTAACAGTGCGACCTGTAAGAAGAAATAAATGATATTGAACATGAATATGGTCACATGTTTGTGTTGTAAAACATTCCTCAAAGTCCTTGCAACAGATGTGGTTTGTATTACCAAATGCCATTACATTTGACAGGCTCCCTGAATGATAAACGATGTACAAAGCAGGAAAGATACCAAATGAAAATTTTCTTCGACATACTTGAAACGAAGGATGTCCACTCCCAAACTTGTGCTGCAAAATGACACGCCGACTCCTCATTTCACATGGTCTCCGACAACCAAGAATCGGAAAGTCACATGTAAACATCCCACAACGTGTATTCCACAAGCTGTTTAACACCTTGGCTGCTTTGAGTTTTCCCCGTGCCTCATGACGAGCTGAGCTCGTCATGAGCAGCGAAGGGGTTAAAGACGCTCTCAGTTGGAAGGTAGTACATTGTTATGGGCGAAAACCGTGCCTTCAACCAATCACAAGATGGCGGCATGCTTGTGGCGTTACGCTGGGTGGCTCCCGGCACACGAATGCTCCAAAACACGCTTGAACACTGGTAAAGCGTCACAAAAGGACGATCTTGGATCTGCGCAGCATGGAGCATCAGAGGTAAGGTTCCTCACACTGTATGGAGCTCGCGCTTCATCTTTTGAATTTTGAAAACAGCTATTGAACTGACAAATAACCGCTACCAGTATTGAAGGAAAAACAGATGGAAAAGCGCTGTAATAATACATTTGAAGAAAAGCTCACTTCAAAAGCGCTGTAGTAGAACATTTGATAAGTTTCCTCCATATTGTGCTACATAAAACTTCGGCTTCGGCTATATAAAAAAATGCCAAAAGTAATACAACATTGTGTTTAAACTCCAGGATCACCAAAACAGTGCTCGAAAAGCCATACTCTGCCTAAATTACACTTGCAGAGTCTAGTGCAAGAGACGATCACTGTTTTACGATATTCCAAAGCAGAAAGATATCAAGACACTCTCCGCCAAACGTCCAGACAAGAAGGATGACCCGCAATTCCTCAAAAAGCACTCTAGGAAGTAGCATGTAGTAGAACTCTGTGTACCCATGTAGACAGGGGCCAACTTGTAGAAGTCAAAGGATACACAAAGACATTGAACTGACACATGGCTTCAAGAATAGTCACCCAGAAATTGACGAAATAGAGGCAGGTCCCTTCATTCTTAAAACATGCAGCTGCACAGTAGCACATAATATCTGGTTGATCAACGGCTTTTTGTTGAAATACTAGTCACAATCTGTGTTAAAATTCTTGTCTGGCATACAACATTGTCCAACTGTGCTACTACTGAAGGGAGATCGTTGTGACAAAACCTTTTCAATAAAGATCTCTGTAGTCATTTAAGTACTTTAATTGTCAGGTACTGTGAAAAAAAATCACTTTAAAATTGTCTTAATCTTAAAAGACACTGTAGCGATGTGGCTGGAACACCAACACCTGGTTGTAGAGAGGCTACCCATCCAACTCACAAACACTTTTGTACGTTACCATGTGGCTGGAACACCAGATGTGGCTGTAGTTGAACTACTCCTCCAACTCACTGTTGTCCTCTGTGGCTGGAACACCAAATTCGATTGTAGTTGTACTACTCCTCCAACTCACTGTAGCTGTAGTATTCCCAGGCTGTAGTGTCAGATGAAGGTGACACTACTCGCTGGGGCTGTCCTTTGGAAGGACACTGGTGGGGATGGCGCTGGCTTGCCTGGAAATACCTTCTTGCAGTTGTAGTTGCTTGTAGGATCTCTTGGTTTCTCTGGTAGTTCCTTAGTTTCTTTGTTTCTTAGCTGTACCAAGAGTCTCTAGGGTTCAAGTCTGCCCGTCGCTAAAAATATGCTGTGTCCTATGTAGAAAGACACCAGGAGCCAGGATGTACTATGGCTGAGCAGCTAGAGGCAACAGGGCTAGAGTACATGTTATACTAGTAAGTAGGATATAACAGGTGCACGTATAACAAGATTTAAAAACGACCGCAATGCCACCTCCTCTAGACTCTCTATTTAGAGTCATAATGCTATAGCCCAGGGGAAGTGCTAATCCTGGCTCAGCAACCATATCATCAGAGAGCCAGGTCCATCCGGGGATTCATCCTACACCAACTCATGTACATCCAGGAAGTGTTTAGCTCAGGATTTTAATGATGGTCGTGGACGAAAGTAGGGGAGGATGTGGTTGTGTTGTAGCCCAGGACTCAAACCTACAACTATTGCAACAAAACGGGCCCTCATGGAGATCGGATAAAGGATGGCTACACAAACTCACCGAGTTCCTGGCAGCCACCAAATCACCACAGGAGTAAGTCAACACATCTCTCACGCCATCAGCAGCATTTATAGCGCCTGGAGACTTCATGGCGTAGACGGGCTTGCCTTTGGCGCGCCACGTGGTGCTCGCTGCGCACATCCGCGGTGCTTCCGCGCCATAGCCTCCTTTTGAGTTGTCATGACGGTCCGAATACGGGAACACTAGACCGCCTCTCCGCCAAGATGGCAGAAGAGACACGTCCCCCCGGAAGTGAGTCTCTCTGGAATGCAAGGAACGATCTCCCTCCACTCAAACAGCCCGGTAATGACTGTGGTGGACCGGGGAGAGTTCCAAAGAGCAGCACTACCTAACTGGACGGCAATTTCTAAATAAGCACGCCAGTGCAAGCAAAACTGCACAATATGCAGCACAGTGGATAACTTGTCATACAGGAATCTTACAATAAAACGTATTATATCCAGTTTCCCGACAAATCACGGCACAACTTCATAACTTGCTCCACCTGGAACTTAGTGAGAGGCGTGTGATCTACATGTATTAGCAAGTAGCCTCCCATATCAGGGTGGAGGGCTAAGTAATCAGAGACCAAGCCCACAGGGCAGTACCTTTTGTCCCCAGAGGTTGTAGCCAAATTACTTTCCCCAGCCCATCCTGGTTCGTTTTGGTCTCTCCACCTGAATTGTTTTGGAGTCTCCTTTAAGCTGGGTATCTTATCGACAGGTTTAAAAAATGTTCTTCTGGTGCCCTCTGTACCATGGGCCTTCTGATTAGGGCTTGGCTGGGCCCAGTATATACCCCTTACTGCCCCGGCCCGACTTCAGGAGTCACTGGTAAATGTAGAGGTGTCCGCCTTCACGGCCACAAGTATGGTTGTTTAATAAGTTATTCTTGTGGCCAACACAATACCCTTATCTATATCTGCTGACCTCCATTTGTTTAATTGTACAGAACCGGCCAGGCTTTAGGACCCCTTGGGGATATAAAACAGCTCTCTTCGTAACCACAGTTCTGTGTGATACCAACCATAATGCACTGTGTGCAAATTGTTGCATTTTTTGGGGGGGTTGACTAAGCCCTTGTTTGCCCCCTTACTT
Source organism: Lissotriton vulgaris (assembly GCF_964263255.1). NCBI lineage: Eukaryota > Metazoa > Chordata > Amphibia > Caudata > Salamandridae > Lissotriton > Lissotriton vulgaris. The sequence goes on from NC_141696.1 coordinate 54,419,240, forward strand.
AGAGGGTCCCAAATACAAGGGTTCAGTCTGATGACCAAGTGCCACACCAGCAAGTTAACATGTAGACATGAACTGCGTCATGTCTTTTCGAGGACGCCTGGTGCTCCTCTACCTCCTAAAACATGACAAAGGTGGATCTAAAAACAGGGGGTGAGGCTGAGTTCCACCAATTTATTCCAAATATACTGCTACATTTCACACCCTTATTGCCTGCGAGACCCATCAGCCTGACTGCGATCAGTAGAATGCTGTTTCTCCATGCTGGCGTCCACACCCTAGCGTATGTAGCCCATAGCCAGACTTTCGCCAAAGGCATACCAGTTTGCAGAAAAGATGCCAAGGCGTTTGGATAGTGAGAACCGAGGGTAAAATATATGAACAAACTTACCTGCAACTTCCTAACTAGGAATGCAAGATGTGTTCTGGTGATAGTCAGCATATCTGCTCCAGGCCAAATTTCTCAACACTATTGAAGCCATACCACACTTTTTAGAATGACCAACTAACCTCCACCCTCGTGTGGGTAGCCAGGGCCAGACTTCTGCTGGTGTATTCAGCATGCACACAAGTGGATGGAAAAGCTACTGGGATGGAGAGAACAAGAGTGCAGATCGCCTGCCCTTTCTTATATTACGGGAATGTCAAATGCCCAATAAATTGTAACCTTTGTGCTGTAACCCAGTGTTTCACAAAACTTTGGAACCCCAACACACTTGTTATACGGACAAACTTATGCAACCCGCCAAGCTGCAATGTTGATAATGCAGGTGCATTTGGCTAATCTAATATTTCTGTTGCAAAGACCAATCTTTTTGCACAGACAGTTTTCTTGAAAAACTATGAGACACAGATTAATAATGTGTCATATCTGGTTCCAGTGAATGTTTGTCTTGTGTGCACCAATCCCAGAATATGGGCGAATGTAATGCCTATAGCATTTCAGATCCCAACACAGAGCTATTGGGATGGTGAGAACAGGAGGATAACCATATCTGCAGATTACTTGTCCTTTCTCAACTTGTGGGATTGCAGAACATTTTCTAATAACCGTGGCCTTGTTGCTCTAACCCAGTGTGTCCCCAGAACCTTGGAACCACAGCATACTTTTAGGATGACAAGCTTAAGCAACCTGCCTAGCTGCAGTGGCGGTAGGTGGGTAACCCGTCACAAGCACTCATTTAGCGCATTTTCTGTCAAACTGAAAATTACATTTGCACAAACCATTTTATTGAGAAACTATGGCAAACAAATTATTACTGTGTCCTTTGGTTTCATGAATGTTTGTCTTATGTGCATTTGCCAGTAAGTAGGCACTTTGATTTGTTTGGCTGTAACACGCTTGTTTATCTCAAGCACCTCTTCTGTCGCAGTGACAGATACATTTTTACAGACAGTTTTAGTGACAAACTATTGCGAACAAATGAATACTTTGTCAAGTCCAGTTTCTGTGAATTTCTGTCTATAATGCCTCTGACAGCGAGTCCCTGAATTTGTTTTGGCTGTGTTCAAATAGTTGCTTCCGTCATACTTCAGGGTTACAAGACGTGCTTAATCTTTTAGATTTCACCGCTGAGTGTGCCCAGTCAGTTCACCGGTATCACATTGCAATTACCTAGACCGCAAAATGGCAGGAGATAGTCAGCCCCAAACCCAGTGCTAATACAAAAATGTCATAGCCCAATCTGCCAGGGCACATAGCCTCATGTTCACCTTCAATGGTGTGATCTGGACTGCTTTGACTACGCGCCACTGAAGGTCTCGGCAAGTAACATTGCACTGGATGTTGGAATAGAAATGCTTTTAGCCGGATTCTCTATGCATTGTACTACTTAAGTTAGCATTCGCTGCACCATTTTATATTCAGCTGCCATTTTGAGCCATGATTGAAACTAACTTCTCTCTCACTTTTATGTCTGCCTCAGCAAAAAGCAGCTGCTAAATTATATTTTCTCCTTGTATTTCTCCAAGGTTGTTTCTGTCATCACATACCTTTCTTACTAGATAGGCTGCTCCCAGCATTAGAGCGGCGGGCGCAGGCAGAGTAACCTTGATGCTGAGATAGAATGTACCCGGTCCCAGGAATGCAACTCATCCTTCTGCATCTCCTTTGTTCACCAGCTACAAACTGGAAATTTCCAGTCTGGGCGTGTCTTCAGTGGTTCTGAAGATGCACATTATGTGTTACCTTGTTGGCAGAAGTTAGGCCCTCTGCTGCAATCTAAGGAGGCTGGTCAGACCGGACTCCACTCGAGCGTACCTGTAATACTCACGTGCCTCCGCGCTCTCTCTGCTGCGGCTCACAGGGCAGTCTGGGCTCGTGGACAGACTGTGTGCGGTGTTCCTGAGCCCAGCGTTCCGTGTTCAGCCATTGCAGAGAGACGGTTTCCCTCCCCCCCCGCTGTGCTGGTCAGGTTTGCTCCAGCCTGTACCTGAATAAAAATACTTGGTTGCAGTGCAGACCTCTGTCTTCCCCTTTATTTAATTTTCGTAACGATTGAAGACGGAGTAACCCGCAAGCAACTGAACCCACACCAACCAGAGGGATCGCCCCTTGCTTCCTGGGACTTATGTATTCCTAGTAGATCGGAGTCCAACAAGGTATGTGACGTGCCCTTTCTGCATCCCGCCTACTCTACTGACTTTTCTCAAAAGCGTCTCCGGCAGTGATGAATGGGCTGTGATCAACAAACACAGGGATTACCTTAAAGCGGCAAGCGCACTCTGAATTGATGAGAAAGGTTTCTCTTAAAGCGGCAAGGGTGCCTTTATTTAAACTCAATTGGGCGATCCCAAGTCTTCCCGGGGGAAAATTATCATTGACATTACAGATTTGCATGAGCACTTCACGCACAAAGTGTGTACTTGCTACAAGAAGTGAGAAACTCGTCTAACTGAAGTGGCAAGGCTAACTGTGGGCCCCATCTTCAACTATTATTGAAAAATCTCCTCCTGTCAAAGTAGCAATGGCAATTCTGGGCTTCACATCAAATTATTAGCATTGCATACAGCTGGGAGGCCTCAAGTAACTTAGGGGCCAATTATGATAGCGGTTTTCCGCATCCTCCGGGCCGGCGGCAGCCACCACCGGCCCGGAGGATGCAGAAAAACCGCTGCGGAGCCTCCAAAGACCAACCGCCATATTAGGATGGCTGGTGGGTCTGGAATTCCGTCTGCCGCTTTTCCGCTGCGGTCGCATTACGACCACGGCGGAAAAGCCCTAATATGGTGGCGGTGTCTAACAGACACCGCCAGCCATATTAGGATGGTGGGTAAGACATGCTTTTCCGCGGCGGCTTTTCTGCCGTGGAAAACCATACAGACTTTCTCTTCGGGGCCCGTTGCGGGCCCCTTGGGTAAAGGGGGGTGGGGGGTGCACATGGGGGATACCTATGGTACCCCACTGCATTTGCGTGCACAAAGCAGCAGGCACTGCGCGGTGCCTGCCGCTTTGTGCATGCAAATGTAATGCATGCATTTTTAACCTTGCGGCGGGTGCAGCTTGAAGCTGCACCCGCCGCAATGTTAAATATAGAGAATGTGACCCCCACCCTGGCAGTCACATCCTAATCTGCTCGGAGGGAACGCCACAGCCCCTGCGGACGTTCCCTCCTCCTCAGGGGTCGCGGACGGACTCAAGTCCGTCCGCTATCCTAATCGGCCGCTAATTCTGTTAATGCGGCAATGGCAATTGTGGGCCCCACCTTCAAGTCATTAACATTACATACAGCTGGAAAGCCACAGTTACACTACGGTAGCACGCACACCTTATTACTTCAGTGGATGTCACATTTTGGGCAACTACAAACAGTTGAGAACGACCATTGATCTTCTGATGATACACACATCTGATTGACTCCTTGTATGTGCACTCTTCTACACTGTGATATACACACACATTACTTGTGTGTCACTGTTCTCACCATATTTGGCTGACCGGTGATACACACACCTCATCGTTTGCACTGTGTATCACATCACCACCTTCCTACCTTTTATATCAGACTGTTACTATAGTGTTGTTTCTCTCTTCTTATTATTGCCATTACTGTTTGTGTTAGAATATCTCTAACGCAATAGCTACACCACCTCCTTTCTTAATGTCGCCAGGTGAACCGTCCATGGAATGGGAGGATTGATGTGATTGTTTTGAAAATTATCTGGTGGCACTGATGGCTTTAAATGTTCTGCTGTTCGCTAAAATGCTTTGCTGTTAGGTGGTGAAGGAGCGCAGCATATTTTTAAATACCTTCCTTCTTCAGCAGAGGAGGTTGGTGATGTGTACAAGGATGCCTTGATTAGATTGCGCATTAGATTTGCGAAACCAGAGAATGTGGTGATGCGTAGATACAAATTTTATACTCAACCCCAAAAGGCGAATGAAACTGTGGATGAATTTGTGTCACGATTAAGAGAATTCTCTATTAAGTGTCAGTTTGGTCCCATGCAGGATGAGATGATCAGAGATCAACTGATAGTACAGTGCAGCAGCAAGAAGGCCCAGGAGAGGCTATGGGCAGCTAGCAACCCTACCTTAAAAGAGGCCATTACTATCGCCAAGGTTGTGGAGGAGTCTGATAAGTGTATGAGAGATTTAAAAAACCATTCAACAGGATATACACTTGGAAGTAGGGCTAATTCGAGAAGAAGAGGTGAACACCATATGGAGTAAACATGTTAGACAAGTTAAGGGAATGACATTTGCAAGAAAAACGAACCCATTCAAATCTTACAACCCTACTCCCATGCCCCACAGAGGTAGCGCTTCATACCGGTAAAACTGCATACCTTGCCTCTAAACTTAACAAAGCTGGTCAGACGAAGAACCTCAGGAGTACTAACACTCTACTTCTCATTCCTCCAAAAACTCGCAAATAAAAAGTCTTTTCAAGCTCCTTCTCTGGAAATGCACCCAAAATTTGGAACTCCATTCCAATCCATATCAGGACTAACCCCTCCTTTCCAAAATTCAAAAGCCAGCTCAAAGACCTTTTTCTCAACCGATCTCTCCCGAATGGATAGCTGACGCTCTACATTGTATCTCGCCAGGGGCAGCACACAATCACTTTGTTAAGAGAAACTATTCGTCACCAAACCCATGTCTCATTCCTTTGTCCCCCCTCCTCGAACTGGATTTGTCAAGAACTCAATCTGTTTATTTGTTACTCTTTATGTCTAAACTGTCGTGTGAAGGGAGTCTCCCTGAGCTCTGCTCAGTTTGCTCAATCTACAAATCTTTTATCTTCTTCTACAATGTCTTCTTCAAAGAAATCTTTATTCAGGCCTTGTTCTGCTTGTGGAAAACTTCACCTGTTCCATGAGGACCCTCATAAAAAGTACATCTATTGCCACGTCCCATGAGGTGAGGAATTGCAAGTTTTGCAGAACTTTTTCTTCTAAGACCCTAAAGGATAGGGAGGGCCGTCTCCTTCTGTGGCTACAGAAGTTGAAGACTTCAGACAACCCAGTGTCTGATGTAGAGAGTGTGTCTTCCTGCCATCCCAAGACCTCTCTGAAACGTGGGTCCGAGACAGAGATGCCTTCTCCTTTTCTAAAAAAGAAGAAGCTTGTGGACGCTCCAAAGTCTGTCTCCCCACGGGATCTGCCTGCCTCTACGCCTACGGGACCTGGTTCTCTGTGGTCGCAGTCTCAATCTGTGCCCTCGTCGTCGAGTGCCAGCTTGTCAACTAGCTCGTCGACGACGACAAGATCCGTCGATGTTGTGCCTACGATGACGGCGACATGCTCTATGTCGACGAAAACAATGATGACGACGTCCGCATCTTCGACGATGAACAAAGAGGTTAGGCCTATAACCTCCATTGTGAAGATCTCGTTGACAGCGAAGAAATCCGTCTCGCTGACGACCTTACCAAAGAAGCATTCGTCGACGAAGGCTTCGTCGATGCCTCACTCGCCGACGCTACCACCATCGTCGACAGTAGCTTCGTCAATGTCGAGTTCCTCGTCGACGACCACCTCATGGTCGACAGCTCCGTCGATGACGAAAACCTCGTCGACGACGGCTGCACCGTGGACGAGGAAAGTCCTGGCTCCATCAACGGCTTCCGCTTCTTCGTCGGCGCCTGGATCAACATTGACGAATACCTCGACGATGGTTTCGACCACGAGCTCGTCGACGGGCCCGTCAACGGAACACTATTCTCTGGCAACTGCAACAACCTTTACTGTGGTGACAGCTTCTATTGTAAAACGTCCCGCTCCGCTGGTTTTGAGTCCTCTTCAAGGCGGTTCTAGCCCCCCTGCTCAAATCTTTGCATCTGCAGAGGAGGAATCTTCTGATGGGTCTTATGTTGATGACACCTTTCGTCCTGCAAGCAGTCCTTCGGAGCTCAATATAAAGTATCAGGACTATGAGGATGAGCACAATGATCACAGGGGGTCACTCTTCCCAGTTCATGATGACCAGCTGGATGTTGACCACAAGGTTCCTATGGCAGAGATAACGGTGTCTTTGATTTCAGACCTTCAGCACATGTTAGACTATTACAATCGTCGATTCCCACCTTCTTCGCAGGCCTCTCCTACTCCGCCTCCTCCAGCACGAGAGCCGCTTCCTGTTGCTCAGGCAAGATCACCAGTTCTTCCAGATCCTGGTACTGATGATGATGATGTCCGCAATGATATGGACCAGGACGACGACGCTGTCCTTGCAGATTGGGACAATTATTGGGCCCAGACCCCGTCTCCTCCTCCTGCTTCTCCCCTGGCTTCTTCCCCAGTAGACATTGGGGGTTTCCACAACTTAATGATGAGAGCCACAAAGCATTTTCATTTGCCCATGGTCGTCAAACAACAAGACTGTTTCCTTTATGACTTCAAGGATCAACCTTTAAAGCAAGTGCATACCATCCATTCCAATTATTGATTTTATTTGGAAGGAGGAACTTAAACTAATGGAACGGCCTAACTCCATCCCGGCCGTGCTTCCGCGCCTCGACCAAAAAGTATAAGGCGCCTGAGGATTCACCTGCATGCCTTGTGTCACAACCAAAGGCTGACTCGGTCATTATGCAAGCCGCTCAAAAAAGGTTGCGTAACCCGGTAACTCTGTTAACTTCCCCACTGGATCAGGAAGGTTGCCTCCTGGATACCATTGGGAAGAAATTCCCCACTATGGCTGCCACGTTGGTCAGGGCGGCATACTCCTTAGCCATCCACGGGCGATACGACCGTCAGATGTGGTCAGATATCGCGGCTTTGGTTGACCTACTTCCAGAATCTTCCAGTGCAGAAGCCCATAAGATCGTGCAAGAGGGAGAGAAAATATCTTCTGAAATTATAGACTGTGCCATTGATATTTCCTCTATGGGTTTCAGACAGCTCACAGGTGTTGCAGTCTTAAGGAGGCAGGGCTGGCTTAAGGCTATGGCTTTTCGACCTGAATTGCAGGCAAGAGTGCTCGATTTGCCTTTTGATGGAGAGTCCCTTTTCGGCAAGCATGTGGAAGACGCCTTAGAGTCCATCAAGAAAGACACGGACACTGCCCATGCCCTGGGATCTCTCCAGTACCGGAAGCGGCCCTTTCGTGGAGCACGTGGCAGAGGTACTTCCTCCAATTTTCCTGGCTCCTCCCAGTACCGCTCCTATGGTGAAAAGAAGCAGCGCTACTCCTATCAAACTCAGAATAGGCAATCCGATTCCAAGCCTTACAGAAGGAAAACCACCTACAGAGGTGTTGCTACCTCTAAAAAACAGTGACTTTCCACGGGTCAAGTGTTCTCCTGCTCTGAAAATTGGAGGTCGAATCTCCCAACACTCTACAATTGGTCAGAAATAACTTCAGATCGTTGGGTGTTGGATGTCATCTTAAAGGGCCACGCTCTTGAATTTCTCAAATTTCCTCCCACCCGCCCACCCTCTGGCCCTCCCCCAGCACATTTGAAGGAACTGTTTGCGCAAGTCGCAATTATGATTAAAAAAAGGGGCTGTCGAAGTGGTTCCTCGATTACAACAAGGCAAGGACTTTTATTCCCGCTTTTTCCTTATCAGGAAAAAATCAGGAGAGTGGCGCCCTATCTTAGACCTTCGAGCCCTCAACAAGTTCATCAAGTCCCAAACATTTCGGATGCTGACCTTGCTGGAAATTTTACAGTTCCTGAATCCCGGAGAGTTCCTCTCCACAATCGACCTCCAAGATGCATACTTTCATGTGCCAATCCATCACAGATACAGGAAGTACCTTTGTTTCACAGTGGGATCGAAACACTTCCAATTCAAAGTTTTACCTTTCGGCCTTCGCTCCGCTCCGAGAGTCTTCACAAAGATCATGGCTCCGGTTGCGGCTTTTCTACACCTACAGGGCATATAGTTCTACCCTTATTTAGTCGACTGCTTAATAAATGCCTAAACCTTTCTTGCAGCAAGACAACACACTCAGACTTGCCTCTCCGGCTTTCAAGCCTTGGGTCTTTCCGTCAACCACGAGAAATCACATGTCCGTCCAGCACAGCAAAGGATCTTTCTAGGGGCATTAATAGACTCTCGTCTGGTGAAGGTGTTTGTTTCGCAGGAGCGCCAAGATCGCATTATCAAGATGGTGGCTCTTCTACGCTCAAGAAGGTCTGCTTCTGTCCGAATGTTAAATCTTTTCTGGGCACGGCATCATCCTGCATACAGCTGATCCCCAATTGCAGGCTACAGATGCGAGTCCTCCAAGAGGAGTTGGACAAACAATGGCGGCAAGTCTCAGGGTCGTTCAACGACAAAGTGTGCCTGACCCCCCGCATTCAGGGCGCATTGGAATGGTGGGAGTAGGTGTACTCAATCTATTAGCCGTGGGTATTTAAATGGCGATAGCTTTGCCGGACGCGGTTAGTCGATGTGAGACGACCGGGACTACACGCGGAATGAAGATATCCTTATATTGAAGGTTAGTCGGGCCACCTTTGGGGGCTTAGAGCGGTCTGCTCTTAACAAGAACCAAGCGTAACTGGCGTTATTCATTCCTCTTAGGGTAGATACGCCCGCCACCAGAAGCGCCTGACTCCACTCTAACTAAGACCACTGAATATGTAAGTAAAGTGGTTGGTCAGGGGAACTATATGAATTGTCGTAATTTTGTCACTATTGCTGACTACCGAATCTTAGTGCTACATATTTATTATATACTCTCTACTTTTGTAGAATCGGCAGAAATTAGTGACGTGTATTATCGGATGCCTTGTACTTTGCCAATTGGAGACGTTATCTTACCGCGTGCATCATTGGAATGAACTTAATGCTCGATGTGTAAGTTTAATACCCGGATATGATTAGTGTTGCACGGAGGGTCGCTTGAGAGAATATGTATCACTCTGTCAATTTTTTATTTATTAAGGACATGCACATATTTTTCCTAGGTTTAATACTCGTGCATTAGCTGATGTTTGGATTGCAGTCCATTTAAAGACGTAGTTGAGTCCGCTGTGTACTACCAACAAACGTTTGCGATTGAAGGATGTAATTAAAAGGTCCCACTTAATAATATCAGCTCAATTCTACTAGTGTATGGAGAATCCTTTCTCTCCTGTTTTATTTCTACCTATAGAGAAGTGTGGAAGATACAAGGCGTATTCCCGGGTTTAAATACCTATCCTAACATGACTACACTTGGACTAGCGAGCTAGGTAACGCTTGAGATTTACACTTGAGAACCTTATCTCTAAAGTTTATACGTGATGCAGTTTTGGCTAATTGTTCCATGCGCGGTGATATTATCTTTCCTAGACTGATTCGCTCCGTCTTTTTTATATGAACTCTGTGATTCTTGCTGGCCGAGAATTTATTAATAGGAGGTGTATACCCCTTGGTCAGACGGGTTCAAACTAAACCGAAATAGAGGTATGCCCCTATGAATTTTTGGTATAAGAGATCATAATATCTAAACTAGTGTGTGCAATCATGATTTTGAATCCCATTATGCCAATGGCTCACTCTGATGAACTTTCTAAAAGTGTTTATGGAGACACAAGCCTATGACTATAAACAGAAGCATTACAGGAGCAACAATATATGAGACCTACTGTTTGTTTGCTGTGTTTTATATATATTAGATTTAATTTGCTGGAAAACTGAATCCATGAAATTTATGGTGTCATTTATTACTTGATAGGCTCCTAAAGGTTTTAAAATCTGTTGTGTAATATGCTGACTTTTGAAATATGGAATGTCTATTTGGACTTAGTGGTTATGGATCAACCTTACTCAAAGGTAGAAAATGCCTATATAAAAATCTATCAAATGTTATTGTGGTTTTGTGAGAGGTTTGAATGTAATAGGTATGTCTATGTTAGAATATGTCCACCGAAACGCGTCAATGCCAAAGGAGAAATACATTGTACATGAACTGGGGATAATTCTAACCTATTGGCTGAATTAATTTTCTGTTTTGTATCTCCTTTTTACTAATAGGAATTCTGTGATATTTTGTGTAATATTTTCCTTCTTTTAATGTCTGTCTCCCAACTTTTATTGAATTTTAATGATGTATAAATAAAAAGTGTAGAACTATATTTTATAACAGTTTTGTATATATCTGTTGCATTGCTTTCACAGTTTCCCATAGTGTTGTCTTAGTGTATGTTTGCTTTACGTTTTATGTGGATGTGAGGATTGTTATCTCAAGTACAAGGTACCCAAAGGGAATCTTTTTTGACGAAAGTCAGTTGTGGTACCCTATCCCTTTATGTCTGGGGTCCCTCTTTTATTAGAGGGGCTCACCATCCAAACATCGCAACTGGGCGGCCGTTCAGGACACAGACACCACGTTTACCCTTACGACGGACGCTTCCTTGGTGGGTTGGGGTGCACACCTCGAAGGGTTGTCAGTCAAAGGCAAATGGACGACAGATCAATGCAAATGGCACATAAATCGCCTGGAACCCTGGGCTATCTTTCTCGCCCTAAAATCTTTCCGACTGCTGGTGGAAGGGGAGTCACTGCTGGAGCGTACGGACAACACCACCAGTATGCACTACCTCAACAAGCAAGGGGGTACAAGATCTCTTCTGCTATCCAGACAGGCACACCAGATCTGGGAATGGGCAATTCACCGAGTCCAGATAACAGAAGTTCAAGTACCGGGTGCCTCCAAGCCCTTGCAGACTCTCTCAGCAGATCGGCTACGGACAATCACGAGTGGGAGCTCCATCAACCGACTCTGGAGTATGTGTTTCGCTTGTGGGGCCAGCCGGAGCTGGATCTGTTTGCGACCCCACTCAACCGCAAATGCCTACGCTTCTTCAGATGAAGGTGAGTTTTTGTTGCTTCCCCCCTCCTGTCATAAAAGGTTCTTTCCAATATATGCAATGTTCATATGTGCATTTATTTGCTTGCATTTGTTCTTATTGCCTTTAATGACTCTCATGTGTTGGCATACTGCTTTCTATTCTTATTCAAGCGTGTGAATCTATGAAAGACACCCTAATATTGGAGAAGAACAAAAGTTACTTACCTGTAAACTGTGGTTCTCCAGTATTGGGGTGTTTCATAGATTCACATGCGACCCACCCTTCCTCCCCTTAGAGGCTTTCTTCTCCTCATGCACTCTTGGTCACTTTGGTGCTACGAAAATCTGAGGGCTTGAGCTTCTGAGGAGAAGGTTCTAGCGGGTGCTGCAGCCTGATTGGCTGGAATGTGGACCATTATAATGTCATGGATATGTTCCTGAAGGGAATTCTCCCTTTATGCTTCTATGGGCCTATGTTGTTCTATGGTACTTTTAAATTTCTTATTTATATCTATTTATATATATTATATATTTACATGTATATGTATATTTTATGATGTTTTATATATATATATATATTGAAACAGAAATGACTCAGAGATTCCTGGAAAGGGGATACAGTAAGACGATCTTGAAAAGTGCTTCTAGTAAAGCTAGACAATTAACCAGACATTCTTTTCTCTTTGAGCCCTCTAGATCTCGAAAACTGAATAGTGCTCAACTAGATCGAGGCAGCTCAAGATTTATCACTACGTATAATACCAAGAACAAGGAAGTAAGATCTATACTTAGTAAGCACTGGTACCTAATCAAGAATGATCCAGTGTTGGGCTCCAAGGTGAATAGGAACCCTGAAATCACCTATAGAAAATCTAAGTCATTGAAAGATCTGATCGTACGTAGTGACTTTGTAGATAAGAGAAAAAGTAATGCTGACTGGTTGAAGCCAAAACCTGGTTTTAAAAAGTGTTTTAAATGTAAAGCGTGCCAGCATGGAATGAATCGCACGGATTTTAAAACATCTTTTAATAAAATGGTTAAAGTAAAAAGCACCATCACATGTAAAAGTGAATATGTTGTATATCTATTACAGTGTCCATGCCCGAAGACTTATATCGGTAGTACGATTTTACCTGTACACCAACGGATATTACAGCACAGAAGAGCAATAGTCAATCAGGATAGGTCCTACCCTGTGGCCCGACACTTTGAACTCCATCATCAAAGTAACCCCGAAGGCCTGCGATACTCATGTATCGCAGAGGTTCCCAAAAAGGAAAGGGGGGGATAGAAAGAGTGAGTTGAGGAGATTGGAGACTTACTTTATATTAGAATTTAATTGCAAAGAGCCACAGGGTCTGAATGTGGATGAAGACCTTTATACTTGTTTGAGCTGATTGACCATGAATATAATGAACTGTTTTACTAACCCTCGAGCATACCCGAACTGCATTTGAAGATTTTTTTGTTAATGATTTTAATTGATGAAAAAATTTCTTTTGATTTTATTGGTCTTACTCTGAGTTCCTTCCTTTTAAAATTGCATGTATAGAGGTGGATTGTTTTGTAATGAAATCGGCTCAGGGACGGCTATATTGCAATGAGTAATGCTGCTTTTGTTGTGATTTGCACTGACACTTTAGAATAAGACTTGCTAAAGTGCAATATGAGTGAAATGTTTACATCTATGTAGTACTGTATTTGAAATTGAAGCATTAGCACTTTTTTAAAATATAGTTATTTTCTATTTTATTAATAGAAATATAATATGAGTGGAATGTTTCCATTTATGAAGTACTGTGATAGGCATAGAAGCATTAGCACTTTATCTAAACTGAAAAGCACTGTTTAGCACTGGCACTTTTTAATTTTCTTTTTATAGTGCAATATCCGGTCTAATTGTTTACAGTATAGAAATACTAGTTTACTAAAGCACTTGCACTTTATGATTGAATAATAAGGTAGTTTTGATTTATCAGCACCATCATTAGGTCATTAGGTCTTGTGAATTAACATGATCAATAGAGCCAGAGTAAAATCCATATAAGACTTTACTGTGCTAAGTTGTATACATTGCGACAATATACTTGAATAATATGAGGTGTAAATAATGAATGCTTCCCGTTTACAAATAGGGTCCCACTTACTGAAATAGGCACTTGCCCTTACCGAATTGTGAAAGATTGTGTTAACGTTTTTAACACGAAAAATGCACATGCACTTTAAAACATCGGAATTGTCCTTATGAGCGATACCGACATGTATTGCCTCTTTTAATGTGGGACAGTTATGAATATTCACATATGAATGAACTGTGAAGCGGGGAAATGAATATTTGCATTCATGTTACTTCTCTGTTAATGGCATTGTTAATATGTTAAAATGGCCGCTGTATTCAGATACAACAGTTTGTCTTGCTATGAGTCCCTCTACTGTTTCCACCATTTTATGCATGCATTAAAGGGAGGGCCCTGACAACGCAAAAACATCGTGATCAAGGGAGCTTGATTCCCAAAACGCGTTGATGAAATTGCTTAAATAAAGAAGCCTATGAAACTATGCTCTGGAGTGCCTGGATGTTTTCAGCCAGAAGTCAATTGGAACCGGAATCTTAGCGGGGGCCGAGATAAAAGGGGGGTCCCAAAACGTGTTTTCCCCATGTTAATTTCCATAGGGCGTTCGACCTCACTTTTAGCCCGAACGGCTGAATGGATTTCCACGAAACTTGGCAAAATTGTAGGGACTGGTAGCCCGATGTGCCTTTGCTATGTCTCAAGATATGTGCTCAAGTGGTTTTTGAGTAATTTAGGTTAAAAAATATATATATATCTATGGCAGCGCCCTGGTACGCGCACCGGGGAGCACTCTGGGCGCGCCACGCGAGGTGCGCACGGAAAGCTGATTGGCTCTCGGGTGCCTGTAAACATTCGAAACAGTCCGGAGCGGCCGCCATCTTCTGTCTTGGTAGGATAGAGACACAAGAGGTGGGAAAAACAAAGGGGGAAATGACCATAAGGGGGCAGAGTAGACCCCCCTTGACCCCCTAGGTTTGATGTGGGGGCTATAAAAGGGCCCAGCGGGTGAAAAAAAAACTGTTTGATTTGCACGGGGGGAGCGCCCGGTACGCGCACCGGGGAGCGGACCAGGGAGCGTGCCATGGGGAAAAATGAATGATAGAGTTTTTAAAAAATGTAGCCTTTTTTTAGAAATTGGAGGTATTTCTAAAAAGAACCGTTTTTTTCCTTCTTTTTGTTGTTTTATATTTTTTTAATGTTTTTTGAACATTTTGTACTTTTTTTGCCTTTTATGAACTATTTTGTATTTTTTTGGTTATTTTTATGGGGAGAAACAAAAAACAGGGAATTGAAAATGGCTCAACAGGAGCCAAAAAAAATCAGGAAAAAATAGGGTTTTTGGGGGCAATTGTGGTTGTCACCAGCAAGGAGGAAGAGCTTTAGGCTCTGCTCACCATAGGAGATGGTCTTACCACAAAAAATACAGGTGACCCTAAATTCTCCAAATCGTGGTTGAATGCAAGGGATTGTCTCCCTTGTCTCTGGTCCCGATGGAGTGGGTTGTTTTCGTTTGGAGGTGCTGGGTGTAGATTGGGGAGGGTTGCTGGCCAGTTCTCTCATCTCTGCGGCAGCATAGTTGTTAGGATGCTTGCGCTGCATGTGCCTTATCATGGTATTGTTCCCAAATGAATATTTTTTATTTGGGTTACCCCTTGAGAGTCCATGTCACAGATAAGGCAAGTCACCTTTGCCGCATTCACTTTCTTTTTTCCCTCAGGGATGGAAAAAAACTCCCATACAATGTGGGGCTTGGGTTGGTATGGGGTATTGTGTTCTTCCAGCCACCTCCTCCTCGTCCCCTCCTCCTCTTCCTCCCTTTCCTCTTCTTCTTGACCACCAATGTGATGTTGTGGTGGTCCTCTTGGTGGGGATGGTGGTGGTGGTGGTGCAGATGCTCCAGCTGATGCTGCTACTGTAGCCATTTCAAAGTACAAAATATACCTATTGAAGGAAAAACAGATGGAAAAGCACTGTAATAATACATTTGAAGAAAAGCTCATTTCAAAAGCGCTGTAGTAGAACATTTGATAGGTTTCCTCCATATTGTGCTGCATAAAACTTCGGCTTCAGCTATATAAAAAAATGCCAAAAGTAATACAACGTCGTGTGTAAACTCCAGGATCACCAAAACAGTGCTCGAAAAGCCATACTCTGCCTAAATTACACTTGCAGAGTCTAGTGCAAGAGACGATCACTGTTTTACGATGCTCCAAAGCAGGCAGACATCAAGACACTCTCCGCCAACCGTCCAGACAAGAAGGATGACCCTCAATTCCTCAAAAAGCACTCTAGGAAGTAGCATGTAGTAGAACTCTGTGTACCCGTGTAGACAGGGGCCAACTTGTAGAAGTCAAAGGATACACAAAGACATTGAACTGACACATGGCTTCAAGAATAGTCTCCCAGAGATTGACGAAATAGGGGCAGGTCCCTTCATTCTTCAAACATGCAGCTGCACAGTAGCACATAATATCTGGTTGATCAACTGCTTTTTGTTGAAATACTAGTCACAATCTGTGTTAAAATTCTTGTCTGGCATACAACATTGTCCAACTGTGCTACTTTTGAAGGGAGATCATTGTGACAAAACCTTTTCAATAAAGATCTCTGTAGTCATTTAAGTACTTTAATTGTCAGGTACTGTGAAAAAAAAATCGCTTTAAAATTGTCTTAATCTTAAAAGACACTGTAGCGATGTGGCTGGAACACCAACACCTGGTTGTAGAGAGGCTACCCATCCAACTCACAAACACTTTTGTACGTTACCATGTGGCTGGAACACCAAATTCTGTAGTTGAATTACTCCTCCAACTCACTGTTGTCCTCTGTGGCTGGAACACCAAATTCGATTGTAGTTGTACTACTCCTCCAACTCACTGTAGCTGTAGTATTCCCAGGCTGTAGTGTCAGGTGAAGGTGACACTACTCGCTGGGGCTGTCCTTTGGAAGGACACTGCTGGGGCTGGCGCTGGCTTGCCTGGAAATACCTTCTTGTAGTTGTAGTTGCTTGTAGGATCTCTTGGTTTCTCTGGTAGTTCCTTAGTTTCTTTGTTTCTTAGCTGTACCAAGAGTCTCTAGGGTTCAAGTCTGCCTGCCGTCAAAAATATGCTGTGTCCTATGTAGAAAGACACCAGGAGCCAGGATGTATATTTAGGTCTTCTTTATTCAGTCTTCAGATCAAGTTACATCTGTCTTGACTCCAGACAGCCTAGTGTGGTACCAGCCCCACCAGGAGCAGCCTCCTAGCTGCTCAGCCCATCTCTAACTGCCACATTCACCCCACTCAGACACCCAGGCATTCCACGCATCACGGGCACACCAACATTCTAAAACCAACTCACACTTTGGCTGAACAGCTAGAGGCAGCAGAGTATGTTATACTAGTAAGTAGGATATAACAGGTGCACGTATAACAAGATTTAAAAATGACCGCAATGCCACCTCCTCTAGACTCTCTATTTAGAGTCATAATGCTATAGCCCAGGGGAAGTGCTAATCCTGGCTCAGCAACCATATCATCAGAGAGCCAGGTCCCCGTTAGATACAAAAACATTGGGGGATTCATCCTACACCAACTCATGTACATCCAGGAAGTGTTTAGCTAAAGAGTGACAGTTAAGGTTCAGGGTTTTAATGATGGACCTGGACGAAGGTAGGGGAGGATGTGGTTGCGTTGTAGCCCAGGACTCAAAACTACAACTATTGCAACAAAACGGGCCCTCATGGAGATAGGATAAAGGATGGCTACGAAACTCATTGAGTTTCTGGCAGCCACCAAATCACCACAGGAGTAATTCAACACATCTCTCACGCCACCAGCAGCATTTCTAGCGTCTGGCGACTTCGTGGCGTAGACAGGCTTGCCTTTGGCGCGCCACGGTGTGATCACTGCGCACATCCGCGGTGCACCCGCGCCAAAGCCTCCTTTTGTGTTGTCATGCCGGTCCGAATACGGAAACACTAGACCGCCTCTCCGCCAAGATGGCAGAAGAGATACGTCCCCCCGGAAGAGAGTCTCTCTGGAATGCAAGGAATGATCTCCCTCTACTCAAACAGCCCGGTAATTACTGTGGTGGACCGGGGAGAGTTCCAAAGAGCAGCACTACCTAACTGGACGTCAATTTCTAAATAAGCAGGTCAGTGCAAGCAAAACTGCACAATGTGCAGTACAGTGGATAACTTGTCATACAGAAATCTTACAATAAAAAGTATTATATCCATCCGTTTTTTTTTTTAAGTAGTAGCGCAGGTAAAACAAAAGGGCCAGAACCTATGTCTGCGCCTAGACTCGTGGGTTCTTACTGCTAATTCCGGCCCAGAGATTCCCGACAAATCACGGCACAACTTCATAACTTGCTCCACCCGGAAGTTGGTGAGAGGCGTGCGATCTACATGTATTATCAAGTAGCCTGCCATATCAGGGTGGAGGGCTACATAATCAGAGACCAAGCCCACAGGGCAGTACCTTTTGTCCCCAGAGGTTGTAGCCAAATTACTTTCCCCAGCCCATCCTGGTTCATTTTGGTCTCTCCACCTGAATTATTTTGGAGTCTCCTTTGAGCTGGGTATTCCATCCACAGGTTTAAAAAATGTTCTTCCGGTGCCCTCGGTACTAATGGGCCTTCTGATTAGGGCTTGGCTGGGTCCAGTACATACCCCTTACTGCCCCCGCCCGACTTCAGGAGTCACTGGTAAATGTAAAGTTGTCCGCCTTCACGGCCACAAGTATGTTTGTTTAATAAATTATTGTTGTGGCCAACACGATATCCTTATTTATATCTGCTGACCTCCATTTGTTTAATTGTACAGAACCGGCCAGGCTTTAGGACCCCTTTGGGATATAAAACAGCTCTCTTCGTAACCACAGTTCTGTGTGATACCAACCATAATGCACTGTGTGCAAGTTTGTGCATTTTTTTGGGGGGTTGACTAAGCCCTTGTTTTCCCCCTTACTTAGAGGGTCCCAAATACAAGGGTTCAGTCTGATGACCAAGTGCCACACCAGCAAGTGAACATGTAGACATGAACTGCATCATGTCTTTTCGAGGACGCCTGGTGCTTCTCTACCTCCTAAAACATGACAAAGGTGGATCTAAAAACAGGGGGTGAGGCTGAGTTCCACCAATTTATTCCAAATATACTGCTACATGTCACACCCTTATTGCCTGCAAGACCCATCAGCCTGACTGCGATCAGTAGAATGCTGTTTCTCCATGCTGGCGTCCCCACCCTAGCGTATGTAGCCCATAGCCAGACTTTCGCCAAAGGCATACCAGTTTGCAGAAAAGATGCCAATGCGTTTGGATAGTGAGAACCGAGGGTAAAATATATGAACAAACTTACCTGCAACTTCCTAACTAGGAATGCAAGATGTGTTCTGGTGATAGTCAGCATATCTGCTCCAGGCCAAATTTCTCAACACTATTGAAGCCATACCACACTTTTTAGAATGTCCAACTAACCTCCACCCTTGTGTGGGTAGCCAGGGCCAGACTTATGCTGGTGTATTCAGCAAGCATACAAGTGGATGGAAAAGCTACTGGGATGGAGAGAACAAGAGTGCAGATCGCCTGCCCTTTGTTATATTACGGGAATGTCAAATGTCCAATAAATTGTAACCTTTGTGCTGTAATCCAGTGTTTCACAAAACTTTGGAACCCCAACACACTTGTTATACGGACAAACGTATGCACCCCGCCGAGCTGCAATGTTGATAATGCAGGTGCGTTTGGCTTATCTACTATTTCTGTTGCAAAGACCAATCTTTTTGCACAGACAGTTTTCTTGAAAAACTATGACACACAGATTAATAATGTGTCATATCTGGTTCCAGTGAATGTTTGTCTTGTGTGCACCAATCCCAGAATATGGGCGAATGTAATGCCTATAGCATTTCAAATCGCAACACAGAGCTATTGGGATGGTGAGAACAGGAGGATAACCATATCTGCAGATTACTTGTCCTTTCTCAACTTGTGGGATTGCAGAACATTTTCTAATAACTGTGGCCTTGTTGCTCTAACCCAGTGTGTCCCCAGAACTTTGGAACCACAGCATACTTTTAGGATGACAAGCTTAAGCAACCTGCCTAGCTGCAGTGGCGGTAGGTGGGTAACCCGTCACAAGCACTCATTTAGCGCATTTTCTGTCAAACTGAAAATTACATTTGCACAAACCATTTTATTGAGAAACTATGGCAAACAAATTATTACTGTGTCCTTTGGTTTCATGAATGTTTGTCTTATGTGCTTTTGCCAGTAAGTAGGCACTTTGATTTGTTTGGCTGTAACACGCTTGTTTATCTCAAGCACCTCTTCTGTCGCAGTGACAGATACATTTTTACAGACAGTTTTAGTGACAAACTATTGCGAACAAATTAATACTGTGTCAAGTCCAGTTTCTGTGAATTTCTGTCTATAATGCCTCTGACAGTGAGTCCCTGAATTTGTTTTGGCTGTGTTCAAATAGTTGCTTCCGTCATACTTCAGGGTTACAAGACGTGCTTAATCTTTTAGCTTTCACCACTGAGTGTGCCCAGTCAGTTCACCGGTATCACATTGCAATTACCTAGACCGCAAAATGGCAGGAGATAGTCAGCCCCAAACCCAGTGCTAATATAAAAATGTCATAGCCTAATCTGCCAGGGTACATATCCTCATGTTCACCTTCAATGGTGTGATCTGGACTGCTTTGACTACGCGCCACTGAAGGTCTCGACAAGTAACATTGCACTGGATGTTGGAATAGAAATGCTTTTAGCCGGATTCTCTATGCATTGTACTACTTAAGTTAGCATTCGCTGCACCATTTTATATTCAGCTGCCATTTTGAGCCATGATTGAAACTAACTTCTCTCTCACTTTTATGTCTGCCTCAGCAAAAAGCAGCTGCTAAATTATATTTTCTCCTTGTATTTCTCCAAGGTTGTTTCTGTCATCACATACCTTTCTTACTAGATAGGCTGCTCCCAGCATTAGAGCGGCGGGCGCAGGCAGAGTAACCTTGATGCTGAGGTAGAATGTACCCGGTCCCAGGAATGCAACTCATCCTTCTGCATCTCCTTTGTTCACCAGCTACAAACTGGAAATTTCCAGTCTGGGCGTGTCTTCAGTGGTTCTGAAGATGCACATTATGTGTTACCTTGTTGGCAGAAGTTAGGCCCTCTGCTGCAATCTAAGGAGGCTGGTCAGACCGGACTCCACTCGAGCGTACCTGTAATACTCACGTGCCTCCGCGCTCTCTCTGCTGCGGCTCACAGGGCAGTCTGGGCTCGTGGACAGACTGTGTGCGGTGTTCCTGAGCCCAGCGTTCCGTGTTCAGCCATTGCAGAGAGACGGTTTCCCTCCCCCCCCGCTGTGCTGGTCAGGTTTGCTCCAGCCTGTACCTGAATAAAAATACTTGGTTGCAGTGCAGACCTCTGTCTTCCCCTTTATTTAATTTTCGTAACGATTGAAGACGGAGTAACCCGCAAGCAACTGAACCCACACCAACCAGAGGGATCGCCCCTTGCTTCCTGGGACTTATGTATTCCTAGTAGATCGGAGTCCAACAAGGTATGTGACGTGCCCTTTCTGCATCCCGCCTACTCTACTGACTTTTCTCAAAAGCGTCTCCGGCAGTGATGAATGGGCTGTGATCAACAAACACAGGGATTACCTTAAAGCGGCAAGCGCACTCTGAATTGATGAGAAATGTTTCTCTTAAAGCGACAAGGGTGCCTTTATTTAAACTCAATTGGGCGATCCCAAGTCTTCCCGGGGGAAAATTATCATTGACATTACAGATTTGCATGAGCACTTCACACACAAAGTGTGTACTTGCTACAAGAAGTGAGAAACTCGTCTAATTGAAGTGGCAAGGCTAACTGTGGGCCCCATCTTCAACCATTATTGAAAAATCTCCTCCTGTCAAAGTAGCAATGGCAATTCTGGGCTTCACTTCAAATTCTTAGCATTGCATACAGCTGGGAGGCCTCAAGTAACTTAGGGGCCGATTATGATAGCGGTTTTCCGCATCCTCCGGGCCGGCGGCAGCCACCACCGGCCCGGAGGATGCAGAAAAACCGCTGCGGAGCCTCCAAAGACCCACCGCCATATTAGGATGGCTGCTGGGTCTGGAATTCCGTCTGCCGCTTTTCCGCTGCGGTCGCATTACGACCACGGCGGAAAAGCCCTAATATGGTGGCGGTGTCTAACAGACACCGCCAGCCATATTAGGATGGTGGGTAAGACATGCTTTTCCGCGGCGGCTTTTCCGCCGTGGAAAACTATACAGACTTTCTCTTCGGGGGCCCGTTGCAGGCCCCTTGGGTAAAGGGGGGTGGGGGGTGCACATGGGGGATACCTATGGTACCCCACTGCATTTGCGTGCACAAAGCAGCAGGCACTGCGCGGTGCCTGCCGCTTTGTGCATGCAAATGTAATGCATGCATTTTTAACCTTGCGGCGGGTGCAGCTTGAAGCTGCACCCGCCGCAATGTTAAAGATAGAGAATGTGACCCCCACCCTGGCAGTCACATCCTAATCTGCTCGGAAGGAACGCCACAGCCCCTGCGGACGTTCCCTCCTCCTCAGGGGTCGCGGACGGACTCAAGTCCGTCCGCTATCCTAATCGGCCGCTAATTCTGTTAATGCGGCAATGGCAATTCTGGGCCCCACCTTCAAGTCATTAACATTACATACAGCTGGAAAGCCACAGTCACACTACGGTAGCACGCACACCTTATTTATTCAGTGGATGTCACATTTTGGGCAACTACAAACAGTTGAGAACGACCATTGATCTTCCGGTGATACACACACCTGATTGACTCCTTGTGTGTGCACTCTTTTACACTGTGATATACACACACATTACTTGTGTGTCACTGTTCTCACCATATTTGCCTGACCGGTGATACACACACCTCACCGTTTGCACTGTGTATCACATCACCACCTTCCTACCTTTTATATCAGACTGTTGCTATAGTGTTGTTTCTCTCTTCTTATTATTGCCATTACTGTTTGTGTTAGAATATCTCTAACGCAATAGCTACACCACCTCCTTTCTTAATGTCGCCAGGTGAACCGTCCATGGAATGGGAGGATTGATGTGATTATTTTGAAAATTATCTGGTGGCACTGATGGCTTTAAATGTTCTGCTGTTCGCTAAAATGCTTTGCTGTTAGGTGGTGAAGGAGCGCAGCATATTTTTAAATACCTTCCTTCTTCAGCAGAGGAGGTTGGTGATGTGTACAAGGATGCCTTGATTAGATTGCGCATTAGATTTGCGAAACCAGAGAATGTGGTGATACGTAGACACAAATTTTATACTCAAACCCAAAAGGCGAATGAAACTGTGGATGAATTTGTGTCACGATTAAGAGAACTCTCTATTAAGTGTCAGTTTGGTCCCATGCAGGATGAGATGATCAGAGATCAACTGATAGTACAGTGCAGCAGCAAGAAGGCCCAGGAGAGGCTATGGGCAGCTAGCAACCCTACCTTAAAAGAGGCCATTACTATCGCCAAGGTTGTGGAGGAGTCTGATAAGTGTATGAGAGATTTAAAAAACCATTCAACAGGATAGACACTTGGAAGTCGGGCTAATTTGAGAAGAAGAGGTGAACACCATATGGAGTAAACATGTTAGACAAGTTAAGGGAATGACATTTGCAAGAAAAACTAACCCATCCAAATCTTACAACCCTACTCCCATGCCCCACAGAGGTAGCGCTTCATACCGGTAAAACTGCATACCTTGCCTCTAAACTTAACAAAGCTGGTCAGACGAAGAACCTCAGGAGTACTAACACTCTACTTCTCATTCCTCCAAAAACTCGCAAATAAAAAGTCTTTTCAAGCTCCTTCTCTGGAAATGCACCCAAAATTTGGAACTCCATTCCAATCCATATCAGGACTAACCCCTCCTTTCCAAAATTCAAAAAGCCAGCTCAAAGACCTTTTTCTCAACCGATCTCTCCCGAATGGATAGCTGACGCTCTACATTGTATCTCGCCAGGGGCAGCACACAATCACTTTGTTAAGAGAAACTATTCGTCACCAAACCCATGTCTCATTCCTTTGTCCCCCCTCCTCGAACTGGATTTGTCAAGAACTCAATCTGTTTATTTGTTACTCTTTTTTTTTTTTTTTTAAATTTTTGAAAACCTTTATTGTGCTCAAAGTCAGTACAAATACGGGCCTACAACCATCCGGCCGGCCACGGTCACACATTTAGCACTGGTGCATGCAATACGGCGCCAGGGTAATGCGGCACGGCAATGGTTACAGTACAGAAACAGACTGGAAAGCGCCGACACACCTAGGCACAGGAGCAATGTAGGTTAATTTCAAGGTATTTTTTTTGTGCAAATATTAAGATCAGGACATACTACTCCGCACTTAAACAACGAAAAAAGAAAAGCAAGATCCATGTAGGCGGGACTCGACAAAAAGGACATAAGTTTCTGGTAGAGCAATTCAAAACCTGCAAGTCCCAACCAGAGGATGGCCACAGAATAGTCTGACCACTGGGAGCTGCCTAAACAACCCATCTGCAATAGCGCCATCATCCATCCCCCAGCACACCTAACACGGGCCTAAGAAAGAAGGGAAAATCATAAAAGAGCAAAAAAAAAAAGAACCATAGAAAAAAACCCAACTAATAATAAACCCCCCACCCTACACACATGCAGAGGCTATGGCTTATCCCCCCCTAGCAGAGTGTCTGTCGCCCCGTAAACCCGAAATATAGTAAGAGAAGAAAAGAGAGGAAGAAGAGAAAGCGAAAGTGAAGGAGGAGAGATGGAGAAGAAAAAAGGAGGAGAAAAGAAAAAGAGAGAAAGCGCAATCCACATGAGACCAGGGAGAGAGAGAAGAGTATTATACCCGACCCCTCCCGGGGAAAGAAAGAGCGGGGGGGGGAGCCCACCCAACAACCGAGCTCCCGGACTCCTTCGTCGCCAATCTACCCTGCGCCACAAACAACTCAATGTCAGAGAACCCTAAACCCGGTGGACCCGATTCAATAACACCAGTACCCCAGCACCGCACAAGTCCTCCCCTCTGCAAACGGATTGTATATCGGGATAAATCGACAACGATGCATAGCAAAAACAGGATAGTAATGACTACTCAGCCAAAATTGCAACACGTGTAGCAGTCCAGGTCTCCGCCAGCCGATCCAGCCAATTCGAGTAAGCCATCACCCCTGTCCTGTTCGACAGAAAGGTTCCAGGCCTGTCCATTGCTGTGAGTCACATTCAACCTGGACAAAGAAGCAAAATGGCCGCCGACGAGGAAGGAGAACAAAGAAAAAGCAGCTTGCCGCAGGGTCCCAAACACAATAATAGCGTGCCACAAAAGTTCCAGCGATAAATGTAGCGGGGGTAGCATTCAGCAGGGATAGTGAGGAGCAGGGTCCCGATAGGCAACTCGTAGGCAGAGTCATTGTATCCAAAATGAGGGGCATATCCGCAACTGTTGCTTCGTCGACGGGCAGACTCGCTACATTAAAACCAGGAGAGCACCTCGCCGCCACTCCCTCGCTCGGCAACACTGATTCTTCTCCAGGAGAAGACAGGGGCGGCGGGGGACCCTCCAGCCGGGATCGTCCCGCAGCGGACATCGCCCCATCTAGACTATAAGCCAGCGCCCGGGCAACGCTCTGCATCTCCACCCTCAACGCCGCGAGGGCGGCCAGGACCTCACCACGGGTCGGGTCTCTTTGTTGCGATCGCCATTCCGCACCTTCCAGCTGCTCCCTCGACACAAGCTGCGGCACAGGGGCACACGGGCCTGCAGGCGCTCTACTGCCAGGGTCAGACCGCATCTCGGCAGGAAGAGCAATCGCCAAGTCCTTCACCATTGCGGGCAATTAGCAGCGAAACGGGGGGGGCGTCCACAGGGGCCAGGAAAGCGAGGGTGTAGCCGCCGGGAGAGCACCGCGCCCAACGCGGAGGCAGCACAGGATGAAAGCGGCCAAGGTTAACTGCGGGAGCCTGCCGTCCACCGCGGAAAGATTGATCAAAATGGAGGCTGCCCGTCACCTCCGCAAAGTAGAAGAGGAGAGCCAGCCTCAGGGGCCTCCAACTGTTTCCGTATCACCGTCTGCGCGAGGGGGAGTCCGACCCGAGTAAAAGGGTCCGACTCCGATCGCGCCGTGAGCACAGTCCACCCCCGTGGCCACCAGCGGTGCCCCGGCTCGTCCTCCCATCCACGTCCCCCGACGTCCAGCAGCCACCGCAAGCGCAGGGTCCAGGGGAAACGCCGGAGGTCGGCGAAAACACCGAATCTGTCACCAATTCCGCCGTGCGAGGCATCAGGAGAACGCCAGTCCCTGCAGTGCCTGTGTTCCACGATAACAGAGCGGCGCAGTTCAGGAGAAGTGTCCAGGATTTTCAAAAGAAGCCTGGCGGCTCACGGAGCCGGGAGCTCAAACGTCTGTCCCGTCCGCCATCTTGGCTCCTCCCCCTATTTGTTACTCTTTATGTCTAAACTGTCGTGTGAAGGGAGTCTCCCTGAGCTCTGCTCAGTTTGCTCAATCTACAAATCTTTTATCTTCTTCTACAATGTCTTCTTCAAAGAAATCTTTATTCAGGCCTTGTTCTGCTTGTGGAAAACTTCACCTGTTCCATGAGGACCCTCATAAAAAGTACATCTATTGCCACGTCCCATGAGGTGAGGAATTGCAAGTTTTGCAGAACTTTTTCTTCTAAGACCCTAAAGGATAGGGAGGCCCGTCTCCTTCTGTGGCTACAGAAGTTGAAGACTTCAGACAACCCTGTGTCTGATGTAGAGAGTGTGTCTTCCTGCCATCCCAAGACCTCTCTGAAACGTGGGTCCGAGACAGAGATGCCTTCTCCTTTTCTAAAAAAGAAGAAGCTTGTGGACGCTCCAAAGTCTGTCTCCCCACGGGATCTGCCTGCCTCTACGCCTACGGGACCTGGTTCTCTGTGGTCGCAGTCTCAATCTGTGCCCTCGTCGTCGAGTGCCAGCTTGTCAACTAGCTCGTCGACGACGACAAGATCCGTCGATGTTGTGCCTACGATGACGGCGACATGCTCTATGTCGACGAAAACGATGATGACGACGTCCGCATCTTCGACCATGAACAAAGAGGTTAGGCCTATAACCTCCATTGTGAAGATCTCGTTGACAGCGAAGAAATCCGTCTCGTCGACGACCTTACCAAAGAAGCATTCGTCGACGCTACCACCATCGTCGACAGTAGCTTCGTCGATGTCGAGTTCCTCATCGGCGACCACCTCATGGTCGACAGCTCCGTCGATGACGAAAACCTCGTCGACGACGGCTGCACCGTCGACGAGGAAAGTCCTGGCTCCATCAACGGCTTCCGCTTCTTTGTCGGCACCTGGATCAACATTGACGAATACCTCGACGATGGTTTCGACCACGAGCTCGTCGACGGGCCCGTCAACGGAACACTATTCTCTGGCAACTGCAACAACCTTTACTGTGGTGACAGCTTCTATTGTAAAACGTCCCGCTCCGCTGGTTTTGAGTACTCTTCAAGGCGGTTCTGGCCCCCCCTGCTCAAATCTTTGCATCTGCAGAGTAGGAATCTTCTGATGGGTCTTATGTTGATGACACCTTTCGTCCTGCAAGCAGTCCTTCGGAGCTCAATATAAAGTATCAGGACTATGAGGATGAGCACAATGATGACAGGGGGTCACTCTTCCCAGTTCATGATGACCAGCTGGATGTTGACCACAAGGTTCCTATGGCAGAGATAACGGTGTCTTTGATTTCAGACCTTCAGCACATGTTAGACTATTACAATCGTCGATTCCACCTTCTTCGCAGGCCTCTCCTACTCCGCCTCCTCCAGCACGAGAGCCGCTTCCTGTTGCTCAGGCAAGATCACCAGTTCTTCCAGATCCTGGTACTGATGATGATGATGTCCGCAATGATATGGACCAGGATGACGACGCTGTCCTTGCAGATTGGGACAATTATCGGGCCCAGACCCCGTCTCCTCCTCCTGCTTCTCCCCTGGCTTCTCCCCCAGTAGACATTGGGGGTTTCCACAACTTAATGATGAGGGCCGCAAAGCATTTTCATTTGCCCATGGTCGTCAAACAACAAGACTGTTTCCTTTATGACTTCAAGGATCAACCTTTAAAGCAAGTGCATACCATCCATTCCAATTATTGATTTTATATGGAAGGAGGGACTTAAACTAATGGAACGGCCTAACTCCATCCCGGCCGTGCTTCCGCGCCTCGACCAAAAAGTATAAGGCACCTGAGGATTCACCTGCATGCCTTGTGTCACAACCAAAGGCTGACTTGGTCATTATGCAAGCCGCTCAAAAAAGGTTGCGCAACCCGGTAACTCTGTTAACTTCGCCACTGGATCAGGAAGGTCGCCTCCTGGATACCATTGGGAAGAAATTCCCCACTATGGCTGCCACGTTGGTCAGGGCGGCATACTCCTTAGCCATCCACGGGCGATACGACCGTCAGATGTGGTCAGATATCGCGGCTTTGGTTGACCTACTTCCAGAATCTTCCAGTGCAGAAGCCCATAAGATCGTGCAAGAGGGAGAGAAAATATCCTCTGAAATTATAGACTGTGCCATTGATATTTCCTCTATGGGTTTCAGACAGCTCACAGGTGCTGCAGTCTTAAGGAGGCAGGGCTGGCTTAAGGCTATGGCTTTTCGACCTTAATTGCAGGCAAGAGTGCTCGATTTGCCTTTTGATGGAGAGTCCCTTTTCGGCAAGCATGTGGACGACGCCTTAGAGTCCAACAAGAAAGACACAGACACTGCCCATGCCCTGGGATCTCTCCAGTACCGGAAGCGGCCCTTTCGTGGAGCACGTGGCAGAGGTACTTCCTCCAATTTTCCTGGCTCCTCCCAGTACCGCTCCTATGGTGAAAAGAAGCAGCGCTACTCCTATCAAACTCAGAATAGGCAATCCGATTCCAAGCCTTACAGAAGGAAAACCACCTACAGAGGAGTTGCTACCTCTAAAAAACAGTGACTTTCCACGGGTCAAGTGTTCTCCTGCTCTGAAAATTGGAGGTCGAATCTCCCAACACTCTACAATTGGTCAGAAATAACTTCAGATCGTTGGGTGTTGGATGTCATCTTAAAGGGCCACGCTCTTGAATTTCTCAAATTTCCTCCCACCCGCCCACCCTCTGGCCCTCCCCCAGCACATTTGAAGGAACTGTTTGCGCAAGTCGCAATTATGATAAAAAAAAGGGGCTGTCGAAGTGGTTCCTCGATTACAACAAGGCAAGGACTTTTATTTCCGCTTTTTCCTTATCAGGAAAAAATCAGGAGAGTGGCGCCCTATTTTAGACCTTCGAGCCCTCAACAAGTTCATCAAGTCCCAAACATTTCGGATGCTGACCTTGCTGGAAATTTTACAGTTCCTGAATCCCGGAGAGTTCCTCTCCACAATCGACCTCCAAGATGCATACTTTCATGTGCCAATCCATCACAGATACAGGAAGTACCTTTGTTTCACAGTGGGATCGAAACACTTCCAATTCAAAGTTTTACCTTTCGGCCTTCGCTTCGCTCCGAGAGTCTTCACAAAGATCATGGCTCCGGTTGCGGCTTTTCTACACCTACAGGGCATATAGTTCTACCCTTATTTAGACGACTGCTTAATAAAGGCCTAAACCTTTCTTGCAGCAAGACAACACACTCAGACTTGCCTCTCCGGCTTTCAAGCCTTGGGTCTTTCCATCAACCACGAGAAATCACATGTCCGTCCAGCACAACAAAGGATCTTTCTAGGGGCATTAATAGACTCTCGTCTCGTGAAGGTGTTTGTTTCGCAGGAGCGCCAAGATCGCATTATCAAGATGGTGGCTCTTCTACGCTCAAGAAGGTCTGCTTCTGTCCGAATGTTAAATCTTTTCTGGGCACGGCATCATCCTGCATACAGCTGATCCCCAATTGCAGGCTACAGATGCGAGTCCTCCAAGAGGAGTTGGACAAACAATGGCGGCAAGTCTCAGGGTCGTTCAACGACAAAGTGTGCCTGACCCCCCGCATTCAGGGCGCATTGGAATGGTGGGAGTAGGTATACTCAATCTATTAGCCGTGGGTATTTAAATGGCGATAGCTTTGCCGGATGCGGTTAGTCGATGTGAGGCGACCGGGACTGCATGCGGAATGAAGATATCCTTATATTGAAGGTTAGTCGGGCCACCTTTGGGGGCTTAGAGCGGTCTGCTCTTAACAAGAACCAAGCGTAACTGGAGTTATTCATTCCTCTTAGGGTAGATACGCCCGCCACCAGAAGCGCCTGACTCCACTCTAACTAAGACCACTAAATATGTAAGTAAAGTGGTTGGTCAGGGGAACTATATGAATTGTCGTAATTTTGTCACTATTGCTGACTACCGAATCTTAGTGCTACATATTTATTATATACTCTCTACTTTTGTAGAATCGGCAGAAATTAGTGACGTGTATTATCGGAAGCCTTGTACTTTTGAGGAAATATAAATTTTATGGTCAAGAAATGTTCCCTGACGTGTACCCCACCATCTCCATGTACGAACTTAAAGTGCATGTAATTTCCCTCCTGTGCCAGTTATGGAGACGCAAACACATTTGCGTCCAACGTTAACATGTCCTCTTCCAGACCCACCCAATGGGTCGAATAGTCCGCTTCTAAGTATGCCATGCCAACGTCTTTTTGTGGTGTACTTTACACGTTTTTCAGTTCTGGCGAAGTAGGCCCTGAATTCTGCCATCAAGCTTTTTCTTGCCTGTTGACTCTGAAAGGCCTCAGCCTGGGTCTGCCCCTGTACCGTGACCTCTGCCTTACTCCCTGCGCGGCTAGCGGCGCTTGGCTCAGCCTGTTGCCTGCCAAAACTGTATTCAACCTTCGAATTATCTGCTCCGCTCCTCGAAAATACATTCCTGTCTCGTAGTTCAAGTAAACATCCTTCCAGCTGCAGAGCAAAGGGCCCGGCCTCACTGTCTCCGTGCAAGTAATTCATAGCTCCTGTTTCCATGGTAGGCCCATGCCCCCTCGCATCTCATGCAGACACGTAGACGCTTATACACGCACTCACAGTCAGTATAGAATAGCTTCTGTCCGAGAGACCTTTCCCTTCCAGATAATACTGTTCCTTAAACATAAGATATTAGATACGATTTGGGATTAGGTTGATCTGACATTCCAGACTTCTGTCTCCACATGTAGGGCTAAATGTCAAGTCCCCCTTCACCCAACAGTTACACGTAAATCACACGTCATGCTGCTGCGCGCGCATCTCTGCCATGTAATTCTGCTGACACCGTAGGATTCACTTATGGATCCACCTACTTGTGACCTCATGTTAATGACGTTTCTAGTTCACGCCTTTATGCACGCCTATTGTAACGCCTTTTTATTACGTATATGCATTCTTATCTCCCCTCTCAGCTGTTACGCCTTCTGCAATATGACATTACTGTAATGCATTGACTATATATATGAATGTCTGTTAATAAAATGTTGTCTGTCAGTCCCTTCCCGAACCTACGTGGTGACGGAATGGTATGCCACCTTGGCTCGAGCCAAATACCCAATTCCTTTTTAAGGAATAAAACCCCTTTTTAAAACCTCAAATATCACGGATTTTGCCTCTTATTTTTCATGAGTTATTCTTATTGAACTTTACCGCATAAATTAAGTATAGGTAATTTAATTTTACCACATAATTGGCGCCCGAATAGGGACCCCTCCCCCATCTTCTCGCGCCGGAGGTGCGTTGCAGGCCTGGCCCCCTGCCACAGCCGGACGGACCACTACGCGTACCCGCAGGATTTCCTGTATCTCCCTCAGGCCAACGGAGGTGACTGAGGCTGCAATCAACACCCAGACGAGGCGGTGAGGAGTGCGGAGGATCCCGACCAGAGCCTAGCTGAGAGAGCAAGATCCGAGGTATACAGAGGCCCACCAGGTTCCGAAGTTCCGAAGTATCCGTGTCACGAGTCGAGTCCGAATCCAGTCCGAATCCAGCCCGGTCCAGTCCAGTCCAGAGTTTCCGAGGCCTTCTGTTTCCGTGCATCCCGGTGAGTACCGTTGCTGGGGACGCATCTAGACGTGCGCATTAGTTTGTGCCGGTCAAGACGGGTTTGGGTACACAGGCCTGGTCTGCACTGTTTAGCAGTGTATCTGTACTGTTTAGCAGTATATCTGGTCTGCACTGTTTAGCAGTGTATCTGTACTGTTTAGCAGTACATCCAGTATCATGCAGTCAGCTAGTTTTATTCTGATCATTGTTGTTCGTCTCAAAATGTTTTAATGTGTCTTAAATGTCGTGGTATGAGTGATTGTTCGATCTTCATTATTGTGATCAGTGTGTTCATATCTGAATAAGGATCAAGTAGCCTGGTTTTAAGATGCCGTTATTCTCTAAATTAAGACAAATAAACACTAGAAAAGGGATACTCGAGGAAGCCGTTCCCATTCCACCTAGGGACACTCCAGGGTACTTTATGTACCACAAACATGGCCTAGATGCCGTTTTATATCTCGAGTTATGGGTGGACTACACCAAGGATCTAGCGGAGAATCAGAGATGGCCCGCTGCTGGGACATGGGATGCAGATTGCATCATGAGAGTAGAAGAAGCATTATGGAAAAAGAAAGCCAGACAGTCACAGAAAGATGCCATTGAATTATGGCGTAAAGAATCGCATAGGCGCACAGAAAAAGCACACAGAAAGGAAGAGAAAAGGAAAGAGGATTCAGACAAGGCCCAAGAAAACGTATTAGTTGAGGAAGGTATCCGAGTAAAAATAGAACAAGTAGATAGACAACGAAACACACTTATGAATGGTATGTACCCTCTTTTAACCGAAGGTTTACCTAAGGCCACCCCGGAAGTACCAAAAGATCTACCACCTCCAATGCTCCCGACTAAAATACATCAGAAAACCGCAAAGGACATTTTCCTTTCTTCCTATCTAGATGATGTAGCCCCCGAATATGTTAATACTGCACCGCCACGCACACCTCCTCCTGGCGGCGCTACACCCCGAGACAATCCGCCCCCACCTCCGCGACAAGCTACTCCTCCTCCTCTTCCTCCCGTCCCGGCTGTCCCTCCTGGTCTTCCAGCAGTCCTTCCACCTCTTCCTACAACTAACCTTTCTACCTTACACCCAATGAATCCCTTCGGAGACGGCGCCTCTGGAGGCGCGTCAGGAGGGGCGACAGGTTTCCAGACACCACCACAAGCACATAGATGGACTTACAGGGATCTAGCACAACAACGTACACCTCGGGCAGCCGATTTTGATATAATAAAGGAACGTCTCGGGGATTGTAGATATGATCCAGTACCCGGTAGAAATGATGACAGATTAATACTCGCATCAGTACGACTAAGACGGGTCACCAACTTTTTATTGACACTACCCGGAATGATTGATCATCTAGACAGAATATATCATTTTGTTCAAACAGGGGAAGGCCCTGAGAGTATTGGCCAGGCCATGGCTCACCAGAAAGTTGACACTCAAGCCAAGATATTACAGTTTTTTTATAAACTGCTTAATAAGAGAACAAGATAGGCCGGGTGTAGACCCGGAGGAAATGAAAGCACTTCATAGATGGGGTCAGAATATAGCAGACGGGAACCACGATAAACAGAATTGTATAAAAAACATGTATCAAAGAATCAGAAGCGTAGTAATAAAAATACACGAAACAAGACAGTCAGAACCAGAACTGGAATCAGACAAGTTTGAGTCTTCAGGGGAGGAGGAGCAACCAGAAACGGCGACCGGACAAGCACAATTACCAGTTAGAGAAACAATAGCGTATGTAGGTAAAGGAAGACCCTTTAATAATTCAATGCGCCCAGTGCGTCCAGAAAGTAAAAGAATTTTTCAAGAAGCCATGTGTAATCCGAGAACTCCTGAACACTTATTCCAGGCCACTGATAACAGACTTCGAGAACGAATGGGGTACCATGTACTCGATTCGATGGATGAACAAGAATTAGCTAGGTCAGCAGTACAATGGGCTGACGATGCGGGGAAATATAATGATGATGCGTTAGCACACACATTTTTGAACATGACACCAAGTGAACAGCGTTTAGCTGGTACGTACATGATACAACACCTGCTCTTATTGTATAGAAGTCAACACTCTGATCCAGGGCCCCTGCCGGATATATTAGCAGAACTGCTCATGAATAAATGGAGAGGTCTAGGTACCGATCTAATTAAAGTGATTTTAGAACATCGGCATAGATATAGTGCCTTCCTGTGTCCACAGTCTGATTCGATTTACAAAAGGGGGTGGTGATGAACAGAGTGTCTGAATTGAGCAGACCACTCTTACCCAGTCCAAAGATCAGGGCTTGATCCATC
The DNA here is from genome assembly GCF_964263255.1 of Lissotriton vulgaris. Classification (NCBI taxonomy): domain Eukaryota; kingdom Metazoa; phylum Chordata; class Amphibia; order Caudata; family Salamandridae; genus Lissotriton; species Lissotriton vulgaris. The sequence continues at coordinate 54,452,892 of NC_141696.1, forward strand.
ACCGTTATTTATCTCACTGCCCCATCCCAGCTCAGAACCTGGCTATATGCAAATCAGTCTGTCCCTGGCCCAGTGCATCATGGGAACAGGGCAGACTAAACTACCAAGCCAATTCTTTACCAGAAAGGAGCCAAGCTACCGGGGACCGGTTTCTGGCATTTCAGCCTCTTCGGCCCGGCTTGCTTGAATCCTGATGGAGCAGTGAGAAAGGGACTCATGTCTGAGTATACCCTGCCACACCTATAGTGGCCATAATCGATTTACAAAAGGGGGTGGTGATGAACAGAGTGTCTGAATTGAGCAGACCACTCTTACCCAGTCCAAAGATCAGGGCTTGATCCATCACCGTTATTTATCTCACTGCCCCATCCCAGCTCAGAACCTGGCTATATGCAAATCAGTCTGTCCCTGGCCCAGTGCATCATGGGAACAGGGCAGACTAAACTACCAAGCCAATTCTTTACCAGAAAGGAGCCAAGCTACCGGGGACCGGTTTCTGGCATTTCAGCCTCTTCGGCCCGGCTTGCTTGAATCCTGATGGAGCAGTGAGAAAGGGACTCATGTCTGAGTATACCCTGCCACACCTATAGTGGCCATAATCGATTTACAAAAGGGGGTGGTGATGAACAGAGTGTCTGAATTGAGCAGACCACTCTTACCCAGTCCAAAGATCAGGGCTTGATCCATCACCGTTATTTATCTCACTGCCCCATCCCAGCTCAGAACCTGGCTATATGCAAATCAGTCTGTCCCTGGCCCAGTGCATCATGGGAACAGGGCAGACTAAACTACCAAGCCAATTCTTTACCAGAAAGGAGCCAAGCACATTCCATGGAAAGAAAAATGTATTACATAGACAGACAGAATCCGTTACGAGAAGTGCACCCAGTTCAGAATCCTGATAATACGCTTAGACGTGTGTTTGTGTACACACCCATAACAAAAATAGAATTACTAGAAATGAAAAAACTAGTACCCAGCCATGACAAAGATCCCGCAGGTTTTCACCGTGAAATAAAAGACATGTTACTCATGGGTGATTACACTTATCCTGACCTTATGAAAATACTGAAAGTACTACTGCCTGCTGGCATTTACGAGAAACTTAAAGAAAAAGAGTGGGAAGTGGGAAATGCAAAGATTGAGTGGGCAGCATTAGAGAACGAAGAGAATACTCGGGTTCCAGGCCTAGGGCTTGGGGACAAAGTTAAAGCATTACCGGGATTGTTAGTACAAGTGTTGCCACGTTTATTAAGTACGAAAAAGGAAGACTGGGGTGCAATCTCAGCCTGTAAACAAAAACCCGATGAAGACACTAGTGATTTTTATTCCCGTTTTGAAAAATGTTTTGGCATTAACAGCGGCCTGAAACCAGGTAGTGAATCATATCCACACCTTTTTGTAACGAAATTAGTCGAGAATTCCCTACCACAGGTAAAGAACAGAGTACTGAAAGTCGAGAGTACTTGGCAAGCTAACACCCCTTCACAAATGTTACAAATGTTACAGTATCACCAGAATAGAATCAGAGAAGAACAAGAACATGAACAAAGACGTATGAAGGACACGAAAATGAAAATGTTAGTTGCCCAGTCAGTTCCTGCTGACGGTCACAAGAAGGGTGCGACCCAGCCTAGTAATTCGACGGCTCCTGTTAAAGGAGTCTGTAACTATTGTAAACAACCAGGTCATTATATAAACGATTGTGCAGTCCTGAAACACAATATCTCCACGGGTAAGACCAAGGAGAGACCGCGTCCCCCTAGACAAGATCAGGCCCAGCAACAAGTACCCCAGAATATACAACATATTCCGCCTATGCCAGCTTCATCACAGACTGTAGCAGTACCACAGCAACAGCCCATTACCGCAACACAGAACACGACACAACAGATGTACCAGTATGCACAAAATGACTACCCCGATTATCAGTGATACACATGAAACAGCCTAGAGAGGGAGTTTGGTTTGCCTCTTATTGAGGTTCCTGTAGATCAAGAAGGTCTTTATGTACACAGTCAAGTATTAGGGAAAGACAGAAAGTTTCTCATTGATACAGGGGCAAGCAGGACCACAATAAGTCACAATGAGGTTCCAGGGGCACCCCTCTCAGGCTCACAGAACGTTTCCCTTGGATTTTCAGGAAAGCCTATTATTAATGAAGTATCACAACCCCTTCCTCTTGCAGTTGGCCCTCTGACACGGACTACAGATTTATTGCTTACAAAATCATGTCCGGAAAACTTGCTAGGTATAAAGACTTTGAAGGCTCTAGGAGCTATAATATGCTGTTCTCCGGAAGGAGTGCGATTATTCTTGCGAGATTTTAAAGGACACTATGTATTGAGAGACATGGATCACCGGTTGCAGAATGTCCCTGCACACTTGTGGGCGCAAGGCCCCACTGATGTAGGTTGTATGCACATTACACCATATCGAGTCACACTCAAAGCAGGAGTGGTATTACCACGAATTCGACAATACAAGTTACCCCCAGATGCTGTAGTGGCTTTACTGAGAATCATTGACGAGCTCATTGCACAAGGAGTGGTCGTGGAAACCGACTCCAATGTATGTAATTCTCCTATCATTCCAGTTCTTAAACGTACTGATCCAAATGCACCACCGGTATATCGATTAGTTATTGATCTGCGCGAATTAAATAAATGTATTATACCACAGTATCCTGTGGTTCCAGATATCTCTTCATTATTGACAGCCATTGATTCAGAAGCGACGTTCTTTACTGTAATTGACCTCAAGAACGCCTTCTTTAGCGTCCCAATCGATCCGGAAAGCCAATACTTGTTCGGATTCAGTTTAAATGGACGAAGTTTCAAATTTGCACGCGCACCTCAAGGATTCACAGAAAGCCCCAGCATCTATAGCCAAGCACTGAAAAGACAACTTGACAGTATCCACATGCCTGTTAACACCGCTCTGCTTCAGTATGTCGATGATCTGCTGATCACCGCCCGAAGCAAACCCGAATGTGAAAAAGCATCACTGACGGTCTTAAATTTCCTGGCTGACAAGGGGCACAAGGTATCCCCTTCGAAGCTGCAATTCTGTGTTCAGCAAGTTGTGTACCTGGGTCACTTGCTGTCCAAAGTGGGGAGACAGCTCACTCCTGACCGCATCCAGTTAATTGTAAACATGTCACCACCGAAAACACAAAAGGAGGTGCGGGCTTTCATAGGCCTCACCTCGTACTGCAGACAATGGATTCCCCAATATGCATTTCTAGCAAAACCACTAATTCAGTTGACAACTCAGGAGGCAGCGACATCGACTGTCCTCCCTTGGACTCAGGAACATACACAAGCTTTTGAGGACTTAAAGAAAGCCTTATGTCAAGCACCTGTTCTAGCAACACCATGTTACAGTAAGCCTTTTACACTTTTTGTTACAGAACGTGAAGGTACTGCATTGTCAGTCCTCACTCAGGAACAAGCAAGTTCACACAAACCGTGTGCTTACTTTTCTAGCACATTAGATCCAGTAGCCCAGGCCCTGCCTGCGTGTTTGAAATCAGTCGCTGCGACAGCTTTAGCAATCAGACAAAGTGATTCCATAGTGTTAGGACATCAATTGACAGTACAAGTTCCACACTCCGTGGAAGTTCTTTTAAATCGTACACAGACCCAACACTTGACCATAGCAAGACTGACAGGTTATGAATTGACATTGTTTCAACCACACATAGAAATCAGGCGTTGTAACACATTAAATCCTGCCACACTTTTGCCATTAAAGGGTGTAGATCCATTGAGACATGATTGTATTGAAGTCATTACTATTACGACGAAACCCAGACAAGACTTGACAGATGTTCCATTACCAGATTCAGACCTGACACTTTATGTGGATGGTTCATGCATGAGAACCGGTACAGGTGAATTAGTGGCGGCCTACGCAGTCACGACAGACACCGAAGTTATAGAAACCAATTGTATCGACACCCTGTCAGCTCAAGCAGCAGAGCTCATCGCTCTGACACAAGCCTGTATTCAAGCCAAAAATAAGAAAGTTAACATATACACTGATTCACGTTATGCATTCGGAGTCGTTCACGACTTTGGAGTCCTCTGGCGAGAGAGAGGTTACTTAACTTCTCACGGTGCCAACATCCAACACGGTCCCCTCATTCAAGCTCTGTTAGATGCAATACATCTACCTACCGCGATATCTATTATGAAGTGTAAGGCACATACAAAAATCACCGACACTATCTCCCAGGGTAACGACCTGGCAGACCGAACAGCTAAGCAGACTGCCCAGAATCGAAATCATGCAACTGACGTGACAAAGACAATAGTCCCGACTTTGACACACTGCCTGACAGTCAGGGATCCCGCACATGATGTAATTGACATACAGACACATGCCACACCAGACGAAATGAAGAAGTGGACTGAACTAGGAGGGATCCAAACAGATCAAGGATGGATGACGAAGGGAAAATCTACATGGTTTCTCCCCGACTCTATGGTTCAAGTAATCATTAACACAGTACATAGTCCAGCGCACCTAGGAGAAAAGGCCATGCTAGACAGTATTCAACACATATGGTACAATAAAAACTTACGAGCAGCAGCGAAACAAAAAGTGCGTACTTGCATGATTTGTTGCCAGTTCAATCCAGGTAAAAGCATTCCAGTAGAGCAAGGTGGATTTCAGCCTCCCGATCACCCTTTTGAAGTCCTCCAGATGGATTATATCCAGATGGAACGTTGTCGAGGATTCAAGTATGTCCTCGTAGTCGTATGTGCACTTTCCCGATGGACAGAAGCATATCCAGTTCCAGATTACACTGCTCCGACCACTGCCAAGCAGCTGGTTCGCGAATTCTTCCCACGGTATGGTTTGCCCCGTATCGTGTACTCAGATAACGGTCAGCCATTCTCATCCGAGCTTGTGAAACACATTACACTCCTGTTAGGCTATCAGTGGAAGTTCCACTGTGTTCGGCATCCCGAGGCAGCAGGTCTCGTGGAGCGCCATAATCAGACTCTGAAAATCCGACTTTCGAAAATATGTAGGGAGAAAGGCGTTGACTGGATAGTAGCCTTGCCAGTCGCCCTTTTTTATATGAGGATGGTGGCGCATTCTCGAACCGGGCTATCCCCGTATGAAGTGGTCTTTGGTAGGCCACCAAATATGTGGGGGACGCCTATACCTCGTAAAATCACAGATGTTGACTGTATTATGCTGACAGATTACCTTGCCTCCTTGATGTCTGCACTACAATCTTGTCGTTCACAGGTAGCTGCCGCCTTTCCCGACAACACCGAGGTGAAGCTCCATGAAGTGGTCCCTGGCGACTTTGTCTTCGTTCGCAACTTCGACCGGAGGAGCCCACTGGAGCCCCGCTGGCAAACTCCGAAATTGGTCCTACTGACGACGAGGACCGCTGTTAAAGTGGAGGGCAGAAAAGGGTGGCTACACTCGAGCCACATTGAAAAATTTCACGGACTCCCTTCGGACTTGGACTCTAAGCCCTGCCCTCCTCCACAGACTGATTCAAAACTCCCCCTGGTTGAGAAAACCGCCTCTGAAGAATACAGACTCAAGCTACGGTCTAGCAAGTCAGACAGTTTAATTGTTTAAGTCCTCCCCTAGGTGAATCGGTTAAATTAGTTCCTGACATGTATCCCCTAGACCGAGATAGAGAGAGAGAGATAGACAGAGACAACTCAAGAAACGTGCATATTGTAAATCACTCCGTAGTCACTGTATAGTGACATTATTGATTATGTTTTTTCTAAGCCTTCTGATTATTGCTGCTAGTATACTGCTGCCTATATACTATCCTATCTTCAAGCATGAACAATCTGCTTACAATGTTACTGCCGAACATTCTTTTAGCGAATTACCTCCACATGAACTGTCTTACAGACTTGCGCTGCGCAACAACACCTTCATTAGCATGTTACATCACTCCCATCAAACTAATAACGCTACAAACTGTTGGATATGTGGCCGACTCCCTCCTTACCAGAAATACAAGGGAGTTCTGCCCCTCTTTCCGTACCCATTCACTCACAACGGCTCATGTGGTGCGTGGTTTAGACTGATTAATTCTTTAGATTCTGACATTGCTGTCCTTGACGGGAATTGGGTTTGGGGAAACCTGAACTCAGTTCTGCTTAAAGTCTGTTACCCTGACAAGAAGGGACTTCCCACTAGAACAGGAACTGATCTAGAAAATGAAGTATATGGGTTAGGTAATTACACAATTAACCTCATGATCCTAACTGTGGAATCAGAAGCTGCACCAGTATTACCTGCTATGTCGGTATTACCAGTCACGGGTGAATTATGTATCAGAAAGAATGGTTCAGTACACTTGGGTCATAGTAAATGTACTACCATAGTCGAATTCAATGATCAAGGCAAATCTACATTCAGAGCTACGCGACACTCCTACTTCGTTTGTGGTCATACAGCATACATACGCTTACCTTTAGATTGGGATGGTACCTGTTACATTGCATTTCTTCTACCACCTGTTTTCCTAGCTCCTCCTGATTACCACAGAAACACCAATCTAGTAAACAATAGACTTCGAAGAGATCTCCCGATTGTCGACTACACTGAAACGGCATGGGAACAATACACAGACTTCAATAAAGGCTTCTTCCCCTACTTAGGTGCTGTCTTTAATAGTAAACTGATACGCAAATTAACTAGAACCCTCGAAGCGGTAGTGAATGAAACTACTTCTGCTCTAGGTAACTTAACAGAGGAACAGTCTGCCATGCGGGTTGTTGTTCTTCAAAATCGTCTCGTCATTGACGTCATCCTAGCAGATAGGGGCGGAGCCTGTAAGGTCATCGGGTCGAGTTGCTGTGTTTTCATTCCAGAAAACGCGCCAACGGTATATAAAGCTATAACACGTCTTCATAAGATTGCAAGTTTGATACATCAGAATCCAGGCACCTGGACTTGGTCCGGTTGGTTCTGGACAACGATGACCGCTTGGGGATGGAAGATCCTATCATTCCTAGGCATTGGTCTTCTCATAGTATTCAGTTGTTGCCTGTGTTTACAATGTGGACCAGCGATTTGCGGCTTGTGCTCCACATCATGTTTCCCGCATTCAAATTCCCATTCCCATTCAAAACGAGAAAAGAAGAAAGAAGAGCAAATGATGTTACGTGAACAAATCGATCGATTCATGAGGATCGATATATCATGAAGGGTCCGTAGGGAACAAGGAGGGAATGAGGAAATATAAATTTTATGGTCAAGAAATGTTCCCTAACGTGTACCCCACCATCTCCATGTACGAACTTAAAGTGCATGTAATTTCCCTCCTGTGCCAGTTATGGAGACGCAAACACATTTGCGTCCAACGTTAACATGTCCTCTTCCAGACCCACCCTGAATGGGTCGAATAGTCCGCTTCTAAGTATGCCATGCCAACGTCTTTTTGTGGTGTACTTTACACATTTTTCAGTTCTGGCGAAGTAGGCCCTGAATTCTGCCATCAAGCTTTTTCTTGCCTGTTGACTCTGAAAGGCCTCAGCCTGGGTCTGCCCCTGTACCGTGACCTCTGCCTTACTCCCTGCGCGGCTAGCGGCGCTTGGCTCAGCCTGTTGCCTGCCAAAACTGTATTCAACCTCCGAATTATCTGCTCCGCTCCTCGAAAATACATTCCTGTCTCGTAGTTCAAGTAAACATCCTTCCAGCTGCAGAGCAAAGGGCCCGGCCTCACTGTCTCCGTGCAAGTAATTCATAGCTCCTGTTTCCATGGTAGGCCCATGCCCCCTCGCATCTCATGCAGACATGTAGACGCTTATACACGCACTCACAGTCAGTATAGAATAGCTTCTGTCCGAGAGACCTTTCCCTTCCAGATAATACTGTTCCTTAAACATAAGATATTAGATACGATTTGGGATTAGGTTGATCTGACATTCCAGACTTCTGTCTCCACATGTAGGGCTAAATGTCAAGTCCCCCTTCACCCAACAGTTACACGTAAATCACACGTCATGCTGCTGCGCGCGCATCTCTGCCATGTAATTCTGCTGACACCGTAGGATTCACTTATGGATCCACCTACTTGTGACCTCATGTTAATGACGTTTCTAGTTCACGCCTTTATGCACGCCTATTGTAACGCCTTTTTATTACGTATATGCATTCTTATCTCCCCTCTCAGCTGTTAGGCCTTCTGCAATATGACATTACTGTAATGCATTGACTATATATATGAATGTCTGTTAATAAAATGTTGTCTGTCAGTCCCTTCCCGAACCTACGTGGTGACGGAATGGTATGCCACCTTGGCTCGAGCCAAATACCCAATTCCTTTTTAAGGAATAAAACCCCTTTTTAAAACCTCAAATATCACGGATTTTGCCTCTTATTTTTCATGAGTTATTCTTATTGAACTTTACCGCATAAATTAAGTATAGGTAATTTAATTTGACCACACTTTGCCGATTGGAGACGTTATCTTACCGCGTGCATCATTGGAATGAACTTAATGCTCGATGTGTAAGTTTAATACCCGGATATGATTAGTGTTGCACGGAGGGTCGCTTGAGAGAATATGTATCACTCTGTCAATTTTTTATTTATTAAGGACATGCACATATTTTTCCTAGGTTAAATACTCGTGCATTAGCTGATGTTTGGATTGCAGTCCATTTAAAGACGTAGTTGAGTCCGCTGTGTACTACCAACAAACGTTTGCGATTGAAGGATGTAATTAAAACGTCCCACTTAATATTATCAGCTCAATTCTACTAGTGTATGGAGAATCCTTTCTCTCCTGTTTTATTTCTACCTATAGAGAAGTGTGGAAGATACAAGGCGTATTCCCGGGTTTAAATACCTATCCTAACATGACTACACTTGGACTAGCGAGCTAGGTAACGCTTGAGATTTACACTTGAGAACCTTATCTCTAAAGTTTATACGTGATGCAGTTTTGGCTAATTGTTCCATGCGCTGTGATATTATCTTTCCTAGACTGATTCGCTCCGTCTTTTTTATATGAACTCTGTGATTCTTGCTGGCCGAGAATTTATTAATAGGAGGTGTATACCCCTTGGTCAGGCGGGTTCAAACTAAACCCAAATAGAGGTATGCCCCTATGAATTTTTGGTATAAGAGATCATAATATCTAAACTAGCGTGTGCAATCATGATTTTGAATCCCATTATGCCAATGGCTCACTCTGATGAACTTTCTAAAAGTGTTTATGGAGACACAAGCCTATGACTATAAACAGAAGCATTACAGGAGCAACAATATATGAGACCTACTGTTTGTTTGCTGTGTTTTATATATATTAGAATTAATATGCTGGAAAACTGAATCCATGAAATTTATGGTGTCATTTATTACTTGCTAGGCTCTTAAAGGTTTTAAAATCTGTTGTGTAATATGCTGACTTTTGAAATATGGAATGTCTATTTGGACTTAGTGGTTATGGATCAACCTTACTCAAAGGTAGAAAATGCCTATATAAAAATCTTTCAAATGTTATTGTGGTTTTGTGAGAGGTTTGAATGTAATAGGTATGTCTATGTTAGAATATGTCCACCGAAACGCGTCGATGCCAAAGGAGAAATACATTGTACATGAACTGGGGATAATTCTAACCTATTGGCTGAATTAATTTTCTGTTTTGTATCTCCTTTTTACTAATAGGAATTCTGTGATATTTTGTGTAATATTTTCCTTCTTTTAATGTCTGTCTCCCAACTTTTATTGAATTTTAATGATGTATAAATAAAAAGTGTAGAACTATATTTTATAACAGTTTTGTTATATCTGTTGCATTGCTTTCACAGTTTCCCATAGTGTTGTCTTAGTGTATGTTTGCTTTACGTTTTATGTGGATGTGAGGATTGTTATCTCAAGTACAAGGTACCCAAAGGGAATCTTTTTTGACGAAAGTCAGTTGTGGTACCCTATCCCTTTATGTCTGGGGTCCCTCTCTCTTTTATTAGAGGGGCTCACCATCCAAACATCGCAACTGGGTGGCCGTTCAGGACACAGACCCGACGTTTACCCTTACGACGGACGCTTCCTTGGTGGGTTGGGGTGCACACCTCAAAGGGTTGTCAGTCAAAGGCAAATGGACGACAGATCAATGCAAATGGCACATAAATCGCCTTGAACTCTGGGCTATCTTTCTCGCCCTAAAATCTTTCCGACTGCTGGTGGAAGGGGAGTCACTGCTGGAGCGTACGGACAACACCACCAGTATGCACTACCTCAACAAGCAAGGGGGTACAAGATCTCTTCTGCTATCCAGACAGGCACACCAGATCTGGGAATGGGCAATTCACCGAGTCCAGATAACAGAAGTTCAAGTACCGGGTGCCTCCAAGCCCTTGCAGACTCTCTCAGCAGATCGGCTACGGACAATCACGAGTGGGAGCTCCATCAACCGACTCTGGAGTATGTGTTTCGCTTGTGGGGCCAGCCGGAGCTGGATCTGTTTGCGACCCCACTGAACCGCAAATGCCTACTCTTCTTCAGATGAAGGTGAGTTTTTGTTGCTTCCCCCCTCCTGTCATAAAAGGTTCTTTCCAATATATGCAATGTTCATATGTGCATTTATTTGCTTGCATTTGTTCTTATTGCCTTTAATGACTCTCATGTGTTGGCATACTGCTTTCTATTCTTATTCAAGCGTGTGAATCTATGAAAGACACCCTAATATTGGAGAAGAGCAAAAGTTACTTACCTGTAAACTGTGGTTCTCCAGTATTGGTGTGTTTCATAGATTCACATGCGACCCACCCTTCCTCCCCTTAGAGGCTTTCTTCTCCTCATGCACTCTTGGTCACTTTGGTGCTACGAAAATCTGAGGGCTTGAGCTTCTGAGGAGAAGGTTCTAGCGGGTGCTGCAGCCTGATTGGCTGGAATGTGGACCATTATAATGTCATGGATATGTTCCTGAAGGGAATTCTCCCTTTATGCTTCTATGGGCCTATGTTGTTCTATGGTACTTTTAAATTTCTTATTTATATCTATTTATATATATTATATATTTACATGTATATGTATATTTTATGATGTTTTATATATATATATATATTGAAACAGAAATGACTCAGAGATTCCTGGAAAGGGGATACAGTAAGACGATCTTGAAAAGTGCTTCTAGTAAAGCTAGAAAATTAACCAGACATTCTTTTCTCTTTGAACCCTCTAGATCTCGAAAACTGAATAGTGCTCAACTAGATTGAGGCAGCTCAAGATTTATCACTACGTATAATACCAAGAACAAGGAAGTAAGATCTATACTTAGTAAGCACTGGTACCTAATCAAGAATGATCCAGTGTTGGGCTCCAAGGTGAATAGGAACCCTGAAATCACCTATAGAAAATCTAAGTCATTGAAAGATCTGATCGTACGTAGTGACTTTGTAGATAAGAGAAAAAGTAATGCTGACTGGTTGAAGCCAAAACCTGGTTTTAAAAAGTGTTTTAAATGTAAAGCGTGCCAGCATGGAATGAATCGCACGGATTTTAAAACATCTTTTAATAAAATGGTTAAAGTAAAAAGCACCATCACATGTAAAAGTGAATATGTTGTATATCTATTACAGTGTCCATGCCCGAAGACTTATATCGGTAGTACGATTTTACCTGTACACCAACGGATATTACAGCACAGAAGAGCAATAGTCAATCAGGATAGGTCCTACCCTGTGGCCCGACACTTTGAACTCCATCATCAAAGTAACCCCGAAGGCCTGCGATACTCATGTATCGCAGAGGTTCCCAAAAAGGAAAGGGGGGTATAGAAAGAGTGAGTTGAGGAGATTGGAGACTTACTTTATATTAGAATTTAATTGCAAAGAGCCACAGGGTCTGAATGTGGATGAAGACCTTTATACTTGTTTGAGCTGATTGACCATGAATATAATGAACTGTTTTACTAACCCTCGAGCATACCCGAACTGCATTTGAAGATTTTTTTGTTAATGATTTTAATTGATGAAAACATTTCTTTTGATTTTATTGGTCTTACTCTGAGTTCCTTCCTTTTAAAATTGCATGTATAGAGGTGGATTGTTTTGTAATGAAATCGGCACAGGGACGGCTATATTGCAATGAGTAATGCTGCTTTTGTTGTGATTTGCACTGACACTTTAGAATAAGACTTGCTAAAGTGCAATATGAGTGAAATGTTTACATCTATGTAGTACTGAATTTGAAATTGAAGCATTAGCACTTTTTTAAAATATAGTTATTTTCTATTTTATTAATAGAAATATAATATGAGTGGAATGTTTACATTTATGAAGTACTGTGATAGGCATAGAAGCATTAGCACTTTATCTAAACTGAAAAGCACTGTTTAGCACTGGCACTTTTTAATTTTCTTTTTATAGTGCAATATCCGGTCTAATTGTTTACAGTATAGAAATACTAGTTTACTAAAGCACTTGCACTTTATGATTGAATAATAAGGTAGTTTTGATTTATCAGCACCATCATTAGGTCATTAGGTCTTGTGAATTAACATGATCAATAGAGCCAGAGTAAAATCCATATAAGACTTTACTGTGCTAAGTTGTATACATTGCGACAATATACTTGAATAATATGAGGTGTAAATAATGAATGCTTCCCGTTTACAAATAGGGTCCAACTTACTGAAATAGGCACTTGCCCGTACCGAATTGTGAAAGATTGTGTTAACGTTTTTAACACGAAAAATGCACATGCACTTTAAAACATCGGAATTGTCCTTATGAGCGATACCGACATGTATTGCCTCTTTTAATGTGGGACAGTTATGAATATTCACATATGAATGAACTGTGAAGCGGGGAAATGAATATTTGCATTCATGTTACTTCTCTGTTAATGGCATTGTTAATATGTTAAAATGGCCGCTGTATTCGGATACAACAGTTTGTCTTGCTATGAGTCCCTCTACTGTTTCCACCATTTTATGCATGCATTAAAGGGAGGGCCCTGACAACGCAAAAACATCGTGATCAAGGGAGCTTGATTCCCAAAACGCGTTGATGAAATTGCTTAAATAAAAATTCTTGTCTGGCATACAACATTGTCCAACTGTGCTACTACTGAAGGGAGATCATTGTGACAAAACCTTTTCAATAAAGATCTCTGTAGTCATTTAAGTACTTTAATTGTCAGGTACTGTGAAAAAAAAATCGCTTTAAAATTGTCTTAATCTTAAAAGACACTGTAGCGATGTGGCTGGAACACCAACACCTGGTTGTAGAGAGGCTACCCATCCAACTCACAAACACTTTTGTACGTTACCATGTGGCTGGAACACCAAATTCTGTAGTTGAATTACTCCTCCAACTCACTGTTGTCCTCTGTATCTGGAACACCAAATTCGATTGTAGTTGTACTACTCCTCCAACTCACCGTAGCTGTAGTATTCCCAGGCTGTAGTGTCAGGTGAAGGTGACACTACTCGCTGGGGCTGTCCTTTGGAAGGACACTGCTGGGGCTGGCGCTGGCTTGCCTGGAAATACCTTCTTGTAGTTGTAGTTCCATGTAGGATCTCTTGGTTTCTCTGGTAGTTCCTTAGTTTCTTTGTTTCTTAGCTGTACCAAGAGTCTCTAGGGTTCAAGTCTGCCTGCCGTCAAAAATATGCTGTGTCCTACGTAGAAAGACACCAGCAGCCAGGATGTATATTTAGGTCTTCTTTATTCAGTCTTCAGATCAAGTTACATCTGTCTTGACTCCAGACAGCCTAGTGTGGTACCAGCCCCACCAGGAGCAGCCTCCTAGCTGCTCAGCCCATCTCTAACTGCCACATTCACCCCACTCAGACACCCAGGCATTCCACGCATCACGGGCACACCAACATTCTAAAACCAACTCACACTTTGGCTGAGCAGCTAGAGGCAGCAGAGTACGTTATACTAGTAAGTAGGATATAACAGGTGCACGTATAACAAGATTTAAAAATGACCGCAATGCCACCTCCTCTAGACTCTCTATTTAGAGTCATAATGCTATAGCCCAGGGGAAGTGCTAATCCTGGCTCAGCAACCATATCATCAGAGAGCCAGGTCCCCGTTAGATACAAAAACATTGGGGGATTCATCCTACACCAACTCATGTACATCCAGGAAGTGTTTAGCTAAAGAGTGACAGTTAAGGTTCAGGGTTTTAATGATGGACCTGGACGAAGGTAGGGGAGGATGTGGTTGCGTTGTAGCCCAGGACTCAAAACTACAACTATTGCAACAAAACGGGCCCTCATGGAGATAGGATAAAGGATGGCTACGAAACTCATTGAGTTTCTGGCAGCCACCAAATCACCAGAGGAGTAATTCAACACATCTCTCACGCCACCAGCAGCATTTCTAGCGTCTGGCGACTTCGTGGCGTAGACAGGCTTGCCTTTGGCGCGCCACGGTGTGCTCACTGCGCACATCCGCGGTGCACCCGCGCCAAAGCCTCCTTTTGTGTTGTCATGCCGGTCCGAATACGGAAACACTAGACCGCCTCTCCGCCAAGATGGCAGAAGAGATACGTCCCCCCGGAAGAGAGTCTCTCTGGAATGCAAGGAATGATCTCCCTCTACTCAAACAGCCCGGTAATTACTGTGGTGGACCGGGGAGAGTTCCAAAGAGCAGCACTACCTAACTGGACGTCAATTTCTAAATAAGCAGGTCAGTGCAAGCAAAACTGCACAATGTGCAGTACAGTGGATAACTTGTCATACAGAAATCTTACAATAAAAAGTATTATATCCATCCGTTTTTTTTTTAAAGTAGTAGCGCAGGTAAAACAAAAGGGCCAGAACCTATGTCTGCGCCTAGACTCGTGGGTTCTTACTGCTAATTCCCGGCCCAGAGATTCCCGACAAATCACGGCACAACTTCATAACTTGCTCCACCCGGAAGTTGGTGAGAGGCGTGCGATCTACATGTATTATCAAGTAGCCTGCCATATCAGGGTGGAGGGCTAAGTAATCAGAGACCAAGCCCACAGGGCAGTACCTTTTGTCCCCAGAGGTTGTAGCCAAATTACTTTCCCCTGCCCATCCTGGTTCGTTTTGGTCTCTCCACCTGAATTATTTTGGAGTCTCCATTGAGCTGGGTATTCCATCCACAGGTTTAAAAAATGTTCTTCTGGTGCCCCCTGTACCAATGGGCCTTCTGATTAGGGCTTGGCTGGGTCCAGTACATACCCCTTACTGCCCCCGCCCGACTTCAGGAGTCACTGGTAAATGTAAAGTTGTCCGCCTTCACGGCCACAAGTATGTTTGTTTAATAAATTATTGTTGTGGCCAACACGATATCCTTATTTATATCTGCTGACCTCCATTTGTTTAATTGTACAGAACCGGCCAGGCTTTAGGACCCCTTTGGGATATAAAACAGCTCTCTTCGTAACCACAGTTCTGTGTGATACCAACCATAATGCACTGTGTGCAAGTTTGTGCATTTTTTGGGGGGGTTGACTAAGCCCTTGTTTTCCCCCTTACTTAGAGGGTCCCAAATACAAGGGTTCAGTCTGATGACCAAGTGCCACACCAGCAAGTGAACATGTAGACATGAACTGCATCATGTCTTTTCGAGGACGCCTGGTGCTCCTCTACCTCCTAAAACATGACAAAGGTGGATCTAAAAACAGGGGGTGAGGCTGAGTTCCACCAATTTATTCCAAATATACTGCTACATGTCACACCCTTATTGCCTGCAAGACCCATCAGCCTGACTGCGATCAGTAGAATGCTGTTTCTCCATGCTGGCGTCCCCACCCTAGCGTATGTAGCCCATAGCCAGACTTTCGCCAAAGGCATACCAGTTTGCAGAAAAGATACCAATGCGTTTGGATAGTGAGAACCGAGGGTAAAATATATGAACAAACTTACCTGCAACTTCCTAACTAGGAATGCAAGATGTGTTCTGGTGATAGTCAGCATATCTGCTCCAGGCCAAATTTCTCAACACTATTGAAGCCATACCACACTTTTTAGAATGTCCAACTAACCTCCACCCTTGTGTGGGTAGCCAGGGCCAGACTTATGCTGGTGTATTCAGCAAGCATACAAGTGGATGGAAAAGCTACTGGGATGGAGAGAACAAGAGTGCAGATCGCCTGCCCTTTCTTATATTACGGGAATGTCAAATGTCCAATAAATTGTAACCTTTGTGCTGTAATCCAGTGTTTCACAAAACTTTGGAACCCCAACACACTTGTTATACGGACAAACGTATGCACCCCGCCGAGCTGCAATGTTGATAATGCAGGTGCATTTGGCTTATCTACTATTTCTGTTGCAAAGACCAATCTTTTTGCACAGACAGTTTTCTTGAAAAACTATGGCACACAGATTAATAATGTGTCATATCTGGTTCCAGTGAATGTTTGTCTTGTGTGCACCAATCCCAGAATATGGGCGAATGTAATGCCTATAGCATTTCAAATCCCAACACAGAGCTATTGGGATGGTGAGAACAGGAGGATAACCATATCTGCAGATTACTTGTCCTTTCTCAACTTGTGGGATTGCAGAACATTTTCTAATAACTGTGGCCTTGTTGCTCTAACCCAGTGTGTCCCCAGAACTTTCGAACCACAGCATACTTTCAGGATGACAAGCTTAAGCAACCTGCCTAGCTGCAGTGGCGGTAGGTGGGTAACCCGTCACAAGCACTCATTTAGCGCATTTTCTGTCAAACTGAAAATTACATTTGCACCAACCATTTTATTGAGAAACTATGGCAAACAAATTATTACTGTGTCCTTTGGTTTCATGAATGTTTGTCTTATGTGCATTTGCCAGTAAGTAGGCACTTTGATTTGTTTGGCTGTAACACGCTTGTTTATCTCAAGCACCTCTTCTGTCGCAGTGACAGCTACATTGGCGACAGTTTTAGTGACAAACTATTGCGAACAAATTAATACTTTGTCAAGTCCAGTTTCTGTGAATTTCTGTCTATAATGCATCTGACAGTGAGCCCCTGAATTTGTTTTGGCTGTGTTAAAATAGTTGCTTCCGTCATACTTCAGGGTTACAAGACGTGCTTAATCTTTTAGCTTTCACCGCTGAGTGTGCCCAGTCAGTTCACCGGTATCACATTGCAATTACCTAGACCGCAAAATGGCAGGAGATAGTCAGCCCCAAACCCAGTGCTAATATAAAAATGTCAGAGCCTAATCTGCCAGGGCACATAGCCTCATGTTCACCTTCAATGGTGTGATCTGGACTGCTTTGACTACGCGCCACTGAAGGTCTCGGCAAGTAACATTGTACTGGATGTTGGAATAGAAATGCTTTTAGCCGAATTCTCTATGCATTGTACTTCTAAAGTTAGCATTCGCTGCACCATTTTATATTCAGCTGCCATTTTGAGCCATGATTGAAACGAACTTCTCTCTCACTTTTATGTCTGCCTCAGCAAAAAGCAGCTGCTAAATTATATTTTCTCCTTGTATTTCTCCAAGGTTCTTTCTGTCATTACATACCTTTCTTAATAGATAGGCTGCTCCCTGCATTAGAGCGGCGGGCGCAGGCAGAGTAACCTTGATGCTGAGATAGAATGTACCCGGTCCCAGGAATGCAACTCATCCTTCTGCATCTCCTTTGTTCACCAGCTACAAACTGGAAATTTCCAGTCTGGGCGTGTCTTCAGTGGTTCTGAAGATGCACGTTATGTGTTACCTTGTTGGCAGAAGTTAGGCCCTCTGCTGCAATCTAAGGAGGCTGGTCAGACCGGACTCCACTCGAGCGTATCTGTAATACTCACGTGCCTCCGCGCTCTCTCTGCTGCGGCTCACAGGGCAGTCTGGGCTCGTGGACAGACTGTGTGCGGTGTTCCTGAGCCCAGCGTTCCGTGTTCAGCCATTGCGGAGAGACGGTTTCCCCCCCCCCCGCTGTGCTGGTCAGGTTTGCTCCAGCCTGTACCTGAATAAAAATACTTGGTTGCAGTGCAGACCTCTGTCTTCCCCTTTATTTAATTTTCGTAACGATTGAAGACGGAGTAACTCGCAAGCAACTGAACCCACACCAACCAGAGGGATCGACCCTTGCTTTCTGGGACTTATGTATTCCTAGTAGATCGGAGTCCAACAAGGTATGTGACGTGCCCTTTCTGCATCCCGCCTACACTACTGACTTTTCTCAAAAGCGTCTCCGGCAGTGATGAATGGGCTGTGATCAACAAACACAGGGATTACCTTAAAGCGGCAAGCGCACTCTGAATTGATGAGAAAGGTTTCTCTTAAAGCGACAAGGGTGCCTTTATTTAAACTCAATTGGGCGATCCCAAGTCTTCCCGGGGGAAAATTATCATTGACATTACAGATTTGCATGAGCACTTCACACACAAAGTGTGTACTTGCTACAAGAAGTGAGAAACTCGTCTAATTGAAGTGGCAAGGCTAACTGTGGGCCCCATCTTCAACCATTATTGAAAAATCTCCTCCTGTCACAGCAGCAATGGCAATTCTGGGCTTCACTTCAAATTATTAGCATTGCATACAGCTGGGAGGCCTCAAGTAACTCAGGGGCGATTATGATAGCGGTTTTCCGCATCCTCTGGGCCGGCGGCAGCCACCATCGGCCCGGAGGATGCAGAAAAACCGCTGCGGATCCTCCAAAGACCCACCGCCATATTAGGATGCCTGGTGGGTCTGGAATTCCGTCTGCCACTTTTCGGCTGCGGTCCCATTACGACCGCGGCGGAAAAGCCCTAATATGGTGGCGGTGTCTAACAGACACCGCCAGCCATATTAGGATGGTGGGTAAGACATGCTTTTCCGCGGCGGCTTTTCCGCCGTGGAAAACCATACAGACTTTCTCTTCGGGGGCCCATTGCGGGCCCCCTGGGTGAAGGGGGCTGGGGGGTGCACATGGGGGATACCTATGGTACCCCACTGCATTTGCGTGCACAAAGCAGCAGGCACTGCGCGGTGCCTGCCGCTTTGTGCATGCAAGTGTAATGCATGCATTTTTAACCTTGCGGCGGGTGCAGCTTGAAGCTGCACCCGCCGCAATGTTAAAGATAGAGAATGTGACCCCCACCCTGGCAGTCACATCCTAATCTGCTCGGAAGGAACGCCACAGCCCCTGCGGACGTTCCCTCCTCCTCAGGGGTTGCGGACGGACTCAAGTCCGTCCGCTATCCTAATCGGCCGCTAATTCTGTTAATGCGGCAATGGCAATTCTGGGCCCCACCTTCAAGTCATTAACATTACATACAGCTGGAAAGCCACAGTCACACTACGGTAGCACGCACACCTTATTTCTTCAGTGGATGTCACATTTTGGGCAACTACAAACAGTTGAGAACGACCATTGATCTTCCGGTGATACACACACCTGATTGACTCCTTGTGTGTGCACTCTTCTACACTGTGATATACACACACATTACTTGTGTGTCACTGTTCTCACCATATTTGCCTGACCGGTGATACACACACCTCACCGTTTGCACTGTGTATCACATCACCACCATCCTACCTTTTATATCAGACTGTTGCTATAGTGTTGTTTCTCTCTTCTTATTATTGCCATTACTGTTTGTGTTAGAATACCTCTAACGCAATAGCTACACCACCTCCTTTCTTAATGTCGCCAGGTGAACCATCCATGGAATGGGAGGATTGATGTGATTGTTTTGAAAATTATCTGGTGGCACTTGATGGCTTTAACTTTTCTGCTGTTCGCTAAAATGCTTTGCTGTTAGGTGGTGAAGGAGCGCAGCATATTTTTAAATACCTTCCTTCTTCAGCAGAGGAGGTTGGTGATGTGTACAAGGATGCCTTGATTAGATTGCGCATTAGATTTGCGAAACCAGAGAATGTGGTGATGCGTAGATACAAATTTTATACTCAACCCCAAAAGGCGAATGAAACAGTGGATGAATTTGTGTCACGATTAAGAGAATTCTCTATTAAGTGTCAGTTTGGTCCCATGCAGGATGAGATGATCAGAGATCAACTGATAGTACAGTGCAGCAGCAAGAAGGCCCAGGAGAGGCTATGGGCAGCTAGCAACCCTACCTTAAAAGAGGCCATTACTATCGCCAAGGTTGTGGAGGAGTCTGATAAGTGTATGAGAGATTTAAAAAACCATTCAACAGGATAGACACTTGGAAGTAGGGCTAATTCAAGAAGAAGAGGTGAACACCATATGGAGTAAACATGTTAGACAAGTTAAGGGAATGACATTTGCAAGAAAAACTAACCCATCCAAATCTTACAACCCTACTCCCATGCCCCACAGAGGTAGCGCTTCATACCGGTAAAACCGCATACCTGGCCTCTAAACTTAACAAAGCTGGTCAGCTGAAGAACCTCAGGAGTACTAACACTCTACTTCTCATTCCTCCAAAAACTCGCAAATAAAAAGTCTTTTCAAGCTCCTTCTCTGGAAATGCAACCAAAATTTGGAACTCCATTCCAATCCATATCAGGACTAACCCCTCCTTTCCAAAATTCAAAAGCCAGCTCAAAGACCTTTTTCTCAACCGATCTCTCCCGAATGGATAGCTGACGCTCTACATTGTATCTCGCCAGGGGCAGCACACAATCACTTTGTTAAGAGAAACTATTCGTCACCAAACCCTTGTCTCATTCCTTTGTCCCCCCTCCTCGAACTGGATTTGTCAAGAACTCAATGTGTTTATTTGTTACTCTTTATGTCTAAACCGTCGTGTGAAGGGAGTCTCCCTGAGCTCTGCTCAGTTTGCTCAATCTACAAATCTTTTATCTTCTTCTACAATGTCTTCTACAAAGAAATCTTTATTCAGGCCTTGTTCTGCTTGTGGAAAACTTCACCTGTTCCATGAGGACCCTCATAAAAAGTACATCTATTGCCTGTACCCGGACCATGAGGTGAGGAATTGCAAGTTTTGCAGAACTTTTTCTTCTAAGACCCTAAAGGATAGGGAGGCCCGTCTCCTTCTGTGGCTACAGAAGTTGAAGACTTTAGACAACCCTGTGTCTGATGTAGAGAGTGTGTCTTCCTGCCATCCCAAGACCTCTCTGAAACGTGGGTCCGAGACAGAGATGCCTTCTCCTTTTCTAAAAGAGAAGAAGCTTGTGGACGCTCCAAAGTCTGTCTCCCCACGGGATCTGCCTGCCTCTACGCCTACGGGACCTTGTTCTCTGGGGTCGCAGTCTCAATCTGTGCCCTCGTCGTCGAGTGCCAGCTTGTCAACTAGCTCGTCGACGACGACAAGATCCGTCGATGTTGTGCTTACGATGACGGCGACATGCTCTATGTCGACGAAAACGATGATGACGACGTCCTCATCTTCGACGATGAACAAAGAGGTTAGGCCTATAACCTCCATTGTGAAGATCTCGTTGACAGCAAAGAAATCCGTCTCGTCGACGACCTTACCAAAGAAGCTTTCGTCGACGAAGGCTTCGTCGATGCCTCACTCGCCGACGCTACCACCATCGTCGACAGTAGCTTCGTCGATGTCGAGTTCCTCGTCGACGACCACCTCATGGTCGACAGCTCCGTCGATGACGAAAACCTCGTCGACGATGGCTGCACCGTCGACGAGGAAAGTCCTGGCTCCATCAACGGCTTCCGCTTCTTCGTCGGCGCCTGGATCAACATTGACGAATACCTCGACGACGGTTTCGACCACGAGCTCGTCGACGAAACACTATTCTCTGGCAACTGCAACAACCTTTACTGTGGTGACAGCTTCTATTGTAAAACGTCCCGCTCCGCTGGTTTTGAGTCCTCTTCAAGGCGGTTCTGGCCCCCCTGCTCAACTCTTTGCATCTGCAGAGGAGGAATCTTCTGATGGGTCTTATGTTGATGACACCTTTCGTCCTGCAAGCAGTCCTTCGGAGCTCAATATAAAGTATCAGGACTATGAGGATGAGCACAATGATGACAGGGGGTCACTCTTCCCAGTTCATGATGACCAGCTGGATGTTGACCACAAGGTTCCTATGGCAGAGATAACGGTGTCTTTGATTTCAGACCTTCAGCACATGTTAGACTATTACAATCGTCGATTCCAACCTTCTTCGCAGGCCTCTCCTACTCCGCCTCCTCCAGCACGAGAGCCGCTTCCTGTTACTCAGGCAAGATCACCAGTTCTTCCAGATCCTGGGACTGATGATGATGATGTCCGCAATGATATGGACCAGGACGACGACGCTGTCCTTGCAGATTGGGACAATTATCGGGCCCAGACCCCGTCTCCTCCTCCTGCTTCTCCCGTGGCTTCTCCCCCAGTGGACATTGGGGGTTTCCACAAGTTAATGATGAGAGCCGCAAAGCATTTTCATTTGCCCATGGTCGTCAAACAACAAGACTGTTTCCTTTATGACTTCAAGGGTCAACCTTTAAAGCAAGTGCATACCATCCATTCCAATTATTGATTTTATATGGAAGGAGGGACTTAAACTAATGGAACGGCCTAACTCCATCCCGGCCGTGCTTCCGCGCCTCGACCAAAAAGTATAAGGCGCCTGAGGATTCACCTGCATGCCTTGTGTCACAACCAAAGGCTGACTCGGTCATTATGCAAGCCGCTCAAAAAAGGTTGCGTAACCCGGTAACTCTGTTAACTTCGCCACTGGATCAGGAAGGTCGCCGCCTGGATACCATTGGGAAGAAATTCCCCACTATGGCTGCCACGTTGGTCAGGGCGGCATACTCCTTAGCCATCCACGGGCGATACGACCGTCAGATGTGGTCAGATATCGCAGCTTTGGTTGACCTACTTCCAGAATCTTCCAGTGCAGAAGCCCATAAGATCGTGCAAGAGGGAGAGAAAATATCCTTTGAAATTATAGACTGTGCCATTGATATTTCCTCTATGGGTTTCAGACAGCTCGCAGGTGCTGCAGTCTTAAGGAGGCAGGGCTGGCTTAAGGCTACGGCTTTTCGACCTGAATTGCAGGCAAGAGTGCTCGATTTGCCTTTTGATGGAGAGTCCCTTTTCGGCAAGCATGTGGACGACGCCTTAGAGTCCATCAAGAAAGACACGGACACTGCCCATGCCCTGGGATCTCTCCAGTACCGGAAGCGGCCCTTTCGTGGAGCACGTGGCAGAGGTACTTCCTCCAATTTTCCTGGCTCCTCCCAGTACCGCTCCTATGGTGAAAAGAAGCAGCGCTACTCCTATCAAACTCAGAATAGGAAATCCGATTCCAAGCCTTACAGAAGGAAAACCACCTACAGAGGAGTTGCTTCCTCTAAAAAACAGTGACTTTCCACGGGTCAAGTGTTCTCCTGCTCTGAAAATTGGAGGTCGAATCTCCCAACACTCTACAATTAGTCAGAAATAACTTCAGATCGTTGGGTGTTGGATGTCATCCTAAAGGGCCACGCTCTCGAATTTCTCAAATTTCCTCCCACCCGCCCACCCTCTGGCCCTCCCCCAGCACATTTGAAGGAACTGTTTGCGCAAGTCGCAATTATGATAAAAAAGGGGCTGTCGAAGTGGTTCCTCGATTACAACAAGGCAAGGACTTTTATTCCCGCTTTTTCCTTATCAGGAAAAAATCAGGAGAGTGGTGCCCTATTTTAGACCTCCGAGCCCTCAACAAGTTCATCAAGTCCCAAACATTTCGAATGCTGACCTTGCTGGAAATTTTACAGTTCCTGAATCCCGGAGAGTTCCTCTCCACAATCGACCTCCAAGATGCATACTTTCAAGTGCCAATCCATCACAGATACAGGAAGTACCTTCGTTTCACAGTGGGATCGAAACACTTCCAATTTAAAGTTTTACCTTTCGGCCTTCGCTCCGCTCCGAGAGTCTTCACAAAGATCATGGCTCCGGTTGCGGCTTTTCTACACCTACAGGGCATATAGTTCTACCCTTATTTAGACGACTGCTTAATAAAGGCCCAAACCTTTCTTGCAGCAAGACAACACACTCAGACTTGCCTCTCCGGCTTTCAAGCCTTGGGTCTTTCCATCAACCACGAGAAATCACATGTCCGTCCAGCACAACAAAGGATCTTTCTAGGGGCATTAATAGACTCTCGTCTGGTGAAGGTGTTTGTTTCGCAGGAGCGCCAAGATCGCATTATCAAGATGGTGGCTCTTCTACGCTCAAGAAGGTCTGCTTCTGTCCGAATGTTAAATCTTTTCTGGGCACGGCATCATCCTGCATACAGCTGATCCCCAATTGCAGGCTACAGATGCGAGTCCTCCAAGAGGAGTTGGACAAACAATGGCGGCAAGTCTCAGGGTCGTTCAACGACAAAGTGTGCCTGACCCCCCGCATTCAGGGCGCATTGGAATGGTGGGAGTAGGTGTACTCAATCTATTAGCCGTGGGCATTTAAATGGCGATAGCTTTGGCGGACGCGGTTAGTCGATGTGAGACGACCGGGACTGCACGCGGAATGAAGATATCCTTATATTGAAGGTTAGTCGGGCCACCTTTGGGGGCTTAGAGCGGTCTGCTCTTAACAAGAACCAAGCGTAACTGGCGTTATTCATTCCTCTTAGGGTAGATACGCCCGCCACCAGAAGCGCCTGACTCCACTCTAACTAAGACCACTAAATATGTAAGTAAAGTGGTTGGTCAGGGGAACTATATGAATTGTCGTAATTTTGTCACTATTGCTGACTACCGAATCTTAGTGCTACATATTTATTATATACTCTCTACTTTTGTAGAATCGGCAGAAATTAGTGACGTGTATTATCGGATGCCTTGTACTTTGCCGATTGGAGACGTTAGCTTACCGCGAGCATCATTGGAATGAACTTAATGCTCGATGTGTAAGTTTAATACCCGGATATGATTAGTGTTGCACGGAGGGTCGCTTGAGAGAATATGTATCACTCTGTCAATTTTTTATTTATTAAGGACATGCACATATTTTTCCTAGGTTTAATACTCGTGCTTTAGCTGATGTTTGGATTGCAGTCCATTTAAAGACGTAGTTGAGTCCGCTGTGTACTACCAACAAACATTTGCGATTGAAGGATGTAATTAAAACGTCCCACTTAATAATAACGGCTCAATTCTACTAGTGTATGGAGAATCATTTCTCTCCTGTTTTATTTCTACCTATAGAGAAGTGTGGAAGATACAAGGCGTATTCCCGGGTTTAAATACCTATCCTAACATGACTACGCTTGGACTAGCGAGCTAGGTAACGTTTGAGATTTACAATTGAGAACCTTATCTCTAAAGTTTATACGTGATGCAGTTTTGGCTAATTGTTCAATGCGCTGTGATATTATCTTTTCTAGACTGATTCACTCCGTCTTTTTTATATGAACTCTGTGATTCTCGCTGGCCGAGAATTTATTAATAGGAGGTGTATACCCCTTGGTCAGACGGGTTCAAACTAAACCGAAATAGAGGTATGCCCCTATGAATTTTTGGTATAAGAGATCATAGTATCTAAACTAGTGTGTGCAATCATGATTTTGAATCCCATTATGCCAATGGCTCACTCTGATGAACTTTCTAAAAGTGTTTATGGAGACACAAGCCTATGACTATAAACAGAAGCATTACAGGAGCAACAATATATGAGACCTACTGTTTGTTTGCTGTGTTTTATATATATTAGAATTAATATGCTGGAAAACTGAATCCATGAAATTTATGGTGTCATTTATTACTTGATAGGCTCTTAAAGGTTTTAAAATCTGTTGTGTAATATGCTGACTTTGAAATATGGAATGTCTATTTGGACTTAGTGGTTATGGATCAACCTTACTCAAAGGTAGAAAATGCCTATATAAAAATCTTACAAATGTTATTGTGGTTTTGTGAGAGGTTTGAATGTAATAGGTATGTCTATGTTAGAATATGTCTACTGTGTTAGCAATGTAAACAGCAGTCATGCTGCATTATTTAGGTTTCGCACAATATTTTCATTTAATTAATATTGTTTTTTAAATATATGTTATTTAAATTTCAGAACTATTGGGGCGACATTATATGTTATCCTGATGAAGGTGGTCACATACATATATCCACCGAAACGCGTCGATGCCAAAGGAGAAATACATTGTATGTGAACTGGGGATAATTCTAACCTATTGGCTGAATTAATTTTCTGTTTTGTATCTCCTTTTTACTAATAGGAATTCTGTGATATTTTGTGTAATATTTTCCTTCTTTTAATGTCTGTCTCCCAACTTTTATTGAATTTTAATGATGTATAAATAAAAAGTGTAGAACTATATTTTATAACAGTTTTGTTATATCTGTTGCATTGCTTTCACAGTTTCCTATAGTGTTGTCTTAGTGTATGTTTGCTTTACGTTTTATGTGGATGTGAGGATTGTTATCTCAAGTACAAGGTACCCAAAGGGAATCTTTTTTGACGAAAGTCAGTTGTGGTACCCTATCCCTTTATGTCTGAGGTCCCTCTCTCTTTTATTAGAGGGGCTCACCATCCAAACATCGCAACTGGGCGGCCGTTCAGGACACAGACCCCACATTTACCCTTACGACGGACGCTTCCTTGGTGGGTTGGGGTGCACACCTCGAAGGGTTGTCAGTCAAAGGCAAATGGAGGGCAGATCAATGCAAATGGCACATAAATCGCCCGGAACTCTGGGCTATCTTTCTCGCCCTAAAATCTTTCCGACTGCTGGTGGAAGGGGAGTCACTGCTGGAGTGTACGGACAACACCACCAGTATGCACTACCTCAACAAGCAAGGGGGTACAAGATCTCTTCTGCTATCCAGACAGGCACACCAGATCTGGGAATGGGCAATTCACCGAGTCCAGATAACAGAAATTCAAGTACCGGGTGCCTCCAAGCACTTGCAGACTCTCTCAGCAGATCGGCTACGGACAATCACGAGTGGGAGCTCCATCAACCGACTCTGGAGTATGTGTTTCGCTTGTGGGGCCAGCCGGATCTGGATCTGTTTGCGACCCCACTCAACCGCAAATGCCTACGCTTCGCAAGTTGGCATCCCCACAATGGATCGAGCGGGAATGCATTTTCGATCAACTGGTCGAAAAATTCGTTTACGCTTTTCCTCCGATCCCTCTAATACCACGCCTACTGCACAAGATGAGACTTCAACTGTGTCACATCATATTGATTGCGCCCAGGTGGCGCGTCGCCCGTGGTTCACGGATCTTCTTCTGTTTTCCCAGTGTGATCCGAGTCTTCTTCGTCCCCTGCCTCATCTTCTCACCATGAGCAAGGGCCAGATTTGCCACCCGGATCCAGCGTCTCTCCAGCTTCACGCTTGGAACCTGAGCACAATGAGTTTGCACATCTGAATATTGCTCCCGAGTGCCGAGAGGTGCTTGCTCATGCACGCGCTCCTTCCACTGTCCAAATCTATAAACTGAAATGGAAACGGTTTTGTGTTTGGTGCCACAAGGAGAAGGTCGATCCTCTGCTCGCCACACCTGGGCAAATCCTGCCTTTTTCCCTCCTTTTGGCAAAGTCGGGACTTTCGCATTCTACTCTTAAAGTCTTCCTGACCGCAATTTCTCTCTTTCGCAACGATGGTTCCACATCCCTGTAGTCCTCTCGGATCATTCGTCAGTTCTTTAAGGGCCTGTTCCGGATGTTTCCACCTATCCGGCGTCCACCACCTGCTTGGCGTTTGAATCTCGTCTTATCGCAGCTCCTCAACCTCCTTTCGAACCTATTAATTCAGCGGAATTAAAATTCCTTACATGGAAAGTTTCCCTCCTCCTCGCACTTACATCCTCCAGGCGAGTGAGCGACATCCAAGCTTTCACCATTCAGCCTCCTTTTCTTCATTTCTCAAGGGACGCTGTTACACTTCGTACGAATCCTAAATTTATTCCTAAGGTTCCTTCTGACTTCCACCTTAATTAACCTGTCATTCTCAAGACTTTTTTCCGAGACCCTCAGTCTCCCGCTGAGTGCTCTCTTCATTGTTTGGACTTGAAGCGCTGCCTCAAATTATACATCCAACGCACTGCTGCCTTTCGTAAATCAGACCAGCTCTTTGTGGCCTATGGACAGATGCGCAAGGGATATCCGGCCACTAAATAATCCATTACTCGATGGATTTCTTCTGCCATCTCCTTCTGCCATCAACGGGCTGACAAGCCTCTTTCTGCTCCGGTGCGACACACTCGAAAAGGGCATTTGCATCCTCTACCGCCCTATTTGCTGGAGTGCCTCTACATCAGATCTGCAGGGCGGCAACGTGGTCCAGCAGGCACACGTTCATGAGGCACTACTGTCTGGAGACAGCTGACACTGCAGGCACTGCTGTGGGTCAAGCGGTGCTATGAAATCTCTTCAGATGAAGGTGAGTTTTTGTTGCTTCCCGCCTCCTGTCATAAAAGGTTCTTTCCAATATATGCAATGTTCATATGTGCATTTATTTGCTTGCATTTGTTCTTATTGCCTTTTATGACTCTCATGTGTTGGCATACTGCTTTCTATTCTTATTCAAGCGTGTGAATCTATGAAAGACACCCTAATATTGGAGAAGAACAAAAGTTACTTACCTGTAAACTGTGGTTCTCCAGTATTGGTGTGTTTCATAGATTCACATGCGACCCACCCTTCCTCCCCTTAGAGGCTTTCTTCTCCTCATGCACTCTTGGTCACTTTGGTGCTACGAAAATCTGAGGGCTTGAGCTTCTGAGGAGAAGGTTCTAGAGGGTGCTGCCGCCTGATTGGCTGGAATGTGGACCATTATAATGTCATGGATATGTTACTAAAGAGAATTCTCCCTTTATGCTTCTATGGGCCTATGTTGTTCTATGGTACTTTTAAATTTCTTATTTATATCTATTTATATATATTATATATTTACATGTATATGTATATTTTATGATGTTTTATATATATATATATATATATATTGAAACAGAAATGACTCAGAGATTCCTGGAAAGGGGATACAGTAAGACGATCTTGAAAAGTGCTTCTAGTAAAGCTAGAAAATTAACCAGACATTCTTTTCTCTTTGAGCCCTCTAGATCTCGAAAACTGAATAGAGCTCAACTAGATCGGGGCAGCTCAAGATTTATCACTACGTATAATACCAAGCACAAGGAAGTAAGATCTATACTTAGTAAGCACTGGTACCTAATCAAGAATGATCCAGTGTTGGGCTCCAAGGTGAATAGGAACCCTGAAATCACCTATAGAAAATCTAAGTCATTGAAAGATCTGATCGTACGTAGTGACTTTGTAGATAAGAGAAAAAGTAATGCTGACTGGTTGAAGCCAAAACCTGGTTTTAAAAAGTGTTTTAAATGTAAAGCGTGCCAGCATGGAATGAATCGCACGGATTTTAAAACATCTTTTAATAAAATGGTTAAAGTAAAAAGCACCATCACATGTAAAAGTGAATATGTTGTATATCTATTACAGTGTCCATGCCCGAAGACTTATATCGGTAGTACGATTTTACCTGTACACCAACGGATATTACAGCACAGAAGAGCAATAGTCAATCAGGATAGGTCCTACCCTGTGGCCCGACACTTTGAACTCCATCACTCATGTATCGCAGAGGTTCCCAAAAAGGAAAGAGGGGGGGATAGAAAGAGTGAGTTGAGGAGATTGGAGACTTACTTTATATTGGAATTTAATTGCAAAGAGCCACAGGGTCAGAATGTGGATGAAGACCTTTATACTTGTTTGAGCTGATTGACCATGAATATAATGAATTATTTTACTAACCCTCGAGCATACCCGAACTGCATTTGAAGATTTTTTCGTTAATGATTTTAATTGATGAAAAAATTTCTTTTGATTTTATTGGTCTTACTCTGAGTTCCTTCCTTTTAAAATTGCATGTATAGAGGTGGATTGTTTTGTAATGAAATCGGCTCACGGACGGCTATATTGCAATGAGTAATGCTGCTTTTGTTGTGATTTGCACTGACACTTTAGAATAAGACTTGCTGAAGTGCAATATGAGTGAAATGTTTACATCTATGTAGTACTGTATTTAAAATTGAAGCATTAGCACTTTTTTGAAATATAGTTATTTTCTATTTTATTAATAGAAATATAATATGAGTGGAATGTTTACATTTATGAAGTACTGTGATAGGCATAGAAGCATTAGCACTTTATCTAAACTGAAAAGCACTGTTTAGCACTGGCACTTTTTAATTTTCTTTTTATAGTGCAATATCCGGTCTAATTGTTTACAGTATAGAAATACTAGTTTACTAAAGCACTTGCACTTTATGATTGAATAATAAGGTAGTTTTGATTTATCAGCACCATCATTGGCAATAGTCCCATTAGGTCTTGTGAATTAACATGATCAATAGAGTCAGAGTAAAATCCATATAAGACTTTACTGTGCTAAGTTGTATACATTGCGACAATATACTTGAATAATATGAGGTGTAAATAATGAATGTTTCCCGTTTACAAATAGGGTCCCACTTACTGAAATAGGCACTTGCCCTTACCGAATTGTGAAAGATTGTGTTAACGTTTTTAACACGAAAAATGCACATGCACTTTAAAACATCGGAATTGTCCTTATGAGCGATACCGACATGTATTGCCTCTTTTAATGTGGGACAGTTATGAATATTCACATATGAATGAACTGTGAAGCGGGGAAATTAATATTTGCATTCATGTTACTTCTCTGTTAATGGCATTGTTAATATGTTAAAATGGCCGCTGTATTCGCATACAACAGTTTGTCTTGCTATGAGTCCCTCTACTGTTTCCACCATTTTATGCATGCATTAAAGGGAGGGCCCTGACAACGCAAAAACATCGTGATCAAGGGAGCTTGACTCCCAAAACGCGTTGATGAAATTGCTTAAATAAAGAAGCCTATGAAACTATGCTCGTGAGTGCCTGGATGTTTTCAGCCAGAAGTCAATTGGAACTGGAATCTTAGCGGGGGCCGAGATAAAAGGGGGGTCCCAAAACGTATTTTCCCCATGTTAATTTCCATAGGGCGGTCGACCTCACTTTTAGCCCGAACGGCTGAATGGATTTCCACCAAACTTGGCAAAATTGTAGGGACTGGTAGCCCGATGTGCCCTTGCTATGTCTCAAGATATGTGCTCCAGTGGTTTTTGAGTAATTTAGGTTAAACAAAATATATATATCTATGGCAGCGCCCCGGTACGCGCACCGGGGAGCGCTCTGGGCACGCCACGCGAGGTGCGCACGGAAAGCTGATTGGCTCTCAGGTGTCTGTAAACATTCGAAACAGTCCGGAGCGGCCGCCATCTTCGGTCTTGGTAGGATAGAGACACAAGAGGTGGGAAAAACAAAGGGGGAAATGACCATAAGGGGGCGGAGTAGACCCCCCTTGACCCCCTAGGTTTGATGTGGGGGCTATAAAAGGGCCCAGCGGGTGAAAAAAAAAACTGTTTGATTTGCACGGGGGGAGCGCCCGGTACGCGCACCGGGGAGCGGACCAGGGAGCGTGCCATGGGAAAAAATGAATGATAGAGTTTTAAAAAAATGTAGCCTTTTTTAGAAATTGGAGGTAGTTCTAAAAAGAACTGTTTTTTTCTTCTTTTTGTTGTTTTATATTTTTTTAATGTTTTTTGAACATTTTGTACTTTTTTTGGCTTTTATGAACTATTTTGTATTTTTTTGGTTATTTTTATGGGGAGAAACAAAAAACAGGGAATTGAAAATGGCTCAACAGGAGCCAAAAAAAATCAGGAAAAAATTAGGGTTTTTGGGGCAATTGTGGTTGTCACCAGCAAGGAGGATGAGCTTTAGGCTCTGCTCACCATAGGAGATGGTCTTACCACAAAAAATACAGGTGACCCTAAATTCTCCAAATCGTGGTTGAATGCAAGGGATTGTCTCCCTTGTCTCTGGTCCCGATGGAGTGGGTTGTTTTCGTTTGGAGGTGCTGGGTGTAGATTGGGGAGGGTTGCTGGCCAGTTCTCTCATCTCTGCGGCAGCATAGTTGTTAGGATGCTTGCGCTGCATGTGCCTTATCATGGTATTGTTCCCAAATGAATATTTTTTATTTGGGTTACCCCTTGAGAGTCCATGTCACAGATAAGGCAAGTCACCTTTGCCGCATTCACTTTCTTTTTTCCCTCAGGGATGGAAAAAAACTCCCATACAATGTGTGGCTTGGGTTGGTATGGGGTATTGTGTTCTTCCAGCCACCTCCTCCTCATCCCCTCCTCCTCTTCCTCCCTTTCCTCTTCTTCTTGACCACCAATGTGATGTTGTGGTGGTCCTCTTGGTGGTGATGGTGGTGGTGGTGGTGCAGATGCTCTATCTGATGCTGCAACTGTAGCCATTTCAAAGTACAAAATATACCTATTGAAGGAAAAACAGATGGAAAAGCACTGTAATAATACATTTGAAGAAAAGCTCATTTCAAAAGCGCTGTAGGAGAACCTTTGATAAGTTTCCTCCATATTGTGCTGCATAAAACTTCGGCTTCAGCTATATAAAAAAATGCCAAAAGTAATACAACGTTGTGTGTAAACTCCAGGATCACCAAAACAGTGCTCGAAAAGCCATACTCTGCCTAAATTACACTTGAAGAGTCTAGTGCAAGAGAAAATCACTGTTTTACGATGCTCCAAAGCAGGCAGACATCAAGACACTCTCCGCCAACCGTCCAGACAAGAAGGATGACCCTCAATTCCTCAAAAAGCACTCTAGGAAGTAGCATGTAGTAGAACTCTGTGTACCCGTGTAGACAGGGGCCAACTTGTAGAAGTCAAAGGATACACAAAGACATTGAACTGACACATGGCTTCAAGAATAGTCTCCCAGAGATTGACGAAATAGAGGCAGGTCCCTTCATTCTTCAAACATGCAGCTGCACAGTAGCACATAATATCTGGTTGATCAACTGCTTTTTGTTGAAATACTAGTCACAATCTGTGTTAAAATTCTTGTCTGGCATACAACATTGTCCAACTGTGCTACTACTGAAGGGAGATCATTGTGACAAAACCTTTTCAATAAAGATCTCTGTAGTCATTTAAGTACTTTAATTGTCAGGTACTGTGAAAAAAAAATCACTTTAAAATTGTCTTAATCTTAAAAGACACTGTAGCGATGTGGCTGAAACACCAACACCTGGTTGTAGAGAGGCTACCCATCCAACTCACAAACACTTTTGTACGTTACCATGTGGCTGGAACACCAAATTCTGTAGTTGAACTACTCCTCCAACTCACTGTTGTCCTCTGTGGCTGGAACACCAAATTCGATTGTAGTTGTACTACTCCTCCAACTCACTGTAGCTGTAGTATTCCCAGGCTGTAGTGTCAGGTGAAGGTGACACTACTCGCTGGGGCTGTCCTTTGGAAGGACACTGCTGGGGCTGGCGCTGGCTTGCCTGGAAATACCTTCTTGTAGTTGTAGTTGCTTGTAGGATCTCTTGGTTTCTCTGGTAGTTCCTTAGTTTCTTTGTTTCTTAGCTGTACCAAGAGTCTCTAGGGTTCAAGTCTGCCCGCCGTCAAAAATATGCTGTGTCCTATGTAGAAAGACACCAGGAGCCAGGATGTATATTTAGGTCTTCTTTATTCAGTCTTCAGATCAAGTTACATCTGTCTTGACTCCAGCCAGCCTAGTGTGGTACCAGCCCCACCAGGAGCAGCCTCCTAGCTGCTCAGCCCATCTCCAACTGCCACATTCACCCACTCAGACACCCAGGCATTCCACGCATCACGGGCACACCAACATTCTAAAACCAACTCACACTCTGGCTGAGCAGCTAGAGGCAGCAGAGTACGTTATACTAGTAAGTAGGATATAACAGGTGCACATATAACAAGATTTAAAAATGACCGCAATGCCACCTCCTCTAGACTTTCTATTTAGAGTCATAATGCTATATCCCAGGAGAAGTGCTAATCCTGGCTCAGCAACCATATCATCAGAGAGCCAGGTCCCCGTTAGATAAAAAAACATTGGGGGATTCATCCTACACCAACTCATGTACATCCAGGAAGTGTTTAGCTAAAGAGCGACAGTTAAGGTTCAGGGTTTTAATGATGGACCTGGACGAAGGTAGGGGAGGATGTGGTTGCGTTGTAGCCCAGGACTCAAAACTACAACTATTGCAACAAAACGGGCCCTCATGGAGATCGGATAAAGGATGGCTACGAAACTCATTGAGTTTCTGGCAGCCACCAAATCACCACAGGAGTAATTCAACACATCTCTCACGCCACCAGCAGCATTTCTAGCGTCTGGCGACTTCGTGGCGTAGACAGGCTTGCCTTTGGCGCGCCACGGTGTGCTCACTGCGCACATCCGCGGTGCATCCCGCCATAGCCTCCTTTTGAGTTGTCATGCCGGTCCGAATACGGAAACACTAGACCGCCTCTCCGCCAAGATGGCAGAAGAGATACGTCCCCCCGGAAGAGAGTCTCTCTGGAATGCAAGGAATGATCTCCCTCTACTCAAACAGCCCGGTAATTACTGTGGTGGACTGGGAGAGTTCCAAAGAGCAGCACTACCTAACTGGACGTCAATTTCTAAATAAGCAGGTCAGTGCAAGCAAAACTGCACAATGTGCAGTACAGTGGATAACTTGTCATACAGAAATCTTACAATAAAAAGTATTATATCCATGTTTTATTTTTTTTAAGTAGTGGAGCGGGTAAAACAAAAGGGCCAGAACCTATGTCTGCGCCTAGACTCGTGGGTTCTTACTGCTAATTCCCGGCCCAGAGATTCCCGACAAATCACGGCACAACTTCATAACTTGCTCCACCCGGAAGTTGGTGAGAGGCGTGCGATCTACATGTATTATCAAGTAGCCTGCCATATCAGGGTGGAGGGCTACATAATCAGAGACCAAGCCCACAGGGCAGTACCTTTTGTCCCCAGAGGTTGTAGCCAAATTATTTTCCCCTGCCCATCCTGGTTCGTTTTGGTCTCTCCACCTGAATTCTTTTGGAGTCTCCTTTGAGCTGGGTATCCCATCCACAGGTTTAAAAAATGTTCTTCTGGTGCCCTCTGTACTAATGGGCCTTCTGATTAGGGCTTGGCTGGGCCCAGTATATACCCCTTACTGCCCCGGCCCGACTTCAGGAGTCACTGGTAAATGTAGAGTTGTCCACCTTCACGGCCACAAGTATGTTTGTTTAATAAGTTATTGTTGTGGCCAACACAAAGCCCTTATCTTTATCTGCTGACCTCCATTTGTTTAATTGTACAGAACCGGCCAGGCTTTAGGACCCCTTGGGGATATAAAACAGCTCTCTTCGTAACCACAGTTCTGTGTGATACCAACCATAATGCACTGTGTGCAAGTTTGTGCATTTTTTGGGGGGGTTGACTAAGCCCTTGTTTTCCCCCTTACTTAGAGGGTCCCAAATACAAGGGTTCAGTCTGATGACCAAGTGCCACACCAGCAAGTGAATATGTAGACATGAACTGCATCATGTCTTTTCGAGGACGCCTGGTGCTCCTCTACCTCCTAAAACATGACAAAGGTGGATCTAAAAACAGGGGGTGAGGCTGAGTTCCACCAATTTACTCCAAAAATACTGCTACATTTCACAACCTTATTGCCTGCAAGACCCATCAGCCTGACTGCGATCAGTAGAATGCTGTTTCTCCATGCTGGCGTCCCCACCCTAGCGTATGTAGCCCATAGCCAGACTTTCGCCAAAGGGATACCAGTTTGCAGAAAAGATGCCAATGCGTTTGGATAGTGAGAACCGAGGGTAAAATATATGAACAAACTTACCTGCAACTTCCTAACTAGGAATGCAAGATGTGTTCTGGTGATAGTCAGCATATCTGCTCCAGGCCAAATTTCTCAACACTATTGAAGCCATACCACACTTTGTAGAATGACCAACTAACCTCCACCCTTGTGTGGGTAGCCAGGGCCAGACTTCTGCTGGTGTATTCAGCATGCATACAAGTGGATGGAAAAGCTACTGGGATGGAGAGAACAAGAGTGCAGATCGCCTGCCCTTTCTTATATTACGGGAATGTCAAATGTCCAATAAATTGTAACCTTTGTGCTGTAACCCGGTGTTTCACAAAACTTTGGAACCCCAACACACTTGTTATACGGACAAACGTGTGCAACCCGCCGAGCTGCAATGTTGATAATGCAGGTGCATTTGGCTTATCTACTATTTCTGTTGCAAAGACCAATCTTTTTGCACAGACAGTTTTCTTGAAAAACTATGACACACAGATTAATAATGTGTCATATATGGTTCCAGTGAATGTTTGCCTTGTGTGCACCAATCCCAGAATATGGGCGAATGTAATGCCTATAGCATTTCAAATCCCAGCACAGAGCTATTGGGATGGTGAGAATAGGAGGATAACCATATCTGCAGATTACTTGTCCTTTCTCTACTTGTGGGATTGCAGAACATTTTCTAATAACTGTGGCCTTTTTGCTCTAACCCAGTGTGTCCCCAGAACTTTGGAACCACAGCATACTTTTAGGATGACAAGCTTAAGCAACCTGCCCAGCTGCAGTGGCGGTAGGTGGGTAACCCGTCACAAGCACTCATTTAGCGCATTTTCTGTCAAACTGAAAATTACATTTGCACAAACCATTTTACTGAGAAACTATGGCAAACAAATTATTACTGTGTCCTTCGGTTTCATGCATGTTTGTCTTAAGTGCATTTGCCAGTAAGTAGGCACTTTGATTTGTGTGGCTGTAACACGCTTGTTTATCTCAAGCACCTCTTCTGTTGCAGTGACAGATACATTTTTACAGACAGTTTTAGTGACAAACTATTGCGAACAAATTAATACTTTGTCAAGTCCAGTTTCTGTGAATTTCTGTCTATAATGCCTCTGACAGCGAGTCCCTGAATTTGTTTTGGCTGTGTTAAAATAGTTGCTTCCGTCATACTTCAGGGTTACAAGACGTGCTTAATCTTTTAGCTTTCACCGCTGAGTGTGCCCAGTCAGTTCACCGGTATCACATTGCAATTACCTAGACCGCAAAATGGCAGGAGATAGTCAGCCCCAAACCCAGTGCTAATATAAAAATGTCAGAGCCTAATCTGCCAGGGCACATAGCCTCATGTTCACCTTCAATGGTGTGATCTGGACTGCTTTGACTACGCGCCACTGAAGGTCTCGGCAAGTAACATTGCACTGGATGTTGGAATAGAAATGCTTTTAGCCGAATTCTCTATGCATTGTACTTCTAAAGTTAGCATTCGCTGCACCATTTTATATTCAGCTGCCATTTTGAGCCATGATTGAAACGAACTTCTCTCTCACTTTTATGTCTGCCTCAGCAAAAAGCAGCTGCTAAATTATATTTTCTCCTTGTATTTCTCCAAGGTTCTTTCTGTCATTACATACCTTTCTTACTAGATAGGCTGCTCCCTGCATTAGAGCGGCGGGCGCAGGCAGAGTAACCTTGATGCTGAGATAGAATGTACCCGGTCCCAGGAATGCAACTCATCCATCTGCATCTCCTTTGTTCACCAGCTACAAACTGGAAATTTCCAGTCTGGGCGTGTCTTCAGTGGTTCTGAAGATGCACATTATGTGTTACCTTGTTGGCAGAAGTTAGGCCCTCTGCTGCAATCTAAGGAGGCTGGTCAGACCGGACTCCACTCGAGCGTACCTGTAATACTCACGTGCCTCCGCGCTCTCTCTGCTGCGGCTCACAGGGCAGTCTGGGCTCGTGGACAGACTGTGTGCGGTGTTCCTGAGCCCAGCGTTCCGTGTTCAGCCATTGCGGAGAGACGGTTTCCCCCCCCCCCGCTGTGCTGGTCAGGTTTGCTCCAGCCTGTACCTGAATAAAAATACTTGGTTGCAGTGCAGACCTCTGTCTTCACCTTTATTTAATTTTGGTAATGATTGAAGACGGAGTAACCCGCAACCAACTGAACCCACACCAACCAGAGGGATCGACCCTTGCTTACTGGGACTTATGTATTCCTAGAAGATCGGAGTCCAACAAGGTATATGACGTGTCTTTTCTGCATCCTGCCTACTCTACTGACTTTTCTCAAAAGCGTCTCCGGCAGTGATGAATGGGCTGTGATCAACAAACACAGGGATTACCTTAAAGCGGCAAGCGCACTCTGAATTGATGAGAAAGGTTTCTCTTAAAGCAGCAAGGGTGCCTTTATTTAAACTCAATTGGGCGATCCCAAGTCTTCCCGGGGGAAAATTATCATTGACATTAAAGATTTGCATGAGCACTTCACACACAAAGTGTGTACTTGCTACAAGAAGTGAGAAACTCGTCTAATTGAAGTGGCAAGGCTAACTGTGGACCCCATCTTCAACCATTATTGAAAAATCTCCTCCTGTCAAAGCAGCAATGGCAATTCTGGGCTTCACTTCAAATTATTAGCATTGCATACAGCTGGGAGGCCTCAAATAACTTAGGGGCCGATTATGATAGCGGTTTTCCGCATCCTCCGGGCCGGCGGCAGCCACCACCGGCCCGGCGGATGCAGAAAAACCGCTGCGGAGCCTCCAAAGACCCACCGCCATATTAGGATGGCTGGTGGGTCTGGAATTCCGTCTGCCGCTTTTCCGCTGCGGTCGCATTATGACAGCAGCGGAAAAGCCCTAATATGGTGGCGGTGTCTTCGGAACAAGCCAGGTATATTTATAGACGTTCCCAAGTTCCGTGAAGGTTTTAGCCACGTGGCCAATAACTGCTCCAGGCACTGGATGGTGCTTGGAGTTGCGACGGCCATTGAGTACGTGAGGAAGCTAATACAAGAAATAGCTGACCTAAAGACCGAGATCCTGGGTGACTCAGCCCTGACCAACGCGAAGGAGGCTTTGGAGCGTGCTGAGAAAACACTGGCCGAATTCAACACGATCACACTAGGTAGAAAGCTTGACAAATTAGCAAAGGACGTCAAGAACTATGATAAAAAGGTCACATACCCTTACTTAGCCGATAACTTTTATCAACAGGACAGCCAAGGTTTCTTTACAAACAGGGGAAAACAGGGACCACGTAGGTTCTACACATTCTCTAATTCATCCGCAGGGAGTGGCTCTGATTCAGACACCAACCAACCCTCTACGAGTAATTCAGATTATCAGGCACAGAACCCTTTTTTAGGGGAAGGTCCCTCCAGAGGAAACAGAGGCGGGGGAGACAACAGAATTGGGATCGTCCAAGGAGATGGGGGCGGGGGAGGTCAGCGCAGGGCACATCCCGGGTCAGGTTCTATCAACCGGATTCACATGGGGAGATATCGACAAGGAGGCAGACCTATCGCTGGTGAGGCCCCACGAGAATGATATTCCAAGTACATTGGTGGTTTCAAATTATCAAAACTCCTTTATTTCAGAGAGACTAGGCGACAATGGAGGTCAACATATATCCAAAGTTAGCGCAGCACCATCGCACCTAATCCCCACACACATGTCTCTATTATCAATTGAAGCTACATTGGGCCTGAATCCCGGAGTACAAGTTGAAACTATTCTGGACCCTAACTGCCCTGAGATGACAACAGTAATCCAAAATCAAGATACCAATGCCCCCACACCAAATCTTGATCCAGTGATTAATCTATCTGACTATACTCTAACGGATGCAGAAAGAAATGTTCTATCTAGAGGACTTTCATTTGTGCCAACAACTATCCCAGACTCATTCCAAGTAAGGTTAGAACTGCAGAGATTTTTCAGAAAAATCAGACTGAAATACTTCTTTACAAAAAATGACTCATCACCCACAAGATCAGCAACGATGTTTAGACCAATCTCCACGTTTACACCAGCCTCATTCACAATGAGTGAAAGAATATTGGCCTTTGAAAAGGTGGTTTTAGAAGAAGTCATGCAATCACTAGAAGAACGAAGATATATAAAATATAACACAAGTAAAGAAGAAAAAGACGCACTCTATGAACTGTCACATAATGAAGCCATAGTAATAAAAG
Organism: Lissotriton vulgaris; assembly: GCF_964263255.1. Taxonomy (NCBI): domain Eukaryota; kingdom Metazoa; phylum Chordata; class Amphibia; order Caudata; family Salamandridae; genus Lissotriton; species Lissotriton vulgaris. The sequence goes on from NC_141696.1 coordinate 54,492,635, forward strand.
CAGCGGATAAAGGGGGAGCAATTGTGGTACAAAATACACAAGACTACATTGATGAGATTAATGGGCAACTCCAAGTGCAAGACAGTTACAGTAAGATAAAAGGAGATCCGACCTTTGAAATAAAGACACTGATCGAGACAGTAACTAGACATGGAATCGATATGGGCTTTCTAAGCCAATATGAACATGATTTCCTCAACCAACGGGAACCGAGAATTCCAACAATATATGCACTCCCCAAGGTGCATAAGGGACTTGAGAAGCCCCCCGGTAGACCCATAGTATAGGGTTGTGGCTCGATTTTGGAGCCTCTCAACAGATTCATAGACCACTTTCTGCAACCGTGGGTCTCGCATACCAAATCCTATGTACGTGACAGCATGCACATTATACAGCTCCTGGAGGGTCAACCATTTGATAACAAGAAACAGATGATGGTGACACTAGATGTGTCATCTTTGTACGCCTCTATCCCCCAGACCACTGCGATAGAAGTCATTACGAAAACACTTGACAGAAGAGAGAGACCTCACTGGATACCGACTGATTTTCTGGTAGACCTCCTTGAGATAGCGATGAAGAAAAATGTCTTTCTTTTTAAGAATCAATTCTACTATCAATGTAAAGGAGTTGCCATGGGGGCTACATATGCTCCTAGTCTGGCTAACATCTTCATGGACCATTATGAGGAGGAGCACTTGTATGACCCTGCCAATCCCTACCTGCACAACATTGATGTATGGAAAAGGTACATTGATGATGTGCTTATGATCTGGTCAGGAACGGAAATGGAATTGAAAGACTTCTATTCCTGGATAAATACCAGGGATAATGACATTCAATTCACGATGACTAGTAACTCAGAATCTATTGATTTCTTGGATCTCACGTTTAAGGTTGAAAATGGTCAATTGTATACTGATCTGTTCCGCAAACCAATGGGAAGAAATACACTTCTGATGTATGGATCACATCATCCCAGGAACCTAAGGGACAATTTACCGTACGGGCAGTATCTGAGGATAAGAAGGAATTGTTATAGACGACAGGACTTCTTTCAGGCTGCTGAAGACCTGACATCGCAACTGAGGAAACGTGGATATCCATCAAGTTTGCTCAAAAAAGCAAGAAAACGCGCGTGGTACCAACCACGTGAACAATTGCTGGAACCAAAGGAGAAGACGGATGGCACGAAGAACTTAGTATGTGTTACCACATACAACACTAAGAGTGCGGATATCAAGAAAACTATAAAGAAGTACTGGAACCTTGTGGCGAGTGATCTACAGATGGAGGAGCAGCCACTATTTGCATTCAAATGAGGACGGAACATCAAGGATGTAGTGGTCAGTGCTTTTCTTAATCCGCCTAAACAACAAGACCTAAGAAGTATGTTGAATCTGCCTCCAGTGGTAGGCAACCACAAGTGTGGCAGTTGCAAGGTGTGTGATCTCTGCCAGGAAGGATCAAGTTTCACACATAACTCCAGAACATATAGTTTGGCACAGTTTACGAACTGCAACAGTACCCATGTGATATATACCATCAGTTGTCCATGTGGATTGCTATACGTAGGACAAACTACGCAAAGAGTCAAAATAAGAATTTTGCAACATATGAGCCGAATCAGATGCAACACTATTGGGGCCCCACTAGATGAGCATTATAACACCTATAAACATAAGCCTGACGAGATTGAGTGGAGAGTTGTAGAAACCTGATCACTCCTCCTGAGTGCACCGGTGCTCGGCTGAGCGCTGACCGCTTCAGCGGGCTCGCAGCGGCAGGGGCCGCCATCTTGGGCCGGGTTGCTCGGGTGAGGTGGGAGGCGAGGCCAGTGACATCACCGCCACACCCCCGAGTCCCGCCCCTACTTAGGAGGGCGGACTGGAACCTAGCCTTGGCATTTGCAGGCTGATGACCCTGTGGCAGGGGGTCTCCGCCTGTGGCTAAGGAAGTTAGCTGCTGTTTACACAACGCGGAAAGACATTGCTGGAGCAGTATTTTAATTCTTTTGCACATCGCCGCTTTAAGCGCAGAGGAGCGCTTTTAACTTTGGACACTATCCAGTGATCCCAGTCTCTCCCTCGGACCCCAGAACACCTACCTGATCACTCCTCCTGAGTGCACCGGTGCTCGGCTGAGCGCTGACCGCTTCAGCGGGCTCGCAGCGGCAGGGGCCGCCATCTTGGGCCGGGTTGCTCGGGTGAGGTGGGAGGCGAGGCCAGTGACATCACCGCCACACCCCCGAGTCCCGCCCCTACTTAAACGGTCCATATGTGTCAGCGCAGCGGACGAGCGCAGCGGGCGCGACGAAGGCGCGCCGGAGTTGCGCCTGAGTTAAGCCCGTCTGCGCCCGTCCGCGGCCGACCGGGACCCGGGCCCACTCCCCCTGGCCATTTTGTGAGGTATTCCTCTTATGATTTACTATCACTACAACCTAGCCCCTCCTCAGGAATAGCCCTCCCTTCACTCCCGTCGCATACTTGCACACGTATACAAACATTGGGGCTCTCCCGCCTTCCCCTGCTGGCTGATGATACTCAGCCTACGCCACCATTCCCGAATGAACCTAGATCGGCTCCTCTACTACTACATAATATGAGATGCTACTACCTCAACACAAGGTCCCTAATAAAGAACCAGGTCAACATCTTCCTTTTCCTGACGGAAGAAAAACCAGATCTCCTATTGTTGACCGAAACATGGACCAACCCTCATTCCCTGCCGGATATTTTGGCATCACTTCCTTCAGATTACTACATTTTGACTGCCAACCGTGCTCAAGGGAAGGCTGGAGGTGGGGTAGCAGCAATCATTTCAAAATCCTTTCATTTCCGGGAATTACCTTCTCTCACCCTCCCCAACACAGAGAATTTGGTAATCACACTAGACTCAGAGAGTGGGGCTCTTACTGTAATTCTGTTATACCGCCCTCCCCAATACATGGCTAATTACCCAGTACTTTTGGCAGAACAACTGGCCTCCCATGTAATAAAGCATTCTAAAACTGTTCTAGTGGGGGACCTAAATTATTGGTTTGATAGAACAGACACTGACATCCAAGCTGGAGAACTGAGGGATCTGCTTACAGATCTAAACCTGGTCCAACACATTCACTCTCCCACTCACCAGAAGGGTCACAGCTTGGACCAAATCTGGACATACAACGTACCACCATTTTCTCCTATTATAAGCCCTTGCATTTGGTCAGATCATTATCTTATCCAGTTCCCACTAGAAATTCAAGGGCAGCACAAGGCCAAACCTCCCATGGGCAAAGAGTTCCGCAAATGGAAATCCATGGACCGCTCTGGGTTCATGGACACGCTGAACAACACCCTTCCCCCATTAGACGAAGATCTGGAGGTTGATGAGAGGGCTCTGTCCTCCTGGCTTCTTCACGCAGCAGATCTGTTCGCCCCCTCTGTTTACTTACCTAACATCAGAGGCAATGATGCCCACAAATGGTTCACTCAAGAACTTAGAGCACTTAAATTAGGGGTACGTCAGAAAGAAAGACAGTGGAGAGCCACCTACTCTTCACAGGATAGGGAAACCTTTTGCGTCACTAGGAAAAGCTATCAGAAAATTTTAAAACAACACAAACTTAACTACTTCTCCACAAAAATTTTATCATCATCCAACAAGTCCAAAGATATTTTTAATATAGTTAACGAACTCTGTGATAATGACAGGACAGCCCCTTCAATAGCTCCTACGCAGAAGCTATGTGATTCCCTGAATAATTTTTTCAGAGAAAAAATTGTCATTATCAAATCGAGCATTGCTAACTCCCCAACGTCACTTCCTCTGGATGACGTTTTTTACAATCCCTCTGTATTAGACACCTTCCCGGCCATTGACGATAAAACCTTTTCCTCACTCCTGACGAGGGTAAAGTCCGGATCCCCTAACGACATCTGCCCCCCCCACATCTTCTCGGAAATCGGTCGGACTATCCCTCAGGGTATTCTACCCCTACTAAATAAATCACTGACCCAGGGCAGGGTACCTACTGGCTTTAAACACGCCTTGCTAATCCCTCTAATTAAGAAACCAGGTATGGACCCTCAGGACTCATCAAACTATCGTCCTATATCCCTGTTGCCGTTCCTATCCAAGATATTGGAGGCTCACGTCTCCAATTGCCTTTCCAACTTTGTGGAAACCACTGGATTTCTGGAGCCAAATCAAGCTGGGTTCCGTCCAGGCCATTCGACCGAGACGGTAACCCTGGCAGTCCAGAATACACTTCGGTGCAATGCGGACAGGGATGTCCACCAGGCACTGGTGCTTCTTGACCTATCTGCTGCTTTCGACACGGTCGACCATACTATTTTGGTCGGCCGTGTCGAGCAGGCAAGCCTCAGAGGTACTGCCCTGAGTTGGGTGCAATCATTTTTGTCCGACCGGACTCAAGCAGTGAGACTGGGCACCTTCACAGCCCCTAGAATTAAGAACGATTGCGGTGTCCCTCAAGGGTCATCCCTGTCTCCCCTTTTATTTAATTTATACCTGCGTCCCCTTTTGCATTCCTTGAGGAAATTCAAAGTGTGGATCTTTAATTACGCAGATGATCTGCAATTGGTTTTCCCCCTAGGGTCGCCGGATGCTGTCTCTGAGTTTAGGGAGGTCATGGCTCATATCCAGAGATGGATGGGCCTTAACCACCTAAAACTTAACCCAGGCAAGACTGAATTGATCTTGCCTGGGAAGAGCGAACTCAGCTGGGGACCTCAATTCTGGCCTTCGGAGATGGGAAATCCCCCCTCCAAATCCCGCACGGTTAAGAGCCTTGGAGTCACCTTCAGTGATGACCTCTCCTTGAAACGTCAGGTAGGGTCAGTTGTTTCCGCATGCTTCTTTCAGCTGCGCAAGATTAGAAAGATTGCCCATTTCCTAACCCATTCTGCCCTGATACAGGTGACCATCGCCCTTGTGCTGTCTAGGCTGGACTACTCAAACAGTTTATATTTGGGCCTTCCAGCCGGGCAGCTCAAGAGGCTGCAGCTGGTTCAAAATCAGGCGGCCAGGCTGATCTGTGGGCTTCCTAAATGGCAGTCCATCAGGCCAGGCCTGGCAGACCTGCATTGGCTGCCGGTAGCCCAGAGGGTGGCTTTTAAAACCGGCTGCATTATCTTTAGGGCATTACAAAGCAAAGGCCCCAAATTCATTATCAACCTGCTTGCCAGATATACCCCCTCCCGCAACCTCCGTTCTGGCCACAAAAACTTGCTCACAGTGCCGGTTGTTAGGAAACAACGTCAGGGCGGCAGCTCCTTTCATTTTCTTGCTGCATCCCTCTGGAACTCCTTGCCAGCTTCTTTAAGGTCACACGAGGACATTCTAGCCTTTAGGCTAGCCTTTAAAACCTGGCTTTTCAGAGAAGCCTACCCTCAGACGTTCTAAGTGGTCCTTCTGTTGTTGTGTTATGCTCTGGAAACTTCCTACAGCGCCATGAAGCCTACGGGCGTACGCGCGCTTTATAAGCTAATTTTAACATAACATAACATAACAAAAGGTGACTGTAGGCCCAAGGGGTGGATCCTTGGCGAGGGCAATGAACTATAAGGAGTGTAGATGGATACATTCTTTGAACAGTGTCCTACAGGGGCTTAATGAGAGAGAAGAAACAGCGAGACAAATGGGACAGCTGTGAATGTTTGGCTATGTTTATATCTGCTGCCTTATTTTTGACTCAAAAATTTTTTTTGAACACTCTAGTTTGAAATTATAACACTTTCTTGCATGTTTTCGCAACCATGAAGGAAAAAGAAATATAACGATCAATGTTTTTCATATATAATGTCCATGGATTACGTAGATTGATTGTTTATATTAATTGTTGTGAAACTAAAGGCTAACCATGTGTCTTGATTCTTTCTTTGCGATGTGTTCAGTATCCTTTTCATTAAATCTCTTTATGTCTCGACCCCAGAATTGAAAAACTTGGTCTTCCAAGTATTATCGAGATTCACTTTCCTTAAAATGTCCAATCGTAAACACCTAACAATGAGTAGTGCGCTAAATGTATTCACCCCAATACCTCGATCTAATATTCCCTAATATTCCCTAAAGTCTTTAAATAATAACCTGTTTCTAGATCGCTTAGCAACGAGAGGCGTCCTGAAACTGACCCGCACTCGGGCAGAGGTGTTTTGCAATGCTGAAACAGGCGGGCTGAAGTCATTCGGACTCGTGCCTCATTTCGCGTTGCGTTGCTTGGCAACGCTGACGTCCTCGAGGTGAACGCGGAAGTCGATAACTATCGCGTTCTTGGACCCGCGTTGAGCTAATCGACACTGCTCTGCCGAGCGGACCACTTCAGAATACCAGATTGACAAAGGAAACGGCACCTTGATGGTAAGCACAGCAATCTACGGACCCACACAGATTATAATCCCGCCTGTGTGGTAATGGGAATTTACGGATCTTTCCGTTTTTTAAAATTGCAGAAATCCAACATTGAGTGCGAGACGGCATGATTATGGGAGAAAGCAACCTGGCCTCTCTCGAACGTTGATATTGAAACACGCACATGTTAATGGTGAGTGCTGCTAAGAGAACATAGTGGTGCAAAGAACCATTTTAATACTTCTCTAATGACTCGTTAATAACACTCTACTAATGCCTTGTAAATAATATTAATTTGCAGATTGTTGAAAGTAATGTACAACGATCGTGGTAATTAGAGAGAAAAGCCATCCCACAAATAGAAATATCCCTGATTAATGCTACAGGATATCCATAATAGGTGAGTGTAATGCACTCGTGAGGCTTGATCGCAATTCCCCATATGATTAATGTGGAGTAATCAGTCCAATAATATTAATTGTTTGATTATTTAGGTTCAAGATTGCTGAGGACACCCGTACAAAGTAGAATATTAGGATGTCTGCTCCGCGAAGACCTGGTAATAAATTGTAACAACGTCTTCCAATAATAATTTCTTGTGCAAAACCCAAACCTGATGGTTTTATTCCTTTTAAACCAACAGGCGCAATAATCCTTTCCCAGTCCCCGTCCTGAAGAAGACCCGCTAGCGACCCATAAATAAGGTGTCCACAGGGTCGAAACGTCGACAGAACCACCAAAGGACCAACTTACCGTGTCCAACACACCACAGCTAATTGAAATAGCGTGTTGGTCTCGAGTATTAAAAAATAGGAATTGGCCTTTTATAACCTTTCCCCTCTTCTTCATAATCATTCATTCACTTGTATATAGACCATCACTCATATGTCACAATGTCACAATATTTCACGTTATGTCACTTTTTACACTGATTTGAATTGTTGCGCCGTACTTTTTATTTTGTGAAAAAAAGTAAAAAATCCCTTTTATGCTCATACGTAAGGTGTCAGTTGGAAACAAAAAAGAAAAGAAAAAATAACTGTTTAATTAAAATCACTCTGACCCTTTTCCTGTGTTTGGTTTTGCACTCTAAAGATAATCAATGTAGCATAATAATTAATGAAGCTATGTTTTGATTACTGTTGAAGACATGCATATGATTTAAAGCAATTGTTTGTATACCCGAAAGAACCATTGTTGAAACTACTACTGTATTGCCCAGGTTCTTAGGGATACTGGGTTACCCCGTAAGAATTATTCTTAACAGACACCGCCAGCCATATTAGGATGGTGGGTAAGACATGCTTTTCCGCGGCGGCTTTTCCGCCGTGGAAAACCATACGGATTTTCTTTTCGGGGGCCCGTTGCGGGCCCCCTGGGTGAAGGGGGTGTGGGGGGTGCACATGGGGGATACCTATGGTACCCCACTGCATTTGCGTGCACAAAGCAGCAGGCACTGCGCGGTGCCTGCCGCTTTGTGCATGCAAATGTAATGCATGCATTTTTAACCTTGCGGCGGGTGCAGCTTGAAGCTGCACCCGCCACAATGTTAAAGATAGAGAATGTGACCCCCACCCTGGCGGTCACATCCTAATCTGCTCGGAGGGAACGCCACAGCCCCTGCGGACGTTCCCTCTTCCTCAGGGGTCGCGGACGGACTCAAGTCCGTCCGCTATCCTAATCGGCCGCTAATTCTGTTAATGCGGCAATGGCAATTCTGGGCCCCACCTTCAAGTCATTAACATTACATACAGCTGGAAAGCCACAGTTACACTACGGTAGCACGCACACCTTATTACTTCAGTGGATGTCACATTTTGGGCAAGTACAAACAGTTGAGAACGACCATTGATCTTCCGGTGACACACACACCTGATTGACTCCTTGTGTGTGCACTCTTCTACACTGTGATATACACACACATTACTTGTGTGTCACTGTTCTCACCATATTTGCCTGACCGGTGATACACACACCTCACCGTTTGCACTGTCTATCACATCACCACATTCCTACCTTTTATATCAGACTGTTGCTATAGTGTTGTTTCTCTCTTCTTATTATTGTCATTACTGTTTGTGTTAGAATATCTCTAACGCAATAGCTACACCACCTCCTTTCTTAATGTCGCCAGTTGAACCGTCCATGGAATGGGAGGATTGATGTGATTGTTTTGAAAATTATCTGGTGGCACTTGATGGCTTTACATTTTCTGCTGTTCGCAAAAATGCTTTGCTGTTAGGTGGTGAAGGAGCACAGCATATTTTTAAATACCTTCCTTCTTCAGCAGAAGAGGTTGGTGATGTGCAAGGATGCCTTGATTAGATTGCGCATTAGATTTGCGAAACCAGAGAATGTGGTGATGCGTAGACACAAATTTTATACTCAACCCCAAAAGGCGAATGAAACTGTGGATGAATTTGTGTCACGATTAAGAGAACTCTCTATTAAGTGTCAGTTTGGTCCCATGCAGGATGAGATGATCAGAGATCAACTGATAGTACAGTTCAGCAGCAAGAAGGCCCAGGAGAGGCTATGGGCAGCTAGCAACCCTACCTTAAAAGAGGCCATTAATATCGCCAAGGTTGTGGAGGAGTCTGATAAGTGTATGAGAGATTTAAAAATCCATTCAACAGGATAGACACTAGGAAGTAGGGCTAATTCAAGAAGAAGAGGTGAACACCATATGGAGTAAACATGTTAGACAAGTTAAGGGAATGACATTTGCAAGAAAAACTAACCCATCCAAATCTTACAACCTTATTCCCATGCCCCACAGAGGTAGCGCTTCATACCAGTAAAACCGCATACCTGGCCTCTAAACTTAATAAAGCTGGTCAGACGAAGAACCTCAGGAGTACTAACACTCTACTTCTCATTCCTCCAAAAACTCGCAAATAAAAAGTTTTTTCAAGCTCCTTCTCTGGAAATGCACCCAAAATGTGGAACTCCATTCCAATCCATATCAGGACTAACCCTTCCTTTCCAAAATACAAAAGCCAGCTCAAAGACCTTTTTCTCAACCGATCTCTCCCGAATGGATAGCTGACGCTCTACATTGTATCTCGCCCAGGGCAGCACACAATCACTTTGTTAAGAGAAACTATTCGTCACCAAACCCTTGTTTCATTCCTTTGTCCCCCCTCCTCGAACTGGATTTGTCAAGAACTCAATGTGTTTATTTGTTACTCTTTATGTCTAAACTGTCGTGTGCAGGGAGTCTCCCCAAGCTCTGGTCAGTTGCTCAATCTACAAACCTTTTATCTTCGTCTACAATGTCTTCTACAAAGAAATCTTTATTCAGGCCTTGTTCTGCTTGTGGAAAACTTCACCTGTTCCATGAGGACCCTCATAAAAAGTACATCTATTGCCTGTACCCGGACCTTGAGGTGAGGAATTGCACGTTTTGCAGAACATTTTCTTCTAAGACCCTAAAGGATAGGGAGGCCCGTCTCCTTCTGTGGCTACAGAATTTGAAGACTTCACACAACCCTGTGTCTGATGTAGAGAGTGTGTCTTCCTGCCATCCCAAGACCTCTCTGAAACGTGGGTCGGAGACAGAGATGGCTTCTCCTTTTCTAAAAAGGAAGAAGCTTGTGGACGCTCCAAAGTCCGTCTCCCCACGGGATCTGCCGGCCTCTACGCCTACGGGACCTGGTTCTCTGGGGTCGCAGTCTCAATCTGTGCCCTCGTCGTCGAGTGCCAGCTTGTCAACTAGCTCGTCGACGCGCCCGTCGACGACGACAAGATCCGTCGATGTTGTGCTTACGTTGACGACGACATGCTCTATGTCGACGAAAACGATGACGACGACGTCCGCATCTTCGACGATGAACAAAGAGGTTAGGCCTATAACCTCCATTGTGAAGATCTCGTTGACAGCGAAGAAATCCGTCTCGTCGACGACCTTACCAAAGAAGCATTCGTCGACGAAGGCTTTGTCGATGCCTCACTCGCCGACGCTACCACCATCGTCAACGGTAGCTTCGTCGATGTCGAGTTCCTCGTCGACGACCACCTCATCGTTGACAGCTCCGTCGATGACGAAAACCTCGTCGACGACGGCTACACCGTCGACGAGGAAAGTACTGGCTCCATCGACGGCTTCCGCTTCTTCGTCGGCGCCTGGTTCAACATTGACGAATACCTCGACGATGGTTTCGACCACGAGCTCGTCGACGGAACACTATTCTCTGGCAACTGCAACAACCTTTACTGTGGTGACAGCTTCTATTGTAAAACGTCCCGCTCCGCTGGTTTTGAGTCCTCTTCAAGGTGGTTCTGGCCCCCCTGCTCAACTCTTTGCATCTGCAGAGGAGGAATCTTCTGATGGGTCTTATGTTGATGACACCTTTCGTCCTGCAAGCAGTCCTTCGGAGCTCGATATAAAGTATCAGGACTATGAGGATGAGCACAATGATGACAGGGGGTCACTCTTCCCAGTTCATGATGACCATCTGGATGTTGACCACAAGGTTCCTATGGCACAGATACCGGTGTCTTTGATTTCAGACCTTCAGCACATGTTAGACTATTACAATTGTCGATTCCCACCTTCTTCGCAGGCCTCTCCTACTCCGCCTCCTCCAGCACGAGAGCCACTTCCTGTTGCTCAGGCAAGATCACCAGTTCTTCCAGATCCTGGGACTGATGATGATGATGTCCGTAATGATATGGACCACGACGACGACGCTGTCCTTGCAGATTGGGACAATTATCGGGCCCAGACCCCGTCTCCTCCTCCTGCTTCTCCCCTGGCTTCTCCCCCAGTGGACATTGGGGGTTTCCACAACTTAATGATGAGAGCCGCAAAGCATTTTCATTTGCCCATGGTCGTCAAACAACAAGACTGTTTCCTTTATGACTTCAAGGATCAACCTTTAAAGCAAGTGCATACCATCCATTCCAATTATTGATTTTATATGAAAGGAGGGACTTAAACGAATGGAACGGCCTAACTCCATCCCGGCCATGCTTCCGCGCCTCGACCAAAAAGTATAAGGCGCCTGAGGATTCACCTGCATGCCTTGTGTCACAACCAAAGGCTGACTCGGTCATTACGCAAGCCGCTCAAAAAAGGTTGCGTAACCCGGTAACTCTGTTAACTTCGCCACTGGATCAGGAAGGTCGCCGCCTGGATACCATTGGGAAGAAATTCACCACTATGGCTGCCACGTTGGTCAGGGCGGCAAACTCCTTAGCCATCCTCGGGCGATACGACCGTCAGATGTGGTCAGATATCGCAGCTTTGGTTGACCTACTTCCAGAATCTTCCAGTGCAGAAGCCCATAAGATCATGCAAGAGGGAGAGAAAATATCCTCTGAAATTATAGACTGTGCCATTGATATTTCCTCTATGGGTTTCAGACAGCTCACAGGTGCTGCAGTCTTAAGGAGGCAGGGCTGGCTTAAGGCTACGGCTTTTCGGCCTGAATTGCAGGCAAGAGTGCTCGATTTGTCTTTTGATCGAGAGTCCCTTTTCGGCAAGCATGTGGACGACGCCTTAGAGTCCATCAAGAAAGACACGGACACTGCCCATGCCCTGGGATCTCTCCAGTACCGGAAGCGGCCCTTTCGTGGAGCACGTGGCAGAGGTACTTCCTCCAATTTTCCTGGCTCCTCCCAGTACCGATCCTATGGTGAAAAGAAGCAGCGCTACTCCTATCAAACTCAGAATAGGCAATCCGATTCCAGGCCTTACAGAAGGAAAACCACCTACAGAGCAGTTGCTACCTCTAAAAAACAGTGACTTTCCACGGGTCAAATGTTCTCCTGCTCTGAAAATTGGAGGTCGAATCTCCCAACACTCTACAATTGGTCAGAAATAACTTCAGATCGTTGGGTGTTGGATGTCATCTTAAAGGGCCACGCTCTCGAATTTCTCAAATTTCCTCCCACCCGCCCACCCTCTGGCCCTCCCCCAGCACATTTGAAGGAACTGTTTGCGCAAGTCGCAATTATGATAAAAAAGGGGCTGTCGAAGTGGTTCCTCGATTACAACAAGGCAAGGACTTTTATTCCCGCTTTTTCCTTATCAGGAAAAAATCAGGAGAGTGGCGCCCTATCTTAGACCTCCGAGCCCTCAACAAGTTCATCAAGTCCCAAACATTTCGGATGCTAACCTTGCTGGAAATTTTACAGTTCCTGAATCCCGGAGAGTTCCTCTCCACAATCGACCTCCAAGATGGATACTTTCATGTGCCAATCCATCACAGATACAGGAAGTACCTTCGTTTCACAGTGGGATCGAAACACTTCCAATTCAAAGTTTTACATTTCGGCCTTCACTCCGCTCCGAGAGTCTTCACAAAGGTCATGGCTCCGGTTGCGGCTTTTCTACACCTACAGGGCATATAGTTCTACCCTTATTTAGACGACTGCTTGATAAAGGCCCAAACCTTTCTTGCATCAAGACAACACACTCAGACTTGCCTCTCCGGCTTTCAAGCCTTGGGTCTTTCCATCAACCACGAGAAATCACATGTCCGTCCTGCACAACAAAGGATCTTTCTAGGGGCATTAATAGACTCTCGTCTGGTGAAGGTGTTTGTTTTGCAGGAGTGCAAAGATCGCATTATCAAGATGGTGGCTCTTCTACGCTCAAGAAGGTCTGCTTCTGTCCGAATGTTAAATCTTTTCTGGGCACGGCATCATCCTGCATACAGCTGATCCCCAATTGCAGGCTACAGATGCGAGTCCTCCAAGAGGGGTTGGACAAACAATGGCGGCAAGTCTCAGGGTCGTTCAACGACAAAGTCTGCCTGACCCCCCGCATTCAGGGTGCATTGGAATGGTGGGAGTAGGTGTACTCAATCTATTAGCCGTGGGTATTTAAATGGCGATAGCTTTGCCGGACGCGGTTAGTCGATGTGAGACGACCGGGACTGCACGCAGAATGAAGATATCCTTATATTGAAGGTTAGTCGGGCCACCTTTGGGGGCTTAGAGCGGTCTGCTCTTAACAAGAACTGAGCGTAACTGGCGTTATTTATTCCTCTTAGGTTAGATACGCCCGCCACCAGAAGCGCCTGACTCCACTCTAACTAAGACCACTAAATATGTAAGTAAAGTGGTTGGTCAGGGGAACTATATGAATTATCGTAATTTTGTCACTATTGCTGACTACCGAAACTTAGTGCCACATATTTCTTATATACTCTCTACTTTTGTAGAATCGGCAGAAATTAGTGACGTTTATTATCGGATGCCTTGTACTTTGCCGATTGGAGACGTTAGCTTACCGCGTGCATCATTGGAATGAACTTAATGCTCGATGTGTAAGTTTAATACCCGGATATGATTAGTGTTGCACGGAGGGTCGCTTGAGAGAATATGTATCACTCTGTCAATTTTTTATTTATTAAGGACATGCACATATTTTTCCTAAGTTTAATACTCGTGCATTAGCTGATGTTTGGATTGCAGTCCATTTAAAGACGTAGTTGAGTCCGCTGTGTACTACCAACAAACGTTTGCGATTGAAGGATGTAATTAAAACGTCCCGCTTAATAATATCGGCTCAATTCTACTAGTGTATGGAGAATCATTTCTCTCCTGTTTTATTTCTACCTATAGAGAAGTGTGGAAGATACAAGGCGTATTCCCGGGTTTAAATACCTATCCTAACATGACTACGCTTGGACTAGCGAGCTAGGTAACGCTTGAGATTTACACTTGAGAACCTTATCTCTAAAGTTTATACGTGATGCAGTTTTGGCTAATTGTTCCATGCGCTGTGATATTATTTTTTCTAGACTGATTTGCTCCGTCTTTTTTATATGAACTCTGTGATTCTTGCTGGCCGAGAATTTATTAATAGGAGGTGTATACCCCTTGGTCAGACGGGTTCAAACTAAACCGAAATAGAGGTATGCCCCTATGAATTTTTGGCATAAGAGATCATAGTATCTAAACTAGTGTGTGCAATCATGATTTTGAATCCCATTATGCCAATGGCTCACTCTGATGAACTTTCTAAAAGTGTTTATGGAGACACAAGCCTATGACTATAAACAGAAGCATTACAGGAGCAACAATATATGAGACCTACTGTTTGTTTGCTGTGTTTTATATATATTAGAATTAATATGCTGGAAAACTGAATCCATGAAATTGATGGTGTCATTTATTACTTGATAGGCTCTTAAAGGTTTTAAAATCTGTTGTGTAATATGCTGACTTTTGAAATATGGAATGTCTATTTAGACTTAGTGGTTATGGATCAACCTTACTCAAAGGTAGAAAATGCCTATATACAAATCTTTCAAATGTTATTGTGGTTTTGTGAGAGGTTTGAATGTAATAGGTATGTCTATGTTAGAATATGTCTACTGTGTTAGCAATGTAAACAGCAGTCATACTGCATTATTTAGGTTTCGCACAATATTTTTATTTAATTAATATTGTTTTTTAAATATATGTTATTTACATTTCAGAACTATTGGGGCGACATTATATGTTATCCTGATGAAGGTGGTCACATACATATAGGTGAGAACAACAAGGACCCCCTGCATCATGTAGTCTCATCTACACTGAGAATCTACCTCCTACCCCTGCCTTCCGCATTATTTATCATTCTCTGAATTTGCAGAACTATCCACATGTCTTGTCCAATGTGTTTGACCCATTGTGTTCTACCCTGGAGATATATATATATCCTAGGTCCACCTCCCCTTATATTTGTTAATTTTTCATTATTAGGATCACCTTTAATCTATCTTCATATTACGTTTATCCAAAGATTTCTGAAGATTTCACCTTCCATTGCTTTACTGCATGGATAGAGCATTCTCCGTTGTAAGTATATTGTTAGTTACTATGTGCTAGATTATATTACGATTTTTCTAACACTGTATTAGGAGCTGCACTGTTAAATATATCTACAATGTCTACCAACTTAGGTGCCAACATGTAATCTTGTACATGTGATCATAGTAAATAGAAGTCTGTTCATGTAGATGTTATCAGTTGGTTCTATATTACGGGGCCCCTCTCGATGATCAATTGATGCTTAGTCAGATACTGTACAATCGTCAAGTTCTATCCTGTCAATCGTTGGCATTGAGTGAACAAATTATTAGTCATGGTCAGCTAGGTAGTAAGGAATGTCGATTTGAGATGTTGATATTGATAACCATGCTTTTTTGCAATTTGCATTTTTTGTATACCTGTTCATGTCTTGACATAAAATTATGAATGGAGGGATAATATTTTAACATATGTATTTTTCTTTTATGAATGTATTTTCAGGACTTAACCTGTGTCTCCTGAAGAAGGCGGTTCACTGCCGAAACGCGCGTCAAGTTTTTATGTTTTTTTCAATACATTAGTTAATAAATATGTGTTTGTGTATACAATTTTCACTGTATTGAATATGAGTTTTATGCTAATTGTTTATTATAATTGTGTGTAATTGATGAACCTTTTATCCCTATCATATGGTTTGACCTTTTGGTCATTCATAATATGATTTTTAATATATTAATTAAAAATATACGTTTTATACAAACTGTTAATTTTTTGATTATTCCTTTTTCGACCACTGGCCTGACTTCATTGTTCACACTAATTTCTCAGATGTCCTAGGATTTTTCTCACACCTGGTCACATACATATATCCACTGAAACGCGTCGATGCCAAAGGAGAAATACATTGTACATGAACTGGAGATAATTCTGACCTATTGGCTGAATTAATTTTCTGTTTTGTATCTCCTTTTTACTAATAGGAATTCTGTGATTTTTTGTGTAATATTTTCCTTCTTTTAATGTCTGTCTCCCAACTCTTATTGAATTTTAATGATGTATAAATAAAAAGTGTAGAACTATATTTTATAACAGTTTTTGTTATATCTGTTGCATTGCTTTCACAGTTTCCCATAGTGTTGTCTTAGTGTATGTTTGCTTTACGTTTTATGTGGATGTGAGGTTTGTTATCTCAAGTACAAGGTACCCGAAGGGAATCTTTTTTGACGAAAGCCAGTTGTGGTACCCTATCCCTTTGGGTCTTGGGTCCCTCTCTCTTTTATTAGAGGGGCTCACCATCCAAACATCGCAACTGGGCGGCCGTTCAGGTCACAGACCCCACGCTTACCCTTACGACGGACGCTTCCTTGGTGGGTTGGGGTGCACACCTCGAAGGGTTGTCAGTCAAAGGCAAATGGACGGCAGATCAATGCAAATGGCACATAAATCGCCTGGAACTCTGGGCTATCTTTCTCGCCCTAAAATCTTTCCGACTGCTGGTGGAAGGGGAGTCACTAAAAATACTATAGAAAGGGGGGCAAGGGGCGTATTTATCGACCTAGTATCCCATTCCCCTATTTTACATCACAAACTACAAAAAAGGGAAACTAGGTCTAAAGTGTGTGTTAATACAGAGGCTAATGAGAACAAGACTAACAACTATACAAAATGAGTCATATCTCGCTGAGAAATTCCCATCCGACCACCCTTATTGGCGGAGTATCGTCATGTGGGAGTTAGTACATGATCCTGATACCGCCTCCAACCATCAAAAAGACGGTGCGGATCTGGATCTGTGAAGAAACTCTAGCCAAGATAATGCTCAAAGAGTAAAAAGATGATAGGGTGCAGTGCTCAAGTGAAAGTGAAACTAAAATTGACTACTTAAACAAAAAATATGTTTAATGAAAATTGTCTAAGTGTCAAAATTAAAACCACGCCCCATAGAAAAATTATAACTATAGAGTGGCGCTGTGCAGGACGGTCAACATGTTTCAGCCAGTTTGGAACAACTTTCCGGCTTTCGTCAGGACCAATAGATGTAGTAGCTACTGCAGATATATAAAGTGTAGTGAAAAAGGAAGAAAGAAATTT
The DNA here is from genome assembly GCF_964263255.1 of Lissotriton vulgaris. NCBI lineage: Eukaryota > Metazoa > Chordata > Amphibia > Caudata > Salamandridae > Lissotriton > Lissotriton vulgaris. The sequence continues at coordinate 54,509,834 of NC_141696.1, forward strand.
GATACTTTACAAAATAGTAGTCTCCCTGGACCTTGGAGCCCCAATGTATCCTGGAGAGCTAATTTTTCTTTTCTTTTCCTGTTGTGACATAAAAACATACAACAAGGATATAGAGAAGATATACATATATATAGCCACTTTACACACAGACAATGTAAAAACATCACACTAGCCTAAGTAGTTTTTCACTTAGCAATTTAACAAAAGACAAAAGACATTTTTGATCTCACTTCCAGGGAGGTATTGGCCTCCACTGGAATACTCACCCAGCTTTGTGTGGGAGAAGACCTCACCTCACCCGGCAACCTACTCGGGAAGTTGAGGCCCCGCTCTATTTTGCAAAAAAAGGGGACATAGTATTTATCATATAATATGTCTAGCTCACTGGCTCTGCATAAAAAACAAATTTCAAAATAATGGACAACACACACCCAGCAGAAGGGCCAGCCACGTTAGGGACTATTGGATTCTAATCAAAAGCACAGGTTTGTCTAATCGCTTCTACACTGTTAAGGGAGGCAATGGCAAAACCTGGCTATAGAACAAGGGGGATAGCCCCTATCACAGCTCACCAAGTGTAGATCAATAGTAAGCACAAGGTATAGAAATATATTTTAAAGTAGGATGCTGAGACCCAATGCTCTGCATCTTGAAAAACAGGAATAACTCTTTCCAAAAAGTCGACCTAGGGGCTAGGGGCTAAAGCACTCACCTGTCCATCGGTACCTCTCGCAATCATCCAAGAGGAAGTGGAGGTACCGACCGGACAGCCCTTTCCTGTTTAAATACTATTGCTAATTGGTCTGAAACTCCTCATTACGAGTAGCTAATTGGTTTATAAGTGATTGCAAGCGTTTTCTTGCCTTACGCATGCGCACTCAAAACGAGTGCACTACTATTATTGGCAGTGTCTGGTGCGCGTGCGCCAGACTATGACGATCAAGGAGAGGCACTTCTTACCGCGCGAATGTAAGAGAACATTATCTTCTCTTCGCGCATGTGCAGACTAGTACGCGCGTATAGAAGACCATGTCAGCGAGTACAGGGGAGCATTATCCTCGATACGCGCATGTGCAGATGTAGTAAACAAGAGATGAGCGCGCGCGTTAGAAAAATATTTCAGCGCGCATGCGCAATAGCACGGTGTGTGTCCGCGATGCTAAATTAACGGCAAAAAGCCAGTGGTATGCTGAATAAAATTATTTATACACATGTTATATGAAAGAAGCAGTAGTCAACAGCTCGTTTCCTAACTTAAAGAAGTGTATATACACTCTTCCTTGACTGTATGGGTGTTACTGATTAGCATGATTTTACCCCATGTTCACAGATCACTAAAGAGTGCAGCTCGGTGTTGTGAGTGTAGATAAGCAAAAGTTACAATAGTAACTCTTATAAATATGACGCACCACTGGTAAGGGAACGTGATAAAAATGCTTCCAGAACTAATGGTGTCAATAATTAGTGATCAATTTATTGTCAATATATGCACTTTGGTGCCTGAAAAAGTCGATGAGTAGGGCAGAATAATCTAGTGTTATCATACTAGGATTGTCAATCTTCTGCTATAAGCTGATGGATGTTAGACATGGAACATACACATCACTATGTTCATTCTCCAGTATGTATACGCTAGAGTCAAAAAGAATGCATCATAATGTCATAATGTCTATCTAGGACTACAGGGAAACCCAGGGAATTGCATCATTGAGGCCCTTGGTGTCACATTGAAGTTTGAAGATCCATTTTTGTTCTCTCAAAAATAGAAATCTAGAGACGTCACTGATGTGTGATGGGATAAACGGGTGTTCTAGTATTACCCACCGCAAATCCTCTGCCTGATGTTTGTGAGAAACGAAGTGGTTAGTAAGGCAAGTAGACTGCTTTTGGCGTCTGATGGTGCTCTTATGTTCACTTATTCGGATTTTCATTTTTCGAGTAGTGTGGCCAACATATCTCAATGAACAGGGGCACATTATCATATATATAACTCCCTCTGTATTGCAATTAGTATGTTTCTTCAATAGCCACGGTCTGCCTGTGCCTATGTCCACTTGATCAGTTTTATAAGTTTGTGGGCATGCACTGCATGTACCACAGGGAAAGTGACCTCGTACAGGTGGAAGGTTCCACAGTGTGTTGGTAACATCAGTGGTCTGCAGTCTCGGCCTCGTGTGTACTAAGGTATCACGTATGCTTGGGGCTCTCTTGAAGGAAAAGAGTGGAGGTGTAACTGTAGTCTGTGCTACGTTCAGAATATTCCAGTGTCGTCTGATGGTCTTTTGGATTTGGTTAGAGAGGACACTGAAAGTACTTACAAAAGTTAGTCTCTCTAGGGATGGTTTTTCAGTTTTCTTTTCCAACAGTGCTTCTCGATGGTTATTAGAAGCCCGTTTGCAAGCTCGATTCACAAGACGACGAGGATATTCTCTTTCAAGCAATTGTTTGGACAAGTTTGCAGCATGTTTCTCAAAAAGGGGTCGAGACGAACAGTTTCTGCGTACTCGCAGAAACTGTCCCACTGGTAGATTTTCTCGTAAGGCCCGTATGTGATGGCTATTAAACACAAGAAGTGAATTCCTTGACATGGGTTTTTTATATTGTTCACTCTCAAGTTTGCCACCATTCGGAAAGATTAAAATATCCAGAAATGGCAACTGTTGTTAACTATATTCTACAGTGAACTTCAAAAAGCGATTCTGCTGGTTGAGCCATCCATGGAATACTTCAACCTCAGATGGTGTGCCTCGCCAGACCACCAGAATGTCATCTATGTATCTCTTCCATAGCAACACCTGATGGTAGTATGGGTTGCTATGGTCGAGTACATGAGTTTGTTCAAACAAGTGTACATAGAGGTTGGCCAGGCTCGGAGCAAAAATGCTCCCCATGGAGGTCCCGGAGGTCTGGAGGTAGATCTCATCCTCAAATTTAAATTAATTCTCCATCATCGCCAGTCTGGCGCACTCCATGATGAAGTTAACTGGAGTGATACTTTTTAGATCACGAGCATCTAGAAGTGATCTAATGGCCTCTAGGGTTTCCTTCTTGTGGAATGCTGGTATACAACGACTCGACGTCAAAACTGACTAGAAAGTCAGTTCTAACGTCAAAGTCCACCTCTGGTATCAACCTGAGTACGTCAGCCGTATCTTGCAGGTAAGTAGGGATCTCTTTCACTAGAGGCCTAAGGAAAAAATCCACGAAGGTGGATAATGGTTCCAAAAGGGAACCAATCCCCGAAATGATTGGTCGTCCCGGGAGGCCTGGTTGCATTGTGTATTTTTGACAGGCAATAAAACCCTGGCATCACCGGATTGGAAGTAATCAGAAATTGGGCCTCATGAGGTGTAATCCAACCTTCCGCATTACCCTCATCGACCAAGGTCCTAATCTCCATAAGTAACCTTGGAGTTGGATCACTTGGTAAACGACGATAGGACTTTTGATCATTTAATTGTCTTAGACATTCTTGGCGGTAGGTTGTCATATCCATGACAACCGTAGCGCCACCTTTGTCCGCTGGCTTGATTATAATTGATGGATCAGAGGACAGGCTAGTGAGGGCAAATCTTTCCTTAGTTGGAAGATTTTGGAAAGTTTGTTGTTTACTTTCAAAAAGAGCCATAACCTCATGTGTTACAGCTTGTTCAAAAGTACTGACTTTGGAAGGTACCTGATGTACTAGTGGTGTGAACGTGGATTTTGGGCGTAGACCAGTGTTTTTGGAGCTTTCGTCTCTTGTATCATTCTCTTTGGACTTAAAAAAGAAGTGGAGACGTATTTTTCTAAAAAAAAATTCTAGCTCGCATCTAGTCTGAAAGGGGTCACCTTTGTTGGTTGGAACAAAGCCCAATCCTTTGTTCAAAACATTTTGCTCATCAATGGTTTGATGTTTAGAGCTAAGATTGACTACTAGATTCCTGTCGTCTCTGTTGTCGACGTCTGTTGTGCTACCCTCCTGCTCCTGGTGTTCTGGAGGGCTGTTCTGGTTCCCAATGTACGTTTTGTTGCCCTCTTCTCCTGCCATAACTGCGTCCTCGGCCCTGCAATAAAAAAAAAAGGGTCTTGAAAGAATTGTGGGTATTGTGGAAACCCCTGCATCTGTTGTGCAAATGGTGGTGGTTGGCAACCCCAGGGTCCCGGTGGCCACCATTGACCTTAGTTTTGGTACGAGCCACGAGCTCCTCTTCTCTTGTTAAACCTGCGTTGTTGTCCCCTTCCTCTCACCTGTAAGGTGGTTGGATCAGACCCGTCAGATTCACTACCTGGATCTGATCCTGAGGAGGAGTAGTTAGAACCATAACGCCTCCCTTTGTTGTTGAATTCAGGTGCGACCCAGGTGTCGCTAGTATAAGGAAAAATTTTGGTCATAGAAAATTTATCTAGATCTTTTTTAAATTTCTCTACTTTGATGGCAAGGATGTTATCACCATAATCTTTACTACTTTTATTTGTCTCATCTAGATGTTTTTTGAAGACACTATTAGTCAAAGTAGTCTTGATTTTGCCTTCTAGCAGTTGGATCTCTATTAAGATAGCATCTGCTACCCGTTTAGCAGTATTGACAATGAGAATCAGCCAATCATGCGTGCATCGCCACGCGATGAGTGACCAATCTCGAAGGAATAATTTGTCAGTAAGGAAGAGTCTCGGAGTATTCGTGACAATCAGGCCTGTCGGTGAACATTTGCCCCGTAGATATTCTGCCATGATAATGCCATGTGTAGACGTCCTAGAGTGATTTTTCTTTATATTCAGCAGAGTTGCCCAGTCATCTTGTGTGGCGATAGTTCTTTCAGGTACATGATCTAAAATACTGGGATTGTTTTCTAAGATGAAGTTAAGTGCCTCTTCATCAAATGCTAGTCCTGAAAAGTCGGCCATTCCTGTAGGTGCGGCTGTCCAATACAGAGAAATAAGTGAGCAAATTAGTGGAGTAAACTATCTTTGTTTACAACCACATATTACTGCCCCGCAACCGAGGTTGCTCCAAAACATTAAAAATACTATAGAAAGGGGGGCAAGGGGAGTATTTATCGACCTAGTATCCCATTCCCCTATTTTACATCACAAACTACAAAAAAGGGAAACTAGGTTAAAGTGTGTGTTAATACAGAGGCTAATGAGAACGAGACTAACAACTATACAAAATGAGTCATATCTGGCAGAGAAATTCCCATCTGACCACCCTTATTGGCGGAGTATCGTCATGTGGGAGTTAGTACATGATCCTGATACCGACTCCAACCATCAAAAAGACGGTGCGGATCTGGATCTGTGAAGAAACTCTAGCCAAGATAATGCTCAAAGAGTAAAAAGATGATAGGGTGCAGTGCTCAAGTGAAAGTGAAACTAAACTTGACTACTTAAACAAAAAATATGTTTAATGAAAATTGTCTAAGTGTCAAAATTAAAACCACGCCCCATAGAAAAATTATAACTATAGAGTGGCGCTGTGCAGGACGGTCAACATGTTTCAGCCAGTTTGGAACAACTTTCTGGTTTTCGTCAGGACCAATAGATGTAGTAGCTACTGCAGATATATAAAGTGTAGTGAAAAAGGAGGAAAATCTTTCCGACTGCTGGTGGAAGGGGAGTCACTGCTGGAGCGTACGGACAACACCACCAGTATGCACTACCTCAACAAGCAAGGGGGTACCGGGTGCCTCCAAGCCCTTGCAGACTCTCTCAGCAGATCGGCTACGGACAATCACAAGTGGGAACTCCATCAACCGACTCTGGAGTATGTGTTTCGCTTGTGGGGCCAGCCGGAGCTGGATCTGTTTGCGACCCCACTCAACCGCAAATGCCTACGCTTTGCAAGTTGGCATGCCCACAATGGATCGAGGGGGAATGCGTTTTCGATCAACTGGTCGAACAAATTCGTTTATGCTTTTCCTTCAATCCCTCTGATACCACGCCTACTGCACAAGATGAGACTTCAACTGTGTCACATCATATTGATTGCGCCCAGGTGGCCGCGTTGCCCATGGTTCACAAATCTTCTTCTGTTTTCCCTGTGTGATCCGATTCTTCTTCGTCCCCTGCCTCATCTTCTCACCATAAGCAAGGGCCAGATTTGCCACCCGGATCCAGCGTTTCCCAGCTTCACGCTTGGAACCTGAGCACAATGAGTTTGCACATCTGAATATTGCTCCCGAGTGCCGAGAGGTGCTTGCTCATGCACGCGCTCCTTCCACTGTCAAAATCTATAAACTGAAATGGAAACGGTTTTGTGTTTGGTGCTATAAGGAGAAGGTCGATCCTCTGCTCGCCACACCTGGGCAAATCCTGCCTTTTTCCCTCCTTTTGACAAAGTCGGGACTTTCGCATTCCACTCTTAAAGTCTTCCTGACCGCGATTTCCCGCTTTCGCAACGATGGTTCCACATCCCAGTAGTCCTCTCGGATCATTCGTCAGTTCTTTAAGTGCCTGTTCCGGATGTTTCCACCTATCCGGCGTCCACCACCTGCTTGGTGTTTGAATCTGGTCTTATCGCAGCTCCTCAAACCTCCTTTCGAACCTATTCATTCAGCTGAATTAAAATTCCTTACTTGGAAAGTTTCCCTCCTCCGCGCACTTACATCCTCTAGGCGAGTGAGCGACATCCAAGCTTTCACCATTCAGCCTCCTTTTCTTCATTTCTCAAGGGACGCTGTTACACTTCGTACGAATCCTAAATTTATTCCTAAGGTTCCTTCTGACTTCCACCTTAATTAACCTGTCATTCTCAAGACTTTTTTCCCAGACCCTGAGTCTCCTGCTGAGTGCTCTCTTCATTGTTTGGACTTGAAGCGCTGCCTCAAATTATACATCCAACGCACTGCTGCCTTTCGTAAATCAGACCAGCTCTTTGTGGCCTATGGACAGATGCGCAAGGGATATCCGGCCACTAAACAATCCATTACTCGATGGATTTCTTCTGCCATCTCCTTCTGCCTCAACGGGCTGACAAGCCTCTTTCTGCTCCAGTGCGACACACTCGACGAGGGCAGTTGCATCCTCTACCGCCCTATTTGCTGGAGTGCCTCTACATCAGATCTACAGGGCGGCAACGTGGTCCAGCAGGCACACGTTCATGAGGCACTACTGTCTGGAGACAGCTGACACTGCAGGCACTGCTGTGGGTCAAGCGGTACTACGAAATCTCTTCAGATGAAGGTGAGCCTTTGTTGCTTCCCGCCTCCTGTCATAAAAGGTTCTTTCCAATATATGCAATGTTCATATGTGCATTTATTTGCTTGCATTTGTTCTTATTGCCTTTTATGACTCTCATGTGTTGGCATACTGCTTTCTATTCTTATTCAAGCGTGTGAATCTATGAAAGACACCCTAATATTGGAGAAGAACAAAAGTTACTTACCTGTAAACTGTGGTTCTCCAGTATTGGTGTCTTTCATAGATTCACATGCGACCCACCCTTCCTCCCCTTAGAGACTTTCTTCTCCTCATGCACTCTTGAACACTTTGGTGCTACGAAAATCTGAGGGCTTGAGCTTCTGAGGAGAACGTTCTAGAGGGTGCTGCAGCCTGATTGGCTGGAATGTGGACCATTATAATGACATGGATATGTTACTAAAGGGAATTCTCCCTTTATGCTTCTATGGGCCTATGTTGTTCTATGGTACTTTTAAATTTCCTATTTATATCTATTATATATTTACATGTATATGTATATTTATGATGTTTTATATATATATATATAGGTATAGAGGTACAGCAGCTATGGGCGTCTGAGGAAGGAGTGTAATCCGAAATGCATTATGCCCGGCTGCATGGATTTCAAATAAAGAACCCCACCTGTATTTCCCTGCCTGGGATTCCTTCCTTTCATCCAGTTGGAGGGTTTTCGTTGATATTTCTGTGTCAGCCAGAGACACATTAAGGAATTCCGCTTCATCAAGAGGTTTCCTGCTTCACTGGTGCTCTGCGCAAGCAGTCTACGTCTCTGTCAAGGTATTGACTTCAGGCATCCCACCTTCGAAGTGCTGCAACGCGAGGAACACTGCAGAAAAGCGGACCGTGACTGCACGGGGGCGGTGGTGCATTGTCGCCATTCCATGTTCCAGCCTAACCAGCGCCCGACAGGTTGAAGCTTTGTGCGGGGACTCGAGGGGTTATGATGCCAAAGGACTTACCTCACCGTATGTGCCCAGCTCCACTAACGCCCGCAAAACACAAGATTTAACTTTTGTTTCCCCCATGACGCTATACCAGGCACACAGCATTCTGGGAGTTGAAGTTCCATATTGACTCCAACACAGCGGATGATCACATGAGTGGGGGCGGAGTCATTAGTGAACTCTACAAAGACTGTGAGCACCGAATCTATGCACAACGGACGTGAGGTACAGCAGCTATGGGCGTCTGAGGAAGGAGTGTAATCCGAAATGCATTATGCCCGGCTGCATGGATTTCAAATAAAGAACCCCACCTGTATTTCCCTGCCTGGGATTCCTTCCTTTCATCCAGTTGGAGGGTTTTCGTTGATATATATATATATATATATATATATATATATATATATATATATATATATATATATATATATATATATATACATATATATATATATATATATATATATATATATATATATATATATATATATATATATATATATATATATTACCTACTGGCGGTCGCCAGTAGGTAGTTATAGCTGGGATTTTTTTCAATGCAGAATCTCAAAATTCTATTGTGATTAACTTTGGCGCCGGTTGACGAATCTGCCTGAAAATTTCCTCAAATTTGCCTCCCCAAACTTTCCTTGAAAGTTTGGGGGGGATTCGTCAAGCGGGGGCCGAGATAAAAGGGGAGTCCCAAAACGTATTTTCCCCATGTTAATTTCCATAGGGCGGTCAACCTCACTTTTAGCCCAACGGCTGAATGGATTCCCACCAAACTTGGCAAAATTGTAGGGACTGGTAGCCCGATGTGCCTTTGCTATGTCTCAAAATATGTGCTCCAGTGGTTTTTGAGTAATTTAGGTAAAAAAAATATATATATATATCTATGGCAGCGCCCCGGTACGCGCACCGGGGAGCGCTTTGGGCGCGCCACGCGAGGTGCGCACGGAAAGCTGATTGGCTCTCGGGTGTCTGTAAACATTCGAAACAGTCCGGAGCGGCCACCATCTTGTGTCTCGGTAGGATCTAGACACAAGAGGTGGGAAAAACAAAGGGGGAAATGACCATAAGGGGCAGAGTAGACCCCCTTTGACCCCCTAGGTTTGATGTGGGGGCTATAAAAGGGCCCCGCGGGTGAAAAAAAAAGTTGATTTGCGCGGGGGGAGCGCCCGGTACGCGCACCGGGGAGCGGACCGGGGAGCGTGCCATGGGGAAAAATGAATGATAGAGTTTTAAAAAAACTGCAGCCTTTTTTTTAGAAATTGGAGGTAGTTCTAAAAAGAACTGTTTTTTTTCTTCTTTTTGTTGTTTTATATTTTTTTTAATGTTTTTTGAACATTTTGTACTTTTTTTGGCTTTTATGAACTATTTTGTATTTTTTTTGGTTATTTTTATGGGGAGGAAGAAAAAACAGGGAATTGAAAATGGCTCAACAGGAGCCAAAAAAAATCAGGAAAAAATTAGGGTTTTTGGGGGCAATTGTGGTTGTCACCAGCAAGGAGGATGAGCTTTAGGCTCTGCTCACCACATATATAAAACATATTGATATTTCAGAAAGACACACATTCACTGAATGGTGTCATCAGTGATGTCATGAGTGAAGTCACTGACCATGTCATGAGTGATGTAATATGTGAGGTCATCAGCAGTGCATTGCAGGCGCGCAAGTTATAGTGAGTCCAACTAACTATAACGTGGGAATTTCAATGGTTTATGTCAGTAAAATTTCCAGCTAACTATAACTGGTGTGAAACCTTTGGTTTTTTCAGTGAATTTAATAGGTTTTTTAAATGCTAATTCCTAACTATAACTGGTGTGAAACCTATGCTTTTTTCAGTGAATATATATATATATATATATATATATATATATATATATTACTACTATTTTATGTACCGTGGGACTCCCACTTCGACGACAGGGAATTATTCAAGCATGTGAATCTATGAAAGACACCAATACTGGAGAACCACAGTTTACAGGTAAGTAACTTTTGTTCATATGTTCTATTATTGTCACTTGACATTCTGATACAATGTTGTAAAGCGCTCCGATTCCTTCGGGCCTGGCATGGGCTATATAAAACTCTCTAAAAAAAAAAATTCCATAAGTGTGTGTCATATGTGTGGCAGCACTTTCCATTTAGCAGACTCCAAAAGTTGCTGCGCTTTAGGTCTTTCTGGGCTCCTGGACGGTCCATGCATGGTGTTCCCGAGCCCAGCATTCCATGTTCAGCCGTTGTGGAGAGCCGGTTTTCCCCGGCTGTGCTGGTTGGGTTTGCTCCAGCCTGTACCTGAATAAAAGTACTTGGGTGCAATGCAGACCTCTGTCTTCACCTTTATTTCAGTACCATTAATAAATATCTTTGGTGTGTATTCTCTACTGTCTGACCAACTCTTCATTTGTATGGAAGGCTGATAGGTGGTCGTGAGTGACACGGGTGACCCTAAACGGACCACTTCCTTTATTTGGCACCCGAACAGGGACTCTCTTTGGTGATCCATCCTTGCCCGCGGACGGGCGAGGAGGTCGGGCCACGTTGGGACGGACGGGTAGACCAGGGATCCCTGCACGAGAGAGTCTGGCACTCACAGCTGCCCCGTCTGTCTGACCAGGCAGTGCCTGTTACTTCTGTTGCTACTCCCACCCTGTTCTCCCATACCCTGACGTTATTGAGTGGTGGATCACCTGTACGTGGACTAGGGGAAGGAGATGGGGCGACAGCCAGGGAGAGATTGGGTAGACATTGATACAATCGGATGTGGGAGATGAAGAGAAAAAGGTGGTAGCCAATCAGGCTGCCCAGTGGGCTCGTAAGCCCATTTACAGTGAGGAAGATGTGTGGAGTGTGATGAAAGATTATGAGCCATTTGTGCAGCAGCATGCCCTCAAGCACATGTCAGCTTCTTTGATTGGACTGTGGGAACAGTGTTTTAATGATGTAGCACCCCAGATTATTTATGATATTAAAGATAATGTATATGCTGCTGATATGGAACCTGGTGAGGTTTTTAGTAATGTCCTAACGCTGGTTGCTTATCGGAATAGGCTGCTTGAGAAAAGCCCGAAGACTGTATCCCAGTTTCCGATGAGGGAAGGCCATACCACCCTGAAATACCAGAGTTACGCGATCAGCATAACGTTGTTACTAGACCATGGGTAGAGGCCCGGTTCCAAGAACAGTGGGTTTACACTCCATGGAAAAGGAGTGAAATTTTATCCCTTAAGACTCAGTTGCCTGATCCTAGGAAAACTCCGACCTCATACTATAAAGAATTGACTGAGGCTGCTTCCTCAATGGTTATGACTTTTGTGGATATTGAGATGTTCTTTGGCTTGTTGGTTCCGGTTGATATCTGGAGACAATTGAACACGCAAGATCATGTTGCAAATTGGGGGGTACCAGGGATCAAATAAAGACATGCGATCAGGAGAGGAAGCCTGGTGAGAAGCCTAGAGCAGAGATACTTGCCTTGCCAGGCCATATTATTACTCATATGCATTCTCTCATCCGGCCAAGAAAGGTAGATTGGGACAAGCTCTCAGCTTTTCGCCAGAAAGACGAGAGTGTGTCAGATTTTTTCACTCGGTTTGAAGGTGTATTTCTGGACTACAGTGGGCAGGATTTAACTGTTGATGGGGATGTCCGATTGTTTGTTAATAGGTTTGTGTCGAATTTACTTCCGGAGATCACAACTTGGTTGCAGGCTTCTGAAAGTACTTGGTCCACTTCTTCCCCCTCTGTTATTTTGAACATGGCACAGTGTTATGGGCATAGGGAAAATGAGGACAAAGAGAAGACAGAGAGAAAGCATAAAGACTTGAAGACGAAGTTGTTGTTGCAGCTGGCTTCTAGGGGTAATGGTAGAGGACGTGGTGGTTCGGACCGGCAACTTCCGTGCACTAGCCGGAATACTACGCCGGTAGGGCTGAATCAGTGTGCGCATTGTAAAGAGGAGGGACATTGGTGTAGCAAGTGTCTGGTGTTGTTGCAGAAAGACAAGAATGTCTCACAGCTTGGACAGCCAGGGACAGACTGAGGGACCAGTTCAGATACCTATAGGTCAGCACGGTCCTTACGTAACTGCAGATTTGCAATGCTCAGCTAAGGAATTTTTGGTGAATACAGGTGAAATAATAGCTCTATTTCTTGTTCACTGGTCCCCGGGGCAGCTCCTTCTGGCCATAATAATGTTTCGGTATGATTTTCTGGTGTACCAGTTGTGAGCCTCATTTCCAAATCTATTACACTGACTATAAAGGTCCTTTTAATGTGGGTTCGCCATTTTTGTTGACATCTCATTGTGGAAAAAATTTGATGGGCTTAGACTTCTTAAAGTAGTTGCATGCTACCATTTATTGTTCGCCGGAACATGTTTACATGACAATGGGCCAGAATGTGGTCAGCACTAAGCAATGTCTGTCCAAATATGCGCCCCTCCCTGTTGAATTTAAGGACATGACTCCCATGTTGTGGGCACCGGGTGACACGGACGTTGGACTATTGACAATGCCCCAAGTTTCCATCAAAATTAAAGACAATGCCATTTTGCCCTGTATTCCTCAGTACAAAATACCGAAGGCAGGGGAGTGAGTCTTGTTGCAAATTATACAGGACCTGATTAAGTCAGGATTTGTTGAAGAGACAACTGCTAATGTGTGTAATAGCCCCATTCTTCCCATTCTTAAGAGGGCACCTTCAAGCTCCTCTGATGATCATCCAGATCTTTATCGTTTTGTGATTGACTTCCGCGAAGTTAATAGGGCAGTTAAGGGCAGTAATGACAGTTCCCTTTGGTCCCTGTCATTACTGCCCTTTTGACGAGGATTCCTTCTACTGCTAAATTTTTCTCTGTCGTTGATCTAAAAAATGCATTCTTTAGTATTCTGATCAATCCAAATATCAGGTTTTTGTGCAGTTTTACACTAGCTGGCAGACGCTTTAGATTCTGTCGGTCTCCTCAGGGCTATGCTGACAGCCCTAGTATATATAGTCAATCTTTAAAAGCCTAATTGGACTCCCTTGCGGTTCCCTCAGGTAATGTATTGCTCCAATATGTAGATGACCTTCTCATCCCTTCTGACAGTGAAAAGGGTTGCAAAGACAATATGGTTAAATTGTTGATGCATTAGGCACACCACCGACATAAAGTGTCCCTTTCCAAATGATGACAGGAGGTCACCTACTTAGGTCACCTACTGTCGAAGGAGGGTAGGAGATTGACCCCTGAGCGCATCATTACCATTGTTAAAATGCCTATCCAGAAAACTCATAGGGATGTGCCTGCTTTTATTTGCATTACTACTCGTTACTAACAAACCCCTGCTTGCACTAACCACTGAAGATGTCCCTGAATCCTTGCCTTGGTATGCCTGACTATGCGAAGCTGTTCATGCTGTACATACACAAGACGACTGGCTGGCTGTTAACACAGGCCTTAGGAGGTAAGCAACAGCTGTGTGCTTATTTTTTCTGCTCTTCTTGACCCTGTCGCAAGAGCCCCCAGAGTTGTCTAAGAGCAGTTCGTCTGTGGCTGTCTCCATAAGGCAATCAGCTGGGCTCGTACTTGATACTGACCTCACAGTTATGGTGCCCCATGCTGTGGATACCCTTTTGAATAAGACCAAGATACAGCACCTCACCAGTGCACGTCGGACCAGTTATGAGCTAACTCTCTTTGCACCACTTGTCACGATCAAAGGATGTGCCACTCTGAAGCCAGCCAGGTTACTACCCCTCCCTTCTGAGAGTGAGGAAATTGACATACATGATTGTATCTTCCGGACGGAGGAAGAGACAAAAGGATGAGTAGACCTGACTGATGTTCCCTTATCTGACCCCCAAGGGGAACTATGGGTCGATGACTCTTGTTTTAAGTTACCAGATGACACTACAACCGCCGAATATGTAATCACAGCACTGTACACAGTAGTTGAGACGTCACAAGTTCCCTTTCAGTCGGCCAAGCTGCAGAGCTCTTTGCCCTTACTCGAGCCTGTGAGTTCAATCAATCAATCAATCAAGACATTTATAGAGCGCGCTACTCACCCGCGAGGGTCTCAAGGTGCTGGGAGGGGGGAGGCCTACAGCTTGAAAAGCCAGGTCTTGAAGTGCTTCCTGAAGGAGAGATGGTCCTGGGTCAGTCGTAGGTGGGTGGGGAGGGTATTCCACGTCTTGGCCGCCAGGTAGGTGAAGGATCTTCCTCCGGTGGTGGTTCTGTGGATTTGTGGAATGGTGGCGAGGGCGAGGCTGACAGAGCGGGCTGGTGGGTAGGTGTGTAGAACATGAGGCGGTTGTTGAGGTATTCGGGACCCATGTTGTGGAGAGCCTTGTGTGCGTGGGTGAGGAGCCTGAACTTGATCCTCTTGTTGACGGGGAGCCAGTGCAGGTCTCTCAGGTGGGCGGAGATGTGGCTGTGTCGGAGGATGTCCAGGACAAGTCGTGTGGATGCGTTCTGTATGCGTTGAAGTCGTTTCTGTAGTTTGGCAGTGGTCCCAGCATAGAGAGCGTTCCCATAGTCCAGTCGGCTGGTGACGAGGGCCTGGGTGACCGTCTTTCTGGTTCCAGTGGGGATCCAACGGAAGATCTTTCGGAGTATGCGGAAGGTGTTGAAGCAGGAAGAAGTTACGGCGTTGACTTGCCTGGTCATCGTGAGGGAGGAGTCGAGGATGAATCCCAGGTTGCGTGCGTGGTCCGTGGGCTTGGGGGGGGGAGGGTGCCCAGAGCCGGGGCCACCAGGAGTCGTCCCAGGTGGAGATGGATGGGCCGAAGATGAGGACTTCCGCCTTGTCTGAGTTCAGTTTCAGACGGCTGAGCTTCATCCATTCTGCAACGTCTTTCATGCCTTCTTGGAAGCTTGCTTTGGCAGTGGCGGGGTCGTTGGTGAGGGAGAGGATCAGTTGGGTGTCGTCGGCATAGGAGATGATGTTGAGGTTGTGCTTGCATGCGATGGCTGCGAGGGGGCTCATGTAGACATTGAAGAGGGTGGGGCTGAGCGAGGAGCCTTGGGGTACACCGCAGATGATCTTGGTGGCCGCTGCGCAGAAGGGCGGGAGACGGACTCTTTGGGTTCTGTCGGAGAGGAAGGAGGTGATCCATTCCAGGGCTTTACCTTGGACTACGGCGTGGTGGAGGTGGGTTGTCAGGGTGCTGTGTCAGACTGTGTCGAAAGCAGCCGATAGGTCCAGGAGGATGAGGGCGGCAGTTTCCCCGTTGTCCAGCAGGGTCCTGATGTCGTCGGTGACTGCGATGAGGGTGGTCTCGGTGCTGTGGTTCGCTCAGAATCCGGACTGCGATGGGTCAAGGGAGCCGCTAGTCTCGAGGAAAGCGGTCAGCTGCGTGTTGACGGTTTTCTCGATGACTTTTGCGGGGAAGGGGAGGAGCGAGATGGGCCGGAAATTCTTGAGGTCTGTGGGGTCTGCGGTGGGTTTCTTCAGGAGGGCGCTGATCTCAACGTGCTTCCAGCTCTCCGGGAAGATGGAGGATGCGAAGGAGTTGTTGATGATGTCCCGAAGTTGGGGTGAGATGATGGAGTCTGCTTTGTTGAAGATGTGGTGTGGGCAGGGGTCGGCTAGGGAGCCTGAATGGATTGAGTTCATCGTGTGGGTGGTATCTTCGGTGCTGACGGGGGTCCAGGAGCAGAGGGTGGTGGTGGGGGGCACTGGATCTGTGTTAGGGTCTGTGGTTTGATCGCCGAAGCTGTTGTGTATATCGGCAATCTTGCGGTGGAAGAACATGGCGAGGGAGTTGCAGAGGTCTTGTGATGGCGTGATGGCGTTGGCGTTGGGGTTGGAGAGCTCTTTCACGATGCTGAAGAGTTCCTTGCTGTTGTGGGCGTTGTTATCCAGCCGTTCTCTGAACGATGATCTTTTGGTGGTGCGGATCAGCTGGTGGTGTTTGCGGATGGCGTTCTTGAGGGATGTCATATTTTTTGCTGATTGGTCGTGGCGCCAGGCTTTCTCGAGGGCACGGCAGGATTTCTTGGAGTCTTTGAGATCGTTGGTGAACCATGAGGCTTTCTTGCTGTCGAGGCTGCTAGGGGGGATCTTCAGTGGTGCCAGGGCATCGGCGCAGTCAGTGATCCACTGTGTGAGGTTGCGGGCTGCTTCGTTGGGGTCCGTAGTGATGGTGGGTGGGTTTTGGCTCAGGGAGGTGGTAAGCTGGTTGGTGGTGATCTTGTTCGAGCATCTTCAGGGGCTTGTTGCGGGTGGTGAGGGGTCGTTGATTTCCTGAAGTTGAAGTGGACGCAGCTGTGATCGGTCCAGTGAAGTTCGATGGCGTGGTTGAAGGAGATGTGGTTGATGGTGGAGAATACGGGGTCGAGCGTGTGGCTGGCACGGTGAGTGGGGGTGTTGACCAGTTGCTTCATCCTGAGGTTGGCGAAGTTGTCTAGCAGGGAGGTGGTGTTGTTGTCCTTGTTGTTCTCCAGGTGGCAGTTGAGGTCCCCTAGGAGGATGTAGTCGGAGGAGGCGAGAGCGAGAGGGCTGATGAAGTCTGCGATGGCTTCGCTGAAAAGTGTGCATGGTCCCGGGGGTCTGTAGATGAGGGTACCTCTGAGGATGGTCTTGGGGTCGGTGTGTGTCTGGAAGTGAAGGTGTTCGGCGGCGGTGAGGGAGTCTTCGGTGTTGGTCGTGATGCGGACGGTGTTTCTGTGGACAATGGCGACGCCACCTCCAGCTTGGTTGACGCGGTCCCTCCGGAAGATCTTGTAGCCGTCCGGGATGGCAATGGCGATTTTGGGGGCTGAGGAGGCGTTCATCCAGGTTTCCGTGAGGAAGGCAACGTCCAGCGCTGTGGTGTCAAGGAGGTCCCAGAGTTCGACGGCGTGTTTGTGGACGGAGCGGGTGTTGAGCAGGATGCACTGGAGGTGGTTGTTGTTGGCACAGGTTGCGGCGGGCACGGTGCAGGGCTGAGGGCAGGTGAACTTGCAGACGTGGCAGGTGAATGCTCCGTGGGTGCGTTTCGGGGTGGCTTGGTAACAGGCTGGCTGTTGGTCGGTGTTGAGTGCGTGGAGGGTGGTCTCGTCGTATCTCCGTCGGCTGAGCTGGCTCCGGCGAGGTCCAGGGTTTCTGGTGCTAGGCAGGGTCCAGGCGTGGACGGGCGTAGATGGGCTTGCCTTTGACGGGCCTTCGGAGCGCCATCGGTGCGCCCGCTGCGCGTGACCGCTGCGCTTACACGTGGTCCTAGCCATATATGGCAAAGTGGGAGGGCGGAGCAGCTGGGAGGCGGGAGCGGGGTGGCGAATTGGGAGCGGGCTTAGGTCCAGCAAGGAATGGGGGCGGGGCTGCAGGGGAGCAGTGGCGGGGAGCGGGGGGCAGAGAGCGGGAAACAAAACACAGGGAGAGCGGCGAGGGGGCAAGGCTCGAGGAGAAAGAACAGTGGCACAGATCCAAATGCAGTGTCACAAAGCCCAGTACAGACAAAAACAGTGGCACAAATACAGACCCAAAAGCGGTGGGACAGACACAAATGTGGCAACGGAAGCAGAACTGAGGAACAGGCAGAAGAGGGCATGGAGCAAGGAGGAGCACAGGGTGCTTAGAGCAGCAGGAGCAGCGGCGGGATTCGCGGCAGCAGCGGTTGGACCAGGACACAGGGGGGCAGTGCGGTGAGTGGAGTGACCGGCCCTGCAAACAGGGTCAAGGGTCACAGCTCACCACCGCACGGTCCCCGCCATATATGGCCAAGTGGGAGGGCGGAGCAGTGGGAGGCGGGAGCGGGGTGGCGAAAGGGGAGCAGGCTCAGGTGCAGCAAGGAATGGAGGGCGGGGCGGCAGGGGAGCAGCGGCGGGGAGCGGGGGGGACAGAGAGCGGGAAACGAAACGCGGGGAGAGCGGCGAGGGGGCAAGGCTCGAGGAGAAATAACAGTGGCACAGACCCAAATGCAGTGTCAAAGACCCCAGTACAGACAAAAAACAGTGGCACAAATACAGACCCAAAAGCGGTGGGACAGACACAAATGCGGCAACGGAAGCAGAACTGAGGAACAGGCAGAAGAGGGCACAGAGCAAGGAGGAGCACAGGTTGCTTAGAGCAGCAGGAGCAGCGGCGGGATTCGCGGCAGCAGCGGGTGGACCAGGACACACGGGGGCAGTGCGGTAAGTGCAGGGACCGGCCCTGCGAACAGGGTGAAGCATCACAGTTACGTGGGGCACTGGCTGTCAATATCTATACTGATAGTCAGTATGCCTTCGGATTTGCCTATAATTTTGGGTGGCTTTGGGCAGAGAGATGGTTTCTCACTTCCCAGGGGATGAAGATCCAGCATGGCCCCCTTATACATATGCTTTTGTCAGCTTTGACACCCCCCAAGAAATTAGCGATAGTAAAGTGCAGCACCCACAAGAAAATTACTGATGATGTGGGTAAGGGAAATGACTTTGCAGATCAGACAGCTAAGGAGACAGCCCGAACAAAGATGAAAAGGATGTTTGTAGCAGGTTCCGCTAGGTGGGTGACCAAGGTCACCATGTTTGAGGATATGCTGGAGAATGTCAATGAGATACAGTGTGAGGCCAGTGATGTAGGAAATGGGGTGCAGTGGGTGCAGGCCACCCCGGGTGTCATCACTGGGGGGGGGGGGGTGACAAAATGACAAAAATATGCATTTTAAACACATATTTTGGCCCTTTTGTCAATTCGAGAGTGACAAGAACTTTTCCGCACCGGGTACCACCTGACCTTGCTATGCCACTGAGTGAGGCAATGATTGAGGAATAGCAATATGTCAGGAAAGCACAGCACATTTGGATGAGGAGGGTTTTGGACTGATAAGTCAGGTAAACAAAGATGGATGGAGCAGATGCATATGTTCTTCCCGTAGCCAGCAGGGTGCACAGGCCAGCTCATATCAGTGCTAAAGATATTTGTAAATTGTTAGACCCTGTATGGCAAAATGATAATATTCCAAAGACTGCCACTCATTTGGTCAAATATTGTAAGGTGTGTGTTATAAATTGGGGTCTCTAGTTGGCAGAGGTAGGTACCTTTGTCCAAATAGGGACCCTTGCTTCTAGTCCGGGTAAGGGGGATACACTTCTAAAATTACCCCTGCTCACCTCCTTGGTAGCTTGGCACAAGCAGATAGGCTTATCTTAGAGGTAGTGTGTAAAGCATTTGTGAACACCAACAGTAATACAGTGAAAACACTACAAATGGACACCACACCAGTTTAGAAAAAAAAGTAATCTCTATCTAAAACAAAACAATACCAAACGACAAAAATCCATAATACAGTAATACAAAATGACTTTCAGATGGTAGACATAGTTCAGTTCAAAGCAAATTGCAGATGCAACACTTGTCTACCTTGGAGGGGTCACGCAAACAATCAAAATGGGCCACATGGAAGGTGATGCGGGAGGTGAAGTGTCGGTTCCTTACTGCGGCACAGGTGAGTTGAGGCGTCTGTTCCTTACTGGAGGAATTGATGTGTCGATTTCTTACTACGTGGGGAGTTGATGCATCTGTTTCTTACTGCATTCCTCAATGATACGACAGACTTGGCGCCTTGATGTGATGCAAAGTCCAGGACGATGCATGGATTCTTGCAGTCACACAGCAAGGCTTGCATCGCGCTCGATCCGGTGATCTCGGACTTCGGAGGTCCTTGCAGTCGATGTGGCATATAGCAATTTCTACAGCCGAGGCAGTCGCTGCAACCGTTTCCTCGGCGATGCATCGGAAACAGGTACGGATGTGTCGCGTTTCTTCAATGTTGCGTCAATTTTCCAGCTCCCAGCAGAAAACAGTTCTCTAGCAGCACGACAGCAAGCACCTCTTGCAGATCAGAACATCCAGCAAAGAAGTTCAGTGGAGCTGGTGGTGAAGTCTTTGTGTCGCTGAGACTTTAGAACAGGAGCCAAGCTCAGTTTCATGTCATTGGAGATTTTCCTCAAGATGGCAAAGCAAATAGCAAAGTCCTTTTCTCCATTACTTGGCAGCAAGTAGCCACTGCACACCAACCCCAGACAGCAAACAGCACAGGGGCAGTATTCATCCTTAGCTTTTCCTGCTCTTCTCCTTGGCAAAGGTTTCTCTTGATTCCCAGAAGTGATCTAAAAGTCTGAAGTCTGGGCCCCTCTTTTTATAGACCAAAATTATTTGTTCTCTGAAGGCAAAGCATGTCTGTATCGGATCACTGACATAATATAGAATGCCAAAATATCGACCTACCAAAATATCGAGGTAAAAATATAGAATACCAAAATCTATCCTATCTCCAAAAAGGTAAGTACAAAAATATAGAATCAAAAATATCGATGTAAAAAATATAGATAGTCAAAATATCCATTTTTTTTAAATGCTTTAAATTAATTAAAAATTAATGAAATAATAAATATAATTAACTTAAGCATACTTAAAATACTTAAATAACCTTAAAATTAATAAATAATTAATGTAAGTAAAAAAAACATACAAATTGATTTTATATATATAAACGTATAAACGTAATATTAATAAAAAATGTACAATATTTTTACCGTAGGATAGCGGAAAGGGTAAAATTTACTATTACTATTTACTATTACCACTCCAGTGAGTGCAACAGTAGGGAAAGCGTTGGATAGCGTAGGGGTAAAAATTACTATTCCCACTCCCGAGAGTGCAACAGTAGGGAAAACAATGGATAGCGTAGGGGTAAAAATTACTATTCCAACTCCAGAGAGTGCAACAGTAGGGAAAGCGCTGGATAGCAAAGGGGTAAAAATTACTATTCCCACTACAGAGAGTGCAACAGTAGGGAAAGCGTTGGATAGTGTAGAGGTAAAAATTACTATTCCCACTCCAGAGAGTGCAACAGTAGGGAAAGCGCTGGATAGCAAAGGGGTAAAAATTACTATTCCCACTCCAGAGAGTGCAACAGTAGGGAAAGCGTTGGATAGTGTAGAGGTAAAAATTACTATTCCCACTCCAGAGAGTGCAACAGTAGGGAAAGCGTTGGATAGCGTAGGGGTAAAAATTACTTTTCCAACTCCAGAGAGTGCAACAGTAAGGAAAGCGTTGGATAGCGTAGGGGTAAAAATTACTATTCCCACTCCAGAGAATGCAACAGTAGGGAAAGCGTTGGATAGCGTAGGGGTAAACATTACTATTCCCACTCCAGAGAGTGCAACAGTAGGGAAAGCGTTGGATAGCGTATAGGTAAAAATTACTATTCCCACTCCAGAGAGTGCAACAGTAGGGAAAGCGTTGGATAGCGTAGGGGTAAAAAGTTACTGTTCCAACTCCAGAGAGTGCAACAGTAGGGAAAGCGCTGGATAGCGTAGGAGTAAAAATTACTATTCCCACTCCACAGAGTGCAACAGTAGGTAAAACGTTGGATAGCGTAGGGGTAAAAATTACTATTCCCACTCCAGAGAGTGCAACAGTAGGGAAAGCGTTGGATAGCGTAGGGGTAAAAATTACTATTCCCACTCCAGAGAATGCAACAGTAGGGAAAGCGTTGGATAGCGTAGGGGTAAAAATTACTATTCCCACTCCAGAGATTGCAACAGTAGGGAAAGCGTTGGAAGCGTAGAGGTAAAAATTACTATTCCAACTCCAGAGAGTGCAACAGTAGGGAAAGCGCTGGATAGCATAGGGGTAAAAATTACTATTCCCACTCCACAGAGTGCAACAGTAGGGAAAACATTGGATAGCGTAGGGGTAAAAATTACTATTCCCACTCCAGAGAGTGCAACAGTAGGGAATGCGTTGTATAGCGTAGGGGTAAAAATTACTATTCCCACTCCAGAGAGTGCAACAGTAGGGAAAGCGTTGGATAGCATAGGGGTGAAAATTACTATTCCCACTCCAGAGAGTGCAACAGTAGGGAAAGTGTTGGATAGCGTAGGGGTAAAAACCCGCTACAGAAAATAAATTACTAAAATTAACATTTTTATCAATTAATCTATTAATTTAAATTATTTACCCATTATATTTCAATTAATTACCAATTAATGTAAATGTAAATGTAAATGTACAGGAATTTATATAGCGCAAATCAATAACCGGTCTCTAAGCGCTTGCTTAGGGAACCCGTCCTGGTATTCCCCTGTGAGATAACCCCGGAAGGGTATCCGCAAGGTGAAAGCCAGGCATCCCGCCGCGAGGGGCCGTTGTGGAGATTAAGCAAGCTATTGCCCAGAGTCGCAGAGTGTGAACCCGTGAATCGAGTAGGCACCGGAGCGAGAATTGTCGAGTCCATGGACATTTTAGGATTCAAGACCCCGCCGAGCCGGGAATTGAACCCTGGTCCCGCGCTGACCTCTGCATCCAGGTCCGCCTCCTCTAACCAGTGAGCCACACTTCTCCAATAATTAATTCAAAATAAATACCAATAAATAAATTAACATATTTAATTAATTATAATTAAATTACTTCCCACCCTATTCCCCTATAAACCCACAACCCGCTACAGAAAATAAATTACTAAAATTAACATATTTATCAATTAATCAATTAATTAAAAATAATTACCAATTATATTTTAATTAATTACCAATTAATAATTAATTAACAATGAATTCAAAATCAATACCAATAAATAAATTAACATATTTAATTAATTATAATTAAATTGCTTCCCACCCTATTCCCCTATAAACCCACAACCAGCTACAGAATTATATTACGCAAAAATTAAATACCATAAAAATAATTAATTAATATAAATAATAAAATAAATATACGCTTATCAAACATATACTAACATACAAAACACATTAAAAATTGATATTAACTTACTTACCTCAAATTCGATATTTTTGTAGTCTATATTCGTTCCATTCTATATTTTTGTAGTCTATATTCTGTCCATTCTATATTTTTGTACTCTATATTCTGTCCATTCGATATTATGTCCATTCTATATTTTTTAATTCGATATTAATGCTATCCTATTCGATATTTTTGTAGTCTATATTCTGTCCAGTCGATATTGTGTCCATTCTATATTTTTTAATCGATATTAATGCAAATCGATAATAAAAACTCGAGATTTTGACTGTATACGTCTGTATCCAGCCAAAACCAGTTCTGTCCTCACTGGTGCAGCTTTCTCGCAGGAGGTGGAGACAGCATTGTTGAAGGCAGACTAGGACCATTCAGGTGAAAGGAAATCTCCTCCCCCTACTCTGAATGCAGTCCAGGTCTATTCAGCCCAGCCCATCACACTTCTGGAGCCATCCAAAAGCCGGACATGCAATACACAAACCTACCAGAGGCACACTGGATGGTTAGGCAAGAAAATGCCTACTTTCTAAAAGTGGTATTTTCAAACACAGAATGTAAAAATCACCCTTCATAAAAGATGCATTTTAACAATCTGAGTTCAGGCATACTAAACTTTATTATTCTACCTTGTTCCCAGGACCAGTTATGTTTATAAGATTTTATAAACAAACTCACAATTCTGTCCAATGGGAACACATAGCCTTGCAATACTGAAAAATGAAATTGGAAGTATTTCACTATGAGGACATGCCACACACATCAGGGCATGTCCTAACTTTCACATACATTGCACCCTGCTCACAGGGGTACCTTGGGCCTACCTTAGGGGCGACTAATTTGTAGAAAAGGGAAGATTTACACACTGGCATGTGTGGGTACCTGCCAAGTCAACATGGCAGTCCCACACTGTACACAGGCTCTGCAATGGCAGGCCAGAGTTACATTTTACAGGCTGCTTCTGTGAGTGCACAATCCGTGCTGCAGCCCACTAGCAGGATTTGATTTACAGGCCCTAGGCACACACAGTGCACTATACTATGGTCTGACAAGTAAATCAAATATGCCAATCATGGAATCACTAATCCATAACAACAATTTATAAATGGAGCACTTGCACTTTGGCACTGAACAGCAGTGGCCAAAGCATCTAGACCAGCAAACAGAGTCTAACACACAGCAAAAACACAGGAGACAAAGGAAAGAAAATGCAGGGGAGACCACACTAATGGTGCCAGATCTAACACGTGCCCTCTCCAGCTGAAATGTGGGAGAACTACCCACCCTCTTGGGAGTTCTCTTCACTAAGGTGGAAAAATCTGGACAGACCATCAGCGTTGGTGTGTTCTGTACCAGGTCAGTGTTCCACCATGAAGTCCATCCCTTGTAAGAAAATGGACCACATCAACATCTTTAGATTCTCACCCCTCATCTGCATCAACCATCTGAGGTTCCTGTGGTCTTCTGAACCCGAAAGTCAGTACCAAACAAGTATGGCCTCAGCTTCTTCAGCGCTCAGACCACAGCAAATGCCTCATGCTCAATCACACTCCACCTCTGTTCCTGTGGAAGTAACCACCTACTAATGAATGCTAAAGGTTGGTCTTGGCCCTCTTCATTCAGCTGTGAGAGCACAGCCCCCACACCATCCTCTGAAGCATCTGTCTACACAATAAATTACCTTACAAAGTTGGGCTCCTGAAGCACGGGCACCGTACACACGGCATATTTTGGGGCATCAAAAGCTTTATGGCAGGCGTCAGTCCAATGTACCTTCTTGGGCTGCTTCCTGGAAGTCAGCTCTGTCAACAGGGCAACAATGGTGCCATACCCCATGACAAATCTCCATTAATACCCTGTGAGTCCTAAAAAGGATCTCACCTCTATCTCTGCCTTGGGGGGGTCCAAAGCCAGAATGGTATTGATCTTGGGCAATTGGGGTGCCACCTGGCCGCTCCCTACCTGATTTCACAAGTACACCACAGAAACCTGCCTGATCTGGCACTAACTCGCCCTGATTGTCAGGCCTGCCCTTTGCAGAGCCTTCAACACTACCCAGAGGTGGTGCCGATTTTCTTCCCGAGTGGCACTGAACACTGCAATGTCATCCAGGTAGGCGGCACTGAAATCCTCCAGTCCAGCCAATACCTGGTTGACCAACGTCTGGAAGGAGGCAGGGGAATTCTGCAACCCAAGGGGCATCACCTGAAACTGGTAGTGCCCTTCTGATGTTGAAAATGCTGACCTCTCCTTTGCCCCGTCAGTTAAGGCAATCCGCCAGTACCCAGACGTTAAGTCAAACGTGCGGAAGTACAGGGCAGCTCCCAACCGATTGATGAGCTCATCAGCTCTGGGGATGGAGTGAGCCTCACTCCTGGTGACTGAATTTAGCCCTTGGTAGTCCACACAGAACCGGAGTTCTGGTGTTGCACCGGGTGCAGCAGCCTTTGAACCAAAACCACTGTGCTGGTCCAAGGGCTGTTTGATGGCTCAATAACCCCTAGCTCTAACATCTTGGAGAACTCCTCCTTGATGCAAGTGTTGACCCTGTCAGTCACTCTGTAAATTATGTGCTTTACCGGAGGATTGTCCCCAGTGTCAACATCATGGATACACCACTGAGTGACACCACGGGCCAGGGAGAACAGAGCAGCAAACTGTCCCAACAGTTAGCGACAGTCACTCTGCTGCTCAGGAGTCAGGGAGGGGAGAGTGATACACTGTCCACTGACCCATCTTGCTCCTTTGCAGATAGGAGGTCAGGAAGAGGCTCAGTCTCCTCTTTTATTCCAGCATCTGTTGCTAGGAGCATGCCCACTTGGGACCTCTACAAGTGGGGCTTCAGGTGGTTCACATGCTGGACCCGCAAATGGTTCCTAGGAGACTGCAAGTCCACCAAGTAAGTGACGTTACTCTTTTTCTCCACCACCTCAAACGGTCCGGTCCACTTTTTATTTTTTTATGGCGTTTTATATGGCGCAAACTTGACCCGAAGGTATTGGGTATCAGAGCGCTTTACACGAACATCAGTTGCACTTGTTATACAAGAGGACACATTCGTTTTTATTAGGCACGGGAGATTAAGTGATTTGTAAGTATGGGTGCAAAATCTGTTCCGCTCGCGAAATTTGCGAATTTTTGGCAATTTCGCGATCTGCGAATCTCTCAGAATTGCCGAAAAATTCGCACATTCGCTTGCGGGCGGATTGTTTCTTTTTTTATGGCCAGCTCACTCAAAGGACCAAAGTTACAGGCACACACGGTCACTGGAGGCAAATCTTCTGGCCCTTTACACAGATGCAGTGTAGGAAAAGCACTATGCATTTACCCAACGAGGTAGCACTTACTGATTAGCCAGTAGAAAGTACTCCAGTTGAGTAGAGGTATGGCACAACCGGTGGCATCATCATGGATAAATATGCAGGCAGGATTCATTCTGGCACAATGCTTCTGTCACAAAAATTAAACCTCAACAGGAAGAACTTACAGATATGAGCAGGTGCTCGAACCATTTCTCCAACTTGGGTAGCCAGCCAACTACCGGGATCTGCAACGCATCATCAGATGGGGAGGGCAAGTGTTCCTTTGCAAGGCTATCTCTCGTCTCTTGTAGATTCTGTTAAACATGACAATGTTCATCTACGTCAAAGGGGGCAGCAACCGCCAAGGTCTGGGACGAACATTTTGACACCAAATAGCATTTCGTATGGGGTCTGCCCACCCAGAGACCTTCTAGGGAGATTATTAAGGGCACGCTGCATGCTATTGAGGTGGGCCATCCAGTTCCTGCCAGTGCCTATAACCCTAGCTGTCAAAGACTGCTTTAAATCCCGGTTCATTCGTTCCACAACACTTTTACCCTCAGGTCTGAATGGAGATGAAAACTTAACTTGGACCCCCAACGAAGCCATGGCATCCTTATACGCCTTAGAAGCGAAAGCAGGACCCTGATCCGAAGTCTCTTATGACAGTTCGCGAATCAGCGCTGCAGTGTGGCCACACCCACACAAATCGTGTGCATGAATCAACTGCAACTAAGATGTACTTATACGCAGTATCAGAAGAAAAAGCACCGCAGTGATCTAAATAAACACAACCAAGTGGTTTATTAGAAATGTACAACTGTGTCTGAGGCGGACGCGCAGCAGTGGAAGGGTTAATCTGCTGGCTAATGTCACATTGAAGGACATAATCACACGTCTGTTTGTACAGTCCCCGCCACCAGAAACGTTGTTGTAACTGAGATACAGTAGCCGAAACGTCCGCATGCACAGACGCAAAACCTTCATGGGCAGCTGTAATCAGCGTGGACCTGTGGTCCACGTTGGGAATTAACCTTTCACCAACGTCCGGTATTTTCACAAAAGGAACTTTATCAGGACTTAAGTGGTATGAATACTTCAAAGGGAATCCCTTAGAATATTTACTTCCCTTCTCAGTCGCGGCTACCGACACCAAGATATCATCATCAATCTTACTTTTGGAACGGGTAACTGCTGCAACCAAATATGTCGATACTGCTGATTTTGCAGACTCATCGGCCAAAGAATTGCCAACAGCGTGCACTCCTACACGCTGATGACCGAGAGTGGGAATTACATACACAAGTGGCAACTGCTCAGCCACTCGGACCCAGATAATTTTATGTTTTATAGTGCTACCTTTGGAGTCACGAAAATCATTCTGAACCCAAAAGAACAGGTTTTCGTTGTAAGACTGGACACAGTAGTAAGAATCACACACAAAAAGAGTTGTCACAATAGGATCAGCGTACTCCAATGCAACCATCAGAGCATGGAGCTCTGCCAATTGTGCGGTACAGTCCCCTAAAGTCTGCGTGTGCACGACATTGGACTTGAATTCATCATTCACCATAGTACCCACCACAATTGCACAAGCCGAGACGTATGCATGCTTAGACCCATGCGCAACCTGCGCCGAACCATCAGTGTATATGATACAATGGAAATCCTCCAAAGGACCCATAGTCAATGGCGCAGGATGAACAAATTCATATTACAAAAACTCCTGCGACTGTAAGGAGGCCTCAAAAATAAACGTGACATCCAGGGATGTCAATGATGCAGCCCATTGTATCCACTGTGGGTGCAAAGCTTTAGAATTTGGTACCCTGGCCTTTATCACTGCCTCTAGTGTAGGATACGGGGTAACAACCAACGTGCGTTTTCCCTGCGACAGTGCACGTTCCTTAAGAATCGCCATTTGCACTGCTGTCAAAACTTTTTCCACAGTGGAAAACCGCATTTCTGCTGAAGTGTACAAGTGTGACTTGTAAGCAAGCAATAGGTACTGTGTCCCCTTCGTTAAAAGTAAGGTAAGTGAAACCCACCACCCCAGGGATGATTCTTAGCACCAGGTTGGTGTGGTTATCACGAGTCAGTAAGAATTTAGAATCTACAAGATCAGCCTGCAAAGATTGCAAAATGGGTGAATGTTCAGGCAGCCAGCACGATTTGGTAAAAGTGGGTTGTATCAAAGCATACAAAGGCTTGATATGCTGGGCATATTCGGGAATGTAAGTATGCCCAAAATTAAAAAATCCCAGTAAGGACTGTAATGATTTCAGAGTTGTAGGAGCGCACAGCTGTGCGCATTTCTACAAGAAGTGAGGAGCCAATCCTCGACCTTCATTGTTGAGCTCGTAGCCCAGACACAACACTGTGTACTCTGCAATGTGAGATTTCGCAAAGTTAAATTTGTAACTGAAGTCCGCAAAAATACAAATTATACGGTCAACGCGACACAGATGCGGCCAAATTTCATCGTCAGTGAGATAGATGTCATCCACATACGAACACGCATCTGGGTCAACTCTCTCCAAGAGAGAGACAATATGGGCAGCAAACACACCTGGACTATTCTTGTAGCCCATAGCCAAGCGTTTAAACTGGCGTTGTTTGCCGCCACAGGTTAAACTGATCCATTGGGCACTTAGACCATCCAAATTGTGGTAAAAAAAACGTTGGATATGTCAAGTGTGGTTTTAAACCGTTTTGGCACAAGACCTCCACTAGAGCAGAGCCGTGGGTATTCTGTACTGCACAGGTACGGCAATGCGAGTTCAAATGCCGGTAATCCAATACCAAATGGTACGAACCGTCTGGCTTGGTCACAGTAAAAAGTGGGTTATTCATCGGTGACACACAAGTTTCAATTACAACTTGATATTCCAATTGTTCAAGGATTTCCGCAACGGAAGCCTTAGCTTCACGTCGGATGGGATATTGAGGTTGAGGCTGTGGCATAGACCGTAAGTGAATCTCGTGGTGTGGGGATAATTTATCCCAACCACAGTGCTTACGGTACAGAGCCGGCACAAGAGCTTTAGCCCACTCTTCTGAAATATTCAGCACATGCTCCTTCGAGACTGTGTGCGCGAAACTAGGGAGGATCACCTCCTCTCCTCTCGGAGCCGTGAGAACAAAAGGTGGGGGCCAGTCAGCCTCTGCCAACAAAATGTCATAGGTAGTTGTGAGATTTTCCCAAAATACCCCTTTTATGGTACGTTGTATGTCACCTTCAATCAAAAGGACTATTTTATAAAGTCTATCAGGGGGAGCTACTCTGGTATCAGCTGTCTCCACAACAACATATTGGTCAGTCGCTGTCACCTTCAGTAGTGGACGAAGGGCCTCTCGCACTATGGTAATCTCCGCCGCGCTGTCCAACAACGTCAGCGCCCATGTCTGATTCCCAAGCTGCGTTCTCACTATCTGTGGCATATCTCGCTGTTAAAGCGGCAACTTTTTTCTTCTGAAACTTGGGTCTTTTCGGTGTCGAATCGTCCTGCTTGCCTTTACTGTCTTTCGGGGAGGGCTGGTCGCGTCCCTGCTGGCCACCCCGACCTCTGCCGCCTCCTCCACCACCGGTGGATGAGGCCGATGAGTCCTGAAAAGAACGAGGAGAGCGCTGTTCAGAAACCTGAAAACGATAAGGTGATTTTATCGTCGCGCAATCGTGAAAATCATAAACGCGTTCTGTAGGTGTAGGCACTGGAGATGCAGGACGTGACCCCTGTTTCTGTTGCTGTTGTTTACCCTGTTTTTTGTTCTAAGGCCAATTTTGCTTTTTAGCTTTGGGCTGTTCGTCTGTTTCTGACTTCTGCCCTTGGGGTTGCTTTTAATCTTTAGTAGAGAAAAGCTTGACACCCAAAAAATTACGGCCCTCGGTCTTATAAGCCGCCGTAACAATTCTCGGTAACTGTCGGGGTTTATCGGCATCGGGAACAGCCTGAAAAGCATTAGACACCTGAAAGCTTACCGCATCTCCCTTGACATTCGCAAGTACGAGATCAGAAACTACGTCAAAAGATCTGCCAATTCAAGGCCACCAGCAGGAGGTTGTGATCAGAGGTCATTCTGGCGAGGTATTCACTCAACGTAACCTACATATGAACGTCTGGGGAGCATAAGACCGCGTCCAGTCTCGCATGGAGCTCATGAACTGCAGAAAAGTAAGAGTAGTCACGTTCCCTGGGATGGAGGGCCCTCCAGGTGTCTGTAAGCCCCCAACTCCGCTGTCAATCCTGCCAGTCTACTGCTATTCTACGAGTAGGGGACGTCAGGGAGTGGTTTTTAGATTTGGGTCTGGTTCTAGCCAAGCGCAAAATCACCAGTCACTGGAAAGCGGCCACAGGCCCTAATGCAGGGCGCTGGCTCAGAGAATTTCTCAAGTGGGCGGGCTACGAGGGGACCCTCCAACTTCAACTCGCTAGTAGAACTGATAATGACAAGTTATGGGACACAGACAGAGCCTGGGTAGCACTGACAGATCTACTTAAGGACCCGACTGATTAAGAGGACTGATCCTCCTGATCTTACGTGCCCGTTAGGTTGTATGGAACCTCAGCTGCGATCAGGGTGATGACTGGGATGGTGGGATTGCTTGATTGGGCCCTTTCTCTCGGAAGGTGGTTAGTCCATTGACACAGGTCTTAATTGGAGTGTGCGGAATACATTATGAGGGACACACATGGCATTGGTGAAGGGGCATGTCTGAGGGGATGAGGGAGGATGGGGGGATGGATTGCGGGAGGATGGGTGTGAGTCTGTTAGCGGGGGGATGGGAGGAAAGAGGAATTGGATGTTTGGTTACCTGCTCTATTGAATGGAAGACAACTGTATCGAGAATGAATGCGTACTAAATAGCTTGAGTCCCGCGGAGCTATGCTGCTCGGCGACAGAGTTATGACACCTGACTCAAGAAAGACTGTGCACTGCACGCTGAAAGTGCAGAGGCTGCCACTGCCTGGCTGAACGGTGAAGTAATGTTTTACTGGATTTGCATTTATGACTCGGACGATATGAACGGGCCTTGTATTTAATGGCAAAGTGGCAAGATGTATGTCCTCTGAACAAAAAATTCAATAAAATCGGTGTTAAAAAAATCCTTATCCCTGGGAGGCTTGCCTATCACTGCATTAACCATGACAGGACTACGTTTCATTCTGCTTGGTCCGGCTGGAAGCGCCGCAACACCTGGGGCCCCGCCCGGGACATTGCGGGTAATGTATTGTACTAACGACCTAATAACGCTAATCGCGACTGTATGTAGTCGTCTTAGATCCGCAACGGGAACCGCTCCTGCTGGAGGATGCGGTGTAAATCCAGCCAAAACAGGCCAAGTAGCACCTGGAATGGACAAAGGACCTAACCTAGTTATTGTTAAAGAGTGGGGTAGGGCGCCATTAAACCAAACTCTGTGCTGCGAAGCATTAATTGGAACTTCCTGTGTCCTATACGGAACATATTCTTGCGGCACGGCTGTGTGAGTATAAGTCTCGAACACACCAGTATTTGCGTTCACAGCAGTGAAGGTCACCCACGAGTAGAAAATCTCAAAAGGGTAAGCTACTTCCGCACTCACAACCATGATAACTGCCATGCCCTCTAATACGACGTTATAAACCTGAAAATGATTGCGAACCGCAATACGTCTATACTGCGGTATGTCAACGTCAGCCATAACGATACAGTAAGAAAGTGGTACAATGAAGAACCTACATAGCACAACTGGGTAGCAATTCAAAAGGAAATCGTTTGAAAAGATTCAAGCTTGAAAAGACCTATATAATTATAGGTAGGTTTGTCCGACACCACAGTTATCTGGAAACAATAGCGAAGGGGTTAAGGACTAAATGAAGTACTACTCAAGCATCATATAATAACACTGTTAGAACCTGGGGTAGCCTGGCCTAGGGCAAGACATTCATTTCAGAGGCACAGTGTAAAGGTTGCAGACCACCCAACAGTAAAACCACGCAATGACACTCAAAAAGAAAACGCTACACCAAAATGTGGAAAAATAAGTACTGCTTTATAAAAATAATATTCTCTTTGTTGTCAAAATACACAGCTTAGGACATTTCAGGATATTTTAGTATCAGCAATTATACTTCTTAAACTGCTAAGCAAATTATCAGTTAGATTCCAAATTACATTACATTTGCCAGAAAATCAATAATGGCACTTTCAAAAATATCAAATCACCACATTAAACAGAATTAGCAGTACATCTCATTAAGCTCTATACTTATTTAAACTTTGCTATTATGACTTCCTTTTAGAGATTACCACTCAGTACAGTTTCAGTCATGAAATTGTTACAATCTCTATAGAAATGCTAACTTAAATCATCAATTAACATCCCTAGTACATTTTTAATCAATCTCAGAATTAGTTAGATAAGGTTACTATGTAGTACACAATATTTGTCTCCTACAGCACTACTAGCCCCTTTTTTCTCGTACACAGTTACTGAAGGTTTCAAAATTACCGGATTCTACCTTGACACCAGCAACCTTCCTTTGCTATTTGCTCTCTCAAGCTACTCCCCTCACCATTTCACTCTGTGGAAGGACACAACTAATGACCAATGTGTCTCCCTGCAGGCTTGAGCACCACTTAATTGTGTGGAAGTCACTCCCCCACGTGTCTACCTCCTTACTTGTGATTCACGAAGCTGGAATCGTCCTGCGCCAGAGGTAAGGGGGGAAACAACCGTTCCGGCCAAGGAAACGAGTGAGGCAAGGCTCTCTCTCTCGCTTTTCCAAGCTCCCCTGCTCTCTCCTCCCCACTCGGGCCAGCTCCTCTGCTTGGCGCTCGAGTGGAAGGTATGCCAATTTCCAAATGCCCTCAGGCCACTACCGGGCCTCTCAGCTTCCCCCTCCCTGCTCGGCCAACTCCTCTGCGTGGTGCGCGAGCAGAGGGAGAAGGCGGGACTCTCACTCGGACTACTGAGGCAGCCGGCGCTCCTTCGTGATGCTCGGCGGGGCCACTACCCTCGCGGACATGCGCAGTAGCGCTCGCTCTGATGCTGCTTCACTCCGCCCCCGCTCACAGGAAGGACGCGTCCACCCGGGCCTGCTCGATCCTAGGCCCCTCCTGCGCCCGGGATACTACAGTGCTTGGGCATGCGCGAGGAAGCAGCGTCTCCACACTGGAGATCACGCACTCGCGTCAGCGCCTCCCCTCTCTCTCCTCACCTCCGGGGACCGGGGAAACCACTTCAGGACGGCTCCTCACCTCCGGATCCAGCCAATGCTCCGCACGACGCCGCTTAACCCGCGCCGGTCAGGGGGCAGTACGGCCTGTCACTTCCCTGCCTCCGCTCTCTCTCAGCACCTACACGCCGATTCCAGAGCAGAGTGGCTCCTCGTCCCACTGCCTCCGCCACCACAGGTAGGAAGAGGGACACGGTGAAGATGTGGCGCTAGGGGGGGGTTTCCAGCAGTCGGTCAGCAACCAATTAATGAACTGAGCAAGGGGGAGGGGCACCAGGATTAGCCCCACTTCGTTTGGGACCCTTGCTGCAACAGTCTCACTGGGATCCTTATACTGGAACAGTCTCTTTGGGATCCTTATGCTGGGCAGAGGACTACACTCTTCAGTGCTGCAGTCTCCTTCTCCTGGTCACTTCCCTACTCTTCCAGTCAAGGGATTAGACAGGCGCCCAGGGTCTCCAGTAACCCTCAACAGCGGGGTCAGGACAAATAACCCAGAGGGGGTAGGGGGTGGATCAATAAGGTAGCTTCCCAGTCTAGGAGGTCAACCCTTTGTCTAGCCTCTTCCCACTCTTAGCTACAGCCTGTCCTCCAGCTGACTCTCTCTGGCAAGACAAAATGGCTGCCCTGCATTCCGCCTTATATAGGCTGACCCTCAGTGGTCCAGAATGGACCAGAAGGTTCTAGAACGCCCTATGCTAGGCTATGGCCAAGTTCTGAGTGTGACAGTTAGGGCAGTTGGTAGCCACCATTTTGTGTGGTTCCAACTTTTCCTGTCAGAACAGGCCTCTGGGCCTGAGGTGAAAAATTATGAGGGGGGAAAAGAACACCTATCCCCTGGGCCAACACCTAGAAAAAGTCAGTGGACAAAAATTATCAAGGGTATGAGGGGCAAAAAGGAGACAAAATAAATAATAAATTAGAGGGACTACGCCAAAAAGCCAGACAGGTCTAACACGCGTCCCCCCAGCTGAAAGTGGGGAGAACTACCCAACCCCTTGGGAGTCCTCATCACTAAGGCGGAAATACCTGGAGAGACCGTCTGCATTGGCGTGGTCCACTCCAGGTCGATGTTCCACCCGGAAGTCCATTCCCTGTAGGGAGATGGACCACCTCAACAACTTGGGATTTTCCCCCTTCATTTGCATCAGCCAACGAAGGGGTCGGTGGTCAGTCTGAACCAGGAAGTGCGAGCCAAAGAGGTATGGCCGCAGCTTCTTCAGAGCCCACACCACCGCAAAAGCTTCCCTCTCAATGGCACTCCACTTTTGTTCCCGGGGAAGCAGTCTCCTGGATAAGAAGACTACAGGCTGATCCAGGCCCTCTTCATTTAGTTGCGATAACACTGCCCCAATGCCATGTTCTGATGCATCTGTTTGGACAATGAACTCCTTGGAGAAGTCTGGGGCCTTCAGGACCGGTGCCGCATACATCGCCTGCTTCATTTCTCGAAAGCTTTCTGACAAGCTCCCGGCCAAACTACCCGTCGAGGTTGTTTCTTCGAGGTGAGCTCTGTGAGGGGCGCTACAATAGTGCCATACCCCTTCACAAAGCGACGGTAGTAGCCTGTGAGGCCCAGGAAAGCTCGGACCTCAGTCTGTGTCTTGGGGGGTTCCCAGGCCATGATTGCCTCAATCTTCGCCTGCAGGGGCTGCACAGTCCCCCTACCCACCAAGTGTCCAAGGTACACAACCGACCCCTGCCCAATCTGGCATTTGCTGGCTTTGATGGTCAATCCAGCTTGTCTCAGGGCCTGGAGAACTGCTTGCAAATGCTGCAGATGGTCCTCCCAACTGCTACTGAAGACAGCAATGTCATCCAGATAAGCAGCAGAGAAACTCTCCATTCCAGAGAGGACCTGGTTCACCAGCCGCTGAAATGTGGCAGGGGCGTTCTTGAGCCCAAAGGGCATCACACAGAACTGGAAGTGTCCCTCAGGCATGGAGAAGGCTGACCTTTCCCTTGCTCCATCTGTCAAGGAGATCTGCCAGTACCCTGAAGTGAGGTCAAAGGTACTCAGATATTGGGCAGCTCCTAGCCGGTCAATCAATTCATCCGCCCTAGGGATCGGATGAGCATCAGTCTTTGTCACTGAGTTCAGTCCTCGGTAATCTACACAGAACCTCAGTTCAGGTGTGGTGCCTGGTGGTGCGGCTTTTGGCACGAGCACCACCGGACTGGACCAAGGGCTGTTGGAAGGTTCAATAACTCCCAGCTCTAGCATCTTGGCAACCTCTCCATGGATGCTAGCCTTCACCTTGTCGGACAGCCGGTAGGTCTTTGACTTCACTGGTGGGCTGTCCCCTGTGTCCACGTCATGGGTACACAGGTGAGTCCTTCCCGGGACAAGGGAGAACAACAAAGAGTACTGCTCCAGGATCTGGCGGCAGTCCTCCCGTTGCTCAGGAGTTAGAGTAGGAGAGAGAATCACTCCCTCCACTGACCCATCCTTCTCTTGAGACGAGAATAGATCTGTGAGAGGTTCGCTTTCCGCTTCCTCTTCCCCGTCAGTCACCATCATCAACATGACCTCGGGCCTCTCATGGTGGGGCTTGAGACAGTTGGCATGCAGCACCCGTAGGGGCTGTCGAGGGGTCTTAAGGTCCACCAGGTATGTGGCCTTACCCTTTTTCTCCAACACCTCAAAGGGGCCTGTCCAGCGATCCTGGAGGGCACTAAGCTCTCCAGGCTCCATCACCCACACTTTCTGGCCAGGCTCCAATTCCACCTGGTGAGCATTGTGGTCATACCACTCCTTCATGACTGCCTGGCTGGCCTCCAAGTTGTCAGAAGCTTGCTTCCACAACTTCGCCATTTGGCTCCTGAAGGCCAGCATGTAGCTCACCACATCCTGGGGGGGGTTTCCTGGGAGACTTCTCCCAACCTTCCTTCACCAGGCTGAGAGGACCGCGTACAGGGTGCCCATACAGAAGCTCAAAGGGGCTGAAGCCCACTCCCTTCTGGGGCACTTCTCTGTAGGAAAAGAGTTAACAGGGTAGGAGGACGTCCCATTTCCTCCGCAGGCTTTCGGGCAGACTTCTGATCATGCCCTTCAAGGTCTTATTAAACCTCTCAACCAGTCCATTCGACTGGGGGTGATCAGGAGTGGTGAACCGGTAGGTCACTCCACACTCCTTCCACATTGCCCGCATGTAAGCTGACATGAAGTTGGTCCCCCTGTCGGACACAACTTCCTTGGGAAATCCCACTCGGGTAAAGATTCCCATTAGGGCTCTCGCCACTACAGGTGCAGTGACTGTCCTCAAAGGAATTGCCTCTGGGTACCGTGTGGCATGATCCACCAGAACCTGGATAAACCTGTGACCAGCTGTTGTGGGTGGATCTAAAGGCCCTACAATGTCGATGCCCACCCTCTCAAAGGGTGTGCTAACGACTGGAAGTGGTTCCAGGGGAGCCTTTAGCTTCACCCCTGTTTTCCCACTGGCCTGGCAGGTTCCACATGTCCGACAGTAAGTGTTGGACGCCACTTTCATCTGAGGCCAGTAAAAGTGGAGGACAAGCCGTGCAAAGGTCTTGTCCTGGCTTAAGTGTCCTGCCAGGGGTATGGCATGAGCCAATTCCAAAAGAAAGGCTCGGTACTGTTGCGGGACTACCAAGGCCCTTGATGAACCAGGCAAGGGTACCTTGGGTTCACTGTAGAGGAGTCCATCCTCCCAGTAAATATGGTAGTGTCCCGTAACATCACCTGCTGCTTGGGCTTCAGCCTGTCGCCTCAGTCCCTCAAGGGTGGGGCACTCCTTCTGCCCCTTACAGAATTCCTCTCTGGTAGGACCTCCCTCCACATGCCACTCAGCGGGGATGGGTAAATCCTCCAGAGAGCCTACTTCCCCCTCCACGGACTCCTGGTCCACCACCGCAGGTGGCCGATCTGTCACATGGGGTGTGGAAGCCGGAGCAGGCTCTCTCTGTCTCCGGGTTTGTCCCTTCTTAGCAGCGGGTTGGGCCATTGTTCCAGGCTCCAACCCAGGCGAACTCCCTCTCCGGGCAGTCGCAGACCGTGTGCTTGCACAGGCCCAGTCAGGTGTTCCCAGCATCGCAGAATGCGTCTGGTATTCCACCTCTCTCCAAGTGTTGTGTTCCATGTCATTCCCCAACAGACAATCGACTGGCACGGCAGGGCTTACGGCAACTCGAAGTGAACCTGCAACCCCCTCCCACTCAAAGGGAACCTCAGCCACTGGATAGTGGCCCATTCTGCCGTCAGCCATCGCGGCGGGGTGGAGTACATTAGGAACAACCTGCTCTGGAGACACCAGCTGACTTCTCACCATAGTCATACTGGCTCCTGTATCTCTCAGAGCCTCCCCTCTCTGGCCATTGATGGTGACCCATTGCCCATACTTTGTAGTATTTGGGGGCACCTGGATCTTGGGAACCATCTCCCGCTCTCCCAGGGACACTAAGGTGACACCCGCCCACTCACCCCCCTTATCTAAGGGCAACTCCTCCCCGAGCGCTACACTAGCTACTCCCGGTGACTTTCCTCCGGTGGGAGGGGGTGGTCTCTTTGGGCATCTGACATCCCCCTTATAATGTCCAACACCACCACATTCGAAACAGTGGAGAACCCTTGGCTGCTGGCTTTGGCCAGGATTAGGGTTTCTGGGCGGGTTTGCCCTAGGGGTGAAACCTGCTCCCTTCCCTTGGAAGTTATTTTGGGGACCTTTAGAGAACTCCTTCTTTTTCTCTCCCCCCTCCTTCTTCTGGGGGGCGCCCTGTCCGGCTTTTTGAGAATCCCCTCCAGTCCCCTTTGAGGACACCCGGGTACTTGCCCAAGTGTCCGCCTCCTCTGCAAGCTTCCGGGGATTGGTCAGCTTGCTGTCCACCAGGTGTTGGCGCAGCTCAGGAAAACATTTCTCGAGGAGGTGTTCTTTCAAAAATAGATCGTACAGCCCCTCATAATCTTTCACCTCGCTGCCCTTGACCCAACCCTCCAAAGCTTTCTTGGCGTAGTCTAAGAAGTCTACCCAATTCTGGGTTCTCAGTTTGTGACTTCCCCTGAATTTCTGTCTGTACCTTTCAGGGGTAAGTCCAAACTTCTTCACCAGGGCCACCTTCATCGTGGGGTAGTGGGTTTGCTCCTCCGGCTCCAGAGCCAACAAGGTGTCCCTGCCAGCCGGGGGCATGTATTTATACAGCCCTCCCCCCCAGTGAGTGTCTGAGATCCCGTGAGCCCTTAAGGAAACTTCGTAGGCGGCCAACCATTTGGCAATGTCATCGCCCGTGGTGTAACTGGCGACGACATCTTTGGGTAAATAGGGTCTGGACTCCCTGGTGTTCACCTTGGTTTCGCTGCCACCATTATCTGGGTTGGGAGACTTTAAGGTTAAAGCTTGTAGGTCCATTTCTTTAATGGTTCGCTCATGAGCTAACCACTTGTCCTCCCTTTCCATATCCATCCTAGCTAGTTCCAACCTCATCCTCCTCTCCTCCCTCCTATCTTCCAGCTCAGCTTCAGTAAAACCCCTCTCTGAGACACTGCTCCCCACCCTCAAAGGTGTCCTGGGACCTGTTAACAGATTCCCCCCTCCAGCTTGGTACAACATGGTAGTCTCAAGGACAGTGTCCCTGTCACTTCCTTCCGTGTCCAGTTCCTCCCTTGAACGAGCTTCCACCCATGCCCTTATGCTGGTCAGCAACTCGCCTTTCCTGGCACCTTTCTTAAAGAATACCCCCTGTTGCTGACACCACTCCTTGAGTTGGGTCACGGTGTAGGATTCCAGCTCCTCAAAATGTAATTCCATCTTGTATTATGGAATAGAACTAACACACGGGGAAAAACCAAGAAGTGACCTGAGGTTAACCTCCACCCACCACCAGAAACAAATTTGGAAAAATCAAAAGACAAATTAGGAGGGCCGCAAGGAGAAAACTCCTGGTGTAGGTTTAGTGTATTACGTTGAATTACTATTGAGGAGCTGCAACCAAGTCAGGATCCCACCGCTAGGCACCAATCTGTTAGAACCTGGGGTAGCCTGGCCTAGGGCAAGACATTCATTTCAGAGGCACAGTGTAAAGGTTGCAGACCACCCAACAGTAAAACCACGCAATGACACTCAAAAAGAAAACACTACACCAAATGTGGAAAAATAAGTACTGCTTTATAAAAATAATATTCTCTTTGTTGTCAAAATACACAGCTTAGGACATTTCAGGATATTTTAGTATCAGCAATTATACTTCTTAAACTGCTAAGCAAATTATCAGTTAGATTCCAAATTACATTACATTTGCCAGAAAATCAATAATGGCACTTTCAAAAATATCAAATCACCACATTAAACAGAATTAGTAGTACATCTCATTAAGCTCTATACTTATTTAAACTTTGCTATTATGACTTCCTTTTAGAGATTACCACTCAGTACAGTTTCAGTCATGAAATTGTTACAATCTCTATAGAAATGCTAACTTAAATCATCAATTAACATCCCTAGTACATTTTTAATCAATCTCAGAATTAGTTAGATAAGGTTACTATGTAGTACACAATATTTGTCTCCTACAGCACTACTAGCCCCTTCTTTCTCGTACACAGTTACTGAAGGTTTCAAAATTACCGGATTCTACCTTGACACCAGCACCCTTCCTTTGCTATTTGCTCTCTCAAGCTACTCCCCTCACCATTTCACTCTGTGGAAGGACACAACTAATGACCAATGTGTCTCCCTGCAGG
Source organism: Lissotriton vulgaris (assembly GCF_964263255.1). Classification (NCBI taxonomy): domain Eukaryota; kingdom Metazoa; phylum Chordata; class Amphibia; order Caudata; family Salamandridae; genus Lissotriton; species Lissotriton vulgaris. Next base: position 54,549,897 of record NC_141696.1, read on the forward strand.
CTTGAGCACCACTTAATTGTGTGGAAGTCACTCCCCCACGTGTCTACCTCCTTACTTGTGATTCACGAAGCTGGAATCGTCCTGCGCCAGAGGTAAGGGGGGAAACAACCGTTCCGGCCAAGGAAACGAGTGAGGCAAGGCTCTCTCTCTCGCTTTTCCAAGCTCCCCTGCTCTCTCCTCCCCACTCGGGCCAGCTCCTCTGCTTGGCGCTCGAGTGGAAGGTATGCCAATTTCCAAATGCCCTCAGGCCACTACCGGGCCTCTCAGCTTCCCCCTCCCTGCTCGGCCAGCTCCTCTGCGTGGCGCGCGAGCAGAGGGAGAAGGCAGGACTCTCACTCGGACTACTGAGGCAGCCGGCGCTCCTTCGTGATGCTCGGCGGGGCCACTACCCTCGCGGACATGCGCAGTAGCGCTCGCTCTGATGCTGCTTCACTCCGCCCCCGCTCACAGGAAGGACGCGTCCACCCGGGCCTGCTCGATCCTAGGCCCCTCCTGCGCCCGGGATACTACAGTGCTTGGGCATGCGCGAGGAAGCAGCGTCTCCACACTGGAGATCGTGCACTCGCGTCAGCGCCTCCCCTCTCTCTCCTCACCTCCGGGGACCGGGGAAACCACTTCAGGACGGCTCCTCACCTCCGGATCCAGCCAATGCTCCGCACGGCGCCGCTTAACCCGCGCCGGTCAGGGGGCAGTACGGCCTGTCACTTCCCTGCCTCCGCTCTCTCAGCACCTACACGCCGATTCCAGAGCAGAGTGGCTCCTCGTCCCACTGCCTCCGCCACCACAGGTAGGAAGAGGGACACGGTGGCGATGTGGCGCTAGGGGGGGGGGGTTCCAGCAGTCTGTCAGCAAAAAATTAATGAACTGAGCAAGAGGAGGGGCACCAGGATTAGCCCCACTTCGTTTGGGACCCTTGCTGCAACAGTCTCACTGGGATCCTTATACTGGAACAGTCTCTTTGGGATCCTTATGCTGGGCAGAGGACTACACTCTTCAGTGCTGCAGTCTCCTTCTCCTGGTCACTTCCCTACTCTTCCAGTCAAGGGATTAGACAGGCGCCCAGGGTCTCCAGTAACCCTCAACAGCGGGGTCAGGAAAAATAACCCAGAGGGGGTAGGGGGTGGATCAATAAGGTAGCTTCCCAGTCTAGGAGGTCAACCCTTTGTCTAGGCTCTTCCCACTCTTAGCTACAGGCTGTCCTCCAGCTGACTCTCTCTGGCAAGACAAAATGGCTGCCCCGCATTCCGCCTTATATAGGCTGACCCTCAGTGGTCCAGAATGGACCAGAAGGTTCTAGAACGCCCTATGCTAGGCTATGGCCAAGTTCTGAGTGTGACAGTTAGGGCAGTTGGTAGCCACCATTTTGTGTGGTTCCAACTTTTCCTGTCAGAACAGGCCTCTGGGCCTGAGGTGAAAAATTATGAGGGGGGAAAAGAACACCTATCCCCTGGGCCAACACCTAGAAAAAGTCAGTGGACAAAAATTATCAAGGGTATGAGGGGCAAAAAGGGGACAAAATAAATAATAAATTGGAGGGACTACGCCAAAAAGCCAGACAGGTCTAACAAACACCACCAACGGTTGGGCTCCATGTCGCAGGGATTCTGCTCCTACACAGAACTGTGAATAGAGACTTGGAACCTCAGTGAATTAGGGTGTGCCAAAACTCACGTTAGTAGCCAAAATCCCCTACCAGACTAGCAATCAGTGTCTCATTGGTTCTTCCATACCCCCAATGATTAGACAACCCAGAACATGAAATTAGAATACCTCAGGTAACGTGGAACACACAAACACTCTTTCGTTATACTTTCATACCAGTTCAAAACGAGGAGTAAATGAAGACACGTGCAAGTTTGAAATATTTATTTCTAATGTCGTGTTCTCAGACGCAGTATCTTAGCTAATACAAGCAGACATATTATAAGCAACAAGATTATCAGCATAGTTACTATTCCATAAAATACAAAGGGTGAAAGCATGTTAAAATGCTAAAGGGAAGAAGGCTAAATTGCACCTCAGTCCTACCCTCCCTTGCTAGTATATTATATTATATCTACAGAAGGTCTGTTTGGGTTTAGAAGGGTGGCCCCATACCTCTGGTCCTAGTAGAAAGCTATGACATAATTTTCTACACCAGCTCTCTGCATGCAAATGTTCTTAAAGTGTGTGTGCATGCTCTGCGCAGTGCATTATTAAACGCGCCAAAATCAGAGGTGGCCATAGCTGCATCTGTGTTATGTCTAGGACGTGCGCTGATCAGACCGAACAACAACCACTGTGTTGAAATAGCCTTGAAGGCCTCTGCACTCACTGTTCAGACAAAGCTTACCAAGCAAAGCTGATACAATAAGAAGCAAAATATTCTGCTAGACTCTAAACATTTATAATATTATGTACCGTGTGCAAAAGCAGCAGAAAGGAAAAATGGCATTTAGACTTCTGATCAACTCATGCTAACTTGACACAGTGTAAAGGCAAAGCCCATCTCCATGACAGCTGAAACTCGTTCAGAATGGCATTCTGATCATACCACTGTTTCATCTCCTCCTGGCTGGCTTCCAGATTCACCTGAGCAAGTTGTCTGAAACGCTTAGTCTGGTTTCTGAAGGCCAGCATGTAGCTAGCTATATACAACCTGGGGAGGTTTACTGGGAGCTTTCTCCCAGCCTACTTCCCCCTCCACGGACTCCTGGTCCACCACCGCAGGTGGCCGATCAGTCACATGGGGTGTGGAAGCCGGAGCAGGCTCTCTCTGTCTCCGGGTTTGTCCCTTCTTAGCAGCGGGTTGGGCCATTGTTCCAGGCTCCAACCCAGGCGAACTCCCTCTCCGGGCAGTCGCAGACCGTGTGCTTGCACAGGCCCAGTCAGGTGTTCCCAGCATCGCAGAATGCGTCTGGTATTCCACCTCTCTCCAAGTGTTGTGTTCCATGTCATTCCCCAACAGACAATCGACTGGCACGGCAGGGCTTACGGCAACTCGAAGTGAACCTGCAACCCCCTCCCACTCAAAGGGAACCTCAGCCACTGGATAGTGGCCCATTCTGCCGTCAGCCATCGCGGCGGGGTGGAGTACATTAGGAACAACCTGCTCTGGAGACACCAGCTGACTTCTCACCATAGTCATACTGGCTCCTGTATCTCTCAGAGCCTCCCCTCTCTGGCCATTGATGGTGACCCATTGCCCATACTTTGTAGTATTTGGGGGCACCTGGATCTTGGGAACCATCTCCCGCTCTCCCAGGGACACTAAGGTGACACCCGCCCACTCACCCCCCTTATCTAAGGGCAACTCCTCCCCGAGCGCTACACTAGCTACTCCCGGTGACTTTCCTCCGGTGGGAGGGGGTGGTCTCTTTGGGCATCTGACATCCCCCTTATAATGTCCAACACCACCACATTCAAAACAGTGGAGAACCCTTGGCTGCTGGCTTTGGCCAGGATTAGGGTTTCTGGGCGGGTTTGCCCTAGGGGTGAAACCTGCTCCCTTCCCTTGGAAGTTATTTTGGGGACCTTTAGAGAACTCCTTCTTTTTCTCTCCCCCCTCCTTCTTCTGGGGGGCGCCCTGTCCGGCTTTTTGAGAATCCCCTCCAGTCCCCTTTGAGGACACCCGGGTACTTGCCCAAGTGTCCGCCTCCTCTGCAAGCTTCCGGGGATTGGTCAGCTTGCTGTCCACCAGGTGTTGGCGCAGCTCAGGAAAACATTTCTCGAGGAGGTGTTCTTTCAAAAATAGATCGTACAGCCCCTCATAATCTTTCACCTCGCTGCCCTTGACCCAACCCTCCAAAGCTTTCTTGGCGTAGTCTAAGAAGTCTACCCAATTCTGGGTTCTCAGTTTGTGACTTCCCCTGAATTTCTGTCTGTACCTTTCAGGGGTAAGTCCAAACTTCTTCACCAGGGCCACCTTCATCGTGGGGTAGTGGGTTTGCTCCTCCGGCTCCAGAGCCAACAAGGTGTCCCTGCCAGCCGGGGGCATGTATTTATACAGCCCTCCCCCCCAGTGAGTGTCTGAGATCCCGTGAGCCCTTAAGGAAACTTCGTAGGCGGCCAACCATTTGGCAATGTCATCGCCCGTGGTGTAACTGGCGACGACATCTTTGGGTAAATAGGGTCTTGACTCCCTGGTGTTCACCTTGGTTTCGCTGCCACCATTATCTGGGTTGGGAGACTTTAAGGTTAAAGCTTGTAGGTCCATTTCTTTAATGGTTCGCTCATGAGCTAACCACTTGTCCTCCCTTTCCATATCCATCCTAGCTAGTTCCAACCTCATCCTCCTCTCCTCCCTCCTATCTTCCAGCTCAGCTTCAGTAAAACCCCTCTCTGAGACACTGCTCCCCACCCTCAAAGGTGTCCTGGGACCTGTTAACAGATTCCCCCCTCCAGCTTGGTACAACATGGTAGTCTCAAGGACAGTGTCCCTGTCACTTCCTTCCGTGTCCAGTTCCTCCCTTGAACGAGCTTCCACCCATGCCCTTATGCTGGTCAGCAACTCGCCTTTCCTGGCACCTTTCTTAAAGAATACCCCCTGTTGCTGACACCACTCCTTGAGTTGGGTCACGGTGTAGGATTCCAGCTCCTCAAAATGTAATTCCATCTTGTATTATGGAATAGAACTAACACACGGGGAAAAACCAAGAAGTGACCTGAGGTTAACCTCCACCCACCACCAGAAACAAATTTGGAAAAATCAAAAGACAAATTAGGAGGGCCGCAAGGAGAAAACTCCTGGTGTAGGTTTAGTGTATTACGTTGAATTACTATTGAGGAGCTGCAACCAAGTCAGGATCCCACCGCTAGGCACCAATCTGTTAGAACCTGGGGTAGCCTGGCCTAGGGCAAGACATTCATTTCAGAGGCACAGTGTAAAGGTTGCAGACCACCCAACAGTAAAACCACGCAATGACACTCAAAAAGAAAACACTACACCAAATGTGGAAAAATAAGTACTGCTTTATAAAAATAATATTCTCTTTGTTGTCAAAATACACAGCTTAGGACATTTCAGGATATTTTAGTATCAGCAATTATACTTCTTAAACTGCTAAGCAAATTATCAGTTAGATTCCAAATTACATTACATTTGCCAGAAAATCAATAATGGCACTTTCAAAAATATCAAATCACCACATTAAACAGAATTAGTAGTACATCTCATTAAGCTCTATACTTATTTAAACTTTGCTATTATGACTTCCTTTTAGAGATTACCACTCAGTACAGTTTCAGTCATGAAATTGTTACAATCTCTATAGAAATGCTAACTTAAATCATCAATTAACATCCCTAGTACATTTTTAATCAATCTCAGAATTAGTTAGATAAGGTTACTATGTAGTACACAATATTTGTCTCCTACAGCACTACTAGCCCCTTCTTTCTCGTACACAGTTACTGAAGGTTTCAAAATTACCGGATTCTACCTTGACACCAGCACCCTTCCTTTGCTATTTGCTCTCTCAAGCTACTCCCCTCACCATTTCACTCTGTGGAAGGACACAACTAATGACCAATGTGTCTCCCTGCAGGCTTGAGCACCACTTAATTGTGTGGAAGTCACTCCCCCACGTGTCTACCTCCTTACTTGTGATTCACGAAGCTGGAATCGTCCTGCGCCAGAGGTAAGGGGGGAAACAACCGTTCCGGCCAAGGAAACGAGTGAGGCAAGGCTCTCTCTCTCGCTTTTCCAAGCTCCCCTGCTCTCTCCTCCCCACTCGGGCCAGCTCCTCTGCTTGGCGCTCGAGTGGAAGGTATGCCAATTTCCAAATGCCCTCAGGCCACTACCGGGCCTCTCAGCTTCCCCCTCCCTGCTCGGCCAGCTCCTCTGCGTGGCGCGCGAGCAGAGGGAGAAGGCAGGACTCTCACTCGGACTACTGAGGCAGCCGGCGCTCCTTCGTGATGCTCGGCGGGGCCACTACCCTCGCGGACATGCGCAGTAGCGCTCGCTCTGATGCTGCTTCACTCCGCCCCCGCTCACAGGAAGGACGCGTCCACCCGGGCCTGCTCGATCCTAGGCCCCTCCTGCGCCCGGGATACTACAGTGCTTGGGCATGCGCGAGGAAGCAGCGTCTCCACACTGGAGATCGTGCACTCGCGTCAGCGCCTCCCCTCTCTCTCCTCACCTCCGGGGACCGGGGAAACCACTTCAGGACGGCTCCTCACCTCCGGATCCAGCCAATGCTCCGCACGGCGCCGCTTAACCCGCGCCGGTCAGGGGGCAGTACGGCCTGTCACTTCCCTGCCTCCGCTCTCTCAGCACCTACACGCCGATTCCAGAGCAGAGTGGCTCCTCGTCCCACTGCCTCCGCCACCACAGGTAGGAAGAGGGACACGGTGGCGATGTGGCGCTAGGGGGGGGGGGGTTCCAGCAGTCTGTCAGCAAAAAATTAATGAACTGAGCAAGAGGAGGGGCACCAGGATTAGCCCCACTTCGTTTGGGACCCTTGCTGCAACAGTCTCACTGGGATCCTTATACTGGAACAGTCTCTTTGGGATCCTTATGCTGGGCAGAGGACTACACTCTTCAGTGCTGCAGTCTCCTTCTCCTGGTCACTTCCCTACTCTTCCAGTCAAGGGATTAGACAGGCGCCCAGGGTCTCCAGTAACCCTCAACAGCGGGGTCAGGAAAAATAACCCAGAGGGGGTAGGGGGTGGATCAATAAGGTAGCTTCCCAGTCTAGGAGGTCAACCCTTTGTCTAGGCTCTTCCCACTCTTAGCTACAGGCTGTCCTCCAGCTGACTCTCTCTGGCAAGACAAAATGGCTGCCCCGCATTCCGCCTTATATAGGCTGACCCTCAGTGGTCCAGAATGGACCAGAAGGTTCTAGAACGCCCTATGCTAGGCTATGGCCAAGTTCTGAGTGTGACAGTTAGGGCAGTTGGTAGCCACCATTTTGTGTGGTTCCAACTTTTCCTGTCAGAACAGGCCTCTGGGCCTGAGGTGAAAAATTATGAGGGGGGAAAAGAACACCTATCCCCTGGGCCAACACCTAGAAAAAGTCAGTGGACAAAAATTATCAAGGGTATGAGGGGCAAAAAGGGGACAAAATAAATAATAAATTGGAGGGACTACGCCAAAAAGCCAGACAGGTCTAACAAACACCACCAACGGTTGGGCTCCATGTCGCAGGGATTCTGCTCCTACACAGAACTGTGCATAGAGACTTGGAACCTCAGTGAATTAGGGTGTGCCAAAACTCACGTTAGTAGCCAAAATCCCCTACCAGACTAGCAATCAGTGTCTCATTGGTTCTTCCATACCCCCAATGATTAGACAACCCAGAACATGAAATTAGAATACCTCAGGTAACGTGGAACACACAAACACTCTTTCGTTATACTTTCATACCAGTTCAAAACGAGGAGTAAATGAAGACACGTGCAAGTTTGAAATATTTATTTCTAATGTCGTGTTCTCAGACGCAGTATCTTAGCTAATACAAGCAGACATATTATAAGCAACAAGATTATCAGCATAGTTACTATTCCATAAAATACAAAGGGTGAAAGCATGTTAAAATGCTAAAGGGAAGAAGGCTAAATTGCACCTCAGTCCTACCCTCCCTTGCTAGTATATTATATTATATCTACAGAAGGTCTGTTTGGGTTTAGAAGGGTGGCCCCATACCTCTGGTCCTAGTAGAAAGCTATGACATAATTTTCTACACCAGCTCTCTGCATGCAAATGTTCTTAAAGTGTGTGTGCATGCTCTGCGCAGTGCATTATTAAACGCGCCAAAATCAGAGGTGGCCATAGCTGCATCTGTGTTATGTCTAGGACGTGCGCTGATCAGACCGAACAACAACCACTGTGTTGAAATAGCCTTGAAGGCCTCTGCACTCACTGTTCAGACAAAGCTTACCAAGCAAAGCTGATACAATAAGAAGCAAAATATTCTGCTAGACTCTAAACATTTATAATATTATGTACCGTGTGCAAAAGCAGCAGAAAGGAAAAATGGCATTTAGACTTCTGATCAACTCATGCTAACTTGACACAGTGTAAAGGCAAAGCCCATCTCCATGACAGCTGAAACTCGTTCAGAATGGCATTCTGATCATACCACTGTTTCATCTCCTCCTGGCTGGCTTCCAGATTCACCTGAGCAAGTTGTCTGAAACGCTTAGTCTGGTTTCTGAAGGCCAGCATGTAGCTAGCTATATACAACCTGGGGAGGTTTACTGGGAGCTTTCTCCCAGCCTTCTTTCAATACGGATCACTGAAATAATATCGACGGACACAATATCGACTTGCCAGAATATCGTGGACAAAATATCGACAGTCAAAATATCGAGTTTGTATCTACAAACAGGTAAGTACAAAAATATCGAGTACAAAATATCGTTAACAATAATATAGATGTAAAAAATATCGACTTTATTAAAAACAGTGTTAAATTAAATTAATATTAAATTTAAATTACTAAAATATACTTAAAACTACTTAAATTAAATTATAATAATTAAATAATAAATGAAAATAATAAAAATAATTTTTTACAATCTTATTAGTTGACCCTGAATCCTAAAAATACCCCTTTACCCAAAAACCCCAAACTGACCCTGAACCCTAAAAATACCCCTTTACCCAAAAACCCAAAACTGACCCTGAACCCTAAAAAAAGCCCCTTTACCCAAAAACTGAAAACTGACCCTGAACCCTAAAAAAACCCCTTTACCCAAGAACTGAAAACTGACCCTGAACCCTAAAAATACCCCTTTACCCATGAACTGAAAACTGACCCTGAACCCTAAAAATACCCCTTTACCCATGAACTGAAAACTGACCCTGAACCCTAAAAATACCCCTTTACCCATGAACTGAAAACTGACCCTGAACCCTAAAAATGCCCCTTTACCCAAAAACTGAAAACTGACCCTGAACCCCAAAAATACCCCTTTACCCTAAAACTGAAAACTGACCCTGAACCCCAAAAATACCCCTTTACCCTAAAACTGAAAACTGACCCTGAACCCTAAAAATGCTCCTTTACCCAAAATGTATCAATATTATTTCATTACCAATTAATTATTAATTAACAATAACAATAAAGTAAATATATTAGAACATTAGCTGTAATTATTTTAATAATTAATATTATTTTTTCCAAATTAATTACTTAAAAATAACACAAAATTAAATATATTAAAAATTTACTCTAATTAATGTAATTAACTAATTACAAATAATTAATTAACAATTAATTACTAATACAAAATATGTTCTAAATTATATTAATTAATTAACTAATTAATATTAATTAATTATCAATTAATTATTAATTAAAAATATTAACAAACATATATTAATTAATTAATTATTATTAAATTACTTCCCACCCTATTCCCCTATAAACCCACAACCCGCTACAGAATTACATTACGCAATTATTATAAAAACAAAATTAATTTAATAAAATATTTTATAACATTAATACACACTATTCACACATATTATTACATAAAAATACACTATAAAATATTATATATTATTAAAAATTCGATATTTTTGCTATCTATATTTTATACAGTCGATATTACTTCACTTACCTGAAAAACGATATTTTTGTAGTCGATATTATGTCCAGTCGATATTTTGTCCAGTCTATATTTAAAACTCGATATTATGTCCAGTCTGTACACCTTTCAATACAAGGTAGAGACAAACAGGTGAACAGAGTTTGCAGAGTTTATGTTCAAGTGAATTTAGCCAGGAGGATCGCTTTGACTTCTTTTTTGAAGGATGCAGTGGATGACATAAGTCTGGTTTCTGGGGGAGGGCGTTCAAGATCCTGGGGGCCATCTCTGAGAAGGAGCGTTTGTATGTTTTTTTCCTTGTGGAATCTTTGCGGTTTCAGAAGGAGAGTTTCTGCGCTTCTTGTGGTTCATGTGCCTCCGGAGATTGTCAATTTCTGAGCGATGTAACTGGGCGAGCTGTAATGTAAGGCCTTGTGAGTAATGCAAGAGATTTTCATATGTATTCTAGCTTCAAACGGTAGCCAATTCAGCGATTTTAAGTCAGGAGAGATGTGTGAGTGTTTTTTTGATCCAGTTATGAGCCTTGCTGCAGCATTGATAGAGGCTCTTAATGGTGCAGTTGTTGAAAGGGGGAGGCCACAGAGGGCGGCACTTCCATAGTCAATCCGAGGGATAACTAGCGCTTGGACTGCAGTTCTGGATCGTTGGCTGGGAGGAAGGGTTTCAGTTTCCTCAAGGTATTGATTTGGAAATTTGCTCCCTTGGTTGCATTACTGATATGTTGTTGCATATTCAGATTGGAGTCAAGGGTGATACCTAAGGATTTAGCTGAGTCTACAATGATAGGTTGGACGTTGAATGCAGTGAGGTGTTTCAGCCAATCCTTGGTGATGGGGATTTCAGATCTAACTCCCTCAGGGGCATATCATCAAGTCGCTGTGATAAAATTATCGCCACTTTAGAATCCGTTTTTAGGCGAAAAGCGGCGATAATCTTATCGCAATATCAGCAAGGTCACACTATCACGTGAATCCATGCCTCAGCGTCTGTTTCCTGAACACCCAGCTCTGCATCTCTAATGAGATGCAAAGTGGGTGTTTCTTCCCAAAATAACGTGAGAAATGTTGCTAATCGACATTTCTCCAATTATCTAGCTTCACGCTAACGTGCAGAGCGATACGAAAAGTAGCGCTAACCGCGCTTATCGATAACCGTGCTTATCGCTACTTTTCTTACACCTGCTTTTAATCTGACGTAGCCATTATATCCAATGGAAGGTGGATATTATTGCTAAGTCTACCCTGCCCTATCATCCAAGCTATCGCCAACGGCTATAGGAATATCGCTGGATTTCCAGCGATAATCGCACATTCATCAGCTATTGCTTGGACTTTTATCGCCTTGGAGATAATCGTCGCTGATAGCGCGCTATCTCAGTGATAACATCCAGGGATAGCAGGTGAAAATTATCCTTGCGCTAAAAGCGCTTAGCGATAATTATCGCCAGCTGTTGCTGATATGCCCCTCAACCCTCTCCCATGCTCTAAAAGCATCTTCTTCTCCTCCATGGCCAATTTCTTGCTCTCCAACTCCAACCTCTTATTCTTTAAGTCACCTGGCTCCCCATTTTGAGCTTAGCAAGCACCAATTTATGCACTCTGCTTCTCTCCCTGTCCTCCAACTCCTCTGGAGACAGACACTTTGAAGAAACACTGCTGCCCCCCTTGGAAGGCAACTTCCCCCTGTCAGGCCCAATAGCCCCTCCTGCTGCCCATCTAAATTCTCTACCTCCACCTTAGTCATCTCAGCATGCTCACTGACATTCTTTGATCCAAAACAGGCCTTTTGGAATTCCTCCTTTCTGGTCAGACCTCTCACAGAGATTAATTTTTTTTCAGACAGCTTTGAGTTGTGGCACAGTGTGGGTATCCACCCTTTCTTCTTCAAATTCAATATCCACAGATGCAATGGACGATACCTTGCCCATGCAGAAAATTGGGAGTTCTCAAGATGCAAAAAATTCCAAGGTAAAAACTCTACCTAATGTACGTGGTTGCGTAATGGTCTGCACTGTCCTAGTAGTGTACACCAATCACTATATGTAAGTCACAAACGCAAGTCCAGATCCTCACTGCTGACCATCAATGTTAGAAATGGGGGTCTCTCGTTGGCAGAGGTAGGTACCTTTGTCCAAATAGGGACCCTTGCTCCTAGTCAGGGTAAGTGGGATACACCTCTAAAATAACCCCTGCTCACCCCCCTTGGTAGCTTGGCACGAGCAGATAGGCTTATCTTAGAGGCAGTGTGTAAAGCATTTGTGAACACACACAGTAATACCTTGAAAACACCACAAATGGACACGACACCAGTTTAGAAAAATAAGTAATCTTTATCTAAACCAAAACAAGACCATACGACAATAATCTACAATACAGTAATAAGAAATATGACTTTCAGATGGTAGAAATAGTTGAGTTCAAAGCAAATTGCAGATGCAATACTTTTCACACAAAGTACCTTGGAGGCATCACTCAAACAAACAAAACGGGCCACAGGGAAGGTGATTCGTTGGTTCCTTACACTCAGGGAAGGTGATGGGTTGGTTCCTCGCTCCGGTGGAGGTGATGCGTCGGTTCTTTACTGTGGCGCAGGGGAGTTGCGGCATCTGTTCAATACCAGAGAGGAGTTGATGCATCGATTTCTTACTGCGTGAGGAGTTGATACGTCTGTTTCTTACTGCATCCCCAATGATGCGACAGACTTGGTGCCTCAATGCGATGCAACGATCCAGGACAATGCGTAGATTCTTTCAGCCGCACAACAGGGCTTGCGTTGCACTCGGTGTGGTGATCTTGGACTTCGGAGGTCGTTGCACTCAATTCGGAGTGCAACGATTTCTCGAGCCATGGCAGGCGCTGCAACAGTTTCTTCAGTGATCCATAGTAAACAGGTACAGATGCGTCACGCTTCTTCGATGTTGCATCGATTTTTCATCTCCCAGCATAAAACAGTTCTGCAGAGGTCCAAAACAACAGCAGGCACCTCTTGCAGATCAGAACCCCCAGCAAGGAAGGTCAGGGGAGCTGGTGGTGAAGCCTTTGTGTCCCTGAGATTTCAGAACAGGAGGCAAGCTCAGTTTCAAGCCCTTGGAGATCTTCCTCAAGATGGCAAAGCAAACAGCAAAGTCCTTTTTTCCTTTCCTTGGCAACAAGTAGCCACTGCGGTCCAGCTCCAGACAGCAAACAGCAAAGGGCAGTATTCCTCCTCAGTTTCTCGAGCTCCTCTCCTTGGCAAAGGTTTCTCTTGATTCCCAGAAATGATCTAAAAGTCTGGGGTCTGGGTCCTTCTTTTTATACACATCAATCCTTTGTTCTCTGAAGGCAGAGAGTGTCTGTACCCAGTCAAAACCAGTTCTGTCCTCACTGGTGAAGCTTCCTGGCAGGAGGTGGAGACACCATTGTTGAAGGCAGACCAGGACCATTCAGGTGAAAGGAAATCTCCTCCCCCTACTCTAAATGCAGCCCAGGTCTATTCAGCCCACCCTGACTCAACAGACTTCTGGAGCCGCTGCGCCTCTCCAGCCCCGTCATCCAATAAGCCAGACATGAAATACACAAACCTAGCAGAGGCACACTGGATGGTTAGGCAAGAAAATACCTACGTTATAAAAGTGGTATTTTCAAACACAGAATGTAAAAATCACCCTCCCTAAAAGATGAATTTTAACGTTCTGAGTTCAGGCATACTAAACTTTATTTTTCAACCTTATTCCCAGGGCCAGTTATGTTTATAAGATGTTACAAACAAACTCCCCATTCTGTCCTACAGGAACAGGTAGCTTTGCAATACTGAAAAAAACGAAATTGGCAGTATTTCACTATCAGGAAATGCCACACACATCAGGGCATGTCCTACCTTTCACATTCAATGCACCCTGCCCACAGAGGTACCTTGGGCGTACCTTAGGGATGACTAAAATGTAAAAAAAGGAAGGTTTAGGGGGTCGATATAGCAGTCCTAGACTGCACACAGACTCTACGATGGCAGGCCAGAGTTACATTTTACAGGCTGTTTCTGTTGGTGCCGCAATCAGTGCTGCAGCCCACTAGCAGCATTTGATTTACAGGCCCTGGACACACTCAGTGCACTATACTAGGGTCTGACAAGCACATCAAAATGCTAATCATGAAATCACTAATCCATAACAACTATTTACAAAAGGGGCACTTGCACTTAGGCACTGAATAGCAGTGACAAAGTGCCCAAAGCATCTAGACCAGCAAACGTAGTCCAACACACAGCAAAAACACAGGAGGCAAAGGAAAAAATACAGGAGAGACCCACACCAATGTTGCTAGGTCTAACAGTGTGTATGATGCACAATCCTGGAAAACGAACACCTATGCCACCTGGTAATTTTGTACCTTCCATTTTCCCTTTTGAGGGCCTTCAGATAGTTTATATAGAGATGGATCGAGTCATCAATTCAAAATATGTGTTATTGGTTCTTTGTGCATTCAGTAAATGGGTTGAGGGCTATCCCACAAAAGAAAATACAGCCATAGCGACTGCAAAAATCCTCCTGAAGGAGTTCTTTCCTCGCTTCGGCTTGCCCCGTTTGATTTTGAATGGTAATGGAAGGCACTTTAATGCTAAAGTATTTCAGTTAGTTTGTGAGGGACTACATATCAGACAGAAGTTCCATGCTGCAAACCAACCCCAGTCAGCGGGTTTGGTTGGGAAGGACAATGGTACTCTCAAACTGAAATTGGCAAAGATTCAGAAGACCACAAGGTTGCAGTGGCAAGATTCTTCACCATTAGCACCCTTTTGCCCACATGAACTACAGCGTATTCTAGGACAGGACTGTCACCCTAAGAGGTCGTGCTCGGGCGCCCGGCAAATGTCTTGGGGCGCCCTGCTTCCTCGTCGGTTCTCCGAAAATGAATATCCTGTTAGTCGACTATCTGTAGGAGTTAACTAAAGGTCTGCGTTCTATTCACCAACAGATCCTGGATTATCTCCTGCCAGTACCCGAGGGGCCAGGACATGATATTCGGCATGGTGATTATATTCTAAACTGGAATTTCCAGAGGAAGAACAACATGGAGCCGAGGTGGAGAGGACCAGTCCAGGTTCTCCTTGCCACCCGCACTACGGTCAAAGTCACCGGATGAAAGAACTGTATTCATAGTCAACATTGCCACAGAGTACCTCTACCCATGCCCTATGATCAGTGGGTCAAGGAGGGACTAGGGGACTCTGAGCGGGATTAAGTCCCACGATTTGTCCCTTTTTCAGATGCCAAGCTCAAGGGGACCCAAACCGAGGCTGAGAACAATGAGGTACTAAATGCGGCAGTGCCCCTGGAGATTAAGGCAATTGAAGAGCACCTTTCCACTGGCCCCTTTGTGTCTGAGCCCCTTTTTATTGACCCCTCTTTGCCTGGAGTAGCGAGGTACAATGTGTGCCCCCGTCGGAGAAACAGTGCACCAAAGGAGAAGTCAGATAAGTAGGGATGGACTGCGCAAGTCAGGGTGTACCTTGCCTATGGTACCAACAGTAGCTAAGGGAGAGGCGAAATTGGTGCATTGTTCGGACACTGGACAGGATAGACCGAATGTGCTACCCTGGAGGGGGTACGGTATCCTGGATGACGTGGGACTTCTTCAAGAGCTAGGATCGAACAGCTCCACAGCCGGTGCCAATGTTGATGAACAATAGGAGTCTACCAGTGAGGATCTAACGGACACTAGGAACTCTTGTCTTTACCATCAGTTTTATTGCTTTCCTTTTTCCCTGGTTCCACAATGTATCCATTCAGTCAGTCCATTTCTGAAGTGGAACAGCCATTTGCACCTCCGTGCCCAGAGCGGGGTTGGTTGACAAAAAGTAAAATAGTTTTCGCATCTATAATAGCAATTGCATTGATATTTGTATTAGGGATATCTTGGCTCTTGGAGGAAAAGTATCCTGTATGCTCTTTGATTGGGACAACACCTGTTACCCTGAACACATACTTGTCACTTTGGCCTCTCACAGAGAAGAGCACCGAAAGGCTTATAAGGATAATGTCTTCATACAAATGGTGCATCAGGCTCATAATGTGTCTAACACAACTATTTTAATATATGGTTTGTGAGGCCCCTAGGGCATACTGTATATTGTGCAACTTATCATATGCTAATTGAGATTCTTGTAATGTACTTTGACCTCTGACCTCATAAAATTTGCAGAGGGGTTGTGTTTAGAATAAATACATATATATTTGATATATACCTTATGTGGTGTACTTTTGTTTGGTACTCAAGGGATTATAATTCGTAAAACAACTTGCTTAATGCGCTCTCTGAAGTCTTAGACTGAAGGCTGCTCTCCACAGCTACCACTAGGATAGCTTTCTATAAGTTTGACTTTACAACCACCATCAATAAGGGTCGATGAGACTGGTGCAAGGTGCCCACTAGAACTAGTGGACATCATATGCCAGGCTAACTTCTCACAGTAGGGGTGACTTATCTATACCTCATGCAGTGTATGGGGGCATGGCACACAGGACTCTGTGAAGGTAAGAGCACAATGACGCCCTTGTCCCGGACGCACAGCTTGTTTAAAAAAAAATCCACACTGACTACGTTTTCATTTCTTGATTCCTTTATATTCAAAATTATTATGTGTTATCCAAAATAAAACATAGTCAGTGTGGATATTTTTTTTTATCTAGCTGTGCATCCGGGACAAGGGCGTCATTGTGCTCTTACTTTAATGGAATTTAATCAGAGTGTCACTGGGGCAAGGCACTCACCCTGGCTGCATGCATCAGAAAAACATTGGAGCATCATGCGACAATGGTTGAATGCGAAAACGGTGTGCATTCTATTACCCATTTGTACTTACACAGGACTGTGTGCCATGTTGACGCTTCAGTTTTCTCTTCACCATAACATGTAGCCTGAAAGAACAGTTTGCATGGTCTTGGTGAGCGGTCCCTTCGGTGGTACAATTAGGGCCAGATGTAGGTAGCCCTTTACCGATCGGAATCGGCCGAAAATACCGATTTTCGGCCGTTCCCGATCGGTAAAGGGCTAGGGAGATGTAGGTGCACATATTCGGTAATTTTACCGAATCGTTATCATTACCGAATCGGTAATATTTACCGATTCAGTAATATTTACCGATTCGGTAAAATTACCGAAAATGCTATGTGGGTAGCCAATTTTCTATTGGCACATGGCTTACAGAATCGGTATTTTACCATGGAATACAAATCCATGGTAAAATACCGATTCCTGTGTACATGCACATCTGTGCATGTACACATGTGCCATGTGACAGACAGACGTGCCCTTAGGGCATGTCTGTGTGCCACATTGCACACATGCCCGTTTTGGGGGTGCTAGAGGGTGTCAAAGTGACACCCCCTGCACCCTTGTGAATTCTTTAATTACCGATTCGGTAAATACCGAATCGGTAATGCCTAATCATTCCTATGGGCTTCAAAGCCCATAGGAATGAATGGGCATTACCGATTCGGTATTTACCGAATCGGTAATTAAAGAATTGTTAAGGATTCGGTAACGAATCCAGATGTTGGGACCTACATCCCATTTACCGATTTTGAAATACCGAATCGGTAAAATTCGGTATTTCAAAATCGGTAAATGGGATTTACCTACATCGGGCCCTTAGTGCCGCAGCCCTAGAGGGTCCTCTTCTGTGCCCATGCCCTAGGTATCAGGAGTACCACTTACTAGGGCCTTATGGGGGTAACTAAAGTTGTGCCAATCGTGGCACAGTTTTCGGAAATGGATCTGGCACTGGGAACCTGGTTGGCAGGGGCCCAGTGTACTTTCAATTTGAAATGACATCATACATCCGGCAAAAATTGGGGTCTTACCGTGTCAAAAGAGGCTCTTTCCTACCTATGTACACTTATGTGTAGCATGTGTTAGGAGCTGTGTGGTGAGTTTGTTCAGCCATGTGCCAGCTCTGGCTTGACTTACAAAGGATGGGGCGGGACATGAATGTTTGGCAGGAGTTCATGGGACTTTCAGGAGAGTGCAGCCAGAGGCAGGAATGAGCTGCACCCTTCAAGGACCTAAAACTGTGTCATTCTCAGTCTACTGTATCAATGAGTCCTTTTTTCACAAATTCTAGTGCCAAGGAACAGATGCAGCATCTTTCTCCCACAGTCTTCAGGCCAGCTCTGTCCTTCACAGAGAAAAGTGTAACATTGCTTCCCTGCGGCCTCCCCCCTGTAGCGCTTTAGAGACCCTCCTCCATGCAGACATCTCTTGGCCTTTCAGCCTCCCATGCTGGCAGGCTTGCTTCAATAATATGCTTCCTTCTCCTACATATTTGGGGGCTCACCTGCTTTTAAATCCTTATTCCTTCTAATGAGGTGTCTCTATTGAGGGAATAGGGGCCTTCAGCTGGGGACTGAAAGCTAGATGTAAATATGTTTTCAGGTCTTTGAAGCTCTATGCTCTGTGACCTTGCTTGTGACCTTCGTCGCATGCAGTGCACTTGTAGGATCAGGCGGTGGCATCTGCGTGGAGGCACCCCAGTATCTGGTGCCTGCACCACGCACTCTGGGTGGAGGTTCACGGCCTGTTGCAAGTGATAGAATCACACAGTTGAGCTGTACTGAGCTTCAAGGCCTGTAGTGCACAGTGTCCCCGGGGCACAATGGGCACTTGTGCCAGTTCTTGCACCTCTGAGGTACATAGATATTATAGGCATATGTATGAGCCTCTTACACTGCCGGAGTGTCACTTTTTGTGATGCGCTGGCAGTGCAAACTACAAAATCTTATTCATGAGGTCACACAAAGCCACTTTGCCTTGCTTTAAATGGCCTTATAGATCTGGAGTAAGGCAGAGCCGCGCAAACCGCTGTGTTGCCTTACTCTGCATGGAATAGGCGGTCCATGGGTGTTGCTGTCGGTGTTCCCATGCAAGACCCATGGATTTTGCCGCTGCCCCAGATTTACAAAATCTTGTACACCTGGGGATGCGCCAAAACCTTACACCTCCCCAGGGGAGGCGCAACAGGGAGAAATAACTATATTTCTCCTTGTTTGCTCCTCTTTTCATGTGTGCTGCATCCTTGGAGGGAAAAGCCTCCAAGGATTGTTTGTGTGCAGGAAAGTGCTCGTTCCTGCACAAAAAACAATCTTGTTGACGGCACATGCACCATTGCACCATGGTGCAAGGGTCCTTGCATTGGCTCTAGGTTGCCGAAACAGTGCCAATGCAGGGGCAAAGTGCAGGAATGCGCCGTATTGGATGAATATGGTGCATTCCTGCCCTTTCATTTAGATGTAGGGCAGTGCACCAAGGTGACTTGCTGCACTGCCCGATGCCAGAACCCCATAAATGAGGCCCTACATCCAGGGCTGCAGACATGTGCGGTCCCTTCTCGAATATGGCTGGCACATTCTGCACCCAAGAGATCCTAAGTGGGCGATACCACATTTGTATGGGGGCAGGTTCCCATGTAAATGACTGAACACTTTTAGCACTGTGCCCCTACTGTCAGTGCTTAATTTGAGCTGGTGGTCACGTCACTCATTTTTGGGGTCCCGCACTTATTTGTCTGCATTTGATATTAACCAAGAGAAAGAGAGAGGAAAACACACAAATCGGACAGACGGAGGAACATGAAGGGAGAAAAACAGTCACAAAGGGAGAAAGCAGGAGCCTGCAAGAGTAAGGGACAGGGAGCATTTAATAGTTCATTAAAGAGGCATGGCGTGGATTCGAGACTACATTGCCTTGGTATTCAGCGTGCTGACGTTTTATTGCACCGGCCGCAGACTTCTGAGCAGGAGCTCTGGGCAAATTAAACACCGTCCATATTATAATCTCAGGAGCACACAGGCCGCATGGAGGCTCAGTGATTGTGTACTGCATATAAAGTAGTGCACAATCAGGGGTCCAACCAGAGCACCCCATGAGAGGGGTGCCGGGTGATCCCAGGGACCCCTGGCCCGGAGTATCCCCCACAGGCGGGTGCAGTCAGTCATACCTTGAACCTGATATGAGATCACTGGCCCCAGGGCACAAGTCCTAAAAAAAAAAAGTGGGGGGACGCTCCAAGTTCGGTGGTGTCACCGGAAGTGACGTCACAAAAGGTGGCTGACATCATCAGACTCATTGGCTCCCCTCGCTCACCCCTTAGATGCGATTGCATCAGAGAAGCCAGCGCGTGAGCAGCGTTCTGAATGGGCTCCGGTCTCGCCCCAGAATTGAAAGAGTTTCCTGAGATAAATGAAACGTGCATTTTAGGGGATGAAAATCAGCGCCGCCATTGGACAGAGCCTGTAGAGTGCAGAAGACGTGCTCTCCTGGGGATCCGATGTAGAAGTCTTGTTTTGCTACATGTTGGCGCCTTCACACTGAGCACGCACCACCACAGTTGAAAGGGAGAAATGGCAGCAGGCAGGCGGGACGGCGTCCACGCTGTTTAATAAGTGGGGGGATGCCGTCCACCCGCGTGGTACCCCTACTCGAGCCCTGGCTGGCCCCCCTGCAAATTCAGGCCACAGCGCTTGCAATGGGGACCAGTAGTTTCAACCCGCTGCTGTGCCGTTCAGTGCTGCGCTGTTCCTGTGCCAGCACGAGCCGCGTCTGCACTGGGAACAGCGCATTTAGCTATGGACTACGGCGCACTGTCCTGTTTTGTGCCTGGGGCAGCAGCCTTCACACAGGACCACGCGGGCAGGAACAAGATGCCTTTATCTGAGTCAGCTTCTTGGTTATTTCATCCTATTTTCTATTTGCAGTTTTCTGGCTCAGTTGTCTTTTGAGCTTCGTTTTCCAGCTGCACAGCTGAAGCTCTGTGAGTCCTTGGTTAGTGGCTGTTCTCTCTTCAGTTGTCCTCTCCTGCCATCTTCGTCTCTGTGGATCTTTTTGATACTGTCTGGTATGCCTACAATGAAAAAATCAATAACGTTTTTTTTTTTGGCCTTCAGAAAAGCTTTATTAGGATATTATGCAGACAGGAAGTTACAGGTAAGAAAGTACAGATAAAGCATTCTACATAAAGGGTGATACCGAAAAGCTGTATGAAAAACAATAGTATATCTCATAACCAATGAGTGTTACAGAGGAGGAGGGGTGAGTGTATTGGTGTGAGGTTAGGTTGGCTAATGTTAGCGTGGTAAGAAGGTGAGATTGTTTACTGGGCTAGGGCTGCACAGTGTCTTGTTTGTGTGTCTGTGGGTGTAGAGTCTGCTGCCCTGTCATAGGATGACTGTCAAAGGGCTGCTGTCTGACTGCAAGACAACTGTCGCTGCAGCCTCTGCAGCCGTGCAAATGGTAAGGAGACACCCAACATCCACAGAAGATCAGTAATTCTGCACAACTAAAGGGGGCGACAGGGCCAGACTGGCCTATGGGGCAATCTGGCTGTGCCCGAAGGGTTGGTCTAAGGCAGGGGTCTCCAAACCGGTCCTGGAGGGCCAGATCCATGCCAGATTTTTGGGATATGCCCATTGAGATACATGTAGTAATTTTAAAAATCTGGCATGGATCCGGCCCTCCAGGACCGGTTTGGAGACCCCTGGTCTAACGGGTCATTGAATAGACTGTGCTTTCTAGCTTTTTGTTAGCCAATTGTATGGTCTGGCAGCTGGATTTTTCTGTTGATGTCTGTATTACTACAAACATTGCCTGCAGCACCACAAATGCTTGCAATCTTCCATCTCATGCAAATCACATATAAAGCATGTCTTTAGTAGTTTAAAACTACCCCGATTTTCAAATGTGGGCCACTGATTCACTATTGGAGGGGGGTCACTTTTAGTTTGGTGCCTGGGCCTATTTTCTGTCCCAGTTCGACCCTAGACGACAAGGACCACCGATGACCTGGGATTAGATAACAGTTGAAATATCCGTGAGGTAACCAACAAGGGCTGGACCCTTGAGGTTTTAGGGGTGTCTTTTGGCCAGCTTGGGTACATTCTCGTAAATTATGGACTGTAGCAAGTAAAGAGTTGGCAGATTACTTTTCAGTAATCAGATTACTTTTCAGTAATCTTCATTCCAGTCAGTCCCATTCTTCACCGACAAAGTTCGGTATTTTCCCTCCCCACCCTCTTCCTGTGAAGTTTGTCCCTCTAGTCTTTGTGGTAATTCTTTCTTGTAAGATGAGTGCCACAAACAGGATATTAACCTCTTTGAGGCTCATGACGAGCTGAGCTCGTCAAGAGCCACGGCGCTCCGGTGCTCATGACGAGCTCAGCTCGTCATGAGCCGTGGAACGCTCGCATGTGGGGATAATTCCCCTGCTGTGCTGAGCGTTCCATGGCAGGTAATGCACCTGTGACGAGCTGAGCTTGTCATGAGCACAGGAGCGCTGTGCCTCATGACGAGCTCAGCTGGTCATGAGCATGCGGGCGCAGTGCGTCCCCCCTCAGCACAGCGGGGGATTAACCCCCGCAGCGAATGGGTTAAAATAAATGGGTCACGTACAATGTCCTCAGTGGCTTAAAGTGTGTGTTAAATTTAGTGCTGGGTTTAGGGCATCTGGAGGTGAGGGGGCAGTAACTGGAGATCCCACACTCTGGTGTTGAAGACTGCCCAGCACAGAGTTTGTAATAGAAAGGTGTCCTTCCAGTACAAACTACTATGCCCAGGCCCACCTTAAAGCTTTTCTCTCATCATATGTGTCAACACTTCACCCCTAATCAATTAAGGAGGGCTGATTGACAGGAATGGGAGAATTCTGGATTTTAATGCTCGGTCACTACCATTAATGTAACCCCAGCAAGGCTTTTCCAGTTCTCAGAATTCGTATATTCATTCAGACAATAATAATAATAATAACAAAGTTTATAAAGCGCCTGGTTACACTAGGAAACAGTGTGTTCCCGCGCTGTGAAGAACAGATACCAAGCAGAATCCTCGACAGTCAGGTAACAGATAGGGGCAGACAGAGAGCCTCATGCTATTTTGGGAAGAGGTAGGTTTTCAATTTCTGACGGAACCTCATCTCAGATGGTTCCATACGGAACTCAATCGGTAGCTCATTCCATTGTTTACTGGCCAGATATCTGAAAGATCGACCGCCCATCCGTGCTCGGTAGATACGAGGAACCTGGAAGAGCATACTTCCTAGGGATCTCAAATGCCGCTTGGGCTGGTGCACGGTCAATAGTTTTTGAAGATAGATAGGCCCCTTTCCCTGCGCGATGCGATGGGCCCTGCACATCGTTTTAAACACAATACGCTCATGGACGGGGAGCCAGTGCAGCGTAGCAAGAGCACGGCTCCCCGAAGACTTCTTGGGGAGATTCAGTGCCATCCTGGCTGCCGCGTTCTGTACGCATTGCAGCCGGTGCAGTCCTTTTTTCCTCAGGCCCATATACAATGAATTCCCGTAGTCTAAGTGAGGAGCAACAAGAGTGTGAATCAGTGTTTTCCTGCCGGTAGCGGGGAGTAAGTCCAGGGTTTGGCGCAGGCTTTTTAAGATGCCATAGCATTTGCCGGCAACCCCTCTGGTGTGGTGTTCGAAGGACAGGTTGACATTGAATCTAACACCCAAGCTTGTCACCTGCTACGAGGGGTTAGGGGTGGGCCCCAGTTCAGGTGGCCACCACGCAGAGGACCAAATGGAGGGTGCCTTCCCCTTCACTAGGAGCTCGGTTTTACTCGCATTGAGGCGCAAGCAGTTGTTATTCATCCAGCCTGCCAGTTCCCCTAGACAGGCAGAGAATTTCGCTGCAGCCTCCTCTGGGGGCTGGGATAGTGTCACCACCAATTGGGTGTCATCAGCGTAGGACACTATCTCCACCCCATAGGCTTCCACTATCTTAGCAAGGGGTTCCATATATGGATTGAATAGTGTAGGGCTCAAGATAGAGCCCTGCGGAACCCCTTGCCTTAATGATCGCACCTCCAATTTAAAGGGGGGTGGCAGTGGACTTGAAATCTTCTATCTGCGAGAACCGAGCCCAGCCACTCATGAGCCGGCCCTCCAATCCCCGCCTCCCTGAGGCGGGAGAGTAGTAGTGGATGCGAGACTGTGTTGAATGCCGCGCTAAGATCTAATAGCAGCAGCGCGGCCGTCCGCTCTTCATCCACTCTCCTGCGCAACAGTTCCGTTGAGAAAAGCAGAGCCGATTCCGTGGAGTGGTTCGCCCTTAAGCCTGACTGTGAGGGGTGAAGGAGTTGGCCCTCTTCTATATATTTCACCATCTGTACATTCATAATTTTCTCCACCACTTTAGCGCAAAAGGGTAAAAGTGAAATGGGGCGGAGATTGTCCAAATGGGCCAGACTAAGGTTGGCTTTTTTTAAATTGGGATGACCTGCGCTGTTTTCCAGTCCTGTGGCACATAACTGGCTTGGAAGGACAGCTCTGCCAGATGACTTATATGATTTATGAGGAGTTCAACCAGATTCTTAAAAATCTTGGGTTGAGCCGCATCTTTAGGAGATCCTGACTGGATACTGCGGACTATCTTCATCAATTCAGGGTTATCAGGGACTACGAACTGGTTAAGGCAGGAATTACCTCTCAGTCTCACTTCCCTGGTTTGTTCTGTGGGCAGCACGTCTGCTCCCATCGGAAAAGACTTATGTATGGTTTCTACCTTTTGGACAAAAAAGTCCGCAATCGCATCACAGGTCTTTATGGAGTAGACATCCGGAGCTAGAGTCCTCTCAAGTGATGTAAGCTCCTTGTATATAGAGAACAGCTCCTTGGTTGAGCTCTCCGCTGCCTCAATTTTTTTATTCAGAAATTCTCTTTTAGTCCTCCTTATCATGCGATGGTACTATTCTTATATTCTAGCTTTGCTGTTACCTCATATTTTTTGCGCCAAGTGCGATCTAAGCCTTTGCACGCAGATTTAGCAGCTCTTAAATCAGCGTTAAATCACTGTGCCGACTTAGAGCACCTCGCCGGGGCTTTGATCGTCCACGGAGCCGTTATGTCTAAGGCCCCAGTCAACCAGCTCTCATATTCCTTCGAAGCCTCATCCAGATTGTCCCTCAAAGGGGGCGGCCTAACCTCAAAGCAACTTCTAAGTCAGCCTGATTGAATTTCCCCCATTGCCTGCACTTATATGCCATCGGTTTAACTTGCGGGAGCTTTTTAGACAGGCCTGATATAGAGAACTAGACCAGGAAATGGTCTGACCATACTACCTGGCTCGGGGGCTGAACCTCCACTCCCTCCCAATTAGCAAAAATCGGATCAAGGAGGTGACCCGCCAGATGGGTGGGCATCCAGGATTGGAGTTTCAGCTTGAATAATTCCAGTGAGGTGATCACCCCTCGGGCTTCCCTATTACCTTCCTCCTCCAGGTGAAGATTGAGGTCGCCCAAGATTAAAAGCCTATTATAGCGCAAAGCCGGTTGCGCGACTACCTCCATCAAGCTCTCTACAAATTGCGAGGACACCCCAGGTGGGCGATAAATCAAGTAGCCATTCATAGTCATAGTCATTCATAGTCAAATTAGACCCATATTTAATTGAGAACTAGCCTGCTTCGCTGTTCTTAATGGTAGCTGCTTCCAGGGTACACATTAACTCTAATTTATGCACCACTGCGATCCCCCCTCCCCGTTGCATGTCACAATCAATTCTTATCATGCCATATTCGTGGGGGAGAGCTTCCAAGATATCAGGTGCAGACTCTGCATCTAACCAGGTCTCGGTAAGAAAGAGTACATCTGGCTGTTGGTCCCTTAGAAGATCATAGATTTCAAGTTTGTGTTTCCTTAGGGAGCGACAGTTAATCTGTACCATAGTCAGTGTCTCCCCCTTATACTCGTGTCCCGTTCTTTCCCTAGGGTTATATAGGCAGACCTTGCATCTCTGGGGCATCCTTTGCGCCCGCATCTCGTGCGCACAGACTTCATCTATGGGTGGACAGAGCTGTTCCAGCTGTTCTTTAGAATATTTTATCCATAAGGGGCAATCAGGGGGTATTTGAGCAGGGGTTTGGGCAGCGGACAGGCGCAGACAGGCTTGCCTTTGGCGCGCCGCTGGAGCGACAGCTGCGCGCGTCCGCTGCACGCCCGCTGTCTACTCTGCATTAAAAAGGGGCAGGACTGCAAAAACTAGAGCACTAACCCTCCTTCCTGTCAACCCGGAAGTGGTGGGCTCCTCAACCCTCCGCAACAAACGCCCACAATGGACGCGGCAGAACAGGGCAGGAAATGCAGCGAGTTACAAAGAATCAGGTAGGTTACCCCGGGCACCCTGTTTAATTCCCCCAGACCATAAAATCAATTTACACAACTTTAAAAATCAATTCAAGTTTAAAAAATGATTAGCTCAAAAGTCCCCAGCGCTCACGCGCTGACACTGGAGGCGGCAGCAGCAATGCTCTTCAAAAGTGATACCGTCTGTCACTGCCACTGATTGACCTGTCTTCACAGCGCGGCCGCTGTCCTCCCCGCATTAAGTAGGGGCAGGACTGCGAAAACTAGAGCGCTACCCTCCTTCCTGTCAACCTGGAAGTGCTGGGCTCCTCAACCATCCGCAACAAATGCCCACAATGGACGCGGCGGAACAGGGTGGGAAATGCAGCGAGTTACAAAGAATCAGGTAGGTTCCCCCGGGCACCCTGTTTAATTCCCCCAGACCATAAAATCAATTTACACAATTTTAAAAATCAATTCAAGTTTAAAAAATGATTAGCTCAAAAGTCCCCAGCGCTCACGCGCTGACACTGGAGGCGGCAGCAGCAATGCTCTTCAAAAGTGATACCTTCTGTCACTGCCACTGATAGACCTGTCTTCACAGCGCGGCCACTGTCCTCCCCACATTAAGTAGGGGCAGGACTGCGAAAACTAGAGCGCTAACCCTCCTTCCTGTCAACCCGGAAGTGGTGGGCTCCTCAAGCCTCCGCAACAAACGCCCACAATGGACGCGGCGGAACAGGGCAGGAAATGCAGTGAGTTACAAAGAATCAGGTAGGTTCCCCTGGGCGCCCTGTTTTATTTCCCCCAGACCATAAAATCAATTTACACAATTTAAAAAATCAATTCTAGTTTAAAAAATGATTCGCTCAAAAGTCCCCAGCGCTCACGCGCTGACACTGGAGGCGGCAGCTGCAATGCTCTTCAAAAGTGATAGCGTCTGTCACTGCCACTGACAGACCTGTCTTCACAGCGCGGCCGCTGTCCTCCCTGCATTAAGTAGGGGCAGGACTGCGAAAACTAGAGAGCTAACCCTCCTTCCTGTCGACCCGGAAGTGGTGGGCTCCTCAACCCTCCGCAACAAACGCCCACAATGGACGCGGCGGAACAGGGCAGGAAATGCAGTGAGTTACAAAGAATCAGGTAGGTTCACCTGGGCGCCCTGTTTTATTTCCCCCAGACCATAAAATCAATTTACACAATTTAAAAAATCAATTCTAGTTTAAAAAATGATTCGCTCAAAAGTCCCCAGCGCTCACGCGCTGACACTGGAGGCGGCAGCTGCAATGCTCTTCAAAAGTGATAGCGTCTGTCACTGCCACTGACCGACCTGTCTTCACAGCGCGGCCGCTGTCCTCCCCGCATTAAGTTGGGGCAGGACTGAGAAAACTAGAGCGCTAACCTTCCTTTCTGTCAACCCGAAAGTGGTCGGCTCCTCAACCATTACAACAAACGCCCACAATGGACGCGGCGGAACAGGGCGGGAAATGCAGCGAGTTACAAAGAATCAGGTAGGTTCCCCCGGGCACCCTGTTTAAATCCCCCAGACCATAAAATCAATTTACACAATTTTTAAAATCAATTCAAGTTTAAAAAATGATTAGCTCATTATCATTACAGAAAGCAAAAGTTATTCGAGTCAAGAGAATTAGCTTAAAACCAAAATCATAATGAATGCAAATTGCTATGTGCCTTTAAGAAATGAATCAAGCAAGGACCACAAGCATCCAGCCCTCTCCAAGCAACAAGCAGAACAAGATGAAATCTAACAGGAAAGTCAGAAAATATGTCTCGTCCCCAAAAACCATGTATTTTTCTAATGCCCTGCAGGAAGAAAACATGCTCATTTGTGCATGATTTTACATGAATCGGAATAACTGCACAAATAACATTACTAATTTCAAAATAACACATACCTGTAGATTATTTTCATTTACTGTAAAATACATAACTTTTGCACAGAAGTAATTATATGTTTTATTAATGCAAGAACATGAGAGAACAAAGAACTAGTGGAGCTCCTAACTTTTCAATGTTGCAATACAAGTACTTCCCTTCCTGGGGAAGCCACAGAGGAGTTACATTTGCACACAAAGGCTGAGATCATGGTTTTCAGCTGAATTTCAATCATTTCATGAAAACAAGACACTTGAAAAGGTGTAGCTCGCGCACAAGAAATAGACAGGCACTTGTATGCAAAGCAAATGGGGCCAAATTAGGCCTACTAACCGAAACCTATATGATGCACTATTTCTGATGAAATATTTCACTTCTACATACCTATGCTGTACAGTCCAGCACAAATGCAATCTGAGACAAGTTAGGAGAGATAAAATAATGTCTCCCTTCAAATGCCTGCTTGGTGGAGACATTACCTTTTGCGACAAACCCCCGTCTTCCATTGTTAGTAGATATGGATTTGCACCAAAACCCTCAAGGTGGTAGCATGGGAACATCAATGGTGCCCATGGCATGCCCGCAAATGCAAGGTAGGGCAGTGCAAGCCTGCTAGGCCTTACCTTTTGGCTGTTTTACAGGGTAATAAAGTTTTGCACTCAAAACTAAAAACCATTTCAAAACTTTGCATTGCTTTGTGCCATTTGTGACAGTGGAAAGTTTATTAAATCTGCCTCAGAGAGCTATGGAATATAAGCCCTTCTTTGTTCAAGGTACGTACAGGAAGAAAGGTCAGAACAGGGGTCTCCAGCATAGGAGGAGGAGCAGCAGATGTAAGGAAGTGAGTCTCATTTAAACTCATTGTGTGGAATTTTATTTGAGATGGTTATTCAGGGATTCTGTCGCGGATCCGGACCTCCTGGGCTTCTTTGAACATCCCTTGGTCAGAGCAGACAAGTGAATAATGCCAGAAAGTGCCAGAGCTGGGCCCAGTAGGCACAGTCGGGCCCTGGCGTGGACTGCTTTGGGCCTGCCCGATGCAGCTGAAGCAGCTGGAGAAGGTGATGGTGTCCAGAAGAAGGTGATGGCACTCTGTCCAGGCTGTAGGGATTGAAGCCTCCATACCATGGAAGATGAAGTTGGTGAAATGCTGCACATTGTTTCACAGAGACAGTGCAGCCCAGGAGCTTGAGGGTCCGGCAATGAGAAGGTGATGAGTCTGACATCATGATAATGGGTGTAATATTTGTGGTCTGCATCCCTGCAGTCAGCAGTGATCCAGAAAAGAAAAACAGAGGAAATCTAAAAAGAGTATTCCTGTAAATAATATTCTGTGTAGATACAACAGCTCAGCAGCCTTGGGATATGGGGATGCTCTGCAGAGTGTTCATCCTGCCCTTCTGTGGGTGAGAAGGTAAGAGCTTAAACTCCTGAGCACCAGTTCAAAGACCTGTCTTCAGTCTTGATAGGTCCAAAGTATACAATGTTGTTTTATTCATTTCCAATTTTTTCCAATTTATAAGCTTTATTCGACAATTTGTCATAAAAGCATTCACCTAACCCTATACAATAAATACTACTTATAAAAATACTTCTAAAAATACATATTAAACATTTGATGTCGAATAAGACATAATAAAAAGTCGTAAAATTACAGACACAATATTACAATTTAAGAGACACATTTCATAGGTTAAAAACAAGCAGTTTGTCGCAATAAAACAGTTTACAATTTATAGATACACATACTTCCATTATACTACAGTAGCCAATAATGATCGGGTGCGAATTAACCACGACCATGCCAGGTACTTTGCTACACCAACCACATATAATGTTGTACAATCAGATTCAAGTATCCTGAGGGCTTCAGCTTGGCTTCGGGTTCCCAACTTTAGGCATAGTGGTTTTAACCACTTGCGTCTGGGGGCCAAATACAAAGGGCAACAAAACAAAAAATGAGAGATGTGCTCAATTTCCTCTTTGCAATGGTGACAATGTTCATCCCATGTCTGGGACCAGTGCTTCTTAAATGCATTTAAAGGTAAAGTGCCAATGCGAAATTGAAAATAAAGTTTTCTATCATACGGTTTTTCGATCAAATCCCAAAAACATTCGTACGATGGATACACTTTTATGTTTAAGAAGCGAGAAGTTAGATTTGCGCTTGTACTGTCCCTGAATATTGCAAAATATATCATCTCCCAATAGAGCTCTTTTAGCTTTTCCTTAGAGGGGAAGCAAGTTAGGTCTTTGTTGTCCCATAGGTGGTCCAATTTCAATTCTGTAAGCAAACCCCGCAACTCCCTTAGCCATGGGATAGTGTGGAAGCGATCGAATTTGATGACATCCATCAAAGCTGCTGCATAGTGTGCTAGCTCTGGGGTTACCATAATTCGCCTCCAATACAGGAGGGGCCGAAGCCTCGCTATATCCACCACGGATTTTCTGCCCAGGTCTAGTTTTAGCGGGATTATTGGGGTACTTTGTGGGACCATTGTGACCCCTCTTAGGAACCTGTTTTCTGCTCGGCCCAAATTAGTCAAATTCGAAAAACCCCATAATTCAGAGCCATATAAGCAAGCCCCCAGGACTTTCATAGAATAAATTTCCATGACGCAATTCAGAGGCTTTGTCAAAGAGGTACAGTGTCTTAGTGAAATAGCACCTGATAGCTGTCTAAATTTTAGAAGGGCTGTAGTTATATGGTGATTCCAGCTCATGTTTTCTTGTAGGGTGATACCTAGGTATGAGAAAGAGTCCACTCTTTCTAGGGGTGTTCCTTTGTATTTTATTACACCCTTAAAGGAGGACTGTTGATTAAGGCACATGAATTTCGTTTTGGTGGTGTTTAATTCTAGGCCCTTCTCATCACAAAATGCACCAAAGGCATCAACTACTTTTTGTAGCCCACTGGGGGTGCGGGAAAGTAATAATGTATCGTCCGCGAACATGAGGACTGGAACACGGGAGCTGGCTATTACGGGGGCGTCACTAGCAATCTTCTCTAGATGTTCAACAATACCATTTATATAAATGGAGAAGAGGGTTGGCGCTAGGACACACCCTTGTCGCACCCCACGTTCAACCGGAAAGGAATCAGTTACCTCTCCTTGCTTGCCCCATCGTATCTTTGCAAAATTGTTTTCATGTAGGCGAACAAGGAGTGTAAGCAACTCCTGTTTTATTCCTGCATCCGCTAAGGTCTGCCAAAGTTTTTCCCTGGGGACTAGGTCAAAAGCGGCTTTTAAATCTACAAAAACTGCATACAGTGTACCCTTCTTCAAGGAGACATTTCTCCAGTAGATCGTTAGGAAATGGAGAACTTGGTCGATGCTACTGGTTAGGGGCCTAAACCCAGCTTGGTAATGTGACAGGATGTTATTTGCATCGATCCATTCCTGCAGTTTATTTTGAACTAGTCTACCCATTAACTTCTGAGCTGTGTCTATTAGACTAATGGGTCTATAGTTTTTCGCCAGGGAACGGTCACCTTTTTTGTATATGGGAATTATTTCTGCTCCCTTCCAAGAAGCCGGCACTTCCCCTCCCATAGCCACTGCATTTGCCAACATTGTAAAGTAGGTACACCAGGACTTCCGGTCAGACAGAAAAATGTCGGCCGGGATACCATCCATACCTGGAGCTTTCCCCCCTGCTATGCAGTCTAACACAGCACTCACATCCCTCTCAGTAAATAGTGGTGCTTTGTAATAAACTTGTGGAGGGAGGCTAGCATTATTAAACATAGGATTACGGGCATACTGTGGTTGGAAGTAATCTACCCAACTGTTTTTTGCGACATTATTAACAGGCTGGGATGCTATGCCACCCTTTGCCCATTTAACTGAGGCCCAGAAGCGCTTTGAATCCTTGGAGGCACAAAACTCCTTGAGTTCTTGCCAACAATCCTCGTCCCATCGCTTTTTAGCCATTTTTAGAGTCTGTCTATACTGGTTTCTCGCCAGTCTTACTGCTTCAGGTCTTCCTAGTCTTATTTCCTTTCCAAGATTGTCTCGAGCTGCCCTGCAGCTCTTATCATACCATCCCCTTAATTCTTGAGGTTTCTTCAATTTACCTGTGGAGGTTTTTTTCCGGAAAAAACTTTGGATTTTATTAAAAAGTATCACATGGGCAGCCATCATGTAGTCGATAAAATTTGTCTGGCCAATATGAGACTTAATCTTAGCGACTTCACCCACTACTACTTCCTTTAGGGCCTCTAATTTGGCGAGATCTTCTAGGAGCATGTTCCACTTCAAGTAACGGGAGTTATTAGAACATACTAGGTCCTGTGTGACCATCTGGTCCTCTCTAGGGTACTCAAATATGTCATGAAGAATATGTAAAGTCAGGCACAGTGGATTGTGGTCACTTTCAATCTTGGCCTTCACTTCCATATCTTCTAGTTTATTCCAGAGCCTTACATCTAGAAGTATATAATCTATCCTGCTTG